>NC_141671.1:55523727-56973727 GCF_028749965.1 Puma concolor
ATTTCATCTCTTCTAATTCAAATGTTATTCAAATTTTTCTATTTTTAAAACTGTAATGAGGATAGTTTGCTCTCCTATTAGAGTATAAGAAAAAACACCATGTCATACCAATCTTGAAATTTCCTCATATGGCTTTACACAGATTTATAAGTTACACTCATCAGCAGATTATAAACAAACACCTAAGACTTAAATGTGTGATACTTATTGCTGAGAGAAATTAAAGGAGATTTAAATAAATGGATATATTATATACACGATTGGAATACTCAATATTGTTTTGTTGTCAGCTCTTTCTAAATTGATCTGTAGATTCAGTGCAGTCAAAATCCCATTAGGCTTTTCACTAAAAATTTCAAGCTTATGTAAAAGCTATGTGATGAACCTACAATAGCTAAAACAGTTTTGGAAAAGAACAGAGTTGAGGGACTGAGTCTCTATGATTTTTAAGACCTTGGGTATGGATGGGTACTGTAAACAAGACACATAGATCATTGAAATACAAATACAGTCCAGAAATACACCCACACAAATATGATCAAATGATTTTTTTTTTATGTTTGGTTATTCTTGAGAGAGAGCGCGCGTGAGCATGAGTGGGGGAGGGGCAGAGAGCGAGGGAGAGAGAATCTGAAGCAGGCTCTGCGTTTGTCAGTGCAGAGCCTGACACAGGGCTCGAACCTACAAACCGTGAGATCATGACCTGAGTTGAAGTCAGATGCTCAACCAACTGAGCCACCCAGGTGCCCCTATCAAGTGATTTTTTAAAAATACTCCACAATAATTCCATGGGGAAAGGGAAAATGTGCTGGAATAACGATATTTTGAATCTCAGGCCTTATCTCATACTACCCTTGAAAAGTAATTTGTAGTGTACTATTAACCTAAATGTAAATGAAAGCAAAAACTAAGGCTTTTAAAAGAGAACAGGAAATACCTCCATGACCTTGGGGTAAGCAAGTATTTCTTCGAACCCAGAAAACACTATAAAAGAAAATTGATAAGTTGTACATAATAAAAATTTTAAATTTCTCCTCATCAAGGGGCACCTGGGTGGCTCAGTCGGTTGAGTGTCTGACTTTGGTTTCTACTCAGGTCATGATCTCAGGGTTCTCAGGATCTAGCCCCATGTTGGGCTCCATGCTGACAGCCTGGAGCCTACTTGGGATTCTCTCTATTTCTGTCTCTCTCAAAATAAGTAAACTTTAAAAACAAAACAAAAAATTTCTCATCAAAAGACTTGGTTAAGAAAATGAATAGACAAGTATATTCGTAATGATCATGTCATTAGGGATTTATATCCATAATATATTTTTGGGGAGCCTGGGTGGCTCAGTTGGTTAAGTGTCCGACTTCAGCTCAGGTCATGATCTCATGGTTCATGGGTTTGAGCCCCGTGTCAGGCTCTGTGCTGACAGCTCAGAGCCTGGAGCCTGCTTTGGATTCTGTGTCTCCCTCTCTCTCTGCCCCTCCCCTGCCCTCTCTCTCCCTCTCAAAAATAAATATTTAAAAAAATAATAAAAAGCATAATATATTTTTTAAAAACTTACAATTCATTTATAAAAGTAAAAGTGAGCAAAATACTTTAACAGACACATTACAAGGAAAGTATATGAATGGGCATTAAGTACATGGAAAAACGCTCATCATTAGTCATCGGATAAATGCAAGTTAATACAACAATACGATTATATCAGACACCTCTAAAATAGCTGAAATTAATGACTGACAAAATATTTGCATAGATGTGGAGAAACTGGAATTCTGGCTCAACCACTTCAGAAGCCTTGGCAGTTTCTACTAAAATTAAAGATATGTCATCTGTATGACCCAGAAATTTCATTTCTAGGTATTTACCCAAGAGAAATAAAATTTTAGGTATATGAAAATGAATGTTCATAGCAGTTTTAAAATAGCCCCAAACTGGAAACCTAAATATCCACCAACACATGAAGTTGTACAAATTGTAGTATATTAATTAAATGAAATGCTACTCATAATTAAAGAGAACAAATTATTAATATACAAAACAACATGAATCTCACAAACTATGCCGAATGAAGTCTGAAACAAGAGTATGCATATAATTTCATTTATATGAAGTTCTAGAGTAGGCAAATTTAAGATTAAAAAAATAACAGTGGTTGCCTCTGGAAACATGCATTGACAAGAAAAAGGCACAGAATATTTTTGGGTGAGGGAGATATCTTGGTATGGGTATGTGTTACACAGCTATGCACATGCGTATGTATGTATGCATACACAGCTATATGTGTGTATCAAAACACATTGAATTCTACACTATGACCTGTATATTTCACTAAATTACACCTCAATAAAAAATTAGAAAAATAATGTGCTTCTTGGAAATACTACCTTCATGATGAGTTATATTTAGATTAATAATTATTTGGGACTACTTCTAAGAAAGGTGGTGGCTTAAGCACTAGCCACTTGGATATCCTTTATGGAAACTGACAAATGACCAATGGAATATAAAATAGAGGAACAACTTGAGTAGTAGATAGTCTCCAAAGATGTCCCCCAAATAATTCTGCCCCTTCTTGTACATACACGCAGCTACTTCCATCAGGAGGGAGAATTTATGTCTCCTCTTGAATCTGATGTGGGCTTGTAACTGCATTACCTAGTTGAATGCAGAGAAGAAACATTCTGGGATCTCTGAAACCAGGCATTAATAAGCCTTCTGCTTCCTTCCTCTGAAACCCAGTAGCCATGCTATGAGAAAACTTGAGTCAAGGGGAAAAGGATAAAGGGCTTCACCTAGTAGTACTAGCTGAGCTCACATATGATTGCCAGCACCAACCTGGAGCCATCTTGGAAATGGATCCCCTAGCCTGAGTCAAACCAACCTTACTAGTGCCATACAGAGCAGAAATGAGTGCCCCTTTGAGCCCTGCCCAAATTACAAAATCACAAGCAAAGAAATTGAGTATTGCTTTAAGTTACTAAATTTTGGAGTTGTGTGTTACATAACAATTGGTAATGAAAACAACTTGCATTAATATGAGGATATGGAAAATACCAACTACATGGCACAAATTCCAAGGAGTTTTTCCCAAGTGGTATATATGGAACCAGATCAAAGTAGGACATGTAGGGCTTGCTCATAATTCCTTTCCTGAGGAAGGAGTGCTGGGCTTCAGAGAGTATGTAGAGGAAATTCTGATGAAATGCTTAACACAAACCTTTTAGGATTCTGGTTGGGGTTGTATACATATTATAGATTAATTTGGGTGAATTGTCATCTTCGTCGTGTTGAGTCTTCAGGAACATCATATTTATTTACTCATTTTACAACATTTATTTACTCAAGTCTATGTGTATGTGTGTATTTGCCAGTAAACTTTGAAATTTGTTAACTTTTCTGGTTGTTCATCCTAACAAAGTATCTATATTGGTCCAGTATTAGGATTTCAAATAAATTGTGTTGGAGATTATCTGGGTCCTTGGGCAAATCTTTTGGTTTCAAGAAGGGGTAAAAGTTGGGGTGCCTGGGTGGCTCAGTTGGTTGGGTGTCCGACTTCGGCTCAGGACATGATCTCATGGTTCATGGGTTTGAGCCCCACGTCGGGCTCTGTGCTGACAGCTCAGAGCCTGGAGCCTGCTTCAGATTCTGTGTACCCCTCCCCCACTTGTTCTCTCTCTCTCTCTCTCTCTCTCTCTCTCAAAAATAAATAAATTTTTAAAAAAATTTTAAAAGAAGGGGTAAAAGTTTGTATTTTCTTCAGTGATTTTGCAAGATTTACAGTATAAACAGCTTGTTTGAAGTAGGAAGACGCTATCTCAAACAATTTCTCTAAAAATTTTTTTTCACTGATGTGCTAATCCGTTGCCTGTCAAGGTTTGTTCCTTGGCACTGCCCCCCCTTCCCACACTCACCCTGGCAACAGGCACTGATCCTTGTTTTAGAGGTTCACAGGCCCCTCTGTGCTCCACTTCACAAGGGCAGGCTTAAGGAGCTGCGGTTCTGGCAGGGCCTCCTGCTGACAGCCTGAAGCTCTACTGCCCTCTCTCTAGTATGGGGGTGTGGGTTCAGTCATGGACATCATCACTAATTACGCAAGCAGGCTTTTCCTTTTTCATTTATTGACTTGCAGGTTGCTCATTTCCTCCTCGCCCCCACATCCACCCCCTCTGGTTTTGTTTGCACTTTGTGCTCTGGCCTATACCATCTCTTTTTCCATCACTGAAACAGAATTGTTCCTGTATTTATATTATACTGGCCATTTTTGAAAACATCCCTAAAATGGGAGGTTTCAGAATTATCTTTCTTTTTTTTTCTTATATTTTTTCAAAAAATTTTTAAGTTTTATTTATTTATTTTGAGAGCGAGACAGCATGAATGAGGGAGGGGTAGAGAGAGAGAGGGAGAGAGAGAATCCCAAGCAGGCTCCACGCTACCCACACAGAGTCTGATGTGGGGCTCAAATTTACAACTCAAATTAGGAGATCATGACCTGAGCGGAAATCAAGAGTTGGACGCTTAACAGACTGAGCCACCCAGCTGCTCCCCAGAATACCTTTCTTAAGCAGATAGCTGATTATAACCAAATTTTAATGGTTCTCTCTAAAATCCAAATATCTTAGCATTCAGGACTCCCCCAAGTTTTACTCCAGCTCACCTTCTTACTTTGCTTTTATGTATCTGATATTTTGACCATTACTGCTTTTAGAACATACCCTGAGTTTGCCATCTTGGGTCTTTTATTTTATTTCCTGACCCCAAATGTCCACTCATTTATCACATAGTTGTGGACTGCTTCATATACCAAACACTTTAAGTAGTAATTTTTTTTAAACCAATCATGCTTAAATTTTGGAAGAAAATGTTTTCTTTGATCAAAACTATATTTTGTGTGTCTAAATGTTTAAAAATATCGAAGTTTAAACTGTGACAATATACAGAGCCTATCTATTGACACGTGAGTTGTGTTAATGCCAGTGGTTCACATGTAAGGAAGTGAGTTAAACTGTCATCCTGAACCAGATCATGATGCAGTAGGATGTGAAGCCATGAGCAGTGTCAGCTAATGGTAAATTAAGAGGGGAATTACGCTGAAGGAGTCTGTAGGTTTGTGGTGAAGAATAATTCCATAAATAATAACAGAACAGACAGCATGGCAAAAGATATGCTGGATTCTATCTTTAATTATAGATGCCAGGTGCTATGACTGATTATGTCCCCTCCCCCCAACCCTCAAATTCATATGTTGAAATCCTCATCTCAAGTGTGATGGTATCAGGAGGTAAGGCCTTTGAGAGCAGGGCCTTCATGAATGAGATTAGTGCTCTTATAAATGGGACCCCAGGGGGCTCATTTGCCCTTTCTGCCATGTGAAGACACTACAAAAGATGTCTACCCATGAACCAGGAAGTAGGTTCTTACTGGACACCAAATCTGCTGGTGCCTTGGTTTTGAACTTCCCAGCCTCCAGAACTGTAAGAATTAAATTTCTGTTGTTTATAAGCCATTCATTCTATGGATGCTGTATATATATATATATATATATATACACACACACACACACATATATGTGTGTGTGTGTGTGTGTGTGTATGTATATATTAATGTTTATTTTTGAGAGAGAGAGCAGGGAGGAACAGAGAGAAGGGGACAGAGGATCTGAACCAGGCTCTGTGCTGACAGCAGTGAACCCAATGTGGGGCTTGAACTCATGAATCGTGAGATCATGACCTGAGCCAAAGTCAGACACTCAACTAGCTGAGCCACCCAGCTGCCCCTGGATGCTATGGTTTTTTCTTTTTCTTTAAAAAAAAATTTTTTTTTTTTTTTTACGTTTATTTATTTTTGAGAGACAGAGAGAGAGCACAAGTAGGGGAGGGGCAGAGAGAGAATGAGACACAGAATCCGAAGCAGGCTCCAGGCTCTGAGCTGTCAGTACACAGCCTGATGCGGGGCTTGAACTCACACACTGTGAGATCATGACCTTAGCCGAAGTTGGATGCCCAACCAACTGAGCCACCCAGGCACCCCTATGGTGTTTTCTTAAAGCAGCCCAAAGGAACTAAGACAGAAAATGGGTACTGAGAAGTGGGGTGCTGCTATAATAAATACCTAAAAATGTGGAAGTAGCTTTGGAACTAAGTAATGGGCAGAGACTGGTAAAGTTTTGAGGTACATGCTAGAAAAACCCCATATGCCCGTGAATGGACTATTAAGTGTGATTCTTGTGAGAGCTCAGAAAGAAAAGAGGAGAGCTGTGGAGGAAACTTCAGTCCTATTAGAGAATACTGAAGTAATTCGGAGCAGGATGTTGGAAGGAACATGAATGGTGAAGACCATTCTGGTGAAGTCTCAGACAGAAATGAAGAGCCTGTTAGGGAAACTGGAGGAAAGGCAATCTGTTATAAAGTGGCAAAGAACTTGGCTGAATTGTGTTCATGTTTTAGTGTTTTGTTCTACCTTCCACATTCCCAGTTGGTCTTGCTTCTACTTGCTACTTCTCATGCATCCTACACATTGCTGCCAGAATGATCTTAAGCGAAATTAATTTGTAAAATCTTTGGGGCACCTGGGTGGCTCAGTTGGTTAAGTGTCTAATTCTTGACTCAGCTCAGGTCTTCATCTCAGGGTTGTGAGGTCAGGCCCCGTGTTGGGCTCTGTACTGGGAATGAAGCCTACTTAAAAAAAAAATAATTAATAATAATAATAATAAATTGTAAGATATTCTGCTTCAGAGCCTTGAATCACATTCATTGCCATATTGTCAAATTCTTTAGTAGGACCTTGTTCTTATATTGCTCTCTAGTCTTCACTCTAATCTGCTATAGTGAATACATTGTAGTTCACAGATTGCATCTGTTATTTAAGATTTCTGTGATGTTGATCAGTCTGTTTCTTCTCCTAGAATTTTCCTCTTCTCCTTCCTTGCCTTCCTAACTCCTGAATGTTCTTTAAGAATTCATGTCAGTACCTTCATCCCTCAGGAAGTCCTCCCTTATCATCGTGTGCTAAATTAAGTGTCTTCACTTAATTCTACTTCTTCTGGAATTCCCCTCTATGATTTCCTTCTATGATTATATTTATACCATACTACTTCTTAATCTGCTATTTAAATTTTGGTCTGCTTCAGAGCACCTACAATGTATCAGGCACCATACTAAATCTAAGAGGTAAAGTAATGATCAACAAAGACACAGTTCTTGCTCTTAGGGAGTTCAGAGACTAAAAAGAAGTCAGAAATTAAGCAAGGAATTGTAAATGCTCCAAAAGAAATGTAAATTCTATGGTAAGTATAACAGAGAGACCTCAGGGATCAGGAATCTTTAGGCTGAGACATTTCTATCCCTCCATTAGACCATGAGCAACTTGAGATTGGTGAGAAATTATGTTGGTCTTAATGGGCACTTGATAGCTGTTCATGAGTGAATACCTATGTTCCATGATGGAAAGCTCTTTATTTCATGAGGCAGCAGATTAAATTTTTAGACTCCTCTAATATTTTTTCTTTAAAAAGTTTTAAAGTTTATTTATTTATTCATTTAAAAATTTACATTCAATTTAGTTAACATATAGTGTAATAATGATTTCAGGAATAGAATTTAGTGATTCATCACTTACATATAACACCCAGTGCTCATCTCCATTAAGTGTCCTCCTTAAGGCCCTTTGCCCATTTAGTCCACCCCCCCACCCAAAACCCCTCCAGTAACCCTCAGTTTGTTCTCTGTTTAAGAGTCTCTTCTAGTTTATCCCTCTCCCTGTTTTTATATTATTTTTGCTCCCCTTCCTTTATGTTCATCTGTTTTGTATCATAAATTCCTCATATGAGTGAAGTCATATGATATTTGTCTTTCTCTGACTGACTTATTTCGCTTAGCATAGTACCTTCCAGTTCCATCCACATAGGTGCAAATGACAAGATTTCATTCGTTTTGACCTGGACCACTTTCTTACAACATACACAAAAATAAACTCAAAATGGATCAAAGACCTAAATGTAAGACAGGAAGCCATCAAAATCCTAAAGGAGAAAACAGACAACAACCTCTTTGACCTAGGCAAGGGAAACTTCTTACTTGACATGTCTCCAGAAGCAAGGGCAACAAAAGCAAAAATGAACTATTGGGACCTCATCAAGATAAAAATCTTCTGCACCACAAGGGAAACAATCAGCAAAACTGAAAGGCAACAGACAGAATGGGAGAAGATATTTGCAAATGAAGTATCAGATAAGGGGTTAGTATCCAAAATCTATAAAGAATTTATCAAACTCAACACCCCCCAAAAAATCCAGTGAAGGAATGGGCAAAAGACATGAGTAGACCCTTTTCCAAAGAAGACATCCAAATGGCTAACAGACATATGAAAAAATGCTCCACGTCACTCATCATCAGGGAAATACAAATCAAAACCACAATGAAATACCACCATGCACTGTCAGAATGGCTAAAATGAACTGAGGCAACAACAGATGTTGGTGAAGATGCAGAGAAAGGGGAACCCTTTTGCACTATTGGTAAGAATGCAAACTGGTGCAGCTGCTCTGGAAAACAATATAGAGCTTCCTCAAAAAATTAAAAATAGAACTACCCTACGACTCAGCAATTGAATTACTAGGTATTTATTCAAAGGATATAGGAGTGCTGTTTCGAAGGGGCACATGCACCCAAATGCTTATAGGAGCACTATCAACAATAGCCGAAGTATGAAAAGAGCCCAAATGTCCATTGACTGATCAATGAATAAAGATGTAGTACATGTATATAATTAAGTTTATTTCTTTTGAGAGAGAGAGAGAGAGAGAGAGAGAGAGAGAGAGAGAACAAGCTGGGGAGGGTCAGAGAGAGAAGGAGAGACAGAATCCCAAGCAGGTTCATCAGTGCAGAACCTGAGAACCTGTTGTGGGACTCAAACTCAGAACTGTAAGATCATGACTTGAGCTGAGATCAAGAGTCAGATGCTTAACCAACTCTCTCTCTAAAAGTTCTACTTATTGTTCTTAGTTATGGATTCTGGAGGAGCTCAGGGTAAGTTTACTTTTTCTTCTATATAGTAGCCCTTCAAATATTTTAAGATGGTTATATGGCCTTATTTGGAGCAGGAGTAGTGTAGGGTGGAGTACAATGGTTAAATATTCCCTTCTTTCAAAGTAAGAGGAAAAAGTATTTGTACTTATTTGTCACCACCTGTTAAAGATGGTAGACTGAACACGAGCATTCATCTTTGCCACCTCTCCAAATCCCATTAAAATGACCTTAAAGATGTTTAAAAAGCTACAAATATCTCATATTCAAAGACAACAAGGGAGAGCAACAGCATACAATTTTGAAAGCTGGAGAGTGGATGGATTGGGGAGAAGTCCTTACTTGTCATAATCATATTATATCCAGGAAAGCAGAACCATAAACAGCAGTGGAGGAGCCCCAGAAGTGAGCCATCTTGCACCACAGTCCTCCCAGAGGCTCAAATTGGCAGGACTAAGTGTGTTAAATACACCTTTTTATTCTGATGTTTTGACCTCTGATGGTGGGGAGACTGAACCTCCCAGGGCTTCTCTCCCCACCTCTCCTATGAGGTTCTTCCATTCTGGGCTAATAATCTGCTGCCCTAATCATCCTAGGCTGGGAGTCAATACCTAAGGACAACCCCTGTGTCCCAGAGCCTGCTGAGATTATTTAAACTAGCCAGTCCTTGGCCTCCTTACCCTGCCTCTCCCAGTCCTCTCAGGAAATTGCAGTAAAGCCTGTTTCTCCCTCACTCCCTGTTATTGAACCAACCCTGGGGCTTCCCCTGTGGCTCTTTGTGGGTTGGCATGCTTCCTTCCGGGAATGGTGAATAACAAAAGATTTTTTCAATGGCAAGTATCTCCTGACCTCAGTACTAATAAAACCTAAATGTTAAAAACCAGGAATCTCTGAAAAAGAAGGGTAAAATAGGATTGATTGATTAAAAAAAATTTTTTTTTATGGCACAAAAACAGACACATAGACCAATGGAATAGAATAGAAACCCCAGAACTAGACCCACAAACGTATGGCCAACTCATCTTTGACAAAGCAGGAAAGAACATCCAATGGAAAAAAGACAGTCTCTTTAACAAATGGTGCTGGGAGAACTGGACAGCGACATGCAGAAGGTTGAAACTAGACCACTTTCTCACACCATTCACAAAAATAAACTCAAAATGGATAAAGGACCTGAATGTGAGACAGGAAACCATCAAAACCCTAGAGGAGAAAGCAGGAAAAGACCTCTCTGACCTCAGCCGTAGCAATCTCTTACTCGACACATCCCCAAAGGCAAGGGAATTAAAAGCAAAAATGAATTACTGGGACCTTATGAAGATAAAAAGCTTCTGCACAGCAAAGGAAACAACCAACAAAACTAAAAGGCAACCAACGGAATGGGAAAAGATATTTGCAAATGACATATCGGACAAAGGGCTAGTATCCAAAATCTATAAAGAGCTCACCAAACTCCACACCCGAAAAACAAATAACCCAGTGAAGAAATGGGCAGAAAACATGAATAGACACTTCTCTAAAGAAGACATCCGGATGGCCAATAGGCACATGAAAAGATGCTCAACGTCGCTCCTCATCAGGGAAATACAAATCGAAACCACACTCAGATATCACCTCACGCCAGTCAGAGTGGCCAAAATGAACAAATCAGGAGACTACAGATGCTGGAGAGGATGTGGAGAAACGGGAACCCTTTTGCACTGTTGGTGGGAATGCAAACTGGTGCAGCCACTCTGGAAAACAGTGTGGAGGTTCCTCAGAAAATTAAAAATAGACCTGACCCAGCAATAGCACTGCTAGGAATTTACCCAAAGGATACAGGAGTACTGATGCGTAGGGGCACTTGTACCCCAATGTTTATAGCAGCACTCTCAACAATAACCAAATTGTGGAAAGAGCCTCAATGTCCATCAACTGATGAATGGATAAAGAAATTGTGGTTTATATACACAATGGAGTACTACATGGCAATGAGAAAGAACGAAATATGGCCCTTTGCGGCAATGTGGATGGAACTGGAGAGTGTGATGCTAAGTGAAATAAGCCATACAGAGAAAGACAGATACCATATGGTTTCACTCTTATGTGGATCCTGAGAAACTTAACAGAAACCCATGGGGGAGGGGAAGGGAAAAAAAAAAAAAAAAAGAGGTTAGAGTGGGAGAGAGCCAAAGCATAAGAGACTCTTAAAAACTGAGAACAAACTGAGGATTGATGGGGGGTGGGAGGGAGGGGAGGGTGGGTGATGGGTATTGAGGAGGGCACCTTTTAGGATGAGCACTGGGTGTTGTATGGAAACCAATTTGACAATAAATTTCATATACTGAAAAAATAAAAATAAAAAAAATAAAAATAAAAAAATAAAAATAATAAAAATTTTATGTTTATTTATTTTTGAGAGAGAAAGAGAGAGACAGAGCACAAATAGGGGAGGGGCAGAGAGACAGGGAGACACAGAATCCGAAACAGGCTCCAGGTTCCAAGCTGTCAGCACAGAGCCCAAGATGGGGCTTGAACTCATGAACCATGAGATCATGAACTGAGCCAAAGTTGGACGCTCAACCGACTGAGCCACCCAGGCGCCCCTGAAAGCTTTTATAAGAAGCAGTTAGATACTCCAGATCTCCTTTGCTCTCTCCCTGCTACTCGCCTTGTCTACCACCATGTATAGCTTGTCATTTGCCCCTCTCTCACTATAGCAGATTTTGTTTGCTTTCTGAATAAAAGTGAACCAGAGGGAGTACCGGGCCCAGCTGAGAGGAGAGTACCACACTGAAAACAAGAGTAGTAAGTGCAAGTCTACATGTTGAAGGGAGAAACTCTAAATCCACTCAGCTCCAGGAACAGTAGCAAGCAGGCTTAGAGCCTCCACATAGAACACTGGACATTTGGGGCACTTGGGTGGCTCAAGTCAGTTAAGCATTTGACTTTTTTTTTTAATATAATTTTTTGTCAAATTGTCTTCCATACAACACCCAGTGCTCATCCTAAGTGCCCTCCTCAATGCCTATCACCCACTTTCCCCTCTCCCCCACCCCCCATCAACCCTCAGTTTGTTCTCAGTATGTAAGAGTCTCTTATGGTTTGCCTCCTTCCCTCTCTGTAACTTTTTTTTCCCCTTCCCCTCCCCCATGGTCTTCTGTTATGTTTCTGAAGATCCACTTATGAGTGACAACATATGGTATCTGTCTTTCTCTGACTGACTTATTTCACTTAGCATAATACCCTCCAGCTCCATCCACGTTACTGCAAATGGCAGGATTTCCTTCTTTCTCATTGCCAAGTAGTATTCCACTGTATATATATATACCAATTCTTCTTTATCCATTTATCAGTTGATGGAAATTTAGGCTCTTTCCATAATTTGGCTATTGTTGAAAGTGCTGCTATAAACATTGGGGTACATATGCCCCTATACATCAGCACTCCTGTATCCCTTGGATGAATCCCTAGCAGTGCTATTGCTGGGTCATAGGGTAGTTCTATTTTTAATTTTTTTGAGGAATCTCCACACTGTTTTCCAGAGCAGCTAAGCATCTGACTCTTGATTTTGGCTCAGGTCATGATCTCACGGTTTGTGGGTTCGAGCCCCATGTTGGGCTCCATGCTGACAGTACAGAGCCTGCTTGGGATTCTCTCTCCCCTCTCTGCCCCTCTCCTGCTTGTGCTTTCTCTCTTTCAAAATACATTAAAAAAAAAAAAAAAACTTTAAAAAATAAAATAACATTAAAAAAAATTTTTTAACGAACATTGGACATCTAAAAAAAGGCCTTTCTTTAGAAATCTAAGAAAAGGCCTAAAGATACTGATAATTGGGAATCTCCCCAGGAATCACCTCAACCAGCTCACTAGTTGACAAAGCCCTGCCCATGCACACACAGCTTCAATTCAGGTTTGAACGTTCCACTCTTAAATGTGAATGAATTGTCAAGGATCCCCATACATTTGAACAAAGCCTCCAACCTCAAAGACAGAGACAAAATCCAAGGGTAAGCTAAAGCTTAGAGAAAATAGAAACTAAGAGGGAGGAAAAAAAGCTAAAAAAAATCCCAACACCACAGCTCATTAAAATCTACAGAGACATAATACAAAAGTAACATATCCATGAAACAATAGATAACTAAAAGGAAAATTATAAGAGTAAAAAAATTATTGGAAACTTAAAATATGATAGTGGAAAATTAAAAGCAATTTTTTTTTGTGGAGAATTAAAATTTCAATGGAAGGATTGAAAGATAAAGCTGAGGAAATCTCCCATAAAGTAGAATAAAAATGGAAAGAGATAAAATGGGAGAGAACAGATAAAAAAATTAAAGGACTGATCAAAGTTCAATCCAACATCTATAAAACAAGAATTCCAGGAAGGCTATAGAAAGAGACTAGAAGTGAAAAAAATCAAAGAAATAACTCAAGAAAAATTTTCAGAATGGAAGGACCTGATTCTATAGATTGAAAAGGTCCACCGTGTTCCCAGCACAGTGGAGGAGAAAAGACCTAAATCCAAGTACATCATTATGAAATTTCCAAACTCTTGGGACAGAGATGTTAAAGCCTTCTAGAAAGAAAAACAGTCACATACAAAGGATCAGGAGTGAGACCAGGGATCAGACTTCTCAGCAGAAACACAGAAAGGCTGATGACAGTGGAACAGGGCTTCAAAGTTCTGAGAGTGAATAATTCCTGACCCAGAATTCTTCGCCTACCCAAACTAACAAATATGAGGGTATAATCAAAGCATTTTTAAACGTGAAAGGTTTTAAAAAAACTTATGTTCTATATATACGTTTCAGGAAGTTACTTGACAAGATACGTTATTAAAACAAAAGAGTTAACAAGGAGAAATACACCTGATCCAGGAAATGGGAGGTCCACCACAGGTGAGGAGTAGGGGAGAGCGGGGGCCAGCAGCTGTGAGAGGTAGGGGAGCAGCAAGTCCTGGATAGTAGAAAAGGGAGAGGCTCCAGAATGGCTATCTCCAGGGGGGATAAAATTGATAGAATATATAAGGGTTTAAAAATGTTTTGAGAGAAGATTTACATTTCTAGGAAAGAGTTTGTGGTAAATTAATATAAGTTACATAGAAAACTAAGCAAATGAAAAACAAGCACTAAGGAAAAGTACAAGAGAGGAAATATAATCACATTGTGCTATTAGCTCAACAATGCAAATTATTTTATGGCCATAACAAAGTAAATACTGTTTGATCTAATCAAAACATGAGACAATTATGTATTATGAGGAAGGAGAAGATTCGTAAGTGTGGATGTGTGGGTGTGAGTGTGGGGGCAGTTAGTATGTAAGAGAATCATTTTCTCATCTTCCATAATAGAAAGTTGATGGATATAGAAGATTAAGACATGTTTAAAGTAACAAAACTAAGTATAGAAATATGGCTATAAATACTAAAAGAAACAGAAAAGGATTGAAAATTCGTCCTTTGGCAACAAAAATCAGAGGCATATGAAGCTATTGGATTACTGTTTTTCATAATAAATTTTGTGGAACTATTTAATTTTTTAAACTATGAATATGTAAACTGATAAAGATAAAATTATATTAAAATTTCTTTGTAAACTGTTAAGTGACAGATAAAGACTACCACTATTATTAATAATGATGTTAACAATAATTGGTTCTTTACTTGGTTTGGTACAATGTTCAGCTAATTAAATGAGATCTGACATGTTAATGTCCAAAACACTGGTTGGCATATCATAAATGCTCAATAAATAATGATTTCTTTCTTCTAGTACCTCTAAATGAAAGTTCCTCTAACTTCCTTCATGTCAAAATATAGTAAAAGCCTCTAATAAAGCATTAAAAATTCCCTGCCAATAAAATGTAATATGATATTGTGTTAACAGATAGAAAAAGTGAAATGTTTTGATTTTTTTTTTTTGTCTACCAATAAATATTCCTTAAGGGAATTATTATAATATAAATTAGATTACTTGTAATCACAACTTAACACTGAAAAGAATTATAGTCGTATAGCTACAACATGGAAATCAAGTAACTTACAACTGACTTAAATTGTTTCATGTTTTCCTAAACCAATATGACGGTTACCAAATCAAAAAGAAAAACATGCTAGTTAATCATAGCATAAGCTTTTTTCCTAATATGGTATAAACAATTGTAAAGTTCTTACTGTATGACATCTTAGGGTGTGTATTTTCCTAACTCTCAGAGGAAGATTAGTAACATATCATGTGCTTGGTTTTTGGTTTGTGTGTGTGTGTGTGTGTGTGTGTGTGTGTGTGTGTAACCAAATTGCTGCCCAGACTTTATTTAGAGCCCTGAAAAGCCCAGGCTCCTTACATTATAATTAAGCAATGATGTAACCTGATCTGTATTTGTATCTGAACTGATTACAGGCAATCTCACAGTGATGTTTGCCTTGAGTTTTTTTTTTAGGAATGATTTCTTACGGAAAAGAGGAATTTTATAGAAATCCCCCTTTTCTTTTTTTAAATCAAGTAGACTCTACACCCAACGTGGTACTTGAATTCATGACCCTGAGATCAAGAGTTATACACTCTACCAACTGAGCCAGCCAGGCAGCCCTCTAGAAATTGTTTTAAATACCTTTTATGAATTTTGTGGATATTCTCAAACAACATAGTATTATTTGTTCCAAAGACCATGTTTCCCAGTTTGGTACCAACCAAATACCATCTACCAAGGCCAGCCACCTATAAAATATAAGTTCTCAGAAGGTTCCTAATGTTCAGTCAGCTCTCCTCTGCAGTCTGTAATTCATTGTTTCACCTTTTTACACTTTCCAGATGTCATTATTACATATACTCTGAAAATGCAAACGGTGAAAGAAATGCAAATGGTAATGGTCATTCACTACTGAATATTGCACCCTGATTAATTGCCTGAGAAGAGGGAAAGGAAGCTGTAGTGGGGAGACAACGAGGACAAGGTGTGGGTGTGTGAAGGTGATGGTGGTGGCTGTGGAGAGCCTGAGTGTAGAATAGGCTGCTGTGTGCACGTGGGGACCAAGGGACAAAGGATGCAGAAAGGAATGGTGCTGGTCCCCTAAAATAAAGATTAAGAGGGGATGTCAATAGAATATTAGCACAGATAGGGATGCCTGGGTGGCTCATTCAGTTAAGTGTCCGACTGTTGATTTTGACTCAAGCTTTCTCTCAAAATAAATAAATATTTAAAGAAAAGACTATTAGCACAGATGAAGAGGTTAAATTTTATTTTACCTTATTTTTAAAAGTTTTAAAAGTGTATTTATTTTGAGAGAGAGAGAGACTGAGTAGGGGAGGGGTGGGGAGAGAGGGAGGGAGAGAATCCTAGGCAGGCTCTGCACTTACAGAGCCTGATGTGGGGCTCGAACTCATGAACCCATGAACCTTGACATCCCAACCTGAACTGAAGTCAAGAGTCAGATACTCAACCTATTGAGCCACCCAGGTGCCCCAGTGAAATTCTATATTAAAACTGAGTGTTCAGAATGAGACACACAGTGTTTGGCTTACTGTTCCTTCTATATCATTTGAATCTATCTAATATAATGGGGAAACACAGATACTTCAATTGCCTGAGAAAACCTTTCCTGACTTTCCTGATCTCCCCAATTATATTCCTTTCTTCTAAGTATTTTTTGAGGTTGTATTTTACATGTATTTGTGTGATTCTTTTATTTTATTATTCTCACCCACTAGACTGTAAATGCCCTAAGGAGAAGCACTTTGTCTTTTGAGGTTCACCATTGTATCCCAGTATGGCAATGGGTCCAGCACATAGTAGATTCTCCAAGAATATAGTTGACCCTTGAAAGCATGGAGGTTGGGGCACCAAGCCTCCATGCTGTTGAAAATCCACGTTTTGACTCCCCAAAAACTTAACTACTAATAGCCTACTGTTGACCAGAAGACTTACCAATAACAAATAGTTAACACATATTTTGTATGCTGTATGTGTTATATACCACATTCTTATAATAAAGTAAGCTGGAGAAAAGAAAATGTTATTAAAGGGGCACCTGGATGGCTCAGTTGGTTAAACATCCAACTCTTGATTTTGGTTCAGGTCATGATCTCACAGTTCATGAGATCGAGCCCCGCATCAGGCTCTGTGCTGACAGCACAGACCTTGCTTGGGATTCTCTGTCTCCTTTCTCTCTGCCCCTTCCCCTTGTGTGCATGCACTCTCTCTCAAAATAAATAAATAAACATTAAAAAAAAAAATCTGTGGAGCCCCTTGTTCAAAGAGCGGGGAAAACGTGCCATTAAAGGAACTAAAATAGAGGCCCCTGGCTGGCTCAGCCTGAATAGCATGCCACTCTTGATCCAGGGGTCCTGAGTTTGAGGCCCACATTAGGTACTAGAAATTACTTAAATAAATCAATTAAAAAAAAAAGGAACTAAAATTTAAAGGTTTTTCTTTTAAAAAATCCCTATGTTATTATTTTTTTTAACGTTTTATTTTATTTTTGAGACAGAGAGACAGAGCGTGAATGGGGGAGGGTCAGAGAGAGAAGGAGACACAGAATCTGAAACAGGCTCTGGGCTCTGAGCTGTCAGCACAGAGCCTGACGTGGGGCTCGAACTCATGGAGTGTGAGATCATGACCTGAGCTGAAGTCAGATGCTCAACTGACTGAGCCACCCAGGCACCCCAAAAATCCCTATATTATTTATGAAAGGTAATTGGGAAAATATTGATAACTGAGTAACAACATAACTTACAGATTTTAAAATAATATTTCTGATATCATAATTTTGTGAATGCAATAAATAATAATACTTGATTAATGTGATATCTTGATTGATCATAAGACTTTTCTGGCTCATATTTCTGCAAATTTATTTATTATGTGATCAAAATTTACACTTTTAGCTTTATTTTCATTTGATATAATTGGAGTCTGCTGCGGGGCTTGATCCTAGGGCCTTGACCCCGGGGTCATGACCTGAGCTGAAGGCAAGATGCTCAATGGACTGAACTGCCCAGGCACCCTACACACATATTTTTATAATTTAAAATTTTGGGATCGACTGATACAACTGTTCCAGGGCTCTTAAGAGTATTTGATAGGCTGTGACAACTTTGGGATACATTCAAAAAAATGTTTTTTAAGTTTTATTTTTATTTAAGTAATCTCTGCACCCAACTTGGGGCTTGAACTCACAACCATGTGATCAAGTGTCACATGCCTTCTGCCTGAGCCAGCCAGGTGCCCCTACATTAGGATAAATTTCTGATCAATTATTTTGAAATGTAAATTTTAGTACATCTAGACTTAATGATTCTCATGGCACAACTGTTCTAGAAAGATTTAACCCTTCATAAAAACCCATATGTGTATGTCTGAGTGTGAATTTAACTTTCCAGGAAAACTTATACGTTGGCATTTTAATATTTGTTCTGACATTTCCTGTAACTTGTGTACAACAGCCTGCCACTGCCTTCATCATTTGTATATAATTTGTATGTAATTCAGTAGGCCCATTTATGCATTACAATGCTTTATCTTTTTAAAAAATTAATTAATTAATTAATTTTTAAATTTACATCCAAGTTAGTTAGCATATAGTGCAACAATGATTTCAGGAGTAGATCCCTTAATGCCCCTTACCCATTTAGCCCATCCCCCCCTACAACCCCTCCAGCAGCCCTCTGTTCTCTATATTTAAGAGTCTCTTATGTTTTGTCCCCCTCCTTGTTTTGTGTTTTTTTTTGAAAAATTTTTTTACATTTATTTATTTTTTGAGAGACATAGAGAGACAGAGCACAAGTTGGGGAGGGGCAGAGAGAGAAGGAGACACAGAATCTGAAACAGGCTCCAGGCTCCGAGCTGTCAGCACAGAGCCTGATGCGGGGATCAAACTCACAAACCGTGAGATCATGACCTGAGCCAAAGTCAGATGCTTAACCAACTGAACCACCCAGGCGCCCCTGTCACCCTCCTTGTTTTTAAGTTATTTTTGCTTCCCTTCTCTTATGTTCATCTGTTTTTATCTTAAATTCCTCATATGAGTGAAGTCATATGATATTTGTCTTCCTCTGACTGACCAATTTCGCTTAGCATAATAACCTCCAGTTCCATCCATGTAGTTGCAAATGGCAAGATTTTATTCTTTTTGATTGCCAAGTAATACTCCATTTATTCTTTTTGAATACATACCATACATGAACACACATACATACCACATCTTCTGTATCCATTGAACCTTCGAAGGACATTTGGGCTCTTTCCATACTTTGGCTATTGTTGATAGCACTGCTATAAACATTGGGGTGTATATACCCCTTCAAAACAGCACACCTGTATCCCTTCATACCTAGTAGTGTAATTGCTGGGTCATGGGGTATTTCTATTTTTAATTTTTTTGGGAACCTCAATACTGTTCTCCAGAGTGGCTGCAACAGTTTGCATTCCCACCAGCAGTGCAAAAGAGATCCTCTTTCTCTGCATCCTTGCCAACATCTGTTGTTGCCTGAGTTGTTAATGTTTGCCATTCTGGCCAATGTGAGGTGCTATCTCATTGTGGTTTTAATTTGTATTTCCCTGATAATGAGCAATGTTGAGCATTTTTTCATGTGTCCCTTGGCCATCTGGATGTCTTCTTTGGAGAAGTGTCTATTCATATCTTTTGCCCATTTCTTCACTGGATTATTTGTTTTTTGGGTGTTGAGTTTGACAAGTTCTTTATAGATTTTGGATACTAACCCTTTAACTGGTATTTCATTTGCAAATATCTTCTCTCATTCTGTCTGTTACCTTTTAGTTTTGCTGATTGTTTCCCTTGAGGTGCAGAAGATTTTTATCTTGATGAGGTCCCAATAGTTCCTTTTTTCTTTTGTTTCCCTTGCCTCTGGAGATGTGTTGAGTAAGAGACCGAGGTCAAAGAGGTTTTTGCCTGCTTTCTCCTCTAGGATTTTGATGGCTTCCTGTCTTACGTTTAGGTCGTTCATCCATTTTGAGTTTATTTTTGTGTATGGTGTAAGAAAATGGTCCAGGTTCATTTTTATGCATGTTGTTGTCCAGTTTTCCCAGCACCATTTGCTGAAGAGACTGTCTTTCTTCCATTGGATAGTCAATGATTAGTTGACCATACATTTGTGGGTCCATTTCTGGGTTCTCTCTTCTGTTCCATTGATCTGAGTATCTGTCGTTGTGCCAGTACCATACTGTCTTGATGATTACAGCTTTGTAATACATCTTGAAGTCTGGGATTGTGATGTTTCCAGCTTTGGTTTTCTTTTTCAAGATTGCTTTGGTTATCAAACAATTTTACAAACAGTTTTAGGATTGTTTGTTCTAGCTCTGTGAAGAATGCTGGTGTTATTTTGATAAGGATTGCACTTTATCTTTAATTACAAGGTAAAACTTTTTTTAATTTGAGAGAGAGAGCGAGAGAGCTCGAGTATGGGAGAAGGGCAGAGAAAGAGCATCTCTTTCCATTTTTTTCCATTGAATATGACAATCTTGAAACTTAATTTCTAAGTCTGTGGATATTTGTTCTGCTACATTGCACGGTTTTCAAAAACAAAGACTCTAAACAAAAGAATTGCCGTAACTCCCTATGATGCCTTATTGCAATGTCTGTGTGTAATACTGTGATTTATAATAAGAAACAAATTTGGTCTTCCTCATTCCAGGCACAGAGCTACTAAAACCTTTGGCATTTCCTAACTGATGAGAATAACAAAGTTGTTCCTTATTATATTAATGAGGTGAATTTTAAGCCCCACTAAAGGGTGGGGGCTGAGTTGCCGGGGACACCAACCTGTGAATAGAGAGTTAGAACTTCTAGTTCCACCTCCTGACCTCTGGGCAGGGGAGGAGACTGGCGGTTCAATCAGTCAACAATGGTGAATGATTTAATCTGCTATGCCTGTGTGAAAAACCAAAACGGTGGGTTCCAAGAGCTTCCAGGTCGGTGAACACATGAAGGTTCTGGGAGAGTGGTACGCCTGAAGAGGGCATGGAAACTCTGTGCCCTAGTATGTCATCCTGTGTATCTCTTCCATATGGCGGTTCCTCGGTTATATCCTTTTTAATAAACCAGTGATCTAGTAAGTAAAATGTTTCTCTGGGTTCTGTGAGCCACTCTAGCAAATTAATCAAATCCAAGGTGGGGGTTGTGGGAACCTCTGATTTATAGCAAATTGGTCAGGTATACAGGTAACAACCTGGGCTCACTATAGACGTCTGAAGTGTATATGTGTGTGTGCAGGGAGGCAATCTTGTGAGATCATACCCTGAACCTATGGAGGCTGATGCCATCTCCAAATGCATAGTGTCAGACCTGGGTTGAATTCTCAGGTGCCTGCTGCTCTCCAGAAATTGCTTGGTGGTATGTGGCAAGTACTACCTCCCACCCCCCGCAACATTGAAATTGTGTCCAGGACCCAGAAAGTCTGTGTATATGCTTTTACTCTGTAATAATTACAGACAGGATTTGCTACCTGAGCACCAGCAGCGCCTGTTCCAGAGCTCAGGTGGGAGAGTTAATATTTGTGCAGACTCCCCAGGAAGAACTGGCTCAGGAGATGGACTGGCTGCTGCCCTCCCACCACAGGTGCCAGCACTGTTCCCTGGTGGGGCCAGTCCTCTGCTGCTTCTGCTACTACCTTTGCCACCACCAATCTCTAATCACCTTGGAGCCCTGAGGCATGCAGGTGCTCACCAGATCCCCAGGACACCTGGTCTCTTGGCTTGACTTTTGTGCCGCAGACCATGTTCATGGGCCCGAGTTTACTGTTGCCTACAGTCCGTATCTGCTCTGCTCACATGCATGCTCCATTACCCCATCACACCTCATTGACAAAGTACAAGTGCAGGGGCACCTGCGTGGCTCAGTCAGTTAAGCCTCCAACCCTTGATTTTGGCTCAGGTCATGATCTAGTGGTTCGTGAGATTGAGGCCCACGTAGGCTCTGTGATTATCTCTCTCTATATATATACCCCTCCCTCTCTCTCTCCCCAAATAAATAAGTAAACATTCAAAGCACAAGCGTAAAGATTAAATTATTAATAATTTCAAGACATTGTCTTTCTGATAGCAGAACCCAGGTCACACACGCATGAAGCCCAGTTTGCCTACCTCTTAGGCTTTAAAGATGAATTATATCTGTCATCTTTGGAAATATGTACCAGTAAACTCACAGTGTTGACTTTGCCTTGGGCCTGGTAACCAAATAACCAAGGTTGCTCAAAGAATTGCATCAAGGCTCCATTTTTCACCTTCTTTGTCTTACTCTCTTCCCCCTCTGAGGTCTCAGTTTTGCAGATTTTGGTCTAGGTTATTGACTAGCTCACAGAGAACTGACTAATGCCGGGTTTTGGTTTAGCACAACTGCTGGGATCTCAGAGCTCAGAGGGTCAAAGAGTAGCTCAGCAAGAGAATAATTATGGGGTCCTGAGTCCTGAGTGCCCTGGAGTGGAGGTGGAGGGAATGGGGGCACAGGCAGAGGACAGCGTGCCTGAAGTACTAGATTATAAATGGTAGGACACGAGTGTTCCTGTTTTATAGAATGTGGTAGAATAGATGATTGAATTTTTCATCCATAATTATAATTTTCAAATTGTTGAGAAACACTAGACAATTATTTCTAGTGCCATGCGAGTCATTGAAAACATAATAAATCTAGTCGTGGTTTTGTGTCAGAAGAGTTCTATTATTTTAGTGGTTGCTCACTTACAGTATCATATCTATATATCATGTATCTCAATGCTGTAAAAAATTTAAAAGCTTAAAAAAATGTTCATTATTCTGAGAGAGAGAGAGGGAGGGAATGAGTGGGGGAGAGGCAGAGAGGGAGACACAGAATCTGAAGCAGGCTCCAGGCTGTGAGCTGTCAGCACAGATCCTGACTCAGGGCTTGAACTCATGAACCGTGAGATCATGGCCTGAGCCGAAGTCAGATGCTTAACTGACCGAGCCACCCAGGCGCCCCAATACTATAAAAACTTTTAATTTCTTTAGAAATAAACTTTTATCTTCTAAGATTCCCTCCCCCCACCAGTAAACTTATTTAAATGTTAAATTGTGTTACAGAAACCTGTGTTATCTGTTCTACAGACCATTTATGAGTGAAAGGGTGTTACAAGTGATAAAAAAATGCCTAAAGAAGACAAATTATGTGATACAGACAAACTTTATTTAACACTTCATGAAGTGGACAGTCTCCATTTGGAGAATTGCCAAATGGGGTAGAAGGCAAGAAGCTTTTATAGAATAAAGAATAGAGAACTAGAGAGAGACAAATAAAAATATCTGATTGGTTGGAGCCAATAGTCATCTTTGTTGGGGGTGAGAAGGCCCCAGAGTGGCTTTGGTTTGGGGACTGGCTGACTGGATATACTGTGTTTCTTTCTGGTCAAGAGGAGCATTTACAGAGACATGAAAATTATTTAAGTTTTCTTTTACTGACTAGGCACCCTGGGCAGGAGTAGATCCATGTTGGACCTAGAAATTTATTTCAGTACAAGTTTTCTTGGTTTGTGTTTCAAAGGCATTAACTCTTTTTGTTCCTATAACTTCTCACATCTTCAAGTGAAAAACTATAGGAAATCACTTGATTTCCTGTCTCCAGGAGGCCAATAGAAAATGGCTGCAATACTGGAGATGGTGCAATTCTACATTTGCCAGTTTCTAGGTTTCCTCAGATGTGAAGAAAAAGGAACTGGCTCAGTCCTTTTCTGGCCCAACTCTTACCTACAGCTCCCCCCCTTGCCAGTCTCCACTCACCCATCAATACTTTGTTCTGGCAATGGGGTAAAAGTAGGAGTTAAAGATAAGACGGTGTTATACCAGCTCAGAAACTAGGAGCACAGTTAACCCTAATGCACTAGCACTATGATTTATTCAGTCTGTTTCAGAAATTCATACCTGTGCCCAGGTGGGTGGAGAATGGCAAGAACAGAGGAAGCCCTGGCCAGAACCATTAGGCTGACACAGGGAGGGGCAACTCACCGGTGCAAGGAATGCTCAGCAGACGTGTACCAAGGTAACCATTCCTGTTGATTCCCTCACCTGCTAGTTTCTGTACCTGCCTTTATAATCCTCATGTGCTGCTTCCTGTCTGGTTGACATCTCTGGACATGATTTCTTGACCACCTAGACCTAGGGTATTCATCATCTCTCCCATTTTGCTGGAAAAGTAGCTCTAGCCCCTTCTGGCCAGCCCTCTTTCACTGCCCTAACATCCAAGGGTGACATTGATTGAATTGTGTAAGAGTATCCATCACGTCTACGGCTTGGATACATTATAATGAGTTTTAAGTCTCTGTTTCATACCACACATATTGTTAGGAATTTGAAAAGTGCTTAATTATCCATTAGTGAGTGGGCTTTGAAGGAAGGTAGAAAAGTATTATCAAATAAATGACAATATTAGAATTGAAGCTTATTCAGAAAAAAATTATTTTTGGTATTTTTTGAGCATATAAATGTCAATGAAACTAATGAGAAATAGCAAGAACTGCTGAAATAGCATAAATTCACATTTTTAGCTACTGCAGATAAAATGAAAATGTTCTCTACGTGATTGGTCTATGTGAGAAAGTGTTTCACAGGACTATCAAAATTATATCTTAGGATGTCATTTTGGATACTAAAATCCAAAGTTGTGGATTTTAAGTTGTGATTTAAATAATCTTGGGGCTTTGTTTGGACATGGCCTACAAACCTTTGGCGAACTAATTTCTGTATGACTCAAAGGATTTTTCCTAGCAGTGGAAACATCTATTTTAGCTTTTTAAAATAAACTCTTGTCACTCTGGATGTATTTGTAGCCCTAGCCAGTGAGTGAGCATGAGATTATTTCTGAAATTTTTATAGAACAGGGCGATTAAAGAAAAATCAAGATACTGGGTGTAATAACACAAGTCAACATAGTATGTAATTCAAGTCATGCTTGGAGATTTTGAATTTAACCAAAAAATAATTGGATCCATCACAGGTGCCAATGGTCAGAACGAGACCAAGTGGAGAATTAAGGAATGTACTTAAAAATCTTGGACTATAGGGGCGCCTGGGTGGCGCAGTCGGTTAAGCGTCCGACTTCAGCCAGGTCACGATCTCGCGGTCCGTGAGTTCGAGCCCCGCGTCGGGCTCTGGGCTGATGGCTCAGAGCCTGGATCCTGTTTCCGATTCTGTGTCTCCCTCTCTCTCTGCCCCTCGCCCGTTCATGCTCTGTCTCTCTCTGTCCCAAAAATAAATAAACGTTGAAAAAAAAAATTAAAAAAAAAAAAATCTTGGACTATATAAATAATACATGTGAAGCGCCATATCCAAATCATGTATCATACCTAACATGGCATAAGCAAATGTATCCTAGTGTAGTTACACAGGACTTTGCATTGTAACTTCAGAGAGTTGGTCAGGAAAGAGTAGTACCCAAGGACTCTGCAAATCAACATTGGAAACAGATGGTAGGAGCAGTTTGAACTTGAGCCAAGCTCTTTGGGTTACAAAGCACTTTTCAAATTCATTTTGCTATCCATAGAGAGAGATAAATCACACCCATTAACTTACCTAATTGTCCTTGGCTTGCAATGTGAGGTTCAGTCTTGTACTCCTTTAACTTTCATTTCATAACCATTTGAGACGCAAGACAGTATTTCACAAGATGCCTTGCAGTGGGCTAGTGACTTCTGTTCAATATCCTTAAGTTATTACTTAGAAAATACCAGAATTCCCTTAATACCATTTATGTCAATTTGCTCAGCACATTGTTCTTTGTAGAACTGATGGCTTCCACTCCCCCTCCCCTACTTTTTTGAAGCCACCGTTAATATACTGGGGAAACAGACTCCGTTTGAACAGTTATCAAAGGACAATTATGAAATGTAAATATGAAAGGCTGTAATATGATGCCACAAATTTAAAAAAAAATTGTCCTCCCAAAACACTTAGAGCTTGGGTGCGACATGCCTGTTTCAGGAAATATTTTATAGGAGTATTTTGTAAGAAATATTCTTGGAAAATCTAAACTACCTTTTCCTTTCCTCTTCTGCTTTTCCAAAGAGAACATTTTCCTCACATTATTTGCTGAGCAATTCTCGATTACAAAAAAATGGGTCACTTGTGGAAGAAAGAAGTCCTTTTCTAGTTGGACAACTTGTTTAGAAATTGAAGTAAGAATATCTTACTCTTAATTGAGAGCAAGAATAGCACAAGTGTGCGGCACCTGGGTGGCTCAGTTGGTTCAGCGTCTGACTTGGGCTGGGGTCATGATCTCGTGGTCCATGACTTCAAGACCCGCGTTAGGCTCTGTGCTGACAGCTCCCAGCCTGGAGCCTGCTTCGGATTCTGTGTCTCCCCTTCTCTCTGTCCTTCCCATGCTCATGCTCTGTCTTTCTCTCTCTCTCAATAATAAATAAACGTTAAAAGAAAAAAAAAAGAAAAAAAAAGAATAGTACAAGTGTGTCCAGTACAGAGTAGGGTCATGTTTGCCAAGACAGGAGATAGGTTATCTAATGAGAGATAAGGACTACCCAGGTTAATGTGCTGGCCAAAGGCTTAGAACGAAAAGATTGGGCCAAGACAGGACCTGGCACACTAAGTTTGAGAACATAGGCATGGGGGCTTTATAAATTTTTTTTAAGTTTTATTTATTTATTTTGAGAGAGAGAGAGAGAGAGAGCACAAGTGGGGGAGGGACAGAGGAAGAGGGAAAGAGAATCCTGAGCAGACTCTGTACCATCAGCACAGAGCCTGATGCGAGGCCCGAACTCATGAACTGTGAGATCATGACCTGTGCCAAGATCAAGAGTTGGAAGCTTAACCAACTGCACCACCCAGGCACCCCTAGTCCAGGGGCTTTCAATGGAATATTGGTTACTGCCGAGGGGCACTGTTGCTCTAATATGGCCCTGATGCTCCTCAAGTAATGGCATCCTGCCTGGACTAGTTCTTGGCCTTCCTGGTATTCGGAAGACCAGTATCTAAACGTCCATCTTTCTTGTTTCATTGCATGTTCCATTGTTGCAGACATTCAACAATGGTGGTTTGGGGCATATGTCCTGAGAGTTGGAGGAATGGAACTCATATTTGTTGACTGACCTACTCTGGAGTGCTGCACACTGCAGCAGACAGTTGATATTCCCTAAGTCGTTAATTTTTTGATTGTACAAATATTGCCGTTTCTTCAATATGTGAATACTGACTCAGACAATGTGTAACATTTCTTCAGTGTTTCAGATTAGAAATCTGAAAATTACTTAATTAGCTCAGCAAATATTTTTTTGGCTATTTACTGTGTTGGGCATTGGGTATAAAAAAGTGAACTGAAAGAGATGGTCACTTTCTTCATGACACTTACAATCCAGAGAGACAGATTAACTTTAAATAAATAAACCCCTACAGATATATATAATTACAAATTAAATAGTAATTTATAGTAAATACTATTACAGAAAAAGTTTAGGGGAGTATGAAAGGCAATAATAGTGAGAGGGACATAATTTATTGTTTATTTTTTAATTATTCATTTATTTATTAATTAATTTAGATTGAGGAGTGAAGGAAAGCCTCTCATGAAGGTGACTTTATTTATTTATTTATTTATTTATTTATTTATTTATTTAAAATGTTTATTTATTTTTGAGACAACGCGAGAGACAGAGTGCAAGCAGCGGAGGGGCAGACAGAGGGAGACAGAGAATCCGAAGGGGGCTCCACGCCCTGAGCTGTCAGCCCAGAGCATGACGCGGGGCTCGAACTCACGAACTGTGAGATCATGACCTGAGCCTAGGTTGGATGCTTAACGGACTGAGCCACCCAGGCGCCCCAAAAGTGACATGATTTAGATTCTAAATTTCTGTGTTAGATTTATAACTAATCTCTTGCTTCCATTTTCTTTTGCCTTTGCTCCATCTTGCAGATCATCTATTTAGATTTTTTTTTAAATCTTACTTTAATTAAGGCATCTAAGAGTTTGAAGGGATATTTAGAGGTGATGTAGTATAAATTGCTGTTATTAGTCAAGGTGGATGAATCACTATTACAACCCCTAAATTTTAGTGGCCTAATACAATAAAGGCTTGTTTCTTGCAGGCTCACAGTGTAATGCAGTTTGGCAGGGGAGTGTCTCTATGTAGTCATTTAGTAGTTCAGGTCACTTCCATTTAGTGGGTCAGTTACCCCCTAGGTTTTCACCTCCTCCACTGGAACCATCTCAAATTTCCAAAAGGGAGAATTCGAATATCTAACTTGGATGAGATGCTTTCTTGGGTCCAAACAACTGAGCCATGAAGAGGGGCTGGTGAAGTACTTTAAACATGGGTACAGGGGTACCTGGGTGGCTCAGTCAGTTAAGCGTGTGACTTTGCTCAGGTCATGATCTTGCGGTTCATGAGTTCAAGCCCAGCTTAGAGCTTGGAGCCTGCTTCAGATTCCGTGTCTTCCTCTCTGGCCCTCACCTGTTCACACTCTGTCTCTCTCTCTCTCTCTCTCAAAAGTAAACAAATATTTTAAAAAATGTGGCTGCAGTGGTCATTTTTTGAATTGGACCATTTACACAGAAGGGGAAATGAGCCGGGCAGATACCATCCAACCAGGTATTATTCATGCAGCCATTTTTACTTCATATGACAGATCTTCACATATTTGAAGAAAATAGCCAGTCATCTTCTTTCTCATGAGCTTCATTCTTTTCTTTTCAGGGTAAACATTGTCTGTTTTCTGCAGCTTGTGCAATTCAGGTTATTTAAACTAGCTCATCAACTTCCCTCCTCACATTTCAATTGTGAACTTCCTTCAAATTTCCTCCCTCTAAGAAGACGTCCTTAATTAACTCCAGTCCTTAATAATTATTCTTTAGTTCTCTGGGACGCTGGGTGGTTCAGTCGGTTAAGTGTCTGACTTTGATTTTAGCTCAGATTGTGATCTCATGGTCATGGGATCCAGCCCCAGGTGGGGCTCCATGCTGACAGCATGGAGCCTGCTTGGGATTCTCTCCCTCTCTCTCTGCTCCTCCCTTGGGTGCATGTGCATGCATGCATGCATGCATGGTCTCTCTAGCTCTTTCTCAAAGTAAACATTTAATAATTATTCCCTCGTGCTCAATTCCTACATGACTTGATCCACCCAATCAAGTGACCCTTAACCTTGCTTGTACTTTTGCATAGTGTTAACCTTTAGCTCTTAAAATTCTATGTCTTGCCTTGCACCCTTCACAAAAAATAACTCAAAATGAATAATAGGTCTAAATGTAAAATGCAAGAGCGCCTGGGTGGCTCATTTGGTTAAGCATCCAACATGTGATCTTAGCTCAGGTCTTGATCTCAGGGTCGTGAGTTCAAGCCATGCCTAACTTAGAGCTCACTTAACGACAAAAACAAATAAAACAAAATATAAAATGCAAAATTATAAAACTCCTAGAAGATAACGTAGGAGAATACCAAGCTGACTTTAGGTATAATGATGTTTTTAAAAATACAACACCAAAGGCACAAACCCATGAAGTAAACAATTGAGAAAGTGGGTTGAATTAAAATTAAAAATTTCTCCTCTGTGAAAGACAATATCAAGAGAATTAGAAGACAAGCCACAGCCTGGGAGAAAATATTTGCAAAAGACACATCTGACACAAGACTGTTATCCAAAGTATACAAAGAATTCAATACTCAGCAGTGAAAAAGCAAACAACCCAATTAAAAACATGGGTCAGTGGTTTTAATATACCACTCACCACAGAAGATGTACAGATGGCAAATAAGCATATGGAAAGATGCTCCACATCATATGTCATTAGGGAAATGCAAATTAAAACAACAATGAGATATCACTACACACCTATGACAAGGCCCAAAATCCAGAACACTGATAACTCCAAATACTGGCAAAGATGTGGGGAGCAACAGGAAATATCATACGTTGCTGATGGGAATGCAAAATGGCATAGCCAACACATTTTGGTGAATGTCTTGCAAAACTAAACATACTCTTATCATATAATACAGCAATTGTGCTCCTTGGTACTTACCCAGAGGAGTTGAAGACTACGTCTGCACAAAAACCTGCACATGGATGTTTATAGAAGCTTTGTTTATAATTGCCAAAACTTGGAAGCAACCAAGATGTCCTTAAGTATGTGAATGGGTAAATAAACTATGGTACATCCACACAAGGGAAATGTTTAGTGCTAAGAAGAAATGAACTATCAAGCCATGAAAAAAACACGAAGAAAACTTAAATGCATATTACTAAGTGCAAGAAGCCACTGTGAAAAGGCTACATACTGTATAGTTCCAACTATAAGAAATTCCGAAAAAGGCAAAATATGGAGACAATAAAAAGATGAGTTGTTTCCAGGGGTAGGAGTAGGGAAACATGAATAGGCAGAGCACAGAAAATTTTTAGGACAGTGTAAATACTCTGTATGATATAATGATAGGTCATTATACTCGTGTCTCAATCCACAGGATGTAAAACACCAAGAGTGAAGTGTAAAGTAAACTATAGACGATGAGTAATTATGATACACCAATGTAATTTCCCCCTTGGTAAAAAACATACTATTCTAGTGAGTGATATTGGTAATAGGCGAGGTTATGCAGTTGTAGAGACAGGAAGTATATTGGAAATCTCTATACCTACCTCTCAATTTTGTGTTTGTGTGAGAGAGAGAGAGAGCAGGGAAGGCGCAGAGAGAGAGGGAGAGAGAGAGAGAATACCAACAGGTTCTGCACTGACAGTATGGAGCCCAACATGGGGCTGGAACTCATGAACTGCAAGATCATGACCTGAGTTAAAATCAGGGTCAGACACTTAACCGATTGAACCATGCAGGCACCCTTCACTCTGAGTTATATTGATCAGAAAGGAGATCTGTTTTATTGAAGGGAAGAAATGTATTCACTTTAGTAGTTATTAGAAACAGAATATGTTAGATCAGTAAATTCAGGAGGGACATTGGAAGTAACAGACAAGATAAAGAGGATGAGGTTCTCTAATGTTTACATTCCTGTGACTCCAGTGCAGAGAGCCAAGAACAAAGCTGAAGTTTAGCCAGGAGGAGAAGGTCCAACTGTAATTGAACTCTGCAGGTGCTGTTCCCAGTTTTTGAAATTTCAGGATCCCCTCCTCAATCTCCTAAAACAACAACAACATGCAAATGAAGTAAATGGTAATTAGGTGTGATGTAACCTGTGTAATTAAGGCTGAAGCAACACGTGGTATGGTTAGCTTCATTTGGAGAACCATCTCAGTGGTGATTTGGGAGGGGTATGTATCACAGCAAAGGAAAAGACCATGAGTATAAGTTTATACTAACTCCGTGAACTTAAGTGCTTTTTAGGTACTGTGGGCTTGTTAATATGCTACTGGACCTATTTGGTTAGTTTAAGGATAAAGTGAAAAACATTAGTCCATGTGGCCGTGTCTGTTCCATCTGAAAACTGCAAGTGTGGGAGTGAACATTTTCTCCACGTTCAGCCCTGGGAGACCATGACACTTATCTTCTTGCTGGTTTTTATGAATGAAACGGGATTAATAGCTACCAATTATATGTAATTATTAATAGTATAATTATGGTTATTATAAAATATTGCTGTTACAGTTATTAATTCAGCTTGCCCCCTGTGTACTCCTGTCCCCAGTTTCTGTCAGGATGGCTGAGCCCATGCAAGGGCTCGGGATAGGAAGGAAGAGAGTCAACATTCAGGGCTGCCTCTGGAACCCTTCTTCCATTGCAAACAAACCCCTCTATTGCCCCGGCTTTTCTTCATAATGCTCCCTCCATTTTATGGCTTTAACTGAAATCTGAATCCCACAGATGACTAAAGAAAAGGCTGTGATGGTAAATGGGTGGATGCTGACCTGTTGTTCAGCTTTGTTTGTAGCCACTTCTAAACCGACGGTGGTCAAACCTTAGCAAGCCTCTGCACCACTTGGAGGGCTTCTTAAAACACAGATTTCTGAGCCCACTGCCAGCTTCTGATTCAGTAGATCTGGAGTGGAGGCTAGAGTTTGCATTTCTAACAAGTTCCTGGGTGGAGCTGGTGTAACTTATCTAGGAACTAGACTCTGAGAATCACCATTGGAAATCATTATTCCTTTATGCTGGTGAAAATGTTCCTCTTCCTTTGATACCTTTGACATTATGCCATGCACTCTCCAACTTGTAGTTGCTGTCTACTGACATTCCAGTCACCCCATACACACACTCTCAGAAGATCTTATGGCACTATGAAATAATAGAAAAAGTAGGGGTGCTTGGGTGTCTCAATCGGTTAAGTGTCTGACACTTGATTTTGGCTCAGGTCATGATCTCATGGTTTGTGAGATTGAGCCCCGAGTCAGACTCCCTGCTGACAGCAAGGAGCCTGCTTGGGATTTTCTTTTTCTCTCTCTCTCTGCCTCTCTCCTGCTCTCTCTCTTTCTTTCAAAATAAATTTAAAAACTTTAAAAAAATGGAAAAAAATATATTGGTCTCTGCCCCTGGTTCCTGGCACAGGGCTCCTACAACCCTTGTGATTTCCTAAATGATAAGAACACAAGGAACACCTCTTGCTCTAATATTTGTCTTTGACCTCCATCCCTGGCACAGGTCTCCTAAAACCCTTGTAAATTCCTAAAGAATAAGAGCACTGAGAACATTTTTTTTTCTATTGAGGTCACTCTGGGTGAGTTCCTGGATGGCTCCAAGATAGACACTGGTCCCCAGAACAACCAATCCAAGATTAAAAGCTTAGAATTTTCAGGCCTACCCCACACTCTCCAGAGAGGGAAGAAGGGCTGGAAACAGAGTAAATAATTGATCATGCATACATGAGGAAGCATCCATAACATTCCAGTAGTGTTTGGGTTCAGGGAGCTTCTAGGTGGGGAACACATGAATACCAGGAGGATGACATACCTCAACTCCATGGGGACAGAGGCTTCTGCACCAGAAATGCTACCACACTTCACCCTATGTTTCTCTTCATCTGACTATTCATCTGTATCCTTTATCATATCCTTTAAGAAACTGACAAACCTAAGTGTTTCCCTGAGTTATGTGAGCTGCTGTAGCAAATGAATCAAACCCAAGTTGGGGGTCTTTGGAACCTCCAATCTATAGCCAGCTGGTCAGAAGTCCAGGTGATAACTTGGATTTACAACTTGCATTTGATGTGTGTTTTGCATCGGGGGGGGGGGGCAGTCTTGTGAGACTGAGGCCTTAACCTGTGGGATCTGACACTATATCTGGGTAGATAGTATCAGAACTGAGTTAAATTGTAAGATACCCAGCCTGTATCCCAGAGAATCGCTTGGTATGGGGAAAAGCCTCCACATATCTGGTAACCAGAAGTGACCAGAAGTGAAGTGTTCTGGGTAAAAGTAAAGGAGACTCCTAGGAAAGAAACACACAGGGAAGACCTGGATTTTCCCCACAGAAGGAGGAAAACGAGTTTTCCTGTTATAGATGCCCAGTTCACTGTCTTCCCTGCTACTCCAGCTCCCGAGGTTTTCTGAGGAGTTTCAGCATCCCCGGGACCTTTTAGCATCCTAGCTTTCAGAATGTATTTACCTCCTCAGGTCCATAGATATTCCCTTCAACTCTTTTTTTTTTTTTTTTTAAAGTAGGCTCCATACCCAGGGCAGAGCCCAATACAGGAGTTGAACTCATGACCCTGAGATCAAGACTTGAGCTTAAGAGTCAGACACTTAAGTAACTGAGCCACCCAGGCACCCCAATTTTCCCCTCAACTCCTTTTTTTAAGTTTATTTATTTTGAGAGAGAGAGAGTGAGAGAGCTGTGCATGTGCAGGAGAGGGGCAGAGAGGGAGGGAGAAAGAATCCCAAGCAGGCTTTGCTCTGTCAGCTTGGAGCCCTACTGGAGCTTGATCTCACAAACTGTGAGATCATGACCTGGCCCAAAATCAAGAGTCAGACTCTTAACTGACTGAACCACCCAGGTGCCCCTTCCCCAACTCTTAAATCTCATTTCCATTACCCACTTGGAGAGTTACAGCTGAAGTTTATCATCACTCTGAGCTTCTCTACCACATACAATGTGAATTTTACTTTTTTTCTTTGTACCCCTAACATCTACTCTTAATTCTTGCATCTCTCTGCAACTCCACTGACTATTTGAGCACAAGGAGAGCTTGATCCCCTTGATCCCTCTATTTAATTCATCTTTACTCCCTGCTTGGCTTCTCACCCTTCTCTATACAGCTTGGAAACCACAGTTAATCATTAGAATTGCTCTCAGTTTATTTGCAATCTTTCTACCACTCTTTCTAGTGACCAATGCTGTGTCATTGCCACAACCTGTCATTTCCATTTTTCAATGTGCTGGCAGAGGTGATAAGATATAAACACACATAACTGCAATATGCAGCGGTATTCCATAACAATTATAAGCATAATACAGAAATCCATGACCTTGTAAAGGTGGGAAAGAGCACATCTAGTTAACAATGATCAGAAAAATCTTCAAGTCTATTATGGAAGATACAAATATGAGTAAAACACTACTAGAACCTAACACACTTTAAGCATAGGTATGGTAATTTATATTAATTTCAGTGATAGAACCTAGCAGTTCTTAGACAATTAATGAGTTGTATCTTCTCTAGTATGACTCTTTGTCCATTATGCAGTGCGGTGTGAAAAACCTTAAGGGTGCTCAAGTGAATAAATTTTAAAAAGCAACTTATCACCTTGTGTGTGGGTCAATACTCACATATATTTGTTGTATAAATATAGAAAAATCTGGGGAGGATAAATACTGTCTTGCTTTACCCCTCAGTATAATGTTTTCATTTGTGATTAGGTGAATGCTCCCCAATGTAAACTTTTCCAATAAAAACAAAAATATTATTTTGGAGAAGAAGGAAATTAACTTGCTTTTGGCAAAAAGTAGTAGAAATAATATGTCTTATATTTCCTGAGGACCTTCCATATGTCAGGCAAATGTTACTTTATTTATCTGTCACCGTCTCCCTGCAAGGCTGTAGTAGGTAGGTAATAGGGCGCCTGGGTGGCTGGCTCTTAGTTTTGGCTCAGGTCATGATCTCATGATTCGTGAGTTTGAGCCCTGCATTGGGCTCCAAGCTGGCAGTGCAGAGCCTGCTCGGGATTATTTCTCTCTCCCTCTCTCTGCCCTTCCCCTGCTTGCACTCCCTCTCAAAAATAAATGAATGAAACAAAACAAAAAGGGCTATAGTAGGTATTATCTTCATTTTTCAAATGGGACTGAAAGAAATTATTGTAGTTCATCAATTCTGAGATGACATTTTAAAAGAATACTTGAATGGGGGCACCTGGGTGGCTCAGTTGGTCGAGCATCTGACTCTTGATTTCTGCTCAGGTCATGATCCCAGGGTTGTGGGATGGAGCCCTGCTTCTGGCTCTGTCTGCAGTGTGCATGGAGCCTGCTTAGGATTCTCTCTCTCTTCCTCTGCCCCTCTCTTGCACTTGTGCTCTCTCTCTCTAAAATTAAAAAAAATTAAACATTAAAATTTTTTCTTAATTTTAAGAGAATATTTGAATGAATCTTACAATTGATGGTGTCTTAGATTTGATAAAATAAGCTGCACTATTATTAACACATATAATGTTCTCATTCATGGTTGAATTGACTCTAATTCCTGTGCTTTTTCCCCCATTAAATTGCATTATTTCTTCTTTTTTTAAAGTTTTAATTTATTTTATTTAGTAATTTCTACCCCCAACATGGGCTCAAACTCATGATCTTGAGATTAAGAGTTGCATGCTCTTCTGACGGAGCCAGCCAGGTGCCCAACCGCATTCTTTTCTAATAAAAACAGACTTTTTGCTCCTTCTCCAAATTTTCTTTTTCTCTCCCTCTTATACACACACGCACACACATTCCTTCCCCCTTTCTCTCTCACATGTCCTTACATCTCAGTCCAAGCTAAAAATATCCTGCTTGTAAGATGCTCTGCCTTATGTCAAGCCTTACGCTTATTTTGAGTTTAGCCATGATGAACTTCATCTGTCTAACTGATGTGTTTGTCTCCTTTCTCCTGCTAAATTACTCAGTTAATCTGTTTGGTTCAATTCCATTTTACCCACAACCCTTTAGAATCAGGTGCCTTGACATGAAAAGATGTTCAGCGTCACTCCTTATCAGGGAAATACAAATCAAAACCACACTCAGGTATCACCTCACTCCAGTCAGAGTGGCCAAAATGAACAAATCAGGAGACTATAGATGCTGGAGAGGATGTGGAGAAACGGGAACCCTCTTGCACTGTTGGTGGGAATGCAAATTGGTGCAGCCGCTCTGGAAAGCAGTGTGGAGGTTCCTCAGAAAATTAAAAATAGACCTACCCTATGACCCAGCAATAGCACTGCTAGGAATTTATCCAAGGGACACAGGAGTACTGATGCATAGGAGCACTTGTACCCCAATGTTCATAGCAGCACTCTCAACAATAGCCAAATTGTGGAAAGAGCCTAAATGTCCATCAACTGATGAATGGATAAAGAAATTGTGGTTTATATACACAATGGAATACTACGTGGCAATGAGAAAAAATGAAATATGGCCTTTTGTAGCAACGTGGATGGAACTGGAGAGTGTGATGCTAAGTGAAATAAGCCATACAGAGAAAGACAGATACCATATGGTTTCACTCTTAAGTGGATCCTGAGAAACTTAACAGGAACCCATGGGGGAGGGGAAGAAAAAAAAAAAAAAGAGGTTAGAGTGGGAGAGAGCCAAAGCATAAGAGACTCTCGAGAACTGAGAACAAACTGAGGGTTGATGGGGGGTGGGAGGGAGGAGAGGGTGGGTGATGGGTATTGAGGAGGGCACCTTTTGGGATGAGCACTGGGTGTTGTATGGAAACCAATTTGACAATAAATTTCATATATTAAAAAAAAAAAAAAGAATCAGGTGCCTTGACAGTGAGGAAGAAGCTAATATCTCTTATAAATATGGTTAATTGGACAAATTAATTCTGGCTGATAAAATAAAGGTGTTTTTATTTTTCTTGGGCAAGGTAGCTGCCCTAGGCCAGTGCTTCTCAAACTGGGCACACCACCTTAAACACTTAGTCTACCATCTTGGAACATCAATTTTGGTTGAAGATTTGCTTGGAGGGGAAGTAGGACATTGAAAAATGTAAACCAAACTCTTTGAGGGCAGATTTTATCTTAAAGCAAATGTGAATTATCGAATAGAATGAAGTATCCATATGCATTTTTAAAATATATTTTAAAAATTTTTATTTAAATTCTACTTACTAAACATATAGTGTAATATTTGTTTCAGGAGTAGGATTTTTTTTTTTTTTAGAGCCGTAAAGAGGAGTGGTTAAAAAAAACACAACACTTGACATTAAAAATATCAGAAAAGTGGAGGGGTGAGGGGAGGAGGGAGGGAATACATGGGAACAAGGAAACTTTTGAGGGTGATGGCTATGTTCGCTGTCTTGATTGTGGAAGACAGGTTAAGATTTATTAAATTGCACACTGTGATTATGGAGTTTATTTTATGTCAATTGTACCTCAACAAACACCTAGTGCTCATCACAACTAGTGCCCTCTTTAATACCTATCACCTATTTAGCCCATCTTCCCACCCATCTCCCCATAAAGCGACCCTCAGTTTGTTCTCTATAGTTAAGAGTCTCTTATGGTTTGCCTCTCTATCTTTTTTCCCCCTTCCCCTATGTTTGTCTGTTTTGTTTCTTAAATTCCATGTATAATTGAAATCGTATGGTATTTGTCTTTTTCTGACTGACTTATTTCACTTATCATGATACACTCTAGTTCCATCCACGTTGTTGCAAATGGCAAGATTTAATTCTTTTTGATGGCTGACTAGTATTTCATCATATATATATATTATATATATATGTATATATATATACATATATATATAATATATATATAACATCTTCTTTAACCATTTGTCAGTCGATGAATATTTGGGCTCTGGCTATTGTTGATAATACTGCTATAAATATTAGGGGTGGATGTGCCCCCTTTGAATCAGTATTTTTGTATCCTTTGGGTAATGCAATTGCTGAGTCATAAGGTAATTCTATTTTTAACACGTTGAGGAAACTCCATACTGTTCTCCAGAATGGCTACACCACTTTGCATTCCCACCAACAGTGTAAGAGGGTTCCCCTTTCTCTGCATCCTCACCAACATCTGTTTTTTCCTGAGTTGTTAATTATAGCCATTCTGACAGGTGTGAGGTGATATCTCATTTTGTTTTTGATTTGTATTTCCCTGATGATGAGTGATGTTGAGCATCTTTTCATATGTCTGTTAGCCATCTGGATGTCATCTTTGGAAAAATATCTGTTCATGTCTTCTGCCCATTTCTTCACTGGGTTATTTGTTTTTGGGGTGTTGAGTTTGTTATTTACAGATTTTGGATGCTAACCCTTTATCAGATATGTCATTTGAAAATATCTTCTCCCATTTCATAGGGTGCCTTTTACTTTTGTTGATTGTTCTCTTCTCTGTGCAGTTTTTTTTTTTTTTTTTTATCTTGATGAAGTGCCAATAGTTCATTTTTGCTTTTGTTTTCCTTGTCTTTGGAGACGTATCTAGTAAGAAGTTGCTCTGGCCAAGGTCAAAGAGGTTGCTGCTTGTGTTCTTCTCTAGGATTTTGATGATTTCCTGTCTCACATTTAAGTCTTTCATCCATTTTGAATTTATTTTAGTGTATGGTGTAAGAAAGTGGTCCAATTTCATTCTTCTGACTGTCTCTGTCCAGGTTTCTCAATGCCATTTGTTGAAGAGAGTTTTTCCATTGGACGTTCTTTCCTTCTTTGTCAAAGATTAGTTAGTCATATAGTTGTGAGTCCACAACTCACAACTTGTTGAAGAGAGTTTTTCCATTGGACATTCTTTCCTTCTTTGTCAAAGATTAGTTAGTCATATAGTTGTGAGTCCACAACGCACAACTTGTTGAAGAGAGTTGCAGAGAGTTTTTCCATTGTACATTCTTTCCTTCTTTGTCAGAGATTAGTTAGTCATATAGTTGTGAGTCCATTTCTGAGTTTTCTATTCTGTTCCATTGATCTATATATGTGTTTTTGTGCCAGTGCCATACTGTCTTGATAATTACAGCTTTGTAATACAGCCTAAAGTCCAGAATTGTGATTCCTCTCACTTTGCTTTTCTTTTTCAAGATTGTTTTGGCTATCAGGGTCTTTTGTGGTTCCATAATGCTGGTGGTATTTTGATAGGGATTGCATTAAATGTGTAGATTGCTTTGGGTAGCACAGACCCAAAGCATGGAGTGTGGAATTCCATGAGCATGGAATGCTTTTCCATTTCTTTGTGTCCTCTTCAATTTCTGTCATAAGTGTTCTATAGTTTTCAGAGTACAGATCTTTTACCTCTTTGGTTAGGTTTAGTCTAGATATCTTATGGTTTTGATGCAATTGTAAATGAGGCTGATTCCTTGCTTTCTCTTTCTACTGCTTCATTGTTGGTGTACAGAAATGCAACAGATTGATGCACATTGATTTTATATCCTGCAACTGTACTGAATTTGTGTATCAGTTCTAGAAATTTTTTGGTGGAGTCTGTGAAGTTTTCTACATAGAGTATAATGTCATCTGCGAATAGTGATAGTTTAACGTCTTCCTTGCTGATTTGGATGTCTTTTATTTCTTTGTGTTGTCTGATTGCTGAGGCTAGGACTTCCAGTACTATGTTAAATAAAAATGGTGAGAGTGGATATCCTTGTCTTATTCCTGACTGTAGAGGAAATGCTCTCAGTTTTTCCCCACTGAGGATAATATTTGCTGTAAATCTTTCATATATGACCTTTATGATATTGAGGAATGTTCCCTCTATCCCTACTTTGTTGAGGGTTTTTAATCAAGAATGGGGGCACCTGGATGACTCAGTCAGTTAAGTGTCTGACTTTGGCTCAGGTCATGATCTCACAGTTCATGGATTCCAGTCCCACATCAAGCTCTGTGTTGACATCTCAGAGCCTGGAGCCTGCTTTGGGTTCTGTCTCCCTCTCTCTCTGCCCCTCCCCTGCTCATGCTCTGTCTCTATCTTTGTCAAAAATAAATAAACATTAAAAAAAAAACTTAACAAAAAATAATGGATGCTGTATTTTGTCAAATGCTTTTTCTGCATCTGTTGAAAGGGTCCTATGGTTCTTATCCTTTCTTTTATTAATGTGGTGTATTACATTGATTGATTTGTGAATATTGAACCAAACCTGCAGCTCAGGAATAAATCCCACTTGATCGTGGTGAATGATTCTTTTAATGTACTATTGGATTTCATTTGCTAGTCTTAATGAGAATTTTTGCATCCATATTCATCAGGGATATTGGCTGGTAATTCTCTTTTTTAGTGTGGTCTTTGTCTGGTTTTGGAATAGGTAATGCTGACCTTGTAGATGAATTTGGGAGTATTCCTTCCATTTCTCTTTTTTGAACAGTTTGAGAAAAATAGATATTAACTGTTATTTAAATGTCTGATAGAATTCCCTGGGAAGCCTTCTGGTCCTGGACTTTTGTTTGTTGGGAGATTTTTGATTAAGGATTCAATTTCTTCACTGGTTATGGGTCTGCTCAAATTTTCTATTTCTTCCTGTTTCAGTTTTTGTAGTTTGTGAGTTTCTAGGAATTTATCCATTTCTTCCAGATTTCCCAGTTTGTTGGCATATAATTATTCATAATATTCTCTTATATTGCTGTATTTCTGTGGTGTTGTTTGTGATCTCTCCTCTTTCATTCATGATTTTATTTCTTTGGGTCCTTTCTTCTTTTTGATAAGTCTGGCTAGGGGGTTATCAACTTTATAAATTATTTCAAAGAACCAGCTCCTAGTTTCATTGACCTGTTCTACTGTTTTTGTAATTTCTCTCTCTATATTTTTCCTGCTCTAATCTTTATTATTTCCCTTCTGCCGTTTTTTTTTTCTTTGCTGTTCCCTTTCTAGCTCCTTTTTTTTTTTTTTTAATTTTTTTTTTCAACATTTATTTATTTTTGGGACAGAGAGAGACAGAGCTTGAACGGGGGAGGGGCAGAGAGAGAGGGAGACACAGAATCGGAAACAGGCTCCAGGCTCTGAGCCATCAGCCCAGAGCCTGACGCGGGGTTCGAACTCACGGACCGCGAGATCGTGACCTGGCTGAAGTCGGACGCTCAACCGACTGCGCCACCCAGGCGCCCCTCTAGCTCCTTTTTAAGGTTAGGTTGTATATTTGAAATTTTTCTTGCTTTTTGATGTAGGCTTGTCTTGCTATGTACTTACCTCTTCTGACCACTTTTGCTGCATCCCAAGAGTTTTGGACTGTCACATTTTAATTTCCTTTTTTTTTTTTTTTAATTGTTTATTTATTTTTGGGAGAGATACAGAGCACAAGTGGGGGAGGGGCAGAGAGGGGGACACAGAATCCGAAGCAGGCTCCAGGGTCCAAGCCCTCAGCACCTGAGCCCCACCGTGGGGCTCAAACCCATGAATTGCAAGATCCATGACCTGAACCAAAGTCAGATGCTTAACAGACTGAGCCATACAGGCCCCTCTCATTTTCATTTTCATTTGCTTCCATGTATTTTTTAATTTCTTCCTTAATTTCCTGGTTAACACATTCATTGCTTTGTAGCATGTTCTTTAACCTTCATGTATTTGTGGTCTTTCCAAATTTTTTCTTGTGATTGACTTCAAGTTTCATAGTGTTGTGGTCTGAAAATGTGAATGGTATGATTTCAATCTTTGTGTACTGTTGAGGGCTGGTTTGTGACCCAGTATGTTATCTATTCTGGAGAATGTTCCATGTGCACTTGGGAAGAATGTGTATTCTACTGCTTTAGGATGGAATGTTCTGAATATATCTGTTAAGTCCATCTCATCCAGTATGTCATTCAAAGCTATTGTTTCCTTGTTGATTTTCTGCTTAGATGATCTCATTTCTGTAAGTGGGGATTTAAAGTCCCCTACTTTTATTGTATTGTTATCAATAAGTTTCTTTATGTTTGTGATTAGTTGATTTATATATTTGGGTGTTTCACTTTGGGGGCATAAATACACACAATTGTTAGATCTTTTCGGATAGACCCCTTTATTATGATATTATGCCCTTCTTCATCTCTTGTTACAGTCTTTAGTTTAAAATCTAGTTTTTCTGAGGATGCCTGGGTGGCTTAGTTGGTCGACCATCCATCCGACTTTTGATTTTGGCTTAGGTCATGATCTCATGGTTTGTGGATTGAGCTCCGCATTGGGTTCTGTGCTGGCAATGGGTAGCCTGCTTGGGATTCTCTCTCTCCCACTCTGCCTCTCCCCTGCTCAAGTGCATGCTCTCTCTCTCTCTCTCTCTCTCTCAAAAATAAATATTGTAAAATAAAATCTACATTGTCTGATATAAGTTTGGCTACTTTGGCTTTCTTTTGACATCCATTAACATGATAGATCCATCCCCTCACTTTTAGTCTGCTGGTGTCTTTAGGTCTAAAGTGAGTTTCTTGTAGGCAGCATATAGATGGATCTTGTTTTATTTTGTTTTTGTTTTTCTTAGGTTTATTTATTTATTTTGAGAAAGAGGGGGTGGGTAAGGGCAGAGAGACAGAGAGAGAGAGAGAGAAAGTATCTCAAGAAGGCTCTGCACTGTCAGCATGGAGCCCAATGTGGGGCTTAAATACACAAACCATGAGATAATGACCTGAGCTGAAGTCAAGAGTCAGACGCTTAACTGATTGAGTCACCCAGGCACCCCTGGATCCTGTTTTTTTAATCCATTCTTATACCCTATGTCATTTTATTCACATGCATTTTTAAGGTGAAACTTTAATGACACTTTGAGTGTTTAGTAGACTACTCATGGCAACTTGTGATTGAAACTACAGGCTTTAGAGCTGTAATTTAGCTTTTTATAGCTAAATTTGGCTATATTTAGCCTTTTTATTTATTTGTATTTAGGCTTTTTATAGCTGTGTATTTAGCTTGGACAAGTTGCTTAACCTCTTTGTGTCTCAGTTTTTCATTTTCCTTATCTATAAAGTGGGAATAATAATGTCATCTGCCATATAGAGTTATCATGAGAATAAATGACAAGCATATGTTAAATGTTAGAGCAGTGGCTGGTACACAGTGAACTCTCACTAATGTTAGCTATTTTCATTTTTGTGTATACTTCCATGTGCCCCTGGGCAATTTTTTTGTTCTCCTCTTTTGTTAAGGTGTCCTGGTGCAAAAGTTCAAGAAGCCCTTCCCCAGGAGTCTCTCCATGCTGCACTTGCTTCTCTTCTGTTGGTCTCTTGTAATATTTCAGGAATGTGCTGTTTTCTTTTCTCTCTCTTTCTCTCTCTCTCTCTCTCTCTCTCTTTTTTTTTTTGTAGCACCATTAAAAACAAAGAGTAGCTGTTTTAGGAATTTGGGAAATGAAGGGGAATGAGTCTCAGTTTCACTCTATTTAAAATGAAATAACCTAATAGTTGGGATTAAGCAAGCCAAGATAAGATTTTGGAGATACAGATGGGAGGCGTTTCAGTCTCAACTCCCTTTGGAAACCATGGCTTGGACTTGCTGGTGATGAAACATGAAGTCTGTAATTAAAACTTTCTCTTGTAAGGCTTGGGATATGTTCAGTCTCATCTGGTTATGGCTCATTGGGGAATGAATTTTCTGACGCAAATGAGGTTTAAAAAAAATCAGTGTCTCTTTATTTGGTTAACAGTATTTCTGCACTTTATTTTTCCTTGTCAGCTTTAAAAGGAAGAGGAAAAAAGTAAAGCACCGTGCCAAAACTTGGCAGTAGAATTTCAGTGGGCAAAAATTCTCCGCCTACAGTACTGTTTGAAGTGGCTACACAGTGAGGGCTCCACAGACTATTCTTAATGCATCAGAACACCATGTTATGAATAGTTAAGAAAGCTCAAGAGCCTGGAAGCCAAAAGAAAAGACCAGTGCAGGACTAGAAGGCACCTGTCCTCTGTTATTTCTTGCCCCTTCTAGCAAATATTATCTTTGGCTTAATAGTCCAGGAATTTAAGGGCAGATACACCAATTTACTGCTGACATTGCCGGACTCAGCTTTGCCACTTCTTCCATTGCCAGACCTAAACATTTGAAGGGTGGAGGGCAGGATAAGAGCAGCCAATGGGATTGGAGAGCAGTGGGAACTGACCCTTCCTTTGCTATCCCCCTTCACCCAGCAATATCTTCTAGGGTCATGATTTTTACACCTAGAAATAAAAGCATACAAATATTGAGCATATCTTATAGTGATTAAGTGCTTCTAAGTTGCCATGTACCACGCTAAACTCACAACAACATTATAGAGCAGATACCGTTTCTATATCAAGGGTAAACTTGAGGCTTACAAGAAAAGATTGGGCAAATTGTTCAAGATCACAAGTAGGTCACTGTATTGGTTAGGGTTTTCCAGAAAAACCTAACCAGTGGGAGATATGTATATCTTTCTTTCTCTGTCTTTTGATCTATTCAGGCCCTCCCTGGGTTGGGTGATGCCCACTCATATTGGGGAGGTCAATCTACTTTACAGAGTTTACCAATTCAAATGCTAATCTCATCCAGAAATACCTGCATAGACACACCTAGAAATAATGTTTAATCTGTGTACCCTGTAGCCCGTTGACACATAAAGTTAATCATCAATGCCAGAAGTATTGGATTTTGAATCAGATTTGACCGTTGGGTCAGAGTCTGTTATATCGAATTGCTATCGATGCATAACAAATCACATCATACAAAAGCAAGCACTCAATTTCTATAGTGTCTACAGGTCATCTTGGGTGTTAGCTGATCTAAGCTGGGCTTGCCTGGATGGGTGGCTGGCTGGGATAGTTCTGTTCTATGTGCCTCTAGTCTTCCTCCTGAGACCAGCAGGTTAGCCTGGACATGTATAAAAAGGAAATTGGAAATATGCAAGGTCTCTTAAGGCCTAGGCTTGAGACCAGTATACTCACTTCTGCCTCATTCACTTAGTCAAGCTAAGTCACAAGGTTGAGCCCAATGTCAAGCAGCAAAGAGATATACTCTACCTCTATGGAATATAGCACATGCTGTGAAACACCTGTTGATCCCCCTTCAGAATTATTCTTATTCCCTCAGCTGCTTTGAATATTTATTGCTGATGAAGACTCACAGATAGACCCCCCCCAACCCTCCCGTCCTCCCACTACCACCCTTACCCCTGATCTCCCATCCCCACTGCCTACCGGCAGCTGCTTTGCTCAAGGGTGCCCCCACAGGCCACCCACATGCAGTTACAGGTCAGGTGTGACAGTGCAAAGACCCAACCCCATGCCCCAATTCAAAACATTTCTGAAGGGCCACCCCAGTTCCAGAGCTTCCTGTGGGGTTGGCTGAGGCCTTGGGTGCAACAGACCAAGTCCTATTTTTTCTCCCTTGCCTAGTCTTGCTTCCCTTGCTCTGATGAAAGTGCTGTTCCCAAGAGCACTCCTCGATAATTGCCACATACAAATCTAATCTTCAACCGGGGAGGAATTCCGAAGACAATGGCAAAGGACATGGATGGAATATAGGAAAGTCAGGACCAACAATGCAATTTACCACACCTTTGCATTTAACAACTAGACTAAACTGCATCCAAGATTAGGACAAAAGTATGTATTGGCGAAACCATTGAGTCTCTGTCTGAAATATCCTAATGTATACTTAAACCATTGGTATTAGAGCTTAAAATATGGCTGAGGTGGAACTGAATGTGCAAAATCTGGTGTTCTGGAGAAGTTGTGGGCAAATGGAAGCTTCATAAATTGAATTAAATTCCAAGTGTGTAGTGGCAGTTCAGTATTCCAAAGATAAAAATGCAGTGAACTGTTTTATAGATATAACTGACTTAATAATATTGATTCTTTTCCATGTCAGGATTTATATATCAGCAGTTTATTTCATTTTCTGAACAAACCCATTCTACTTTTTAAGAAATGTTTATTTATTTTGAGAGAGAGAGAGCAAGTGCAAGGAGGATGAGGGGCAGAGAGAGGGAGAGAGAGAAAATCCAAAGCCCCATGCTGGACTCAATCTCACCATGAGATCATGACCTGGACTGAAATCAACAATCAGACATTCAACCAACTGAGCCCCCCAGTTGCCCCAACCTCTTCTGCTTTTAGGAAATCATTCCATGTATGAAATTATGGCATGTTGTCATAAATTTATTTTTGGTCTCTGATTTTTTTTTTAATGTTTATTTATTTTTGGGAGAGAGACAGAGTGTGAGCAGGGGAGGGGCAAAGAGAGAGAGAGAGAGACAGAGACACAGAATCTGAAGCAGTCTCCAGGCTCTGAGCTGTCAGCATAGAGCCCGATGCAAGGCTTGAACTCATGAACAGTGAGATCATGACCTGAGCCTAAGTCAAACACTTAGCTGACAGAGCCACCCAGGCACCCCGGTCTCTGATTCTTACTGGATTTCCTTTGCATCAATTTTAAACTGATGTGAAGCTTAGTGAATTCAAGGGACTCTGGGGGAAAGATATGTGTGCAGAATTGTTGGAAATGGGCACTATGGATATAATGAACAGAGCACATGAACATCCTAGGAAAAGAAACACATAGTATTTCTCTGGCCACATAGTATTTCTCCAGAAAAAAGCAGGAACTGTGAAAGTAGAGAATTTGTTCTACTCAGGGATGTGTCTTGATAAGATAGAAGGACCATTTGGCAAGGAAGCTAAGAGTTCTAACAGACTATTGCTTATGTGGCTATTTGTCATCTCCAGGGGTATGAAGGGCAAGAGGGGCCAGAGAGCATATCCGAACACTGGTGGCTAAGGGACAGGAGGCCCCAGTAAGACGGAGAAACAGGCTCACAACAGTGATAGATAAATAAAAATTTATTCAATACTTAGGATATACAAGTCATGTTTATATTCATTTTCCTCCTATTTTCTGTAGGAAGGTTGGGGGTTTGTTTGTTTGTTTTTGTTTTATTTATTTATTTTGCAGGGGGAGGGGCAGAAAGAGAGGGAGAGAGAGAATGCCCAGCAGGCCCCGTGCAGTCAGCACAGAGCCTGACATGAGGCTTGATCTCACAAACCATGAGATCATGACCTGACCTGAAATCAAGAGTCAGGCACTCAACCAACTGAGCCACCCAGGTGCCACAGGTTGAAGCTTTCTGGTGTGAGTTTCCTATATCAGCTAGGGTCTAGGAAATATTCTTGATATTTTAAAACAGAGAACTTAGTACAAAGAATTAGTCCCACTGGCACTGACAGAGCTGAGAAGCCTAAAGTGGGATCGTACAGCATCCCTGAGGTTAAGAGCAAGAAGCTACTATCACTGCCTAAGCTTAAGGGGCAATAGGATCCAGGGTCACCAAGCGGAAGCGGGCACCTCGGCAGGCCTTGCCACAAGAGCTGGGTTCACAGAAAAGAAAGCCACTGCCACAGACAGTGCCTGAAGCAGAAGGAGAGGGGGAGAAATAGCCTGGATTCTCCGTTTCCTCCCCCTAGTCTTCCTTCAGAGCCTCCCACTGGCTGAATTGATGCAGAAACCAGAGGGCCAAGGAAGGTGGGGATGGAAATTCTCATGATACAGAATAGGACAGAGTAGGGCAGGGAATGCATCCAAGAGCAAAACAGGCCAGGATTAGCACATAGCCTCAATTCATCTTCTTTCCATGGAAATGTCTTCCTTCTCTTCCACTTGTGAGTCTCTGATCCCGGACACTGGCCTCATCCAGGCTTCCTTGGCAGCCAGTTTCCAGTTTGGCACCATCAGTAGGTGGTGCAGTCAGAAGGTTGGGAGTAAGAGGAAAGGTCAGATTATTCTCCAGCCCCCCACCTCCCTGTAGGTGTCCCTCTCTGGTTACCAATCCGTCTGGCAGCCTCTTCTGCATGGTTTCCAGTCTCACTAGGATTCACTAGGAGTGAATCCTCTGTTTCTGGTTTCTGGGTATCTTAACATCCCCTGTTGTTGATTCTCTTAATCCTGCCCATAGCGATGTCAACTATATCTTTTATTAGAGTCTCTTCAGGGGTGTCTGGGTGGCTCAGTTGGTTAAGTGTCTGACTCTCATTCTCAGCTCAGGTCTTGATCTCAGGGTTGTGAGCTCTGTGCTGGGTGTGGAGCCTGTAAGTAAGTAAGTAAATAAATAAACAAATCTCTTCATTTAAACAACTCAGGTTGCATTCTGTTTCCTGCCAGAATTCTGGCTGATACCCTGACCTACTGTATTATTTTTTTTTTAAGTTTTATTTATTTATTTTTGAGAGAGACAGGGAGAGCATGAGTCAGGGAGGGAGAGACAGAGGGGAAGAGAGAGAGTCCCAAGCAGGCTCCATGCTGTCAGTGCAGTGCCTGATGCGGGACTTGAACTCATGAACTGTGAGACCATGACCTGAGCCAAAATCCAGAGTTGGACACGTAACTGACTGAGCCCCCCAAGTACCCCTGTATTCTTTTCCCAACTCTTTGCAAGTGTTCTTCTTTCCTCTGCCTAGATCCACAGTGTGTATAGTGGGAAACACATTGGCCATTGACAGACATGGTTTTATTTTTGATCCAGAATTAAACTGTGTTACTGGCTGGGAAAGTTACTTAACTGAGCCTCAGTTTTTTTGCCTGTAGAGTGGGAATAATGATGGGGATTGGCTAGATTAAATAAAATCTGTGCCTGATTGGTATATTCCAGGCCTCATCAGCCTGCTGTCACAGAACAAGTTCTCACATTCTTTTTTTTTTCAATATATGAAACTTATTGTCAAAATGGTTTCCATACAACACCCAGTGCTCATCCCAAAAGGTGTCCTCCCCAATACCCATCACCCACCCTCCCCTCCCTCCCACCTCCCATCAACCCTCAGTTTGTTCTCAGTTTTTTAAGAGTCTCTCATGCTTTGGCTCTCTCCCACTCTAACCTCTTTTTTTTTTTTTTTTCCTTCCCCTCCCCCATGGGTTTCTGTAAAGTTTCTCAGGATCCACATAAGAGTGAAAACATATGGTATCTGTCTTTCTCTGTATGGCTTATTTCACTTAGCATCACACTCTCCAGTTCCATCCATGTTGCTACAAAGGGCCATATTTCATTCTTTCTCATTGCCCTGTAGTACTCCATTGTCTCACATCTTTTTATATTCCAATTTTTTAAAAGATTTATTTTCTTTTTTAGAGAGAGAGCACACAAGGAGGGGAGAGGGGCAGACTTCTAAGCAGGATCCAAGCTCAGAGCCCAATGTGGGACTTGATCCCATGGCCCTGGGATCATGACCTGAGCTGAAATCAAGAGTCAGATGGTCAATCGACTGAGCCACTCATGCGCCCTATATCCCAATTTTTATGGTGTGAATCCCCATCCTATTTGGCTGACGGAAGTTAATTCCCTTCAAAGTATCTCCAGTTATTTCTAGAAATTCTCAAAGAAACTCCCTTGCTAACCTTTCTTTTGCAGTTGCCATGGATTTTTGCCCTGTTAATTTTCTTCCATCCTAGCTCCCACATGTCCAGCATCTGCTTGCAAGGCCACTTGCTGATGCTTTGCCAAGGCTGAAGCCTTTCCAGGGCCACTGTCCATCATAAGAACACTGCCTATGCCAAAGTTGTTGACTCTCTGTGCTCTCAGAGTCTAGTCCTTGGAAGGCCTCCATATGGAGAGGAGGGGAGAATGGCCTCCCCTGCCTCTGAGCCAGATTAGCCCCAAACATGCAAAGCCTCTTGAAGTTCCCTTGACTAGTTCCTCACCTAGTTTCACATGAAAACAAAAACAACTCACAGAGGTTCTGGACCTTGTTTCCACCCTCTCTTCTAGAAGGAGATCATGGCCAGGCTGGGAGGGGAATAGATGCTTTGCCATCTGCTCCCTGCTTCCTTCCCTCCCTTCCACATCTGTCCACAAACCCTAAGCCCTCCTTCCTTTTCCATTTATTAAACCGAAACTTCTTTCTTCCTTCCTTTCTTTCTTTCTTTCTTTTCTTTCTTTCTGTTTTGTTTTTTTTTTTTGAGAGAGGGCGAAAGTGAGTGAGGGGCAGAGAGAGAGAGAGAATCCCATGAGGGGTGGAGAGAGAGAGAAGGAGAGAGGAAGAGAAAGAGAGAGAGAGAGAGAAGTGGGGCTCACTTAAAGCAGGGCTTGAGCTCTCCCCATATGGGACTTAAACTTATGAACTGAGATCATGACCTGAGCTGAAGTCAGATGTTTAATGACTGAGCCACCCAGGCACCCCTAAACGGAAACTTCTTTACATATCAGACATTGTGAAATGGAACAGCAAGCGTCAATTAGGGAGGTGAGGTCTGTATGCACTTCTTTATGAGCCAGAGACCACGCCAGTTACGTATGAATGATTCCTAGTACAATACCTGGTACAGAGTGGATTCTCAGTAAACGGTAGATGCTATTATCATATAAATAGGAAATCCCATTTCCCGCTCTTGGTATACTGCAACTTCTTCAAGGTTACATTCAGACGTCATTGCTTACAAGAAGACTTGCTGTAATCTGTTCAGTGTGAAGTAATCTTTCCCTCTGAATTAGTTTCCTAGGGCTGCGGTTGCAAAGTAACAAAAGCTGAAAGGTTTATAACAACAGAAATTTCTCTCTCACGGTTCTGAAATCCAGGCGTCAGCAGAGCCGCCTCGATTCTGCAGTCTCCAAGGAAGCATGCTTCCTAGGCCCTTTGCAGATTCTGGTGGTTCTCCCAGCTTCTAGTGGTTCTCGCAGCTTCTGGTGGATCTCGGCAATCCTTTGTCCTTGCAGCCTGTGTCTGCATCACTGCAGTCTGCTTCCGCCGCCTCATTGCCACCTTCTTGGTCTGTCTCAGTTTTTATAAGCTCTTCTCCCTTCAAAGGACATCAGCCTAGTGGATCAGGGCCCACCCCGATCATAGGAGGTCATAGACCTCCTTTAACTTCATCATATTTGCAAAGACCCTATTTTCAAAAAAGGTTACATTCTGAAGTACTTGGAGGCTAGGATTTCAACACATCTTTTTGGGGAACACAATTCAATCCATAACACCCTCCAATAATCTAAATTCTAATAGCAACATTCATTTCTTTTTTTTTTTTTTTAATGTCTATCATATTCTGGTTTGTTTTATAGTAATTGATCTTTTATCTCCCCTTACAACCCTGAACACTCATACTGGACAGAATGTATTTCTGGTTCACTTTTGTGTTCCTGATAGTACCTGCCTGGCCATAACAGGTTTGATAGTTTAATAAATGACTGGGCTCTTTTCCTGACTCATGACCAATCTATGACACTCAAGCATGCTGCTGCCTGCTTGGTATACGTATTTCTGAGTTCCTTGTGTTTTTGGCCCTTTGGCTGATTTCTTTTCTTGGAAAATATAAATTGGGAGGATGGTTTTGGCTGGCTGAAAGCTAGTTACTGCCTGCTTCAGGTGGTGAAATATTTATGTTTTCTGGGGGTGAATAGTGGGCTTCACTCTGCTAGGGAAACAATCTTGTTTGTCCCCAGTTTATGCCTCTTTTTCTTCTTTTGCATTTTCAGCATCCTGATGATGTCCTTAGTTACAGTTGCTATGGAAATATTGTAGTGTTTCCTGCAGTGTTGGGTGGTGTGGTGCCTAGAGCCCTCTTTAGTGCAGATTTATGATGATGCCCAAGCCGTGGGTTTCATTTGCTAGTTTTCTGACCTCATAACTGGTTGTCAACAGGGGAGTGATATGCCTTTATTTTTGTCCCCTGACTTGTTACATTGATTTTCTTTTTCATTGGTTCTGGAGTGCTCATCATCTTCTTAAATACTCAACCGATTATTTCACAGGATGTAATGACAGAGCCAGCCTGTCTTCTTATCATTGAATAAATCAGTAAACAGATGCAGTCTTTCTGACACTAATGCAGTGAGGGGTGATCTAGGCTGGTTAAAACACTCAAAATCTTTTAAGGATGTAGATTTTAAGGATAGAGACTAATAGGTGGAGGAGAGAAAAATCCAAGTCTGGAGACTTGGACTCTGATGTCTTTTGTCATTGGGAAAGTAATAGTAATGCATGTCCCACCTACTTGATAGGATTGTTGTAAAGATAACTTGATTAATGTCTACAAAAGCAATTTGTAAGCTATACAATGTTGTAAATGCTCTCAAATGCCATTGTGAATGACATCAGCTGCAATCTTAATAGTCTTGGCTCTGTCTTTGACCTGGGTGACCATGGGAAGCAACTTAATCTCTGGTGAAGACCTGAGTTGGCCTCTTTACTAAGCCATCTGGGCAAATAAGTGTTTAGGCCACTTAGCAGCATTTTCAAGGTCATCAGCTTCTGTGTGTTAACCTCTTCTATTCTTTCATCATCTTTTACTTTGGGGAGGGAAGGGATACTATGATGTTAATTATCAGGCTACAAAGGGGCAAAAATCTTGATTTTTTTTGATGATCTTTCCCAAGTTCGTTAACATAATGCCTTGTGATGTATCTGTTGCTTGTTTGGTGTGTTGGCCTGTGCCATTATAATTTTGCTTCTCCAGAAAAATTTTTTGTAGGACTTTAGTTTAGGGTAGACACTCAGACACTTACTAGAACACATTTAGGCACGCAGACTTCGACAATTCCAGAGAACGTTTTGAATACATTTAGTGATTTATGTATTTCAGTTTTTGAAAATCTATTAATTTATTCTGGAGATGCTCCAGAAATTGATACCATTGTAATTAAACAGGATTCTTTATGAAGCATTTTGTGCCTGACCACTTCAGATATATATTCATTATGCAGCTTCTCTTGAAGCATTTTCAATTTGTTCATTTGGAGCAAATTTTGTGTGTTGAATGTAATTGGTTCCTAGACACTGACTCATTTTCCGAATACAAGTACACTTTTTTTTTTTTCCAATTGATTTTCTCCTGCCAGGATGTCATCCAACTCTTTCTTAATGTCCTGTCAGAATATGGTCAGCTCATCATGAACAGGAAAGGGCTTCTTGCCCACTCTTACAAAAGTAGAATGAAGTCACGTATTTTGATTTTTAAATGATAATAAAAGGAGAATAAAAAAAGGAACAGTCAGAAACCTAACTAATTTTCAGTCTTAGGACTCTTATAAAGAGCTTAACCAGATGAGACACCCAAAAACAAAATCTGCAGTTTGCATGGTTTTGAGTGGAATGCATCAAAATTTCCATTTTGCTTTAAATATCAAATAGCTGTAATATGATTCAACATAAATAAACCAAGGAACCAAAGTTTTCATGGAAGACAGTAGCAATTTCATGTGGGCAGACAAGCATCTCAACACAAAAACTTGGCCATATGCTCAGGACTATTCCTACGTATTTAGATTTTTGGTGCAAATTCCATCTTTGTCTCTAGAAAACAAACCCAGAAGGCCTACAGAGTCAATAATGAGGGACTCATTTCAGTAAAACACCAATAATGTTGACCCTAAAAATATCAGAATTTTTAGTTCTACCTAATCTAATAATCACCTTGACAATTTTTGCAGTCATAGTTTCTGATGGGACTGAGCAAAGTGACCATTTGTTTAAGATGAAGTCCAGAGTTATTTAAGCATACAATAAATAGCAGAGATTTGATTCAACTTTATGGATAGTTCACCCAAAAAATGTTCCTCATGGGGCACCTGGCTGCCTAAGTCGGTGGAGCGTGCAACTCTTGATCTCGGGGTTGTAATTTTGAGCCCCACATTGGGTGTAGAGATTACTTAAAAATAAAATCTTAAAAAAAAAATTCCTCATGAATTGCCAAGGAAAGGGATGATTTGTTGCTGTTGAGTTATTTGGTTATTTGCCCTGATCTTCCATTTCAGTTTGGGTGTATATGTACCCTTTACTAAAATAATATTTTGTAGGATAAAAACAGTTTATTCTGCCACAGCTCCTCTTCATTGCTAGTTCAAAACTTTGTCTTTAGTTTTTTCTTTTCAAAATTTTATGTATTTATTTTGAGAGAAAGGGAGAGAAAGAGAGAATGCATGTGCATGTGCATGGGGGAGAGGCAGAGAGAGAGAATTTCCCTGATGTGGGGCTCGAACCTATGAACTATGAGGTCATGACCTGAGCCAAAACCAAGAGTCCAACACTTAACTGACTGAGCCACCCAGGTGCCCCACTTCTCTTTAATTTTTGATTGGTGCCAGTTTGGAGCCAATCTCTTTAATTTTTTTTAGTGTTTATTTTTATTTTTGAGAGAGAGACAGAGACAGAGACAGAGAGTGAGCAGCATAGGGGTGGAGAGAGATAGAAACACAGAATCGAAAGCAGGCTGAAGGCTCTGAACTGTCAGCATAGGCCCCCATGTGGGGCTTGAACTCATGAGCCATAAGATCATGACCTGAGTCGAAGTCAGACTCTCAACTGACTGAGCCATCCAGGCACCCCTTGGAACCCATCTCTTTAAGCCTCAATTTCTGCATTTGTGGAGTAGATATAATTAAAACCTCTAAAATAATATAAAGTTGTTGCAGTGATTAGTGAAAGGGGGCAAAGTATTTAACACAGGGCCTCATATATAGTCAAAGCTCAAAAAATCTAAACTATTTTTTACTTTTACTGATAAAGATATGATCTCGGAAGTCATTAAACTTTTTGCGGTCTGGTTTCTTAGCTGTGAAAGAGGGTGTCTTGATATAAATCTGAAAATGCTGTTAGAATGAATACGGTGCTTTCACACACAAAGTGAATATAGAATTCAAGTAACCGGGATGCCTGGCTGTCTCAGTCAGTAGAGTGTGCAACTCTTGATCTCAGGGTCATGAGTTCAAGCCCCACGTTGGGTGTGGAGCCTACTTAAAAAGAAAAGAAAAAGAATTTAAGCAACTACCTTTATTAATTAAGACATGGTTTTACCTTATTGGTTGATGTATGCTTTGAAGGAGAACTTGATACACAAAGCTTTACTTTGCCTGGATATTATGGTTATTACCATTTTACCAGGGTTTTTTTGGTGTTCATTATCTACTACAATGTGCTAAGAGTTTGGGTGCAAGTAGTTTATTTGGGATGTGACCCTAGCAAGCATGATTAGGGAGTGGGAAAGTAATATTGACAAGAAAGGAATGTTATTATGGGAAACTTGATAAGCAGGTTGCTGTAGTGGTCAAGGGGGGCTCAAACCCACTGGTCCCTCTGAGAGACCTCAAAACCTGTTGGCTTTAACCAACCTCAGCCATTTAGCTCAACACTGTACATATCTTGTCACTTTCTATGAGTATTACCACATGGAAGTTTGGGAAGCATTGCTACAAAGCTTGGTTGGTAGATATACAGAGACCAAGACTGGAGAAAGGAAAATTTAGTTAAGTAGTGGGGTTAGAAGATGTGAGGTCAGAAGTTGGAGGCTTATGGTCTTTGCGTACCTGAAAACTGAAAGGGAGGTTATCTCATTTGATCCTTGTAAGAATCATGTGTATTGGGATCTTTAGTTTTTCCCACAGCCCCAACCAAACTATTTTACTGATGGGAAAAGGGAAGTTTCAGAGGTTGTTATTCACCACAAAGTAACTGCAAGTGCAAAGATTAGGACTTTGATGCGTTTGGTGTTGGATCCCATTCCCTTTTCTCCACTTCACACTGAACTTGTTCTCTCTCCCCAGAAGTGTTCAAGCAGAGACTGGTTGACTACTTGCAAACTGTGGGAGGAATTCCTATACCATGGTATAAAACCAGATGACTTTCAAGGTTTCTGCCATTCATGAATCCGTAAGTGGTCATAATGTTAGTAACAGTTATAGTGTTAAAATAAAAAACAAGTGGAGACCAGTTTTGAAAATTCTCTGAGGAGACAAAACCAGTGTAGTCCTGTAGACAAAGCTTAATTTAGCTTATTTTGAAAGACTAACTTGACCTGAGTCATTTCTCGCTTATACCTCTGGAAATCACAAGCAAAACTTAAACTGTTTCCCCAAGTTGATATGAGGTATTCAGTGACCAATTCCCTGTCATTTAAGAAAATTCTCATATTATCACCAATCACTGTAAAATATAAAGTCCCTGCTTTCTCACTGTATAAGCCGCTTTATAACAATACCCCTGAGCCTCATTCCGTGTTTGGTTTGAGTGCTCCTGATTTGCCAGCTGCCTTTTTGGTGCACGCACTATAAATTTTTACTAATTACTACTTTGGCGATTCACTGCTTTTACTTCTGTTATTTCTGAACTTTTAACACATGCTAAGCCATCAATTCTTCCTATAATTTAAGAATTGTTTATTTCTTAAATTCAGAATTTAAGTTCTTGTTTATCTTAATGGACATTAACTGTTTTTGAATTACCTTTGACTTGATACTAATAAAAATGGCTTGTTAATTGTTTAAAGCACTGATTATTAGCTATTCTCTTTAATTAGACTGGAATGTGCTGTTTGAATCAAGAATAGCTTAGGCAACCAGAGGCGATTAAAATGATCAAGCGTGAGAAGGTTGTAAATTAAAGGCTAGATATGGAAACGAAAATGAAGCCCAGATATTGAAAATGCAGAAGGGCAGATTATGTTGAACTGTATCACAGGAACGATCTAAGACTTCATGCAAAATGAAGGGGCTGTTGAGCTATATGAGGAGCATATGGAAGCAGGAGAAAAATCAGCTTTGTCTATGCAGTGTTGTCTGGGCTTTAAGAGAATAACAGCTCTTGTTTCTGGTTTTGCAATTTCAGTGAGATTTAGAATAAGCCTATGAACACTGTTAACGTGTTGGGGGCAGAGAAAGATTCTATGAATTATGTAAATTGTCACTTCAGTCGAGAGGCCCCTGTTGGCTCACATTAACTCCTTGGTCTCAAAGAACTATTGGTTTCTTTCATATCAGGAATGTAGCCAGAATGCCCACTAGGTGGTGCTCAAATTACTGTATGGAAATACGTGACCTCTAGTGGGCTATAAGGACATTAAATGTTAGAACCAAAGAGCAGAACATATTCTATGTTTTGAGCCTCAGGACATGAGGTTTTCACATATTGAGAGATCATGGCTTTAAAATATATATATAATGGGATATCAAAACATCTATGCACAAAAGGTGAAAAAAATGCTACCTCAGAGTCAAGGTTAACACTGTTGGTAGGAAAGTGGATTTTATTCAGTATTTTTTTTCTATTGAGCTGAGAATGATTGTAATACAGTAGGTTCTGGGAGTTTATGAAGATTTCAATTTATGTTACCATGTATTTTGCCTACCAACACTGTTAAGAACCTGTTTTTCCACATTTATACAGTTTTTCAATGTCATCTCCAAAATGGAAAGATGTGGATTGATAACTCTGAAAAACAATGATTTGGGGGGAAGGCGGGGGGGGGGGGGGGTTGTGGAGGGGAAGGCAAGCAGAATGAAATGCCAATTGCTGAGGTAAGGAAGCAAGGCTAGAGTTAATTTTTTTAATGTTTATTTATTTTTGACAGAGAGAAAGAGCACAATCAGGAGAGGGGCAGAGAGAGAGGGCTCCAGGCTCTGAACTGTCAGCCCAGAGCACTATGTGGAGTTCAAACTCAAACTGTGAGAGATCATGACCTGAGCCAGTTGAGCCACTCAGGTGCCTGGAAGCAAGGCTAGAGTTAAAAGTAGATGCTGTTACAATTGGATGGTTTCAGACTACCTAAGGCACAATTCTTTCTCTCTTTCTCTCTCTCTCTTCCTTCCTTCCTTCCTCCCTTCCTCCCTCCCTCCCTCTTTCTTTCTTTCTTTCTTTCTTTCTTTCTTTCTTTCTTTCTTTCTTTCTTTCTTTCTTTCTTTTTCTTTCATCTCTACCCCTAATGTGGGACTGGAACTCATGACCCTGAGATCAGGAGTCCCATGCTCTGCCAATGGAGCCACCCAGGTGCCCCACCCAGGCCACCTGGGTGGCTCAGTCAGTTAGGTGTCCAACTCTTGATCTCAACTCAGGTCTTGGTCTCAGGGTCATGAGTTCAAGTCCTGCATTGGGCTCTATGCTGGGTGTGAAGCCTACTTAAAAAAAAATAGTCCCCCCACCCCCACCCCCACCCCCATACCTTGTTCTGGATAAATCCAGATATTGTTTTCTGCAGTCTACTCTTGGGCTGCTGATAGCTAGAGGAATATCTTATAAGAGGACATCTTGGTGCTATTACAAAGTCAGATTTTGGACAGATGGTAATTTTAATTCACTGCCAACCCAACACAGCTCCTACTCCTGAGCTACTCAGTTCCTGGGTCTGAGGTGGCTACCTCTGCTGGAGTCCTCATGAAAAAGCAAATTGGACTTTATCTCCAAAGGCCAAATGAGCCCCCCCCCCCTTCACTCTTGCCTAAAAGGTAACAAAAATGTCCAAAGCAACAGTTGTCATAATAGCAAAAATTTAAAACCTCACATTAGTCATAAAATGCATTAAGCAACGGTGATATATTTATACCATGGAATACTATATAACACAGCAGTGATAAAAAAGGAACTAGGGCTCCATGTTTCCAAGTGAAAACAAGCAAGTGGCAGTGGTGTACCTGAATATGGTATAATGAATAAAAAGTTGAAAACTGTCAAACCACACTGTATATATAGATATATATAGACATATGTAGTAAAGCAAAGCATAGTAGTTACTTTTAAGAAGGGAAGAGCATGGGTGGGGACACATATACAGGGACTTCACTATTAACTGTAATATCTTTTTGTGAGCTGAATGGCGGTAGAGGCACAATCATGATGACATTATACTTTTTTGCTTGCAGCAGTGGACAAAACCGCGAAAAAAATCTGCCTTCATGGACCGGAGGTGTCTGGAAGGCAGATTCTTTCTGTGTCCAACCTGTTTGTGTGTGAACGTCCCAGCAAGGCACCCAGGGAAAGAGAGGGGTTTATTCATTCTACAAATATGTACTGAACGCTTCACAGATGGCAGACTCTGTGGGATGCTGGGGATACGGAATGAATCCTTGCCTTCAAGGAGCTCATGATCTCCTGGGGAGAGCTCTATATCCACTGAGACATTTGCAGCTCCGTGTGTGGGAGGAATACCCAAGCTACCTTGGCAACAAAGTGGTGGGGAGTGTTGGGAGTTTGCTTCTGCTTGGAAATAGATTTGGTGATCTTGGAGGACCGTGACGGGAATTCAAAGCCCGGTTCAGGTCATTAGCATGAGTGAAAGATTCTGCCTGGGCAGCGGTACCTAAGGTTCAGCTCTATGCTCTAGGGCACTGGGAAGAGTCTGTTCTCCAAAACCTGTCCCCTTACCCTTTTGTCTGCTCTCTCAGCACCGGTATGTCATTGTTAGAAATTCATTTCATTGCCTCAATACACTTTTGTTATTTTGCATAGCAAGCTATTGTATGAAAAGATATTTTACAAATAAATTCTTTATCATTTAATTTGTAACTGTTTAATGTTTTGGCAAGAACTACATCCCCCAAATGTCTTGTTGACAAAAACATATAAATATCTGACATCCTGAGAGACATAATAGAATTCTACATATGGATGTAAGCTGTCTTTGTTATTGTTTTCTTCATGCTTTTCCGAGTTGTGAAGAGGATTGTAGGGAAAAGAGCTGCAGATGAGGGAGCAGCTTCAGCTGGAAGGGACCCATGAAGGAGGTGGGAAATGGTGTCCCGCAGGTGGGGAGGGGGCACCAAGATACAGATGAGGAGACCTCTTCCATCAACATTGCTCTGGAACTCTATGGAATATTTTCCTCCTTCTCGAGTGATCATTATATTGACACAATGAAGCAAATAAGAAACAAAAAACAAAAAACCAAAGACTCTGTATTCACTCAGTAATGGTGTTTTGTGCTTACTACTTGCCAGGCACTGTGCTGGGCACCAGGAGCATGGCCTGAAGCATCCATTAAAGACAGTAGGTTGTGACTGCTTAGAGTGTTTGTTCTACCCAGAGGGGTGAAATGATGGTTTGTGAAACCTAAGCCCAACTCACTGAGGGCATGTTACTAGAGGTTTGGCTTCCAAGATGATTTAAAATCATGTTTCCAAGTCCTGTCTTAAGAGGCACTTGAGCTTGTAAAGATTTTAGATGGGGGGAAGCCACACATTAAAGCTGGAAAATTTTACTGCTTACTTTACTGGTCTCTCTCTCTTTTTAAACTTCTGGAAACTGCATCCCCTAGGTCTGGGAGGAGAAGGAAATCCCTGGTTCACCCCTTTTCAATTCCCACATGGGGTAGATTGCTTTTAAACTGTAGGGAAATAGCTTAAGAAGTTGCTGTCAGCATTTTGAACTCTTTTGGGTCAGTAACTGCAGTGCCCTGGGGAGAATTCAGGAATTCAGGGCTGCTGGATCAGTCCACGCCAGGCTGGTACAGCCACCCTCTTTGTGGAGAGCTGTATGACTAGATTGAGACAAGTTCCTCTTTGCATATAGAGGTTTAGGGGAAGGTAGGTTGGGGTGGGCTAGAGGGAACATAAAGTAGTGAATGGGATTAGTGTCATTCAAAACATGTTTGAGGCCCTACTCTGTGCCAGCACTGTGCTAGGCTCCGAAGTGGAAAATAAGAGAGTTCTCACAGACAAGTGACTGAGAGCGATTAATGTATGGTACACGCTAAAAGTAGGCAAAATATGATACTATGGCAGTATGGATTGAGTGGAGGCAAGCATGTCCTGAGCTGAATTCTGAGAGAGTAGCCCTTAAACAGGGGAAGATTTGGGGAAAGGGCCGTCCACATTGAGAACAGCCTACATGGACCAGGTAGGCTGGAGGCCTGTAAGTGGTTCAGAATGATTAGAAGGGAGGAGGGCAAGAGGTGAGGCTGCAGAGAAGGGCAGAGCCCAGATATTATGCCCCTCGCCTACCATGCTGAGAAGTCTAGACAGCCCCCTCAACACTCCACAGAGACATTGAGGAATCTTAAGTAAGACGGTGAGTATTTGAAAGGGGGTTGGGGGGGCACATGGGCAGCTCAGTCGGTTAAGCGTTCCATTTTGGCTCAGATCATGATCTCACAGTTTGTGAGTTCAAGCCCCACATTGGGCTCTCTGCTGTTGGCGTGGAGCCCACTTCAGATCCTCTCTCCACCTCTCTTTCTGCCCCTCCCCCACTTGTGTTTTTCTCTCCCTCTCAAAAAGATATAAACATTTCTTTATATTGTTTCTTTAATCTTTGTATTTTTTCTTATGAAATTGAAAAATTCTCTGGGGCGCCTGGGTGGCTCAGTCGGTTGGGCGTCCGACTTCGGCTCAGGTCATGATCTCGCGGTCCGTGAGTTCAAGCCCCGTGTCGGGCTCTGTGCTGACAGCTCAGAGCCTGGAGCCTGTTTCAGATTCTGTGTCTCCCTCTCTCTCTGACCTTCCCCCATTCATGCTCTGTCTCTCTCTGTCTCAAAAATGAATAAACGTTAAAAAAAGAAAAAAAAGAAAAAAAAGAAAAATTCTCACTGAAGAAAATTTGGAGGTTATAGAAGGGCATAAAGTGAAAACGTAAAATCAACCTTTAACTCCACCACACAGATAACCCTGGCCAATATATTGGTATATCTGGTATATAACTTTTTACATGTTTGTGACCATTTTATGTATAAGACTATATTTTGCTTTTTTCCACTAACATCACCTTCTAGACATTTCCCTACTCTATATTCTTTTTGTTAACAAATATTAAAATTTGCAATTATTTTAGATTTACAGAAGAGTTCCAAAGACAGTGCAAGAAATAGTTCCTGGGTGTCTGCGACCTAGCTTTCCCTCATGTTAACAATTTACTTTCTCTGTCTCATCTCTGTCAGAATATACTTGCTTCTATCCTATTTCCACTAACTAACCTGGAAAACTGACCTGTAGTGTTCTGAGTCAGTGGACATTCCCAGCCTGAAGCAGGGTGCTACTGAGTTACAGTGCATTGACCTGGTGAAGTGGGAATTCTGGGTCAAAGAAAGCAGAGAATCTTGAGTCGGGATGTGCTCCTGGGCAGATGGGACTCTCAGGACCTTACGGTTTAACTTACCTATGGCAGCAGCTTTGGACACTACTTCCAGAGGAGTCCTCACTCCCTAAGATAGTTACAAGTGGTTGGCAGGTGCTTCTCCTTATGTTCTAAAAGAGTATTAAAGCTGAGTTTCTGCATGATCTAGACCAGTTTAAACCCCGAGTCTGATCCAACATTTACTGGCATTGCTCAAAGCCAATACTGAATGATTTGTGCTCGGTTCTAAAGTACTCAGTTAAGTCCCTTGGTCCTCATAGATCATCTGAGGGAAACATCAAGTACTGGCAAAAGCCACCACTAATGATAGGAGAAACTACCCCAAGCCTCATTCCTAGACCCTCTGCTTGTTCCTTTTCATTATCGGAAGTGCTTTCTTCCTTTAAATAGCACTCTTGAGGGGTGCCTGGGTGGCTCAGTCAGTTATGCGTCAGACTTCAGCTAAGGTTATGATCTCGTGGTGGGTGAGTTTGAGCCCCGTGTTGGGCTCTCTGCTATCAGTGCAGACCCTTGTTTGGATCCTCTGTCTCCCTCTCTCTCTCCCCCTTCCTCCTCAAAAATAAACATTAAAAAAATCACACTTGATACTTATTTGTCCTATCTTAGGACCATCTTCAGGTTATGCCATTCGTGTGTGTGTGCGTGTGTGTGTGTGCATGTGATCTGTGTGTTTCTCGTTTTCTGCACATTTTTGAGAGTAAGACAGTATCTTCTTCAGTTTTGCAGACTGCACAGTGCTCACCATGCTATCTTGCTATTACATGGTAAATACATTTTTTTCATTTAAACATTATTTCTATACTCTTTCCCTCAGAGAAGTCATAGAGTCTTTCAGTTTTGTCTGCTTTTAGTATGCACATTTTGGTGCTTATCTCCAACTGTTTCCTACATAGTTCTACTCCAATAATCTAATTTCATTGCAAATTACAAAAGGCTAAAATTAAAATGCCCACTCCCCTCCGCACCCAGCCAGTCTCTTCCTGTGATGAGCTGAAATGTGTCCCTCCAAAATTCAAATATTGAAGTCCTAACTCCCAGTGACTCAGAATGAGACTGTATTTGGAAATACGGTCTTTAAAGAAGTGATTAAGGTAAAATGAGGTCCAATGGGTGGGCCATAATCTCCTTTGCTCGTTGTCCTTATAAGAAGAGAAGATTGGGATGTGGACAGGGACAGAGGGAAGACTGTATGAAGACATAGGGAGAAGGTGGTCATCCACAAGCCAAGGAGAGGCCTCAGAAGAAACCAACGCAGGCAACACCTTGATTTTGGACTATTTGCCTGCAGAACTGTGAGGATATAGATTTCTGTTGTTTATGCCCCCAGCCTGAGTCTGTGGTACTATGTTATGGCATCCCAAGTAACCTGATAGACTTTTTTTTTTTTTACTAATACATTTTCTTTATCTGAAGTATAAACTGGCTTTCCCAATGTTCCTCCATATTTCTGCACTTACCAGAATTCTCTCAGGCATATATATTTGGAAGTCTCTTTTCTAATACTCTCAACCCATTTTATCATCACTAAATATTTATTTTGCTTTCTTTCTTTCCCTTTACTGGCAGTGCTGTTATTCTAGTCCACTCATTGTTGATTCTTTTTGTTTTGTTCTATTTTGTTTTTAAGTAGGCTTTATGCCCAATGTGGGGCTTGAACTCATGACTCTGTGATTAAGAGTTGCATGCTCTTCTGAGTGGGCCAGCCAGGGGCCCCAAAGGTGATTCTTATTGAATAGTCTCAGCACATTTTTCTTTATATACAGATTTCAGTATCAGATTTTTCTTTTATGATATGGTCCTATATGTACTCTGAGTACCACTCATACTGAATGATTGACAATTTGACCATGTCTTTTTATTGTTACCTCTGTTGGAAATGCCCCTTCTCTTCTCCAAGGCCTAGTAATTTGTGGATCTAGACATAAAACTATATGCCTTCTTTTCTTTTTTTATTTTAAAGTTTATTTATTTTTTCTAGTAATCTCTACACCGAACATGGGGCTTGAACTCACAACCCTGAGATCAAGAGTCACACGCTCTACTGACTGAGCCATCCAGGCATCCCCAGACAACAAATCATGGGGTTGCCTTCCCTATGAATGGCCCTGCTTAAGAACCATGGAATTTGTTTCATGAAGATAAGAGGGGCAAGGGGCAAACTTTCTCTGAAGGAAGATGTCTGAAGATGGAGAGAGTTGAATCCAAAAGCAAAAAGTTCTATTTAGGAGAATATGTCAGCTAATGGCCATTGAGAAGCCTGCGGGTAAATTTATTTTCCTTAAATGTTCAGAGGTCAGATAAGATAAACCATAAACCAGCTGCACTTCACTGCAAGCAATATTGCCAAGTTTAGTCTTCGACTTTAACTTTTGGCAGATATGTTTGGATGCTGTACAGCTCGAAAAGCTACTAATCAGATGGTTTAAGTGTGTGTTGTTAAAAGTCAAAGATGAGTCTATATTCTGATTTTAAATAGTTTTTGTCTGTTTTTCATTGCCCATGTAATATATGCACACAGTTTTGGTGTGCCTAGCTGAAATGGTACCACATATAGAGAGTAAAAATAAGTCCCTCTCTCCATCACCACTCATCCACTCAATCTCCATCTTCCATAAGTAAACAGCACAAAACAAAGATTGAGTACAAATAAGTTATTTTTTTTTCAACGTTTATTTATTTATTTTTGGGACAGAGAGAGACAGAGCATGAACGGGGGAGGGGCAGAGAGAGAGGGAGACACAGAATCGGAAGCAGGCTCCAGGCTCTGAGCCATCAGCCCAGAGCCTGATGCGGGGCTCGAACTCACGGACCGCGAGATCGCGACCTGGCTGAAGTCGGACGCTTAACCGACTGCGCCACCCAGGCGCCCCAAGTTATCATCATTAAAACATTGCAGACTCGGGGTACTTGGGTGGCTCATTTGGTTGGGTGTTCAGACACTTGATTTTGGCTCAGGTTATGATCCCAGTGTTGTGGAGTCGAGCCCCACGTCAGGGTCTGCACTGAATGTGGAGCCTGCTTGGGATTCTGTCTCTTTCTCCCTCTGCCCCTCTCCCTTGCTCGCACACTTTTTCTCTGTCTCTCTCCAAAAGAAAATTTAAAAAAATTGCAAACTAGGGGTACCTGAGAGGTTTAGTCGGTTAAGCATATCACTTCGGCTCAGGTCATGATCTCACGGTTTGTGAGTTCGAGCCTCACATCATTCTCTGTGCTGGATAGCTCAGAACCTGGAGCCTGCTTCAGATTCTGTGTCTCCCTCTCTGTCTACCCCTCCGCTGTTGAGGCTCTGTCTCCATCTCCCTCTCTCTCTCAAAAATAAGCATTAAAAAAAAAGTTAAAAAAAATTGCAAACTCAAAAAGTTTATAGAGAATGATCACATATATATATATATATATATTTATATATAAGCATATATAAATGTATATAAACATGCATACACATAAAATAAACTTTAATTATTTATGTATATCCATTAAAAACACATGGAGGGGGGGTGCCTGGCTTGTTCAGTTGGTAGAGCATGGAACTTTTGGTCTCAGGGTTGTAAATTTGAATCCCATGCTGGGTGTAGAGATTACTTGAAAAAAAAAAAAAAAGACAGTTAAAAATACATAGAGGGAAGGGCGCCTGGGTGGCTCAGTTTGGTTATCTGACTCTTGATCTCAACTCAGGTCATGATCTCATGGTTTGTGAGATTGAGCCCCATGTTGGGCTCTGTGCTGTTGGCACAGAGCCTACTTGGGATTCTCTCTCTACCTCTCTCTCTGCCCCTCCATGCCCTCAAAATAAATAAGTAAACTTAAAAAAAAATACATGGAGGGAAATACAAAAAAATTAACAGTAATTATTTCTAAGTGGTAGAGTGTTAGAATTTTTTTTACTTTATTTGTCACATTTTATACTGATCTCTACAATAAAGATATATTTCATAATCAGAAAAAAAGATATCTTCATTTTTTGTTTTAAAAAATTAGCAGAATTCCACTTTTACTTTACCCGTAAGTCGTCTATTTAAGAGTTGTTGTTCTTTTTCTCCGCCAGCTGGTGAGAGGAAATGCTGCCAACATTTTTGGTGCCAATAATTACTTCTACATATCAAATACATCTATATTCTGAAGCAAGATAATCTTTTATCGGCAAGAATTAGATTTTATAACAATAACAATTCAGATAGGGAATATCTGATCTGATGCCTAGAGGTTTAACCAGCACCAGACCACTATTCTATTTTGGAGTGAATTAGTCTGCACTAATTTTATTAAAAAAAAAAGAATCCTAAATCTCTCTTCTGCCAAAGGAAATATTTGGCATGAGAAAAGGCCAGTTTTATACTTGATTGATAGCATATTGTGATTTAATGAGTTAGAATTATAGTCTTTAGCTTTGTTCTTAACAAACTGACTGATTTTAGAGAAAGAAAAAGAAAGTGCAGGGAGGGGCTAGAAGAAAACACAACATTTCCAGGCACTGACAGAAGAACTGCTTAAAATATCTTCTGAGTGGCAAATCCTAATTGCCCAAGTCCTGATGTTTAGCTCCATGTGAACAGGTGCACAGGCACCTTAAGTCCTCATTTGCAAAACTGAGTGCATCATCTTCTCCCTACACATCTGTCCTCTATTCGTTGGTTCCCCGACATGAGAGTAAAACCTTTCTCCCCAAGACCAAGATTAAAATAATCTCTAAGTCTGGGTGGGAAGAATGGAGGAATGGGCACAACATCTTCCCCTGGAAAGACACACTCCTGCCAAAATTCCATAATTTGAATTTCATCATGAGGAAACATGGGCAGTCGACAGAATAACTGGCTAGAATTCTTCAACAGTATCAAAGACATGAAGGACAAAGGAAGGCTCAGGAACTGTCCCATATAAAGGAGACTAAGGAAACATGGCAGCTAAATGTACTGTGGAATCCTGGATGACACAGAAAGACATCAGTGGGACAATGTCTTTGGGGTCAGCTGATGAAGGGAAGGTCAATAGGTAATTTTTGGTGCTATTTTATACTGTTTTGTAAGCCAGTTATTTCAAAGTGAAAATTTTAAAAATTTAAACATCATTAAAAAAAATACCAATTTGCAGAATGGTACCCCATGCTAACAGAATGACAACACTGAAGAAACGAGGAATGGACATGTACACCTGGTTTAGGAATGCTGGTTCATGCAGGGCACATGGGGAGTTGACCCTGGAAAGCGGGGCTAGAGTCAGATGTGAGAGGGCTTAAATGTCACTCTGGAGAGCAAAATTTTAACAGCTAGAAGATTGGGCTTTTGTGTAAAGGAGTGGATTCCCCTTCATTCTCTCCCTCCAGATTCTGAGAGGCATTTGATTTTTTTAAACAACAAAAATTGTAAATGCTATTGTTATTTTGAGTTGTGTAAGATGACAGTCAAGCCTAACATCATGTACAGAAAATGCATTTTGGAATAAAACATACGTGTAGTAAAAAAAAAAAATAACACCAAAATCTGAATCATTTTGATTCTACATTCTCCCCCCGCCTCCTCTCTCCTATTCTCCCATGCCCCATTTGTCACTTGCCAACTCTCTTTCTTTTTTTAAGTGTTTATTTAAATTCCAGTTAGTTAACATACAGTGTAGTATTAGTTTCAGGTGTAGAATTTAGTGATTCAACATTCTCAACACCCAGTGCTTATCACAACAAATGCATTCCTTAATCCCCATCACCTATTTAACCTATCCTGTCACCTACCTCCCCTCTGGGAACCATCAATTCTCTGTAGTTAAGGCTGTTTCTTGGTTTGCCTCTGTTTTTCCCCTCTTTATTCATTTGTTTTGTTTCTTGATTTCCATAAATGAGTAAAATCATATGGTATTTGTCTTTCTCTGACTTACTTCGCTTAGCATTATACTCTAAGCTCCATCCATGTCATTGCAATTGACAAGATTTCATTCTTTTTGATGACTAAGTAATATTCCATTGTATATATTTACCACATCTTTATCTATTAATCAGTCGATGGACATTTGGGCTCTTTCCATAATTTGGCTATTTGATAATGCCAGTATAAACATCGGGGTTCATTTTTCCCTATGAATTAGTATTTTTGTGTCCTTTGGGTAAATACCTAGTAGTGCAATTGCTGGATTGTAGGGTAGTTCTATTTTTAACTTTTTGAGGAACCTCCATACTGTTTTCTACAGTGGCTGCATCAGTTTGCGTTCCCATCAATAGTGTAAGAGGGTTCCCCTTTCTCTGTATCCTCGCTGACACTCATTGTTTCTTGTGTTGTTAATTTTAGCTATTCTGACTGAATGAGGTGATACCTCATTGAAGTTTTGGTTTGTACTTCCCTGATGATGAGTGATGTTGAACATCTCTTCATGTGTCTGTTGGCCATCTGGATGTCTTCTTTAGAGAAGTGTCTATTCATGTCTTCTATATGTGAAATCTATATATGAAATCCTTTAGTGAAGGGTTAGGGTGATTTCAAAAGGACTGTAGAGGGGCACCTGGGTGGCTCAGTTAGTTAAATGTCCGACTCTTGATTTCAGCTCAGGTCATGATCTGACAAAGCGAAATTGAGCCTGGCAACGGGCTCTGGGCTGACAGTGCAGAACCTGCTTAGAATTCTCTGTGTCCCTCTCTCTCACCATTTTCCCTGCTCATGCTCTCTCTCTACCTCTATGTCTCTCTCTCAAAATAAATATACATTTTTTGAAAAAGCACTTTACAGTAGAGGAGGGACAAGTGTTAAAGTTTTAGCCAACTTGCATTAGGAGGCAAGTCCTGCATATACTTCCTCCACTTTGGACGTGGCTTACATTTGCACCAGCACCCTGTGCTCCCCTTACTCCCACATGTACCTCAGGTATACTTCATGTATCTTGGTGCAGTAACCTCAGCTTCCCTGGGGAAATTTCAGTCCCTGTGCATAAGAGAAGATTTAGATCAGAATGACTCTCTGGGCTTCAGATCTAGGTGGATGAGGTGGGTGTGTTTAAACTGGGTGTACATTGCTGTTCTGTCGTGTGTGTGTGTGTGTGTGTGTGTGTGTGTGTGTGTGTGTTGGGTCTGGTGACTGGGTAGTCCCTTGAGTGTGGGTTCATGTATATCATCTACTTAAGAGTTCAATCTTCCCTCTGGTAAGAATAATGAGGTTGTTGATTTCTTAATTGTTTGACAATAAATGAGTACATTCCTCAAAGACATTAATTTTTCTGGATAAATCTTGATTTAAACATGTATTGCTATTTTCCCTACTAGCATAGTTCTGGTTCTGCCTTTAGACACAATAGTCCTATCATCATGCTGAGATGCAAAGTTTCTTTCTAAATTTGCTCTGGGGGAAACAGCTGCAACACAGATAAATTTTACTGGTTGATCTCTGCCTCAACTTGTGCAAGGTAGTAATCTTTTTTTATTTATTTATTTATTTATTTATTTATTTATTTATTTATTTATTTATTTATTTTTAATTTTTTTTCAACGTTTTTTATTTATTTTTGGGACAGAGAGAGGCAGAGCATGAACAGGGGAGGGGCAGAGAGAGAGGGAGACACAGAATCGGAAGCAGGCTCCAGGTTCCGAGCCATCAGCCCAGAGCCTGACCCGGGGCTCGAACTCACGGACCGCGAGATCGTGACCTGGCTGAAGTCGGACGCTTAACCGACTGCGCCACCCAGGCGCCCCGGTAGTAATCTTTATTAAAGTATCTTGATTTAAAGGATGCCCCTCTTGGGGCACCTGGGTGGCTTGGTTGGTGAAGTGTCTGACTCTTGGTTTCAACACAGGTCATGAGCCTGCTGTTCATGAGCTTGAGCCCTGTGTTGGACTCCATGCTGACAGCATGGAACCTGCTTGGGATTCTCTCTCTTCCTTTCTCTCTGTCCCTCCCCTGCTTGCTCTCTCTCTCTCTCAAAATAAATAAATAAATAAATAAACTTAAAAAATAAAAAATAAATAAATAAAGGATGTCCTTCTTATCAAAAGGTGAGAAGGAGGGTTACTGGTTATCTTTGCCATTTAACTATTAATGTTGGTGTGAGAGAAGCTGATTTCAGAAAAATAGGTAGTTTCAAACACCTGATATTTTAGGTGTTTTTTTGCAGAAAGGTCTTTGTAGCAAGGAAACAAAAGTAATATCTGACTACCCTAAGCACAGGATAGCCGTGGCTGCAGTTCCTGGTGTGGCTAAGATCCCTTTTCTAAGTTTTACTACCCTTCCTCTTCCATTAAAGGCTGCTGCCTGAAGTGAGATTCGTGTTGGCCCTGAATGCAGATTATTGTCAGGCATGGTAGTCTTAAGAATGGGAGAAGTAGCCCTAGAAACCTCATACCTGATGATGAAATGATTAATCTTAAGAATAAAGTGGAGAAAGCCTGCCAGTCAGAACCTGATTTCCTGCACATGGGCACTACCAAGAAGGAGTTCACAAAAAGATTTTGTGGATTGTTGATTATATGCGTGTTGAGGTCAGGAATGAGTTAAGACTGAATCCTGATGCAATTCTGGTTCTATTTTCCTTTGTCTTTTCCATTGTACCCACCTAAGTACAGATACTTCAGAACATAATCCCAGTTATGGCTAGAAGTTCAAAACTTAAGATAGGACTTTCAGTCCCAATCCTTAGGGGTCACAAGATTCTTGCTTCCAAATTTGAACTGATTTCATTTCCAAATTTGAAACATCAAATATGAAACATGGCCTTACCTGCACCTTTTATGATGCGAATACAAACTTCCTTAGGAAAAAAACTCACTTAAACATGAATATCTGCTAAATACTTTAGCTATTTAGTTTTTTTTTAAAAACAGAATTCCATTTGAATATATGTAAAAGTAGAATTTATTTGTTTTTATTTAACATATTTTTTATTTTATATAAATAATTTTCATTATTCTTTCTATATCTTATCTATCTATCTACCTATCTATCCATCTAGTTTCAATCCAGGTTATTTAACTCTTGAATCTTTAAGTGCTCCATTAAGTACATCATTGAATTGTAAGCAAATGTTTTTGGCTTTCAATTTTTTTTCTAGCACTTTTCCATGTGTTTCATTGATTTTAAGGAAGCTGTTGAATTTTATTTTTTTTTAATTTTTTTTTATTTAAAAAATTTTTTTCAACATTTATTTATTTTTGGGACAGAGAGAGACAGAGCATGAACGAGGGAGGGGCAGAGAGAGAGGGAGACACAGAACTGGAAACAGGCTCCAGGTTCTGAGCCATCAGCCCAGAGCCCGACGCGGGGCTCGAACTCACGGACCGCGAGATCGTGACCTGGCTGAAGTCGGACGCTTAACCGACTGCGCCACCCAGGCGCCCCATGAATTTTAAATAGTTCATTAAAAATTATGTGTCCAACAGAGATATGAAAATTGTTGCTTGGTTATGCACATACAACTAAGAGGTAAATATATAAAATATCTTAGCAATGAAAGTATTATCTTTATCTCTCAAAGACACAACTACTAAAACATATTTTTCTTCCTTAACATTTTGTAACTCCATTAGGGTTAATGGATGTTATAAATAACCATGAGGCATTTGGAAGAGTGCTTTTTAATAACAACACTGTTTATCTCCCACAAAATAAATACTCCAAAGGGCTAGTACTTCTATCCCTAAGCCAGTGCCTTCTGGAATTGATTCCATCATAAAAGTCCATTATTTTCAATTCAAATAAAATAATTATTGAAACAGAAAGTAATAATTGATTTTTTAAATTAAAAATTTTTTTTAATTTAAATTGATTTTAAATTTCTAAATTTGTCAAAAACTGTTTTAAGTTACTGTGGGTAGCATTTATCCCGAGTAGCATTATAAACCAAAAAGTTTACTGTTAATCTATTTCATGATTAGACTAGTATTTCTCAAATTTGAGTAATGTAAAGAAGTCTTTAAGAGGAAGAAAATTATCAAGGATTCCTAGAGTTGACACATATCATTTTGATGTCATTGTAATTGTCGTCATAATATTTATGTGTATGTAGCTAAGAAATCCACATGAAACCTAAGTACATTTATATATTAAGCTCAGAATTGTAAAGCTGATACAATTCCTTTATTTTATTTTATTTTATTTTATTTTATTTTATTTTATTTTATTTTATTTTTTTATTTTATTTTATTTTATTCTTGAGAGAGAGAGAGAGTGTGTGAGTTGGGAAGGAGCACAGAGAGGGAGATCGAGAACCTGAAGCAGACTCCAGGCTCTGAGCTGTCAGCACAGAGCCTGATGCAGGGCTCAAACTTGTGAACCATGAGATCATGACCTGAGCCGAAGTCAGACACTTAACTGACTGAGCCATGCAAGCTAATACAATTCCACTTGACAGTATTTAATTCGCTGGATGTTTGCTGAAATTAAAAAGCACATTTGACGGTTAATAATGGAAAATTCAGCCACTGTTTTACTTGATATTTTTTATTTTGAACATAATGACTCATCATCTGAATTGCTGTCATTACCATAGTTGGTTATTTATTATTTTATTTTAAACAATGAGTTTGTTTTTAACCACTATAATTGATTGGAGCAACAATCAAGTTAATTGTTCACTATAAAACACGAGAAAAAAATTGAAAATGCCACTGACTGAACACCCTTAAATATATGTTAACTTTTATATATAATGCTTATACATTGTTGCAAGTTGGTACATTCAAAGGCAGAATCGAGCAACATTTTTACTTGCAATACCAACTGAGCACTGGCTGAATGGGCTGAGCAGGCTCTTTGTAACCTCTAAACATCTTTTGAATTATAAACCCTCTGAAAATCCAGCTGTCCTACCGCAAATTCTATTCCAACTGCTGTGAAATCTTTGTTTAGTGAACAAAAGCATCATTTACCTTATTTGATTCCAATGAATCCTTTTCATGTTTAAGTTCACCTCTATTGTGTTTTCGATAGTACTTTATTTTCTACTCTGGTTTGTTTTCACAATATCAAATCAAACGTTGACTATTAAATATTTTAAGAAACCAAAGTCTTACTCTTGAGAATGTCTTGCAATTGAAAATTATGCAAATTATGACTGCAAGATAGAAGCTCCTTCTATCTGTATAACTGTTGAAAAAAATCCGAATTAAGAACAATGGCAATGCAGCATGATGATTGGCATTTTGACTTTAGAACTTGTTAATCTAAAGGCAGATAGACATGTTTAGCAACGCACGGCAAATCAAACCATGTCATTTCAGATGATCGTATGACACCAGTGGGATTGGTGTCATATGCAGTGGCTGGCACTGAAGTCATATAGCACCATTTGGAAATAACATCATCTTCCAGATGACATAGGATATGCTTTTTATTAAACTTTTCAAGCTTATCATAGAAGATTGAAGGAAAAAATGGAAATTATGTTGAATGAAGGAACCCCAGAGATTCAACTGGTTTGAGAAATCCTGGGTTAGATCATACAAATAAAGTGCTTTGAAAACTATAATGTGTGGGGCACCTGCGTGGCTCAGTCAGTTGAGCGTCCGACTTCAGCTCAGGTCACGATCTCACAGCTCCTGAGTTCGAGCCCCGCATCAGGCTCTGTACTGACAGCTCAGAGCCTGGAGCCTGCTTCTGCTTCTGTGTCTCCCTCTCTCTCTGTCCCTGACCCACTCTCATTCTGTCTCTGTCTCTCTCAAAAATAAATAAACTTTAAAAAAATTTAAAAAAAAATTAGAAAAAAAGGAAAACTATAATGTACTCCACAAATGCCAATAGCATTATTATTAGGAAACAGATATAATTGGAAAAGTCTGGAGTTAATAATATTATGTTTTTATAATATAAAAATGCTTGGATTAACTCTACATAGCAAACTCTAAAAATGCTCACATTAACTCTACATAGAAAATTCCCACAATAAAGATCATTACACAGAGTTTCCAAGAAAACAGCTGTTCCTATCACTCCACTGGAAAAAGCACAAAACAACCTCATTCCTTCATAAATATACTCTGAGGAAGACTGACCTTGGTTCTAAGAGTTGCCTGTGTGGCGGGGTATTTGTGTGGGTTGGGGGGAGGGGGCGGTATTGAATTGGAAGGGAAGAAGACTGTCCCTGTGAAAGAGACCGGACATTTGAGTTGGGAGCCCATTGCCTGGTGTCTCGTGGGGTAGAGGGGTCTGGACAGAGAGCAGCAGGTATGAAGCCCACCTAGGGTGGAGTCCCAAGTACATACTGCATTGCTTCTGGGCCACTGATCCTAAAATATTTAACTTCATAGTCAAAAAACATGTTCCTTCTAGACGGATGAAGTTTTTAACCACATGAGCCCTCGGCTGACAGGTTATGTTTTACTGTTCCAAGAGAAGAAAATGCAGATGATGGGATTCCACATGTGGTAGGAATGTCCTTTCTCTCCATGCTTTGGATAACCCTGAACATCGATGCTGGAGTGTTTAGATTAGTCAGAGTGGATTTATTTTTTTACTTTTTTATTTCCATTTTCTAGAATGTTAAAATCATTATCTAGCTGAAAATGTTAACTTTTGGATATGATGATCAGTCAGTTAGTCAAGTTGGAATGAAATCTTGGCATCATAATGGGATCGTATTTACACCTACTTCAGTTTCCAAAACTCAGCCAACTGAGAGAAAATATTTTCATCAGGAATTTTAGTGGGAAAGCCAAAATCTAGAGTGAAAACACATCTTCTGTGAAGGATTACATCATAAAGCGTAAGAGGACCCATCTGGAATTAAGGATAAATACAGAAGAGTTCAATTCAGTTCAGCAGACAGCTATGCCAGGAACTGTGGCAGAGGCAGGAGTGAATGAGATAGTTGGCTTGATCTACAGGAGCTCATGGTGTAAAGGAGCTCATACTGGTCTCATATTACAAATCCAAATATTTGGGGTGGTGTCACTGCAAAGAAAAACTGGTGTTGCCAAGATCCAGTTAAATTCATGTGAACTCACTAATTTATTTTAGCAGGTTATATGGACAGTACATTACTGAAAAATGCCGTCAATTATAGAGCATAAAGCGAATTTGTACTTGAAGATAGTTTTTTGATTACTTAAATTCTTATGTTCCCTTTCTCTAAATTCCTTTAAACACAAATAAGATGATTCTAAGTAGATGGGTCTAGTTCAGTGGATTCCAGTCAGCTGAAATTTAAATAGGGAAAGAACAATAAGGGACATGCTACTAAGTTGTTAGGGACCAAACTGGGTTGTGTGCTTACTTAAAATAGGCATTTCTTATACTCTTTGGATATCCTGAGCTGGCATAAATAATTAATACTGTAATAAAATAAATTCTGCCCCAAACGTAATCTGATGCAGAGTAATGAAATGCCTCAAGTTATTGTTAGGATAATTATCCAGAAATGATAAGTAGTGCTTATAAATACTAGTATCTGAAATTATTTCCCCATGGCTAAACCAAGGTCAGACTTTCTCTGTATTCATTATTAGTCTTCTGTATTTATAAACAGCATCAAGAGTAGATAATTTCACTGGATGTTTTCATGAAATTCATTTCACACCCTTCATTCACCCCTACACACGCTCACACACCATATGGATAAACTCAAAGCAGAGGTATTGGGTTAAACCCCACATAGTTCCTATCCCATGTCTCCTTCTTCAGCCCCAGTCCCAGATTCAGGATTCTGAGATGAGCTCCGTACTGTGTTACCCCAAGTGAGAGGGCCAGCCTAGTGCATCCCACTTCCAGGTATCTGGGCTGATGAAAAGCCCCAAGTGGGACAAACTTCATGGGAGGCTCAGGCAACTCCCTCCCTCTACCAGGTCATTACAGCAAGAGGTAAATGACACCGGCAAGTGGAGGTGAGAATTTAGGGGAAGGTGGTGACTCTCAAAAAAAAAGACATGGATCTTGACACCTGAGAGGTTCAGAGATGAGGAAAACAAGGAAGAGGACCTGTATCATAAGAATGAGCCCCTGGTCCCAGGAGAATGGATGGAAGTGGCTGGGGACTTCACACTGAGTCTCCATGAGTCCATGCTTGGAACTCTCAGTCCCTATTACAGTGTCAGCTCTGTCTTGGGTCTAATAGGGAGAGAAAGGAGAAGGCATAAGAGTTTTGGAGGGATATGAAGTGGGGATGAGATGTGGGTTAGAGGGGGGAGGAAATAGGAGTAAAGAAGAATAATAAAAGGAACATTCATGTTCCCCTGATTGAGCATAATCACTAGAACAGGACCAGAACCTTCAAAGTCCATGTACCCACACAGCGCATCCTCCCCTTTCCCCCACTTAGTTAACCACTATCTTGAATTTTGTATGAATCACTCTCTTGGGTTTTTTCTTTTTTAGTTTTTAAAAAACTTATTTAAGTAATCCTTACATCTAATGTGGGGCTCTGACTTATGACCCTGAGATCAAGAGTCTCATGCTCTTCCAACTGAACCAGCCAGGCGCCCCACTCTCTGCTTTCTTGATAATTTTCCACTTGCAGTATGTATCCCTGAGCAATATATTATTCCATTTTTTTTAGTTTTTATATAAAGGCTGAATTGTATTCAACAAGAGACAGATGGCACACTCAAAATAGCCTAATTGAAAGACAGAATTTGCAGAGACTATTTACAAAGATGTGGGAGTAGGGAACCATAAGGGATAGTCTAACCAAGTAGGGCTTAATTGAAGTTGATGTTTTAGTGTGTGTGGACCTGAAAAGTAGAGATGGGAGCTGTTCCAGACCCAGGGTGAGGGTCACCTTGAAAGAGCAAGGACAGGTTGAGAACACAGGCAGCTCTGCAGGGAAGCAGCTAGCAGAATCAATACTTTGATCTCACTTTCTTCTCTCCTTCCCATCTCCTGTTGGGGCTCCCAAAGTAACTTTTGAAGCTATGAAAGCAGGGGCACCTGGCTGGCTCAGTTGGTGAAGCATACAAGTCTTGATCTCAGAGTTCTGAGTTCGAGCCCCATGTTGAGCATAGAGATTACTTAAAGATAAATCTTAAAAAAAAAAAAAAAAAGTTCTGGAAGCAGAACGCAGAAGGCACAGGAAGATATATGGTCCATGCCAGTCAGGATCAGAGAGTATGGGAGAGGGCGGGAGTGTAGGGTGAGGGTGGAATGGAAGAGATCTAGTACATAGATATATATTCCTTAGACTTGCTTTTTCTTCAACATATTTCTGAGATTTGCCCATGTTGATGTATTTACTTTAATTGTAGTTCATTCATTTCTTTCAGTTGGTGTTAATGTTTCTTTCTTTAATTTTTAATTTTAATTCCAGTATATTTAGCATAAAGTGTTATATTAGTTTTAGGTATACAGTGTAGTGATTCAACACTTCCATATATTACTCAGTACTCATCATGCTAAGTGTGCTCTTAATCTCCTTCACCTATTTCACCCATCCCCCAGCCTTCCCTCTGGGTAACCATCAGTTTGTTCTCCATAGTTAAGAGACTGTTTCTTGGTTTGCCTTTTTTTTCTTCCTTTGTTTCGTTTCTTCAGTTTTGCGTATGAGTGAAATCATGTGGTATTGTCTTTCTTTGATTGGCTTATTTCACCTAGCATTATACTCTCTAGCTCCATCCATGTTGTTGCAAACATGTAGTTCATTCATTTCTGCTGTCTTTGTTTGTTATATTCCATTCTGTGAATTGACTGCAATTTATTCACCCGTTTTCCTGATGATGGATAGTTTTCAGTGTTTTAGTATCTTAATGTTGTTATGAACATTCTTGTTAAGGGTTTTTGATGTCTATGCATGAAAATCTCTCTAGAGAATACACTTAGAGTAGAATTATTATATATACTGAGACAAAGGGTTAGATTTACCAGATGATGCCAAATTGTTTTTAAAAGTAGTTGCATTAGGGGCACCTGTGTGGCTTAGTCGGTTAAGCATCTGACTCTTGGTTTCACCTCAGGTCATGATCTCATGTTTGTGGGTTTGAGCCCTATGTCAGGCTCTGCCTTGGTGGTGCAGAGCCTGCATGGGATTCTCTCTCCCTCTTCCTCTCTCTCTCTGCCCCTCCCCCACTTGTGCTGTCTCTCAAATAATAAATAAATAAACTTAAAAAAAAAATCTTAAAAAGGGGCCCCTGGGTGGCTCAGTTGGTTAAGCATCCGAATTTGGCTCAGGTCATGATCTCACCAATCCCAAGTTCGAGCCCCGTGTTGGGCTCTGTGCTGACAGCTCGGAGCCTGGAGTCTGTTTCAGAGTCTGTGTGTCCATCTCTCTCTCTCTGCCCTTCCCCCACTTGCGCTCTCTCTCTCTCTCTCTCTCTCTCTCAAAAATAAATAAACAAACATTAAAAAATTTTTTTTTAAATCTTAAAGTAGTTGCACCAATTAATACTCCTACCTACAGTAGGAGTTCCTTGTTAATACTCGATATTTTCAGATTTAAAATGTTTTCCCATCTAGTGGATATAGATTATTACTTCACTGTGGTTTTAACTTGCACTTCCCCAATTGCTAATGTGGTTGAACATATTTTTGTATGTTTATTGATCATTTATGTTTCTTCTGTTGTGAAATACCTGTTCAGGGTTGTTCTTCCCCCTCTTTTCTATTGTGTTTTTATCTTTTTTCTATTGATTGTATTCTGATACTAATCCTGTGTTAATCATATCTGACAAGTTTCTTTTCCCAATTTGTGGGTGATGTATTTAAAAAAAAATTTTTTTTAACGTTTTTTTATTTTTGAGATAGAGAGAGACAGAGCATGAATGGGGGAGGGTCAGAGAGAGAGGGAGACACAGAATCCGAAGCAGGCTCCAGGCTCTGAGCTGTCAGCACAGAGCCCGACGCGGGGCTTGAACTCACCGACCGCGAGATCGTGACCTGAGCTGAAGTCAGACGCTTAACCGACTGAGCCACTCAGGCGCCCCTATTTGTGGGTGATTTAAAAAAATACATCTTTATGTGTTTTTTAAACCTAAGTTCTTAATTTTAATGTGGCTGAAATTATCAATGTTCCCCTTTTAGGTTTGTGCTTTTTAAGAAAATTGTGGTGCAAAACTTACCATTTTAACCAATTTTTAGTGTACAGTTCAGTGGCATTAAGTTCATTCACATTGTTGTGCAACCATCACCGCTGTCCATCTCCAGAATGGCTTGTGCTTTTTCATAATATCTTATTTAAGAAATTCTTTGCCATATTAAGACCATCCATATATTTGCTCTAAATTCTTAAAGTTTTTCCTTTCACGTGTAAGTCATTTAACCATCTGGAATTGATTTTTGTGTATAGCGAGAGGTAAGAAATATATTTCCCCCATATGGATAGCCAGTGGTCACAGGACCATTTAGAATCATCCATCTTTTCTCTGAGTCATAGAGTGGACGTGTCCTATACCAAGTTTCTTCATAAGTGTAGGTCCATTTCTGGTTTTTTTTTTCTGTTGCTATTGTTGATTTGTCTATTACTGTCCCAATATCACATTGTTTTAAATACTATGGAATTATGATATGCCTTCCATCTGCCTGAAATGCTATTCTTCTAAAGATACACATAACTAAATCCATAATTTTCTTATGGTCATATCCTTAGCTAGTGTTTCCTGACTACCCTTTTCAAAATTTCAGTGCCTCTTCCAAACGCTTTATATCCTCATACTCTACTTTAATTTTTTTTTCTGCTTAGCAGTTATTATTTAACATAGTAATGTGTATTCTTCTCTTATTTGTTGTCTCTCTTTTCCACTAGAATATAAGGTTTGTGATGGCTGGGATTTTTGGCTGTGTCATCATTCTTGTATCCCTGACATAGAAAATATTGCCTGGCACTTAGTAGGTACTGAATTAGTATTTCTAAAACAAATCACATAAGTTTGATACGTGGAAGGGTAATCTTTTCTCCCTGTACTTTCCTTTAAGAATATGCTTTTTCTTGGGGCGCCTGGGTGGCTCAGTTGGTTAAGCGTCAGACTCTTGATCTCGGCTCAGGTAATGACCTTGAGGTTCGTGAGATTGAGCCCCATGTTGGGCTCTGTGCTGACAGCGTGGAGCCTGCTTGGGATTCTCTCTCTCTCTCTCTCTCTCTCTCTCCCCCCGCCCCTCCAGCGCTTGCACTCTCTTTTTCTCTCTCAAAATAAATAAATAAACATTAAAAAAAGGAATATGCTTTTTCTCTACTTCTCTTGCTACTTGATGCTCGACTAATAAAAGCAATCTGAAACAAAGGGATAAAAACAAAGTGCTCCTTCAGGTTTCTTTCTTTGCCATGTCCAGAGGTGGGCAGTGAAATGAAAAGGGTGGAGAGATCAGTATTGGCTAACTGTATTATTTTATGGGTCAGCTATCCTGCTGGAAATCCCTCCTGTCTTTGCTTTCATTGGCAAGCAGAGCTGGCTGGACCTAGAGTTTATAGAGTCATCACTGGATAAAGAAATGTACCAGACCTTTGGTTTTTAGGGCAGCATACCCTGCATAGGGGAAGAATGAGCACTCATTTTGATTTGCTAAGCATGGTAACGAAAATCTTGGTTGTAAGTACAACACATTACAGGACATAACTCTTGGAGCTGTGGAGTCATCTAAGAGTGAATGCCCCTCTGTGGGACATTCTGCCTGTAGCTGGGTGATGTCCAGGGCAGGCACCGAATTTAGCAGTGATGATCATGGAATTTTCATCAGAGATGGTACTCTGTGCTTACTATAGGCTAAACTTGGGACCCAAGTCATTCTGGAAGGAATGTGTATGTAGTTTTCAGATGAGGACTTGAAGTTTTATATGTTGAGCCACCTTTGATTCAAACCATCTGTTGCATGGCAAGCTGAACCCATCAGTTTTTTCATGCATCTTTCATATTTTACATCAAATTCAAAATAATAGATATTTGTAGGGGTTACAAAGATGAATGATGCACTGGTCCCTGTTTTTGAGATGCTTATGGTCTAATGGAAGTAAAAGTTATATGTTTATATGTGTTTTTCCTCCCATGGATTATGAGGTCAAGGTCTGTAATTTATGTGCATCTTGGTTGCCAGGGCTGAGCATTGTGTTAATTAATTTTTTTGATGAAAATAAATACATGAAAGAGATTACAGTGATTTACCAAATATGGCTACTGAAATGTATGACACTATTGTCCATTATTGGTGCTGTGATAGGTAGATGCATATTACAGTTGCCTCTGGATACAGAAAACACTCTTTACAGTGAGGTAGTGACCAAAGGAGTGTACTTTGAGGAGTGTGTTCATCAAATCATACAGTAGTTCACATTCTGAAAAGATTAAGAACTTCTGTGGTATAGGGATATAACTAGAGAAAGAACTATACTGTATGGAATTTCAAAGAGCATGGTGGTTTACATGAGGAGCAACCCAGGTGGCAGAAGCAAAGGCTCAATAGGATGGAGGAGGGCAGCATTTGACTCCTTGAAGGAGAATTTTTTTACATAGAATTTTTAAAAAAATTTTTTTACATTTATTCATTTTTGAGAGACAGAGAGAGACAGAGCACAAGTGGGGGAGGGGCATAGAGAGAGGGAGACACAGAATCTGAAGCAGGTTCCAGGCTCCCAGCTATCAGCACAGAGCCCAACACGGGGCTCAAACTCACAAACCGGGAGATCATGACCTGAGCTGAAGTTGGATGCACAACCGACTGAGCCACCAAGGTGTCCCCAAGATGTGTTTGAATAATTAAAATAGAACTTTAAAAATACCAGAAAAATACTACTGCACTGCCAGTGGCTTAGTTGCTATCAATGTAAAGCATTGTTATTTTTGCAGTAGACCAATTTTTTTAGACTGGACTGAAGATAGAGCTAAGAAAAGTTAAATAAAAACTATGTATAGCTCAGAGTGGCTGTCTTGCACCTAAAATTCTATTTGCGACGGATACCATCTGCCCAGATCGTAAGAGGAGGGGAGGTTGTGGATTGGTGTACATTTGGAGGGAGAAGGAGTTGCAGAGGGCAACCTCCTTCTGGAAGTCAGAAGCATTGCAGAAAAATATACTGGTATGGTACCACTATCTTTTGTTCATTCTCACCAACCATGAAATTTTATTGCTTGAAACAAAATGTTAACAGTGACTGTCCCTGGGTGATGGCATAAGTAGATAGCAACATCATAGGTGGGTTTTCTTTTTGACAGTTCCCAAAATTTCTACAGTTTTATTTACTAGGAAAAGTAACTTAAAAATGACTGTTGTCAGTTTTTTTGTTTTGTTTTTTTGTTTGTTTGTTTTTACAAAATTGGGCTCATATGACATACGTGGTTTTATGTATTCTGCTGTGAGTAGTATCGAGCATTTTCCCGAGTCAATATTCTTCAAAAACATATATTTTGAATGGTTGTGTAATGTCCCATGACACAACTATATCATTGCTCATTTATTCTTTTTTCTGGGTTTTCACTCTTATAATGATGTAATGAAGTTACTTGGACACAAATTTTTGTGTCCATTTCTGCATAGATTCATATAATTGAAATTATTTGGTCAAACTGTATGAATTCTTTTAGGGCTCATAATACACATTACTATATTGTACTCCAGAATTTTAGCACCAAGATCAATTCCTATGTGAGCTCATTGTACTGGACTTTGTTCAGCACTGGGTATTTCCATTGTAAAATCCTTGCCAATTTGGGGAAAATTTCTTTGCTCTCAATAACAAACATTTTTTCACATTTTATTGGCTATGAGTTATTTGCTGCTGTTCTTTTTCCAGTTTTCAATTTGTGTCAGGATTTTTTCTAATTAATTTACACAAGCTCTTTGCATCTTGATGGTATTAGTTACGGTAAACTTTCCCTCTAGTTTTGATTTTTTTTTAGATGCCCAATTTTACATTTTTACAGTGAAAGCTTTAGATTTCTTTGTAATTTATTTACCTTCCTTTCCTATCCAGAGATCAGATGAACATTCAAATAAATGTTCTTATCGTCTGTGCTCCAGATTTTTTCAGGCAGCTCTCATGCTTTCAGATACCTTCTTTGTACCAGGTGATGTTAATTATGTTGTCTGATACAGACAGGAAAGCAATAAAGTGAGTGAGGCACTGTTGTCATAACACGTAATTAGTGCAGTATGCTGGTTAGCACTGTGGTGTTTGGGGACATTCTCCCTCACTTTGAACGTGGCTCTGTCATCTTTGAGATAACTTCTTTCCCTGTTCTACGGTTTCCTGTAAAATGGGTTAATAATAAGCCTATGTCACAGGGTTATGAGAATAAAATGAATTGATATGGAAATCACTTAGAATGTGTCCTGATACAAAGTCAGTGCTAGCCACATTTTGGTCCATGATAGGTATGTTCTTTGAAATCTGATACCGTTTCAATATATTTTGCATTTCTAGAAACTTGAACATTTCATTTCAAAGCGCTCTTCACCTGCAATAATTACCTTTACTAGATCTTTCCTCAGCTACTTTAGTGAGACACGCCTCCTACAGGCCACAGGTGAAGCTTATTTCCAGCTCTTGAAAACCACACAGACCTCAGTCGGAGAGTTGTTGTGGCTGACTCATCGCTTCTGTTCGACCCCTACTTCTTCCCTCTGAGTCGAATCTCTTCTAATTTCTGTAGGCTCGGAGCTATTTCTGCGTGTGTGCATTCATTCTAATTCCAGTTTTTTTCGGGGCGCTTACTATGCGCGAGGCGTGGAAGGGGAAGAAATGAAGGTACAATCTGTTTTTACTCGGCTTGACGTCCCATAGAAAAATCAAAATATGTACTATATATAGGCTAACTAACGGTCATCTTTTAGCTTCTATTTTCTCATCTGTAAAATGAGGGTAATATCTCAAGGTCGCTGAAAGATTAAGGAAGAAAAGAACAGAACCTCTAATACTGAGCAGTTCCGTAAACGCCTATTCTTCCCTTCCTCCGCTAGCTCCACAGTCCAGCCTGTGGATTAAAGCGCCACACTCTTGGGAGTCTGGAAATTCTGCCGATAGTCTTCCAGTTCCCCAATTGCAATCGTCAAAAAGCTACCGACTGCACATACAGGCCGTGCAGCTTTTAATTTGGAGACACAAACAGTCCTACTTAAAAAACTTTAAGCGGGCAACGTGGATTACACACCCTCTGGAACCGAGGGGCGCCACATTGAGCATGCGCAGGGCGCGCGCTGGGTGGGCGGGAGGTTCGAAGGGCGGGCTTTGTGGTCCAGTCACTTCCGTTTCCGGCCCTATATGAACTCTCCCGCCATCTGACAAAAGCACCTATCGGTGTTTCTGCATATCGTGTTTGGTGTGGTTGCAGGTAAGAGGATCTCCTATGGTTTTACCACGGACATTAGTCTTGGTGTTAAGGCTTGCAGGTCGAGAAAGAAGGGAGAGCACTTTGCGAGCCGTGGGAACAGAAGAATGACATCCTGGGGTGGGTGTATTGAGTATTGGTCGGTTGAGGCAGAGACGCAGGTGTCAGCGAGCTGAGGAGAGAACAGCTTCGTCGGAGGAGTGCTCAGGTAGGATTGAGGGGCTTAATTTTTATAGGAGTTTGAGGATGTTTTCTAAAAGGGGTTCGGAAGGACTGGATTAGAAAGACGTGTTGTATATTCCGGGGTCATAATATAGGAAGTGATGAATTGGACCCGGACCATTAAGTCTCTTCTCTGGAAAGCCAGAATCTACCGCGCTTTCCTCCGAATTTACGATTGCAACGGGTTTAAAATCTCAACTCTTGGGACTGTAGAGATCTAAGGACGGTGGTACACAGACCTATAGTGAACTGGCAATATCGCTTGACTTTGACTTTGATGTTGCTGGAAGTTATGACCACTACCTGCGTTTCACCGTGCACACCCCCCCTTCCCTACAGAATTGTTACAGGTGTGTTGTAGAAAATCTGGAAAATCCAGAAAGACGTATTGCCTCGGGATGACCACTTTAACATTTTATGCATGCCCTTCAGTTTTTTGCTGTGTATGTGGAGTTGTTTTTTGCACTTGTTGTTTGTTGTTTTCAACTCCATTTGCCATCCTTTTAACCCTTTTATGTTTCCTTCCAAGATAATGAGATGCAGTTTTCTGGAGGAAATCGGAAAAGACTGAGGTTGGGAGGTGACCAAAGGAATGCTTGCTATCCTCATAGCCTTCAGTTTTACTTGGAGCCACCTTCTGAAAACATATCTTTGATTGAGTTTGAAAGCTTGGCTATTGATAGAGTTAAATGTGAGTGATATTTGAATTAGAATTTATATATTCTTGAGAACTTCACTTTGTGGAAATGAATGAGGGTAATTTCCTTCATTCAGTTCATTCTCGAAATATTTATTGAGGGTTTGCTATTTACTGTTCAGTGTATATTTATTGAGTGCCACTATATTCTGGGGTGGGGATTTCCAGATGAATAATGTAATTCTCATATTTGTTGAAGCTGTATTCTAGTACGCACATAAAGGCATCCAAAATAATAATCATAATTTAGTATTGTAAGTGCCTTACTAGAGGTAAATAGTAATGCTCTTATTTTTTTTATTAAAAATTTTTTTATACATTTATTTATTTTTGATAGACACAGAGCACAAGTGGGGGAGGGGCAGAGAGAAGGAGACCCAGAAACCGAAGCAGGCTCCAGGCTCCGAGCTGTCAGCACAGAGCTGGACGAGGGGCTTGAACTCACAAACCATGAAACCATGACCTGAGCCAAAGGTGGATGCTTAACCGACTGAGCCACCCAGGCACCCCAAATAGTAATGCTCTTAAAACAGAAGTAGGGGTGACTTAGTTTGATTAAGTAAGACTTCTTAGAGAAGTTGAAGTGTAATCTGGACCTTGAAGGATGAGTAGAAATTTCTGAAAAGAGAAGTAGTTAAAGATTTTTTTCAGTCCAAGATAACGAACTGTACTAAGGCTGGGAGGCAAAAGAGAGAATGTTATATCTGAGGGAACAGTGACAAGTTCAGAGCAAATGGAGAAGAATGGATAACCAAGGGCATTTTTTTGCCAAGCTAACAGTGTAATATCAGGGTGTAGGCAGGATGTGGCCTACTTATCCTCTGTGTGCTAGTGGAAGAAAGAAATAAGCGAGGCATGAATTGAAACATAAATAAAAGCAGTGTTTTCTGAGTTTATGTTCCAGGATATCCCTGTGGGAAAATCAGAAGGTAAGGTGAGAAACTGTTCATCATTTTTAGAAGAGCAAAGTGACAACTGCTAATACACAGAGGGGGCACTTAGTGCCTGTTGACTGAAAGAGTGAAGACAAGGGAGAAAAGGGTTTTAGGAATCTTAACAGTGTCAGATGCTTCATGGAGATTAAGAGGATGATTGAAGAGTGTCCCTTGGATTTGGCACTTAAGGGGTGAGCTAGTAAGTGCCTGATCTAAGGCAGTGACAAGTGGCAGTGTGTAGGCAGGGAGAGATTTAAGGGATACTGAGGAGGTATTCCTGACAGAATTTGGGAGTTGTTTGGATGTGAGGGGGCCAGTGGCGGTGGCTGAAATTCCGTTCTGGACGGTCTGGTTAGAAACTGTGCTAGTGGCTCAGTTGGTTAAGCATCCAGCTTTGGCTCGGGTCATGATGTCATGGTTCATGGGTTCAAGCTCCACGTTAGGCTTTGTGCTGACAGCTCAGAGCCTGGAGCCTGCTTCAGATTCTGTGTCTCCCTCTCTCTCTGCCCCTTCCCTGCTTATGTTCTGTCTCTCCCTCTCTCAAACATAAATAAAAATTAAAAAAAAAAAAACTATGCTAGTTGAGATGGGGATAATAGGAAGAGGGGCAGGACTGAGGGGAAGATGATGAGTTTAGTTTGAGATACTGTAATAAGGAGGTACCTGTGGGACATGGATTTATGTTCAGGATTCATTTTTAGTTTTTCATCCTTGAATTACAAAAATGCTTTTTATATCGATGGAAGTAGAATTAATCTGAGAAAGAACTGACAAGGAACCTTTGAACAATACGCATCTAATCAGGACAGTTCACTTGCATCATTGGAGGGCTATGCTTCTTCACTGTTGTGTCTTCTCTACTTCATCAGGAAAGGAAGGGCTGTTTTTTCTGATGATTCTATGCTGAGTAAATGAAACAAACTAACAGTTCCACAGAAGGGATGCAAACAAGGGTACTTAATTTTTTTTTTCATACCAGCACACTTGCATTCCTCGACAATGGTGGCTCAGTACAACGATGATTATTCCCCACCCTTCACTCTCTGAGAATCCTGGTATTAACTTGTGTTATGGGACGCGGATATTTTCTGCACATGGATGGAAATTATCTTCTTATAAATTTATATAATTTATATAATGTACTTGCAGAAAATAAAAGTATTACAACTTGATATCTTTTATTTATTTTTTCAAGTTTGTTTACTTTGAGAGAGAGAGAACAGAAGCAGGGGAGGAACAGAGAGAGAAGGAGAGAGAAAATCCTAAGCAAGCTCCTCCCTGTCAGTGCAGAGCGCTGATGCAGGGCTAGAGCTCCTGAACCGTGAGATCATGACCTGAGCTGGAATTAAGAGTTGGATGCTTAACTGACTGAGCCACCCAGGTGCCCCTATAACTTATCTTTTAAAAACAAGTAATTATGGAATTATTCACAGGCTTTGTCTTGGGATTTAGTTTTTATTTTTTTTTTAAATTTTTTTTTCAACGTTTTTTATTTATTTTTGGGACAGAGAGAGACAGAGCATGAACAGGGGAGGGGCAGAGAGAGAGGGAGACACAGAATCGGAAACAGGCTCCAGGCTCCGAGCCATCAGCCCAGAGCCTGACGCGGGGCTCGAACTCACGGACCGCGAGATCGTGACCTGGCTGAAGTCGGACGCTTAACCGACTGCGCCACCCAGGCGCCCCGGGATTTAGTTTTTAAAAACTATCTTGGGGCTCCTGGATAGCTCAGTCACTTGAGCATCCGACTCTTGATTTCACCTCAAGTCATGATCCCAGGATCGTGGGATTAAGCCCTGCATTGGGCTCTGTGCTGAGCGCAGAGCCTGTTTAAGATTCTCTCTCCCTGTCCCTCTCCTTGTCCCTCCCCCCTTCCCTTTCCCTCTCTGTCCCTCTTCTCTGCTTGTGTGCGTGCTGTCTTCTAAAAAAAAATTATCTTGCATTCATACATTTTTCTTTCTTCTGTTTTTAAAAAATTTCTAGTGCTAAAAACAGTCGAAAATCTTGGTGTGAGCCATGTGAAAGGAACTGAGCAATACCAGAGTAAGTTGGAGGCTGAGATAAGAAGGCTCAAGTTTTCCTTCAGAGTAAGTAAAAGTGGGAAAGAAATGTTTTTCAGTTTGTATATATTTATATACTTGAGTCTTGGTTGTGGAAAATATCTTGTATTAGGCACAGGGCTTTTAAAAAGACTAAAATAGCATGGACTGTGCCTGAAGGTATATCTGCAGTCCACTAGGAATGATTGCCATATATAGTCAGACGATTATAATACAGCAGGGTTTCTCAGCCTTGGAACTACTGACGTTTGGGCCTGATAATTTCTTGGTGTAGGGACTGTCCTGTGCATTGTAGGGTGCTCAGTAACATCTCTGGCTTCTACCTGGTATATATCTCCAGACATTGCCAGATGTACCCTGTGCACCACAGGATGAGTACTGTTACTAGATATGTGTTCCAGGAACTCCAAGAGCACATAGGATTACCCAGCCCAGCTTGGGGAGGTTTGGGAAGGTGTTAAAGTTCCAGGTAGTGCTGGAACTGAAACTCGATAGATGTGATCAGATTTTTATTTTGGGAAGATAGCAGATTGAGAGGGCCATGTCTGTGGGAGGAAAACCAAGTAGCTTGGACATAATGAGAGTGATTCGAATTGGAGAAAAGGATGAGAGTGATTTGAATTGGAGAAGAGGACTAGTATAATGATATTATGAAGGTAGAATCAAAAGATTTTAGTGACATTACAGGGAGAAGGGAGAAGAGAGTTATGAATGACACCTTAGGTTTCTGGTTAGGACAACTATGGATGGTGGTAGTATTTTGAGAGGTAATGTATAGGAGGAGAAGCAAGTCTTAGAAGGAACATGTTGAGTTCTAGACAAGAATTTGAGGTTCTAGTGGAACTGTGTAGTAGATGATTGGATATGCATATAGCTTGGACTTAAGGCTGGAGTTGGGAGTATGGATTTAAGAAGAAGGTTGGAATCATCAGGAGGAGGGAAATATTTGAGTGAGAAGACGATGGAGGACAAGATGTGAAGAATACCAGTACTGAAGGTGAAGTAGAATTGGGGGAGTCTGGGAAGGAGATTGAGAAGAAGCTGCCTGAGAGGTGGGAGATCAGCAGGGATAATAGTGGCATGGTAGCCAAGGAAATTTGGAGTTTCCATAATGATGATTATTATGTAAATACTGATCCCATAGGAATAATAACAGCAAGCATTCATATTATGCTTAGTGTATCCCAGAGTTTGCCCTAAGCACATTACATATATTAATCCATGTAATATAGTTAATAGTCTTATGAAGCAGGTACAGTTGTCATCCCTATTTTATAGATAAAGGTACAGAGTTATTGATAGGCTGAGTAACTGGCCCAGGCTTATGAGATGGTAAATGGTGGGGCCAAGATTAGAACTGGACATTTTGTCTCAGGTGATACTCTTAACCACATAATTTCAGAAGCTTAGGCTCATGTAAGATGAGTTGTATGGATAGATGAGTTGTAGATAGAGGCAGAAGCCAAAATGAGGACGGTGTTTGGAGGAGAGAGGTGGGTATAGAATATGTACTCTTTTAAGATGGCTAGCTGAAAAGACAGGGGAGAAATAGGTCTGAATATAGAAGAATTTGTAGGGAAAAAGAGAGGACACATAACAGGAGATACTTGAACATGCTTATAAGCTGAGTGAAAAAAATCTAGAAGAGAAAGAAGAGGAGGGGAGCTTAAAGATACTTGGAGAGAGCATTTGATAAATCAAGATCCTTAGGAGCCAAGAGCAGATGGATTGCATGGTTCAGCTTTAGGAATGAGCTTATTCAGGAGGAGGGGGAGATCCTTTGTCCATAGAGTTGGAAGGGAAAGTAATACAGTGGATGCACAAGCTTGGAGCTGAAGAAGTTGGCCTCGTGGCCTTTATTTTCTGTAAAGTAAGTGAAGTTCTCTGTTGAGAGAGAAGATGGCGTGGTAGGGAGCTTGGGTCAAGTAGTGAAGACTGAAGCAGCTTTTCTAGCAGTGAGGGAAGAGATGATTATGTGTCAAATCTCTGTTCTATTGTTTAATAAGCTTTATGACTCTGGAAAAATTTCAGAACATCCCTGTGCCTCAGTTTCCTCCTTAAAAAATTTTTTTTTTTATTTTATATATTTTTGAGAAAGAGACAGAGTGTGAGCAGGGGAGGGGCAGAAAGAGAGAGGGAGACACAGAATCCAAAGCAGGCTCCAGGCTCTGAGCTGTCAGAGCAGAGCCTGATGCATGGCTAAAACTCATGAACTGTGAGATCATGATCTGAGCTGAAGTTGGATGCTTAACTGACTGAGCCACCTAGGCGGTTTCCTCATATTTAAAATAGGGATATAATAGTGCTTACCTCATGAGAGTTTTTTTTAAAGATTAAATGAGTTTATAGATTAAACATGCTTACAAAGTGCTGTAAGTGTACCTCATAAGTGCTCAAGACATGTTTGCTCTTACTGTGTTGGACTTGAATAAGAATTTCTTGGTGCTTGTAAAAGTCCAGTTCAGGTTAGAGGTTGTGAATTTTTAATATTCCAAATTCTCAATAATTGTGTATTTTTTTCCCCCAGAGATTCTTAGTGTTTTGGGAATAGGACTGCAGATTTATTTAGAATCTAGGTTTGGCCAAATGGTTAAATGAAGGTTCATGCCAGAGGTGGTGGAAGAGGGGAGAACCCTGGATATATGCTGGGTAAGAAAGAAAGTTAAGAGAGGAGTTGATAGGAAGAGAGTCCAAACCCAGGAGGTTTTGTTTGAGATCAGGTCAGATCTCAGTGTCACTTGTTTGCTAACGTAAGTAAAATGATAATTACATATTATGAAATTTGTTTTTGAAACTTTTATTTTAGCATTGGCTTATATTGACTCCATTTTTCTTTATACCTCTTAACATTCTAATGTGTTTATGTTATTCATGTGTCATTATTTTTAAGGAAAATGTAGAAAATGAATATGAACGCCGAAGAAGAGATCATATTTCTCACTTTATTTTACGCCTTGCTTATTGCCAGTCGTGAGTATACGTTTAGACTCTCATAGTCAAAGCTGCTATCTTGGGTTACAAATTGGTACGTGGGAAGCTGACATGTATTGTACTGCACATAGGAAAACTCAGAATAACATCAGAAGCTGGTGATTCATGGGTTGAACACTGTTGTTGCAAGTTGTTTGAAGCCAGTTGTTTACTAAAAATAATTGAAAAAAATTCTATTGTAAAACTTGCCTGTTGAAACACTTAACTAGTTTTATGGGAGAGGCTCTTCATTTGGGATTTGCAATTGTGGGGGTGGGGGGATTTCGGTAAGAAAGGACTTTTTGATCCTGTTTTCTCAGAAAAAAAGTGGCACTATTTATAAGAAATAATACCTCAAACATATACTTGAATTTAGTACAGGTGTAAGCTATTTCCCTTTGCTAGTTGGTTTCTTGTAAGTCTACAGTGCCACCCAGAGGGAGAAGGAGTTAGTTGCCTTTTTCTTTTCTTTTTTTTTTTTTTTTTTTAAACTGTTTCTTTTTTTTTTCTGTACTAATTTTGGCTAAATAATATACTTATTGTAAGTTTCTTTTCTGTTTCTTTCTGTTAAGAGTCTTATCAAATGAGAATCTTGAATTGTTTAGTATCCCACTTATCCCTGGACAGGTGATCCTATCCACGACCATCTTTGGTTCTGGAGGTTTTCTTTTGTAAAGATGAATGTGCAGTTTATGTAATTTATGCAGTCAATGAATTGCTGACAATCTGTGAAAGTCCCTTTGAGGGGGGGAACTACATCATATTTTATCTATAGTAGTATAATTATTTTGTGACAATAGTAATAACCATTATGTATTTTATGAATTTATATTTGTGTGTTGCTTTTTCAAAAATCAAGATGTAGTTGTGCATATTAAATTTTGTGAAATTATTAACTATAAAGCTGTAAACAGAGTTTACTTTAAGAGTTTATCTGATCATAATCTATTCAGAGATAAAGTGACCTTTAAAAATTTTGGTGTTGGGGCGCCTGGGTGGCTCAGTCAGTTGAGCGTCTGACTTCAGCTCAGGTCGTGATCTCCCTGTTTGTGAGTTCGAGCCCCACGTCGGGCTCTGTGGTGACAGCTCAGAGCCTGGAGCCTGTTTCGGATTCTGTGTCTCCTTCTCTCTCTGACCCTCCACTGCTCGTGCTCTGTCTCTCCCTCTCTGTCAAAAATAAATGTTAAAAAAAAAATTTTTGGTGTTGATTTGGCACTGATGAAACCACCTTAGACTGAAGGAATACCCCATTTTCTGATGTAAATGACCGTTTTGCAGTTAAATGCAATGAACTGTTTTCTTTTATATTGTTGGATAATCAGCTAGGCTCAAGGTATTCTGTATTTAATTCTATATTCATAATACCTCTCCCAGTGTTCACATCCTTGAAGATTGTGGTACGTGCTCTGTATACTGTTTATCATAATAGACGACGTGTGCTTTTAACTTCTGTCTGTTGGCATCTTGCTCATATTTGAGTTTTATTTCATAAAAATTTCTTGATTTAATAATCCGTGGACTTTTAAAATAATCAGTGGATTTTTCATTTATACTTATCATTTCTCTGTCTTGATTTCAGTGAGGATCTTAGACGCTGGTTCATTCAACAAGAAATGGATCTCCTTCGATTTCGATTCAGTATTTTACCCAAAGACAAGATTCAAAGTTTCTTAAAGGATAGCCATTTGCATTTTGAGGCCGTGAGTATGGTTTTGTAGCCATTTTCAGTTGTTTTCACCATTCATCCCTTCCCATTCACCTTAAGTGCGAGTATTAATGTGAGGTGTTTTTTCTGTTTACATTTTCTTAAGTACTTGCCTGAAAGAATAGCTATTGGCTTTGCACAGCAATGAAACTTTGCCTTTCCGTGACTAGAAGAAAAGGGACTCCTTAGTACCGAAGTTTCACATTTAGTTGCTTTATTAAATATGTGACTTGTGAAAGCACAAGAAGGTTTAATTTATAAGAGTTCATCTTTAATCTTCTAGGCTGAAAATTTAAAGCTAATAATATACATTAAAGAGAATAGAGAGGTGGTAGTATTTACTTCTAATGATGATGTTTAATTTAGACTTTATTTGAAAAGTCAGTTGTCAGTAGAATCTCTGAATAGTTATTCTGCAGATATATTTAATTTACGTATCATGACTATATATTAAAGAAGAAATGTCTGGGATATATTTAGCAGTTATAAGTATTGTGGGTGGAAATAGGATTTATGTCTTTTAGGTGGATCTGTGTTGTAGTGAGAAGGCTGAAAAATTCTGTTCTGGAAGACTTAGACTCAGATGGTAGTAGCCTTGGGTGAGTCTTGATTTTGATGTTAGAGTGAGTAAGTTAAAGCGAAATAAAGTAGAAGTTGGAGTGAAATACATGGTCCTGTCTGAGAAGTGGAAAATGTACCTACTGTATACAGGAACACTGTTGGTTATTGAAGTTGGTGGAAGGAAATAGCATGAAGGGAAGTAAACATTTGATAGACGTTTAGTGTTTAGCATGTGCTAGGGAAGCACTTTCAAGTTTCTCTGCCTTCTCATAAGAGGTCAGTGAGATTTCTAAATAACATCTATGTGGGCATAGAAGAGTGTCAAGCTCAGATCATCTGACCCAAGCCCCATGCTTTTTTCCCTTTGTTTTAACTTAGATCCTTAGTGAAGTCCATTATTGCTAATTCAATTACAGTTACTTTATCCTTTCATGATAAAAATAGTGTATATTTTCCTGTGGAAATGAATAGAGGAGTGTCTTTGAGAAGATCTATTTTTTATAGATGTGTCTACGGTGTCTCCATGTATTGTCACGTGTAATTTTTTAAAGCAAAAACCATGTTTCTTTTAAAAAACTTTAAAATTTGGGGTGCTTGGCTGACTCAGGCAGTTGAGCATCCGACTCTTGGTTTTGGGTCAGGTCATGATTTCACAGTTCATGAGATTGAGCTCTGCATTGGGCTCTGTGCTGACAGTGTGGAGCCTGTTTGGGAAACTCACTCTCCCGTTCTCTCTGTGCCTCCTTCACATGTGTGCGCGCGCTCTCTCTCTCCCCCCCTCTCTCTCAAAATATTAAAAAAAAAAAACAACTTTAAAATTTAAGTGTAACACACACAGAAAAGTGCACAGATTGTAATTGTATAGCTCTGTGAAGTATCACAAAGTGAACATTAACAGAGTTAAGAAATAGAATGTTGCTCTCACCTGTGCACCTTATGCGTCCTCCCATTCACTATCTCCTATCTTCCACCGAAAATTAGCCACTGTCTGACTCTTAATATCATAAGTTAATTCTGACTATTTTTTGGACTTTATATAAATGGTATTATATAGTATGTTTTTCTTCGCCAGCTTTATTGAGACCTAATTGACATATAACCTTGTGTAAGTTTCAGGTGTCAGATGTGATGATTTGATACATGTATGCCTTGTGAAATGTTTTACCACAGTAAGGCTAGTTAACACATCCTTCACCTCACATAATTACCATTTTGTTGTGGTTATGGTGAGAACATGTAAAATTTACTCACATAGCAACTTTTCAGTTATGTAATACAGTATTGTTAACTATATCCATCATTCTACTGTAAGTTTGTACTTTTTTTTATTTAACTTTATTTTTTATTTTTTAAAATTTATATCCAAATTAGTATATAGTGAAGCAATGATTTCAGTAGATTCCTTAATGCCCCTTACCCATTTAGCCCATCCCCCCTCCCAGAACCCCTCCAGCAACCCTCAGTTCTCCATATTTGTGAGTCTCTTCTGTTTTGTCTCCCTCCCTGTTTTTATATTATTTTTATTTCCCTTCCCTTATGTTCATCTGCTTTGTCTCTTAAAGTCCTCATATGAGTGAAGTAATATGATTTTTGTCTTTCTCTGACTAATTTCACTTAGCATAATACCCTCCAGTTCCATCCACGTAGTTGCAGTTGGCAAGATTTCATTCTTTTTGATTGCCCAGTAATACTCCACTCTGTGTGTGTGTGTGTGTGTGTGTGTGTGTGTGTGTGTGTGTGTGTGTGTATACACACACACCACATCTTCTTTATGCATTCATCCATCGATGGACATTTGGGCTCTTTCCATACTTTGGCTATTGTTGATAGTGCTGCTATAAACATTGGGGTGCATGTGTCCCTTTCAAACAGCATATCTGTATCCCTTGGATAAATGCCTAGTAGTACAATTGCTGGGTTGTAGGGTAGTTCTATTTTTAGTTTTCTGAGGAACCTCCATACTGTTTTCCAGAGTGGCTGCACCAGCTTGCAATCCTACCAACAATGCAAAAGAGATCCTCTTTCTCCTCATCCTCACCAACATCTGTTGTTGCCCGAGTTGTTAATGTTAACCATTCTGACAGGTGTAAGGTGATATCTCATTGTGGTTTTGATTTGTATTTCCCTGATGATGAGTGATGTTGAGCATTTTTTCATGTGTCGGTTGACCATCTGGATGTCTTCTTTGGAGAAGTGTCTCTTCATGTCTTTTGCCCATTTCTTCACTGGATTATTTGTTTTTTGGGTGTTGAGTTTGATCAGTTCTTTATAGATGTTGGATAGTAACCCTTTATCTGATATGTCATTTGTAAATATCTTCTCCCATTCTCACGGTTGCCTTTTAGTTTTACTAATTGTTTCCTTTGCTGTGCAGAAGATTTTTATTTTGATGAGGTCCCAGTAGTTCATTTTTGCTTTTGTTTCCCTTGCCTCCGGAGATGTGTTGAGTAAGAAGTTGTCGTGGCCAAGATCAAAGAGGTTTTGTCTGCTTTCTCCTCGAGGATTTTGATAGCTTCCTGTCTTACATTGAGGTCTTTCATCCATTTTGAGTTTATTTTTGTGTATGGTGTAAGAAAGTGGTCCAGGTTCCTTCTTCTGCATGTCGCTGTCCAGTTTTCCCAGCACCACTTGCTGAAGAGACTGTCTTTATTCCATTGGATATTCTTTCCTGCTTTGTCAGAGATTAGTTGGCCATACATTTGTGGGTCCATTTCTGGGTTCTCTGTTCCATTGATCTGAGTGTTCATGTGCCAGTACCATACTGTCTTGATGATTACAGCTTTGTAGTATAGCTTGAAGTCTGAGACTGTGATGCCTCCTGCTTTGGTTTTCTTTTTCAAGATTGCTTTGGCTATTTGGGGTCTTTTCTTGTTCCATACAAATTTTAGGATTATTTGTTCTAGCTCTCTGAAGAATGCTGGTAGGGATTGATTGGGATTGCATTGAATATGTAGATTGCCTTGGGTAGTATCGACATTTTAACAATATTTGTTCCTCCTATCCAGGAGCATGGAATCTTTTTCCATTTTTTTGTGTGTTCTTCAGTTTCTTTCATAAGCTTTCTAAAGTGTTCAGCGTATCGGTTTTTCACCTCTTCGGTTAGATTTATTCCTAGGTATTTTATGGTTTTTTGTGTAACCGTAAATGGGATCGATTCCTTGATTTCTCTTTCTGTTGCTTCATTGTTGGTGTATAGGAATGCATTTTTTTTTTTTTTAATGACCGAATAGTTCATTGTATAATACACCACATCTTTTTATCTATTCATCTATGGGTGAACACTGGCATTGCTTTCATATCTTGGGTATTGTGAATAATGGTTTGTTTAGCACAATATTTTAAAGTTTCATCTGTGTTGTAGCCTATATCAGTATTTCATTCCTTTTTATTGTCAAATGATACTTCTCTGTTCAGCAGTTGATGGACATTTGGGTTTCTACATTTTGGCTAATAGGAATGATGCTATAGTGAGTATTTGTGTACAAGTTTTTTTTTTTGTGGATATCTTTTTTATTTTATGTATATATCTGGGAGTGGAATTACTAGGTTGTAGGGTAATTAATTCTGTGCTTAGGCTTTTGAGGAACTGACGGACTTTTTCAAAGTGGCTGCACTATTTTACATCTTAGCGGTATATGATGGTTTCACTTTCTCCACCATTGTCATCCACAGTTGTTTTTTAATGTAGCCATCCTAGTGGATGTGAAATGATAACATAACACTGGTTTTGATTTGCATTTCTCTAATGACACATGATGTTGAGCATCTTTTCATGTGCTTATTGGTTATTTGTATATCCTTGGAATGTCTTTTCAAATCCTTTGTACATTTGTTTTTTTTTCCTTTGTACATTTTTTAATTGAGTCCTCTTTTTATTGTTGAGTGTTAATTCTTAACATATTCTGGATATAAGTCCATTATAAGATCTATGATTTACAAATATTTTCTCCTATTCTTAGGATTGTCATTTCATTTTGATGGTTATCTTTTACAACACAAAAGTTATTAATTTATGTGAAGTCTCATCTGTTTTTTTCTTTTGTACTTTTGATGTCAGATCTAAGAAGGCTTTGTCTAAAGGAAGGTCATGAAGATTTACTCCTCTGGCTTTCTCTACGAGTTTTATAATTTTAGTTTTTATATTTGGGTCTGTGGTCCATTTTGAGTTAATTTTTGTATATGATATGAAGTAGGAGTCCCAACTTCATTTTTTTTGCATGTGGATATCCAGTTGTTCTAGCATCATTTGTTGAAACAGCTGTTCTTTCCTCACCAAATTGTTACTCTTGACTATAAGTTGGTTTATTTCTGGACTCTTAATTTTATTTCTTGGAGCTGTATGCTTATCATTGTGTCAGTACTATTGTGGTCTTGAATGTTGACTACTGTAGCTTTGTAGTAAGATTTGAAATTGAGAAGTAGGAGAATAAAATTAATTTTATTCTTTTTTCAAGATTATTTTAGTTATTCTGGTTCCTTGTATTTTCTTAAGAATTTTAGGATTTACTTACCACTTTCTACAGATAAGTCAGCTAGGATTCAGACTAGGATTGCAGAGAATATGTAGATCAATTTGGGGAGTATTGCCATCTTAAGTGTTATTCATGAACATGGGATGTTTTTTATTTTATTTTTAAATTATTTTTTAAAATTTTATTATAGAGAGATAGAGTGCAAGTGGGAGAGAGGGGCAGAAGGAGAGAGAGGGAGAATCCCAAGCAGGCACCATGCTCATCACGGAGCCCAATGTGGGGCTCGATTCCATGTCTCTGGGATCATGACCTGAGCTGAAATCAAGTTGGATGCTCAACTAACCGAACCCACCTAGGCACCACCCTTCCTTTATTTCTTAAGGTTTTCTTTAATTTTTCTCAACAAGATTGAGTATTATATTTGTTAAATTTATACCTAAGTATTTTATTCTTTAATGTCATTGTAAGTGGAGTTATTTTCTTTATTTCATTTTTGGAATGTTTCTTGCTAGTGTATAATAGTCCAGTTGATTTTTGCATGTTGATCTTATATCCTGCAACCTATGGAACTCTGTTAGTACTAATCGGTTTTAGTGGATTCCTTAGGAGGTTATGTCTCACAAATACAGATAATCTTACTCCTTACTTTCCAATCTGGAGGCTTTTTATTTCTCCATTTTTGATTAATTTCCCTAGCTAGAATCTCCAATGTAATGTTGAATAGAAGTGGCAGTAGTGGACACCCATCTTGTTCCTCATTTTAGAGGGAAAGCATTCAGTCTTTTAGCATGACCTATGATATTAGATACATGATTTCTGTAGATGCCCTTTATCAGATTGAGAAAATTTCCTTCTAATTGTAATTGAGTATTCTCATCATGAAAGGGTATTGGATTTTGTCATGTGCTTTGTCTCCACCTGTTGAGATTATCTTAGGGATTTGTCCTTTATTAATATCGTGTGTTGCATTAATTGGTTTTTGGATGTTAAACCAATCTTGCTGGGATATTCGTGGGATAAATCCCCCTTGATTATCCTGTATGATTCTTTTTATATGTTGCTGGATTTGATTTGCTAGTATTTTGTGGAGGATTTTTGTGTTTATCGATAAAGGATGTGGGTTTGTAGTTTTCTTGTGATGTCATTGTCTTATTTTGGTATTACGGTAATATTGGTCTTATATAATGAGTTTGTAAAAGTATTTCCTGCTCTTGTGGTTTTTTTGGACGAGGTTGTCAAGGATTGGTGTTAATTTTTCTTTAAACATTTGGTAGAATTTAACCAGTGAATCTTTCTGGGCTTATGCTTCTCTTTGTGGGGTGCTTTAAAATTACTAATTCACTCTTATTATAAATCTATTCAAATTTTCTATTTCTTCTTGAGTCAGTTTTGGTAATTCGTGTTTTCTAGGAATTTGTCCATTTAAGTTATCTAACTGATGTGTACACTTGTTCATAGTATTTTCTTACAATCCTTTTTTTTAAAAAAAATAGAGATATAATTAACATCTGATGTTATATTAGTTTCAGGGATCCTTTTTATTTCTATACGGTTGGTAATGATCTCATTTTTTCATTTAAGTCGTTTTTTGTTTTTTTTTGTCATTGAATTTGAGGTTTGTCAATTTTGTGGATCTTTTCAAATTACTATCTTTTGGTTTTGTTAATTTTTCTCTACTGTGTTTCTATTCTTGTGTGTTTAATTTTTGTTATTATCACTTATTAATCTTTATTATTTCCTTCCTTCTGTTTGCTTTGGGTTTAGTTTGCTCTTCTAGTTTTGTAAGGTCAAAGTTTAGGTTACTGATTTGAGTTTTGTTTTTTTTTTTCTCATTTTTAATGTAGGCATTTATAGCTAAAACTTCCCTCTGAACATGGCCTTAGATGCATTCCGTGAGTTTTGGCTATGTCATGTTTTGTTTTCATTCATTTGAAAGTATTTCCTTGTTTGTTCTTTGACTTACTGGTTATTTTGAGTGTTAATTACTATGTATTTTTGAAGTTTCTAAACTTGCTGCTGTTACTGATTTTTAACTTAATTTCATTTTAGTCTGAGAACATATTTTGTATGACTTCAGTCCTTTTAAAATTATTGAGACTTTTTTTTTTCTTTTGTTGTGGAGGTAATGGAAATAAATATGTTGTGTTTAGCCAGAGGCCTTAATGACCTCAATAATTATAGTTTTAAATTTAGGGAACAAAGTTGAAGTTTTTGAATGTTTTATTAATAGTGGTCAATAGTCCAGACTCTGGTGTTGTATTTGTTTAGTTTGAGTTTTCTCTCTGGCACACATCAGTGTTGGGAAAACACCTCCAAGGGTCTCTTCTGATCCTACATATCTTGCTTGGTATGTCATGAAAACATGGTCATGATCACTCTTTACCAGGCCATTTCTCACAGCTGTGATTTTAGTAAGCAGCCTTGAGGGATGAAGAAATATCTTCCTGGTATATAGAGGAGGCTTGCTTACTGCCTGCTACAAAGTTGATTGTTTCTCCGTGTTCCCTCGTAGTGCAAACCTACTCTACTTGACCATTCATCTGGACTATGTCATGTTGCCCCCCAGGAACTTAGGGTTAAGGAGAATGACACATGTTGGCTCTCTTGCTGCTTCTTGTGATAGGAGTAATAAAGTTCTTTGTCTCTAATGCAGGAGTCTGTGTCTTCTGTCAGCATCCATTAAACAGTAGTAGGCTAACTTTTGACTTACAGGTAGCATAAAATTCAATCCCAGACTTGACAATCAGCTATGTGATTTAGAGTAAATTTTCTTTTCTTTTCTTTTTTCTTTTCTTTTTTTTTTTTTTTTAAATGTTTTATATATTTTTGAGAGAGAGAGAGAGAGAGAGAGAGAGAGAGAGAGAGAGAGAGAGAGACAGAGCATGAGCAGGGGAGGGGCAGAGAGAGAGGAAGACACAGAAACTGAAGCAGGTTCCAGGCTCTGAGCTGTCATGGAGCCTGATGTGGGGCTCGAACCCATGAACCATGAGATCATGACCTGAGCTGAAGTCAGATGCTTAACCAACTGAGCCACCCAGGGGCCCCTTAGGGTAAATTTTCTAATCTGTATTTGTTTCCTCATTAAAAATTTTTTTTTTACGTTTGAGAGAGAGCCAGAGCATGAGGGGGGAGGGACAGGGAGAGAGGAAGACACAGAATTTGAAGCAGTCTCCAGGCTCTGAGCTGTAAGCACAGAGCCCAACACAGGGCTCGAACTCATGAACCGCAAGATCATAACCTGAGCTGAATTAGATGCTTAACCGACTGAGCCACACAGGCGCCCAGGAAAAAAAAAGTTTCCTCTTTTTTAAAATGAAGATAATCTGGAGCTCTTGGGTAGCTCAGTCATTTGAATGTTTGTTGATTTCAGTTTAGGTCATGATCTCAGGGTTCTGGGGTTGAGCCCCTCATGAGGCTCCATGCTGAATGTGGAGCCTACTTAAGATTCTCTCTCTCTTTCCCTCTCCCCCTCTCCCCTACTTTCTCAAAAATAAAAAATAAAATGAAGATAATCCTAATCCTCACCTTACAGATTTGTGAGTTTTAAACGGATTAGAATATGTAGAGTTCTTAGTACTGTGGCTGGCATATATGTTAAACTAGTAATACTATGGTAGATACAGAGGCAGCAAATACCTATATGTTGGAGAAGTTTGGGGTTAATTAGATTTAATATACTTTTGCTGCAATTTAAAACAAAATCTATTTTGGAGACTTGAAACCATAAAAATCCTAGCAGAGAACACAGGCAGTGAGTTCTTTGACTTTGATCATAGCAACTTTTTTCTAGATATGTCTTCTGAGGCAAGGGAAACAAAAACAAAACTAAACTCCTAAACTCCTGGGACTACATCAAAATAAAAAGCTAATGTACAGCAAAGAAGACAGTCAACAAAGCTAAAAGGCAACCTGTGGAATGGGAGAAGATATTGCAAATGACATGTCTGATAAAGGGTTAGTATCCAAAGTATATAAAGAACTTATAAAACTGAATACCCTCCAAAAATAATTCAGTTAAAAATGGGCAGAAGACATTCTTCTTCTCCAAAGAAGACCTACAAATGGCCAACAGATATACAAAAAGATGTTCTTCATCACTTATCAGGGAAATGCAAATCAAAACTACAATGAGATATCACCTCCCACCTGTCAGAATGGCTAAAATCAATAACAATAAGTGTTGGCGAGGATGTGGAGATAAAGGAATCCTTGTGCACTGTTGGTGGGAATGCAAATTGGTATAGCCACTGTGGAAAACAATATGGAGGTTCTTCACAGAGTTGAAAATAGAACTACTGTATGATTCGGCAATCAAACTACTGGGTGTTTACCAAAAGAATACAAAAATACACTAATTCATGCACTCTTAGTTTATTACAGCGTTATTTACAACAGCCAAATTATAGAAGCAGTCCAGCTGTCCGTCAGTTGATGAATGGATAAAGAAGATGTGGTATTATTTACAATGGAATGTTATTCAGTTATAAAAAATGAAATCTTGCCATTTGCAATGACGTGAATGGAGCTAGAGTACAATGCTAAGCAAAATGTCAGAGAAAGACAAATACCATATAATTTCACTCATCTGTGGAATTTAAGAAGCAAAACAAGTGAGCAAAGGGAAAAAAGACAAATCAATAAACCGAGTCTTCACTGTAGAGGACAAACTGATGGTTACCAGAAGGGAGGTGGGTGGGGGGATGGATTGAAAAAGGTGATTGGGATTAAGGAGTGCACTTGTGGTTATGAGCAGTGGGTGATGTGTGGAATTTTGAAATCACTCTATTGTATCCCTGAAACTAATGTGTGTTGGTCATGATTGGTTTTTAATATTGTGGTTGCTTCCAGTGTGTTTGCTATAATTACATTTTATTTCATTCTGCAAGTCGTTTGAGGTGCATTATAATAAACCTGCATTAAAGTAAGATGTAGAAATATGGATGATTGGGAAATTGATCGTAGGGAAAATTAATGTCTACATTTGTATGTCACAGGGGGTCCTGTGCAATTTCTAAAAGGAATAGTAACTTTTGGCTTACTAGTGTGACTTTTTTTAGTTCAGTGATTCTCACTTGGGGGATGGGATGTAGGTAGTCCTCCTGGGGGTTTATTAGAATTTTGGTTGAAGGTGTGTAGAGTGTGAAAAACACGTTTTTTGTTTCTGAAATAAACTGTGGAATGTAAAACTTGATCAAGTGTTTGTAGCTGGTGTTTGTAGCTCACTTTCATGGAAAAAGTGAGAACGCATTGCAGGAGCTTGGCAGAAAACCCATTCCTGTGATACATTGTATCACTTTCCTGGCTGAGACTTTTTCCTTCTGGTATACTCTCATGGCAACTGGTACTGGTAATTAAGGCGCTTGAATTCAGGTGCTTTTGATTAGCTCACCCCCCCTAGTTTCCTGTGGCTCTTCCCATTTACCAACTTTTACCATTTCGTTAATAGAAACATGCACAGTTTTCTTTGCTTTGATTGGAATATTTGGTTTGCATTTGAAACTGTTGGGCTTAAACAGGTGCTTTTAGACTTAAGGCAAAGCAAGAGTTAGGGAAACGTTATTAGCATTTATTGCATAAGCTGGTCTCTGATGTATAGTAGACCCTGCTGCCCAAGTTGAGGCAGAAGGAAACATCGGGGAGTGGAGAGCCACAAGGCTATCTTTGTTTCCATGCTACAGAAGCTGGGTTCCTGGCACACACATCTTAGAGTCTACCTGGACTCTGTGTTTGTATGTCTTTGTTTATCTTTACAGTTTCATTAAAGCTGCAATGACTTTTTTAAAAAATATTTTATTTTTAAATTTTATTCATTCATTATTTTTTGAGAGAGAGAGGGTGCAAGTGAGGGTGGGGGAAGGGAGAGCGAGAGAGAGAGAGAGAGAGAGAGAGAGAGAGAGAGAGAGAGAGAGAATGCCATGAGGGGCAGGTAGAGAGAGAGAAGCGGGGCTCACCTGAAGTGGGGCTCATGCTTACCTGATACTGGGCTCGAACTAATGAACGATGAGATCATGACCTGGGCAGAAGTCTGATGCTTAACCTGCTGAGCCACCCAGTTGTCCCTAAGGCTGCAGTGACTTCTATGTGGATCTGTTTATGTAAAATAAATATATTTTTATGTTAGGAGATGCAGTGTTATAACTAAATCGCATTATGTTTGCATAATGGAGAAATATTTACAGAAAAAAGAACAATTTTTTGCATAGTTTTTTTCTTAAATTTTTTTGTTCAGTTTGCCATAGCTGATGTAATTTTATTGGGTAAAAGTTTGGGGGAGAGGAATGGGGCCAGTTATCAGATTCAGATTCTTGTGTTTCTCATTCTGGCTGTGTTTTGATAATTTGGCTTTTGTAGTCTGTGTTTGGGTTTCTAGTGCATAGTAGATTCTGATCTATAACACAAAATGTTAATGTGAAGTATTCAGAAAGGAAAAACTTTTTTTTCATTCTTGGACTTACATGTAAATAATTTGGATTTTAAATCTGTAATTTCTAGGAAGGATTAGAAATGAGTAAATATTGTCTTTGGAGGCTATTTTGGATCTCATTGATGAGTTGATTGACTTAGCCTTGTGTCACAGTAAAGGTGAGTGGGTAAGGTCAAATATGCTCTTAGTGATTTTTTCACTTGGCCAGTTAGGGAAAGGTCAGGTTTTGACACCTGTCAGCCTCGCAGACAAAGGTTCTCTGTGCTGTTGAAGTTCAGAGTCAGATACCTGTTTATAATTTGCCTTGATGTTTAAAAAAAAAACAAAAAACAAACCTTCTTGGAACAGTCAGAAAATATTTTTTACCTGATTTGAAATACTAGTGGATTTAATGGTAGGAGGCATTTCATTTATATAGCCCAGAATGGCAGTGAAGATGAGCATCTTAAAAGATGGAGAGTATTCTGTGTGTCACAAATGAGAAGTCCACTGCATATTAAATAGAGTTAGTGTTATTCACTTGGCAAATCTTTTCAGGAAGTGAGGGTTTTTGAGTGAAGGCAATTGTGGATGGTAACATTATGCGTGGCTCACTGAAAACAAGTACATGTAAAACTTTGTATTGCTTATTTTTATCCACTTTAAAATAATTTTCCTTATCCTGAATCTGATATTTGAAATTTGTTTCTTATCCCTTATAGTTTGAAAACTTAATTTCTTCTGTCTTAGAAATTATTTCATGTCATTTTTGGCTGATAACTTTTCACTGCACATGAATTAATGTTTAATTTGTCACTTGTTATTGGAAATGTCAGTTGTGTGAATTTATTAGGAACTTGGGGATGCATTTCTCCAGTTAACATTGGAACATTGATTTTACATTTATTTGATAGTTTTATGTGTTGAGTTTTAAAATAGTTTTTGGCGTTCACTTGTGTATTATATTATTTCTTAGGTATTTGCAAGTTGGCCTTGAGGTAGTCAGGGTTTTCTGATCATTTTGGTCCTTATATTGTTTTCATTGTTAGTTGATCTAGTTTGGATTGTTGTAGCTCTTTCGGACTGTGCATTCATCATTGTGGTCAGCTCTTTCTGTTACATAAGGTAGGAAAATGCCATTCATCTGATGTATATGCCTCTGTTTGTAGCTACTCTCTGGGATGTGTTTACAAATTATAATAAGCCTCTTAGTAACTTGTGAACTGATTTTAATATGCCTGCAAAATGGAGAAACGTGTACCTTTAATTCCCTTTGATGCAGACTAAATTTCAGGCAACAACTAAATTTCAGAATCTGATGTTATATAGCTGAGACAGGACATGCAGATGTGAGAATGGAATACAGTAGACAACAAATGTGTTTGAGTATGGAAGCTTTTCATAGGGCTTCTGACAAGCCATTGACTATAATATGAGTGGAAAGGGGACCTGGAGAAGAGTGAAATGGGGTGGTAAGACTCATAGTGTTAACTTTTGCTGGAAATTCCAGACTTAAAACGAACTAAGGGAAAAAGGATTAATAATCAGATGAAAGGTCAAGTTGATTTTTATAATGGAGAAGTAAGTTGTTTTATGTTTTATGCCTACTTCTAAGAATTGGAAGTAGGCAAGTTTTTTTTTTTTTTTTAAATTCTTTTAATCTTTATTTTTGAGAGAGAGACAGAGACAGAGATAGAGTGCGAACGGGGGAGGAACAGAGAGAGAGGGAGACACAGAATTTGAAACAGGCTCCAGGCTCCAAGCTGTCAGCACAGAGCCCGACACAGGGCTTGAACTCCTGAACCGTGAGATTATGACCTGAGCTGAAGTCAGACACTTAACCAACTGAGCCACCCAAGCGCCCCTGAAGTAGGCAAGTTTAAGTTGCACTGCTTAACGGATTCAAGCATGATGCTGAGTGTTGAGTAAATGAGTTAACTTTCAGAGAAAATATTAGTTCAATTTGTGTTTCATAAACTCGAGGTAATCTTTAAGATGAGTACAGTAACATGAGATACTTTTCGTTTTTCAGGGTTAAATATCAGGTGATATATGTTATAAATGAAATGACCTTTTTCTGTTGAACTGAATTTGAGGAATTATGCTGGTTAGCAGATTTCAATTTGTTTTGTATTCTGTACAGAACAATTTATGTTTTACGCAGAGCCCTTGATGTGTTTCTGTTACAACTGCATACCCTTAACTTCTTTCCAAATGATTTAAGTGAAGGCATTACCAGGGCTTCCCCTCTGTAAGCACACTACACAAATACAGTACTTACATCCTGACAGTGTTTTTTGTTTTTTGTTTTTTTTTGACGACAGATAATTATGGAAGCTAACCTTGTATTAGTTTATATATATATTTTTGGCAGCTCTAGTATTATATTTGGAGAGTGAGGAAAAGATTCATTGAATTTTTTAGTTAATTGAGGCCTCACCATTTATGTATATGATTGTAAAAATACACCATAGCAGATGGTCTTTAGTGGCAATATTTTAGAAGTTCACAGAATTTGGATTTTCCTGATCAAGCTACAAAATTAGATTTTGCTCATTATAAGATAGTTTAAACCTAGAGATGCTATGACTAAATGTGAGACTTCAAGCTGAATTACCCTTGAAGGCTAAAATTAACATATGCAAAAATTTTCAAATTACTTATGAAAGTCATTTTTCTTTTTTAAAGTTTTTGTATAGCTTTTGAATACACAATTCATTGTGTTCTTATTGGTATTGACTTCATGCCTCTAACTTTGCCCTTGAAAAAGTATGACTGTGACCTAGCTGAAGTTTCTCACCTAATCGTTGTATAATGTTATATATATTTTACTATTTAGAACTCAAAAGAATGAAATTAATTTACTTAATAACATCTTTAGTGTTCTCATATTCTCTGAGATGAAGCATTTTTATTTATTTATTTATTGATTGATTGATTGATTGAGAGTGTGCTCATGCTTGTGAGTGTGTGCAGTAGAGGGGCAGAGGGAGAGGGAGAGGGAGAATAGCAAGCAGGCTCTAGGACTTGATCTCATGACTGTGAGTTCATGACCTGAGCTGAAGTCAAGAGTTGGATGCTTAACTGACTGAACCATCCAGGTGCCTCAGTGGTTAAACATTCACATTGTAAAGTGTTACTCATGTTTTCTGAAAGTGTTCCAAAAAAAGATACTGGAGTTTTAAACATATACTTTATTTTTTCATTCTATAATCTTCCTCACTTTTTGTTGTTTCCTGTTCTCCCTCCACTCCCAACTTCTACCAACTCCCTGAAAATTTAATCCTTTTTTAGTTGAAGTTGTATTATGGATTAGTTCTGAGCCTAGCTCAGAGTGCCTATCCTAGGTCTTTGGGATGAGAATAGGAACAAGGCTGATGGAGTTGCAGAAAGAAAATCGTTTTGTGTTCTCAGTCATATTGAATGGCTAAATCTCAGTTATAAAAGCAGGAGGAAGTAGTTGCATAACTACGGTTAGCCTAGGCTCAATCACTAGATCTATCCTGCTACTCCCCACCCTTCTGAAGGCATAGAGATAAAGCAGTTAAAATTCTTATTCTGTACTTCCTTTTCTCTGTTTACTTCCTAACAGATTGCTGTTTGATTGCCACTGATTGCTAATCTCCTTGGCTTTCAGATTCCTGGTGCCATATTCTCACTATTGATACCTGTCAGCTGTCTGGCTTTTTCACCTGTTCATATCTGGTCAAAGTGTTCTTCCAAATCCAGTGTCTCATGAAGGTTTTGGGCAAGAGAATCCTTCTGTTGACTATATTGGAGTCTAATAGCCAAATATATTTTAGTTTCTTTTAGTTGATCCAGGGAGTTGACACCCCTGTATGAATGCTAGAAAATGCAGAGGACTGTTTTGGAGCTTGTATGGGGTTCTTGTTCCCCAAGGAAAGAATACTTGTTGGTGAATAAATGAGCAGTGGACTTAATGAAGTTTTGGGTCTTTACAGTGATCTAAGGAGACAGAAGTTAGTCACTAAATAGCTAATATTTGTGATGTGCTTACTAACTGCCAGGCACTAAGCTAAATGCTTTCTATGGATTGTATAATTTACTCCTTGTAGTAGTGCTTTGGGGAAAGCTTAGAGAGGTGAAGTAACCTCCCCAGAGTTAAATGATAGAACTGGAACTCAAAAGTCCAACCTCTAGATTTTTTGAAATGTGTAAATCACAAAGTATGTTACTAAAATTATGAGCACATTTCTTCCCAGCTAGTTCTTATCTAGCACTGAAATCAAGTGGAATAGATGCTGACATTTAAGGTGACAGTGCCCATCAAAAGGGATATGCAAACACAGGTGTGAGATTAGAGATTTACATTAATGTAGGAAATTAAAGCATTAACTGTAATTTTACTAAGGTGTTTTATTTTAGCTGACAGTTCTTGGCAGAAATGGAAACAAAGTATATTAAATATGCCATAAGTTTTCCCAGTGTACTATGTGTGCTACCTCTAGGGAAAACATTATATATTTTCACATCTTAGTTGTTGAAGGTCTCATTATCTAGCCCATGGCTTTTCTATACCCTATGTTGCTGTTCTTCTTTGGTGCCTTTTTTTTTTTTTTTTTTTGAAATTTTCTTTGGTCACATTGTATGTTTTAGTTCATGTTCAGCAATAGACTCGTGTAACATAGAAGGGTCATTGGAGACAAATTGAAGAGATTTTATGCTTGAGATAAGAAGAATTTAACAGGCCAGTAATAAAAGATTATGGGCTCAATTTGGTTTTGTTCTTGCCTTACAAGGAAGGAGGAGGACCTTTTTAGAGGGAGGTCCACTGGTTGTTACAGACTGGGCCTTCTATGGGTTCTGGACTCCAGGAGCTACTCCCCTACTGGATACTTTGGACATCTTTATGGTGTTTCTGGTGGCTGTTACAGTGACTGGTGGGTGCTACAAGCATTTCATAGAAGGGAGATGGGGGGATGCTGGAGTGTCTACAATGCGCTGGATAATTCTCTACAGTGAATCTTCCCATGTCCTTGATTTTTTTTTTTTTTTTTTTTTTTTGAGAGAGAGCAGGGGAGAGGGGCAGAGGGAGGGAGGGAGAGAGAGAGAGAGAGAGAGAGAGAGAGAGAGAGAGAGAGAGAGAGAGAGAATGAGAGAATCCCAAGCCAACTCCACGCTCAGTGTGGATCTCAACATGGGGCTTGATCTCACAACCCTGGGATCATGATCCAAGCTGAAATAGTCAGATGCTCAACCCACTGAGCTACCCAGGTGTTCCCCTTCTTGATTTTTAAGGTTCCTTTAAAAAACTTATGTGCAGGGACACCTGGGTGGCTCAGTTGGTTAAGTGTCTGACTTCGGCTCATGTCATGATCTCCCAGTTCATGGGTTCGAGCCCTGCATTGGGCTCTGTGCTAACAGCTCAGAGCCTGGAGCCTGCTTCAGATTCTGTGTCTCTCTCTCTCTCTCTCTCTCTCTCTGCCCCTCCCCCTCTCACTCTTCTCTCTCTCTCTCTCTTTCTCTCTCTCTCTCTCTCTCTCAAAAAGAAACATTAAAAATAATTAAAAAAATAAAAAACTTATGTGGAGTAAAAGAAAAAAACCTGTTCCTAATGATCTGAATCTAGAACCAAACACTGTTCTATAAATATAAAATATTTCCCCTTGGTTTTTGTGTATCCTGATAATTCCTGGAATGCAACTACTTTGTGAATTGATGGGAGATTATACTTTGTTTTGTTCCATATGTTTCTGTAAGTTCACCTTCTTGGAAAAGCACTTCACTGATACGGCGTTTGAGGCACCACACACTCACTATACCAGTCTGCGTTGGTGGGTGTTGCATTCGCAGTGTTTCTAGGAGTGGGTACAGTACCTAACTACTTGATTATGGCATTTAATGCACTGTATGTGATTATTTATGTATGTCAAAATTATTTTATTCTGGATTGCTTTTATGTTTCTTTATATTTTAGTTATGGAGTTACCCCTATTTAAAAAACAGATGTCACTAACACTAAAGTAGCTGTCACCTCAGACACATTGTTTCCATAACTAAGGTTAGATCTGGATGTCTTCTGATTATTTGTGAAAAACAATCTTCTTGGGGTTCCTGGGTGGCTCAGTCAGTTGAGCATCTCATGGTTGTTTTTGGCTTAGGTCATGATCCAAGGGTCATGGGATATAGCCCTGCAATGGGCTTTGCACTGAGCATGGAGCCTGCTTAAGATTCCTTCTCTTGGGCACCTGGGTGGCTCAGTGGGTTAAGCATCCGATTTCAGCTCAGGTCATGATCTCATGGTTTGTGAGTTCCAGTCCCACATGGGGTGAGCTTGAGCTGCGCTTCAGGTGAGCGTGAGTCCCACTTGGGGTGAGCTTGTGCCCCACTTAGGGTTAGCACGAGCCCTGCTTCGGGTCATCCCCGCTTCTCTCTCTCTCTCTCTCTCTCTCTCTCTCTCTCCCTCTCTCCCTCTCTCTCTCTCTCCCTCTCTCTCTCTCTCTCTCCCTCTCTCTCTCTCTCTCTCCCTCTCTCTCTCTCTCCCTCTCTCCTTCTCTCCCTCCCTCCCTGTCCCTGTCCCTGTCCCTGTCCCTCTCCCCCTCCCCCTCCCCTTCTCTCTCTCTCTCTGCCCCTCCTTGGATTCTCTCTCTCTCTGTCCCTTGCTCACTTGTGCCTGCTCTCTCTCACCAAAAAAAAAAAAAAAAAAAAATCTCTTTCTCCCTCTGTCCCCTCCCGTGCTCGTGTTCTCTCTAAAAACAAAACAAAACTTCTTAAACCCTCAATATTGCCTACTTCTAGTATGCACAATAACCGTGAACATAGCAGATGAAGGAAACAGCTAAAAGTAGCATCAAAATAATACTTCTTTGTAGTCCCATTCATAAACAGTTCAAAAGTCTTCATGCATTGTGAATACAGAACTTCCCAGTATCCTAGTGGAATAGGGCAAGCAGACTTTACAGATGGGGAGAATTAAGACTGGTTGTTTGGGGTGCCTGAGTGGCTCAGTTGGTTAAGCCTCCAACTTTGGCTCAGGTCATGATCTTGCAATTCGTTAGTTAGAGCCCTGCATCGGGTTCTGTGCTGACAGCTCAGATTCTGTCTCCTTCTCTTTCTGCTCTTCCCCCACTCAAGCTTGCTCACTTGCTCTCTCTCTCAAAAATTAAATAAGCATTAAAAAATTAAAAAACAAAACAAAAAAAACCTGGTTGTCTGCTCACAGATCACCTGGTGGGCCTGGGGTGGGACATTGAGTTCTTTCTGTTCTCCTTGGACATGTCTTTGTAGAACATAGAGTCAAGGTGCTTTTTTATTTAGATTGTGGTGTTCATATAGTGAGGTGTCTGGTCTTTGGGTCACTTTTGTATAGAAGTAATTCCTAAAAATTATATGTTTATGACAATGACTTAAAATAGTCTTGAGTATTAATCACAAAAACTCTAAATTTTAAAAAAATTATTTATATTTTAATGCATGATGATGATGTGTATAAACAATTGAGGAATTTAAAGCATCAAACTATTGAGATAACTTTGCCTTTGGACCTAAGGACCTCTGAAATTTCTTTAACTTGTAACATGTAACAGCTTACAGGTCCTGAACATAAACTTGAGGGATGGAATTGGATGGGTTAAGGTGATCTCTTTCTTGTGCTTCTTTGTGGGGGCTTAGTGGCTGATGGAGCTCTGTTCCCAGGACTGGTTGGTGATAGAGGGCCTTGGACCCTTCTTTTCTCTTTTTCCTAGCAACAGCAGCCTGTTCTTCCTTAATGTAGTGTGTTACTCATTCTTCTTTCCAGCTTGAACATGTATAGTTCCATAATCGTATTTTTCCTAACCACAGCATCACCCCTACTGTGAGATCTCCTAGATATCATATACTCTGTTCATTTAGTGTTATTTTAATGATTTCTTCCCCTTTTTATTTCAAGGAAGTACATTCATGTATTGCCCACATTAATCTTGGTTTTGGTTGTACGTTTTTATGACGACGAAGTTTGTTGTTAGATTATGGGGGCGAGTGGAAGATGAGGCTAGTGAGATAGAATAAAGACAGGAGGGAATTGTTGAAACTTTTTGAGGAGTGGACTGACATGTTTGAATCTAGTATGATAAAAGATAATGGCAGTAGCTGAATGAATAAGGAAGTGCAGAGTTGAGACCCAAATCGAGATTCAGGATTGTCAGGTAATATTAGACATCATTTCATGTATCTTTTAGTGGACCTGTCTACTAGCTGAATGTGAGAATGAGTCTACTAAAGCCTCAATGAGATTAATTAGCCCTAAGAACCTCAGAGTAAAAATAATTCCTTTCAATTGTAGTTGTTGCATCTATCTACAGATGTGAGGAAATGGCATGGAACTGTCCACACGCACTGTACCAACGTCATTCGTCCTGATTTGGATATTGTACTGTAGTTTTATGTAAGATGTAACCATGGAGGGACCCTTGGTGAAGGGTACACTGGAACTCTCTAGTATTTTTGCAGTGTAACTTCTTGTGAGTCTATAATTATTTTAAACTTAAAAGCTCAAAGAAAAAAGATCTCAAGTGAAAGAATGTTGAGACTTAGGGCAGATTTCTGTTAGGATGTTTCCAATTTCTGTGTTAACAAGGAGAAATTTGTTGAGTGAATGTCCAAATGAAGGACTGAATGAGGGTCTGAATTACAGCAATGGCTGTGGCAGTGGAAAGAAGGAGGCAGATATGGTCGACATGGAAGTAGCCTGAAGATTTGATGACTAATGGAATGTGAAATGAAGATGACTCCAAGCTATTTGGTATATAGGGTACAAAATAGTGTGTTAGTGATGGTAGGGAATATAAAAATAGGAGTATGGTTTTGGGATAAGATGGTACATTTGCTTGTGAACATCCTGCTTGTGAGTGCTGGTGGGCCAATGGAGATGGGCAGTGGGTAATTCAGAGTATTAGGCTGTGTTCAAGAAGTTATGTTTGAAAATGTGTAATAAAAATGCTATGTAACATTAGTGTTTGAAACTGTGGGATAGATCATTGCTAGGGAGAGTGTATGAGTGAGAACTGGGAAAATTAATCTCATAATGGATTATTTATGACCCTGGGTAAGTTACCTAACCTTTTGATGCCTCACTTTCTTCTACAATAAGATAGAGAACATCATAGTATATTCCTCATAGAATTATTGTGAAATTGAATGAAATTATCTATGTATATTGCATAGTACTTGGCATATTATAAACTTACAAATGTTGGCTATTTTATTATTTAGTAATAAGCACTTTGATAATGCATACGAAAACAACTGACTAACTCTAGAAGTTGTAATGTATGTTTAAAATTAAACAAGTGACCTTATTAGCAGTGGTATTTTTTTATTTTTCAAATTAGAACTTTTTGGTTTTTGAAAGTCTGGTCAGTTGTGATCTCGGAACTAATCTTTGTGGTTAATTACTTTAAGGAATTTTTATAGAAAGCTGTCACTTTTCTTGACTATTAATACTTCAGTGATGCAAACTTTGGCACAGTACCTTTTCTCTTCTCTTCTCTCTTCTCTTCTCTTCTCTTCTCTTCTCTTCTCTTCTCTTCTCTTCTCTTCTCTTCTCTTCTCTTCTCTTCAAGTAATCTCTAAACCTAGCCTGGGGCCCTATCTCACAACCTGAGATCGGGAGTCTCAGGTTTTTCTGACTGAGCCAGCCAGGAGCCCTTGGTACAATACTTTGACTTTCACTTTTCTCCTCTTTTCTTAATTATATAATCCATTCTCCTTTTGGCACTTGGAGACAAACTCTTGATTGAATATATAATATTTTTCTTTGATTAGGTTGAGAGTGGAGTAAACCAGTGATGATATTAAAACTGAATTTAGTACTGGCCAGGTTTCTTCTGATGAAAATGATACAAGGAATCCAGCTGTATTTGGCTTGTTTCATTTCTCTGTGACAGGGTTATTATGCTCTAGACGTGTCATTTGGGGGAGCCAAAGCACTGTACTTAAACTTCCAATCGTCCATTCTGTGTGGAAGGGAAGAGTAGTGAAATGAATTGAAGTTCATGGTTTGCAGGTGTTTTTATGTTTCTTCCTTCTGCTTTAATAGTAAATGGCTGCTGGGGTTTGTTAAATAGCAAATGAATAAGGCTAAATGTTGGGCATTTGTATTCCTAAAGTGTAACTTTTCACTTTTGCATGTTAGGTGTCCTGTTGATATTTCATTGGTTAAGAGAAATAAGTATTTTCAGCTGGATATGTGTCCTATCACTTCAGAGCTGTAGTTGTTCCAAATTAGGCTGCCGATTCTTCCTTTGAGACCTACTATCAAATACCAGAATACTGCGTTTGGAATGTAGACTTGATTTTTCCAGTCATTGAACCAACTAATATTTTCTGAGTGCCTGTAGATGCAAAACACTGAATTATATTACAAATATTGCCACTTGATTAAGTCTTTAAAGAAAAAATTTGGTACTGTTGATTAGTGTCTATCAGAGCTATTGTTTGTTGATTAGTGTATATCAGAGGTGTTGTTTGTACTGTCTCTAGATCCAGGTTGTTCGGGGATGCAGTAGAATCTGCATACAGATAGATTGAAATTTGGATTTGGGAAAGATAGCTTCTTGCTTATTCTGTGTCAGTTTTTATTTGGTTTGTTGTATATCCTTTCAAATGAATTAGAATTCATTTTAGTTCCCTTTTTATTTTATTTTTTAATAAAAAAATTTTTTTCTTTTTTTTTTTAGTACTGGCCAGGTTTCTTCTGATGAAAATGATACAAGGAATCCAGCTGTATTTGGCTTGTTTCATTTCTCTGTGACAGGGTTATTATGCTCTAGACGTGTCATTTGGGGGAGCCAAAGCACTGTACTTAAACTTCCAATCGTCCATTCTGTGTGGAAGGGAAGAGTAGTGAAATGAATTGAAGTTGTATGAATTGAAGTGTCTTTTTTTTTTTTTTTTAACGTTTATTCATTTTTTTGGGACAGAGAGAGACAGAGCATGAACGGGGGAGGGGCAGAGAGAGAGGGAGACACAGAATCGGAAACAGGCTCCAGGCTCTGAGCCATCAGCCCAGAGCCCGACGCGGGGCTCGAACTCACGGACCACGAGATCGTGACCTGGCTGAAGTCGGACGCTTAACCGACTGCGCCACCCAGGCGCCCCGATTAAAAAAATTTTTTTAATGTTTATTTATTTTTGAGAGAGAGTGAGTGAGCGTGCACACACACACACAGGCCTGCACAAGTGGGGGAGGGGCAGAGAGAGAGGGAGACAGAATCTGAAGCTCCCAGCTGTCAACACAGAGCCCACAAAGGGGCTCAAACTCCCCAGCTGTGGTATCATGACCTGAGCCGAAGTTGGACACTTAATCGACTGAGCCACCCAGGAGCCCCTTAGTGTCCCTTCTTTTTTTTTTAAATTTTTTTTTTTTCAACGTTTATTTATTTTTGGGACAGAGAGAGACAGAGCATGAACGGGGGAGGGGCAGAGAGAGAGGGAGACACAGAATCGGAAACAGGCTCCAGGCTCTGAGCCATCAGCCCAGAGCCTGATGCGGGGCTCGAACTCACGGACCGCGAGATTGTGACCTGGCTGAAGTCGGACGCTTAACCGACTGCGCCACCCAGGCGCCCCATTGTGTCTCTTTTTTTTTTTAAATTTTTTTTTTCAACGTTTTTTATTTATTTTTGGGACAGAGAGAGACAGAGCATGAACGGGGGAGGGGCAGAGAGAGAGGGAGACACAGAATCAGAAACAGGCTCCAGGCTCTGAGCCATCAGCCCAGAGCCCGACGCGGGGCTCGAACTCACGGACCGCGAGATCGTGACCTGGCTGAAGTCGGCCGCTTAACCGACTGCGCCACCCAGGCGCCCCTGTGTCCCTTTTTAACATAAGCTTAAAATGATTATTTTTCTTATTATTTACCACTCCCTTTGACACACAGGCACATAGGCACATGCACACACCATGAAGAGTTACATTTTGGGTAGTATTTATAGAAGGATAAAGATAATTTGTTTGAAAGTTTTTAGTAGGTTGATGTCTGTAGTCATGAGAAAAGTCTACTTTTGAATGTCACGGCCTCTTTTTGGTAAGAGGATTAATTCTAGAACAGAAGGGCTATTTCCAAGACCACATCTTTATCAGAAGCTGGGGTTTAATATATGTTAGAAATGATATATACTTCCTCTACCATCTCTTAAGCTTTTGTTATTTATTACTTGTTTATCAAATCCTGGAAATTGGTACTTTTGTTAGCTAATAGGGTGTTCTGGTCCTTTAAGAGAGGAGATAATTGAAAAAAAAAACATCACTCTGTGTGTGAGAGAATGTAGTGCCTGTGGATAAAAGTAATGGCTTATGTTAGTTTCTTGTGATGAGCTTTGCTACTTTATATTGTCCTATGGTCTCTTGTCTAACAAAGAAAATTGACAGGTTACTTACCTTTTTATGAGTGCATTTCTTTAAAACTGTATGATTGAATGCTTGGTGAAATTAGCCTTGGCTCCTGTGGTACTGAATGGCAGAAGTGGAGAGAAGCGTGCTCCTTCCTTCCTTTTTTCCTTAAAAAATGCTGTTTGAATCAAGTTTGAATAAAGTTGACCTCCTGGGTAGTTGATGGAGGATAATTGAAATGAAATATTTTTCTTTTCTTCTGAGTATTATGTTACTTTGCTCCAAATGACATAATTAGCTTAAATGTTGTGAAGTGTTAGATTTTAGCAAACTGAGTTTAATTTGTGTTTCTTTATTTTTACTGTATATATGTAAAATTTGATAATTAATAAAGATTTAAAGGAATATCTAACTGATAAATTCACCCTGTTTCACCTTCTTAAACCTAAGAAGCATAATTTGGCTAAATTATGCAAAATGTTAATTAAAGGGTTTAATTTGCTAATCATCTCAGTTTGATTAGAGGCAGATGCTGATTATCTGCACAAGTCTAAATGGACCTTTCAGAGATGGCTTTCATTATTTAAAATCAACTTGTCAAACTAATTAAGATATAAATTTAAGGAATAACAAATACCAGTAGTTATCTATAGACTTTCAGTGTAATGCAAGGTGAGATAATTCACAAATGCTTTACACCAAAGACTTGGTGTATGCAGTGTCATTATGAATTTCAGTACTCTCAAAGTTTAAGAGCTGAACTTGGGCTTTTTTACTGAGCTCATTAGATTGTCTAGTCGTACCTTTGTTGGTCGTTTGGGTCTCTGACATTTTTTTCTGCCTCTTTTTTCCCTTTCCTATAAAGGAAAACAACGTTGTGGGGGAGCCAAGACAATCCTGTGCGTGTACATTTAAACCATACATAGGTATATAGGCAGGTGTATCTCAAATAGGTGTACTAAATTCCTCAGAGGAAAGACAGAAAACTGTTTACAGTTCAGTCAAGTGTCTGTGGCTGATTTAGGGTTAAGAGTAGAGAAACCAAGGCAGAGACTGCATAATTCCTAATCTGAGTTAGATACAAACAGCCCAGTAACAGAAAATGTTTGGGGTTTTTCATTGCAGACTTAGGGTGTTGGGATACAAGATTTGAGGTATATAAATAGGGTCCTACTTTGATCTGCACCAAGGTCGAGGGTAGTAGGATGAGGCAGCATGATGTCTAAGTGGGGATAATCTGTATGTCATATGGCCTAGGGATAGAGAGCACAGGTTCTGGTGCCTTACTACCCGGGGTTGAATACTGGAGCTGCCTCTTTTTTTTTTTTTTTTTTTTAATTTTTTTTTTCAACGTTTATTTATTTTTGGGACAGAGAGAGACAGAGCATGAACGGGGAAGGGGCAGAGAGAGAGGGAGACACAGAATCGGAAACCGGCTCCAGGCTCTGAGCCATCAGCCCAGAGCCTGACGCGGGGCTCGAACTCCCGGACCGCGAGATCGTGACCTGGCTGAAGTCGGACGCTTAACCGACTGCGCCACCCAGGCGCCCCGTGGAGCTGCCTCTTAATGGTGGTTATATTTTTTTCTCCAATTTGGTTTTCTCGTCTGAAAACTAGAAAATATAATAATACTGTCTCATAAGGTTAGGAAGCTTTAATAAAGTTAATACATGTAAAGTACTTAGAGCAGTGTTTGGCAGATAGTAAGCACATAATAAAAGGTAACTATAACTTATTTGTTACTTTCTAGTTTCTTTGTGAGATTTGCAAAAGATGGTGTACATAGAGAACATTGGGTTCTTTCCCCAAATATCCCTTTGAATGATTTAAAAATGATTGCTACAAATATGTGTATAATAACAAAAAAATATGTAAGAACTTGAGTTGTATGAGATAAGCTAATAGAATTTGGAATACTAGAATTTTATTACAATGAGTAAGTGCAGATTTTAATTTTAGTCCAGTTCTTTTTATGTCAGTTTAGCAGTATGTATAGATAGTTGCTAGACTGACAACTGGATGGTTCCTGATCATGAGTAGTTTTTACATCTGGATTCAAAGGGTGGAATGGGAGGTGCTTTTGAAATTCAGTTATTTTCTAGCTCTCAGAAGACTAAAAGGTTACTATGTAATAGGATAAAAAGCGTAAAGGGTAAAGAATGCCGTGGGTTTTGTAAATACTTAGACCAGTAGAATTTGGTGGAAGTGACACTGTACCAGTTTTTGAGTGCAGACCTTAAGAAACTGGCAGCTTCTACTTCCTGTATCTGGCATACTTTCTTTGGGAATCCTGAGATGTCATGAAGAAGTCTAGCTAGACTTGCTCAGATCTGCTTGGTGGAGAGGTCTGTTCTGAAGCCTGGCATAAACTAGCAACTGCCATACTGGAGAGGCCATGTCTTGGCATTTCTCGACAGTCCCAGCGGAGCTCAGCCTTTTAGCCATCTCTGCCAAGGTGCCAGACGTGAGTGAAGCCATCTTGGGCTCTTCAGTCTATTTATTCATCATTTCAAGACCTCAGGTGACCTCATTTGATGCCATATGGAACAGATGAAATGCTGACTGTATCCTTTCTGAATTTCTGACCAACAAAATTGGGACAAAATAAAACTGTTGTTGCTTTAAGCTGCTAAGTTTTAGGGGTAATTTATTATGCGGTAACATGTAACTGGAATCCATAGGTAAGCTAGAGCTTCTGGCTTCTTACATTTAAGCAGAAACCAAAGCAGTGTAACCTAGATACCCTCAACTCTACCATGATTTGGAAAGACTTTGAAACATAGTGAAAATTTTGTAACTCAGAACTATAGTTAATAGTATGGAAAATGAAATTCTGGTAATTAGATGAGTAGAGAAGATAATCTGAGCTCCCTCAGATTACTCAGAAGGGACAGAAATAGGAACATTCTTGATGAATGCTTTGCACTTTTCACAAGTTTGATTGGTGAGGCTGCTTAAAAAGAGTTAGCTGAGAAGTTGATGCCTTTTTAATTTTGAAGAACAGAAGCTTGCTACATTTCTGAGATCTGCCAGGAGTTTGAAAATCTTTTGAGGTCTTCTTTATTTTCAGAGATACCTTTTTATGTTTCAGGACCTTAGGAAGAGAGGTAATAAGGTATAAGGTAGTTGATGTTTTCAGTGTTCTCACCCTCTCAGAGTTTGCCAAAATTTAGAGTAGACCAAAAATCAGCTAAGAGATGGTGAACTAAGAGATATGGTTAGGGCCTTATGTAGGTGCTGTGGGGGATTTAAAGCACTTAAAAAAACATTTTTTTTAAACTTTATTTTAGAGAGAAAGAGACTGTGAGCTGGGGAGAGGGGCAGAGTGAGGGAGAAAGAGAGAGAGAGGGGCTCTCAAGCAGGCTCCAAGCTCAGCATAGAGACTGACGCAGGGCTTGATCCCACGACTGCCAAGATCATGATCGGAACAGAAATCAAGAGTCAGACACTTAACCAAGTGAGCTACCCAGGCGCCCCCTAAAGCACTTTATTACATAGAAAGGTTATAAATGAGTAAAAGCACTCATAAGTTACTATAGACACCATTACTGTATAGGCTCCTTGATTTTTGTGTGCTGTTTTGAAATGGTTGCAGATTTTTCTTTTTAAATTAACATGTTTTTGTTTTATTCTTTTAAATATTTATTTTGAGAGAGAGAGTGAGAGGTACCTAGATTAACACACAGTTTATAAAAAGTGTGTTTGGTGGGGTGCCTGGGTGGCTCAGTTGGTTAAACATCTGACTTCTGCTCAGGTCATAATCTCATAGTTTGTGAGTTTGAACCCCACATCAGGCTGTATGATGTCAGCATAGAGCTTACTTTGGATCATCTGTCCCTTCTCACACTTCTCCTCTCCCATTTACATGTGTGTTCTCTTTCTCTCTCAAAAATAAATGAACATTAAAAAAATAAAAAGTGTGCTTGCTCTTCTGATACATCTTTAATCTGAGTCCCTAACTGCCAAAATTCTCTGAAGCACATGCTACATAGAAAATCTCGAGCTACTGGGGTCCTTCATAGTACTTCATAGCTAATACTTAATAAATGCTGTATGTATATCCAGCATTATGTTTGGTGTCACAGAGGATTTATATTTTTTTAGTTTGAGAGAGTAGAGACTGTTTTCATGAAACAAAGTGCAAAATAATAACCTGCCAGAATGTTTGATACAGTCTCTAAGAGCTATGAAAAAGTAAGGGGGATATTGCTACAGACTGGATTCATCTAGGAAGGCATCATTGAGCTGACAGTGTTTGAACTGAATTTCAAAAGATAAGAGATAAAGGAGGTACAGGTATTCTGATGGGTGGGATATTGTGCCAACTGCACCCTCAAATATTTGAATAATTTTCTGAGGAACTAAAAATATTGATTTGGGTCAACAAAATGGGAAACCTTTGTCAAAGCCATAAAACTGCTTTCTAATATTTTCATTTGCAAATATATTTGAGCATCTCTTGGAATAAGTACCTCCTTTCCCTTTACCCCAGACACAAAAAAATAGCTAGTGTTCTATCTGCTTGAATTTCAGATAATAATGATGAAAATGTAAATTTAATAATAAATAAGATTTGATTTCCCATGGCTTATACGAAAAAATTGTAACAAGTCAGTTTCTTTTTCGTACCTTATTTTTCCCTGCTTTTATTTCATTCTCCATGTGTTTGAATAAACATAGCTGCACCATTGGTCCATATTGACTCTTGAGTTTCAACCTATCCTCCCCAGCTAAGTAAAGCCATATTTTGATAATCTGCTGTAGGCTCCTTAACTTCAAAAGCTTCAGTCCTTAACCATATCTTTCATGAATCAGTTTGGCTCCCTTTCTTCCATTCATCTTGAAAATGTCCACAGTGCTATATAGTTTAAAAACTTAGAACCAAGTAAAGTTGAACGATTTTCTACTGGGCTACATTGTAAAAATGGGAAAGGAAAATTACTTTTTTTTGTTTTGTTTTGTTTTTTATTTGGAGGACATTTGCCAGTTGGAACCTCAACAAAGATTGAGTTTGGGAGGCCTTTAATTGTGCACCAAAAGGTTATTGCAGAAGAAAACATAAGGGAGATGTCATAAAGAAGAAAATTTGAAGTTCAGTAATAGAAAGCTGTGTGAAGAAATAGGCATTCTGCCAATTAGCTGGGTGCTTGAAATAAATAGTTTGGAATTAAAGAAACAGATGCAAATTTCAAAGACTGGATTAACTTAGTTCATAAAGAAACTGGGGAGTGGAGGTTATGGGAGTTGTAAAGCATATTTACTATTCTTTATAGTTTTGCTCCAAAATACTTGGTTTTTATAATGTTAAATGTAAAATCAGAATTGTTAATTTAGTATTTTATGTTAAACCATTGAAATAAAATTCTAGGTATATTTAGGTGAAATGAATTATGATCATAGGAGTTCAGTCTTGAACTGTTGACTGTCTTAGCAGTCAGTAAATAATTCCCAAACTGGGCATAGTGTGGTTATGAGTTTGTAGGAAGGCTATCCAACAAAGCATATAAATGGTGTCTAACCCTTGGTCTCCTTATCTGTTGAATAGTCGTGACACAATTGTATAAGTAACCAATTAATAAAAGAAAACATTTGTATGTATTAAGGAGATGTGCAGGAAAACATTAAATGTTCTTCTTTCTATAAATGTCTGGCTATTCTTATGTTGCATTAGTTTGAAGTGAAGTAGGGTTCTGTAAGGTTTATTACTATACTTCTTTTATCTTTTAGACATTGTCACCCAAACCAAAAAAAGCAAGAAAGGAGATTGCATTCTTTATTGAAAGATATTTTTGCTGGATGTAGAATTTTAGGTTGGCAGGTACTTTTTTTTTAAGATTTTATTTTTAAATAATCTCTACACCCAATATGGGGCTCAAACTTAAAACTCCAAAATCAAGAGTCTAATGCTCTACTAACAGCCAGCCAGGCCTCCCCTACGTTTTTTTATTTATTTTATTTATTTTATTTATTTTTAAAGAGATTTTTAGACAGGTACTTTCTTTTAACACATTTAAGATACATAATTCTCCTGTGTTTTGGCTCCCATTTTTGCTATTGAGAAGTCAACTGATAGTCTAACTGTAGCTCCTTTGAGGGTAAGATAGCCACTGTGCTATTGTGATGGCCCCCATGTCAGGATATAGATCGATATGGGGGTCAGGATTGCTATGAGGACTGAAGCAGTAGAGACTATGATAACAGGATAGGCAGTAGTAGGAGAGCATTTGGTAGTGGGTACTGTAGGGATGATGACTATAGAGGAGGCTGGGACTGCTATGAAGACAGGTATGACACATGAGATGATGGGTCATGGAGCTCCAGAGATGTTTACTCTTGGGATAATCATAAGCATGATGGTAGAGTTTCCCTACCCCACCCCCAAGACCCAAAGTGAATCTAAATCCTCGAAGTACTCCTAACGAAGAAGATTCCTCTGCTAGCAGAGGTTCTGGTTCATTTAGCAGCCTCTGTCTTTGGAGGGTCAAAGCTTGTTAACACAGCGGCTAGAGACCAAGAAGTAGAATAGCAGCTACGGAAGGAATGGGAGAAACTGCGACACCAGCTGCATGAGCCAAAACTAGAACAACAGCCTCAGGAGAGAGACGCAAGCTGGCGAAGCGAAGAAACTCACGAACAGAACAGTCCAGGACAGGAATTGAGTCATCACAGACTGGGACCTCAGCCCCGTCTGGCAGAAATGCACGAAGGAGAGTGAAAGTTTCTAGAAAGTGAAACACTCAATAAAGAGGAAGACTGTCACTCTCCAACTTCTAAGCCTCCCAAACCTGAACAGCCTTTAAAAGTAATGCCAGCCCCTCCACCAAAGGAGAATGCTCAAATGAAGCCAAGTTCTAACCCTCCTGCTCCATCTTAGATCTCAGATACAGAGCAGCAATCCCCTACCAGTGGGGGGAAAATAGTTCAGGCTTAACCATCTGGGGAAAGACCAGCAAGGAAAGATGAAAATAAAGTAAATGAGGTGAGTGTCCCAAAGGGCCAAAGTGGGAACTCCAGCCGTGGTCCGGAAGATGGCGGGAACAAAGACCACCTAAAGGAGACCTAGGAAAGATGGCAAAAAGGATCAAGACTCCCAATCTGCACCTGAGTCAAAGAAACCTAAAGAAAATCCAACTTCCAAGTTGGGTTCGGCAAGCAAGTATTCTGCTTGCTCTGTTGGTGAAGATGGGAATGAGGGAGAAGATTATACTGAATGGACCTCTGCATCTTGTGCTTTCTTCTAGTCTCACTAGGAACATTCGAGAGCAAATCAAACCTCTATCCAGACAGGACTGTAAAACCCACCATCTCCTGGAGACCTTTCTTTAAAAACAAATAAAAAATTCTTTTGCATGCTGCTGCAGCCTTTACAGTATTGAATTAACTGGAGAATCACCAGTGTAGTCCGAGAAAGAGACGTACAACTTTGAAGGGAAAAGTTGTACAGTTTTATGACATATGCAGTTGGCCCGTGTGATTAGTGCCTGGGGGTCTCCACTTAGCAAAATGGCAAGTGATAGTGATGCTGTGTTTGGATCTGGTTGGGCAGTTGGGCAGGTATAAGGAAGAGTGTGGGATTTCTACCTTTTCATTCTTATACTATTGTGGCATGTATGAATTCTCAAACATTATCTGAATAAATTTTCTGTCCTTGGAAAAGTAGGTTTAGTCTCTGAAGTTGTTTTAGTCTCTAGGAGGCTGCTAGCCCCTCCTCTTATTTAATTCTGAGTTACTGGGGCCAGCCTAAGGGGAATTTCTTCATTTTTATACCTCTTCACCTCCAGGGGAATAGTTAAGGAGTGAATCTATTGGCCACTAAAGAATAAGAATAGGATTGCCTGGTGACCAAAATAAGTGAGAAAATTGTGGTTTGAAAGGAAGCTGTGGTGAGGCAACGAATTATTTTGCACCATTAATGGGGGGAAATGGTATGACCTCCAGTAAACACTGGAGCAGGAAGCACTTAGAGGTTGTGGGAATTCCCAACTCTTTTATATATCCTGCTTTTGCCTTTTCTTAAACAGTGAGTGTCCTTTCTGAAAGTTCTGAAACCCTGAACTGTTGAAATCTTGAAGCTTTAAAAATTTAGGCTATTGTCCTGGTCTTAGTTCCTCATGCTACTTTTTTTTTTCATTCATCTAAATTTTATTTTTTATTTTATTTTTAACGAAATTTATTGTCAAATTGGTTTCCATATAACACCCAGTGCTCATCCCAACAGGTGTCCTCCTTAGTGCCCATCACCCACTATCCCCTCCCCTCACCCCCCCATCAACCCTCAGTTTGTTCTCCGTATTTAAGAGTCTCTTATGGTTTGCCTCCTTCCCTGTCTGTAACATTTTTCCCCCAATTCCCCTCCCTGCCCCGGTCTTCTGTTGAATTTCTCAGGATCCACATATGAGTGAAAACATACGGTGTCTGTCTGTCTCTACCCGACTTATTTCACTTAGCATAACACTCTCCACTTCCATCCATGTTGCTACAAATGGCCAGATTTCATTCTTAACCATTGCCAAGTAGTATTCCATTGTTATAAACCACATCTTCTTTACCTGTTTGTCAGTTGATGGACATTTAGCCTCTTTCCATAATTTGGCTGTGTTGAAAGTGCTGCTATAAACCTTGGGGTACAAGTGCCCCTATGCATCAGCACTCCTGTATCCCTTGAGGAAATTCCTAGCAGTGCTATTTTGCTGGGTCATAGGGTAGATCTATTTTTAGTTTTTTGAGGAACTTCCACACTGTTTTCCAGAGTGGCTGTACCAGTTTGCATTCCCATCAACAGCGCAAGAGGGTTCCTGTTTCTCCATATCCTCGCCAGCATCTATAGTCTCCTCATTTGTTCATTTTAGCCACTCTGACTGCCATGAGGTGGTATCTTGGTGTGGTTTTGATTTGTATTTCCCCGATGAGGAGTGACGTTAAGCATCTTTTCATGTGCCTGTTGGCCATGTGGATGTCTTCTTTAGAAAAGTGTCTATTCATGTCTTCTGCCCATTTTGTCACTGGATTATTTGTTTTTCGGGTGTGGAGTTTGGTGAGTTCTTTATGGATTTTGGATACTAGCCCTTATCTGATAGGTCATTTGCAAATATCTTTTCCCATTCGTTTGGTTGCCGTTTAGTTTTGTTGATTGTTTCCTTTTTTATCTCTGAGGTCAGAGAGGTTTTTTCCTATTTTCTCCTCTAGAGTTTGATGGTTTCCTGTCTCACATTCAGGTCCTTCATCCATTTTGAGTTTATTTTTGTGAATGATGTAAGAAAGTGGTCTAGTTTCGTTCTTCTGCGTGTTGCTGTCCAGTTCTCCCAGCACCATTTGTTAAAGAGACTGTCTTTTTTTAATTGGATATTCTTTCCTGCTTTGTCAAAGATTAGTTGGCCATACTTTTGTGGGTCCAATTCTGGAGTCTCTATTCCATTGGTCTATGTGCCTGTTTTTGTGCCAATACCATGCTGTCTTGATGATTACAGTTCTGTTGTAGAGGCTAAAGTCTGAGATTGTGATTCCTCCTGCTTCGGTTTTCTTCTTCACTATTACTTTGGCTATTCGTGGTCTTTTGTGGGTCCACACATATTTTAGGATTGCTTATTCTAGCTTCGAGAAGAATGCTGGTGCAATTTTGATTGGGATTGCATTGAATGTGTAGATAGCTTTGGGTAGTATTGACATTTTAACAATATTTATTATTCTAATCCATGAGCACGGAATGTTTTTTTCCATTTCTTTGTATCTTCTTCAGTTTCCTTCATAAGCTTTCTGTGATTTTCAGCATATAGATCTTTTACATCTTTGGTTAGGTTTATTCCTAGGTATTTTATGCTTCTTGGTGCAATTGTGAATGGGATCAGTTTCTTTATTTGTCTTTCTGTTGCTTCATTATTAGTGTATAAGAATGCAACTGATTTCTGTACATTGATTTTGTATCCTGCAACTTTGCTGAATTCATGTATCAGTTCTAGCAGACTTTTGGTGGAGTCTGTCAGGTTTTCCATGTATAGTATCATGTCGTCTGCATAAAGTGAAAGCTTGACTTCATCTTTGCCAATTTTGATGCCTTTGATTTCCTTTTGTTGTCTGATTGCTGATGCTAGCACTTCCAACACTATGTTAAACAACAGCGGTGAGAGTGGACATCCCTGTTGTATTTCTGATCTCAGGGGGAAGCTCTCAGTTTTTCCCCATTGAGGATATTAGCTGTGGGCTTTTCATAAATGGCTTTTATGATGTTTAAGTATGTTCCTTCCATCCCGACTTTCTCAAGAGTTTTTATTAAGGATGCTGAATTTTGTCAAATGCTTTTTCTGCATCGACTGACAGGATCATATGGTTCTTATCTTTTCTTTTATTAATGTGATGTATCATGTTGATTGATTTGCGAATATTGAACCAGCCCTGCAGCCCAGGAATGAATCCCACTTGATCGTGCTGTTGATTGATTTGCTAGTTATCTTGTTGAGAATTTTTGCATCCATATTCATCAGGTATCTTGGCCTGTAGTTCTCTTTTTTTTTACTGGGTCTCTGTCTGGTTTGGGAATCAAAGTAATTCTGGCTTCATAGAATGAGTCTGGAAGTTTTCCTTCCCTTTCTATTTTTTAGAACAGCTTGGGAAGGATAGGTATTATCTCTGCTTTAAATGTCTGGTAGAATTCCCCAGGGAAGCCATCTGGTCCTGGACTCTTCTTTGTTGGGAGATTTTTGATAACTGATTCAATTTTTTCACTGGTTATGGGTCGGTTCAAATTTTCTATTTCTTCCTGTTTGAGTTTTGTAAGTGTGTGGGTGCTTAGGAATTTGTCCATTTCTTCCTGGTTGTCCATTTTGTTGGCATATAATTTTTCACAGTATTCCCTGATAATTGCTTGTATCTCTGAGGGATTGGTTGTATTAATTCCATTTTCATTCATGATTTTATTTATTTGGGTCATCTCCCTTTTCTTTTTGAGAAGCCTGGCTAGAGGTTTAGCAATTTTGTTTATTTTTTCAAAAAACCAACTCTTGGTTTCATTGATCTGCTCTACTGTTTGTTTATATTCTATATTGTTTATTTCTGCTCTGATCTTTATTATTTCTTTTCTTCTGCTGGGTTTGGGGTGTCTTTGCTGTTCTGCTTCTATTTCCTTTAGGCGTGCTGTTAGATTTTGTATTTGGGATTTTTCTTGTTTCTTGAGATAGGCCTGGATTGCAATGTATTTTCCTCTCAGGACTGCCTTCACTGCATCCCAAAGCGTTTGGATTGTTGTATTTTCATTTTCGTTTGTTTCCATATATTTTTTAATTTTTTCTCTAATTGCCTGGTTGACCCATTCATTCTTTAGTACGGTGTTCTTTAACCTCCATGCTTTTGGAGCGTTTCCAGACTTTTTCCTGTGGTTGATTTCAAGTTTCGTAGCATTGTGGTCTGAGAGTGTGCATGGTATGATTGCAATTCTTGTATCCTTATGAAGGGCTGTTTTGTGACCCAGTATGTGATCTATCTTGGAGAATGTTCCATGTGCACTCGAGAAGAAAGTATATTCTGTTGCTTTGGGATGCAGTGTTCTAAATATATCTGTCAGGTCCATCTGATCCAATGTATCATTCAGGGCCCTTGTTTCTTTATTGACCATGTGTCTAGATGATCTATCCATTGTTGTGAGTGGGGTGTTAAAGTCCCCTGCAGTTACCACTGCAGTTACCACGTTCTTATCAATAAGGTTGCTTATATTTGTGATTAATTGTTTTATATATTTGGGGGCGTCTGTATTCGGTGCGTAGACATTTGTAATTGTTAGCTCTTCCTGATAGATAGACCCTGTAATCATTATATAACACCCTTCTTCATTTCTTGTTATAGCCTTTAATTTAAAGTCTAGTTTGTCTGATATAAATATCACTACTCCAGCTTTCTTTTGACTTCCAGTAGCATGATAGATAGTTCTCCATCCCCTCACTTTCAATCTGAAGATATCATCAGGTCTAAAATGAGTCTCTTGTAGACAGCAAATAGATGGGTTTTGTTTTTTTTTATCCATTCTGATACCCTATGTCTTTGGGTTGGAGCATTTAGTCCATTTACATTCAGTATTATTATTGAGAGATATGGGTTTAGAGTCATTGTAATGTCTGTTACAGTTTCATGCTTGTAGTGGTGTCTCTGGTACTTTGTGGTCCTTGCAACATTTCACTCACAGAGTCCCCCTTAGGATCTGTTGTAGGGCTGGTTTAGTGGTGATGAATTCCTTCAGTTTTTGTTTGTTTGGGAAAACCTTTATCTCTTCTTCTATTCTGAATGATAGACTTGCTGGGTAAAGGATTCTTGGCTGCATATTTTTTCTGTTCATTACATTGAAGAGAAATGACAGGAGTGGGGTGGGGGGAGAAAAAGTAAGCATTGATTAGGCAGAGAAACTAAAAGGCTTAATCCAGAGAGAGAGAGAGAGAAAGGAAAATAAAGAAGGAGGTGGGGAAAACGAAACGAAGATAATGTTACCCAGACAGAGAAACTATATGGCTTGATTATTCCAGAGAGAGAAAGGAGTGTAAAGACGGAGGTGTAGAACATGTATCAAGAGAATGGATTCAATATGCCTGTTTAGACAGACCAATAACCAGAGTAACCAGCCTAGGGGAGGGAAGAGATAAGAAGGAGAAAAGGGGGGAGGGAGAATATATCTATTTATGCAGAATTGACCTAGAGTTAATCCAGGCAATGCTGCATCGCTTGTCTGCAGGAGCTGTCTGCCGGGTCTGTGCCACTCTGGTGGATATGCAGTTACCCAGTGCAAAAGTGTGTGGTTTGGCATTTTCTGGACCGTCCTCCACTATGGGCCCCGGGAGTGATCCCTGAGGCCCTGCCTTGATGGTTGGGTGGTGGGGGTGCGGTGGGAATGGTGATTTCCCAGTCTCTTCTCCATGGAGCTGGACCCAGTGGACGCAGTTGGAGTCGTCCTCACTGTGCCACGGGTGCAGACAGGGCGGACCCTTCTCTCTCCGCCGATTCCCCTGACCCTGCACTTGGCTGGGATTCAAAGTCCCGCTCCGTGTGCTCTGGCACTGGGGAAGCGCCTCTCCATGCCACGGATATGTGGTCCCGGCTGGCTTTGTGCTGCCGCATTTCAGGGAAGACAGCCTTCTGTGGACTGAGAGCTGCTGCCCTAGCCACCTCGAGCCCCCGGGGTGGCGGATGCAGGCAGGCTTTGTCTTTTCCCACAGTACTTCAGGGAAAGGGCAGGCTTTTCCTCTTGCAGACTGAGCCCTCAGCCCAGCCACTGTCCCCGGTGGCAGATGCAGGCAGGTTCCGTGCTATCACGCAGCCCTCCAGGGAGGGAATCACTTTCTCCAGCGGCGGAATGAGCCCCTGACCTACCCCTGCACCCAAGGCTGGCTCCTCTCCTCCCCAAATGCGCGAATAGGGAGCCGGGTCCAGTCCGAAGAAAGCCCCACAGTTAGAGATCAGATCCCTCTCAGTCTCAGTCTGAGGTCTTTCTCCTGTCCAGCTATGGTCCTGCACTCCCCTAGCCGTTCTGTCTCTGCCCTTTGTCTCTCCGCAGAAGGGGGTTCCTCCCCTCCATGCCCGCGAGGCCTTTTTTTTTTTTTTTTTTTTAAATCTCCCCCAGTTCGCAGTTACCCACTCATCTTTTTTCCAACTTTCCCATTTTCTTCGTAGTAGATTCAGTCTCTTTTCCTCCCAGGCTTTGCTGTTCAAAGTCCTTTGGCTTCTACAGTTAAGTAAGGATTCCCCCTACTTCTCAGCCATGTTGGCTGAAATATCTCCCTCATGCTACTCTTTACTGTTACCTACCACAAAGCAGACTCTGTCTTTCTTTCTTTCTTTCTTTCTTTCTTTCTTTCTTTCTTTCTTTCTTTCTTTCTATCTATTTATCTATCTATCTAGATATGAGAGAGCATGAGAGGGGAAGAGGCTGAGAGAGAGGGAAAGAGAATCCCAAGCAGGCTCCACACTGTCAGCACCGAGCCTGATGGGGGGCTTGATTTCACAAACTGTGAGATAATGACCTGAGCTGAAATGAAGAGTTGGACTCTTAACTGATTGAGCCATCCAGGCACCTTGAGGAGTTTCTATTTAAATCACATAGTTGATCTGGGCATTCTCTATCAGCCCCGGGGAGCAGAAGCAAATGAGGAATCACTGTTTCTCTCAAGCACATCTTGGTGTTTTTCATGTCTTTTGACTCTCATTCCTTCCCTCCGTTTTCGACCCCTTTTATACCTTGAAAACTCTAGAATTAATGGTCTTAGGTGGTGAGTGAGGGTGGATAAAGAGGGACAGTTACAATGCGAGCCATTCTTGGGATGCCTGGGTAGCTGAGTCGGTTGAGCGTCCTATTCCTGATTTCAGCTCAGGTCATGATCCCAAGGTCACGGGATTGGAACTGGCTCTGCACTGAGCATGGGAGCCTGTTTGAAATTCTCTGTCTCCCTCCCTCTGCCCCTCACCCCTGCTTGTTCTCTGTCTCTCTCTCTGTCTCTCTCTCAAAATTAAAAAAAAAAATAAGTAAATAAAAAATTTTGTGAGCCAATTTTACGACCACGATTGGGTCTTTTGTTTATGTTTTTACAAGATTTCTTCTTGCTACTGAAATCCTACACCAATGTTTGGATTTATAATGGGGCCTCAACCAGTGTGTGTGTGTGTGTGTGTGTGTGTGTTTTAGTTTTTTTTTAATTCTTATTTTAAGCTTTTTAAAGCTTTTTTTTTTTAACTTTAGAGAATAAATGATAATGGAGAGAGCAGTTTAACAAGGTGTTGGTTTCTCCTGCAACACAGTAGCTTAGGTTGCCTGCTTTTATGTGCACCTTTGTATTGTCAGCCCAGTAGATGTATCCTTATGGGTGATAGTGGTACCAGCAGAGAAGTGACACCTTGGTCTCCTTATTTGCAAGCCCTTTCATCAGTCCTAGGTTAGACCCTGTGTGGCCATGTAGACATGTTGGTTTATGAATGCTGCGGTGGTGGGAATAATGAATTGTGTACTAGTGAATTACCTTTAAATAATTGGCTTGGATTGGCCAGTAGCCAGGAAGTGAGTTTTAGACAGAGATACCCAAGGCTGAAAGGGATTAAAACAGTTTTTTATTTCTTTATTTTTTAAAGTTAAAAAATGCTTTTTATTTATTTTTGAGAGAGAGAAAGGGACAGAAAGTGGGGAAGGGGCAGAGAGAGAGGGGGACAGAGGATCTGAAGCGGGCTCTGCACTGACAGCAACAATCCCGATTTGGGGCTTGAACTCATGAACCATGAGATCATAACCTAAGCCTAAGTAGACGCTCAACTGACTGAGCCATCCAGGTGCCTCTGAAAGGCTTTTTTTTTTTTTTTTTCCTTAAAAAAACTTTTGCTGTAGATGATAAAAAGGTAGGGCCCTCTTTAGGTCTATTCCTTCCAAATAGTTACATCCAATAAAAGCTGTTTTTTTTTTTCCTACTCACCTCTCCTATTCCCCTGTTAAAACAGAAACAAGGATTATGTCCTTTCTGCTCCTTAATAGTTATAAAATCTATACTAATTATCTTCTATGAAAATGATTTATAATCTGTAGATTTAATACATGTGAGATTGTCTTGAAATGTAAAATCCTATGCTTTGAGTTGTGGGTTTTTTTGGTTTGTTTTCTCCAAATCCAATCTTTGAAGTTAAAAAAAAAAAAAAAAAAGCCATACTGCTAGTTGTCTCCTTTTAAAATACATTGGTTCCCAGGGAGCCTGAGTGGCTCAGTTGGTTAGGTGTCCGATTCTTGGTTTCTGCTCAGGTTATGATTTCACAGTTTCATGAGTTTGAGCCCCTCATTGGGCACTGTGCTGGTAACTCGGAGCCTGCTGTGGATTCTCTTTCCCTGTCTCTCTGCCCCTCCCCATTGACACTGTCTCTGTCTCTCCCAAAAATAAAAAAGATACTTTGGATCACTTCTCTTTTATTTTTAATGTTTATTTTTGAGAGAGAGTAGGGGAGGGGCAGCAAGTAGGGGAGGGGACAGAGGATCTGAAGCGGACTCTGTGCTGAGAGCAGAGACTCGCTAACTGTGAGATCATGACCTGAGCCAAAGTTGGATGCTTAGCCTACTGAGCCACCCAGGAGCCCCAGCTTCTGCTTGATTTAAACATTCTGTTTGTCTCGTAGTGGGATTATTTTAAAAAAAATTTTTTTAAGTTTATTTTGAGAGAGAGAGAAAAAGAGAGAGAGAGAGAGAGATTGAGAGATTGAGAAGACGAAGAAGCCGGGGAGGGGCAGAGAGAAAGAGAGACAGAATCCCAAGCAGGTTCCACACTATCAGCACAGAGCTGGATGCGCACTCACGAACTGTGAGGTGACGACCTGAGCTGAGATCAAGAGTCTGATGCTTAACTGCACCAGTTGGGCACCCCACAGTGGGATTCTTTTTATATGTTGTCTTGAGTTTCATTAGGCTTCTTGAATCTGTACATTGGTTGTCTTGTCCTAATTCTTTCTCCTCTCCTGGAATTCCAAATGTATTTTAGATCTTTTTAGTCCTTCACATCTTATTCTCAAATCTGTGTTTTCCTTTTTTATTCTTTATCTGTTGATTTATGGTTTGTTCCTCTTGAACCATTTCCCAGTTTTTTTTTTCCTGTCTTCTGTTTTGTCAGTTCTGCTACCATTGGGTTTTAAATTTTGTCTACTATAATTTCTAGAAGTTCTGTTTGGTTCTGTTAGAGATCTGCTATGTTATGGATTTTTGTTCTTTGCACTCAATTTATCTACAGTTGTTTGAGCAAACAGTCTTGGAGGTGGGTTCTGAAATTAGGTTCCTGGGATGGATCATGTTGTCGCGTCTTTTCCACTTTAATGAGTGTGCTTGCTTTCACTCTGACCATTTCTAACTCCTGTAGTAAGCAAGGGTAAGTATCAGACCTTGTGGGCATTCAGGCCCTCACAGACCTTTTGCTCTTCTTCTGTTGCATCCTGGAAGCCAGGCTTTTTTCCTCTTGTGAGTGGCTGCTGCTTTCAGATTTAATTGTTAGCAGAGTCAACTTCTTTTATAAGGTCATGCTATGGTTAAATAATACAGTTAATATATAAGGTAGCATCTTTTATTTGTGTTATCTCTTGGCACTGTGCCTGGCTCACAGAAGAGGCTGAAGAAATGTTTGTGGGATAGGATAGAATGTGTATCTGATGCATCCTGGCAGGTTGTAAGGTTCTGGTCCTGTCATGCCCAGCTTAGAAATTACTGCTGTTTTGATTTACTTAGGAGACTTTTAAGAACTCTTGTATAAATTACCCAGTTTTTTTGGAGAAAAAAAAAAAAAAGATTTGTTTTCTTGTAGAAGAGAAGAAATGGGCTTAAGTATAAGTAATTAATCTTTTCTCTATAAATTTTAGTATATTCAAATGTGCCTATGCCATCCAAAAAAAAAAAAAAACAAAACAGTAATAAAGTAACCAGACGATTGATTTTTCCATTGATCAGCTTGGCAGAATTACTGAGACATCAACATACTAATTAGAATCTCAGGATATTAAACTATTGTTTGTTTTCTAACTGAATGTTTTGAATGATTATAAATGGCAAAGAATTTGTAAGTGATATACTATGCTATCAATTTTAGTTAATTAACACAGCAGCACAGTGATAATTATTTCCTTTTTTATTTGCTGTTTTTCCTCTTTCCTAAAAACTTACTAATTATTAGCGATTTATTTTTTATTTTTTCCTATTATATGGCTCTCTTCTGTACATTTAAATGTAGAAAATATATTTTAAGAATTGGATTATAGGGTCTCCTGGCTGGCTCAGTCGGAAGAGTGTGTGACTCTTGATTTTGGGGTCTTGAGTTTGAGCCTCACATTGGCTGTAGAGATTCCTAAAAAATAATGTATTAAAAAAAGAATTGGATTGTAAATAGAAAAAAATGTTTTAAACTATTATTTTAGGTTGAAAATGTTCTGGTTATTTATTACTATGTAACAACTTAAGTCCAAATCTAAGTAACAATTCTAAAATCTGATATCAAAACTGAAAACTAAAACCAAATCTTAAAACTTAAACCATATCTCACAATTCTGATCGTTAGGGATTCATACTGGGCTCTCAGCAGGGTGATTTTCCTGCTCCCCATGGTCTCGTTTGAGGTTACTTGGTTGGCAACTAGTCTGGTGTAGGATGTCCAAGATGGCTTCACTTACATGCCCAGTACTGAGGTGAGAACTGCTAGTATGCTGAACTCTGCTGGGATCCTCTCCATGTGCTCCTGAAATCGAGGCAGTTAGACTGCTTTGGTGACCTAGGGCAGAAGCTGTCAGTATTCTCAAGATCAGGCGTGAGAGACTGGCATCACTTGTGCCGTACTGTGTTGGTCAAAGCAGTCACAGTCCAGTCCAGATTAAAAGGAAGACAAATAGATCTCAGCTCTTAATGGGTGAAGTGTCAAAAAATTTGCAGCCATTAATCCCCACAGTAATATTAATTAATAGGTCACAGTGCATTTGAGAAACAAAGTGCCCTTTATAGATCACAATATTTAGTACCAATATAGAACTGCATTTATTAGAAACAGTGATAGCAGTATTAAAAATCAGGATATTTGCCTTTGGTGTTTGTTTCATCCACAGATTTTTTATTTCCTTGTATAAGAAATGATTTGTAATTGTTTCATTAAGCATTGTATATTTTAAACAGTCTTTTCATTAATAATTGTAGTTTTTAATTTTAGATGTTTTAAAAATTTTTTAATGTTTTCTTTATTTTTGAGAGACAGAGTGCAAGCAAGGGAGGGGCAGAGAGACAGGGAGACACAGAATCTGAAGCAGGCTCCAGGCTCTGAGCTATCAGCATGGAGCCTGATGTGGGGCTGAAGCTCATAAACTGTGAGATCATGACCTGAGCCGAAGTCGGACGCTTAACCAACTGAACCACCGAGGCACCCCTAATTATAGTTTTAATATTGGAATTTTTGACATGGCTTTTTACCTGCTAGTACATGTATGTTTCATTTTAAGAAAAACTAATACTTTAAATCATTTATTTACATTTATTGATGTCCTGCTCCTTTCCACAAAGGATTTGAGGTGACCTGCAACAAGACATATGACACATCTGTATTGGAGTAAAATATAAATAACAGTGGATAATGAGGGTCAAGAAAAACCATCAGTAAATGGCATCACCGTCTGCCCAATGGCTAAAGCTCCAAACCTAGGAGGCTTTTTCTTCATCCCCTTCTCTTACAATCCATCCATCTGTGCTACTCCAAAATATATTCCAAATCTATTTGTTTTTTTCTACCTTTCTTCCAGTTCAGTCCCTCTTACCTTACCTTCTCTTTTCAGCACAGTAATGGCCTTTTCAAAACCACAGTGTAAACAATCAGATCTTAACTTTCCTCTCCCTAAAACCTCAGTTTAATTTACCATTCATAGTATAAAACTCTATCTCAACCAGGTCTGAGGGTTAGCTGTCTGCCTCTCAACACCCCTGCCTGCCACTGCTCTCCATCAGCCTCTTTCTCTTGCTTCAACCTGCTAGCCCTTTCCCCCCCCTGAAAAAAAGGACCTTTTAGGACCTTTGCACCAGCTCTTTTCTTTGGTTGAGATGCTTTTGCCATAGGTTTTGCGTGACTGACTGCTTTACGTTCAGATTTCCCTTTAAATGTCACTTCTTTAGAGAGACCACACAACACAGAGTATAAATCTATTCATAGCACTTTTCTTTTGTTTTATTTTCATCCTAGATTGCTGCCTGATAGTTTGTTTATTGTGTATTGTCTGTCTCATTAAAATATAAGCTTCATGAGTGCAGTTCTCTTTTGTTTTGCTGTTTACAGCTGGATCTCATCTTCTGTAAATAGTGCTTGGTACATAGTAGGTCCTCAATGTTTTTAGAAAGAATTATATGTAAAAAATCAAATTTAGAATTGATGGTGATATTTCCAGAATGTGATAAATTTATTTTAGAAAAGAGGATTCTTGGGGTGCCTGGCTGGCTCAGTCTGTGGAGCATGTAATTCTTGATCTTGGGGTTGAAAATTTGATCCCCACATTGGTTGTAGAGATGACTTAAAAATAAAATCTTAGGGGCATCTGGGTGGCTCAGTCAGTTGAGCATCTGACTTTGGCTGGTGTCATGATCTCATGGCTTGTGAGTTTGAGTCCCGCTTTGGGCTCTGTGCTGACAGCTCAGAGTCTGGAGCCTCCTTTGGATTCTGTGTCTTCCTCTCTCTCTGACCCTTCCCCAGCTCACACTGTGTCTCTCAAAAAAAAAAAAAAAAAAAAAAAAGTAAAGTAAAACCTTAAAAAAGAGAATTCTTTTGCTGGGATTTACTCTTTAGACTGGTGATAGGTATCAAAATCACTAATGGACCTTTAAAAAAATATATACTTCTGTAGGTCTGGGAGCCACCAGGAATCTGTAATTTTGAAAAGCTCCGCTGCAGATCTAATATACAGCCTTATTTAAGGACCAGGGTCTGAGAGAGAGAAAGCTGTGTGGATTCAAGTAGAAGTCTTCTGACCAAAATTATTTATAAACAGAATTGAATATTGTTGATGGGAAGTTTATAGATGAAATCTCTGGGAAGCCTTATTTATATCTTTACTTAAGAGGCCTTTGTAATAGACTAGTGATTCCAAAGTGATGTGCTAAAGTTGATCATTTGGGAGTGTGGGAAGGAAATAAATAATATGCCTTATATAGTTTGAATTTCCCTTTACAGTTTTGAGGGGATGGAGGCATGTTTTAAGTACATAATACATAGTAATACCTGTATGTAATTTGTAAAAATACACGTAGTGGAAGAAAGTGTGTGCTCAAGATATTTTGTTTGTGAAAATGTGGGATCCAAAGAGCATGGAGATCACTCTGCCAGTCTGGATAGGTTATGCAGTATTAACAAATGAGCCCTAAATTTCAGTTGACTATCAAAAAGGTTTGTTTCTCATTCATGTTGTATATATTGTGTGGTCCATCTTTAGCCCTGCTCTGTGTCATATAGATGCTGGCACTCAAACTGGTTGAGCAGGCGTTATCTGAAATTTCACCAGTTGCTGTGGCAGAGGGAGGAGAGAATTGGGTAAACAATGTGCTTATGAAGTTTCTGCTGGAGTGTGACACATGTCACTTAGATTTCACTGGCCAAAGCAAGTCACATGGCATTGTAGGAGTCCAGCAGGTAGGGGACATACAACCCTCTCTTAGTGCGGGACTCTGCACAGGGTGAATAGCAATACAGTCTACACAGATAGCTTCTAACTTGTTACTCTGTGGAACGTTTGCCTCACCAGAGCTCACTTTTAATCTCTTTTTAGGAGAGCTGGCAGAGTGAAGCTGCTCTCCCAGTTCCTGGTTTGATGGAGAACATCAAAAAGAAAAAGAACATAAAGCCCAAGTACTTAATATTGTTAGTAAAGCAGCATGTAAAGCAATGTAATTGTAACAGTTTAATTATAAAATGTAGAAATACAGCTTTATCAAAACTGTTAAAGCCCAGTAATTTCTGTTTGACAAAAAGATTTATACCATTATACCATATGCCATTTGAAACATTGAGGTGCTATCTGGTGGGTGTGTCTGGATAACAGGGATTGAGATGTGGGGAATTGTGAGTCGTGGTGGAAACAAAAGAACTTCAGAGCTCAAATGTTTAGGGTCTTTGCTAATTGAAAATTAATCAGAGTAAAGGTTGAGCATCTGTAGAATAGTAATGTCAGTTACTATGGAAATGTGATTTCATTTAGAGCAATTTGTTTATATACTTCTTTTCAGGAAGATGTTTATTTTGTGAAGTGTGATACACCTTGATTGTAAGATGTTGCAGTGATCTTTATTAGTTATTTTGAGTACCCCCCCAGAGATCAGTCCTATGTTTAATAAAATGACAAGTGTATAGAAACTAGGTTAGTTGCCCCAAACATTTCAATTGATGCCTGGAAAACAGAAGCTAATCAAAATGTAATCTGTAAACATTAGTGATATTAATAATAAATATTTACCATGTATTAAGGTCATGCTATTGGCGATGCCTATTTGAGGCACTTTCCATACTTTATTTTACTTAAAAGCTATGTAAAATACGTAGTACTTTCTTAATTTTACTGATGAAGAAACTGAGGTGCAAAGAGGTTAATTAACTTAAGATGTGAACTCAGGGTTCTGCATTTAAAAACTATATACTTTCCACTCTGTTACTCTGCTTTTATAATTGTTCCACTGTGTCTGTTTTTATTTTGTTACGTGAGATTCTTTGTAGAAGCAGGAAGCCATTTAATCTTGTCTTGATGTTTTAGAGGGTAGTTTCTAGGCATGTAGTAGGTAACTTCATTGAGGGAGTCTGAGAATATGAAATATGCTCATATTTTACCTGTAGTTTTTAGACAGAAAACAGAAGAGAATACTCAAAGTTATATTAGATATTTGAAATAATCAAGTCTGTAGCAGTTTATACTAATTAATAAAGTTTTGTAAAAGCATCCTGTGTTTTCCGATGAGAATTTTCTTACTTTGGCCGTTTATATTTTGGTTATAACTAAATTGATAAATGAAAATATAGAATGTGTGTGACAAATGGATTTAAAAAATGGAACTTTTTAATTCACCAAGGAAAAACAGTATTTACCGAAAGGCTATAACACAAGCAATGACATGAATTTTAGATAGAACATGTGTTATTAAAATGCACCTGGTTTCTTTGGGTGAATGATTTAGAAACATATTGAATTCCTTAGAATTTTTTCATTATTTCTAAATTTTTTTTTTTCAACGTTTATTTATTTTTGGGACAGAGAGAGACAGAGCATGAACGGGGGAGGGGCAGAGAGAGAGGGAGACACAGAATCGGAAACAGGCTCCAGGCTCTGAGCCATCAGCCCAGAGCCTGATGTGGGGCTCAAACTCACGGACTGTGAGATCGTGACCTGGCTGAAGTCGGACACTTAACCGACTGCGCCACCCAGGCGCCCCTCATTATTTCTAATCTAAGCAAGAGTAGGCATTTTTTTCCTTATCTTTTGGGGAAGGGTAACATTTCAATGAAAGAAAATCTTACTACATTCTTTTTTTTTTTTTTTTTGGATAAGCTTCATACCCAGTGTGGGGCTTGAACTCATGACCCCAGGATCAAAAGTAGCATGTTCTACTGACAGCCAGCCAGGAGTCCCTTTAATTACATTCTTTAATACTCTAGTTTTTATTCAGAAATTTTTGAATTAAAAGAATAATTTAGTCTTGACTCTGTTTCTAAGGCAAAAGACTATAGGGGCACCTGGGTGGCTCAGTCAGTTAAGCATCCGACTTTAGCTCAGGTCATGATCTCACAGTCTGTGAGTTCGAGCCCCGCGTCGGGCTCTGTGCTGACAGCTCAGAGCCTGGAGCCTGCTTCAGATTCTGTGTCTCCCTCTCTCTCTGCCCCTCCCCTACTCATGCTCTGTCTCTGTCTCTGTCTCAAAAATAAATAAAAACATTAAAAATAATAATAAAAAAAAGACTATTTGCACAAGTAAAGTCTTGTAACTTATTATGTTGCATAAGTGATGTGTGCTTTCACTGCTTCCCTGATATTTACTAGGTAAGCAATTAATTGCTTACAAACACCTGTGGTATTGTTAATGAAAATATTTGAGCTGAGTTTAGGGGAAAGGGAGATACTGTATTACCCTGGAGAAGTATTAGCATTATATATTGCTGTCGGATTTGTTTAGTTAGAACCCAAAATATTAGGAGAAACATCTGTACGTTCAAAGATACCTATTTCTTTGTAAGTGATCATAAAAGAGCCATTGTGGATTAACTAACATACTTGAACTTCAGTTTTTTAGGCTGATTCATCACACTTTTTGGGGCAAAAAACAGTATACACAGTCAGTTATGATTATCTTCATCAATAGTGGGGAGAACAGACATGTATATTAGAATTTTATTTAAATTCAAGTAAGTGTTCATTGAGCAAATTCAAAATACATTTTTATTTTATCTTTTTATATTTCCAGTTGGAAATTCACTTAAAAATAATGAAAACTTTCATAAAGACATTAAGATTTCTTCTCCTTTCATTTTATCTCCCTAATCAGTTTCTTACTTTATTAGTTGCTGTGTGAGAATTACAGTTTGACTCTAAAATTGGTCTAAAATATACCTCCCTTTGTCCAAGTGCTCTCTGTAGTTTGTATCTGGTTGCACATTTGAGTTTTGAAGGATTTCCTGTATGGAATGCAAAGGAAAGGTAAATAGTCCATTAAGTTGAGAAGATACTGTCAACAGAGACATAAATAAAACAAATGCTGAAGCAGAATAATTTGGTGTTAGCTCTTAGGAAAATACTTGCTATTGCTAAACCTCAACTTAAAACACTGTAGAATGAGTACTGATTATATACAATTTGTGCTATTAACACCCTTTAAAATTTTTACCTGTAACACTTACCATGACATCTAGTTATATTACATTTTTAGTTTCTGTATTTAAAAAAATTTTTTTTAATGTTCGTTTATATTTGAGAGAGCATGAATGGGGGAGAGGGAGAGGGAAACAGAGAATCTGAAGTGGGCTGCATGTTAACAGCAGAGAGCCCAATGCGGTGCTCGAACCCACGAACTGTGAAATCATGACCCGGTCCGAAGTCGGACGCTTAACCAATTTAACTTAACACTTAACTGAGCCACTCAGGCGCCCCTAGTGTTGGTATTTTTATCCTGTTCATTACGAAAAAGGAATTAAGGTGAAGATTTTAATCAACGACTTTTTCTTGATGTTACATGTTTGTTCAACTCTCTTGCAGAGCATCATCTTGTTTATTTGGAGACTGCTTGCGTGGCCTTGTGAACTTCAGTGTCAGGTTTTAGTTGAAGATCCAATTTGATTTCTATTTCTATTAATTAAATTAAGATAATATCAACCTTGTAGGGTTGTTGATATGATTAAATGAAATAGTGTAAATTAGTGTAACTAGCAGATGGTATGCATGGGCCTCGCTCTCCATTGGCTTTTTAATAATCTATGGGTGGACACACCTAAACTGCCTCCTCTGTACTTTATTTCAGCTTTCATATAACAGCTGGTGAGCAGACATTTTAAGCCATTACACGGTGGTGAGATAGTTGTCTACCAGCCAATGATTCTGTTTCAGTTGTAGTGCCAGCATTCTCTTCATGGTATGGTTTGTGCTATTACTTAACTATTTTGTAGAGCTTTTTCTGCCTGTGCTCTATAGAAATGGGCAACGGAAGGGCAGGAATGGAGTGATGGTGGGTTGAATGGGTATGGTTTGGGCCCAGCCTCACTTCAGCTAGAGTGTGTTCTTTTCCTAATTTCTGTAACATAACATTGTTCCAGGTTAAGATTTCCTTTTAAGGTAGCTTTCAGAATATGCTTGATTTTTACCTTTCAGGGAATACAGAGAAAGAAAAGCTTAACTAATATTAGTAGTTAAGCAACATTAGTCTTAGACTCAACAGATTTGGATAAATATGGAAATCATTAGCCATGGCAAAGTGGTGATTCTGTAGTGTCACTCTCATAGGACTTAAGCTAGTCAACAATTTCTTCCAAAGTAAAAGGATATGTAAGAAAGCATTCAACATTTAGAAATTGAATTAAAAAACACCATTATAATAACATTCATGAAATGGGTAAGGAATAAATTTACTAAAATATGTGCAAGCTTAAGGAGGAAAATAAAAATAATATGTAATCCCTTTATCTAGAGTTAGACAGTTTTACTTTGGTCTAAACTTTCTCCCAACACATAAACTTAGGCACAAATACTGGCATGGAATCTCTTAAAGGTTTGTTTTAATTTGTCCTCACCTAACTGTATTAATTTACTTTCAGCTAACAGTATTTCATGGATATTTTTCTATAACAATAATCATAAGTTGTCATAATTTTAAGAAGAATTTTACCAAGTGTAGAATATTTCATTATGGTATAGTTCTGTTTTCCTTTTTAGTATTTTAAAGAGTAGGAAGTTTAACACATATCCAGAAAAATATATATAAAACAAAAAGATACAGTTCAGTAGATTATTATTAAGTGAACACTAGTCTGTTATCCAGGTGAGGAATAAAGCGTTACTCTTACTCTTCATACTTATCCTTGTGTTCCCTCCTGTGTTTTCCTTCAACTAGTTGTCTTCTCTCTCTTAGAGGAAACCACTGAAGTCTGACTTTATGGTAATCATTTCCTTACCTTTTTTTCTCTTGAGTTGACCCTGAGTGTCCATCCCTAAACAGTATAATTTTTCTTACTAACACAAAACTTTATGTAAATGGAGCAATGGGCTATGTTTTATACTGTATCTGGGTTATTTTGCTTAATATGTTTTTAAGATTTATGCATAGTGTGTGAAGTTTATTTTTGCTATTGCATAGTCTATACTACAAATATATTACATTTATTTATTCTGCTTTTGATGCATTTTGGCGTTTTAATTTTTGGCTGTTGTGAATAATGTTGCTTTATGATTATATAAGTGCTTGTTCATGTTTCTTTGTATGTATGCTTCTCTAAAGGGCTGTGGTCTGAGAACTGGAACATTCTCATCACTTGGGAACTTGTTAGATAATTTTTGGGACCTGCCCTAGAGATTATGAATCAAACTGTAGGAGCGGGGTGCAGCAGTTTCTATTTTAACAAACCTTTTAGGTGTTTCTCATTAATAGTACTGCTTGAAATCCATTGCTCTAGGGTAGGGCTTAGCAAAATGTGGCCTGTGGGCCAAATCCTGTCTGCCGTTTCTGCGTGGCCTGTGAGTGAAGATTGGTTTTTACATGTTTAATTAGTTGAAAAAATTAAAAGAGGATTTCTTATTAAAGAAAAATTATTGTATGAAATATAAGTTTCAGAGTACATAAATAGTGGTATTGTAACACAACTGTATCCATTTATTTATACATGGCTGTTTCCTTTCCATAAGGACAAACAGTGTACTTGTGAAAGAGACCTTGTGGCTTACAAAGCCTAAAATTTTAACTATTGGGCCTTTTCTAGAAAAAGTTTGCTTATCTCTGCTCTAGTATATATAGTTAGGAGAAAAATTGCTAGGTTATGGGATATGTTTACCTTCAACTTATGAGATAATGCCAGGTTTTCTAAAATGTTTATACAAATTTGTACTGCTGTCAGTGGGTTTTGAAGAATTTCATTGCTGTACACATTCATCTGTATTGTCCAACCTAATTTTAGTTCTGGTGAGTAGTAATACCTTCATTGTGTTATTTTGCCCCCCAAATTGTAATGTGAGAAGATTCAAAAATACAGAAAAGTTGAGTTTTATAGTGAATACCCATATATACTCACCATCTAGATTCTACAATTTACATTTTACTGTACTTGTTTATCACTTATTTTCCATTCCTGTATCTATCCATTTCATAGTAAGTCCATTTCTAAGTTACAGAAATGGTTACAATTCCCACCTGCATATCCTGAAATTCAATATTTGTTAACAGTTCTCTTTTTATTTAAGGCAAAGCTTACGTACAATGAAATGCACAAATTTTAAGTGCACCATTCATGAGTTCTGACAGATGCATAAACGTGTGCAACTCAAACTTCCCAAGATAACAGAACATAACTGTCAGCCCTAAAAGTTTCTGCATGCAGCCTCCCAGAAAATCCCTGTTCCTGCCCTCCAAAAGGCAAACCACTGTTCACATCTTTTTCTACCACATGAAGTTTTGCCTGTTCTAGAACTGTATATAAGTGGGATTAAATAAATCTTCTTGTGGTCATATGTTTTCACTTTTCCTGGGTAGATACCTGGGAGTCAGATTTTTGAGTCACAGTGGCAGCTGTCATTAGTTTTATAACCAAGTCGTGGATCTTTTTCCAAGGTGGCTGCACCATTTGTATTTCCACCAACAATCTATGAGAGTTCCAATTCCTCCACACCTTCACCAACATTTTTTTTTTTTTATGTTAACTATTCTAATGGTTGTATAGTGTTAGGTCATGGAGTTTTTCACTGTAGTTTTAATTTGTGCTTACCTGATGACCAAGGAGATCGGGCAACTTTTCATAGAACTATTGACCCTTTAAATTTTCTCATTTGTTAAATGCCTATTCATGTTTTTTGCTTATTTTTCCATTGGAGTGGTTATCTTTTTTCGTTTTTTCTGTCTTGGCTATTTTTGGGCCTTTGTGTGTCCATATACATTTCATAATTTTTTTTAATGTTTATTTATTTATTTATTAGAGAAAGGGAGCATGGTGTGCACATGTGCTGGGGAGGGACAGAGAGAGAGGGAGAGAGAGAGGGAATCCTAAACAGGCTTGACACTTAGCATGGAGCCCTGTGTGGGGTTTGATCTCACGACTGTGTGGTCATGACCTAAGCTGGTATCAAGAGTTGGATGCTCAACTAGCTGAGCCACCCAGGGTGCCCCTCCATATAATATACACTTTAGAACCAACTTGTAAATGTTCACACAGAGAGATGCAGAAACTGTTCTAATTTTGAGAGTGTTTTGAATTTATAGGTCAATTTGAGGAGAAGTGGTACATTTGCAATATTTGGTCTTCTGGCACAAATGGGATATCTCTCTGTTATTTTTAGTTTTCTCCAATTTCCCTAAGTAAGATCACAGTTTTTTTGTTTTTGTTTTTTTTTGTGGGGGCCTTTTACGTCTTTTGTTAGATTTATTCCTAGGTACTTGATAGTTTTAATCCTTTTGTAAATAGTAACCTTAAAATTATTTGGAGGACCATATTTATTGAGGCCGAGGAGGATTGTCTTTCTTCCAAAGGATTTTCATTTGTTTCTTTCATGGGATTGTAGGAAGTGCTAGTTCAGGATGATTTTAATTTAAATCTAAAATCTGAAGTCCCTGTCCCACTAGATAATTGAATACTTGGCTGCAACTCCATATGAAGGCTGATAAACTTCTGGTTCATACCCACTTAAGTCCTTCAGTGTGCTAGAGAGTAGGGCATAGTTACCACTTTTGGCAGGGTCTCCATGAAGCTGCTTTCCCAGAATTTAGCAAATATTAAAGCGGGCTTTACATGACAAGGCGTACCTGTTAGTCTGACAGTTCCCAAGTAACCTGTGAGAACTTTGATGCAGATGGATTGGTCTGAATCACCTACCTAGTCCACAATCACTACAACTTGAAGAGGTTTTTTTTATGATTCCACTGAATTTGTATTTCTGTTCCTGAGTTTTTTTTTTTCTGTTTCTAGAATCTCTCTCTTTGGCAAATCACTTTTTATAGTTTCCCATTCATATAGCTATCGTCATATTTGTCTTTTCTTTACACATATTAACATAGTTATTATCTATGTACTTTGAGTCTTTTTCTCTTTGCTCATGAAGAGATGTTTTATTGTCAACCTTGTTATAAAAGACAATATGATTGACATTGTATTTGAAGCTGTATTTGCAGGAATCGTTTCAGGCATGCTGGAATGTGTTTCCCTTCAGAGAGGATTTGAGTCTGTTTCTGCCAGGTGTCTGGAGTATTTGAACCAAGGACCACCTTAAAACATATTCAAGGCTTGGGATTTCATTAATGGCATTTAAGTAGGGGGATCTTTTGTTAGATACTCCACTTTCATTTGAATCTGACTTTATATATGAATATTAATCTGTGCTTTAAAGAAGATGCTGTTAAAAATTTTTATCAGTATTCTTTCTTTGATTTTTGTGAGAGATTGACCTGAATTATAAAGCCTGCTTTACTGAAACATCATGTTCTACTTCTTTAACTAAATACCTGTTGTTGGACACTGAGATATTTTTTTCTTACTTTATAAATAATATTGTGATGAAAGGAAATTATTCCTTTATTTGTATTTGTCCTGTTAATTTACTTCATACTAATTCTGGAAGTAAAATTGTTAGGGTCTGCTTGTTTTAAGGCTTTTTGATACGTATTGTCAAAGTGCGCTACACAAAGATTGTCCTGACATTGTGTTTTCTAAGTCTTTTTAATTTTTGCCTTTTTAATAGGTATAAATTAATATGGCATTATTATTTTAATTGACTCCCCTCCCCATTCTTCCCTGTCCTAAATAGGAATGTTTACCATGGTTTTTCTGTCCCTGTTCTAGTACTGTTTATTAAGTGTGTGCGTGTGTGTGCGCACACGCACGTGCAGAGGATAGATACCTTATCTTTGAAATGAGAAGCTTTATCGTTTTCTTTTTTTTTTTTTTTTAATTTTTTTTTTTTCAACGTTTATTTATTTTTGGGACAGAGAGAGACAGAGCATGAACGGGCGAGGGGCAGAGAGAGAGGGAGACACAGAATCGGAAACAGGCTCCAGGCTCTGAGCCATCAGCCCAGAGCCCGACGCGGGGCTCGAACTCACGGACCGTGAGATCGTGACCTGGTTGAAGTCGGACGCTTAACCGACTGCGCCACCCAGGCGCCCCGCTTTATCGTTTTCTAATACAGAGACCACCAAGCATCATCCACAGATGCTGAACTTTGAGACTAATGCCATTACTGAATAGAACTTTTAGATTATTTCACTTGTGATAGGATTGAATGTATTTTGTAGCATAAGTTGTGTAAACTGTAAATTAGTGACTGGACGAATGGATTGCAATAATCATTGGTGCTGTTCACCAGTAAGTTTGGTTTCCTTCTTTCTGGGCAAGTAGTAGAATTATACTTCCTGCTCCTTTGGACATTGCACACCTGTAAGATTTGCTGTTATTGAAATGTGAGTGGAGTTGACCTGTATAACTTTTAGAAAGAACCAGTTTGCCGTTATGCAGGAGATTGGAGCATCCAAAAGCTATCTGATTGCGTGGTGAGAACCACTGGTAGTGAAGTGTTCCTCCTTCCCACTGCCGCCTTCCCACCACCCCTTCACGAACATGCAGAAAAGCAGGAAATACCATTTTTTGTTAATCCATTAAAAATTTCAGATTCTTGGGGCGCCTGGGTGGCGCAGTCGGTTAAGCGTCCGACTTCAGCCAGGTCACGATCTCGCGGTCCGGGAGTTCGAGCCCCGCGTCGGGCTCTGGGCTGATGGCTCAGAGCCTGGAGCCTGTTTCCGATTCTGTGTCTCCCTCTCTCTCTGCCCCTCCCCCGTTCATGCTCTGTCTCTCTCTGTCCCAAAAATAAATAAATGTTAAAAAAAAAAAAAAAAAAAATTTCAGATTCTTTAACTGTAGTATAACCTAACCAATCTTAACCAATGTAGATCGCTGTAAAAGTGATCAGGAAAGGTACAAAGGCTGATCATCTGGACAATTATAAATGAATGGAATTTTAATTTACTTTTATTTTTGCCACTTATATGATTATTGTTTGTGTTTTGCTTTTAGATTACTGTACTTATGTCCTTACAACCTAGGGGTTTATTGAGAGTAACTTGGATGTTAAATGATATAAATATTCCCTTCAGTTTGTTGTTTATATTTTATCTCATTTTCAGATCTTTTCTTTTTCTCGAAGTTTGCAATTCTTATCCAGTCAGATCAGTGTTTTCCTTTTTGAAGACATAATGATCTGAGCTAGTAGATCTATAGTTGTTCCTAGGAAAGCTGGTAGTTTAAGTTTGAAGTTGTTGTGTATGGCTAGAAAATTGAGAAATGGGGGCACCTGGCTGACTCCGTCCGTAGAGCACCTGGTTCTTTTTTTTTTTTTTTATTTATTTTGAGAGAAAGAGATAACGAGTAGGGGAGGGGCAGAGAGAGGGGGACAGAGGTTCTGAAGTGGGCTCTGTCCTGACAGCAGAGAGCCTGACATGGGGTTCCAACCTGTGAACGGTGATATCATGACCTGAGCCGAAGTTGGATGCTTAGCTGACTGAGCCACCCAGGCATCCTGAGCACATGATTCTTGATCTTGGGATTGTGAGTTTGAGCCCCATGTTGGGTGTGGAGATTACTTAAGAATAAAATCTTTAGGGGGTGCTTGGGTGGCTCAGTTGGGTAAGCATCCTCTTGATTTCAGCTCAGGTTATGAGATCCCCAGCATTGGGCTCTACACTGATAGCGTGGAGCCTGCTTGGGATTCTCTATCTCTGTCTTTGCCGCTCCGCTGCTTGCATGCATGCTCTGTCTCTCTCAAAATAAAGAAACATTAAAAAAACTTAAATTGGTAAAAAAGAAAATTGAGAAATAGTTAAACTGGTGCACCTGGGTGTCTCAGTTGGTTAAGTGTCCAACTTTGGCTCAGGTCATGATCTCATGGTTTATGAGTTTGAGCCTCACATCAGGCTCTGTGTGCACAGCTCTGAGCCTGGAGCTTAGTTCGGATTCTTTGTCTCCCTCTCTCTCTGCCCTTCCTCCCTGGCACTCTGTCTGTCTGTCTCTCTCTCAAAAATAAACATTAAAAAAAACAAAATAAGAAATAGTTAAACCACTCTTAAATGCAAATACGCATTTTTTTTAAATGTATGTTTATTTTGAGAGAGAGCATGTACGTGAACGTGAACAGGGGGGAAGCAGAGAGAGAGAGAGAGGAGAGAGAGAATCCCAAGCAGGTTCTGCACTGTTAACACAGAGCCCTACCCAGGGCTCTATCTTCTCATGAACTGTGAGATCATGACCTGAGCCAAAATTAAGAATCTGATGCTTAATCAGCTGAGTGACCCAGGCACCCCTGCAAATACATAGTTTAAGAAATTAATATAACTCTTGAATTAAGATTATGGTTCTTTTTGGTCTGTATTAGCCTGTGTTTTTATTATAATTTCTTTCCTAGTATAATACTTTTTCTTTTTGCTGTTGTTCCTTTGTGGTATATGTCCTCAGAAGTTGGCACAGTAGAGGTGCCTGGGTGGCTCAGTTGGTTAAGATCTGACTCTTGGTTTTGGCTCAGGTCATGATCTCACTGGTCATGGATTCAAGCCACATGTCAGGCTCCTCCCTGGCAGGGTGGAGCCTGCTTGGGATTCTTTTTCTCTGCCCCTCCCCCTCTCGCATGCACTCTTGGTCTCTCTTTCAAAATAAACTTAAAAAAAAAAAAAAAAAGAAATTGGCAGAGTAGGAATTTGAAAGTATGTTGAATTTAAAATTTCTTTCATATTTTGACTTTCTTAATGATTTAGTACTCATATTAGGAATTATTTGAGATATCAGGATTTTTAAAAAATATTTTGTGAAAGTACAGTATCTTTACTAGAATAGGAAAGTGTTTTATTGAATGAAGGCTTAATTTCTTTTAAAAATTTTAATTTCTTAAACCACATAAAATGTATTTCCTTTTAGATAAGTGATGAAGAGAGGAGTCTCCGAGAACATGAGATTATTGCTTCATCAACCTCTTCGAGTGCGTCTAAGTCGGAGTTGGAGTTGGAGTCAGTTTATAAGGTACATAAACTTTTAAAATACTTCCTGGGTTTTGTTAAATATATCACATTGAGCTTTATATACGTATTTAATTAATACAGTTGTATAGTCTCTGGTCACTGTAGCTTCTCTCTCTCCTGTGCAGAATTCATTTTCACCCCACTGAGGGTGTGCCAACCCTTCTGTGCTGGGCTGTCCTCCTACATAGCCTACACACCCTTGTAACCTTGTTTGAACTCTGACCCTGCCAAGGCAGACCATTCTCTTCAAGAAATACTCTGCTCACAATGCCTAGGCTTTTACACTTCATGCTGAGCTGCACTGGCAGGAGTACTCTCCCCTCCTTGAAGTCTACTTGACTTCAACACTTCGTTCTGGATCACTGCTGTGTGATAGCCTTTTACATCACTCTTGGGCTCTGATGCCATGCTTGGACTGTCTTCCCCACCTGGACTCTTTCTTATTCTGTTTGGGCTATGATGCCATCTGCCTACTTGCTCTCTCATGGCAAGACCTTCTTTAACCTACTCAGGTTCTGACATCTTGAACCAGGCCACTTCTGCTGCCTTCTGTTCCTCAGCACAGGTACCTACTTTGCTTGCACCCATTGAACAGCTTTTGGACTGAATAATTCAGAAGGGGAAGGGGGAGAGCTGAAAGTGATTTTAAAATCTGACAGTTGTAACACTACAATTTCCTTTGAAAAGGATGTACTGATTATTGTTGGTGAGTGCCAGTAGTTTAAAATCCTGCTTCCACATTAGCTCCCTATTTAGGCTTCCGCCTTCTACTCATTAGGCCACCATTCAGTAAGCTTCCCAAACTTAGAGTATGGGAATCAACATTTATTCCTCCCATACCACACATTTCCCATAACTCTGCCTTCACATCATTTTCTGCTTCTCCTTGGGCATTTTTATTTCCACTGTGACTACCTTAATCTAGAATCATGGAATATTGGAGCTAAAGAACCCCTAAGGGTCATTTATACCATCCCTTTCTCCCCTTCCCCCGTTTTGTAGATTTGGCCACCATGGTTTAGAAGCATTCATTAAATGTGTAGAAATCATAAGTCTGGTCAGTCACAGAACTTGGACTAGAACTCATGTTTCCAAACTATCCCCATCTCTTACCTGCATCATTGAAATAAACCCTCTAACCTCTTCCTCTAATATGTTCTGTGTAAGTTGTTTGATGCTGTGTCAGACACATACCACCCTGTAGAGCTGTTTGACTTCCCATATGTGTCTGTCTTGTTTGCTCAACTATGTGATGAACTTTAGTAACAGATCTGTTAAAAAAAAAAAAACGTGATTTTCTTATTGGGTGGTGGTATTGGATATATGGAAGAATCTTAGGCATATTGATTTAATTCCTCTAAAACTTGGGTGACTAGGCAATTTGGGGATTATTTCTTTCACCTGATTTTTTAACCTCATTTTTAAAAAGAAAAACTATATTGGAGAGAGAGGATGATATTCAGTTTACTAATACCATATTCTGCTCATATCATAAAATTTTAGGGTAGGTCTTAGGATTTTAAAAAATCCAAGTGGAGTGGTATGTTTTTTTTTAAAATGGTATTTACTGGCAAATACTTCAGTAGCAGAACTGAACACTTACTATTTCCATTTCTTGGTATTGAGATTAGCTTTTCCAATATATTTTTCTGGAGAAAGAATGGAAACAGATGAAGAAATTTGGAATTACTTTAGTAATTTTCAGCACTGAACATATTGTATATAGATAATAGATGCAGAATAAAGTTGTGGAAAATGTCATATGAGGGGAATGCAATGTGCTTAGAGGGCTTGAGTTGAGAGTTTAAAATTCTGAGGATTTTAATTTGTAAATTTATGAGTTAAGAGTAAAATAATGCATACTAAGTTATTTTTCAAATCATCTACTCTGAAATGAGCACATTTTTGACTGTCATCTTTTCCTAATGTTTGTTGTTTAGCTTTAAAGAATATAAATAGATTTTTTTTTTTTTTTTTAATCTGCTGGGAGAAATGAATTTCTCACAGGAAGTATTTTGTTTAGACTTAGTATGAATGAAGACTTAGGAGGATTTCATGACAGGTACCGACTTACTTTCCCTGTTTCACATGAATTCAGATCCCTTTTGCTGATGCTCTGGATTTGTTCCGAGGAAGGAAGGTCTATTTGGAAGATGGCTTTGCTTATGTACCACTTAAAGATATTGTGGCAATTGTCCTGAATGAATTTAGAGCCAAACTGTCCAAGGCTTTGGCAGTAAGTATTTCACTTTATTTCTGTTTTTACTTTATGGCCACATACACATGTTTTAATTATATACCCTTGGTAGTTTTGTTCTACACTTCTTGAGAAATAAGTTAATTTAATTTTTATAACAACATTCAAATTGCTTATGATGTACTGGTAATTCTGGAAGCATTAAGTTTTTATTTGTTACTGCCCATAATTAGTTTTCTTATCTTTCTCATAGTAATACTAATAGTGAGCTGATTAATTTTGTGAGAAGCTTCTATGGGTCATGTCTGCAAGGTCATGCCTTTTTTCCTTGGAGATGCATTTCATATAAGGCCCTTCACATTTGTTGTGGCCTGTGGTGTATATAACACCTAGATTTCTGTCCTAAATTGGTATTTTGTGTCAGTAGAGGGTAATATAGAAGAAGGTCTTTATATTAAGTAATAAAAACAGCGATATGCTAGTGCTGCAGTAAACAACCTGCTGAATGCAATTGGTGGTAGCTGTTTGAATAAATAACACGATCAGCGCTTTTCAATGGATTTGTTGCAAGTGTTACAATGAAGTGATAACATCTTAAAAAATATACATGTTTTGGTAGGGGCTCTGAACACCCCACTTAAATCACTGAGTTGCTCATCCAGACAGAAAATCAGTAAGAAACAGTGGCTTTGAATGACACATTGAACCAGATGGATATAACAGATTTGTTCAGAATATTCTATCCCCAAATAGCAGAATGCACATTCTTTTCAAGTGCACATGGAACAGTCTTCAGAATAGATCACATTAGGCCACAAAACAAGTTTCAACAAATTCCAGAAGACTGAAATCATGTCATACATTTTTTGGAGTTACAGTAATATAGAACTAGAAATCATCACAGAAAAACCTCGGAAAGAACACAAATACTTGGAGGTTACATACATGCTACTAAATAATGAATGGGTCGACAAAGAAATAGGAAATCAAAAGATAACATGGAAACAAATGAAAATACAGTGCCCAAACTTAGGGGATGCAGCAAAAGCAGGTCTAAGAGGGAGGATAATAACAGTAGTGGTCAAGTCAAGAAGAACAAACAAAGCTGAAAGCCAGTGGAAGAAAGGAAATAATAAAGATTAGAGTGGAAAGAAGTGAAATAGAGACTGAAGAAACAATAGAACAGAACCAGAGCTGGTTCTTTGAAAAGATCAACAAAATTGATAAACTTTTAGCAAGACTCAAGAAAAAAAGAGCAAGGACTCCTATAAAATCAGAAAGGAAAGAAGAAGTAACAACCAACACCACAGAAATATAAAGGATTGTAAGAGAATATTATGAAAAATTATATGCCACCAAATTGAACAACCTAGAAGGAACAGATGAATTCCTAGAAGCATTTAACCTTCCAAAACTGAAACATGAAGAAATAGAAAATTTGAGCAGACTCATTACTAGCAATTACATTGAGTTGGTAATCAAAAAACTTGCAAAAAACAAAAGTCCAGGGACAGATGGCTTCACAGGCAAATTCTACCAAACATTTAAAGAAGAGTTAATACGTATTCTTCTCAAACTATTTCAAAACATACAGGAGGAAGGAAAGCTTCGTTCATTCTATGAGGTCAGCATTACCCTCATACCAAAAGATACTACAAAAAAGTACTATAGGCCAATATCTCTGATGAACATAGATACAAAAATCTTCAACAAAATATTAGCAAACTGAATCCAACAATCCATTAAAAAAAATCATTCACCAGGATCAAGTTGGATTTCTTCCAGGTATGCAAGGGTGGTTTGATATTCACAAATCAATGTGATAAATCACATCAAAAAGAGGTAAAAACCATATGATTGTTTCAGTAGATGTAAAAAACGCATTTGAGAAGTAAAACATCCATTCATCATTAAAACTCAGTAATACAGGTTTAGAGGGAACTTACCTCAACATAATAAAAGCCATATAACAACATCGTACTCCGTGGTGAAAAACTGAGAACTTTTCCCTTAAGATCAGGAATGAGACCAGGATGTCCACTGTCCCTCTTTTATTCAGCGTAGTTTTGGAAGTCCTAGCCAGAGCAGTCAGACAAGAAAAAGAAATAAAAGATATCCAAAGTGGTAAGGAAGAAGTAAAAATTTTACTGTTTGCAGATGACGTGATACTGTACGTAGAAAATCGGAAAGATTCCACTAAAAAACTACTAGAGCTGATAAATGAAATCAGTAAAGTCATAGGATACACAACTCATATACAGAAATAGTGCCTTTCTATACACTAATAATAAGTAGCTGAAAGATAAATTGAGAAAACATTTTGTTTTAATTTTTTTTTTTAACGCTTATTCATTTTTGAGAGACAGAGACAGAGCATGAGTGGGGAAGGGGCAGAGAGAGAGGGAGACACAGAATCTGAAGCAGGCTCCAGGCTCTGAGCTGTCAGCACAGAGTCTGATGTATGGCTCGAACTCATGAACTGCAAGATCCTGACCTAAGCTGAAGTTGGATGCTCAACCGTCTGAGCCACCCAGGCGCCCCAAGGAAGCATTTCTGTTTATAATTACGCCCACATGCTGATATAGCTGAATTATATACATTTAGGTAATCTCAGTCAGTGATAAAAATGATTTATACCAGAAAATATACTTTTTAACTCCAAAGGAAAGGTTGGCCTATACTTCTAACTGTAATTAGTATAGCTTAAAAAGAGCCACATCACGTAACCTTGAAGTTCTGAATCAAGTACCAAAAAAGGTGTTTGAAAAAACAAATCAGATAAAGTGTTTAGGAATAAACTGAACAACAGAAGTGAAAGATCTGTACTCTGAAAACTGTAAAACACTGATGAAAGAAACTGAAGATGACATCTACAAAGGGAAAGATATTCCATGTTCATGGATTGGGAGAACTAATACTGTTTAAATGTCCATTGTACCCAAAGAAATCTACAGAACTAATGCAATCGCTATCAAAATGCCAATAGCATTTTCCGTAGAACTAGAACAAATAACCCTAAAATTTGTATGGAACTATAAAATCCCCGAATAGCCAATCTGAAGAAAGGGCAAAAAAAGAGGTGTCACAATCTCAGATTTCAAGGTAGACTACAAAGCTATAGTAAGCAAAACAGTAATATCCTGGCACAAAAATATAAATACTGATCAATGGAACAGAATAGAGAGTCAGAAATAAACTCATGCTTTGATGATCAATTAATCTATGACAAAGGAGGCAAGAATATACAAGAGGAAAGTCTTTTCAGCAAATGTGAAAACTGGATAGCTACATGCAAAAGAATGAAACTGGACCACTTTCTTACATGATATATAAAAAATCAATTCAAAATGGATGAAGGACCTAAATGTGAGACCTGAAACCATAAAAGTACTGGAAGAAAACAGGCAGTAATGTCTTGGACATCAGCTGTAGGAACATTTCTCTAGGTAGTTTCCTTTGGCAAAGGAAAGAAAAGCAAAATTAAACTATTGGGACTACACCAAAATAAAAAGCTTTTGCAAAGCAAAGGAAACATTAACAAAACTAAAAGCCTTCCAAATGAGAGAGATTTGCAAATTATGTGTCTGATAAGGAGTTAATGTCCAGATGTATTAAGAACTTAATACAACTCAACACTAAAAAAATAATCTGATAAAAAATGGGCAAAGAATCTCAATAGACATTTTTCCAAAGAAGACATATAGATGGCCAAGAGATACATGAAAATATGCCCAGCATCACTCATCATCAGGAAAATGCAAATTAAAACCACAATGAGATATCACCTCATGCCTGAGAGAATGGCTAAAACCCAAAACACAAACAAGTATTGGCAAGGATGCAGAATAAAAGGAACCCTTGTGCACTGTTGGTAAGAATTCAAAGTTGTGCAGTCACTGTGGAAAACACTATAGAGTTTCCTCAAAAAATTAAAAATAGGATTACCATATGATCCAGCAATTTCACTACTATTTGCCCAAAGAATATGAAAACACTAATTCAAAAAGATATATGCACCCTTACATTTTGCTACATTATTTATAATAGCCAAAACATGGAAGTAACCTAACTGTCCATTGATATATGAATGGGTAAAGAAGATGTACACATACACGAATATTATTCAGCCATGAAGAATGAAATCTTGCCTTTTGCAACAACATGGATGGATATAAAGGGTATAATGCTAAGTGAAATAAGTCAGAGAAAGACAAATACCATATGATTCCACTTAATGTGGACTTGAAGAAATCAAAGGAAAATAGAGACAAGAAGCAGGCTCTGAAATACAGAGAACTAATTGATGGTTACCAGAGGGAGGGTGGGTGGGGGTTATGTGAGATAGGCGAAGGGGATTAAGAGTATACACTAATCAAGATGAACATTGAGCAATATATAGAATTGTTATATCATTATATTGTACACCTGAAATAATATAACACTGTATGTTTATTATACTTGAATAAAAATACACATTTTGCAGTATTGTTGCCTTTTAATAGGAATCTAGTTTTTAAAAATACTGTTTTTGGTACTTGGTGCAGAAGAGAACTTTAAAGTTGTGATGTTACTCTTTTTACCTATACACACAGTAGAATGATAGGCCAACCTTTACTTTTGAATTAAAAATTGTTATATTTTCTGGCATAAATAATTTTTATTACTGACCGGGGTTACCTAAACATGTATAATTCAGCTATTTCAGCATTTGCGAAGACTAAAATATTACCTCTGGTTTGACTGATAAGGCAGTTAATGAAACCACCTAGTATGATAGGTGTTTACTAACTTAAATCTTCTTTCTCTCTCCCTAATTCTGTATTTTTCATATTTAAAAAATCCTCAGTATAGTTGATGTTTTTAAGTAGTTTCTTTAGTTGTCTGTGACTTATGTTGGACCATCATCTATTTACAGATGAAAATAGTGTCTTTCACTGCTATGAATCTCTGTGCAAACACTGATGTTTGCCTCCTGGTTGCCCATTCCCCTTGTGTTATTATTACTGGTTTTGTTCACCCATTTTTCTCTCTGCTGACATTTTGGACAGCACTTCTTTGTGTGAAACAGCTGTATACTTTTCAGGATGTTGGGCATCTCTAGCTCTAGTTTACTAAATGCTAATAGTGGCCCTCCCCAGTTCCCATGACAACCAAAAATATCATCGTACATTTGCAGAAAGCTTCTAGAGTATTGGTAACATCCCTGTGCTGATTTTGAAAAGTTTTGAAAAGATTTTGAAAAGGAAAGTTTTCTTTTCTTTTTTTTTCTTCCAAATTGTTAGTCTGTGTACATAGTATAATGTAATTTGGCTGAAAATTTGAATTGTTTGGGTGCTTCTGAAAGAAAGTTTTTCTTACTAATAAAAAATGGGCACATGCATATTTGCTATTCAGTTTTTTTTCAGTTTATCTTTCTAATAATTTAATGTAGAAAGGATATGTGCAGGTTTTTGCAAAGTTTATTTTTTTGTTTTGTGCAGAGGATGCAACCTCTAAATATACTGAGGTTAAGGACAAACTTTTTTTTTAGAGTTTATTTATTTTGAGAGAGAGAGGGAGAGGGGCAGAGAGAGAGGGAGAAAGAAATCCTAAGCAGGCTCCACACTGACAGCACAGAGCCTGCTATGGGGCTTTGAACCCAAGAACCATTAATTAGATCGTGACCTGAGCCAAAACCAAGAGTGGGATGCTTAATTCACTTTGCCACCCATGTGTCCCAAGGGCAAACTCTTTAAGTTCTTAAGTTAGTAATATCTTTATTTTTTTCAGCAAATTGCATTTAAGTTTTGTATCTTGTTGGTAAAAAATACAGCATATGGGGGTACCTGTGTGGCTCAGTTGGTTAAGCTTCTGACTCTCGATCTCACGGCTCATGAGTTTGAGCCCTGCATCAGACTTTGCAATGGCAGCTCAGAGATTCTCTCTGCTTGGGATTGTTTCTATCTCCCTGTCACTCTGCCCCTCCCTTGATTGCACTCTCTCTTTTTCTCTCTCTCAAAATAAATAAATACACATTAAAAATATACATAACATATGAACTTTGAATTCCTTTCTGTTGCTTCCCTCCTGCTTATTCTTTTCTCCCCCCAAAATAACTTTTAAACAAAATTGATAATCTTTTACAATTTTGAAATTGCAATTCAGAAACAGTTGCAAGTAAAAAACTAGCTTTTTGCCACAACCATTTGAGAATAAGTTCCCAACCTGATGTCTCATTACCCCCCAGTACTTTAGGGTGTAATTCTTATAAACAAAGATGTTCTCCTATATAACCACAGTTCACCTTTCAAAATAAGCACATTAGCACCAATACATGACTACCAGCTAATCCTCAGACCCCATTCAAGTTTCACAGTTGTCTCGATCATGTCCTTTATTTCAGAAGGATCCAATCTTCTATTACATGTATTATTTAGTTATGTCTCTTTAGCCTGTCTGGAACAGGTTCTTAGTTTCGACTTTTATGACTTTGTTGCTTTTGAAGAAAATAGGCTAGTTATTTTGTAGAATATTTCTGTTGGGGTTTGATGTTTCTGCATGTTAAGATTCAAGTTACACATCTTGAGCAGGAATATCATAAAACTGGTGATATGCTGTTTTTATTGGATCCTGTTAGGTAATCCACGATTTTGATTCATCTCAATTCTGATTGACTTAGTGTATTTTCTCCTTCTGTTGTTGAGAGACATTTGGTTTCGTTTTCTTTCTTTTCGTTATTACTAATACTGCTGCTCCGAACATTCTAGGACATTTTTGGAAAACACATTTCTGTTGTTATATGCCTAGGATTGGAAATATAGGGTAAATAGGATATGTCCATGTTCCACTTTAGTGGATTCTGACTTAATTTTAATGAATTTGTCCTATAGATAGTTACTGTAGTCCCATCTTGTACCACCTTCTTGCTCATGACACTCCAGCCATACTGGCCTTTTTTATTCTGCAAAAGTGCCATGATTGTCTCCTGCCTAAAACACATTTTCCTCTGTATTTGTTCAGCTGGCTCCTTCATGTTAGATATAGTATTGTTATTGTTTATTTCTTTGGTAATTGTCTACCTCCACTACAAAATAAGCTTTATAAAAAAAAAATTTCATCTATCTATATTGTTAAGTACTGTGTCCCTAGGACCCAAAACAATATGTGGGTAAACAGAAAGTTATTAAAAAAAATAAACTATTAACTGAAAGAACTGGCCAAAGCTTCTAAAATTGTTATGTGAGGCAAAGAAATATATCTTTCCTTCATTCTTTTTCCCCTAACTAGTTATCAATTCATTGTATCTCAGCTCCTAATTCAACCTTTATGCCTCCTCTGTAACCGGACCCTAATATAATTTTTAATATTTGCTCAGTTTAAAAAAAATACAAATCCCTTGATAATACAACTCCTTAAAAAGATACAGTTAGGGACGCCTGGGTGGCTCAGTCCGTTAAGCATCCAACTCTTGATTCAGCTCAGGTCATGATCTCATGGTTGTGAGATTGAGCCCTGTGTCAGGCTCCACACTAAGCTCTCTCCCTCTCTCTCTGCCCTTCTCCCCCACTTGTGCTCTCTCTCTAAAATTAAAAAAAAATGGTATTAATTTATTAATATATACTGTTATTAAGCATTATATAATGTCCAGCTTACAATTTTGTCCATTCAACAAGCATTTTTTAAACATATGTCAGGTTTACTATATAAGTGCCTTGGTAGTAAGGGAGATGGGAAGTTTATGAGACAGGGCTTTGACCCTTAAGAACTGTCTTATCTAGTAGGGGGAGCTAAAGTGTGTACATTAAAGACTCAGTGACTAGGTTGATAATGGGGATTGTCCTGATAGTTTTGTCACCTCAACTCAGGGAATTTTGAGAAAGGATGGAATTGACGTTGGCTTTAGGTGATTTGCTATAGGGAGATGAACAGATTGCAGAGAGCAGTGAAGCTAAATGATTGGGTTGCTGGAATGTCTGGGCTGTGTTTGGGGACTGGTTAGTGGTTTGTTTGCTTAGATTTAATGCCTGTGATGAATAGTAGAAGATAAACTGTAGCAATGCATATCACTAGGCTAAGGAGTTTGAGTTTTAGTCTGTATGCTAATGGTTTCCAGACATTTTTGGTATACTCCTTGTTAAAATATCACACATCTTTAATGTACAGATGTAGATATTAGAAAAGGGTGCTTTTAAAAAAGAATTAGAAGAAAGAAATAGGAATAGATATTTAATAATTTCTTTCCCTATCTCAGTAGGTCATCTTTCATTATCCATTTTGGAAACAATACTGATAAATTGCTGGTGTTACCATTGGAGATGTGTTTTAGCAATAGGAATATAAGAGCTGTTTGAGAGAAAATGATTTTCGTATTGGGTGTGTTGAATTTCTTGGACTAATAGGACATTCTAGTAAATCTGGGTTGAAACTTAGAAGAGTGCTTGGAGATGAAGACATTGATTTGGGAGTCACAACCACACACACATTAGTTGTGAAGTTTTTGAACACGAAATAGTGGGTTCAGTTTCTAAGGAGTAAAGAATAAAGAGAGAAGAGGATCAAATACCAAATGATTTCAAGGTTGGGTGTGGGGATCATTCAGGTGCTATGAGTTGGATACCACAAATGAACAAATCAGTCTTGGCTTTTTTCACCAATTGTATTTTACTTTACAAAATGAGACTTTTGGCACCATTCACAGAATAAGATTCAGTAGCAGTTATTTTCTTGTCTTAGTGAAATATTCTAGATTTTTGATAGAAAGGTTTTACTTATTGAGGAAAATCAGTAATGTATATGAAAGTGCTTTTTTTTAAAAGTTGCAGAGTGCTGTATATTTTTTAGATATTCATTCGAAGGGTTTAGTTCTTGGGAAGAATAATATTTTAAGAGGTTTTGATTTTTCTTTTTATTTCCCCCAATAGTGCTTAGTGCAGTTTTGCATTTTGTGTTTATGGAAATTATTGGTGGCAAGAATTTTAATGAACCACTTATTTCACGTTTTCTTTGCTTTTTGCCAGGAAATGTTAGCGGTACATATACACAGATTTCTTTAGAGCAGGAAAGGATTTTAGAGCTGTGTGGTAATAATTTGTGCTTTCTTGCCCCGATTCTTGGTGACTAGAAGGCAAACTCTAAGTTTATAGATATCAGTGGGCATGCTTTCTTGTCCTATTATGTATGGTAGTACTTTAGTGCAATGCTTTCTTATTATGAGAGGCTCTCAGTAAATACCAGCAATGTCTCTTCATTTTGCCCGTGAAAGGTTAGCCTCACAAAGGTTGAATGGTTTATCAGAATTCATTCAGCTAATTAGTAAAGGACCCAGGTCTCCCCAAGCTCGTTAAGTCCAGTAGCCTTCCTTTTTGCTACACTTTTTTGCCTCTCCCCGGCCCAGTCAAATACCTCTGCCCTTCTACTGCTTTCTCTCATTTGCCCTCAATAAATATTTTCATTACATGTTTTAAATGTAGAATTCACCAGGGTAGAGATCGAGCCATACTCTACTTCTCCATTGTAGGCATTGTGCTGTATTCAGCTTAATTATCTCTGAAGCCTGTCACAGTGCCTTGTGCAGAAAAGGTCCTCAGGATCTGATGAAGTACCTTGTGAGAACTGCCTGTTTATATTTTCTCTGGCTGTATCGAGGAAGCTAAAGTTAAATGGAGGTTGCACTTTAGTGTACGGTTTATAAAAGAGTGAAATCTTGATAATGTGTTAAGTGCAACTGTTTATAACCTCAAAACACTTCTGAAGAACTCCTTCAGTTGGCTGCAGTAGTTAACTCTTTTGACAGTTTTCCTCTGGCGTATGTAAGATATGAATTTTATATTTTGTTTAGAAACTCTCATGATGCAGCATAAACCAGGCTTAAACTCTAGCCACCTTGAGAATAGCAGCTTCATTCTTCATAGTTGGACTAACTCTCTAGAGTAATTCTTAGGTTACTATTTTTGTGGTCACCTCTTGTCCCCTGTGCACCCTACCTACCCCCAGTCACAGAAAAGATCCCTCCTACACTCTTTCATAAATACTCCTGTTTCTCAGGTCATTTATCATATTTAAGAATTATATTACCCATTTTAAGGCTGTAGCCTAGATTGGTTAGAAAATGCCATAAATTTATGCCATTATTTATGGTTTACTTATTATTTTTTTGCTCAGCTGCATTGCTTTAACTGATATCTGAGTATACTGAAATACAGATTTTTATCCCTATTACTTACTTGTGATGAGAAAATATCAGCAGATTCAGTTGCTAGGAAACAGCTGAATACTGAAATAGGTTTTTTTTTGGGGGGGTACTTGTAAATTCAAATCTTTGACAGTTTTACTCTCTTAGAGCAAAAATTTATTCAGTCACTGCAAGGAAAGACGCATCACCTGTTAGTTTTCCAATTTTTAAAAATATGAAGTATTTTTATATTTTATTTATTTTTTAATTTTAATTCCAGTTAGCTGACATATAGCATACAGTGTTATATTTAGTTTTCCAGTTTAAAAAATTTGCACAAGGGAGCTCGGAATATGAAAAATGTTTGAGGATTGATTAGATGTTTAGAGTGTAATTTGTAACAGTGACTGGCATTGAAAAGTAATGATTAGACAATTTTGAATTTTAGTGTTTTTTTTAAATGCTTTATTTATTTATTTATTTATTTATTTATTTATTTATTTTTGTTTATTTATTTTTGAGAGACAGAGAGAGATAGAGGACAAGCAGAGGAGGGGCAGAGAGAGAAGGAGACACAGAATCTGACACAGGTTCCAGGCTCTGTGCTGACAGCCCCGATGTGGGGCTCGAACTCACGGGCCGTGAGGTTATCACCTGAGCCGAAGTCAGATTTTTAACCAACTGAGCCAGCCAGGCGCCCCAATGTTTTATTTATTTTTGAGAGAGAGAGAGCATAAACAGGGGAGGTGCAGAGAGAGAGGACAACAGAGGATCTGAAGCGGGCTCTGTGCTGACAGCAGAGCCTGATGTGGGGCTTGAACTCAGAAACCATGAGATCATGACCTGAGCCGAAGTCGTATGCTCGATGGACTGAACCACCAAGTTGCTCCTGAATTTTAGTTTTCTTAAAGGTTTGAGTCATCATTAATGAAAGAATGAGAATGGGAGGGAAATATATATAAAACATACACACACAGGACACAGGATTTAACCAAAGTAAAATATTATATTAATTAAACCAACTTTGTCTGGTAGAAGTAGGATTGGCTGCATCCTGTATTTGCTCTTTTACCTATAATACTTAACATATGTGCCAGAGAAAGTAAATATTAAAAAGAAGTATTTATTTATAATCAGGTTGGCTTTCTTTTATAACTAGGTGTCATTTAATTTTGTGATAGTTATGTAATGTTTACAAAAAGATTTTTATTCACATTCAGTATGTTTTCTTGAGTGTTCACCTTTGGCCAGGCAAAAACACCGGTATGATTAAGCTTTAGGGTGCTCAGAAAGTGTGAGAGGGAGCAGCAGTGGGAGAGGGATATAAATGGCCATGCTACACTGTGGTCAGTAAAAGCAGAAGTACAGAGGTTGCATAGAAAAGAGAGGGATGAATTAGTGTGGAGATCTCAGAGAGAGTTTCAAAGAAAATGTCAACTCTGGTCTGGATTTTGCAGAGCTCTTTCTTAGATATGAACAATTCCTTGACCTTGTCTTTTTTGGGGAGTAGAAGTAGGGGATGGTAAATGAGGCTGCTGTTATTTTTCTTCATTTTTTAAGTTCCCTCTTTGTCCATACCCATGGCTGACAACAAACGCTGGCATTTCTCATCCTGCCCACTCCATTCAGGCAGACGAGTACTGTCCATATACAGTTTCTAATTCTGTACCTTCAAATTTCACTGCTTGTCTATTTAGTTGCACACATATATTTGAGGAACTTGTCAGGGAGTGCAGAATCCATCTTCTGATTTACATGCATTGTGAATCTTCTGCCTCAGAAATAAAAATCTTATTAAGGCTTTACATCTTTAGCTAAGTGACACAGAACCCTGTGAACTCAGGCAGCATATACACTAAAATTGGGGTGGTGTGGAGAATGTTATCTAGAATGTTCTAGGAAGCATCGTGTAAGTTCAGAGCACTTCAGATATAACATCATTTTCATATTTGATGTTCAAATAAAAACATCAAATGAAAATTGTTCTAGACTTGTTGATACTAGAAATAATCAAGGAATGATAGAATTGAGAATAACTAAATGCACAGGTTTGGTTTCCCCTACATTTTTAAGGAGGCATTAACAGTAGGAATAAATGTTTTATGAGCCTCTTGCTATTTGTATAAAATCCTTTTTGTTTTTATCATTTTATACTTTTAGGGTACATTTTAAACCATGATTATTAGGTGACTTTGTGTCTTTATACCTACATTTTAAATTATAAACTTAGAATTATGAAACTTGAGTAATATGGAAAGCATTGAAGCTGTGGTTTAAGAGCAGTTATGGCTCTTCTTTATGAAACTATGATTTTGTCCACATACAGTATTTGTTGAGTTGCAAAACAGGTGAGCAGTGTCAGTGAGCTTACTAAATTGAGCTATGAATGAGGTAATGATGTAGAAAATAGAGAACTGAAACTGGAAGAAGGTACAGAAGATGGATTTCTTTGTCATAAATTTGAAAACAGAAGAATAGCAAGCAAGATTGCTAACCAGAATGTTATCTTCTGTAGCCATTCCATAAAAAATCTAACAGTTATCACATTGACTATGAAAGGCTAAAATAATGAAAGAAGATGAAATAGTATTCAATCTTTGAGGAAAAAAACAAACTAATACAGTTTTGGATTTTGGCAGGACAAAATCCCCTGTAATCCCAAAGAAAGAGAATAACAATTTGCATTTATAGTCTATTCTTCCAAGTAGCTTAAAGCTTTGTAAGTACATTTTCATTAGTCCTTCAGACTACTTTTGAGTTTTGTTTAAAATATTAAGAAGGAAATCATCTCTACTTCTTGAGGATGGCTCAAAAAATTGTGTACTGAAGGTCCTAGAAATTACTTCTTTATCTTGATAATTTCAGTGTTTTATGTGTTTCCAATTTGATTTCTTAACACTTTGACTAAGGGATTTATTCTTCAGCAAATATTTATCAATTGCACGCTGTAGGTTGGGCCTACGGCAGGGTACAATATTTTCAAACTGTATTTTCCCCTTGTATGATGTAGTGTGGAATCATTTTTCTTTTCAGAGGTCAAGAGCCTCTGAACTTTACTTACTTCAGCTGGAGAACTGGCTTGCTGGGTTATGTGATTGTCGTAGTGGTGATGGAGCCAGGTTTCTAAGTTTTTTAAGCACTTACTCTATACCAGACACTGTTTAATTTGTTATATGTACTACGATTTAATCCTGTCAGTAACATTATGAGGTGGTTATTAATAGCATGGTTTTTGCATATGAGGAGACTGAGGCTTTAAAAGGTTGAATAACTTCTCCAGGACCCCAGTGCTGGTTAGTTGCTGAGCCAGAATTACAGGCCAGTCCACCTGAATCCATAATTTCTCTGCTCGTGATCTTTACTGATATCTTTCTCTGTGGGAAGTGACACTAGTAGGATTCTTTTTTTCCTTTTCCTTTTGGATGAGTGTAGATGAGTATAAAGGTGTCAGTCAGCCCATGACTACAGAGTAATGTCAGAATTGGGAATTTACCGGTTAGAAATACCTTAAACCAGTTAAATATCTTAAACTCCTCACGTAGGAGTTATTTTTCTTACTCACCTTGAGATAGGTGTTTGCTCACTACACTGCAATGGCTTAACAGTGTCAGGGTGTGCTTTTTAAATCCTCTTAATACTTTTCCTCACGATTATTGTCTTTCAGTTGCAGGATTCATGGCTGCTTAGCTTCGGTTTTCTTGTGTTTGTTAGGAAGATCGGCTACTTCTGCTCCTCTTCATCAGAGGAGCAAGAGGAGCAAATGTTTTCTTAGAATTGTTATCCTTTGCTATTCTTCTCTAGCAAATTCTATTTATTTCTCTAGCCAGAGCTGTGTTTCATGGCCTCTTTTGTTTTGGAGGGCACATGCTTTATTTCTTCAGCCCCTTTTGGTAGAAGCAGGCCAGGGGGTAAGGGATTGATTGAATTAGCCTGCCTACGTGTTTGCCACAAGATTGATCAGTTCTGCTGAATTTAGGCGAGATGAAACAAATTAATATTGGTATAATGGCGAAATGATCATCACAATAAGTCTAGTTACTATATATAGTTACAAGGTTTTTTTTCTCTTAGGATGAGAACTTTAAGCTCTCTAGTCTCTTAGGGAAGAGGACCTCATAAATGTGTACCTGGTGGGCATGAACTGTATTCTGCACTGCATGGTGGGTAGTACCAGGAGTTGGTACTGTTGCTGATGAGTAACTGGAACATACCTTTAGGTTTGGGTGAAAGGGCTGGTCATCTTCAGCAAGTTGTGAATAAAGGACAAGGCTTTGGAGGAAGAGGAACTGGGACTTTATTTTTGAGAAAAACTGGATTGAGAGAGAGAAACTAAAATCAAGAATGTGTTGAATTCTTGGGGCGCCTGGGTGGCTCTGTTGGTTAAGTGTTGGACTTCCGCTCATGTCATGATCTCACGGTTGGTGAGTTCAAGCCCCGCATCCGGCTCTGTGCTGACAGCTCAGACCCTGGAGCCTGCTTCAGATTCTGTGCCTCTCTCTCTACCCCTCCCCCACTCATGTGCTGTCTCTCTGTCTCTCTCAAAAATAAATAAACATTAAAAAATAATCTTTTTTAAAAAAAAAAGAATGTGTTGAATTCTTGGGTAGTTTGTGTGTTTCTGGGGCTCACTAATAAATTACTAGCCAGTCCTTTCCCCCCCCCCCTATTTTTAGCAGGTGTTTTTGAAATGAACATGTAGGCCTTATTCTTATCGTTTGAATCACTAAATTCAGACTGATTAGTCTCTTGAGTGATGGAGTGAGGGTAAGTCACACTATCCATTTACTCTTGGGAATGGATAGGTGCTGATCATTTCTGCTGTCGTGTCCCCAGTTAACAAGTATGGCTGTAGAAGGTGGACTGGGAAGGAAGAAAAGCGCCCTCTTCGTTCACCAGTGCAAAGGGAAAGTCTGCGGACAGTGAAGGATGTTGCAGCAAATGCAAGATTATTGTCATTCACTTTGTTGGGTCTCGGTGCCTGGCAGGTGACAAGGTAGCCCTTACCTGTATAAGTTTCCCCTCACTTTAAAAAATAAGTTCCTTTCTTTATGGTTCTTTTATGGTAGATTGTTCTTTTGAATGAGGTCCCTTAATTCATTGTTGTTTTAGATTTTAGAACAGGCATTTTGTAGTGTCTTTGTTGTGTGTCTGTGTGAGAGAGAAAGAGATGGAGGGAGGGCGAGAGGGGAAGGAGAAGGAGAGAGAAAATACGTATTTTTTATCAGCTTAATCTTGGATACAAAAACTTAAGTAGACATTCCTAATTGTTCAAACCTTCTATCTGAGTTACACTGAGATTCTGACTCCCACTTTCCCTACTCATCCTACAGCGTATCCATCCCATGTCTTACTTGCCCTATACTCATTTTTTTATTATCACTTACATACTCCATTAACTTTGAACCTGATGTCATGTGTCTCTCATTTATATTTTTCCTAGTTTTTTTATTGTAAAATACACATGACATAAAATTTACTGTCTTAACCATCTTTAAGCATACAGTGTAGTGGTATTAAGTGCATACATACTGTTGTACAGCCATCACCACGATCCATCTCTAGAACTTTCTTTATCTTGCAAAACTGAAACTGTACCCATTAAACAGTAACTTCCCATTGCCCCTAGTTCCCAATGCCTGGCAACCACCATTCTACTTCCTTCCCCCCCCCGGCCCCCCACCTTTTCTCCCCATCCTCAGCCTCTGGTACGCATTATTCTACTCACTGTCACTTGATTTTCGCTTAATTTTTTTTTTTTTAAAAGGTTTCACAGGGGCGCCTGGGTGGTGCAGTCGGTTGAGCGTCCGACTTCAGCCAGGTCACGATCTCGCGGTCCGTGAGTTCGAGCCCCGCGTCAGGCTCTGGGCTGATGGCTCAGAGCCTGGAGCCTGTTTCCGATTCTGTGTCTCCCTCTCTCTCTGCCCCTCCCCGTTCATGCTCTGTCTCTCTCTGTCCCAAAAATAAATAAACATTGAAAAAAAATTAAAAAAAAAAAAAAGGTTTCACATATAAGTGAGATTATTCAATATTTACCTCTCTTTTCCTGGCTTATTCATTTAGCATAATGCCTCAGGAGTCATTCATGTTGTTACTAATGGCAGGATTCACTTCTTTCTTTAAGGCAGAAAAATATTCCATTGTGTGTGTGTGTGTGTGTGTGTGTGTGTGTGTGTGTGTGTGTACATATATACATACATACACAGAACATTTTCTCTTTCCATTCATCTGTTAACAGACTTTTACATTGTTTCCATAATTTTGCTATTGTGAATAATGCTGCAGTGAACATGGGAGTGCAGATGTATTTTCAAGATAGTGAGTTTATTTCCTTTTTTGATTTGAATGTGGTGTTTTTTTTTTGTTTTACCTCCAAGTTATTTAAATTCCAGTTAGTTAAGATATAATGTAATATTGGTTTCAGTATAGAGTTTAGTGATTCATTACTTACATATGACACTTGGAGTTTACCACAAGGGTCTTCCTTAATGCCCATCACCTATTTAACCCATCTGCCTGCTCCCCTCCCCTCCAAGTAACCATCAGTTTGTTCTCTATAGTTAAGAGTCTGTGTGTTGGTTTGCCTCTCTTCCCCCCCCCCCCCCCGCCCACCCCTACGTTCATCTGTTTTGTTTATTGAATTCCACATATGAGTGAAATCATATGGTATTTGTCTTTCTCTGACTGACTTATTTTGCTTAGCATAATACTCTCTAGCTCCATCCATGCCATTGCAAATGGCAAGATTTCAGTCTTCTTGTTGGCGGAGTAATATTCCATATCTATACACACCATATCTTCTTTATCCATTCATTAGTTGACGGACATTTGAGTTCTTTCCATAATTTGGATATTGTTGACCATGCTCCTGTAAACATTGGGGTGCATGTATCCCTTTGAATTAGTACTTTTGTATTCTTTGGGTCAATACTTAGTGCAATTGCTGGATCATAGGGCAGTTCTGTTTTTTGAGGAACTTCTATACTGTTTTCCAGAATGGCTGCACCAATTTGCATTCCAACCAACAGTGTAAGAGGGATCCCCTTTTGGAATGTGTCTTTGACAGTAGACTACCTGTCATCTTTATAAGATTTTGTAAGAAAACTTATTCTTTTCCCATAATGTGAGTTTAATATATTCTTTGAAAATGCACTTTTCTTTTTTGGTCCCTCTTAACTCTTTAGTCATATTTCTAGTTGTGTGTTTCTTTCCTTTTTCTTGTATCTTAATTATTTTACTTTCTCTCAGTGATAAATAAAGCAAGGCAAGGTGGAAAGTGAGGTGGGGAAGAATTTATTAGTAAATAACACTTAGTCTTTAGTTGAGTAAAATGAAGTATTTATGTTAATATTATTTAATGAAAATGTGAGAAATACAGGAAAAAGTTGTTTAGTGTATTTACTGTAGGGCTGTGTATCTACCATATTTTATTTTGGGATTCTGTTGCATTAATTTGTTTAAATGTCTCCCCTGTATCACACTTTTCCATACTTTATGTCCTTATTGTTTCCTAGTTAGTATTTGGTGTATAGGTTGTACTTGAAACATGTTGACCTGAATATTGTCAATGTTTTCCTCAACTGTTTCTTAAATTTGCCTTGAAAGAAGTATTAATATACATAGTATATTATATATATTAACTATCAGTAAGGGATATCTTAGTATATAATTATAGAACAATTTATCTCAATAAATATATTGTTAATATTTCTTAAAAGAAATATCAGGGGCACCTGGCTGGCCTGATCACTAGAGCATGCAACTCTTGATCTTGAGGTTGTGACTTTGAGCCCCAAGTTAGATGTAGAGATTATTACTTAAAATCTTAAAAAAAAAGAAATATCAATATAATAAGACCTGCACTGGCAGGAGGAAAGTTATCAGTATGGCACAGTAAAGTATGCTGTTCAGGTAAGATGGTAAATAAGATGCAACTTTGCAGACGAAATTGCATAGTAAGTTATATGAGAGAATAAATTAAGGATATGGAGTCAGCTGAGAAGTAGATTTTATTGCACTTTGTAAAGTATAAAGGAAGAAGAAAGTCATAGTTTATAATCTACGATATATTTTAAATTATTGAAGCTGTAATTGACTTTTGAAGATACTGCAGTTTCATCAATGGGGAAATTGTACCTGGTTCTGATTTGTATGGCAGGTAAATGTCCAGTGAGGAAAGCACTTATGTACTCATCTTGCAACTGTGGAAACCCGTGTGGGTTCTTTTTCTGTTTCCAGTGGTGAACCGTAGTTGTGTTTCTTATTGCTTGGTCACAACTTTTCTTTTTTTATTGTGATTTTGTGGCCCAATATAATTTATGATTCTCCACTTCATGTTGTAATTTCTGCATGTACATTGCTAAAAGTACATAATGCATGAGTGCTGTTTAAAAAAAAAAATAACAACTTATGAATCGTGCTTGTTATTGGACTAGCCAACAATTTGACATTTATTTTGGCGCCAGTATGTTCTCAGCTTCTGATAATACCATATATTTGAACTCATCATTTTATTTAGAAAGAAGAAATCAGTATTAAATAGAATATTTTTAGTGTCTTTAAAAAAATATGATTATGGGACTTTTAAGGTTTCATATAGTGTCAGACGATTCAGCTACACTCTTGGCTGGTTGTTTATTATGTTATTAGAATACTTCAGCACATTTTAGATTTAATTCATAATTCAGTGTTGGACATTAATATATGGTTCAGTGTGTAAACACATGCATTTACATACACTCTCCAATTTTACTTTTTAAACTTTTTCACTCATGACTCTGCTATTATTGTTATAATATTATGGTGAGCAAGATTAACAACTTCTGGGAAAATTCAACCAAGAAGGCAGTAATAGGTAGTTTGCTTTATTTTTTTTTTTATTTTTATTTTTTTTTTAATATATGAAATTTATTGTCAAATTGGTTTCCATACAACACCCAGTGCTCATCCCAAAAGGTGCCCTCCTCAATACCCATCACCCACCCTCCCCTCCCTCCCACCCCCCATCAACCCTCAGTTTGTTCTCAGTAGGTAGTTTGCTTTAAAGTACCTTAGGTCTATTGGGCAGAACACCTTCAGTTAAGATATAATAATGTCTTTTGGGGCATCTGGGTGACTAAGTAGGTTAAGTGTCCTACTTCGGCTCAGGTCATGATCTCGCAGTTTGTGGGTTTGAACCCTGCCTCAGCCTTTGTGCTGACAGCTCAGAGCCTAGAGCATGCTTTGGATTCTGTCTCCCTTGCTCTCTGCTCCTCTGCCATTCTCTCTCTCTCTCTCTCTCTCTCTCTGTCTCTGTCTCTTTCTCTCTCTCAAAAATAAATAAATAAATAAAACATTAAAAAAAGAGATAACGTCTATTATGTAACTATGTAATTCTTTATTAAAGAAACATCCAAATGTTGATTATATTTTACTTTTGGTAGAGAAGACCTAATTTAAGAATTAGGAGAAAATAGGGAAGCCTGGGTGACTCAGTGTTAAGCATTTGACCCTTGATTTAGGCTCAGGTCATGATCTCATGGTTTGTGGGTTTGGGCCCCGCTTCAGGCTCTGTGCTGCCAGTATGGGGCCTATTTGGGATTCTCTCTCTGTCTCTCTCTCTCTGCCCCTCACTTGCTCTCTTTCTCTTTCTCTCAAAATGGGTAAATGAACTTAAAAAAAAATTAGGAGAAAGTTGAGTGTCATAGTTTAAGTTCTACACCTTTTTTCCTTCTACTGTAAGCTTTGTTAATAGAAAAGTGTTCTGTCCTTTATATGTATTGCAGGCTATTTTCTCTTTCTGGGTCATCCTCTGGAAATTGTTAAAACTCCTATTCCCAGGTGTGTGTGTGTCCCTAAGGGAACAATGTCAGTTATCCTCTTTGCTCTTATTAGTCTGTTTGCTTTAACTGTGCTTAGTAGTTCTCTTTAAGTCCATCCTTGGCCTCTGAGGCATTGAAACTGACATTTTGTTAAGAAATGTCTCACAATGGGGCCTCCTTTTCAGCAGCTGGGCCCCAATTCACTTAAGAATCCCTCACTCTTGGTTTTGTAATCTTGTTCTTTAAGGATCAGATCTACTTTTCCCATGACTATCAAACAGAATGAAGCTATTTGAAATGAGAGTATAGGTTTTTTTTGACTTGTTAAAGATTTGTAGTGTACTATAGCAAAGACTAGAATTACATATGACCACATTATACCTTAGGTTAGTAATATATGCAGGTTATTTTTTAAATGTTTATGACCCTATTTTTTCTTTTTTAATAATTGTTTCTCGTTTTCTTATTATGATTGGGACTGTGCTTTTTGTTTGTATTATGTTTGCATTTTTAAACCAACTTTATCGAGGTATACATTATATACATGAAATTTAACTTTAAGTGTACTGTTGGATGACATATTTATGTGGTTGTGTAACCATCATCACAATCAAGATATATAGCATTTTCATCACCCCCCCCTAAAATTCCTTATTCCCTTTAGCAGTGAATCCCCTTCTTGTACCACTGGCCCTGGGCAAACATTCATCTGTTCTCTATAATGATAATTTTGTCTGGTTAGAATTTCATATAAATTGAATCATACAGAATGTATTTGTTTGTGTTTGGCTTTTGTTTGATCTTGATTATGTTTTTAATAATCATCTGTGTCATTTCATGTATTAGCAATTTATTTTTTTTATTGTTGCATAATCCAATTTATGAATGCTCCACAGTTTATCTCATTCCCACTTGATGGACACTTAGATTATTTCTAGTTTTTGGTTATTATGAATAAAACTGCTGTGAACATTTGGATAAATACCTATGAGTGGTATTGCTGGGATGGATGGTAAGTAAGTTTAAGGTTTGTTCAATTTTATGAGAAACTTCTAAACTATTTCCAAAGTGCCTAGACTCTTTTTGCATTCCCACCAGTAGTATATGAGTTCCAGTTACTTTAAAACCTTGCCAAAAGTTGGTATTGTAAGAGTTGTAAATTTCAAACATTCTAGAGGGTGCATGATGATATCTTACTGTTGTTTTAATTTATCTAATGATGAATGATGTTGAATATATTTTCAGTCCTTATTTGTGATTCATCAATTTCCTTTGGTAAAATGTCTTGTTCATATTTTTTCCCATTGTATTTATTTAGTTATATATATATATATATATTTTTTTTTTTATTAGAGAGAGACAGAGAACGAGTTGGGGAAGGGCAGAGAGAGAGGGAGACAGAATTTGAAGCAGGCTCCAGGCTCTGAGCTGTCAGCACAGAGCCCGACATTGGGCTCGAACTCATGAAGCGTGAGATCATGACCTGAGCTGAAGTCAGATGCTCAACTGACTGAGCCACCCAGGCACCCCTGTTTTCCCAGTTTAGAGATTGGGTTGTTTGTTTTGTTATTGGGTTTTTATGAGTTCTTTATATATTCTTTAGATGTTATATGTATATGTGTGTATATATACAATTCTATGTATATAGAATTGTGTGTGTATACATAATTATATGTATATATACATACACATCTATGTATAAATGTATGCATATATATGTGTGTGTGTTTTGGAAATATTTCCTCCTTGTGTGGACTTACCTTTTTATTGCTTTAACAATATCTTCTGAAGAGCAAGTTACAAGTTTTGATAAAGTCCCATTTTTTCAGTTTTTTCTTTTATGGTTCATTTTCCATCCAAGAAATATTTGCCTAACCCAAGGACACATAATTTGTCCTATATTTTAGGACTTTTATAGTTTTAGCTTTTATTTAGCTCTTTGATCCATTTTGAGTTAATTTTAAAGTATGGTGTAAGGTAAAGGTTAGCATTCACCTTTTTCCATATTGATTTCCAGTTGTTTCAACAGCACTTGTAATCTTTTCTAGATTTAATTACCTAATCTGGTTACATGACCTTGACACCTTGTTGAAAATCATTAGATCATGTAAGCATGAGTGTATTTCTGTTCTTTATTCTACTCATTGGTGCATATGTCTGTCTTTATAACAGTACCACTCTGTGTTGATTACCATATCTTTATAACAGTTTTGAAATCAGGTGGTGCATTTCAACTTTGGTCTTTTTTTCAAAATTAATCTATGATGAAGGAGGCAAGAATATAGTGGGGAAAAGATAGTCTCTTCAATAAATTGTGTTGGGAAAACAGGACAGCTAGATGCAAAATAATGAAACTGGACCACTTTCTAACACCACACACAAAGATAAAATCAAAATGGATTAAAGATCTAAACATGAGACTTTGAAACCACAAAAATTCCTAGAAGAGAACACAGGCGGTAATTTCTCTGACATCAACCATAGCAAACGTTTTGGTAGATATGTCTCCTGAGGCAAGGGAAACAAAATTACAAATAAACTATTGGGACTACACCAAAATAAAAAGCTTTTGCACAGCAAAGGAAGCTGTCAACAGAACAAAAAGGCAACTTACTGAATGGGAGGAAATATTTGTAAATGATATATCCAGTAAAGGGTTAATATCCAAAATACATCAAGAATTTACACAACTCAACACCATAAAACAATCCGATTAAAAAATGGGCAGAGGACCTGAACAGACATGTTTTCCAAGGAAGACATGCAGATGGCCAAGAGACACATGAAAAGATGCTCAGCATACTCATCATTAGGGAACTGCAAATCGGAATCACAGTAAGATATCACCTCACATCCATGAGAATGGATAGTAACAAAAAGACAAAGTAAATGTTGGTGAAAATGTGGAGAAAAGAGAACCCTCATGCACTGTTGGGAATGTAAATTGGTGCAGTCACTGTAGAAAACACTATGGAGGTTCCTCAAAAAATTAGAAATAGAAGTACCATATGATCCAGCAATTCCACTATTGGATATTTATTCAAAGAAAACAAAACTGCTAATTCGAAAGGATACATGCACCCATGTGTTCATTACAGCATTATTTGCAGAAGCCCAAATTATGGAAGCAAGTGAAGTGTCCATTGTTAGGTGAATAGGTAAAGAAGGTTGTGTATGTGTGTGTGTGTGTGTGTGTGTGTGTGTGTGTGTACACGCACACATAATGGAATATTATTCCATTTTAAGAAAGAATGAGATTTTGTCATTTGAAACTATGTGGGTGGACCTAGAAGGTATTATTCTAAGTGAAATAAATCCGAGGACAAATACCATATAATTTCATGTCCATGTGGAATCTAAAAAACAAACGATTCTTTTTTTTTTTTTTTAAGTTTATTTATTTATTTGAAAGAGCGAGTGTGAGTGGGGAAGGGGCAGAGAGAGGAAGAGAGAGAATTCCAAGCAGGCTCCATACTGTCAGCACAGGGCCCAACGTGGGGATTGAACCCACAAGCCATGAGATTGTGACCTGAGCTGAAACCAAGAGGTGGATGCTTGACCGACTGAGCCACCTAGGCGCCCCAAAACAAACTAGATTCTTGAATACAGAGAACAAACTTAGTGGTTGTCAGAGGAAAAGGAGAGTGGGTAAAATAAGGGGATCAAGAGGCAGAAACTTTCTGTTAAAAATAAGTCACAGTGGGGCGCCTGGGTGGCGCAGTCGGTTAAGCGTCTGACTTCAGCCAGGTCACGATCTCGCGGTCCGTGAGTTCGAGCCCCGCATCGGGCTCTGGGCTGATGGCTCAGGGCCTGGAGCCTGTTTCCGATTCTGTGTCTCCCTCTCTCTCTGCCCCTCCCCCGTTCATGCTCTGTCTCTCTCTGTCCCAAAAATAAATAAAAAACATTGAAAAAAAAATTAAAAAAAAAAAAAAAAGTCACAGAGATGAGAAGCCCAGTATAGGGAATGTAGTCAGTATCATTGTAGTAATGTTGCATAGTGACTGATGGTGACTGTACTTACTGTGGTGAGGAAAAAAAAAAAAACTGTCTTGGCTCATCTAGGGTTTTGAATTTTCCATATACATTTAGAATTGCTTGTTGATCTCTACAAAGAAGTCTGCCAGAATTTTGATTGGGATTGCATCAAATCTGTAGATCAATTTAGAGAGAATTGATATCTTAATGGTATTGAGTCTTTTAATCCACAAACATGGTATGTATCTAATTTGCTAAGGTCTTTGAAATTTTCTCTCAGCAATATTTTATAGTTTTTAGTGTAGAAGTTTTTACATAAATTATTTCTAAGTATTTTGTTTTTGATGCTTTAATAAATAGTATTTTCATTTTCATTTTTTGTTGCTAGTATAGAAATAGAATTGATTTTTATTTTTATATATTTTATTTTATTTAAAACTTTTTTTTAATGTTTATTTTTGAGAGAGAGAGTGAGACAGCGCACATGCAGGGGAATGGCAGAGAGAGAGGTTGACACAGAATCTGAAGCAGGTTCTAGGCTCTGAACTGTCAGCACATAGCCCGATGCAGGGCTTGAATCCATTAACCATGAGATCATGACCTGAGCTGGAGTTGGACACTGCACCGACCGAGCCACCCAGGTGTCCCCAGAATTGTTTTTTAAATATTTGCTTTGCATCTTAGAATTTTGCTAAACTCACCTATTAATTTTAGTAGCTTCTTGGTAGGTTCTTTAGTATTTGCTATATGGACACCCATATAGTCTGTGCATAAGGACAGTTTCATTTCTTTGCTTCCAATTTGTATGCCTTGTATTTATTTTTCTTGCCTATTATACTGGTTAGGACTTCTAGTACAGTGCTAAATAGAAGTGGTGAGAATGGGCACCTTGTCTTGTTCCGGATCTTAGGGGGAACACATTTGGTCTTACAGTATTAAGTATGAGTTTAGCTGTAGGTTTTTCATAGATGTCCTTTTATCAGGTTAAGCTCCCTTCCTTTATAAGGGAAAGCTTCCTTCTCTTCCCGCTTTGCTGATTTTGGGGGATAGGGGTGGTTATGAATGGTTGTTGAACTTTGTCTTATGGTGTGAGCATTTATTCATTTATTGAGATGATCATGTGGTTTTAAAATGTGTCTAGTCTCTTAATGTGGTTGATTCTTTTTTAAAATATTAAATTAGTCTTGCATTCCTGGACTAAACCTTCTGTGTCCAGGTGTCTTATCTTTTTTATGTATTGCTGAATTTTGCATCATTGCTCCTAAGAGATACTAATCTAGCTTTTTTTTTCTTTTTCTAATTTAATATCTGTCTGACTTTGGTATCAGGTTAGTGGTGGCCTTATAAAATGAGTTGGGAAATGTTTCCTTAAATTTATGTAACAGTTTATGTAACAGTATAGTATAAAACATACAATTTAATTATTTTATATGTGGAATTATATAAATTATCTTTAACTTCTGTCTTCTTTTCCCTTAAAATAGACCTTAACTAAGTTTGTGTTATAAGCTGGTTTAATGTTTTATAATTAAAAATTAATATTTTCATAAGTTTTTTAAGAGCATATGGAAAAAGCTCTGTGATTTAAAAAGTAGGTATGCTAATAATCTTAGGACAGTAGGCCTTTTTATAGGAAATTTGGAAAAATTTGGGAAATATAGGAATGTATGATAACAAAAGATTTATAGAGTTATATTCTGGGTAATATGGTATTTAACATTTAGAATCCATTGTCTTAACATTATTTCATAAGCATTTTCTCAAAATACTATGTTTATTAACAGCATTTTTAATGACTAGATTATCGTGTGAACTTAAGATAATTCTGTTGATAATTGGAATTTTATCCTGTTTCTAATATTTTGTGTAGTTTTAATTTTTGATGTTAGCCTTTGTTTATCTTATATCCTCTTTATTTTTTTTCTTGTATCTTTTTAAAGATTGACTTAGAAAATAAACTATTGGGTCAAAAAATCTATTTTAAAGTTCTTGATACATGTTATGGAACTGTTTTCTCTGTTACTTCAGTTTGTTCTTCCCCAAGCAATGTATAAGGATGTCTGGTTTCACTCTTCAGTGATACGGGATTTCACAGTTAGAAGTCTTAGCTAATATGATAGGTAAAATGAGTATCTTTTTAATTTTTAATTTTTTTAATTTTTTATTTTTTTGAGAAGAGAGAGCGAGCACGTGAGCACAAATTGGGGAGGGGCAGAGAGAGAGAGGGAGACCGAGAATCCCAAGCATGCTCCACGCTGTCAGTGGAGAGCCTGACATGGGGCTCAATCTCACAAATCATGAGATCATGACCTGAGTTGGATGCCTAACTGACTGAGCGACACAGGTGCCCCGCATATCTTATATTGTGCTTAATTCCATTTCTTTAATTACTTGGGAAATATTTTTAAAAATTTCTTGAAGACTTTTAGACTAGTTCAGAAGAGTTATGCAACAGAAAAATGAAGGGGATATGAATATATGGGAAGTAAGTTCTTGAAGTAAAAGAAACAAATAGAAAAACAAATGCATAAGGTTATAGACTTTCTTTAACATAAAGAAAGGGAAAGAGAATTTAGTTTTTATTAAATGACCTTACTAGTTTACTGGGAAATGGGTAGAATATGACATAAGATCCATGAATCTCCTATTCTGAATTCTTTATATTATGCCAATACTTCATAAACTTAAAGCATCTCAATACTTAGAAAGTTGACTTTTATAGCTTGTGTCACTGATGAAAGTTTTTGCAGAATAGCTACCCATTATCTAAAAATAGGTGTCAAAAGCACAGAGAAGGTGACCACACCCAGCCTTGCAACTATGCTGTTGATCCACTCAAAGTAGTAATTTGAAAAAAGTGAAAGAAAATAGCAGTGAAACTCAAAGTGTGTGAAGATATAAGCAGAAAATTTGGTCTTTATAGTAAATTTGATAGACAATACAATTTAAGAACATGGATGACTAACAAAAACTTAGAGGAGAAAGAAAAATGGAGAGGAATAAGTTTGAATTAAAATATGCTTTGGTGGATAAAGGAAAGTAGGGACTTTTAAATGAAAATCTGTGTATCTTTTTCATGGTAGGTAAATTAAGTTATAACTTGTTTCAAACATCTGAGGCAGCTTGGAGTAGTAAAAAAAAGAAGAAATTAAGAGTTATGATTTGTTCATAAATACTAAGTGTCAATGTGGATGCTGTGGTTGGGCTTCATTTTTAGTTATAACTTCTTCAGAATAAAGGCAAAAAAGAAAACTATCATTTACATAAAAAGGGAGGGGCTTTTTATGTAACTTAAGGACTATGCTGTGCCAGTTAAATAAAAATTTTTACTGGAGCATATATGTTTTGTTAGAAAAAAGAATCATCAAAATGGTAAAATCCTTTAGTATATTTCAGACTCTGGTTAAACACTATAGTAGACATATTTGATTTGAACTTTTACGTATCTAACTTGATATTTAGGTATTTATCCCATCTCTCCAGTGTTCATTGAGAAGCTCCTATACACTGAGCATTGTTCCCAGGACTTTGAAAGGAAACAGATACACTCCGGATGGTCCCTGTATCATGAAAGCTTAAGTTCTAGACAGGAAGGCAAATGAACAACAGGAAACATTTTCGAAAATAATTAAATACAAGCTTAAAGGTATCAGCTATCAATATATTGCTTGTACTGTGCGAATTACTTGATTTGGATCTAGAAATATTTGGTTAAGTGTGAACTAAGTTGGGGATAGGAAGAAGTTCTTTTGGAGATGGTGAAGTGCAGCTTGGTTTCATCCTTCTGAATTCAGTTCAGAGCCCACATAACATTGAAGTGGAGAAGAAGAGACCACTTTTCAGATCTTCTGCAAATGATGGTCACAAATGGTACCCATTTGAAGGACATGAATTTTTATGTTGAGATTGGAAAGAACATGGGGAGCCTGGCTGGCTCAGTCGGTAGAGCATCCAACTCTTGATCTCAGGATTGTGAATTCAAGCCCCATGTTGGGTATGGAGCCTACTTAAAAAAAAAAAAAAAAAAAAGAAAAGAATAGATAGTTCTTTTTCATCTTTGAATCCTCAGTGCTTACCACACTGCTTTGGATATTATAAAGGTTTATTTTATTTTTTAAGTTTATTTTGAGAGAGACAAGAGCAAGTGGGGGAGGGGCAGAGAGAGAGAATGAATGAATGAATGAATGAATTCCAAGCAGGCTCCATGCTGTTAGCTTGGAGGCTGATGCGGGGTTCGATCTCACAAACCCTGACACCGGTGACCTGAGCTGAAACCAAGAGTTGGATGCTTAACTGACTGAGCTGCCCAGGCTCCCCTATGAAGGTTTAATAAATGTTTATTGAATGAATGAAAGGAAGAATGGAAGAGAGGTGCTCTATAACAGTTTGTAAGAGAAATAAAATATTTATCAAGCAAAATTAGAAACTTTTTAAAGAAAGGATTAGGTAATGAGAGCTGTTTATTTTTCTAGTTACAGTTACGGGGCAATTTGTCATTTTTTTAAGCATCTAGTTTGTCTTCAGTATTTAAATGAAATAGGACTACTTTATAGGAAGTTGTATGTATGTACTTACAAGATAATCCCATGTATGAAATCATTGGTCACTCAGCTGGTAAAGAAATGACAGATTTTAATAGCTGAATGTAGTAGGTTAGGAAAAATTGCTTTTTAATTATCAAAGTTCTTTGATTGCTAGACTTTATATTTCTGACACCTATTTTAGTTTTTAACACAGTATTTATGGAATGTGTGAACAAATGTTTCTAAGTGCTTTCTGCATATGAAATGTGGAATACAAGTGGTTTAAGACAGAGTAGTTTATGTGCTCTTTTTACTTGACACAAACAAATAAACATAACAATACAGCAAAATAAAAACATTATTCAGCCAGCTTGCCAATTTGGAAAAGGAAAGGAGTCTCAAATTTGTTAAAGACTGTGAAAGCAACACTGATTAATCTTTATTTTTTTGATCACTTTTTTTTTTACATTTATTTATTTTTGAAAGACAGAGAGAGACAGAGCACAAGTGGGGGAGGGGCAGAGAGAGAAGGAGACAGAATCCAAAGCAGGCTCCAGGCTCTGAGCTGTTAGCACAGAGGCCGATGCAGGGCTCGAACCCACAAATTGTGAGATCATGACCTGAGCTGAAGTCGGACACTTAAACAACTGAGCCACCCAGGCGCCCCTACACTGATTAATCTTTAAAAGGAAGATAGAAGTTCATTAATTTATTCAACCACTTTTTACTGGCTAAAGAAAGAAAAGGAACTAGGTCTTCTTTTTCAAGGATGTGTGCAGCCATCTAGATTTTGCTAATCTGTTAGAACACAAAGATTGTAAATCATTATTTTAACAGGAACTTAGCCTCATTGCAAATATGTGAGTATTTATGGCTGGAAGGTTTCTACAATGCAGCTCTGAGGAAAATTGTAGTGTAAAATAAGTGCAAAAAAATGCTTCACCACAGAGGAGAGAGTAGGAGGTATTTACAAATAAGAAGTCTTAAAAATGGCCATATACAAATGCTATAATAACAAGATCGGAGAAAAGAGCTAGGCAGAAGACTACATTTACATGAGACAAAATGTAGTGGAAATTTTAGGGAGGAAACTCAAGTAGGAAAAGTTTCTATTTGTTGGGAGGGGTTTTTAGAAAAGTTTAAGCCTAAATTAAAAAAGGTAACATGAATTTAGAGTGTGGCTAAGAACTAAACTTAAAGGTAGTAATGGGATAAGGTCGTGTTGCCTTACTGTTCGTTTTATTCTTATTCATTAAATATTGCATGGTTGCTCCCAACTCCACAGTCTGCAAAGAGGAACTTAGGAAGTGTTTTTCATATTTTACTTTTGCCTGAGCAGTCAGAAAAGACTGGGGTTATTTGCTTGTTGAATGGGATTTTCTTTCATATCTCTACTCATACACATGTGTGAAAGTGACAAGGATGTTGACATATTTGTAGATCTCTTGGTTTCTAGGAATGTACTTTAGGACATTGTGATTCAATTGTTTTGGAGCACATTTTCCACAGTGCTTTCTGTGTTTATACACAGTTTGCTTTTCTAAGATGTTCATTTTCCCAAAGAATTAAATACTTGACATGAATTTTATATGCATGTGTAATAGTAGAGGTGGTGCAAAGGGAACTTTGGCATAGCAGGATTTGTTAGGACACTGTTGCAGTATTTAGATAAGAAGTTATGACAACCTGGAGTGAAATGGTGACTGTGGGGATAGAAGGGGAGGGGTGAATGGGAGATGTGCCCTGGGATCTTGGTGGTCAGTTGATGGGGAAGGGCTAACCCAGGAGGATGGTTTATTTTAAGTGAAACAGAGTGTGCACACTTGCAAGCAGGGTGGGGCAGAGAGAGAGGGAGGGACGGAATCCCAAGCAGGCTCTGTGCTCTGAGCATAGGGCCTCATGCTGGGCTTGATCTCATGAATCATGAGATCATGACCTGAGCTGAAATCAAGATGTTCAACCAGCTGAGCCACCCAGGTGCCCTGGAAATGCATTGTTAACATTCAGAAAAGGGATTGGAGGTAGAAGTGAGTTACTCAGCTGACTGTTATTTCAAGGCTTTGCTGAAATTGGATGAGAGTGCTAAGGGTAGCAACATGGAATGAAGAGGGAAGAAGGTTGAGGACAGACCCTTGGGGACAGTTAGTAATTGTAGGGAAGCTAGGGGAAGGAGAGAGTGAAGATGCCTGAAAAAGAGTGTTCTGGAAGGATGGAAGAGAGCTGAGGGGTATGCTATTTGGGAAGTTCAAAGAAGGTAGAGTTCCAAGGAGCAGATAAGCAGGAGTATCAAATCATACAGAGGAGACAAAAGCCTGAGAAGAGGCCATTTATATTTTAACTTTGAAGAAAGTCATGGAAAATAGAACTAAACCGTAGCAGAGCAAAGGGCTGAGGTTATATTTGGAACAAAAGAGGTTAAGTGGACATTCTGGTCAAATTTTGTTAGATTTGGAATCTAAATCATAAAATAAATTCTGAAACCAGAAAACAACCCATATCTTTTTCTTTAACGGATTTTTATCTGTCTAGTTGTTTAGTTTGTCTTTTTGAGTATCTGCCCTGATGTGTCAAATTCTGTTTTAATGAAGCAGCAACTCTAGTGTGGAAAACTTGGGGAAATATTTTGCTTTACAATTACAGTGTTCATTAAGCATTATTATGTAAGCTGTAAATAAATGTTAGAGAATTTAAGTGTGACATCTGTGTTTTTATGTGAATGTAAGAAGTTCTCTCTTGTATTACAATGATTATTGTTAACAGTTTGACCTTGCTTTACATTTTTGCCAGACTACAAAGTGATACCTACTGCATTCTTTTATTCCAGCTCCCCCCCACCCCGCCCCCGTCTTCATAAACAGTGACTTCGTTATTGCTGAATGAGAAAAGCTTGACTACTGTTGTTGGTTAGAGCTGTGCCACACAAGATTTTAATTTTTTTTTTTTATTTGGAAGTGCCGTCTTTTCACATTTTCCTTTTCTATATTGTAAAGAATTCTCTCTTTATGTTTGATATTCTGGTAGAATTATCTGCTCAAAATGAAAGTCTAATGCTCCTTGAATTCTGTCTTCGAAATAATTATCTAGAATAGACAGAAGATACTAGAGTAAGATGAAAGATGCAAAGATGCCATTCTTAATTTGCAAAGGTTTATAATCAACAAGGCTGGATCTTGTGCCAGTTTTAAAAATGTATCTTGCATTATAATTTGAGTTATGGTATTTCATCAAGTATAAAGTTTAAATTCTAGAATCCTGTTTTTTTAACCTTAATTTATATAGTCAAGCAGAAAACATAAAATTCAAAACGTTTCTTAAAATAAATATTTATATCTTTTGTCATTATTTTTATTTTTTGTTAGCATGTGAGCAGGGGAAAGGGGCAGAGGGAGAGAGAGAGAGAGAGAGAGAGAATTGTAAGCAGGTTCTACGTTCAGCGCAGAGCCTGATGCGGGGCTCTATCCCAGGACCCTGGGATCATGACCTGAGCTGTTAGGATGCTCAACCAACTGAACCACCCAGGTGCCCCTCTTCTGTCATTATTTTTGTGCACAGTGTTTTAAAATTAATTTCAGTTCACTTTCAATTTATAGAAGATGATATGGATGTTATGACATATCATAGAACTTTAAGGGTATTTCAGTGGTCATCTAGTTTAGAATCTATAAATTACTCCTTTATGCATATGAAAGCTTAAAGTATCATTTAGATATTAAGTTTATGACCTAATCCCCAACAGCATACACAGTAAATTAAATCTTATTTAATCCTAGTGGTAGAGAGTTACTTTTGTCCCCATTCCCAAAATGAAGAAAATGAGGTTCAGTGGAGTTGACTTCTACCTGGTGGAGGTCTGTTGAAGAATGGATATTTACTAGAGACTTTGAATTCCTTACTTGATATTTATTTATTAATAAGCTGTTTTGATGGAAGTATTTTTAAGATATTCAGGTAGTCCAAAAAATAAATCTTTTTTCTTTTGTTTTTTTTTTTTTTTTTTTTGCCTGTGGCTATGTTGATTATGTTGATTACTGAAATTTAGAATTTAGAGACCAAATTGCTATAGAAAAAAAACTTTACTTAACTTTATTTGAACTCCTGTCAAATTTCAATGGCAGTGATACCAATTACATTTTTTTCTTGATGGAATTTTTTTTCCCTGTGGTGTATTAATAGTGATACAAATAACTGTTTTACACTAAACAGGTTTTCTTCCTAGATATAGCAGAACTCTGTTTACACTGTGACCTTTCAGAATAAATTGTCAAGCATGTCAGATGCTGAGAGCTAAGAATGGTTGAAAAACATAGTATTTTGCAGGTGAATCTTTGGGATGCTCCATTTACTTGAAATTTTAAACAATGAGCTTAAAAGACCATGTTGAAGCATGAATGTTTCAAAATGATGATTAATGAGGAGCTTGTCACTTAGAATTCACTTCAGGTACTGTGTTGGCAGTGTTAGCCCAAAGTAATTCCTTGTAGCACAAATGGATGATTTTTATAATATGCACACGCCAGGTTAGTAAAGTAAGCTAATAATTTAGCAGCACAATAAAAGCCTGGTGTCATTTGCCTTCTTTCACTTTGAAGTTGACTTGTTAGCCTATTAGAAAGGTTGTTTTCCTTTATTCATTAGTATTATACCATGGTATTTTTCTGACAATTTATGGTCTTTTTTTTTTGTTTGGTCTGAGAAGGTCTAGTTTTTAGGAACATATTTAATATACTTTTATGTGCTTTCACATAGTTTAGTTTTCTGTTATTATTCAAGTAACCATGTATGTAAACTTCATTATGGGCCTGTGAGCTGAGAAGTCAACAATATATAGAATTAATAAGGTTCAGTTGATTGTTAATACAAAAGAAATCTGAGGGGGGGGGGCAGTGCAAAATATGAGAGAACACAGACTTTTCCTGTTCCCCTGAATGGGTTTGAGGGATGGGAACCTTGATAGCTGGGGTGACATAAGTGCAGTGGATGAGGCTGGGGCAAAGCCAAGAAGCTTGGGGGCAGCAAAATTAGGGTCTAGTAAGATGTCAGTAGTTACTAGGCAGTAGGATTTAAAGGTTTAGGGCCTAAGCTGTAGTCACTCTCAAGTCCTCTGGAGATGATTATGGCAAAGTAGCAAATTAAGAATGGTATGTGCAAAACAAGGGGAAACTTCATGCTGTCCTAATAAATATCTCTGACCAATGTAATTCTGAAGGACCCAACATTTTCTGCTGAGTCCAGCCCCTGGAGTAATACTCACTGTGGTTATGGATATATATATTAATTCAGTAACTCACCCCCATGAGCCAGTGATTTATCCAGTTAGCGCAGAAGCTGAAGGACTCATATTTGAAGATGGAGTTACACCTTTCAGCTGTATTTGGAACTCCTTCTTCTCTGCCTGCATGTATGGTAGTATGCATGCCTGTGGGTGCACTGTGTGTGTGTGTGTGTGTGTGTGTGTGTGTGTGTGTGTGTGCGCGCATGTCCACGCATCGTACACAATTTCAGCTTGATGGAAGCTTTGTCAATATCTGTTCAAGATGTTCTGAACACTTTGTTTTTAACACTTTATTTCTTTCTTTTTTTTTTGAAAAATTTTTTTTTTCAACGTTTATTTATTTTTTTGGGACAGAGAGAGACAGAGCATGAATGGGGGAGGGGCAGAGAGAGAGGGAGACACAGAATCGGAAACAGGCTCCAGGCTCTGAGCCATCAGCCCAGAGCCTGACGCGGGGCTCGAACTCACGGACCGCGAGATCGTGACCTGGCTGAAGTCGGACACTTAACCGACTGCGCCACCCAGGCGCCCCTAACACTTTATTTCTTAGGAGTGGCATTCTTGCTCTTTGACTCTGGGCTGACCAGAAATCTTTGTTTGCGAGGCTAGTGGTGGTCGGATTGGTACAGAGGTAGAGATGGAGTGCATTTTAAACAACATGGATTGTGAAAAAGTGCATTTATTTCAGTAAATTATAAGAAAAACACAACAAAAAAACTATGGATTTAAGTATCAGGTAACTTCCAGAAAGTAGAGAAATTTTCTCCGTTTATTTCTTCTTTGTTAACTCTCTGGGGTTTAACTAAAAGACCAAGATGAATTAAATTCTTGTTTGTCATCAGCACATCATACAGTGCTTGAAGTAGTGTTAATGTAAAAGTAGTAAAAGTTTAGCCAAAGTGAAGAAAAAGTTCTTAAAGTTGCATCGAGACTAAACGAAAGTGAAGGTCTGGGCAAAGAGAAACAACCACATTTAAAATATTTAGTTAATTGTGTGAGAACAGATGCCAAAGATAAGAGCAAGTGCCTGACTTCTGAAGATAAGGTAAGAGCTACAAGAAAATAAAATATTTCGACTTGCTGCGTAGTTGGTAAACAGCATATCAAGGATACTGATCTTTGCAATAGCCTTATTAAGAGTCTGTCAAATTTGGGAAATTCTTATATTCAGGAGATTAAATTATCATTAAATCCAAGAAACACTTAAACAATAATACGGGTCTGTAATTCAAGGATATTGTATTTATATAGAATAATACATTTAACAACATCAAGTTGGATATTACAAATGGAAGAGATTGGAATGCACATTTCTGATTTCAGTTATTGCACCTGATGCTGGAAATACCTTTTTTGATCAGCAAAGTGTTTACTAAAAAGTAATTATTATTCTTGATGCAATCAGCATAATTTGAGACACCTAAAATTTATTACTAATTATTAAATGAACTAACAAGAATTGCTTTAGATTTTTTAAACATATGCAAATGTATATGTATTAAATGCTATTCAAATAAAATAACTAACCCCCCTGCCCCCTTGATAGGATTCCCTCACATATAAAGTAGAATATTGAATGAAAGAACAGATACACATCAAACATTTTTTTTTTCTTGGTTAAGTATGTGATTATAGAATTATACTTAGGAATGGCTTTGACTTTTCTAACTTTTCTCACTGTGTGCTATGTGTGTCTAGTTTCTTTGATTGTGTATTAATTCTTTTTATTTCCTCTCCTTTTGGAGTTAATATTTGATTTGGATTCTAAACACTCTTTTATGGAATTTTATATTATTCATAATGTGGTCTAATTTATAATAACATTAGATATTTGAAATCTTGAAGATTAGAAATCTCCTTCATGCATGTGCAACATTTGGTCAGCGTAAGTTTAATGGTCTTTTAATTTTTTTAAACTATTTTCAGTGTTCTTTATTACTTCTCATAGATCTGCATTTCCATTTCGTATCATTTTTTAGCCTGAACACCTCCTTTAGCATTTCTTGTGGTGTGGGTCCTAATGGTCTTTTTAAAGACCAGGTAAGTAATTCTCAGAAGCTGGAAGTCATTAATAGTTTGAGTAACGATGACAGCATTTAGGAATACAACTCCAAGCTACTCTCAGGAGGCTGGGGTTCTGAGGGACAGAGTGGCAGACACAGTAGTAAATCATGTTTCTCAAAAATAGTGTACCTTTTTTTAACTCATTTTCTTCCCAATGTTAGTTGAAGTGTTGTAAAGTAGATGGAAATTCAGAATGACAGGGTCTTTTAGTCAGCTAAAACCTGCCTGTGTTCAGAAGGGACCTGAACATAGACCTCAGAGTCAGATGTCAGTTTCCTGTTATGAAGGAGTTTTAAAACTTAAATGTATATGGATAGTTAATGAGTCAGCATTTCTTTTCGCACAAGAAACATTGTAATTCATATATGATGTTTGAAGATATGTAAAGTAGTTCATGTGGTGTTTACTCAGATATAATTTACATATAATGAACTTCATAGATTTTAAATACATTTCTCTAAATTTTCACATAAGTATACACTCATGTAACCACTATCCCATATATATTTATATTTATATTTATATTTATATTTATATTTATATTTATATTTATATTTATATTTATATTTATATTTATATTTATATTTATATATTAGAACTTTTCCATCTTTCCAGAAAGTATCCTTGTATATTCTTATGCCCTTATATTCTTCTCCAACTTTCTGCTCCAGCAACCACTGAATGCTTTTGCATATTATATATTTTGCCTATTTTAGAATTTTATATAAGTGGGATTATGCAGTATCCACCCTTGTATCTGGCTTTTTTTGCTCAGCAAGATGCTTCTGTGGTTCATCATTTGTTGTACTTCTTTTTATTGTTGAGTAATATTTCATTGTGTGACTATCCCAGATTACATATATATAAATGACCTGTAAGTCTGTGAAAATGATGCTCAGCATCATTTGTTATCCAAGGAAATGCATATTAAAGCCAAAGTGAGATAGAACTATATATCTCCCAGAATGACTAAATTCAAAAAACTGGTAAAACCAAGTGTTGGTGACTAAATTGTATTCTCATGCACTGCTGTTGGAGTTATAAAATAGTACAACCACTTTGCAAAATAACTTTGGTAGGTTCTTAAAAACATACACTTACCATATGATGCAACAGTCCTATTCCTAGGTATTTACCCAAAAGAAAGCAAACATACTTGTACATAGACTTGTTCATGAATATTCATAGCAGCTCTATACAGAATAGTTCTAAATTAGAAACAACCCAAATGTCAACCAACAAGAGAATAAACACATTGTAATACAGGTTTTATTTTATTTATTTATTTTTTTTAAAGAGAGAGTGCGAGTGGGGGTAGGGAGAAAGAGAATCTTAAGCAAGCTTCACACTCAGTGTGGAGCCTGATACATGGCTTGATCCCAGGGCTCTGGGATCATGACCTCAGCTGACATCAAGAGTCAGATGGACACTCAACTGACTGAGCCACCCAGGTGTTGTGATAACAGGTATTACTAACCGATTGAAAGGCATTGGATTTCTGCGTTGTTTATGTGACCTAGAATAAGCCTGTAGAATCTGATTAATTATGTGGCATAGCCATGTTCCTGCCTGACTGAAAATAGCTGCCCACTGAAAACTCTCTTCTCCTGGGTTAGAACTGAATTATCTAGAAAATGAGATGGACTTCTGTATTACCCTGGTACTAATTGACTAAAATAATAGTTTGTTTTGACTCCTTTCAGATTCTTTCAGACTTAGTTTTTGTGTTGTAAGTCTTCTTAATTTCCAAATTTCATAGGTATTTAAGATTTTGAGAATGGGTATGTCAGGAACTGTTAGATTGTCCTTTAAACCAAAAACTTGCAGAATTGTATTTTAACTGTAACATTCAATTCTCAGCCTCATTGAATAGTGAATTTATATCAATGTTGTCTGTGTTGTAGTCATAGTCTCTTTTGGGTATGTGGTTTATTTATAAATGAAATTAAGCTGTACTTTATGAATTCATTAAGGATAAAGAATTAAGGGCCTTATCAGGAATACTTACTGAGAAGGTAGAAAAATCATAAGATCAGAAGTCAGAAATTCTGAATCCTTAACATATGGTTTGTGCATTGTAATGCTGCTTTCTTTTGAAGTAAGAATACTATAAATTTAAACCTTATTCTTACAAGTAAAATGTTGCAGATTAACTGCAAATATCAAGCTGTTACAAATTAATTTAAATTTGTATGGAATACTCAGTTAGTGATTGTTTCCCTAGGGTACTGTGTGAATCCTGTGGCTACATCTAGACAGGAGAGAAGCTAGATTAAAAATTAACTTGAAAAGGAATATATTAGGCCTGTGACTTAATTTTAGATAATTAGAATTGATAAATATATTTTATTTTTAAAGTTTATTTTGAGGGGGGGGAGGGAGGAAGGGGCAGGCAGGCAGAGAGAGGGGGAGAGAAAGAATCCCCAGCAGACTCTGCACTGTCAGCATAGAGCCTGATGTGGGGGTTCATCTCACAAACCTGTGAGATTACTACTTGACCCGACTGACTGAGCCACACAGGCACCCCAGAATTGATATATATCTTAAAGTCAGGGTTGATTTATACCCTGGAAAGTGGTTTTCTTAAAAAAAAATTATATACACAAGAAATGTATGCAACCTATCGTTGTCTTATTGCTGAAATGTAATCATTTTTGAGGCAACTCTTTAATAATTGAATATGACTCAATACTAAGACATAAAGTTGTTTACTTTTCCTTTCTGTCTTACTTCATTGTTTCCAAAATTGAATCTGGGGGGAAAATCAATGAACAGAAATTGGTATGAAATTGTTCTTGAAATTCTATAATATGTTTTAAGGTAAATTATTCAAATCCTTACATAAAGATACTTTGAAGAAAGAAATAATACAACCATTGATAATCTCTGCCTAAAACATTGATTCTCAAATATTTTCCACTAGGGCTTTTTATTGAGGTTTTCTTAGCCTTTTGAAAACATACCCATAGTATTGTGGTGGAACTTGGGTGTTTGGGATAAGGGAGTAGCCTGATACCATAATTGTTTCTCTTGGGGTTGGGTGGAGGAAAGACTTTTGTGCCTGGCATTATAGCCATTAGGTATGATTCTCCAGCCTTCCGCAGAGATTCTATGAACTATAAATATATATTTTTAACTTTTTATTTGGAAATTATTTGACTCACATAGAAATTGCAAAAATAGTGGAGAGTTTCTACTACACTCCTCACTCACCGTTCCCCAAAGATAACATCTTACATACCACCGTAGTACTGTCAACTAAACTATAGACCTTTTCCACATTTCACCAGTTTTTTTTAAAAAAAAATTTTTTTTTTCAATGTTTATTTATTTTTGGGCCAGAGAGAGACAGAGCATGAACGGGGGAGGGGCAGAGAGAGAGGGAGACACAGAATCGGAAACAGGCTCCAGGCTCCGAGCCATCAGCCCAGAGCCTGACGCGGGGCTCGAACTCACGGACCGCGAGATCGTGACCTGGCTGAAGTCGGACGCTTAACCGACTGCGCCACCCAGGCGCCCCTCACCAGTTTTTATATGTATTCTCCATGTGAGTGTTTTATGAAATTTTACCACACGCATTAACACTTGTAACACCACTACAAACAGGATACAGAACTTCTTCATTATGCCCAAGAGATTTTCTCATGCTGCCCCCAACACTTTCCCTTCAGCTCTGGCAAACACTGACCTATTCTTCATCACTATACTTTTGTCATACTGAGCATGTTATATAAATGGAACCATACTGTTACGGGCTTTATTGAGTTGTATTCATATGTTGAAACGCCAGCACCCAGTATTGGAGTGACTGTGTTTGGAGATACTTCAGATGTAGAGTGTTGCAAGCCTAGAGCAAGGACAGGAAATTGGAATCGAGGATGGCAATAAAGCTCTTTTGGCAGTAGGGGAAGTGGGATACTTTTAAGGGACTGGTGTATTGTTAGCTCAGCCACAGTGAAATAGCTCTTTGAAGTCTGCTGTTCTGGGTTGTGTTGTATTAAGGAAAATCAGTGCTTGAATGAGAAATCCATTTTGCTGGAGACTATTAAAATGCATGAATGTTACTCATGAAGGGTAATAGGTGAACTAATTACTACCCCTCTATACATTTGCTCATAGAGTTCTATGGCGTTAGTTACTAACTAGTAAAAACTATGATACTGAGGGTATTGGATTAAAGGCTGAGTCTATAAATAAGTAATGGAAAACAGAAAGCAATTTTATATGAAATGTCCTCTTCTAACACAAATTTCCCAAACCCTGGAAAGCTACTATTGAAAGAAGCAAGCTCGACTAATGGAGTAAGTAATACATATAATTAAATCCCTTAATGTAGGTTTTGAAGATTATTTGTATAATGAATAATTTTTAAACGTATCCTCGATGACTTCAGTCATTTCCTTCAGATAGCTTTTCCTAGTTTTAATGGCAGTAGTTCTCCCAAAACAGAAAAGCTTTTACATGTTTTTGAAGTTACATTAGTATTTCAAATCAGACCACTTTCTCACATAGCATTCATAACTGTTGTGGATTTATAGATGGCAATTTTAGGGACGGTTGTAAGAGTGAATGCTCCTACACACACACGTGTGTGTGTGTGTGTGTGTGTGTGTGTGTGTGTGTGTGCGCGCGTGCGCGTGTGTGCACAGTACTCCAGTCCCTTTTATTTTTCCTTTCCTTTGGATTGTATATTTCTCCTTATCTCTTCCATCTTTCCTTTTTTAATGTGTCCATGCAGAAAATAGCAAACGACTGTTCTTAGGTCTTTGTAATCTGTAGTACAGTGGAGAGCATACTCAGAGAAGCATTGCCTTTTCTCAGGTGGTCATATAACCAAACCATATTTCTCTACTTTGTTTAACAACTGTGAACTACCTCATTTCTGTTAAATATACTTCCTAGAGATCAGGTAAGATTTGCCTGTTTTCACTCTCCATAGACTATCTTGATATACTTTTGGAAAAAATTTGAACTGTTCTTTTTTGAAATATAAACCTAGATATGTAGTCATCATGTACCTAATGATATTTTCATACAGAAGCTGCCACATGTATGCTGGTAATGTGTCCCAGATCTAGCTTTGGTTAGCTTCATTGTACTTATCTCATTATCTCTCTTCCTCTACTTCTATGTAGAATACTGTCTCACTCTTCTAAGATTTCCTAAAATATATGTACTTGTATGTGTGTGTGTGTGTTTTAATTATATATTTTGGACCTGAAGCGAGTTTTCTGACCAGTTGTGGCTGAAATGCAGTAAGGCTTAAGCAGTCTTTTTAAATTTGAGTTTTCTGTAGCACTTGGTTTTACCACAGGAATTGTAAGATAATTGTAACACTTATTTTATTCTGTAATATAGTCTATTCTGAGTAATATATTATCACCAACTTAGCTTTTATAGAAGTAAGATGAATGGAGTACTGGTATTTAAGATTTCTTTTTGTGTGTGTGTGAAAAGGAGAGGAAATAAGATTTTTAAATTTGCCAGCTCTTGAACTGACTGAACTTGTAAGTATGAGAAATGAGAAAAGCTTCCATTTTTTTAGGGGGTACGGTCGTTTTCATAAAAGAAATTTGTTTAGGTTCTAGCGAAAGAGACAAAGTTTGAGAATATTTTAAAACGTAGGATTGGCGTGTTAAGATACCGAAAATTGTATTCATGTTTTTTTTGTGAATCAGGAAGACTGAAAGGTATTGAATGAGGAATCTGGGAGGCCAGAATTCTGTTCCATGTGTTCTGTGATGGGGACTGTTAAAGCTGAAGAGAGCAGACACTTAATAGCTTTTAGAGAATGAACAAAAGAAAACCTCTTTGCCTTGATTATAGGCAATTCTCAAGTAAAATATTTGCATTAAGAAAACCTCCATAAATAGATTTCTAATGGTACTAAAGTAAAAATTTCATTTTTTGCATTTTACTTTTAAGAATATGACAGTTAAAAAATAAACTACTGGAAAAAATTAGAAAGAATTTATATAAGTCACAGACCTATAACCATATTTTCAGTCTTCTTTTTTCTCTTCATTTTAAGAACCTTATATTGTATGGCTCACATGACGTTAAGCTTTTATAAAATTGCTGTAGAACTTTGAGGAACTGACTAGTTTTTGGTCATCTACGTAGTAGGCAATCGAATATTTGTTATCTGATTAAAAAAGACTAAATTTCGCTGTGGCTTAGCAGTGTTAGCAGAATGCCAAAGGATAGTCCACACCATAACTTAAACTGGAACATTTACTGAAAGGAGTTAGGAATTTTTTTCTTTTTTAGGAGTTAGGAATTTTAATTGACAAAACAAGCAATCCAGCTTTTCCTAAATTCTTTTGCCAATAGTAGTGCCTCCCAAATCAGATGGTGACACACTAAGGCCCCTCAGCTATGAAATAGAATTATGAAATGAGCTTTACCTTTAACCTAGCAGTTACAGAAACCTTAAACAGCCAGAAGTTTTAGCAACAAACCAGTGTCTTTTGAGAAGTTAACAGTTAAGTTATAGAAGACACTTTAAGCAGATGTTTAGATCTATTTTCATATTTTACTTTTATTTTTTTAATGTTTATTTCTTTATTTTGACAGAGAGAGAGAGATAGTGAGTGAGCAGGGGAGGGGCAAAAAGAGAGGGAGGCAGAGAATTCCAAGCAGGCTCTGTGCTGTCAGTGCACAGCCCGACGTGGTGCTTGAACTCACAAACTGTGAGATTATGACCTGAGCCAAAATCAGGAGTTGGACGCTTAACCAACTGAGCCACCCAGGTGCCCCATATCTTATTTTGTTGTACCACATTTGTTCTCAAGTTATTTATATTTTGATGTGAAAAATCAATTTTTAATTTTTTCCCTACAGCCTGAATTGAGTCTTTTATGTGGCATATCTAGAGAGACTTGGGTTTGGATTCTGTTTTCTCTATTTACTAGCTGTGGAAGCAAGTAACTTCTCTGTGCCCTAATTTTCATATCTGTAAATGGGGATAACATTAAGGCCTATCTCATAGGGTTGTTGGGCTAATACATGTAAAGCACTTAGTACAGTGCCTTGCATACTGTAAATGCTTAATATAATTAGTATGGCTTGCTTTTATAATACTTTATTGAACCTCCTCCAGTCACAAGGTAGTAGCCTCTGTTATTGAAAGCAACTGTGCTCAGATGAAGGTTGAAAAAATTTCATGAGAATTTGCCCTGAAACCCCACCTCTTTCTGTAATTAGCAATAGCTTTCAAGTGATGCTGTTCATATGAGATACGAGGGTTGAACCCCAGCCAAGGAGGTACATTTTTCTTTTTTTTTTTTTTCCAACATTTATTTATTTTTGGGAGAGAGAGAGACAGAGCATGAACGGGGCAGGGGCAGAGAGAGAGGGAGACACAGAATCGGAAACAGGCTCCAGGCTCTGAGCCATCAGCCCAGAGCCCGACGCGGGGCTCGAACTCACGGACCGCGAGATCGTGACCTGGCTGAAGTCGGACGCTTAACCGGCTGCGCCACCCAGGCGCCCCAGGAGGTACATTTTTCAAGTAACATGCAGGTTACCCATATAGTACAATTAATTTTAGTTATTGAGTAATAAGTTAATTGAGGCAAATATTCTTTTATTTATTTATTTATTTGTTTGTTTGTTTGTTTTAATATATGAAATTTATTGTCAAATTGGTTTCCATACATCACCCAGTGCTCATCCCAACAGGTGCCCTCCTCAATGCCCATCACCCACCCTCCCCTCCCTCCCACCCCCCATCAGCCCTCAGTTTGTTCTCAGTTTTTAAGAGTCTCTTAACGCTTTGGCTCTCTCCCACTCTAACCTCTTTAAGGCAAATATTCTTTTAATCCTTTGATTTAATTTTTCTTTTTATTGCTTACCTTCAGCCATTTAAATACTTTTCTCCATCAGCTTGAATTTCTGCAAGTGTGGTATACTTTTTAAAATACTAGATTCCTGAGTCTCTGCTCTGAACTCACGGAATCAAAACCTCAATGGACAGACCCTTGGTGATTCATAAGCACACTGAAATCTGAAAACCAGATATGGGGAACAAAATAATTTGAAAACCATTGAGTTCTCTGACTTTTTCAATATTTTTGGTAAGAGGCTGGACTGTGGAGGAGATGAAAACTGTTGACAGAGACTGGGTTTCTGTCAGTGTCACAGAATTTGCTGAGGCTTGAATAGGGACTGTGGAGGAAGGACATGATTTCAAAGGTGTGACCATTGGTGCCCTTTTCTTGCTGTCCTTGTTCTGGGACTCCCTTCTGTCACTCGAATTACTCTCTCCCCTTTTAACCTCCAGCCTAAACTGTGCTTACACTGAACTAGCCCTGTTGAGACAGCCTGATAGTTCCAACAGAACTTTGGAAAGTAAGGAGAAAACAAATACTTAAGGGACAAACATTGTAAAAATACGCTTCTGAAGTATGGGTTTCTGCTTCCAAGAATCCTATTGAAGAGACTGAAGAACTTTATTGAGCTTCATATCGTTTTTTTTCTAGCACTTAATGAGCTGGTCTGACTTGCTTGGCTGAACTTTTCCTCCAGTTGTTGTCTTTGTCCACCTTCTTATTTATTGCTACATTGAGGCCATCTACCTGCTCATTTTTCTTCACTTCAAGACAGTGCCTACTTCCAACTTCCTTTGAAAATTTCCAGACTCCATCTATCCTCCCAAGTTCAGTATTTTTTGTAAATAAGGGTGATTAATGCTTAATGAATCTTAATGCTAGATATACTACTCCTTTACTTTGCATCCCATTGACACAACTCCTACAAAATGAGTTTTCCTTTTCCTTTCCTTTATTAAGTCCTCTGTGTAGGAGAGTATAACAATATAACAGTACTTTATCTCCATGTTAATTTGTTGTGTTATTGTCTTCAGAATTAGATACAACAGAGGAAGGGCAAAGTTCTTTTGACGTGAAACTTCTGGTCCCCATTATTGTGGGGTTGATGTAACATCATTGAGAGTTACTCAGTGACTATCACTGTAAACTGTGTGTCTTTAGTAAATGATGTTATAGGGGTTACGGGGGAATCTGAATGCCAACAGGGGCCCTTTTTTATGTCTTCTGACTATGGAGAGGCCTGCATTTAAACTGTTCTGTTCTTTTCAAAAGTGTTTAAAAATTTTTTTTTTTCAACGTTTATTTATTTTTGGGACAGAGAGAGACAGAGCATGAATGGGGGAGGGTCAGAGAGAGAGGGAGACACAGAATCGGAAACAGGCTCCAGGCTCCGAGCCATCAGCCCAGAGCCTGACGCGGGGCTCGAACTCACGGACCGCGAGATCGTGACCTGGCTGAAGTCGGACGCTTAACCGACTGCGCCACCCAAGCGCCTCCAAAAGTGTTTAAGAAAGACAGTTTCACAACCTGTCATGGTAATCTGTTCCAATATTTAGTGAACATCATGGATTGTAATGCATTTCTTCTGTACCACTATCAAGCTGTATTTCACATAAAGTTTCTTTTAAACATTCTTTTAATGCTGATTGATTAAACTTGTGGTCCATTCTGACTCTGAGATCTTTAATTGCTTCCACCTTTGTGTGACTAGACATTGCTTCTATTGTTTCTTGTTTTTTTTTTTCTTTTAATTCATCAGCAGGCTTTATTTTTCTTGAGTGTAGTGACTGATCATTTTTAATTTAGAATTCTCTGGAGCTGCTGATTGATTCTTCTTGTCAGCAGTTGGCAATTACATTCAGAGTCTAGGAAAACTATGCCATCCTCTTTTTATTAATAAAATTAGTTCTGGGGCGCCTGGGTGGCGCAGTCGGTTAAGCGTCCAACTTCAGCCAGGTCACGATCTCGCGGTCCGTGAGTTCGAGCCCCGCGTCGGGCTCTGGGCTGATGGCTCAGAGCCTGGAGCCTGTTTCCGATTCTGTGTCTCCCTCTCTCTCTGCCCCTCCCCCGTTCATGCTCTGTCTCTCTCTGTCCCAAAAATAAATAAACGTTGAAAAAAAAATTAAAAAAAAAAATAAAATAAAATTAGTTCTAAGTTCAGCTTGTTAGTTTTCAGTACTTCTCCCATCTCATTCTTTTGTTCTGTCCCTATCTTCTCTTTACATGTCTTTTCCTTGGATTCACCCCCTCCGTTTTCATGTATTACAATGAGGAGGCTAATATTTGATCTCAGAGCCTTTGCTGTGTTTGCCAACAGTGGTATTGACTGGGTTGTAATTTTTAAGAGCTGTGGGGACAGCTTTATTTTGGGCAAAGAGGATTTGAATGAGTAAAGGTATGAAAAAACTACATCATATCTTATAAATCCTTATAAGGTCCCTAGGTCTCTTCCAGAGCATAATGTGATTTGTCAGTTGTTGCCCTTTGTGAGCTGCAGATGTCGTTAATCATGAGAGAAAAACTCCTATTTAAATGTTTGATCATTTGTCTTGAGAAAATGTGATTTTCAACTTTTTTAGAATCACAAAACTTATAAGCAATAATGAGTTGGATTCCCGTTGGCAGTGCTGACCGCTGGGGAGTGTTCATGAGTGAAATACAGACTGACTTGTCTTAGATTGGATGCTGCTTACCCAGCCCTTAGGGCCTTTGAGTTGTGCATTAGGCCTGAATGTTGATGTGCAAAGGACCTGTAATGAAATATATTTCTGTGCAGTACATTTCATGTAAAGGTTTAGGTCTTATTTTTTGTTATGATGAACAGATTTACTTTACTATTGGCCAAGAATTTGAGTGAAAGAATAAAATTAGGACATTTTCCCCAGAGATTTTTTTCTTATATTTAATTGAATTTCACAAGTCCTGGGAATCTTGTGGCTGTGTACATTCCTAACAAAAGTTATGGTGTGCACTGGTTTTGAAATTCAAAGTGCTACCAGTTGTTTGCTTTGCTTTTTTCTTTTTTCTTCTCTTCTCGCCAAGTTTTGGGATGCTATCATTATGTTCCCCCATCTTTATTCACTCTTTGTCTTCAGTTACTCTCTTTTCATCTGGTTGACTCTAATGTACCGTTGCTCAAGCTTTCTTTCATACCCTTTGCCTAGCAGAGGTAGAGTGGCATAGGTGATAAAATTTTATGGAGGGGAGGATTAAGACCCAGATTCTGTTTTTATTATAGAATTCCATGAGATATAGTGATTGAAAGAGAGACGATCTGTACATTAGCAACTAACAGATCTTGGGAAGAATTTTTAAATATACTCCCTATTTAAGTGGTATTTGTCACTAGAAGAATTCGTTAAATATTTTCCTAATACCATTTTTAAAATTGATTTTTAAAAGTCTATTTTCAGTTTTAGAATTTTTTAAATGTAGTCTTTTGCCTAAATTGATAAAAGTCCATTAGTTATTTTTCTCAAATATATGATTTACTCTTTAAGATTTTTTCTAAAACCTCAAAAAAATGCAAGATTCCCCTTTTAGTAGTGTATCAGTAACTAAAGTTTTTACCTTTGAAAAGTTAAACTTTACAAGCTTACTGCTTTGAAACAAAATACCCTTCAAGGAAGGGTTATTGTTTGGGCCTGGGTTGCAATACTCTTGAATTATAGGGACTGTTTGAAGGGAAACCAAGGGAAGGAAAATTGTAGTTAAAAATAATATGGGAAGTGTTTTACTGGCTCTTACAACTCCAGTGAAGAGGTGGTGGCCTCTAGAATTACCAAGCAAGACTTGCCTGCTGTTGTAGCTCTCTTTGAGCTTGATGAGTGTGAGCATATATTAAAATTAAGATATTCAGAAATCATACTAATTCTGGGTGTTGGTGCATAGAAGTTGTATTACCTCAAGCATGAAGGAATATGAAATACATTTAAAAGTTCCTTGAGAGATTAGTTTAGAATGATCATTTCTGGAACTTGGAGAATTTTATGGGGTCTCTTTAAAGGAAGTGCTTGTTTATATGAGCAGAAAGCTATACTATTTCCAAGGAAGGGTGGTCCCTGGCTCTTTTAGGTTTATTCCCCATCTTAATGAACTCTGTATCTTGCTTTAGAGCTTTTTAAGGAGATGTTGCTTCTTAGGACAGCAATCACTTAGTTGGGGCTCCTGGCTGGCTCAGTCATTGGAACATGAGACTCTTGATCTTGGGGTTGTGAGTTCGAGTCTTATGTTGGATGTGGAGATTAGTTAAAAGCATAAAAAAAGAATCACTTAGGTTGTATTTTTTTTTTTTTAAGGGAGTTCAGCAGCCATAACTCAAATTTGTGATATGGTTTACATCAAAGTCTTTTTGTTTTTAAAAAAAAAAAAATTAGCTGTGATTACTTTGACTTTAGAGAGATAGGTGTTGAAGGCTTTAGGTACTTTGTCTTTTTTTTTTTTAATATTTAGTATTTTGTCTTTTTAAAAAATATTTATTTATTTTTGAGAGAGAGAGAGTGAGCAAGAGAGCATGTGCAGGAGTGATGGAGGGGCAAAGAGAGAGGGAGACAGAGAGTCCAAAACAGGCTCTGCACTAACAGTGCAGAGCCCATTGCGGGCTTGAACTCGCGAACTGTGAGATCATGACCTGAGCAGAAACCAAGAGTCAGACGCTTAACCGACTGAGCTACCCAGGCGCCCCTAGTATTTTTCCTTCTGAGCACAGTTGACAGTATTGTATGGAAAAAATTACATTTTTGTTTTAACTTTTTTTTTTTTGTATCTAAACTGGGCAGACTTTTTTTCAGAGAGTCTCTCTATCCTGGTCAGTAGTCTGAACTATTTTATTGCCTTTCTCTTATGTTGACAGGGTTAGTTAGACTGCCATGAACGTTGAGGACAGAGGCTTTGTTATTTTTGTGAAAATATATAAATCATGTTACTTCATTTGCTTTATTTAGGATTATGTAAAATATGTTTTAAAATAAAAATTTTTAATGCTTTTCTTTTGAGAGAGAGAGAGAGAGAGAGAGAATGAACATGTAAGCAGAGGAGGGAAAGAGAGAGAGGGAGGGAGACACAAAATTCGAAGTTGGCTCCAGGCTCTGAGCTGTCAGCGCAGAGCCTGACATGTGGGGCTCAAGATCATGATATGAGCCAAAGCCAGTCGCTCAACCTACTGTGCCACCCAAGCGCCCTGGATTATGTAAAATATGTTTAATGCAGATGTCAACAACTTAGTTTTCATATATCAGACAGGGTAGTTGAAATTTTTTGAAGTGTTGTTTTGAAACTAATAATTTGATTATTATTTTAAAATTCAAGATTATTTTCTAAATTATTTTAAAGCAGAAGACTTTTGAATGATCATGGTTCATTTAAAAATATTTGAAATTACATATATATATGCATATGTTTATGTATTTGCCTGTATGCTCTTTCTTATGGCTCGAGTAATACATGTTCCCTTTGGAAATTTAAGAAAATACAGAACAGTGCCAGTAAGAAAATTAAGTAACTTAGAAGTCATCACATAGAAGTAGCCACAATTTACATTCTGGTAAATAGCTTTCCATTACTTTTTCTTGTTTAAATTGTGTTTTATCTTTAGGAGAACCTTCTAAGTCAGACTCCTACAAGGATTGTGTAAAGAGTATTGATTATTTTTTGACAGCAAGAGAGAAATGTAAGAAAAGGAATTAGAGATTAGTACTTGGTTGGGATCATATTCCCCTTTAATTTTCTCTTTTGAAAAAGCAATTGTAGTTGTTTGTAGACAGCTGATTTACTTTGAAGCATATGCATACAATCCTGCTTGCCCTTGACTCAAGAGTTTTCTCTGGTTGCAGGAAATCCAGTATTCTGACTAATCCACTCTTCATGAAGTCACCTGTCATTCAGAGAATAACTTTGACTTTTGACAGGCAGCACCTTGAATGATTCCGTCAACTAACAAGGTTTTACAGTAACTGTATTTCTTGACCAAATTAAATTGCTTCCCAGTAGCCTTATTTGTTCATTCTCTATAAGACATGATGATTGCTTTTACAAAGAGGAAAACGAAGGGAAACAGATTAGGAAAAAAAGAATTGATTAGTAAAAGAACTTTTACTTTGATAGTGGTTGATGTAAAAAACCAAATACATTTCATGTTATAGGGAACATCTTCTTGTCTCCTCCTGGGCTGTAATGCAGGTGCTTCTCTACAAACTGGTGGAAAAGCTTAGGTATTGTTGAATCATTCATGTTCTAGGGCTTTACGTTTGTTTCACAGTTGAGTAGAATGAATCTCTTAGTAGAGCCATGATTCAATTAACATTTGAACAGTTGACTTATTAAGTCATTTTATATTTTGATTCATTTGTGAGATGCAGCTCTGTCATGAGAAATAAAAATTGTCTAGGGGTGCCTGGGTGGCTCAGTTGGTTAAGTGTCCGACTCTTGATTTCGATTTAGGTCATGATCTCCTGATTTGTGAGATTGAGCCCCATGTTAGGCTCTGCGCTGACAGCGTGGAGCCTTCTTGGGATTCTCTCTCTCTCTTTCTCTCTCTCTCTTTCTCTCTCTCTCTCTCTCTTTCTCTCTCTCTCTCTGCCCCTCCCCTGCTCACTCGCTCACTCTCTCAAAATACATAAATATTTTTAAAAAATTGTTTTAAAAAGTCTTAAAAATGTAGATGACAGCCATGTAATTCCACTGATAATACTAAGTAAACTTTGTTTTAACTGTGAATAGAGTCTTAGATGCTTGGACCTGAGGACTTTAGAGGTCATCTCTTTATATGGATGAGGAACCTGAGTCCCAGTGAGGTTAAGTGACTCATTGGCTATTGTGGACAGAATGAGAACTAAAATCCATGTTTACTTTTTTTTGATACAGTGCTGTCATCCATGCATAATTGTGAAACATTAGCACTTAGAAAACTAAAATTCTTGTTTAATATTTATTGTGTGACCATTATTTTGCTAAGTCTGCGCAGGATATTCAAACTACAAAAATTATGGTCCTTGAAGGGCTTAAGCTCTAGCTGAAAAGACTGAATATTATTTTTAATTTTTAAAATTAATTTTTAAATTTATAGTTGACACACAGTTTTACATTAGTTTCAGGTGTACAACTTAGTAATTTGACAAGTTTATACATTACTCTGTGTTCACCACAAGTATATCTACTCTATCCCATTTCATCACTGTCATAATATTACTATATTCCTTATGCTCTTTTTATTCCCGTGATGTGTTTATTCCATAACTAGAGGCCTGTATCTCCCTCTTCCCTCTTCCTCCCTCCCATTTTGCCCAATTCCCCACTCCTCTTTCCTCTGGCAGCCATCAGTTTTCTGTATTTATAGGTCTGATTCTGCTTTTTGTATATTCATCTTTTTAGATTTCTTTTATGAGCAGGAACCTATAGTATTTGTCTTTCTCAATCTGACTTATTTCACTTAGGAAAATACCCTCTAGGTCCATCCACATTGTCTCAAATGGTGTGAACTCATCCTCTTTTATGGCTGTGTAATACTCCATTGTATAAATATACCACATCTTCTTTATCCGTTCGTCTTTTTTTTTTTTTTTTAATTTTTTTTTCAACTTTTATTTATTTTTTTTGGGGACAGAGAGAGACAGAGCATGAATGGGGGAGGGGCAGAGAGAGAGAGGGAGACACAGAATCGGAAACAGGCTCCAGGCTCTGAGCCATCAGCCCAGAGCCTGACGCGGGGCTCGAACTCACGGACCGCGAGATCGTGACCTGGCTGAAGTCGGACGCTTAACCGACTGCGCCACCCAGGCGCCCCTATCCATTCGTCTTTTGATGGACACTTAGGTTGCTTCCATGTCTTGACTATTGTAAATAATGCTGCAATAAACATAGAGGTGCCTATATTTTTTTGAGTTCGTGTTTTCATTTTCCCTAGTAAATACCCAGTAATGGGATTATTAGATTCTATGGTTTTTTTATTTTTAATTTTTTAAGGAACCCCCATACTGTTTTCTACAGTGGCTGTGCTGAGTATTATTTTTTAAAGAACTCATAACACAGAGAATGTTATACAGAGTATTAAACGAGTGTTTAATAGAGTAAATGCTGTAGGAGTTTAGATGAGAATATGGTCAGAATTGAAGACATTAAGAAGGTAAAAAACTACGAAAAGTAGCACATGTAAATTCCCAGAGAGCCAGAGAATTATGATCAGGAAGCATTTTTTTTCTCTAGGGAGGCAAACTTGGTGTAGTACCTTGCTGATTTTTGTTACCTCTTTTAATTTAAGTGGTGTCGTATTGATTCTGCCATCAGTGTAATGATTTCGCTTGCTGGTACTGTTAAAGGTTAATTTAAATTGAATTTGGGTTAATTCATTCATGTATTTAAAAAGTTATTGATATTGTTTGGGAGTAGTGACTATATATAATCCCATCTAATTATATGGTAGGCAAGGACTTAAATGTGTATTTCCTAGAATAATCTAATCACTAAGCAGAGTAAGAATTCTGGTATTATGGGTGTTGAATGTTAAACTTCTTTCTATTACTTGTGGGAGTGGCAACGTTGTAAAAAAAAGAGTAGAAGACTTAATAGATACATGCTCATTTTGCAAGGGCATTTTGCACTTTAGTTTTAACAGAAAAGTTAACAATTTGATTGATGCATTTATCAAGGTTATAAGAAGCAAAAGCTAAAATGAGTATTTCACAGGTCTAATTGCTTTTGCTTGCCTCCTCTCTGCATGCTCTGAAGTTTGGTTTTTAAATATTTAAAATTTCATCTCTAGTGTAAAGTGGAAGTGAAATAGAGTGGTAGCCTCTTGTCAGTGATAGTCCTCCCTGCCACCTTTTTAAAGCAGGGTAATGTTTGTGTTGTATGTCTTTCTAGCAATGAGAGAAATCATTTGTTGAGGTGACAGTTTCTGTGAGTGCTAACTAACAGCATCTAGAGAGTGATCATTTATGATGTGTGACTTCTTATTGTGTTGTGTGGTAGATGTAATTGAGAATTCTGCTTTCTCCTGTTAGATATATAATTTCTAACTGTCATGACGCATGTCTTTTTGAAGTGGTATTTTTGTTTTGCAGATTGTAGAAAAGTGGATGTCTTTGTGTTTGCCAACATTTAATGCTGGAAGGGATTCAGGATGACTCTAGGGTATTCCTTTATTTTTGTAACTGAAGAAAATGAGATGTTATCTGGGGACAGAATCAGAAGATACATACATATATACACACTCCCCTCAGATGCACATATACACACATTATAAATATTTTTATCTCTATCTGTGTAGGTGTGTATAATAAAATCATGGCTACGTAATGATACCTTTAATTCACACCCAGCGTCTTGGAGTTCTTTTTAAAAACTTTCTCTGGCAGTGAGAAACACAGCACCTATTATTCTTGATATATTTTTTTATGTGCTCAATCAAAAATTATTTGCTGTACGTAGATCTCCCAATTGCCTTGCTGTGTTTGTGGCTTACCACCTCTTGGCCACCTCTGCCAGTGCCCTGACTGGTCTGGGCTTCTGCATAGACTCCAACCCCTTCCTCACTGCTGCGTCCTTAATCACCTCAGCCACTGTGCTGACTCTTCCATGCTGGAAACAAAAAGGAGAGCAAGATGGAAAGGAAAGGGCAGGCTGGTCTTGGTGACTATTTTCATAGAACGGAAGCATGAAGAAGATTACCAAGAGGCTTGTGTTCCCTGCAGCCGGGTGCAATCTTCCTTCAGTAGAGAGAACGTGGTTCTGGCAGCAGCCTAATCCCCAACAGTATTGGGTATTATTGGGTATATGTACTGTCACTGATGGTCTAGAATTTATTTCTAAGGGTGGAGGGTGGCTCAGTCAGTGTCTTTCCAGCTCTTTGGTTCCAGCTTCTTCAGCATGTGCTGACACCCAAAGCCATTTCTTGGTATTCACCACCTTAGACCCAGGCACTGGGTCAGAAATTGTAGCTCTAGCCAGCATTGTATCTGAAAATGCCTCTCATAAAACTTCAGCATCCTAATGAGAATAGAAGCCTCCTTTCTGTTCCTAAACCTGTGGTCTTACTCTTTTTCGTGCCTCAGAATGATGAGTGACATTGCTTTTTAGCTGCAGGTGAATGTGTCTGTTCATACAACTAACAAAATTCAGAATCAGGGTGGACTTTAGGCCTGGCAGGTTCTGGCTCCATTTCTTTGTGATTCTCTTGGCTCTGTTCTCTCTGTATCAGCTTTGACTTTGGGTAGCTTCCTTTGTGGCAACAAAATGGCTGCAGTTGTTTCAGGCTTTGCATCCGTATATACCACATGGGCCAGAGGGAAAGAGTATTAACATTTTGGTTTTTTGCTGATTGGAGCAATTCAGGTCATGTATTTATCCCTGAATCAAAGATTGTAGCAAGGGAATGAAATTATGCTGATTGGCTGAGGTTAATTCAGACATACCCTTACAGATGGGGCTGAGATGAATTTCATCTAGAACAGCACAGGCACGACAAGGTAAAGTAATTCTCATGGAATAGTGATTGTAACTTTGGCTTTCATAACATTTAGGGTAATGTGTTTATTCATTAAAAATATCTTATGGGGTGCCTGGGTGGCGCAGTCGGTTAAGCGTCCGACTTCAGCCAGGTCACGATCTCGCGGTCCGGGAGTTCGAGCCCCGCGTCGGGCTGTGGGCTGATGGCTCAGAGCCTGGAGCCTGTTTCCGATTCTGAGTCTCCCTCTCTCTCTGCCCCTCTCCCGTTCATGCTCTGTCTCTCTCTGTCCCAAAAATAAATAAACGTTGAAAAAAAAAAAACTTAAAAAAAAAAATATCTTTAAGAAAAGAATTTTGTGAGCAGGGAGGGGCAGTGGTGGGGTATTTAAAAAAGATTTTTCATTCTGTTTTTTTTAAATGTTTATTTATTTTTGAGAGAGAGAGAGACAGACAGACAGACAGACAGACAGAGACAGTGCAGGAGGGGCAGAAAGAGAGGGAGACAGGGAATCCCAAGCAGGCTCTGCAGCTGTCAAGGCCAGAGCCTGACACGGGGCTCGAACTCAGGAACCGTGAGATCATGACCTGAGCCCAAACCAAGAGTTGGATGCTTAACCGACTGAGCCACCCAGGTGCCCCCAGAGTTTTGTTTTTTAAATGCAAGTATTAAAAAATGTTGAATTATTTATATCGTCTTTCTTTGCCAGTGCTCTTAAGTTTTAAGTTGCAGTGCCAATCTTAATTTTGTAGAGTAGCTCTAACTCATATAAAATGGATAGCAACTATTTAAGATAGAGGAGAGACGAAATGGAGTTTAAGATAGAGGAAATTTCACTCTTTACTTTCACTTATAATACTTTCATGAAAATATGTTTGAAAGTACAATGTCTGAAAGGTAAGTAATAGAACATTGTTAAGTGAATGGTGAAATGTCTCAGTTCCTAGAAACAGAAGAAATAGAATACAGTCTTTTGTTTGGGTTTATAACGAGGCTGCTTTGTTAGGCACAGGCAATGAAGTGGGCAGGTGAGAACCATCAAGAATATCTATTCAGGATTAATTAATATCCAGTCCATTATCCTGGACTGGGTCCAGGGTTGTTGATTAAGCAGCCCTTGAACTTTAAATTTCTGCATAGGACTTTGCTAGTTTCCTGGAGTAGATATTGGGAATGGGATCTGTTTACCTTCCCCTTAAGAGGAGTCCAGACTCAGCTGGCCATCTCCATTTCTGTATGTTATCCTGGTTTACCCACCAGTCTACCAATTGCTTGTTCACTAGGCTGCACCTGCTACTGGCTTTACCTACTACAGGTACAGAATGGTTGTTAAGTGTATTGGTTGTTCATTCTCTTGATCATGTGGCTGACTGGAAGCTGCAGCTCGTTGCCACTGCCCAGCATATGAAAGTATCATATCACATATCACTAGCCCAGGAAAAGATAAAATTTCAAAATTCTAAGTATGGTTTCTACTGAATGCTTATCCCTTTTCACAGTAAAGTAAAAAAAAATTTAAGTCAAGCCATCATAAGTTTGGGACCATCTATATTAATCACTGAAGAAAAATATTTGGAATGCATAACCTTTTGTTTTTGACGTTATCCTAATTGACAACAAAAATATTCCCAGGCTTCCAAGGCTAACTTTGGAGATAGTTCATCTTGAAGTGTTTATTTACTATTTGTTTCATTTACTTCTGGAAGGTGCAATAACCAAATCATCATTCAGTTTTCTGAAAGAAATTTGAAAGAATGAAAAAATTCTGTCTTTGTATAGCAACCACTTTTTTTTTTTTTAATGTTTGTTTTTCTGAGAGAGAGGACAGAGGGTAAGCGGGGGAGGGACAGAGAGAGAGAGACAGAGAGAGAGAGAGGGAGAATCTGAAGCAAGCTCCAGGCTCTGAGCTGTCAGCACAGAGCCTGATGCAGGGCTCGAACCCCTGAACCGCAAGATCATGACCTGAGCTGAAGTCGGGTGACTGAGCCACCCAGGCATCCCCCCTTTTTTATTATTTTTATTTATTTATTTATTTATTTATTTATTTATTTATTTATTTATTATTATTTTTTTCAACGTTTTTATTTATTTTTGGGACAGAGAGAGACGGAGCATGAACGGGGGAGGGGCAGAGAGAGAGGGAGACACAGAATCGGAAACAGGCTCCAGGCTCTGAGCCATCCGCCCAGAGCCCGACGCGGGGCTCGAACTCACGGACCGCGAGATCGTGACCTGGCTGAAGTCGGACGCTTAACCGACTGCGCCACCCAGGCGCCCCACCCCCCTTTTTTAAAATGTATTTTTTTTTAATGTGTAGCAAGCACTTTCTAAGGTGCATACTTCCAAAACTATTTTATTAAGATAATGCTAAATAGAAATTTCTATAGAAAAATTTAACACTAAAATGTGTTTCTGGCAATATATTTGAATCAAAATAGATTAACTGGAAATCCGATCACTTTTAAGAGATATCTGTATTTTCATATCAACAAGAGTTTCATAATACCATGTAATGATAATAGAATGTTCATTTATAATTTATGGTTTCTTTGAGGCATTAGCATAGTTTTTGAGAGTAAATGCTGATATAGGCTGGGAATTGGATGGGAAGAGGAAGAGTTCAAAGGAATACATTTTTGTCTGACAGTTAACACTTTTGAGGATGTGTTTTATACTTGGGATGATATGAAAAAAATTTAAACCATCTTTAAATCAAATTGAGGTTTATGTTTTCATTTTGATCAACAGGGATTAATTTGGAAAGTAAAAAATAATCGGCTGATATACATGTAAATTTCTATCCAAAGTTGACATTTTAGTTTTAGGTGCTGAGTTTGTATTGAAAAACTATGATCAAGAAGCACCTGGGTGGCTCAGTTGTTTGGGTGTCCAACTCTTGATTTCGGCTCAGATCATGATCCCAGGGTCATGGGATCAAGCCCTGAGTGGGGCTCCGCACTGAGCGTAGAGCCTGCTTGATTCATTTATTCTCTCTCTCTCTCTCTCTCTCTCTCTCTCTCCCCCTTCCCTCCCTCCGTCCCTCCCCCCCATTCAAGCATGTGTGCTCTCTCTCTAAAATTAAAAAAAAAAAAGAATTATGATCAAATAATTTCTCATTAAATTGTCAAGCGTTCACATTAAAAAGTCCTCTTGAACAATTAAAGTTACCTTGTTGTTGTTCTTGTGTTTGACTTTAAACTTCAGAAACTAAATCTTCTAATTGCAAGGAGAATAAAATGACAAAATGTGTCAGTTAGGATTATTCAATTATTTTATGTAAATACAAACCCATTTACTTAGGAGAACCATCACACCTTTTAAAATGTGATCAATCAACACCTTTCTTAGAATTGCTTTCATTGAGCTAATGAATAGATATTTTTATTCTTGAAATACTGCATTTTTTATTCTCCTTATTAATGGTCCTCCCTACAAAGGAGTATATAAATCATGGGGCTGCTAGTGGTTCTAAGTGCTTTTCAGAGAGCGTTTAAGTGCTTGTAATCGCTAAGCAAAGGAGTACTATAGATTAAATGTGTTGTAAACCACACATGAAAGCAATGTCTTTTTTTATTATCTGTAACTTTAATGAAAAGAAAATGTTAATTTAGGGTAATGAAATAGACCTCCAAGTATGATCGGTGAATAGACCATTAGGTTAATTAAAATGAGGATATGTATCACTGCTGTGCTGGAACTATCATTGTGAAAGAGACAGATTCATTTAGTGCTTGAATAGTAAAATTCAGAATGTGTCACTCCCAAACTAGATTTACTACACAAAGGAACAAGATTGATGACAAGGGTAATTCGGTTTTGTTTCATTTACTTTTACCTGCCACATTACTTGTCATTTTAGAGAGCCTGTCACTTAAAGGTGAAAATTTATCCAATCTTTTAAAAACCAATTAAGTATAAATTTTGTTGCTTTCCTATCTGTCCATCATCCTAGCTGAATTAAACACAAAAACAAGATTTAAGTAATAGGCAAGCGTACAGATTATAATAGCACTTTCAAAAACTTAGCAACTTGAAATTTATTGATTTGCAAAATGCAGCTGAAAGTACCACTACAACTTTTTGGTTATTAGCTCTTTTCATTGTCTAGTTCCCAAACCTGTTGGAAACTTATTTCATGTACTTTGTTGTCCACTTGGCCAATTAACTATTTGAACTTACTAATAACTTTAGTGCTTCAGTAGATACTATACCATAGTTTATAAAAGATTTTTGAATGATTTTTATTCTTCCCTTTGAAAAATCTTAGCATTGTGCCACCTGTAAAGTAGGTTTTTAGTAAGTACTTCCTATTTTGATTTAAGAGGCTTGGCTTGTGTTTAAACAAAAGTAAAGTTCTGTATACTCTTGAGCTATTCCGTTTCACCCATCATATGCCTAATTTAATATATTAATTTCTATTTGGAGTTTAGATCTAAATTACAGCATCTGGCCTGATAGTCAATCAGTGTGATTATCACCAATAGCTTTTTGTCTGGGATCTGAAGTATGAATGCATGTATTAAGTGATTTATAAAGCAATTGCTTTCCCTAATGATTTATGTGATAGTCAACCAAGTATTTATTGAATTCTAGTTCTGAGCCCAGTATTATAGTAGGTACTTTCATGTGCTTTAAGGCTTTCCTTGGGAAACCTCCTTGGGAGGTTGTACATGATCAACGTGTGTATAAAACAATCTGTTTCTCTTCTTAACCTGACACATAAAAACAGTTTTTAGGAAGATGAGATCTTCTTTCTGTTTTGTTTTTTAGCCTCTTGATTCTGGGAAAATATTTTCTTATTTTTGCCTTAATTATCTGTTTTTCTGAAATTTATCTGGATGATATTTAGTAGGAGATATTTGATGAGTTTATATAAGTGTTATATATTTAATATCTTTGATTATATGTGAACATTACCTTAAGTAAAATTGATACAGGAAGAAAAAATAATGTTTATATTAGAAAGTGAATCTTTATTCTGTAATTGGACTTACCATCATTGCATTAGAGCACCTAATAGGTCTTATTTTGTCCCACCCTCTTTTTTTCCCCCACTGAAGACTCACTTGGGCTCTTTAAGAAAACAGGGGATTGTAATGATTCCTTCATCCTGAATAGGGTCAGAAAACTATAGTGTTTAAGTCAGCTCTAGAGTTTGGAAACTCTCATCAATATACTAATGAGCCACATGATCTCTTTTTTTTATGACTCTTTTTTTCTTTCTTTGTGTCTGCTCCATTTTTAGAATTCTAACTGCATACTACCTTCATCATTTATTTAGTTTCTCTTTTTTTGTCTCCCAGCTTCTTTTTACTCATAATTAGTTTTGACTTGTCATAAAGTATATTAGATTCAACCTTGGCATTTGTTTATTGCTCATCACCTAGGTCTTTCTCTTTCTTATTTTACATTCCTGGAAGAAATAATATACTTGACTTGTATTCCAGCCAAAATAGGCTAATTTATGTTGAGGTAACAGAAATGATTCACATAATTCCTTATTCATGCTATATGTTCATCATGGATTGGTTGGCAGCTCCCATATTGTCTTCATTCCAGGACCCAAGCCGCAGCCGTTTTTTGAAGCACTGTCAGAAAAAAGAGAGGCCAATCATGCACCAGCTTATACCGCTTTGACCCAGAAGTGACATATCACTTTGGCTCATACTTCATTGACCAAGTTACCTCGCCACCCATGACATTAATGGGATGAGAAAGTATAATCCTTCAATGTGCCCTGGAAGAGAACTGCAGTTATCTTAGTGGACGACAACAGTAATGACTATTGCAGTTGGCCCCTCTAGCTATGAGCTATTCACTTTACTTTTCTTCCTACGTGAAATACATTCTCTCTTTTCTTAGGATACAGTTTAAAAATCTTACAGGCATTCATATCCATATCCTTAGCCATGTGACTTCCAATAACTCTGGTAGCCAAAGTGTACTCTCCCATGTAACTTTTTGGTCAATGGAACATGGGTAGATATGATGTATCCAACTCTGAGTAGAAGCTTTAAATGTGGTTTGTGTGGTCTGACTTGAATTTTTTCCAGATAGGAAATAGCTCCTTCTGCTGGAATCCCTGTATGAGAAGACATGTAGAGTAGACCTGCAACATGGAGCAGAGCTTGACCCAGTCTTTATCTTTCATTTAACAGGAACAAAAAAATGAATGTTTGATGTGGTAGGTCACTGAGATTTTGGATTTGTTGCTACCACAAAAGCTTACTTTACATAATGTAATTTGGAGTTAAGACAAACTGGGCTTGAGTGTTAACTCTTCTGGTTGTGTGATTTGGGGTAGGTTATTTAAGTTCCCTGAGACTGGGTTTCTTCTCTGTATGATGGAGGTAATAATAAGGCCTACCTTACAGTTCTGATGTGAGGATTAAATTGGATAACTTGTAAAATATTTAATATAGCACTCAACATATGAGAGAAGGGTTCAGTAAGTGTCATTTCTTTTCCTTTTACCTTCCACCTTGCTTTCCCAGTTAGCAGAGTTGTTTGAATACAGGATTATCTAAAAGAAATTAAGTAATTGGAGTTAATTGTGAGATTAGGGATTGAATACAATGCTTGCCTTCAGTGGACCTTTTTAGCCCAAATTTAAGAGTTTCCTTCTGAGGAGAGTCCAGGGTGCTCTTAGAACTAATCTTTTTTGGGGTGCCTGGGTGGCTCAGTTGGGTAGGTGTCTGACTTCGGCTCAGGTCATGATCTCACGATCTGTGGGTCTGAGCCCCACGTCGGGCTCTGTGCTGACAACTCAGAGTCTGGAGTCTGCTTCTAATTCTCTGTCTCTCTCTGCCCCTCGCTGCTTGTGCTCTGTCTCTCTCTATCTCTTAAGGATAAATAAACATTAAAAAAATTAAAAAATAAAAAGAACTAATCTTTTTTGCAAATGATGGGTTTCTATGCAGTGATAAGTCAACTAGGTTTTTAACTGAGCTCAATCAGCCCCGCTATAGCATGCCTCCCAAACCTCCAACCCTTCAAAGAAAAACTCTTCTGCCTGTTGAATAGTCAGGTTGCATAAAGGAGCCCCACTATTACCACCACCAACCTTGTCCATGGAGGTTTACCTGTTACACAGGCACTAAGAAGAGTTAATTTAATAGCTTGTCAGTGACCCCATGATTTGCCATAGCTCAAGAAGAAGAGACATCTGTGAATATATATACAATGAACTTGTACCCATGGGGGAAGAGATAAGATGATGCTAATAGTGTGTGTGTTGGCTGCTATTAAAAATGAGATGAAGCATCCAGGTCACAAGTAGTAATGAAAAAGTATGTAGTCTACACATTTAGAGACTTGTAGGATAAAAACAGACAAACTAATTCTCAATCTTGACAATAAGGATAAAACTGAGAGAAGAGACTAAGACCAGTTAAAGCTCAGCCTTGTGGCAAGGATCAAATCAAGAATATGGTTTCATGCCTTATGGTGGTTCTAAAATAGGGCTAAAAACTCTTTGATATTGTTCCCTTCAAAAGGTGGAAAGTGGCTATTTACTGGATGGAATGTGGCAGAAGTGATGCATGTGACTTACAAGACTAGTTCATAATAGGAATTGTGGTATCCTTCATATTCTTGCTCTTGGATTGCTCATGTGACCATGAGAGAAACGAGCTGCCATGTTAGGAGGACACTCACACAGCCCTGTGGAAAGGTACATATATGAAAGAATGCACGCTTTCTGTGACTAGCTAGGAGGAATTGGGGCCACTAGTCAGTGTGAATGAACCATCTTGGACACAGATCTCTAGCCCCTTCAGCTCTAGTCAAGTCTTCAGGTGATTACAGCCCTTGCTACCAACTTGACCATCTAGATAGGGCACATCTGAATTTCTAACTCTCAGAAACTATGTGAGACAATATATTTTAGAATTATTTATTACACAGCAATGGGTAATTAATGCTTAGTGAAATCTCTGAGTAAAGTATCTTTTCAGTGACATCCAATATATTCTTTCAATATACAGTATGTCCTTTCAGTTGGACAGAATGACTCAAAAAAAGATTTGTGACATTTATAATTTACATTTCATTTTTTCTCCATTAGAAATGCTTTTTTTTTTTTTTTTTTTTTAGTTTATTTATTTTGAGAGAGAGAGACAGCGTGAGTGGGGGAGGGGCAGAGAATCCCAAGTAGGCTCCACACTCCCAGTGTAGAGCCCGCCGTGGGACTTCAACTCATGAAATCGTGAGATCACGACCTGAGCCAAAACCAAGAGTCCAGCACTTAACTGAGCCACCCAGGCGCCCCTCAGTTAAAAATGTTTTTAAGGGGCACCTGGGTGGCTTAGTTGGTTAAGCGTCTGACTTTGGCTCAGGTCATGATCTCGCGGCTCTTGGGTTCAAGCCCTGCATCGGGCTTTGGGCTGACAGCACAGAGCCTGCTTTGGATTCTGTGTCTCCCTCTTTCTGCCCCTCCCTGCTCATGTTCTGCCTCAAAAACAAACAATCACTTAAAAAAAGCTTTAAAAAATGTTTTTAATAACACACTTAAAAGGGGTACAGAGATGGAAAAAGCTTAGCCTGTTTTGGAAAAGTATAAAGTATTCTGTTTTATTTTTATCTGACTTTTTTTTTTTTTTAAGTTTATTTGAGAAAGAGTGTGTGTGTGAGCACTCAAGTAAGGAAGGGGTAGCAGAGAGAGAGAGAGAGGGAGAGAGAGAATCCCAAGCATATTCTGTACTGTCAGCATGGAGCCTGATGAGGGGCTTGAATTCATGAACTGTGAGATCATGACCTGAGCTGAAACCAAGAGTTGGAGCTTAGCTGACTGATCTGCCCAGGCACCCCTCTGAAGACTTTTTCATTGGTGTTTATTTTTTGTTTGATTTTCTACCCCAGTGATTTTCCAAATATTTCCTGAGCCTAATACTTCAAACAGTTTGTACCAGTCTGGGTTCTCTAGAGAAACAGACCCAATAGGAGAGAATATGGAGAGAGACAGAGATTCTCCAGGAAACTTATTTTTGGTCTTAAGGCCTTCAACTGATTGAATGAGGCTCACCCACGTTTTCAAGGGTAATCTCCTTTTCATAAAGTCTGCTGATAGTAAATATTAATTTCATCTACAACATACCTTCATTACAATACCTAGATTAGTGTTTGACCATACTGGGCACCATAGCCTAGCCAAGGTGACATGTGAAATTAATCATCCCGCAGATGAAAAGGGCAGAAGATGAGCGTTCCAGACACTCAGAAACCCTCCTTTCTCACCTACTTGTATTGAAGGTTGTTGCAGCCTTGTTCTCCATGCTTTTCTTAGTACCTTTGATGCCATGTGGTGAGGACAGTAATATATAAACCAGTTTGAACAGCTTTGTTTTGGTCTCCAAACTGGGAGCTCTGTTCCTCAAACTTATTTTTAAAGAAAAAGTATATTTTGTTTATTATTAGATCTAAAAGTAGCTTGTTAGATATCAGAGAGAGGATGGGTCTAGAAAAATTGTTTTTGCTGCTGGTCACTTGCTACCAATAGAAAAGTTAGGAGCATGTTAAATGTGTTGGAATGTTGAATTTAGTGATAGTTTTTGATGGGCTTTTGTGGTGCTTTCTAAGGTATTCAGGAATACACCCAAGTCTCAGTAAGCTTCTCCTTTGAGAATTGAACAGTCTGTGCAATTTCACAAATGACAATATACTTCTGAAAACCATCAGGAGGATATTATTCTGTAATGCTTGTCAAGTTCTGTCTTCTTTAGCAGGTTAAATATATCTACTGGATTTTCAACTTCTGTCATTTTAAAGAGTGCCTTTTAAGAGTTTACTGATTTAAGTCTTTTGATAGGCCTTGCTTATAGGTGTCAGCTTGATTTTACTTTTTAAAAATGCCTTTAAATTGAACTTTAAGGTTGACTTCTAGGTATAACTTCTGAATCTATAGGTTTGATTTACTGCAAAAGTAATATTATTAATTTTATATTACTGCTTCTAAGCTGTGTTTTCCTTGCTTTTGGATTTTCCCTATGAAGAATGAAGAAGGACTCCTTAACCAAGTTTTATTGGGGTAAGATCAATTTTATGAAGCCTGACGACTTCTTATTCTGAATTTTACCTGAGCAATGTTCCAGCTCAACTGAATGGCTCATAATGTTGAGTGACTCTCTCGTCAGCTACTTTATTGATTAATGACACAGATAAGAAAAATGTACCTTGTTGCAGTGGGATTAGAATCAAGGAAACTAGAAATCTCTCATTTCATTGTGAGACCATTGAAAGTCTGTATTTAAGGATGATATGATCCATGAAAGAGAAGGAAAAGTCAGGTTTTAGTTAAGCCATGTGGATCAGAGAGAGGAGGAACAGAGAAGGCTCATGCAGCACTATAGTTTTGAAAATTACTTGTGGGAAGGGGAGGGGGGTCATCTGGGAAGCCAGCAAAACATTACACAAAACCTTGGTAAGTAAGTGGCTTTGCTGACATAGTAGAAAGATGAGCACTGTTACTGATTGTCTTGTTGTTTAGCTGTCAGAGAAGATTGTGCTGCTTCCTACATCTGCCCTCACATGCTACCTCACCTGCTCCATCTTACTGAGACGGATAAACCTTGTAGTTCAAGACTGTCAAGGGCACTGCAATTAGTACTAAATCATTCTCGCTCTGACAACTTCTGGCAACAGAAGCTTCTGGCAGATGTGCAAGTGCATTTTCAGTGTGTCTGAATGTCTGAGTGGTATAGAAGAGCTTTTAGCATGCTTGGTATCTTAATCCGATGGTGAATTCAGTGTAAGTCAACTTTTAGAAGAGGAGAAATATTAGAAATCATGGTGTGCTAGTTTCTCTTTCTTTTCTTCTTTCTTTCTTTCTTTCTTTCTTTCTTTCTTTCTTTCTTTCTTTCTTTCTCTTTCTTTCTTTCTTTCTTTCTTTCTTTCTTTCTTTCTTTCTTTCTTTCTTTCTCTCTCTCTCTCTCTCTCTCTCTCTCCGTTCCTTCCTTCCTTCCTTCCTTGCTTCCTCCCTCCCTCCCTTTCTCTCTCTCTCTCTCTCTCTCTCTCTCTTTCAGGTTTATTTTGAGACGGGCAGAGAGAGGGAGAGAGAATCCTAAGCAGGCTCTGTACTGACAGTGTGTGCGGAGTCCTATGCGGGGCTGAAACCCACAAACAGTGAGATCATGACCTGAGCTGAAATTGAGACGCTTAACTGACTGAGCCATTGAGGGAGCCCCTTAAAATTTAAAGAAAAAAAAAAAAAGAAAAAAAATGAGGTTAACTAGCATCTTAGTTACCAGTCTTCAAAACTATAAATTATCTTTTCATATGTCTGGCCCAACACTTGTGTAGGATTTTGTCAGGCAGTGTGCAGGAGTTTACTCTCCTAGTTTTTCATCTGTGACCTGCTGTGGCCCAGACTTTGGCCTCTGCCGGATGCTGTACCTGAAGAGCTCAGTGTTGGAAGGAGTGTGTCCTTTTTCACTTAAAAGAGCCCTACATCCCTGGAGCTGTTATTGTGACCATGACTTTTTCCCTATGATTGAGTTAATGTCAGAGTGTCACCCAGCATGCTGTAGAAGTTTGTATTCCCTTTCATAATTATTTTTAACAACAAAAAAATCTCTGATATTCTTTGCTTATAATTTGATTTCTCTTGAAAGTGGAGTCTTTAACAAAAAAAGGGGGAAGTTTCCAGTTAATCAGGATTTAACTGCTTTGGAGGAAAGCTGACAGCTGTTAAACCAATACAGCCTGACATCCCCAGCTATTTGCTACTCTTCAGTTTCTGGTTCATTATGTTGCGTGTTAGTATTGTTTCTATCAGGGCAAACTTGTGCTCAGTAGTGAGAAATGAGCCAGCTTTTGCAGCATGTTGAGACCGTTCTGGCTTTTGTACAGATTAAAGAGATGGGATTTTCTGAGTGGCAGTCGACTAGCGGGAAGAGCATTGGATTGTAAATCTAGGACTGCGTTTTGGACCTAGTTTTCTTACGACCAGCATGATTTCTTCAACTTAGCAAATGAGGGAGATTAGGTCAGACGATGTCCTTCATGTCGTTAACTTATTCCTTCTTTGAGTCTGTGATTCAAAACACTTTGTGGTTTGTTTGTTTTTTTTGGAGATGGAGGGCAGAAGTGCTAACAAATATCTTTCAAAGCATCTTCATAGATTTCAAACTCTTCACAATGTACATGAAGCATTGGATGTTAACAGTATCTTAAACCCATGTACACCATCTTCCTCACACAGAGGTTCCCACCTTCAGGTGGTGGTGATATTCCAGCAGTCACAGGGTGGGTTAGTTGGCTGATTAAAGAAGAGAAATGTGATGGCTGTTGTCTTAACTCATTGGCCTTGTGATTGGATCAGCATTCGTTACGTGATTTGTACGTCTCTTGTAATGTGGTTCCTGCTTCTTCCTGTCTAGTCACAGTGGCCTTCTTTTAGTTCCTGAAATGCCACGTGCTTCCACCTGACACTGGGTCCACTTTATATTTGCTCTTCTCTCTGCCAGGAATGCTGTCGGACAGCTGACAATACTGTCTCCATCTTTAGCCTTCTATCTTGTTCACGTCGCTCGCTGACCCCCCTGGGGCTGTGTGTTCCAGGTCCCCTGGAGATTAACAGACAGATGTCCACCAAGGCTGGGATGGGGGTAGCTTGCTTTGGCTCTCTGTAGACTGGTAAAGATAAATAGTCTCTCCCCTTCCCGAAGCATAGGTGGTGCCACAAAATCTAATTAAATGTTAGATGTCAGTCAGGTGCATGCAGATCCTTTGATCTTACTGAAGTGCCCTCCCATGTATCTATAAAATCTGTAGGCTAAGGTCCGACTTCTGCGGAGAATGGCCGTGCAGCATCGATCGTTACCTGATCGATCCCCGCTGTCAGTAAGTTACTCTCAATAAAACTGTAAACTGGATGGAGCTGCCTGCTTCACTTTTTGGTTTCAAAGTACCTTCTCATTTTGGAGGATACTTTACCGTCCCTCCTCCACCTTCTAACAAATGCTCTTTGCTGTTCTGCCTTCCTCAGGGGAATGTTCTTAGCCTTCTCAACCTCTTTTCAGTTAGCCAACTGCTACTCACTTCCAGGTCTTCCCCTCAAGCATCGCTTAAAAAGAACCATTCTTCTGACCCAGCTGACAAGGTCACTTCTGCTTATACACAGTTACAGTACCATATACCTTTCTTTTGTAGCATTTGCCATTATTATAATGTCATTTATTTGTGTGGTTGATTAGTTCGTTCCTTCTCCTATGTATTGTAAGCTCCATGAGAATGCAGATCATGCCCATTTTTGCTCTCTTTATATTTATTGCTTTCTTTCCCCCAAGTTTTCATTTAAATTCCAGTTCGTTAAGATACTGCAATATTAGTTTCAGGTTTAGAATTTCGTGATTCATCACTTATGTATATCACCCAGTGCTCATCACAAGTGTCCTCCTTAATGCCCATCACCCATCACCCTTAGCCCATCCCCCCAACCACCTCCCCTCCAGTAATCCTCAGTGTGTTCTCTGTAGTTTAAAGAGTCTGTTTTCTGGTTTGCCTCTGTTTTTTTCTCCCTATATTCATCTGTTTTGCTTTTTAAATTCACATATGAGTGAAATCATGGTATTTGTCTTGCTCTGAGGCAGCCTAGAGAGTGGACTCTGGTATGAGATTGGCTGTGTTCACATCTCAGCTCTGCCACTAACTATAACTTTGCTTGGGGAAGTTAATCTCTTGTGGCTCGGTTTCCTCAAATGTAAAGAGGAGAAATAATAGATACATGTCACAGGGTTGTTGTGACGATTAGGTGAGTTGAACTCTTAGAACAGTATCTGGTATAATTATTGTAATGTTTATTAGTATTTTCTATCATTATTTTCTGACCCTCTAGGTATTCTCTGGAAGTATATATCATATATATATATATATATATATATATATATATATATATATATACACACACACACACACACATATATATATATGTATATATATATTTCTTTATTTTTATTTTTTATTTTTTTGCTTAAATTATCCTTTGGACTATATTGCTTACAACTTAGTGCCCTGACTGATATTTACAACACACACTTGTTGAATGATAACTGTGGGTAGGGTATAGCCATAGTCACAGGTTTCTTTTTCAGAAGGGGTTTATAGAACCATTTCTACATGCATGTCGGGGCCAAAGCTTGTATTATTTTTATTAAAATACTTTCTCTCTAATTTGTTTTGGATTGACTTAGTTCATTCAATATCTCATACTTTGACTTCAGGCTTATTGCAGTATTTGTTTGAGCAAAATCTGAAACAGAAATTCTCCCTGAGGGTGAAATGCATCACATGTTAGGATATCTGGCTGGTGTCAGGTAGTGATTTCATTATCTTTACCACTTCAGTTATCTTGGCATACATTTATTGCTGATAATCTGTGAAAAGCCTATTTAACTCACTTCTCATCCTGAGTGAAGGGCCATCCAGAGCCCGAGTTTCCCTCTGGAACCCTTTTTATGTTGCTGAGGAGTACAATGTCTCCTGGCAGATTAGCTTTCAGCCTGTGAAAGCAGATACTTTCAAATGGGAAAATGTCATGCAAGGTGAACTATTGGTATTTTCACAGCAGGCAAATTCTCACCACCCTCAGTATAAAAACACTACTGAATCACATTTATGGTTTTGTCATCATTACAATGAGAACAGATAGTGGCATTTAAACCTAGGAAAATTCAACCCCTGATATTGACTGTTAATGTGAAAAACTTGAAAAAGCAGGTAGAACACTGTGACCTTAGTGATGTGAATTCTCTAATCAGAGCATACAGAGCAGTCAAATATTTGACTTATTGATTTTTTAGAGAACCAAGCTGTTTTGTATGCAAGGTATGAAAATCGTATGAGTTTTGTCCTTGGTTCAGAATAAGCAATGAGAGCCAGGGTTCTATGCAGTAGATTTGAATTTATGTTGAGTAGTATACACTTTTAATATTTTACCATATATTACCAGAAGAGATATTCAATTTTCTCATGTATTTATATTTGTGTGTTTAAAACACAGTAATTAGTATTTACATATTAATTTCTGGTTTGAAAATGGTATTAAGGGGCACTTGGGTGGCTCAGTCAGTTAAGTGTCCAACTGTTGATTTCGGCTCAGGTCATGATCTCATAGTTATGAGAGCGAGCTCTGTGTTGGGCTGTGCATGAAGCATGGAGCCTGCTTAAGATATGCTCGTGCGTGCTTGCCTGCTCTCTCTGTCCCCTCCCCTGTTTGTGCTTTCTCTCTAAAATTAAAATGGTATTAATTTATTAATATATACTGTTTTTAAGAACCTAGTGTAAAAAAAAAAAAAAAAAAAAAAAAGAACCTAGTGTAGTATCTTCAGTTTTAAAAAGACCCAGCCATACAGGGTTATAAACTTCCTCTGCCCACATTTGAACATACTCCTTTTCTACATGCTCAGACTTCTAAAATTTGTCTTTCTGTAAAACTACCCATCTAGAGGTTTATCTTTCAATTTCTAGTCCATTGAAAGCGAAAAATATAGTAAGTTGAGTTACTCTGACTTCTTTTTTTTTTTTTAATTTTTTTTTTTTTTTCAACGTTTATTTATTTTTGGGACAGAGAGAGACAGAGCATGAACGGGGGAGGGGCAGAGAGAGAGGGAGACACAGAATCGGAAACAGGCTTCAGGCTCTGAGCCATCAGCCCAGAGCCTGACGCGGGGCTCGAACTCACGGACCGTGAGATCGTGACCTGGCTGAAGTCGGACGCTTAACCGACTGCGCCACCCAGGCGCCCCACTCTGACTTCTTAAAGAAGCCTTTCCATTTTAAATTAAGTTCACCTTAAGAAACACAGGTTATCTTTTGGACAAACAGTATTCAAAAAATTCTCCCTAAAACAGTAATGCAGGTAGATTTTTATTTGAACGATGCGGCATTTTTATCAGAAATGTTTTTCATTTTCTCTTAATCTTTTCAATCACATCTTACAAATATTTGAAAACACTTTTATTTCTCTGGATAACTCTCTTGTCCATGCCGCCATCTTCTCTTCGTGATGCCCTGTTCTGCTACTGCCTTTTTATTTAAATTCCATCACAAATCAGTTGGCTTGGGTTTTTAGTGTGCTAGTTTCTTTAAGATGAGGGGGCAAAGTTCTCTTTGGGTAATATCTAGCAAAGCTTAAGACTGGAAGGAGCATTGCTGTTTGGTAGAAGAACATGTAGAGAATAAATAGGAACTGTCATATCTCACAATGACTTTTAGAAACCTTAAATTCCAGAATTCTGCTTTAATTTTTAACTGCCGTTGAGAATTTATTCCAGAAAAGGTATTTATTAAGTGATTACACGTAACTTTGCTGTTAGAAGATATTAATTCTAGTTTGCTAGGATTAATATACGTTGTCTTCTAAAATCTTACCGGATTTCAGTTACAGCTAAGTTTAGTTATAGCCTATTATCTTGTGCTTTCATTTTATTTTTTTTTTTTAAGAATTTTTTTTTCAACGTTTTTTATTTATTTTTCGGACAGAGAGAGACAGAGCATGAATGGGGGAGGGGCAGAGAGAGGGGGAGACACAGAATCGGAAACAGGCTCCAGGCTCCGAGCCATCAGCCCAGAGCCTGATGCGGGGCTCGAACTCACGGACCGCGAGATCGTGACCTGGCTGAAGTCGGACGCTTAACCGACTGCGCCACCCAGGCGCCCTGTGCTTTCATTTTAAAGGTACAAATAGTACATGGATTCTAGATTGTCATGAATACCGTGCTTTCTTCTTAGAGTTTGGCACTGTGGTTGTTCCACCCCACTAACTATTCTTTCCTCTTAAGAACCTCAGAGATTGAGTGAGGGGAAGCCAGGATGAGTCCCTGTAGCAGCTTCTAGGGTACAGTTACGAAGATGAATAAAACCACCTGTTTAAATTCTGTGAGATCGGAATCTGATTCTCTCTGTTCAATTTTTGAAAAAGCATTTGTGGAAAATCACAATGATAGCAACTGAATTGGCCCCATATGACACAGATTTATAGAGATATTAGAGTTTTGTTTTATTTTTTTTAAATCCAGAGTCTACTTTTTCTTGTCCTTTGGCATTTTAGATCTTGCCTTTCTCTAGGGGGCATCTCATTAGGGAAAAGTACTTGGATAGTGAAATGAGATGTGAGCTTGTGGAAAGAAGACCAGGACAGGGCACTAAACAAATAGTAGAGATAGAGAAATGGCCAAGGCAGAAGTGAGAGCAGGAGAGGCAAGGGGAGGGAAGTAACAGAACAAGAAGATAGACTGTAAGAATGGTGTCTTTCAAATACTTTGTTGTTTTTTTAAGTAGGCTTCACCCCCAGCGCAGAGCCCAACATAGAGCTTGAACTCACAACTCGGAGATCAAGACCTGAGCTGAGATCAAGAGTTGGACACATAACTGACTGCACCACCCAGGCGCCCCTTTAAAATTCTTCTTGATTTGTGTTTTTATGTTGGGGCAGTTTTACTTAGTATATCATTCTGTTGATGGAATAGAGGAATTTAGTCAGTGCCAAATCTAGGAATGTTCAAGTCTCAGAATAACTTAATTAAATATATAATAGGCAAATGAGAAAATTTACTATTCTGTTAGATTGAATGTAAAAAGGGCTAGTTACAGAAAAATTATTTTGCTTAAAAGCATATTTTTTAAAGTTTGCTTTAGAGAGCAGAAAGCAGTTGTATTGTAAGAGTGTGTGTAATTATCTGCATTCCTTTCCAGCCTCTTTGGGATCAAATTGGTTTTCTCCCCAAGAAAGGCAATTATATGCAGGAGGCCACTTTTTGTTGAATTACTGTGTGTTGCACTCAGCGCATCCCGCAAACCTGAAATCACAGATGTGCTGCTATGATTTATAATACCCATTAATTACAGCTTTGTATTAAAGGCTTTTAGTTTTCTGCTTCAGTAAACCTAAATTCTCCTTTTGAAGAAGAATTGCTTACATTAGGTGTTATGCTAAATAGTGAGTCTTGTCTTTTAGAATCTCATCAAAAGTACTTGGTGCAGTGAGATCTTCTCAGTTGACATTAAGTGCAGCCCAGTCAAGCTGTTTAACTTTGTAGGGTGATGAGCTAACTAGAAGAGCTACTGGTCTTATAATGAGGAGGCCTCCCACAACACGGTTCAAAGGGGAAGACTGCAAAGCATTAATCAGAAAGTATTCATCCACCAGCTGTTGATCATCTTTGTAGTACTGTGCCAGGCTCTGTACCCAGTACACGCTCTTCCTGGACAGCTCAGTGCTTCTCAGTCCCAGCTGTTCTTTAGATCCACCTGGGGGCTTGAATCCCCCCCTGCCTCCACTAAATACCAGGTGTGGATGTTTTTTAAAGGGCTCCTTATTGAATATAATGTGTAGCCAAGAATGAAAACACAAGTCTATTCAGTCCTATTTGGTGGCTTTTCACCTGAAAAGTTATATTTCCTCTTTGTTTTTCTGGCTTTGTATTTCCATATTCCTTCTAGAAGTTGAAAATATGATCAAGCTAAACAAATGAACAAAACCAGATTGCATTGTTTTCTCTTGGGCTTCTGCCATGGTCTAATTCTATTCAGGGACAAACATTTCCCTGGCACCTCCCTTAAATTTTGTAACTTCACTTTCCCCCACCCCCCATGTGACGAGTGTCTAATCTGAGGTTTCTTTGCTGAACTTGGCCATTTTATAGTCTGATCAGGGACCTGCTTTTTAGTGATGTTTTGTCATTTTTTTCTCTGTGAATATTTAAAACTACATTTTAACTTAGAAACATTTTAAAATAAGGATTTATAGTGTTTTACATTACATCTTTCTTACATGTTGTTACTCATTAAACTTCACATACCTGAAGTATGTGTGTATGTATGTATTTATTATTTCTGGTTATATATATATATATATATATATATATATATATATTTTATTTACTTATTTATATACATACCTGAAGAATTTTTTTTAATGAGAGGAGGCAAAGTAAGTACAGATTTATTTTGTGAGGCACCAGGTTGTCCATTTGAAAATGGGGTTAGTGTTCATTGTCTACAAATGCTACTATGCTCTCTTTTGTTTGAATATATTTGGAAGTGGTAATTTAGTTGTGGCAGGTGGTCCTAAATGATGTAAGAAGTTCTGAAGGAAAAATACTAATAAATCTAATAATGGTAGTGGCACCTACAGTTTTTGTGAAAGCTTAGTTGATGTTAAACAGCACTAAGTGCTCCCCAGGCATGGCCAGTTGAAGCCTCACCTCATCTTATGAGATGTACATACTGTTGTTGTTCCTATTTTATAGCGAAGAAAATGGAAGCCAGTGGGTGGAAGAGCCCAGATTTGCCTGAATCAGCGCCTGACTCTTAACCCATGGTGTTCTGCCTTTTTTCCTACCTATGTGTATCTCAGTGCTGACACATTCTAGCAGAGAGCTCTTGCTTGCATCCCCTTTCCTTCCAGAGGAACTCATTGACTTAATTTGCTTCAGCCTTTTGCTTTCTTCCCTACTTGAATATAGGCGACCATCTGCTTTTGGCATCCTTCTTGCACGTGTAGTAGACTAGGCCTTAATGAATGTAGGCATGCTTTGGGGCTTGGCAGAGTGAAGGGGGCACCAGAAAGCCCTGTGGAGAGTGTTGAATACGTTTCCCTTACAGAAGTAAATATAATTTGATTGGTAACTGTATTCTTTTTTTTCTTGTTAACAGCTTTATTGAGGTATAATTTACATAACATACAATTCAGTCATTTAAAGTGTACAATTCAGTGGTTTGGGTTGTGTAACCAGCACTGCAGTCAATTTCAGAACATTTTTATCACCCACAAAAGAAACCCTATAATGTTTGGCTTCCTGCCTCAATCTACCCATCTCCTTACTCTATAGACTTGCCTATTTTATGTAAATGGAATCATATGATGTGTGGTCTTTGTGATTAGCTTCTTTCACTTAGCATGATATTTCCATCCATGTGGTAGCATGTATCAACTTAATTTCTCTTTATTATCTAATAATATGTCTTTATATGGACGTAGTTGCATGGTGTCTGTATTCTGGCTTTTACGTCTTAACACCCCTGGCTCCCAGCATTGTTTTGACTATTACAGCTTAATAACACACAAGAAAACAGACCCAGCTGCACAGCTTAAGTGGGAGTAAAATGGAACCATCCATTTTTTTGTCTGCATTTATTACCTTTTTATTGAGTACCTAGTATATGTACAGCACTCTGCTAGATTTTATAGTATATAAAAGATCTGATGGGGTGCCTGAGTGGCTCAGTCAGTTAAGCATATGGTTTTGGCTCTGGTCACGATCTCACGGTTCATGAGTTCGAGCCCTGCATTGGGGCTCTCTGCTGTCAGCACAAAGCCTGCTTCAGATCCTCTGTCTCACTCTCTCTGCCCCTCCCCTGCACACGTGTATGCGCTATCTCTCTGTCTGTCTGTCTGTCTCTCTCTCTCTCTCTCTCTCAAGAATAAATAAGTAAACTAACAACAACAACAAAAAAAGATATGATGTAATATGTGACCTATGCTGTACGTGTGTTAGAAGCAAAGCCAGGTTCAGAGTAAGGAAAGAATTCCCTTTGAGATTTGTGGGTGCCAGTTCTTGTGCCCAGCTTGTTGTTGTTTTATTATTGTTTGCTTGTTTATTGTTAAAACATTACCTTTCACTGAAGTGCTTTTAGGTCTCCTAGACACAAGCTAATATTCGGTGAGTTCATCCCTAACCCACCCTCCCATGAATTTAAATGTTAAAATGTGAGTCTGAATCATTCTGGAATTTTTCCACTTTAAAACTAATAAATATTAAAATTTTATTAGAAACTTGAAGGTCGTGAGTCCTAATGAATCTAAAAACTTAGAATATTAGTCCAACTTACGGAAATGTTCAGAAATGGTAAAGTATATTCAGCCACCAAAATTGCACAATGATAGTATCATACTTAATTCATTTGGAACTCAAGTTAAAGGCAGGTTTGATGGATGGAAAACCTTATAGCTTCTGCGCACCCTGATAAGCATTGCATCAGTACCAGTTTAGCCACTTGAGTAAACTGCGGATCCACAAGAGAAATTCTCTTTAGGATATTTTGAAGTGTCATCCGTGTGCTTCAGTTAGATTTTGTAGACAGCATGTCGCCCTTCCCTGTTGCTTAATGTTACTTAATATTATACCACATGAAAATATTCAGTGTCACCGTCATTGTAATATGGCACAATTAGGAGTGTTTCACTGTGTACTTATTTTGCTCTTTGCTAAAAACTCTGTAGACTGTCTTGATTCATTGATTTAAATATCCTATAGTGTAAGTAATATGATTATGTGATTTAAAAGTTTGTAATAAACTGAAAAAAGATTCCACTTCCTGATTTGTGAATTATTTAGATTTTAAGAATTTTGTAAAATTTAATTGCTGGTTTTTGAAGATGATATATTAGATATTACTTACAAATAGTGTTGAATAGTTATAGTTTGAAGTGTATATGTTTAAAAGTAGAATAATGACATCTTGAAAATCAATACCATTTAGTATCAAAAATGTTTCTTTAAGACTTGATATCCAGGGGCACCTCGGTGGCTCAGTTGGTTAAGCATCTGACTTGGGCTCAGGTTGTGATCTCGTGGTTCGTGAGTTTGAGCCCTACATTGGGCCTTGTGCTAACAGCTCAGAGCCTGGACCCTGCTTTGGATTCTGTGTCTCCCTCTCTCTGTGCCCCTCCCCTGCTTGCACTGTGTCTCTATCTCACTCAAAAATAAACATTTAAAAAATTAAAAAACAAAACAAAAAAAGGACTTGATATCCAGAGAAAATTGTTCCACTCTTCAAAGGAAACCAAAATGCCTTTTATTTGTATAAAAATTTTCTGATGAGTGTTTATTTTTATACTGTGTTCACAAGTAATTTTTTCATATTCATATGGCTCCAAGCTGTATATTGCTACTACTGCTACTAATAACAAAATAACAATAGGTATTTTAATTAAGTAGTAAATAGTAGAGACTAGATTTTTAAGGGTAGAATAATAGGAAATTATAGTAGTAAGAGAGAAGGGTAATAGGGGATTGGAGACTTGAGTGAGGAAAGACATACTTGGAAGAAGTCAGCATAAAGCAAGTAGTATCTATGGGTGATTATAGAAGGTATTAAAGTAGTATAAACCCTACTTGTGTTGTAAGCTGTTCGTGTCTGAGGTAGCATATTATTCCTTGTTCACAGACATACTAGATATTCAGTGTGTCTGAGAGTTCAGAATCATGCACTGTACTAAAACATAGATAATAAATACTAACAGTACTAGTGTCTAGAGTGTATTGTTTACTATAGGCCAGGTAATTGTGTATGTTTCACACTCGTAATCTTGTCAGGTGTAGTGATTTCTTACAGATAAGGAAACTGAGACTCAGAGGTAAAATTACTGGCTAAAGGTCACTTAATTTTGACTAATCCTGTTATCTGTGTTCTTTACCACTGTTCCACTACCTTGTTTTGTTATTTTCTGTTGGATTCTTTTTCTTAAGTGATAAATACTGTGTAATCTTTGTAACAGGTTGAACAAATAAGAGGTATATCATTTCTTGATGTATACAAAACACACATAAGATATATAGAGATTAACACACTCTAATATTGTTTAAGCTTTGCCTTTGTAAGAATGTATCTTCGATGGAAATTTGCAAGCGAGCTTTCGTTGGTGAGAGTACTAGAATTTGTATCTACTTGGTGTTATACAGACCTGGGTTTGAAGTTGAGCAATGCCAGTCTCCTAACTGATCCCTTGGGCAAGTTATTTTTAACATCTCTAAGGCTGGGTTTCCTCTTCTGTGAAGTGATTATCATTATTTCTGTGGCTCTGTTAACTGATTGTCCTGGAGAGTGGGGATAATTGCTTAAACTATATTCTAGGTTAAAAACTTATTATAGTCATTGCATATAAATTTTAGAAGCTGGCCAAAAATATAAAGAAATCCTCTGAATTAAGAATAGATCATTGGGGGCACCTGGGTGGCTCATTTGGTGAAGCATCCGACTCTTGATTTAGGTTCAGGTCATGATCTCACGGTTTGTGAGATCAAGCCCCCCGTGTGTCGGGCTCCATACTGGCAACGTGGCGCCTGTTTGGAATTTTCTTTCTCCCTCTCTCTCTGCCCCTCCCCTGCTGTTTCTCTGTCAAAATAAATAAAACAAACTTAAAAAAATGGATCATTGGAACAGATTTGAATGTTAGTTGATAACTCTGAGCATTAAGTGATGGTCTTTTTTATACAGTAAAATATTTGAAATTGCTTGATTGCCTATGGTTATTTGGTTGATGTGTTTGTGGGTTGCTCAAAAACAAAAGCATCAAAACTTTCCTCCGTTTGCTTAGTTTGCCCAGTGTTCATATCCTACAGACTATATTAATTATCAAAACCAGGAAATTGGCAGAGGTGTAATGTATGTGTATAGTTCTGTGCTATCTTATCACATGGTGGGTTTACGTAACCATCATGGAAGTCAAGACACAGAACTAATCAGTCATCAAGAACCTTTCCCTCATTCTACCCTTTACAGTCACACCCATATCCCTCCCGCCTCTACTCCATCCCTAATCCCTGATAGTCACTAATCTGCTTTCTGTATAATTATATCATTTCAAGACTATTATGTAAATGGACTCACACAGTATGTGACCTTTAAGATTGACTTTTTTTTTCTCTCAGCATTATGCCCTTGAGATCCATCCAAGTTGTGTCATGTGTCAGTAGTTTGTTCTTTTTATCACTGCATGGTATTTGTTTAACCATTCATCTGTTGAAGGGCATTTGGATTGTTTCCACTTTTGAGCTATTATGAATAAAGCTGCCATCAATATTTGTGTGCAGGTTTTTGTATGAACATAGATTCTGATTTTCTTTCTGGTAAACACCCAAGGGTGCAATTACTGAATCATATGGTAATTATTCGTTAGTATTTGGTGTTATTGCTATATTTTATTGTTTCTGTTCTTACAGATGTGTAGTGATAACTGTGGTTTTAATTTGCTTTTCCTTAATGGCTAGTGATGTTGAGGTGATTTTTTTTTCCATTAAAGAATTTGAATTAAAAACATATATTTAGCTGATACATTTTTCTGGTGTGGATAGGTGAGGAGTGAAATAAGAGAAAGATTAATTTAGAAGCTGTTGAACTAATTTAGGTGGGAAATTCAGAAAGCTTCTTGGGTGGCCAAGGTCAGTGGAGAAGGAATGGTGGGAATGTCTGGACAGGTATGGATGAGGGACAGAAAAAGTAAAATGAAAATTTGGGCATTGATGTTTAGAGTGCTTTTGACAATAAATAAATAATTCAGAATTTTATTTTTAGTTTTAGAAAAATGAAGATTTGGTTTCAGTTTGAGTGCAGATAGATTATTTGGGTGGAGATGTCCGGAAAGTTATACATTGGAGTCTGTAGCTTAGAAAGGTTAGGGCCAGAAGTATTGGAAAAAAATCAAATATGGAGAGATGATAGTTCACGTTTTGCTTGCAAAGGGGCAATAGTAAGGAAAAGAAATTTTAAATTTAGAGATTTAGAAGAGAACCTGAGGGAATCCATTTAATAGATAATGGTGGCCCATATCTATTGACACGAGTGCCAAATCTGAAGGCATTGTAGTGTGAATGTGAGCAGTAACTATGGAGATTTTTCTTTTTAAGTTTATTTATTTTTGAGAGAAAGAGAGCATAAGTGAGGGAGGGACAGAGAGAGAGAGGGAGGCACAGAATCCGAAGCAGGCTCCAGGCTCTGAGCTGTCAAAACAGAGCCTGACACGGGGCCCGAACTCACGGAGCGTGAGATCATGACCTGAGCCACCCAGACGCCCCTGGAGATTTCTTTTTTTTTTTTTTTTTTAAACACAGGAGAAAGAAGCATGTTTATATGAAGAGGAAAGAGGAACCAATAGGACCATGAAAGATTTAAGATGTATGTGATGATAATGTTAGGGAGAGCATCAAGAGACAGGAGCAAACATCATCTTTGTCAAGGAAATTAAATATATCTTGCATGGTACCCAAGAAGGAAGAAAGAGGTGGATGTGCCAAACAGAGATTTTTTTTTTTTTTGAGGAGGTAGACTGAGGAACAGCATCACATTGCCTCCTTGACCCTTTTAGGAACATAGATGGTTTTTTAAATAAGCATTTTAGATGATCCCAGATTATTTATTTTTAAAACTATGGCTTTGATTAAAGCCTTAGGATATGAGCACAATACAGTCTTTCATTAAACTGTTTAAACAGCAGCAGCAAAAAGAAATGCCAGCAGCATAAACAATATATCTTATTCTATCAGTGGGCTTGTGTTAAAAAGGATGCACTGCTGTCTTACTGATATATCTGACCAGAAAGAAATTGTCGGGGTTTTTTAATTATTATTTTAACATTTATTTATTTTTGAGAGACAGAGACAGAGTGTGAGTGGGGCAGAATCAGAGAGAGAGAGGGAGACACAGAATCCGAAGCAGGCTCTAGGCTCTGAGTTGTCAGCACAGGGCCCAAGTGGGGGCTCAAACCCATGAACTGCAAGATCATGACCTGAGCCAAAGTTGGATGCTTAACTGAGCCCCCCAGGTACCCCTAAGAAATTGTCTTTTCAAACATTTTATGGCTGGGGCATCTGACTTTGGCTCAGATCATGATCTCCTGGTTCGTGGGTTTGAGCCCCCCCCGCCCGCCCCTTGGGCTCCATGCTTGACAGCTCAGAGCCTAGAGCTGCTTCGGATTCTGCGTGTGCCTCTCCCCCATTCACACTCTGTTTCTCTCTCTCAAAAATAAATAAATGTTAAAAAAAATTAAAACAGTTTATGGCTAACTGAAAATACACTAATCACCTATGATTTATAGCTTAAAACATCCAAAGCAAAATTTATAACTCTCTGTCAGAAGCTAGGATTAAAAATTTTTTTTTTTAATCTTTATTTTTGAGAGAGAGACAGAGTGCAAGCGGGGGAAGAACAGAGAGAGAGGGAGAGAGGTAGACAGACACAGAATCCAAAGTAGGCTCCAAGCTGTCAGCATAGAGCCCGACGCAGAGTTTGAACTCTGGGACCGCGAGATCATGACCTGAGCTGAAGTCAGACACTTAAATGACAGCCACCTAGGCACCCCATAAACTAAGGGTTTTTTTTAGTGATACAGGATAGATGAGAGGATTACTGGGCAAGGCATTGTTACTATTGACTCAATGTCGATGATGGCGTTCTGTAGGTCTAGGAAGCAAAAGCAGGAGAAGACTCATTCAGTAGGAGAGTGGGAATATTGAAGGCAAAGCCATTGTTGTGTCGCATCTAGGGTTTTTGATTGGGAGAGGTGGTGTTGGCATTACACCATCATTAATCACTGAGACTTGGTATTTCACCTAACAGAATTACCTTTGTTGTAAGGTGAAATATTTATTTTCTTTGAAATGCAGTTACATAACTTGGAGTGAAATGTGAGCCAGTATTGGTCTGAACTAAAGAAAGGCACCAGAAGATAAATTGTGATGCAGAAGTAGTAAACAAGTAAATGAAGTGGCCTGAGTTTGGTGCTAAAGTGAAAGGTATTTTAGTAGTTCTTTTTTTTTTTTTTTTTTTAATGTTTATTTATTTTTGAGAGGGTGAGAGGGAGCCAAAATGACCTGAGCCAAAATCAAGAGTCAGATGCTTAACTGACTGAGCTACTCAGGTGCCCCAAAATATTAAGTGGTTATGATGTCATTAAAATAGTACTGGGCTTTGTATCATTTTATTTTATTTTATTTTATTTTATTTTATTTTATTTTATTTTATTTTATTTTATTTTATTTACAGTTCCTTATGCTATCTCAAATATTTGATTCTATGATCGTTGTTAAAATTGTTAAAATCTACTTCATTTTGCTTGTTCACAAATATTATTTTGACTGCTTGAGCTTTATAGATTTAAAAGCTTTACAACATGGAAAATTAAAATCATGTTCTTCACTTGGATGATTGCACCAAATCTTTTTGTAGCAGATTCTAAAACCTGATGCATGATAGTATTTACACAGATGTTGAGAAAGTAAATAATAGAGGTAGGGATTGTTACCAGGTTATGCTGTCACTAGCTGTTGAACTTGCTGTCTGCTCACCGCCACCCCCCCACCCCCCACAAGAAAGTATAGACATTAGTGTCAACTGCAAACTCTTTGGAATGAGAAAAAACTCACCTGGTTTCTTGTCACACTCAGAATAAAAAAAATCCCAACTCATAACCTGTCTGTTAAGATCAATTTTGTAAAACTGCTATTGCCTTTCTTCCCTAGCTGTACCATTTTTTTTTTTTCTTGTTTCAGGGACTTTGTATTTGTTCTCCTTCACCATGGACCACTCTTTTTCCAGTTTTTTTTTGTTTGTTTTTGTTTTTGTTTTTGTTTTTGTTTGTGGTCCCTTGAACACTTGAACTTTAGGCCCTTAGCATTTATTTTTCCCTTTTCCTAGAATGTTTCCCCCCCCTCCCCCCGATATTTATGTGGTTTGTGTTCTCACTTTATTCAGGTCTCTCTCCTCAAATGTCATCTTGTAAGACTTTCTAATAGAAAATTTTCCTTAGAAGAGTCTTACCCCCCAAGTCTTCCTCAGTACTCCCTCTCCCCTTAGATGTCATCTTCAGTCTAGCACTCGTACCTGACGTGGAATTTTGTGTTTGTTTATTGTTCCCATCACTACCGGGCAGGGATTTCCCCTTGCTCATTTTTCCATCTTTAGCATCTTGAGCAGTGACTGTCAGGGAGGAGGGACTAAAGTATTGATGAATGGATGAATACTTGCCTAATTAAGTTGAAAAGACCAGTTACTATGAAGCTGGTATTTTGGAGATAGTATTTGACTATTAGGTTAGCTATATGGGGTGATTAGTAGAGGGATAAATATCCACGGTGGAAGTTCAGATTCTGTGACCATGTGACATAAGCTGGGAGATCATAGTTTCACAGACTTCTGGACACAGGGGTTAGTTTAGTGCATCTTACCCTAAACTGAGCTGGTGGGCAGAGTACTTGGCTCTATTCTCTGAGGCCCTGCCATTCCTCTGTTTACTGAAGCTCTTTCTTAGACTCTGTGAGCTACTTGACTTCAACCTGGGCTCCTTTTAACAATTGCTATTTTCCTCCTTGGGTGGTTAAAATTTTGTATCTGTTCTTTGCCCCTAAGAGTGCTCCCTAATAAGGGTGGGCAGAGACATGTCATGTGAGTTAGTTCAGATGTTTGTAACTGTTACCATTAGATCTGAGTGGGTATTGGTCTGTGGAAAGGGCTGATGAGTGTAGTCCTGTGGTTTTTTTTTGTTTGTTTTGTCTCTACAAGACAGTAGAAGATACGAAAAGAATTAACATCTGTAGTTTGAAAACTCTTAGATTATAGGAAATGTGAGTGTTGGTAGTAGTGCACACCTTATGGCTAGAGAATTTTTCATTCATTCATTTATTCAGTGGGTATTTAATGAATACTTAAAGTGTTTGTAGGACATTTTCTTTTTTTTTTTTTTTCAATATATGAAATTTATTGTCAAATTGGTTTCCATACAATGCCCAGTGCTCATCCCAAAAGGTGCCCTCCTCAATACCCAGCACGCACCCTCCCTTCCCTTCCACCCCCCATCAACCCTCAGTTTGTTCTCAGTTTTTAAGAGTCTCTTATACTTTGGCTCTCTCCCACTCTAACCTCTTTTTTTTTTTTTTTCCTTCCCCTCCCCCATGGGTTTCTGTTAAGTTTCTCAGGATCCACCTAAGAGTGAAACCATATGGTATCTGTCTTTCTCTGTATGGCTTATTTCACTTAGCATCACACTCTCCAGTTCCATCCACGTTGCTACAAAGGGCCATATTTCATTCTTTCTCATTGCCACGTAGTACTCCATTGTGTATATAAACCACAATTTCTTTATCCATTCATCAGTTGATGGACATTGAGGCTCTTTCCATAATTTGGCTATTGTTGAGAGTGCTGCTATAAACATTGGGGTACAAGTGCCCCTATGCATCAGTACTCCTGTATCCCTTGGGTAAATTCCTAGCAGTGCTATTGCTGGGTCATAGGGTAGGTCTATTTTTAATTTTTTGAGGAACCTCCACACTGTTTTCCAGAGTGGCTGCACCAGTTTGCATTCCCACCAAGAGTGCAAGAGGGTTTCTGTTTCTCCACATCCTCTCCAGCATCTATAGCCACTCTGACATTCATGAGGTGGTGTCTCAGTGTGGTTTTGATTTGTATTTCCCTGATGAGGAGTGACGTTGAGCATCTTTTCATGTGCCTATTGGCCATCCGGATGTCTTCTTTAGAGAAGTGTCTATTCATGTTTTCTGCCCATTTCTTCACTGGGTTATTTGTTTTTCGGGTGTGGAGTTTGGTGAGCTCTTTATAGATTTTGGATACTAGCCCTTTGTGTAGGACATTTTCCTTACATGCAGAGTTTAACTCATTTGACAGAGTCGTTTATTGAGTGAAAACTATGCTGCCTATTTTGGGGGCAGAGATGAATAAACCCTGGCCTCTGCCCTAAAGGAGCTTGCAGTCCAGGAGAGGGAGGGCAGTAAGCAAACAGATGTGTGCATAGCAGTGTAGAGGTGCATGCTGTGGGGACACCAAAGAGGAAGTCGTTAGCTTTAAGGTTAAGGTATGAGACAGATAGCAGAAGTTTCCCAGAAGGTTCTTAAGGAGTGGAGAAGATGAATAGGTATTTGCCAGAGAGGGACATGGGTGTGTATAAGGAGAAGTGGAATTCCAAAGAGGAGAGGTATGTAGCTACTGGACCAATGGGAAAAGCTGCATTCTAGAATAACTGGAGCACATAGCCCAAGTGGAGGGAGGGTTAGATGAGAGATGGGGCTGAAGAGGAGGCAGAAAGAGGTCGAACAGTCTAAGTGGATGGGACTATATTTCGAGGGCAATGAGGAGTCACTTAAAAGATTTATTTCAGGGAATAATAGCAGAGCAGATTTGTGCTTTAGCAGGAACAAAGTAGAGTGAATACAGGCTGGAAGACAAGACAGGAAGACCACAGAAAGGAGATATGTGAATTCACATGTTCTTAGACACAGAATCATCCTTAGCAAAAGAAGATAATCCAGAGAATTTACCTAGCAGAGGCTTTAGATTCAGCTTCAAGGGGGCACTGGAGGGGTGTCTAGGTGGCTCAGTTGGTTAAGCGTCCAACTCTTGACTTTGGCTTAAGTCATGATCTCACGGTTTGTGGGATCGAGCCCCATGTTGGGCTCTGGCTGAAGCTTGCTGAGTCTGCTTGGCATTCTCTCTCTCTCCCCCCCTCTATCTCTCTGCCCTTCCCCCCTTGCACATGCATGCGCTTTCTCTCTCTCTGTCTCTTTCAAAAGTAAATAAACATTAAAAAATACAAGAGGGCACTGGGCACATGGACAGATTCCTGATATGTTTAGTATACATGACATGCTCAACTTCCCTAACAGTTGCACTATCTTCATAACTCAACCAGTCATATTTCACATTAAATGAGAAATGTAGGAGTCAGAAATGAGGTCTTGGAAAACTGCTAGATGACCAGCATTGACCAATATTTATTGTGAAGTAGCTTGGTCTTGTGACATGGATAGCTGGGGAAAGTGGAGCAAAATTGAGTAGACATTCAATAAATATTTATTTGGTTAATTATTTATATAAAAGTTACTGGAGCCACAGTCTCCCCCCCCCCCCCCACCATGTATATTCCATAGAATATACATTTGATTTCTTCTAGTGTGAAGCATAAGGATTTTATTCATATTATAAAAATAAAGCAGTTCAGAAAAACTTGTATGCTGCTTGGCAAATACATTTAATGTTTATTTTTGGTGCCTTTTATTTAGCCCTTGAATCTTTACAGTCACTGTTGCATCAGAAAAACAATTTAAAAGATGACAAGTCAAGTTCTGACAATTCCCCTAGAAAGTTACAGCAAAGAAATGTCTTCTAATAAGCTTGTTTAATATTAAATTTTAATTGAAACAAGCACTCAACTTGGTTTTGAATCAGTGTTTTCAAGTCTACCCTCTTCTATGAAATATTCATGTAGTGAAGATGGACAAGAAGGTGTAAGCTAGCATAAAAGAGACCTATATCTGATGTGTGTGTCGGGTGTCTGTATGTGTATTTGTATATATGAATGTATATATGTTGCTTTATAAAGAATTGTCCACTTTTGGGATAATATTGTGGTAAAAATGTAGCAATCTATATCATGTTGGGGGCTGAATTTATTTGATGTTTAAAAATATAAAGTCATTTTATTCTTATGGTACTAATAATGTATTTAGAGATAATGAGAAACATGTTTACCGACTTGTGGAGGTAACATTTTACTAAAAACTATTTGGTAATAGGTTTTTGTCTTGTTTTGTTTTTTTTAAAGAAGCAGGTTTGGATCCGTTGGAAATTGAAATAATTTGAGAACTCAGTCAGTAAATGTACTCTTAGGGTAATTGCCTCAAGGGTTAACGTATTAATTCTGAGTGAAGCTCAGTCAATTTATGTAAAATCATGGAAGTGGTAGTAATGGTGATGGTGGTAATTTTAGTAGTGGTGAGTTAGCGGCAGCCAGGAGCTCTTAGTGGACAGCCGCATGTATTGCACAGTACATATTTGCTGAATAAATAATTGAAGGCATATTAGGTCTGTAAGTGTCTTTCATTTACTCTGTGTAGTTCTTACAGTAGCCATAAGAACCAGTCCCATCAGTTCACAGATGAAGAAATTGAGGCACTGAGGAACTGAATACTCCAAGGCCATATAACTTATATGGGCTAGGTATTTGAATCTGGGCCTGACTTTAAGCTCCAGTTGACATCATTCATTACTGTGTTCTTTATACCAGATTTCTCACCCTGGCTACAGTCAGAGCATACACAGTATTGATTTTATATTTTAGGTGGTTGGAAAGGAGAATCCCAGTAAAACGAATGGCCAGTAATGATGTGATGTTTCTTGGTGGTGTTGGTTGGAATCCCAGTAGATCAGATTTTCCAGGATCATTGTTTCAGCAGCATTTCCTGTGCCCCTCATCATCTGCAATATAACGTGGGCCAGGAGCAGTAGTCCTGGGAAAACTCCAGAGTTGATAGAGTGAGGTTTCGAAGCTGTGCCTTTTTAACATTAGGAACTATGATTAGTTTCAAAGTAGAATGTAATTTAAGTCACTAGGAATTTCATTGAAAAATCTGAGATTCTGAGAATGTTTTTATACTTGTTAAGCAAGTGACACCTGTTACCATCTCCAGGGGAGGAGTCCCACTTTGTGGAGTCTAGCAAAGGGCAAGACCATGCCTGTCACCAGGGACAGCAATCCCAGGATGTCAACCCACTGTGTGGTTTGCGGGTATTGAGGTCACCAAAAAAGCCATGACTCACGCAAACATTGGATAGAGGAACGCTTTATTCACATAGAGAAGAGGCAGAACAAGATCAGCTTCTGTAGTGAACCTTGGCTCTCTCTGGCCAGGAGGTCTTGCTCCACAGCCTGTCTGATGTAGGGAGATGGTCTTTACTCACCTCTCTGTGCTGCACGTGAAGGACACCATTCTCTTGCTGCTGGGAACAGAGATAGCAGTGGAGTTGGCCACGTGCCACATGATACACAGGTTTAAGCAGAACAAACCTGTGTCTGCACATCAGACCCAGAACAGGGAAAGATATTCCCAAACTGAGAAATGTGACCAGCACAGGCTGTGGGAGCTCTTTTTCTCTCTGTAAGGAAGTGTTCCGAGCCCAAGACATTTCTTCTGTAGCTACTCAAGGGCAGCAACCTGCACGTGACTGCTTTCCTAACGATACTTAGATTGTATCACAAGCACTGTTTAAGAATTATTCTTAGTTGTTGGTGTTAGTCCAACATTTGGATTTGAGGTGTGTTGAGGTGTGTATTTTTACTTTAATTTTTAATTTTTATTTTTTTAAATTTAATTTTTTATTTTTTAAAATTTACATCCAAATTAGTTACCATATAGTGCAACAATGATTTCAGGAGTAGATTCCTTACTGCCCCTTACCCACTAAGCCTATCCCCCCTCTCACAACCCCTCCAGTAGCCCTCAGTTTGTTCTCCATATTTATGAGTCTCTTCTGTTTTGTCCCCCTCCCTGTTTTTATATTATTTTTGTTTCCCTTCCCTTATGTTCATCTGTTTTGTCTCTTAACATCCTCATATGAGTGAAGTCATATGATTTTTGTCCTTCTCTGACTAATTTCACTTAGCCTAAAACCCTCCAGTTCCATCTATGTAGTTGCAAATGGCAAGATTTCATTCCTTTTGATTGCCGAGTATACTCCAGTGTGTGTGTGTGTGTGTGTGTGTGTGTGTGTGTGTGTGTGTGTACACCACATCTTCTTTATCCATTCATCCATCGATGGACATTTGTGCTCTTTCCATACTTTGGCTATTGTTGATATTGCTGCTGTAAACATGGGGGTGCATGTGTCCCTTCGAAACAGCACACCTGTGTCCCTTGGAAAAATGCCTGGTAGTACAATTGTTCGGTCGTAGGGTAGTTGTATTTTTAGTTTTTTGAGGAACCTCCATACTGTTTTCCAGAGTGGCTGCACCAGCTTGCGTTCCCATTTATTTTTGCTTTTATGTATGGTGCTTTAAAAGTGTTACATTATTCAGAAAACAAAAAAACCCATTGGACTGTTTATATTCATTTACCAATTCATTAATAATCAGTTACTTAAAGTAATCCTATTTTCTAATATTTTATCAGTTTACTGAATCGTAGCTTACTCCTTTGCTGAGTTATTTGGGATTCTGTCATGATGGAGTGAATGTGGGCATTTGTCTCCTTTCCCCAAAACTAACCATGGAGAGATGACAGAAGTAAGAGGAAACCATGGATCTGAGGAAATAACTAAAATCATCAAAAAAACCTAAATCTGTTAGCTTGGGATACAGCCTAGCTTGAGGAATTGAGAGAAAATACATTGTTTTAAGGTTTTTTCCTTTTAAAAAGTTTTGTTTTTGACTTGACTTCCTCCACATGCCTTAAGATGTTAATTGCTTACCCCTCTGCTACAGAAATCCTTATCAGTAGGATCCTGTCAGGGGAGGGCATAAGCCTTGCTGGGGTGAGAAGCTAATGAAAACAGGTATCAACTAACCAGCAAACCCAGAGACAGCACTCGTCCTCCTAGGACTTGCAGATTGTCCCTCCCGAGATTGCCTTCTCCCAGTGTTGCTGCTTTTAAGAGTTTAAAGGCTAATCCCTTCGAAAGGAATTGCCTTGTTGTAGGTAGCAGAAAGAAGTGGTCAAGAGTGATTATTTGGTGCCTATGGCTCATCTTCTTCATCTTTTTCAAATTTACCAAGAGGAATAATAGTAGGAGTTGGTTTTTTGGCCATTTTTCACACATGTTTCTAGATCTTCTAACTCCTATCCTTTGGTGAATATGACCTTGTAGGCCAAAATGATTAGATATATGAAGAGCATAGCCACTGCTGGAAACACACATATAATAATGAAAATGATAGCAATAAATAGAAATAAATATACTCAGCAATAAAAAAGGACAGTACTAGTATTAAGTATAAAAAGAATAAAGTAGAAATATTAGATATGACAAATATAGTAGTTGAAGTAAAGAACTTAATGAATTAGATAAAGAGCATGAATACAAGTGAAAAATGCTCTGATGAACTTGAAGATCCTGTTGAGGAATTCCTCTGAAGGCAGAGGAAAGCAGAAATTGAAAATATTGAGAAAGCTAAGAAATATGGAGGACAGAAACAGTAATGCCAACATTAAGATCATAGTATTCTCCGAAGGGAGAAAAGATATTGGCGGAGAGAAAAATATTCAAAGAAATGATGATGGTAAATAACTCAGAATTAAGAAAGAACAGAGACTTTCAAGGGTTAATAGGATACCAAAGATGAAAGGTAAGAAAATCCTAAAGATAAAAAAAAATCCAGCACATCTTGATAGACTCGTGAAATTTAGGAATATCATAGCCAAAGAAATCTAAACTTTTGGAGCAAAAGAATTGACTATCCACACATTAACATGAATCAGACTAAATTACCTGTTTAGCCCTGAGGTTCTCTGTTATTCTGCGTATTTGAGGTTAGGGAAAATATCTGTGTAATATATAATTGAAAACTTGAAAAGTAAATTCATTAATTCATATTGCATTTGATAAACTGTTTCCCAATGTAATAAGGGACATATTTTCTTTAGAACCTTACTTCTTGAAAACAGATTTAGGGTGGGTGATCAAGATATATAATTTTGTGATTGCGTATAAATATTTGAGAAAAGTTATTTTCATTAAAGAATTCTATCTCTCCTTTTTTTTGGGGGGGGGGTATAGTTCTATTTGACCTCATAGTGGGGCAAGAAATGTGTTTTTGTAGCCATAGATGTAAAAGGGATGATTTTCTGTTTCTAGTAATTGAATATGACACAAGTAATTTTCAGTTGCTCTTCTTTGTGCTCTTAGATTTTAATTGTTTACATTGTCTGTTATCACTGCTTGTATACCCAAAAGAAGTCATACTCATTTTTGGCTCAGAAATCCTCTGTCCGGTAGAAATATAATGTAAACCACATATGTAATTTAAAAATTTCTGGTATCCACATTAAAAAAGTTTTAAAAGGATGAAAGTAATTATACTGTATTACATACATACAAAATATTATGTCAATATGTAATCAATATACAAACTTTTTTTTTAAGCTTATTTATTTGCAGGGGAAGGGCAGATAGGGTGGGGAGAGAGAATCCCAAGCAGGCTCCATGCTCAGTGTGGAGCCCAGTGTGGGGCTCGATCTCATGACCCTGGGATCATGACCTGAGCTGAAATCAAGAGTCAATCACTTAACCAACTGACACACCGAGGCTCCCCTTAATGAGATACTGTACCTTCTCTTCTCCATAGTAGGTCTTTGAAATTTGGTGTGTATTTTACAGCATATCTCAATTTAACCACATTTTAAGAACTCAATACCACATAGAGCTAGTAGCTACCATACTGTCAGTGCATCCCTGAAACAAATGATGGTTCAGTGTTCTAATTGTTGAGTGGCGTAAGAGCTTTTTGTAAGACTTCAGTTGCTGTAAGGGATCTTAGAACTGAATGCTCTTGGAGCAAGTGATATTTATATCCATTAATTGTAGCTAGTCATGAAAAGGAACACCAAGACTGCAAGACACTGTTTGGTTGCTATAGTTTTCAGGGTAGAAATTATGTTAAAACACAGAAATGTGAAGAATGTTCTGAGTCTGACTGACTGGTTTTATAGTTTTACTTCTTAAGTCCAGATAATTCTGATTGTCCAACAGGCAGTTCAGGTTTAACATGGGCAAAACTGAACCTTGACCTTTCCTTCCAGATTCCTGCTCATATTAGTGAATGGTATTTCTGTTCTTTCCTGGCACAGGGGCCAAAAATTCTTTCTTTGACTTCCAGCTAGAACATTGATGAAAAGTCGCAGTCTGCTGTTGCAAATGTCCACTTGGCTTAAATCCTTAAATCCTTTTACTATGAAGTGTCTATAATAAAAAAAAAAAAGTCTGCTGAGCACTTTTATGTAATGTTAATGTCACTTAAAAAAAACTCAGTGGAGATTTAGGACAAATATATGTATTTTTCAGTAGTTGACTTTAAAATTCTGTCAGCTGTCTGATAGTTCACATGCCAACACTGTTGAAGCCTCTTGGTAGGACTGATTTAGTTCATGCTGGCATTCATTTACATTTGATTAAAATGAACAAGCTGAGAGGGCAATATAAGTCAGGCACAGACAGCAGAACAGGAAAAACCAAGCTTTGCATTTGGTATACTGTGCTTTGTACAGGGGATCTTGCGGCCGTTTGTTTAAAGCACTTTATTAGAGAAAGTAACCTTGAAGAAGTGTAAGATGCAGATCTCTATTCCTCTCAATTTTAGAACTGTTGATGGTTCTTTAGTTGCAACAAAATGCATTTTTATGTCAAGATTGGCTGCTTTAAAATCATACTGATTTGGGCCTTTTTGTGTGTAGTAAGATCTTTTGGAACTAGTGTTGCCTAGGGGTTTTTGTTCCCTTTCTCTTTCCCTAAGATATGTAATAAAACATGAAGATGTCAGATATAAAGGATGGCTATTGCTCAGACTTGTCCTTTGCTTGTCTGGTTATCCATCATACACTATCAGCCTGATTGTGCCAGAAAGTATGAAATAATGTCATTTGAAAGCAATCAGTCAAATGATGTCAAGGTCTTTTAAAAGTCTCAACTAGCTGTTCTGATATCACAGGATGTTTTACAAATATGATATACTGAAATGATTACTCTTAGGAAATGTATCTTTAAACATGCTTTCTTTAGCCCTTTCTTGATTTCATACCTTGTGCTTTGATTCAGATGGGATAGGTGCACTTAATAGTATGTCATAGTGGTCTAGAATCCAAACCCTGTATACTATAACTTGCAAGAAATATTAGCGAGGGTCCATTCCATCACTAAAATGTCAGCTTATAGTTTGGGGCAGTCAGAACAATAGGCAATTTTTATAGCCACGTTATTAAAAAACAAAAAAAGAAAACCTTCTCTAGCTAAGCCAGCAGGTAAGGATTCTTTCAGTTTTGAGACCAGCATTTCTTCTTTACCATAGAATCTAGTAATTATCACGAACCTTAAAAATAATAGAAAAGGTCATAACCTGAAAGGAAATAGGGAATAAGAAAAATACCTGTTTTTCTTAGGAAAATAGAATTTTGCATGCAGTTTAAATTTACTACGTGATTTAAATTAATAATGAAATGGTTCGTTTTTATATACTAAGTAAATTAAATATAGGAGCTTGGGTCTGTGTTCTTAAAGGGATTGTATATTATTTGAAATGAGAAATGAGAAGACATCAGTGATTCAGGTTGTTACTTGTGATGATGCCTAATTTTGAAAAAAATAAAAGGAAGAAAGACAAGAATAGCATTTGGGGTACCCTGCTGTGTTTGTTGAAGCATTTCAAAATACATTTATTTCATATTCCTACTTACTTCCTTAATCATATTGATGAATTTTGTCTCTAAGTTTATGATAAACCCTTTTGAAAATGCATCTTATCTGATAGAAAACTGAGGTGAGAAGTCCAGTTCCATTGTTTAAATAAATGTCTTTACCACAGTAAAGAGATTATACTTTTCTATTTCCTTTTCATAATTAGAGTTTGTCACTGATTTTTATGTCCTAGCAATGGAAATTATTTTTCCTATTCTGATTTGTTTTCAATATAATCAGAAGTTCTATAATTAATCACAAGACTCTAATTTTGTGTAATTGGAAGCTAATCAAATATGTCAAGAAGCTCATGTCAGAAGGGCCTAAATATACAAATTCTTTATTAGAGGATAGAAATTATATAATAGTTTTATTTTTTTTTAAGTTTATTTGAGAGAGAGAGAGAGAGAGAAAAAGCATGAGTCAGAGAAAGTGGGGTGGGGGGGAGAGAAAGAGAGAATCCCAAGAAGGGCCCATGCGGTCAGCACAGATCCCGATGGGGGCTCAGACTCTGAACCATGTGATCATGACTTGAGCCAAAGCCGGACACCTAACTGACTGAAGCACCTTTTAGAGGAAAACTGTAGGACTACTTAATGAATCCAAAAATAGTGCAGTATCTCGCTTCAGGTTAGAGAAAGAAGCTATGAATGAGATGTGAAGGAGCACTGGGCTTTTTTACATTTAATTAAAAACACTTGCTATATCTACAAAGTCAGAGTCTCTATCAAGGAAGAAATCAAGGTGTTTTAAGACAGCAAGAAAATTAGGTCATAAAGGCAAGAAAAAGTAGCTGAAGTACTAAACAAATGAATACATTTTGCAGCATCTGTTAACATAAATGTTAGAAATATGTTGTTAGCCATCTGGGGCTACCATGCTTGAACTATACATTTGGATCAGTGATTTGAAGTTCAGCTGTGGAAGGAAATGGAACTCTTAAGTATCCTTGTTGATCAGTTGTTTTTAACAACCCAAGACCCTCCATTTCTTCAAGTGCCTTCCCAAGGACAGTGTTTTGTCACATAATACATAGCTGTTACTGATGCTTTAATAAAAATCCTATCCACTCCCTCTTTTCAAAATTTATTTTATTTTTATTTTTTTATCAATTTAATTTATTTTTTAAATTTACATTCAAGTTAGCATATAGTGGAACGAAGATTTCAGGAGTAGATTCCTTAATGCCCCCTACCCATTTAGGCCACCCCTCCCCCCCCACAACTTCTCTAGTAATCCTCTGTTTGTTCTCCATATTTAAGAATCTCTTCTGTTTTGTCCCCCTCCCTGTTTTTATATTATTTTTGTTTCCCTTCCCTTATGTTCATCTGTTTTGTCTGTTAACGTCGTCATATGAGTGAAGTCATATATTTGTCTTTCTCTGATTGATTTCACATAGCATAATACCCTCTAGTTCCATCCATGTAGTTCTGAATGGCAAGATTTCATTCTTTTTGATTGCCGAGTATACTCCATTGTGTGTATATATATATATATATATATATATATATATGCTACATCTTCTTTTTCCATTCATCCATTGATGGACATTTGAGCTCTTTCCATACTTTGGCTATTGTTGATAGTGCTGCTATAAACATGGGGGGTGCATGTGTCCCTTCAAAACAGCATACCTGTATCCCTTGGATAAATACCTAATAGTGCAATTGCTGGGTTGTAAGGTAGTTCTACTTCTAGTTTTTTCAGGAACCTCCATACTGTTTTCCAGAGTGGCTGCACCAGTTTGCATTCCCACCAGCAGTGCAAAAGAGATCCTCTTTCTCTGCATCCTTGCCAACATCTGTTGTTGCCAGAGTTGTTAATGTTAGCCATTCTGACAGGTGTGAGGTGGTATCTCATTGTGGTTTTGATTTGTATTTCCCTGATGATGAGAGATATTGAGCATTTTTTCATGTGTTAGTTGGCCATTTGATGTCTTCTTTGGAGAAGTGTCTATAAATTCTTCATAGATTTTGGATACTAACCCTTTAACTGATATGTCATTTGCAAATATCTTCTCCCATTCTGTAGGCTACCTGTGCTTTTTATTTTGATGAGGTCCCAGTAGTTCATTTTTACTTTTGTTTCCCTTGCCTCCGGAGACATGTTGAGTAAGAAGTTGCTGTGGCCAAGATCAAAGAGGTTTTTGCCTGCTTCCTCCTCAAGGATTTTGATGGCTTCCTGTCTTACATTGGTGTCTTTCATCCATTTTGATTTTATTTTTGTGTATGGTGTAAGAAAGTGGTCCAGGTTCCTTTTCTGCATGTCGCTGTCCAGTTTTCCCAGCACCACTTGCTGAAGAGACTGTCTTTATTCCATTGGATAGTCTTTTCCTGCTTTGTTAAAGATTAGTTGGCCATATGTTTGTGGGTCCATTTCTGGGTTCTCTATTCTGTTTCATTGATCTGAGTGTCTGTTCTTGGGCCAGTACCATACTGTCTTGATGAATACAGCTTTGTAATACAGTTTGAAGTCCGGGATTGTGATGCCTCCTGCTTTGGTTTTCTTTTTCAAGATTAATTTGGCTATTCGGGGTCTTTTCTGGTTCCATACAAATTTTAGGATTGTTTGTTCTAGCTCTGTGAAGAATGCTGGTGCTGTTTTGATAGATACTATCCACCCCCTTTGCTACACTCCCTATTGCTCTATCTCTACTTCCAAGTGTTAGTAAAAGTCCATGTCAACGGAAAAAGAATTCTTGTAGAAAATTAAAATATGTACTTAGACATACATATCTTTTGTGTCTTCACTTTACTAATGAACATAATTGTAGACCCTTTGACATTAGTTTTAGATTATTTAATAAATTTAAGTATGTAAGTGTAGTGCAGAATAGATTATGTTTAATTAAAATTTCCAGTATCAGCAGTGGTACATTGTTTAGTAATATTTAGAATGGAGATAAGTTTGCCAATGTAATGTGTAGCTTATGTCTGCCATTTATACCAGGAAACAGACTCAGCAGGAAGTTAAAGAATTGTGGACTGTACTACTTAAAGAAGATAAATAGCATGCACTATGAAAGCCACTCTTCTGTCTGGGCAGTCTTTTAAACATTTACTAGAAGCCTATAGATGCAGTTGGCAATTTCAGTGCACATAGTACAATTTATGTGCATATTTAGGAAGCTTTATGAAAAACTTCCACATAATATTTTGCCCAAGATTCATGGTTACAAATAACAAACAGAAAAGGAACAGTTTGGTTGTGGAAAACCCAGATAAGTATATTTCTTACCTTAAATGGGAAATTGAGAGATGTAAATTTAACTAAATTTGGTATAGATGTTTTGGGAGACAGAAATGATGAATGAAAATGTAATGAATAAGGAACTTTAGAACTTCTGTTACTGCCTCACAAATTTATTAAATGAATGAAAAACCTAGGAATTTAAGTGATTTTTAGAGTCTTTGCATATAAAGATTTATGGCTGAACAAATGTCAGTTCTGTCTCTGTGTAATTGTGGTAGTTATACAAAATGAGAGAGAATGTGGCCAGTGAAATCCAGCAGGGGCCAGAATCCTCCCAGCTGACTTCCCTATCGCAAATGTAGCACTGGAGATTTCTTTCAGGGAAGCTGGAAAGAGTATAGATGTGGTATATTATGTTTTCTAAAGCTTTAGGATGGCCAAATATTTATGACTAGATATATTAGGGAATGTAAAAAGTATAGATAGGACAGTAATGGTACTGTTTTACTCAATGGTAAAGTAAACATCTCTATAGTAAAACCAAGAAGGACAGGTTCTAGAATCAAATGCAAATTTTGGATAAGTATGTAAGACAAATACATGAGGCTAAAAAAAATTTGGTGCTTAGAACACAGAGGTCACCTGTTGCCTTTACTTGGGTGTTCCAGGTGTCTTTGGCTGAACAGTTTATGAAGCCCTCATGTGCCTTGGGGGTAATATCACTTTTAGGGATATTGTGAGGATAACAGTCTGTATAGAACTTCTAATAAAATGCCCTGCATGTAGTAAAAACATGAGGAGTGCTGGCTGTGTTGCTGTTGCCTCCACAAGAGCAGTCCTTTAAGAAGACAAACAGAAGTTTGACAATGCATTATCTCTTGGGTGCCAACATGAAAAACAAAATGTGTCAAATTCCACTTGCCAGATCTTTGTTTGGCTTGTGAGAAGTCTAATTGTGAAACTGCTTGCTATAGTAGCTTGAGAATTTTGAACCAAAATTATTGGAGTATTTTAGAAGTAAAATGATTTTATGGGTGTTTTACTTTATGGAAGAAAATCCAGTGATCCATGTACATTTATCACTGCATATCTCTTAATACCTTTTTTTCCTTGCTCAAGCAATTGTTTTACATTTCTAAGTGATGTAGAGCATCAGTAAGGTGCTTAGGTTAGCCTCTGAATAACAAACTTCTTTTCACACCATAGGTTTCATGATCAAAAATCAGCACTGGGATGTCTGCTTGCGTTATTCCCAGGTTTACTCTCTCAGTTCTTCATATCATCCAGACCCCTGAACTGGAAATATCTTGTTAACTCTGCACTGTTTATTATTCTTCGGCAATTAAACTACTTGGGCATGTTTAGAGCTCAAATGAAATCTATGCGTTTTGCTTGACAAGGTTGTTGGTTGGTTTTTAGAGCCTACATATTGAAAATCATGTTTGAGGCTACCTGATAGGGAAATTTTCATGTACTGAAGCATTGTACTGATGAAACCAAGTCTGTTTTGAAGATCAAGTAAGATAATGTGTGTGTGAGCCCAGTGAAAACCAGAAAGTACTGTGGGCATCTGAGCACTAGAGTGTTAGGATTAGTGATGAACAGCATCTCAGGCAGCCAAAGGGGAACATGAAACTGGGCAACAAACTTGGTTCCAGGAGGAAGGGGGAATATAATGTGTGTTCTCACAGTTTGGGATTTGTAATTGGGATCCATTGCTATTATAAGAAAATGGAGTTCAAAAAGAACAGGATTTTCCATTGGTTAACATCAGTGAAGTTAAAAGAGCAGCTGCTTCTAAAAGTTAATTTTACTTGGCATCTGCCTTGGTCCCAGTAATAAAAGTGATAGTTCTGTTCAGCAACCTGTGCTCTCTAGAGCTATATCTTTTGTTGCTGTAAGGCCTCCATTTAAATAAATTGTTGCCTTTAGATTTCAAAAAAGTTTTTCAACCTATAAATTTTTATCTCTTAGAATTGAGGCATAAGCATAATATATGCATCTTCAATTTAGAAAAGTGTTAGTATTCTAGATTTTGAGTTGGTATTCTTGGGTGAAGTAAGGTGCAGTGGAAGCCATCTCAAATCTTGTATGAAATGAGACTATGAAGGCATTTTGAAAAGCATTCCCACTTGTTCTTAATTTAAAAACACACCTGTTTAAAACTTGTGTCCACACAAAACCTGCACATGGATGTTTATAGCAGCTGTATTCATAATGGCCAAAAGTTGGAAGCAACCAGACATCCTTCAGGTGGTGAATAGATAAGTAAACCATGGTACATCCAGATGATGGAATGCTAAAAAGAAGTGAGCTATCAAACCATGAAAAGACATGGAAGAATCTTAAAATCATATTGCTAAGTGAAAGAATCCAATCTGAAAAGGCTACATACTCTCTTATTCCAACTATGTGATATTGTTGGGGAGGAAGGATTTCTTTCCCTCTGGGTCCTTCTGATATCAGACAGATTAATGGGGGAAAATTCAAGTTAATAGCATATGTATGGGGAATCGATATGGACATGGAAATTCTGAAGACAGCGTGACAGCGCACTGCTTGTATGACCTAAGGAGATGGATATGGTCTGAGGACACATAGGGGAGGAAACCATTAGCAGGAAGGTGAGGAGATGTTTGCAAAACCAAGGTTGCCCTGTTAGGTAGGGAAGTTTCTTAGGTAAAGAGGAATCACTGTTAATAGCTCTCTTTCTAGTATACGCCTGCAGTTGAAGGGGAAGTAAAGAGCTTTTCCTGAATCTGCTGGGTTTTGATTGTTTTGAACTCAACATAATGTTTATGTCCAAGTGGCCCATCTTGGGGTGGTCTGCCTGTGGTCCCTACAGTGTTCTAGCAAAGGCAAAACTAAGGAGACAGCAGAGTAGAAAGATAAGTGATTGCCAGGCATTGGGGAGGAGAGGGGAGAGGAAAGGAAGGGATGAATGGGTGGAACACAGAGGATTTTTAGGGCATTGAAACTGTTCTGTATGACACTAAAGTGGTGATACATGTATTATATATCTGTCCAAAACCATAGAATGTATAGCACGAAGAGTGAACCGTAATGTAAACTATGGACTTTGGGTTTGTCAACATAGATTCGTCAGTTGTAGTAACTGTGCCACTTTCATGGGGGATATTGGTAATGGGGGAGGTTATACAGATGAGTACATGGTAAATCTCTCTATCTTCCTCTCAGTTTTGCTGTGAACCTAAAATTGCTGTGAAAATAAAGTCTATTTAAAGTAAAAAAGTAAAAAACCAAACCAGAACAAAACCCACTAAATTTGGTGTCTGTGTCATTTGTAGATATATATAAATGCCACTGCCCTAATATCACTGGAAGAGAGAGTAAGTACGATTCTGCCTTTTTTGAGCAGAACAAGATGGTATGAAAGGAAAGGTCTAACTCGTGCTGATTACCTATCTTGGAGTTCTTTTAAGGTACAACTTTGATATTAGTGCATATTGTCATTCCTCTTGAGTTTTGTAAGGAAGGTGAAATCAGTGGTAGAGGGTAAAACCCCAGAGAACAAAATTGAGCAATATTTTCCAAGTGAGCATTGTTTTCTTGTCATTTTTATGTGTTTTAATTTAGCCAGTGTTGGGCGAGTCGTTCAGAAAGAAGGGATTTATTATTTTAAAATGAAGCCACCCTTTTGTTCTTCATTTTCAACTGATTGAGTCACCTTTGTTTTTGAAATGTCTATTGACTCTTAAAGAATCATGTACCGTATTTACCTATGTAGTTTAGCTCCTTGTGTATTTTTGCTCCTTCCCTTCATGCCCATCATTTGAAGAAGAAAATCATGATTTCTTTTTCCCCTTTCTACAGGGCCCTTTAAAAATTCTGCTTCAAAATAACAACTGGCTGATAGCACAGTCTCCTTTAACATGTTAAGAGCAGCAGCTTCACAGCTGGAGGCAGAATGCTGTCCTTAGCGAACATTTTCTTTTACAAACTGTAATTCATTTATTCCAGGTGTTTATTGAAAGAGTTAAAGGAGCTGTTGGTTGTATTGTCTTTCTTTCTCTCCCTCTCTCTAGTAAATCTGTAATTTCTTAGAATCAGTGTTACAAACTTTTAAGTCTATTGGCAAAATTCCTTATTTTTCTGATTACTCCCACTAGGGATAGCCCACACCAGGCATATAACCTCTAATCTCCCATTCCATATCCAGAGCAGATATTGGCAATCAGACGTCTTTCCTGGATGTAGCTTGGAATGAACCCTCCACACTGGGCTCTATAACCTACTTGTGAATAACAGTTGGACATCACTGCTTTATGTGTAATCCCTGGCCTTTTTTGCCAGCCCATGATTTTACCTGTGACTTACCTGCTGATAACACCTAAATTTATATCTTTAACCCCATATCCTCTCCTGGGCTCTAGCTCCACATATTCAGTTGCCACTTGGGTATTCAGAAGCACCTCAAATTCAGCATGCCAAAACACTTGATTGCCTTTCTTCTTCCCAACCTCCTCTTCCTATAGTTACTATGTTGCAGTTAATAGAATAATCTACCTGCCTAGATGTCCTCTATAGCATATGCTTCTGTTTTAGGCATAAAATTATGCGGAGTATACCTCCTTCATACTTCTCACATTCATGTCTTCCTTTCCACTTCCTTGCCACTGTTTCTATCATAGTTTGATTCTTTATCTTAGATACCTGGATCACTCACCTACAAACAGTTCCTCATACTGCTAGAAAATCACTCAGCCTTCCTTTCCTCTCTTGAACTGTTTCAAACACAAATGTATGCAGAATAAATGTATGCATGTACTTACCTCCAGGATCATAATTCTAAAAATTACTCTTTCCATGCTGATCTGATTTGAGTGGAAAGTCTCAGAAGAAAATATTTGTGTGTTTGCCTTACTCTTGAAAAGATAGGAGAGCCAAGCATGCTTTATATCTGTGGTTTCCATCCTTGAGTAGATTAATCTTCTGATTGCTATTTGAATTTAAATTTTCTTGCAACTTTGTGTCCTTTTGAGCTGGAAGTGTTGTAAGACTCCTTTCAAAATAACTTCTCTACCAGGAAGTGCATCCCATTTAGTTAACAATAGTATCTTGAAAATTGTTTAACATAGCTCCTTCATTATGTAACAATTTACATAAATGACAAAGGACTTTTTTCTTTTTTTTACATCTAAGTGAGCTGTATTTGAATAGAATCACTTGTACACTGTTCCTGACTCATTTTCTGTAAATTTTTGAAGCGGATGTGTCTTGCCAGGTTATGGTTTTTTCATGGGTGTTCACTGTAGAAGACTTTTAACTTTGATGTATGTTTTAAACTTTCAGTATTGTTGGGAAAATTATATTTTAGTAGACATTTTTGTTTTATTTGTAGCTATTATTGAATGACCAAAACAAAACAAAACAAAAAAACCCACATCAAAAGACATAGATTAGAAGGAAGGAACTATGTCGTGATTACTTTTTAGTATTTAGATTACTGTTATAGTATATCCATAATTTGAGTTTTGGACTGGTTTTTTTTTTTTTAAATTTTTTAATGTTATTTTTGAGAGAGAAAGAGACACAGAGTGCAAGCAGGGGAGGAGCAGGGAGAGGGAGACACAGAATCTGAAGCAGGCTCCAGGCTCTGAGCTGTCAGCACAGAGCCCGACGCGGGGCTGGAACTCACTGACCGCGAAAATATGACCTGAGCGAAGTCGAACGCTTAACCAACTGAGCCACCCAGGTGCCCCTGGACTAGTGTTTTTGGGCTACTTGTTTCCTTTGAACTAGGGAGCTATAGTTTCAACTGCATTGAGTGCTTCCCCTCATTGTAAAAGGAGGACTTAAGATACTCCAGTCAGCTAGAAATGAAAAGAGAAATGTGTGTGGTCCCTCTAGTTGATAGGTCATATTTACTTACGAAAACTTGAGAAATGCAACACCAAAAAGGCCAGTGTCTAGGGGAGACTTTTCTAAGCTCATGGTTCCATTGGAAATGTTTGAGCGAGGTGAATCTTTCATCTTCTCTACAGTATTTATTGAGTGCCTACTGTATGCCACACCATATGCCGTTTTAAGTAGTGGGGGAAAAGTGGGGGGCAAGACAGAATAGACAGAATTTATATTCTTTTGGGAAGAGAAAGACACAAATAAGCAGAGTAATAAGGTGATTTCAGATAGTGATGAATGTTGTGAGATGACTGAATAACAATACCGGCAGAGAGGGTGCTGCTTTACCAGGAGTGATTAGGGAAGGCCTGTGGGCAGAAGTTACATTTGAGCCAAGTTGCAAATAATGCTAAGGAAACTTCAGCGCAAAATTTGGGAATCTTCAAGACTGAAAGTTTATGGGTTGGTGGTTCTTGAAGAGCACTGCCCTGTTCTGAAAAGTGAAGGAAATAAGAGGAGACAGAATCACACTGGGATCAGGCAAGGGCCTTTGACTGCTTTACAGGTGTAGTGTGATTTGCTGGGAATCGTGGAGAGTGCTGTCTACCGTGGGGATGCTGATTTCAGGAGCTAGCACAGGTTCTACGCGAGTGCGGTAGCTAGCTGCTTATGGTCTAAAGAACCCAGTTTCTGGGTCACCTGGGTGGCTCAGTTGGTTAAGCATCCGACTTTGGCTCAGGTCATGATCTCACAGTGTGTGGGTTCGAGCCCCATGCTGGGCTTTGTGCTGATAGCTCAGAACCTGCGGCCTGCTTCGGATTCTGTGCGTCCCTCTCTCTCTGCTCCTCCCCCACTAGTGCTCTGTCTCTGTCTGTCTCTCTCTCTCTGTCTCTCTCTCTGTCAAAAATAAATAAACATTAAAAAAACAAAAAAAAGATCCTGGTTTCCTCAGAAGTATAGTGACAAAGTTGGACCACATGCCTGCAGACTTTCTCTTGTGTTTTGTACCTTTGAATCTATGTGGTATTTATTGGCATTAAAAGGAGAATTGTTAGGGGCACCTGAATGGCTCTGTTGTTTAAAAATCTGACTCTGGATTTTGGTTCAAGTCATGATCTCACAGTTTGTTGTATCAAGCCCTGCATTGGGCTCTGTGCTGACAGCACTGAGCCTGCTTGGGATTCTCTCTCTCCCTGTCTCTCACCCCTCCCCCTCCCCCCACTTGCATGCATGCATGCACACATGCTGTCACTCTCTCTTAAAATAAATAAAACATTTAAAAAAATTTTAAAAGGAGATGGCAGAATCCCTTATTTTTTGTACTTACATATAGTGCAAAATGCTAGATATACTCAGTGATACTGACCGTTAAAATGACATTTTTTTAAGAATCCGTAATCTTGGGGCACCTGGATGGCTCAGTCAGTTAAGCATCTGACTTTGGCTCAGGTCATGAACTCATGGTTTGTGGGTTCGGCCAGCGTTGGGGTCTGCACTGGCCGTGCAGAGCTTTCTTGGGATTCTCTCTCTGCCCCTCCCCTGCTCCAGTGCTCTCCCTCTTTCAAAATAAATAAGTGTTAAAAAAAAAAAAAAAAGAATCAGTAATCTGTTATACTTGTCTAAAAACCACACAAGCCTTGCATTAGTTAATTCATTTTACTAGATGCATTCTTTTTTTTTTTTTTTTTTTTTTTTATTTTTTTTTAAAAAATTTTTTTTTTTTTCAACGTTTATTTATTTTTGGGACAGAGAGAGACAGAGCATGAACGGGGGAGGGGCAGAGAGAGAGGGAGACACAGAATCGGAAACAGGCTCCAGGCTCTGAGCCATCAGCCCAGAGCCTGACGCGGGGCTCGAACTCACGGACCGCGAGATCGTGACCTGGCTGAAGTCGGACGCTTAACCGACTGCGCCACCCAGGCGCCCCTAGATGCATTCTTAATAATGAAAGGACATTCTGACAGCTCACCCCAACCTCTCAATAGTAATAAGAAATAAAGTATATGTTATGTCAACTTTTTTTTATGGTTCCCATGAAACATCCCCACCTCAAACAGCCCATTTAGCCATCACAGATATAAACTGTGATAGATCTTCCTTCTCTTTCATTGTTACATGTCAAGGACATTGCTGTATTTTTTTTAATTAAAAACAAACAAAATGTGCAAACCAAAGCCTATTTAAACTAGACAATTATTCATTTCATGTTATAGAGAAAAGTTTTTAATGTTGAAAATCTTATGATAGTGTATTGCTTTTTTGTAAGGCTGACAGTTGTGATTCAGTTTTGATTTAGATTTAGTTTTGCTCAAAGCATGAATTTGAAAAGCTTTAACCATGAGATGTAGATATGGATATATTTGCATGGAGTTATACACTTGGAAGTTTTTCGATTTGTGACACATTAAAATTTATTAAATATCTGTTATGCCAGTGCTGGGGATGCAGTGCCCCTCATAGTCCAGGTAATGAACTCATAGCTACTTGGGCTCAGAAAGAAATTTCAGAAGAAATGATGGAGCCAGCAGTCCCTAAAATGAGGTTTATGTTCTGTCAGCAAAAGGTCAGCAGATGGCTTTAAAGAGCTTTGGAAAGAGCTTTATAACCTCATCTGCTTACCATGAAGAGATACATGCTCTTTTTGAAAATGCTAATTGTTTTAAAAGTTGAAAGCAAAAACCTTTGGAAGATTCAAAATCTTCCTTGAAATAATTTTACTCAGAGCATTGACCAGTGATTGAGGAATTATTCTTGTCAGTGATTAAGACGTTTGAAAATAAGTTGTAGGGAATGGGAAGCGGTGAGATGGGAGTCAAATCATTAAGTATATGTGTTCCAGAAACTGGAGCTATGGCAGATTTCTACCTGATATGCTCCCGTTGTGTCTTGTGCAATTGGCAGAAACTGTATACAGGCATATCTTGTTTTATTGTGCTTTGCAGATACTGCGTTTTTTTGTTTTTTTTTTTTATAAATTGAAGGTTTGTGGCAACCTTGCATTGAGCCAGTCTATCAGTGCCATTTTTCAAATTACATTAGCTCACTTTGTCTCTATGTTACTTTTTGGTAATTCTGCCAATATTTCAAACATTTTCGTTATCATTATATTTGTTATGATGATCTATGATTGGTGATATTTGATGGTACCATTGTAATTGTTTTGGGGCACCACAAGTTGTGCCCACAGAAGATAGTAAACTTAATTGATAAACGTTTTCTGTGTTGTGTTTGACCAATCACCCATTCCCCTGTCTCTCTCTCCCCTTGGACCTTCCTCTTCCCTGAGATGTGTAACAATCTTGAAGTTAGGCCAGTTAATAATTCTAAAATGGTCTCTAAGTGTTTGGATGAGACAAGTGTTCACTTGTCTCTCACTTTATTTTTATTTTATTTATTTATTTATTTTTTTAATTTTTTTCAACGTTTTTTATTTATTTTTGGGACAGAGAGAGACAGAGCATGAACGGGGGAGGGGCAGAGAGAGAGGGAGACACAGAATCGGAAACAGGCTCCAGGCTCCGAGCCATCAGCCCAGAGCCTGACGCGGGGCTCGAACTCACGGACCACGAGATCGTGACCTGGCTGAAGTCGGACGCTTAACCGACTGCGCCACCCAGGCGCCCCTGTCTCACTTTAAAGAAATAAGCTTTGTGAGGAGGGCATGTTAAAAACTGAGATGGGCCTAAAGCTAGGCCTCTTGTACCAGTCAAGTTGTGAATACAAAGGAAAAGTTCTCAAAGGAAATTAAAGGTGCTACTCCAGTGAACACATGAATGATAAAAGCAAAACAGCCTTATTGCTGTATGGAGAAAGTTTTTATGATCTGGATAGAAGACTGAATCAGCCATAACATTCCCTTAAGCCAAAGCTAATCCAGAGCAAAGCTCTAACTCTGTTTAATTCTGTGAAGGCTGACAGAGGTGAGGAAGCTGCAGAAGATAAGTTTGAAGCTCCCAGAGGTTGTTTCATGGGGTTCAAGGAACTATGCTGTCTCTATAGCATCAAAGTGCAAAATGAAACAGCAGGTGCTGATGTAGAAGCTGCAGCAAGTTATTCAGAAGATCTAGCCAAGATAACTAATGAAGGTGGCTCCACTAAACAACAGATTTCCGACGTAGATGAAACAGCCTTATATTGGAAAAAGATGCCATCTAGGACTTTCATAGCTAGAGAGGAGAAGTCAATGTCAGGCTTCAAAGCTTCCAAGGACAGGCTAACTCTTTTATTAGGCCTTAAGGCAACTGGTGGCTTTAAGGTGAAGCCAATGCTCTTTCTTTATCATTTTGAAAATTCTAGGACTCTTTAGAATTATGCTACATCTACTCTCCTTGTGCTCTGTAAATGGAACAACAAAGCCTGAGTGATGGCTCATTTGTATACAGCATGGTTTACTGAATATTTTAAGTCCACTGTTGAGACCTCCTGCTCAGAAAAAAAGATTCCTTTCAAAATATTGCTGCTCATTGACAATGCTCACCCAAGAGCTCTGATGGAGATAGAGAACAAGATTAATGTTTTCATGCCTGCCAATACAATATATAAGGAGTAACTTCAACATTCAAGTCTTATTAATTAAGAAATGTATTTTGTGACATTGTAGCTGCCATATATAGTGATTCCTCTGATGGTTCTGGGAAAATAAATTGAAAACCCAGACAGGATTCAACATTCTAGATGCCATTAAGAACATTTGTGATTCATGGGAAGAGGTCAGAATATCAACATTAATAGGAATTTGGGAGGAGTTGATTCCAACCCTCATGGATGACTTCAGGGGTTCAAGACTTCAGTGGAGGAAGTAGCTGCAGATGTGTTGGAAATAGCAGGAGAACTAGGCTTAGAAGTGGAGCCTGAAGATGCGCTTGAATTGCTGCAAGCTCATGATCAAACTTGAACAAACGAGGAGCTACTTCTTATGGATGAGCACAGAAAGTGGTTTCTTGAAATGGAATGTACTGGTAAAGATGCTGTGAAGATGGTTGAAATGATAACATAGGATTTAGAACATGACATAAACTTAGTTGAGGAAGCAGCGGCAGGGTTTTAGACGATTGGCCCTAGAACTTCTGTGGGTATAATGCTATCAAACAGCATTGTGTGCTACAGAGAAATCATTCCTGAAAGGAAGAGTTAATGGTTGTGGCAGACTTCTCTTTTATTTTAAGAAATTGCCACAGCCACCTCATCCTTCAGCAGACACTACCCTGGATCAGGCAGCTGCCATCTACATTAAGGCGAGACCCTCTACCAGCAAAAAGATTATGACTTGCTGAAAGCTCAGAGGACGGTTAGTATTTTTTAGCAGTAAAGTACTTCTGAAGTAAGTACATTTTTTTTAGACGTAATGCCATGCATACTTAATAGGCTACAATATAGTGTAAATATAACTTTTATGTGCACTGGGAAACCAGACAATCTACTTGATTCACTTTTTTTGCAATATTTGCTTTATTATGTTGGTCTGGAATGGAACCTGCAGTATCTCTGAAGTGTGCCTGTAGTCAGTCACACTCATCCTGTGCCCAGTGTTTCAGCAGTGGGGCTCAACAGGACATTGTAGAATGTCTAATGAAAGAGCAGGTGTAATAACTTCAGACTAATGAGGGGAATGGTTAACTTTCATTTTGAAAATTTCAATTTGGCCTTTGTGTGGAGAATAAATTAGGGAAGAGGCAAGAGTGGAAGCAGAAACAACAGTGGGTGGAGATGTATTAATAGTTTAGGAAAAAGTAAATGAAGGCTAAGATTATGATAGCATTCAGTTGAGAAATATTCTCTGTATGGAATGAACAATATATTTTGAAATATATTTCAGTTACTGGAGTGTTTTTGTTTGCTTTCATTTAGAAAAGACAGTTTGATTAGAAAGCATGCTATGTAGATTGACAGAAGTAACTGAAAAAGCCCAGTCTGTCTTCTCCATCTGTTTTCAGAAAATTCACTTTTGAAATATCTAGATAAATTTTCTTTCTTGAGCATAACTCTGGTTCTGAGCCATGCAATCTCTTAGATGACATTTTATTAAGGGATTTGACACTAGCAGATATTGTGTGTATTAAAGTGTTATGTTTATAAAATTTTGGCTCTTTTTAAGTTAATTTATTTTGAGAGAGAGCGAGTACACACTTGGAGAGGAGCAGAAAAAGAGAATCTCAAGCAGGCTCCACACTCTCAGTGCAGAGCCCAATGTGGGGCTTGAACTCACAAACCGTGAGATCGTGACCTGAGCTGAAGTCAAGAATGGGATGCGGGGTGCCTGGGTGGCTTAGTTGGTTAAGCGTTCGATTTCGGCTCTGGTCATAATCTCGTGGTTCATGAGTTTGAGCCTTGCCATCAGGCTCTCTACTGTGTTGTTTTAAATGAAAAAACAAAAACAAAAAAAGAGTTGGATGCTTAGCTGACTGAGCCATTCAGGTGCCCCAAAAGTGTTTTGTTTATAAAACCTTATAAAACATACAACATTTTATGTCATGAAGTATAGATTTAACATTTCTTAGAGATACTGAGAGTCTTTTGGCTATGCTAAATTTGCAGCAGACTGTCTCACTTTATTTTAAATTAGTTGATGACTGTTGACTTGTGTTAACTCTTGTCCCAAAGTGGGAATGTCTCTCCATTTTATTAATTAGATGATTTAATTAGAATGACTTCACATGTGGCATTTTGGTCAACATTTTTCCCCCACAAGCATAGTATATATTAGATGTTTTAAAAGTGATTTTATTTTACTTGTATAATACTAAAAATTAGGTGTTATGAGTTAAATGTGTTTTGTTTTTAGAACATTTTAATTAATGTATGAAATAATTAGAAAGGATACCCTGTATAAAAGCAAAGGCTATCTTTCAGTTTGTCATTTGCCTTAAGGCAGGTTCTGTTTTGTGAACTGTCAAATAATTCACTGGTACATTTCAAGATCTATTTTGACATAATAGGATCTAGAAGAAATCTTTTACATTTGTTTTGGTGTTTTAATAAGGTTACTTCAGGCTCTCTGGTTGCTTTGGATGAATGTTTTTACTTTGGGGGAGTTAAATTCTTATAGTATAAGAGGGCTTTCTTTTAAGAACAGAAAAGAATGAGAGATACATAGAGATATAATTAATATTGCAATAAAGTATAGCAGAGGCTTACATTTTCATGATAAACTTTCAACCTGAGGTATAATATTTAACAATAAGGCTTTGAATCTTACATTTTCTTTTCTAGATAAGTTTGGTGTCAGTTGTCAATATTAAATACTTTTGAGTTGCTTTTGTGTTTAAAAGATATTCTTGGTTTCTTATAGTAATGTGGTTCTCAGAATGAAGGAGTACATGGTAGAGAGAGAGAAAAAGAGAAAGAGAGAGTGTGTGTGTGTGTGTGTGTGTGTGTGTGTGTGTGTGTGTGTGTGTGTAACCAATTCTGCATGTAACCAATTTCACAGTGGCTTAGCTATAAATGAAAGTTCCTCTCCCCAGTTTCTTCATCATCCCAGGATTCAGTGCTACAAAGTTGGTTGCTACAAATTTAGAAATTTTTCCATTTTTATTTACAAAGATAATGTATGTATATTTTTTAATTTTTTAATGTTTGTTTATTTTTGAGAGAGAGATAGAGCGCAAGTGGGGTAGGGGCAGAGAGAGAGGGAGACACAGAATCCGAAGCAGGCTGCAGGCTCTGAGCTGTCAGTGCAGAGCCCAATGCAGGGCTCACACTCATGAACCACAAGATCACAACCCGAGCCAAAGTCAGACGCTTAACTGACTGAGCCACCCAGGTGCACCTACAAAGATAATATTTTTATAACTAGAAGTTTTCTCATGAACTCATGAAAAGATGTTCTCAAGATATTCTTCTCTTATTCTTTGCTTTACCTCCTTTTTCTTTACTTCTAAACTCAGTGACCTACCCTGCAAAACTTAGGGCCATGTAGTTAGCTTTACTCACATGTGTCAGCTTTCTGTGCAATTCTTTAATTTAAAAAAGAAAAAAATTGTGCTTACATTTTAAGTACCCCCTCTCCCCGTTTTGCATTTAGTGTTCAGATGTGTTCCATAATTGATCTTTGCCGTTTTTACTAACCCTGTTCTCTGCTTTTAGTTAACAGCCAGGTCCTTGCCTGCTGTGCAGTCAGATGAGAGACTTCAGCCTCTGCTTAACCATCTCAGGTAATAAGATGACATAACCCTTCTTATGCTTATGATTACAAGTGCATCAAAGTGGGCAAAGTGTATTAAAGTGATTAAAACCCCTTCAGTTACTAAAAACTTAACAGTTTTTGTTCCTAGCTTTAATTCTGTGATGCAAGTTGAAGTTCTTAATATATTACACTTGCTACCCTTGACTTTGGGGTCTGTTCGAAGATTTTTAATTCCATGAAAGTATGTAGAACTAGTTGATAAGTTGAAGTTAAAACAAGCAGAGGTGACTAACTACAGAAAGATCTCAAAGGAATGAGCTATTTACATGCAAAGTGAAAGCATACTTCTGGGACCCGCACAATTTTATTGGGGATAGATGAAATAGGTAGGATTTGTTTTCTAAATACAAGAATAATATATTCTCATTATTTTTTAAAAAATTAGAAAGTATAGGAAAGGGAAAGGAAAAACCCATCATTACCACTCAGAAGTAATACTTCCTTCTGTGCTGTTTTGGAACCTAGTGTTGAAATTATACTTTACATTTGCTGGGTTTTTTTTCATTTTAAAATAAATGCAAGACTTTTCTGTTATTAGCCTCTCTTCAAAAACATTATTTTTAGTGATTGCATGGTATTTTATTGTATGACTGTACTGTAGTCTATTCATCCTTTTGGGGGCATTTAGATCATTTCCAGTTCTTTTCACTAGTGTAAAAAATGCCATATGTTAATCTTTGTATTTTTTTATCATTTTCTTAGCATAGGTTCTCAGAAGTGCAATTACTTTGTCAAGGCATAGGAACCATTTTAAAGATTTAAGTATATGTATTTTTCAAAAACCTTATCCTGCTTATATTTTTATATTATACAAGATCGCCCATTTTACTGTACCCTGAAGAAGAGAGGACAACTAAAACCATTGCTAATTTAATAGTTAATCACAGAGGATACTATTGTGACCAAGTACATTTCATTGATTCTTAGTAAGAATGATCCTAAAACATTTTATTATCCATTTTCATTTTGGAGTGGAATTAACTATTTGTATATTTGTTCATGTGTTGTTAGAATCTCCTCATTTTATTTGATCTTACGTATTCTAGATGTAAAGGATAGTAATTCTGAGGTGTATTTGTTACTACATATTTTTCTTGAAAGTTTTTGAAAATGGTGCATTATCCATCATACCTATGTTTTCAAGTTTTATGTAGGCAAACATCTTATAGTTTCTTTTTATTCTTTTTTTTTTCTTTTTGAGTGTGTCCAAGGGACCTAAATATAGAGGGACAAAGTTTTTATTAAATGGCTATATATCACTGTGCTATCTTAGATTGTGTGGAATTCACATGTTGACAGCACATGCTTCCCCTTCCCTTCCAACCATAGAAACAAAACATGTCATGAATTACAAAGTAAGTTTGAGGGCCAATTTCCTGTTGCTTGCGCTGGTTACCAGAATTGCCAGTTCTCTTCAATTAACCTGTTTTGAGAGAGTTTGGTTCTTGAATTTAATGCCAATAACATATCAACTATGGCTCAGCCCGCTTCTGTTCTAAACAACCTGTTTGTATGTGACTTCTTTCCTCCCTGCCTCCCACACTTCCCAAGTTCATTCAACAACCCTGAATCACCCTAATTTATTCCATTTTGATCTCTGTTTGTCTCTTCACAACCTATTTCTCTTTCAAGATTTTACTCCTCTTTCTGTTGCTTCTAACAGACAAAAGGCAAAATGTTCAAATCAGAAGTAAAGCTTAAGAAGTAAAAGAAAAATAGGAAATGCTTTCAGTAAATCCAAGTAGTACATATTGGTGAATTAAACGCTTGTCCTAATTGACATATTTGTCTTATGTATAAATGTGTGTATTAATGTCTTTGGGATTTACCTTTGCACAGAGCTCAGTTAGACAGAATTCATTGAGAATGAAAGGAGATCAGGATCCTGCTGTTGTATCAAACAGCACAAAGTATGGCTTTACAAGATTTCTTTCTCAATTTTTATGTGTTTTGAATCTCAGTTGCTTATTTGTCAGGGTTTGAAAACTGATATGGTATCCATTAATCACACAACATTCTGGAAAATATGTTTCAAGAAGTCTGTCTGATTGTTGTTTTAAAAAAATACAATTCTATAATTATTTAGTTAGAATTACATTGTTTTCTGCCAAAGGCCAGGGCAAGGGTAGATAAAATGTCATCATAAAAGTAGATGAGAAATGTCAAAAACAGTGGATTTCTGAGCTAAAGAATGAGTAACAATTTGAAAATGATACTGATCCAAGCATTTGCTAATTGTGCCTTTGAATTGTAACATGTAAAGTAGATTTGGCTTTAATATTTTAAGGAGTCAGATCAAACAGAGATATTAATAGTGACCAGAGCAATGTTAATCTGGGCCCCACTTCATATTTTGACTTACCTGATCCTAGGATGGATGTTATTGAGAGTGGGCAACTCAGTAGATAGGATGTAAATAAACTTTGGGCACATGCTTGAAGTATGAGAATGGATAAAAAGGTAGTTATAGAAAATTGGCCCTACCTCCCATCTAATCCCCCCTCCCCACCTTTTTAATCGAAGTATAGTTGAAGCATAATGTTGCCTTAGTTTTAGGTGTACAACATTATGCTTCAACAAGTTTATCTGTTACGCTGTGCTCACCACAAGTGTAGCTACCAACTTTTTATTCTTTTAAAACTTAGAATGTTACTTCTCATTCAGAAACTTAGATGGATATTAATTTCTAGTATCTGTTAGTGCTCTTTATTTTTCTTCACTCCTTTTCACTTCTTTCTCTTTCCCACCTCTCTTACTCTTCTCTCTGGTAACTTTTCCTTCCCAGAGACACGTTTTTTAACCTCTGTATAATTGTTTTTTTGTTGAGGATGGTTCAGACTAACATTTCATTGGATTGACTAGCATGAATACTGTACACACTTTTTGCATTTCCTAGAGCACTGTTACTGAATCATGTTTGAGTTGCTTCCCCAACCTCCCTCTCCTGCCCATCCAAATCTCTTGATTTTGTCTCCTGAGTATCTCTATTGTTGTAGTAACTTCTTCTATATTTTCCTTGTTGCCCTGTTTGCCCTCTAAAATATTTCACACGATTGCCAGAATTATATTATTCCTTGGCTTAAAATCATTCTCTTGTCTCCACAATTTCACTGCAAAGGAAGTCTGAACTTCTTGAGTGGCATGTGAGGTCCTTCTAGAAGGGCCTGCTGTGTCTCTTTGGATGCTTTTAGTACTGGTCCCCTAACTTCTAGTGCCACCAAATGCCTGAAGTTCCTCTAATACAGCTTGCTGTTGTCGACCTCTCTGCCCTTGAGAATATCTTTCCATCTGCCTGGAATGTTCTCCCCTTCCTTCCTTTCAGTAACTTAACTAATTTTTGCTTGTCCTTTAAGACTTAGCCCATGTTACCTCATCTGATGTTTTCCCTGACTATTTAGTTCCCAGGCCACTCCCCCCAGTTTGAATCTGATGTTTTTTATATGTGTTTTCATAATATCCCCATGGCTACTTGTGTATTACAGAACTTACAATGTGGTAATCATTTGTTTACTTTCTGATGACTCCATTATAGTATGGGCTGCTTGAGAGCTTGTAAGGTGACTTTCAAATTTGTATTTCCAGTTCTGGGACAGTATATGACACATGATAGGTGTTCATTATGTGTTTCATTGAATGAATGAATGCATATTATAACAGCAATATTCTGTTTGTTTCCTGCATGATGTTTTTGTAATTTGTAAGTCATATTGCCACATTTTTTCGGGTATAAAACCTGGTTCAGAAGATATAAACCTAAATGTCTGAATCTCACCTTTAGTTAATGCTTGATTCTATGCAATAATGATGGGTTCTTCTTCCTCCACCTCAGTATGGTAATTGTCAACTAGAATTTAGATTAACTACTGACACATCTCTTCAAGTCCTTGAAACTTGCACAAACTGTACATTCGTTTAGGCCTTTCATTCTCAGCAGAGTTCATTCAGGACTGGTTGCTAGGCAACGAGGGCTAGATGCTACATGTAATATGCACCAACTGATGTTTCTTTTTTATCATTATTAAATGAAATGGCTTCTCATTTTATTACCATGTCAGAGACGTCTGTATGTAGGGTGGCAGCTGATGTGCATAGTTTGACACTTTCTCTTGTACAAAGAAAGTAACCTTGTGATATGCATTTCAAGCATATTGTCTTTTTTGGGTGTCTAAATGTAATGTTTTTCTTTTTACCTTTCTTTTGCTTAGTTCAAAATTGGAAATAATGCTATTTGATTTGAAAGGTTCTAATGATAATCTTGTTACAAAATAGTAATCATCATTGATTTGCATGACCTGTATAGTTTAGATGTTACCTAGGGGGGATAGACGTTAGGAGGTTGAGATTGAGATCATTATTAGGTCTAATTTTGTTTAGTGCCTCTAATGATCAAAGAAGAATGATGAATTGCATTTTAATTAAATTTGTCAATAAAACTAATTTGGGAGATGATACAAATACCTGTAAAAATTAAAGTAGCACTACAGAGAAATTCTCAAATCCTTTTTACAGGACTTAGACACTCAAAAGAGAGTTAGTTTAACACTTTGCCAACCTACTAATCTAGGCTATTGCTTAACAATATATATTATTCTGAGGATGTTGAAGTGATGTGTCAATTTTTTTTAGTTTAACCTAGTTCTCTAGTTTAAAGTTAAATTAAGCATAGAGAAACATTTTGCTTCAATGTCTTATGGAAATACAAGCTTATTTTTATTCGTTTGTAGTGTCCATCCATTCATCAGCAACTGAGTGCCTGTTATAAGCTTGGAATAAAAACATAAGACCCATTTTCTGTTCGCAAGGAGTTTAAAGTTTTGACTTCATTTGAGAGGCACTTAAACATGGCACAAAATTTGTAAACATCTCTAATAGAATTAAACACAAAATACATAATTTTATTATTTTAACTGTGTTTCTCATGGAATTATTTCCTTAAATAGTAGAGTCGTGACTTGTTTTGGATTCTGTACTTCCTGCACAGTAGTGGTTCCCAGTGGGTACTCACATTGGACTGAACTTTACTCTCACTTGAGAGCTGATGTTGTCACTAATGAAGAAGGAGCATAGAGGAAGACAAGGGGATTAGGGAATGAATATGGTTGCTGAGATTATAGGTTTGGTAGTTTAAGACATTTTAAACTTCAGGTGCCTGTGGAGCTCTGGGGCAAATGTTTAGTAAGTGGCTAAATACAGACCACAGTTTAAGAGTGAGGTTTACACCACAGAGAGACTCATTTGCTAATCATCACTGTTTAGGTGGTGGGTAAAATCAGGGCAATGGTTGATATCACTCAGGGAGAGAGTATAAAGTGACAAGGGGACATGGCCCTGGATAAAACTCATATGTAGAACATCAGTGTTTAGGTGACTTGCAATGGGCAGTGATGAAGGTAGGAGGTGAATTAAAAAAGAAACCAGTGAAAAGTAATGAGGAATCTTGAATGAAACAGGAACACAAGGGATAACGGGATCAAAGATGCTAAGGGAAAGATTTCAAAAAGGAATGGTAAACATTGTCAGATGCCATAGAAAAGTCAGTTGAGAATTATATAATGTCAGTTGGATTAGGCATGTGGGAGTCACTGGTGGCTTAGCTACAACATTGTAGTGGTGCAGATGTCATTCTGATTCCTGTGAAGAGTCCAGAAGTAAATGAGAAATTATGCTGTGGAAGCACAAGGGAGTGTAGCCTACTCTTGGCAGAGCAAGGAAAAAAGTAGACAATATCCATGAGTTTCATAGTTGGAGAAAGTTGTATTTTTCCTTAAGATTGGAAAGGTGAATATGTATAGGTTAAGGGGGAAATGAAGTCTGTGGAACTAAGAGAAAATAATTGAAGGGGCGAGTTTTTAGAAGAGGTAGGAGGAGATGGGACCAAGAAATCACACTGGCTGGAGTTCACAAAGTACTTTTTATAGTTCTTATTCAGACCATCTCATCCCATAAGACCAATTCATGACAGATGGTCCTTTATCATTATCCTTTTTTTTAATTTTTAAGATTTTATTTTTAAGTAATCTCTACACCCAATATAGGGCTCAAACTCACAACCCTGAGATCAAGAGTTGTACACTCCACCAACTGATTCAGCCAGGCGTCCCTCATTATTCCTGTTTGAAAGTTTGGTTGGTGATAGAACCTCAAGATGTTCACTATTAAGGAAACCTGATTTTTCTAATGAAAAGTACTACATTTCCCTTCTCAAAAGAAATGAATGAATGAATGATTTCATAAGACTTTACTATTTTTTCTAAAGTGATACTAAGAACTCCTCAATTGGAAGAAATAAAATTGCTTAGACTTAAAAAAAAGTTAAATTTCCAAATGCCAGAGAGAATTTGCGTAAATTCTCTATCTATCTGTAAAGAACCTATCATTAGATGTGTCATCTAATGGGTCTCATCTCATCGTGACTTTGCTGTCATCCTCACATCACTGCATTTTCTAGGGTGAATTGTATAATGTACTGATTTTTAAATTTGGAGATATATAAAGGTCTTGGACTATGTTCTTGTGAATGTAGAAGTTTATCGTAAATAAATATCTTTGCTAACCTAATTATATTACCCATGGGATTATACTTATAAAATGGTATTAGATTATCAAGAGCATATATTAAAGATGATTTTTATTATGTCACTTAAAAACAAGTAAGTATGAACAGGTGAGACTAAAGAGGGAAACTTTCAGCTCACGTGAGAACTTTAGTTGTTTGAATTTTTTTTTCCTTAGAAATAATGCCTTTCCCCACAGTGTATGTATCCTCTTTTACCCTTCCACCTCAAGACTTGAAATGAATGGGGGCAGATTATAATTATTTTTTTTAACATTTTATTTATTTTTAAATTTTTTAATGTTTATTTTTGAGACAGAGACAGAGCATGAGCAGGGAAGGGGCAGAGAGAGAGGGAGTCATAGAATCTGAAGCAGGCTCCAGGCTCTGAGCTGTCAGCACAGAGCCAGATGTGGGGCTCAAACTCACAAGCAGTGATATCATGACCTGAGCTGAAGTCGGACACTTAACTGACTGAGCCCCCCAGGTGCCCCAATAATCTAGGTGCCCTAGATTATTAATTAGTAATCTAATTAATAGATTAATAGCTGCTCTTAAGTAATGCTTTGCCTTTCATTAAAGAACAACTAATTAAAAAACATGTATTTATTATACTGTTTCTCCTAAATTTGTTAGCATATTTGAGCTCAACAATGAAATAGAAATCAAATAAAGGTAAAATAAACCAGCAAAGTAGCATATAGCCTGTAATAAATACTTGGACTGTATCACATAGATTAACTTGTAATGCATCCTGAATTTGTAAACACATGCTTATATTAACCCTTTATTTTAAAATCATTTAAAATAATGAGCATCTTCCTTCAGTTGGTATTATTACAGACTGCTCTTGTAATTTTTTTTTCTAATGCAGTACATTTGGTTAATATGTACACTTTTGTTTTTTTGAGAGAGTGCATGTGTGTGCTCATGGGGGGGAGGGGCAGAGAGGGATAGAGAGAGAATCCCAAGCAGGCTCCACACCCAGCGCAGAACCTGACATGGGGCTCATCTGTCGACCTTGAGATCATGACTTGAGCTGAAATCAAGAGTCAGACACTTAACTCACTGAGCCACCCAGGTGCCCCAGTATGTACACATTTTTATTTATTTCTCTAAAGCTCTTGCTGTCATAGATTTTATATCAGAAATGCAATCTCTATAAGAGACTTTTCCCAGTGTACATCATGGTGCAGTTCTTGGTGTTTTCTTTTTGAGTTCATTCTCATTTTGAAATCAGAAAATTGTGTGGGCATTCATGTGCTAGAAAAAGGTTTAATGGATAGGGACTTCCACCAATTGAGGACTGAAATGAAAGCCTCATTAATGTGGTCCACATGCTTCAGTTGTTTGTCAACCCTCTCTTATCCCCAGTTCTAGCCTCCAGCAGTGCTTTGAACTATGTATTTCCTTTCCTGCATGCAACAACAACAAGCTTTTACAGCTCAGTGACTATTGTGAGGGTGTTCTAGGTGCCTTGTAAGATACTAATAAATTAAAAACAATGTATTCTTTTCTATTATTTATTGTCCTTGGAATATTTTCATTTCTGTATGGAACATGTTCATGCCTTCTTAGAAATGCACAAAAAGTATTTAAAATCAGCTTGTTGTGTTAAAGGCACTATAAAGGATATTCTGACTATATACAAAGGAACTAATAGATGTGATCCCTTAAAAATGTATATTCTAACAAGGAAAGAAGACCATTTTATGCACATACACACGCCCCTATACAGTGCCTCTCCCCCACACCCCCCCCCACCAAAGCTGTACTAGAATAATTGCTACAGCTTAATCAAGTAGAGTAAATAGACATAGGAAATCTTATTTGTGAGAGGTGATATCTTATGTGGATTATGTTACAAGTTTAATGCCGTTTAAATTGTTTCTGATAAAATATAGGGGCCACTGAGGGGCTCAGTCAGTTAAGCATCTGGCTCTTGATTTCGGCTCGCATCATGATCTCTGGGTTCGTGAGATCGAGCCCCACATTGGGCTCTGCGCTGACAGTGTGGAGCCTGCTTGGGATTTTCTCTCTCCCTCTCTCACTGCTCCTCCCAGTACACACCTGTGTGCTTTATCTCTCTTTGTCAAAACAAATAAACATTCAAAAAAATTTGTAGGCACAATATATAAAATTTGGCCAAATACAAGAAATGAACCCAGTGTTACTAATAAAACCACTGTCAAGCCTTTGTTGTAATCTCTATGTATAATTTTATGTAATTATAATTAAAGTGGTTAAAGTTAAACATTCTTTCTTATAATATGTCATAACTAAGTATAAAATTTATTTCCATGAGTCTAATTTTAAGTGAGTCTGTAATGCTCAATTGAAGATAGATCTATTTTCACTTAATTGTTCCCATTTTATTGGATATTTTCTTTTTTTGTTTTGGTTGAATAAATCTGTGAAAAAAATTTTTTTAATGTTAGCAGTTTGGGAGCACTTGGGTCGCTCAGTCACTTAAGTGTCTGACTTCAGCTCAGGTCAAGATCTCACGGTTTGATTTTGAACCCCGTATCAGGCTCTATGTTGACAGTGCGGAGCCTGCTTGGGATTCTCTTTCTCTCCCTCTCCCTCTCTTTACCCCTCCCCTACTCACGTACTCTCTCAAAATAAATAAACTTAAAAAAAATGTTAGCAGTTTTTTTATGGCCAGGTGACCAGGTGAAGTAAACTGGGGAGAAGAAATGCCACGATGATTTTATGACGAATGAATTGTAATGTAGATGTTTTCTAGCAGAGGGAGCTAAGAACAAAGAGCAGCAGCAAACTAGGTGGTGTATAGGTTTGAAGATACAAGGAATTCATTATTCTAAAAGTGTCGTGTTGTCCAGGTGAGAAAGTGGCAGAGTTCTTAAGTTAACCACTGACTTGAAAAAGTTCACGAAGATGAATTTTAAACCTTATGCATCTAGATTGGAACCTTCTGTTGTAGCCATGTCAAATTACCACAAGTTTAGTAGATTAAAACAATACTCATTTACTGTCATACAGTTGTATAGATTGGTTATCCTACATGTGTCTCATTGAACTAAAATCAAGATGTCAGCAAGGCTCCGGTCCTTACTGGAGGCTCTGGGGAAGAATATGCTTCCTTCCGAGGTTCCCGTTTCTTTGTGGGCTGTCACCCAGGGTCCTGTCTTTGCCCCTAGAGGCTGCCCACATTCCTTAGGCTGTGTAGGAGCTCCTGGAGGTCTCTTTCTGGTGCTTGCATGTGGATTTTAACGCAGAGCCAGCAACCACTCATCAAGCCCTTCTTATGCCTTCAGACCTCTCTAATGTCTTCTGCATCTTTCTGCTTCTATCCTGAGAAAGTTTTCTGCTTTTACCACCTCATGTGATTAGATTGGCCTACATAAATATGCAGGATAGTCTCCCCACCTCAAGGTCCTTAACCTAAATTTCATCTGTATGGTCTATTTTGCCATGTAACCTAACATATTCATGGGTTCCCAGGATTAGAGTGTGAACATCTTTGGAAGGGCATTGATTTGCCTGTTACAATGAGGAAGTTGTTTAGGGAGTTGAAAACAGCTTTTGCATCACCTTTCATCAGTTGTACAAGTAAGCCACCACTCTTAATATATATAGAATACTAAATTTCCCTGGGGTTTTTTTAGATAGGTTAATTCACTTTGCTAGCTTAACATGTTTTAAAGTTGAAAAAAGTTAACAAATGATTTACAGAATTTTGAATATATGTAAAATAAAAATATATTTTTTTTTTTTAAAATTTTTTTTTTCAACGTTTTTTATTTTATTTTTGGGACACAGAGAGACAGAGCATTAACGGGGGAGGGGCAGAGAGAGAGGGAGACACAGAATTGGAAACAGGCTCCAGGCTCCGAGCCATCAGCCCAGAGCCCGACGCGGGGCTCGAACTCACGAACCGCGAGATCGTGACCTGGCTGAAGTCGGACGCTTAACCGACTGCGCCACCCAGGCGCCCCTAAAATAAAAATATATTTATGGAAACATAAATTAGTTACTGATTTTCTTTTTAAGGATATAGAAAGAAAATAGGAAAATCTTTCCTGTCTTTGACTGGCTATGTAGTCATGCCAAATATGTACCTTTGTAAATATTAGACTTTGTAATCAGGTTGTGCATAGTGGCTGTGACTTGCAGAGGAATTTTGGTGTGAGAGCTGTTTGGTAATAAATGGTTATAAACCTTTTAGCATTCTAGGAGTTTTATTATCATTTATTTAACATATTTTAAGGGAAATATTTTAAGGGAAATTCTACTCAGCGCAAGACATGGTGCTCAGTTCTAGGGATACATATTTGCATCTGCTCTTATAGGGCTTAATCTTGATCAGAAAATAAAGAATTTTAACTAAAGTAATTACACTAAATCATAATGATTGTTAGCATTGTAGAGGTACATGATTCCATGGGAGTACACAGTGTCAGGAAACACTGAAGCCTTGCGTAGTATTCTTGTAGCTTATCTGTAACTAGAGGTTTAGGTTTCTGTTAGCCTTCTTACTCCAAAGTTTTCTTAGGGATTTCTGGATTGTGGAAGCTGGTAGTCTTCCTGAGAAGCAAAATTTATGATTGCTTATGCTTTTCAAGTAGTTTTATTATCTACATTTATTGTTTCCTATTCACTTAGTGGGTGATTATTTATTTAAATTTAAAGATTATTTATTTTTGTTTTCAGAGAGAGAGCTCACCTGTGCAAGTGGGGAGGGGCAGAGAGAGAGAGGGAGAGAGAATCCCAAGCAGTCTCCATGCTGTCAGTGTGAAGCCTGACATGGGGCTCGACAGGAACCATGAGATCAGGACCTGAGCCCAAATCAAGAGTTGGACACTTAAGCTACTGAGCCACCCAGGCACCCCTTGCTTAGTGGGTTTCTTTAAAACATTGATTGTCCTCTAGTTAAGTAATAAAGAAAATTAGTTATTTTATACTGTGTTAGGCATAAAGTGCTAACAAAGTATAAAATGATGATGATGCTATATGAAATAGCTTTCTTAAAAAGTCTGAAAAAGCATTGTGGTCGTACCTGTAATACATTAGCAGCTAACAACTAATTTGTTTGGTGCTGATGGAAGTGTTCTGTGCTATTCCATCCAGTTTTGTTTATAAAACAAAAGTTGATAAACTGAGCTGAGGGCAGACAGACTACTGATACTGAGACTCACCAAAGGTTTAATACCCTTTCAGTTGTTTACAACTACTACTGAGAAAGTAATTATATAAAAGATAATACAAAGTGAATTTAAAAAGCCTATTTTTAATTGAGCTACTTTGGTCCTTGACATATTGCTCACAGACAGTCTAAAGGAGGCTACTAAGGACATCCACCAAAGGAGTCTAACGGTGTGTCTTCTCAGATCTTGAGAGGTCTGCCCCTAACCACCCGAATTAAAGCACACCCCTCCATTGCTTTATGATATACCTTATTCCTTTTTCTTCACAGAAATATCACTAGCTGGTGTTTTGTTTGTTTGTTTGTTCATTTGTTTGTTCATTTTGTTTTGTTCATTTGTCTGCAGCATAAGCTCCATTAGAACAAGAAATAATGTTCACCTTGTTTACTGCTATCCTTCTATTACTTTCAACAGTGGCTGGCAAAATAAGACCTCAGTAAACCCTTGAATGAGTGAATGAATGGGAAAAAACACTTTCAGGTTTTAAAATTTTACCTCTCATTTAGTTTTTTAAAGCTACTGTTAAAAAATTCAATGAAATAAATTTTAAAGAACTTACTGGCTTTGTTCAGTGATTCGTGATTCATGAATCAGGCAGCATCCAATCTAACAGATACAAATGAGCTCCTAGGAACTGTACAGAATGAAAGACCTTTATAGGCAGAAGGGAGTAGGAACAAGGAAATTATACTAGATAAATGAGGCTTGGTTGTTACAAAGTCACTTTTCTTTAGGGCTTGGCAGGGGTCTGTTGGGTAGATTACCTAACTAGTGCTGATTAGGTGATTCCTGATTGACTGGTTTAAGATTCCATTTCTGGGAGAACTGAAACTGTAATTAAGTCTTAGTGTAAGTGACTCCATTTTGGGCCTCTTGTCTTGTTTTTAACACTACTAAGTGTTGAGACTGAATGAGATGGTAGTTTGGATAGAAAAATTCTGATACTCTACCTTTGCAGAAATTCAGTCCTGGTTTTGTTGTTTGGGAATTTGGGATTCTTTCATAAATCAGGAACTAATCATGGAGGACTGAGAGTGCTTTCTGTTCCTCAATGTGACCTCAGAAGAGAGATCCCTTTTTTTCTCCCCATTGAATTCGGATTTTGAAAATGCTCATTTAAAAAGTGAAACAAAAAAGCCTGTTATGTTCCTTGCTGTTTTTATCTATGAAATGACAGCTTTAAACATTATGACCATCATTAATGGCTGTTCAAAACCAAAGGAGTCTATAGGGAAAGTGTGTGACTTCTGGACTGTCACTTTAAGTCCTCATTAGCTGTTGCCTTTATCTTGTCTTTGTCCACTTTCCCCCAGAAACCCCAAAACATTGTGTCCCTGATTCTCTGCTGTTATTAGGGAAAGATGTGAGAGGTAATCCTAGAGTTACATAAATTTGTGATAGCCAATCTCAGAAGCATTCTACACTCTAACTATTTGTGGGGGAATGGAAAGATATCCATCAATTTAATGTATTAATTCTGCTGGATGTTTGATCTTTAGTCCATGGTCCCCCCATCCCTCTATATTTCATTATCACTCTCTCAGGCAGCTTTTCTTTATTGTAATCATTTGACTACTCTAAGTCAGATCCAATTCAGAACAGCCTCTCTTTAGGGGATTATTATACTACCAGAATATACACTAAGAATGTAAAGGAATATGAAAAATTTACTTAGGAAAATAGAGATATTTGTTTGGGGCTTTATTTTTTTTTAACATTTTTATTTATTTTTGAGAGAAAGAGCACATGAGCCAGGTAGGGGCAGAGAGAGAGAGAGAGAGAGAGAGAGAGACAGAGACAGAGGACCCAAAGCAGGCTCCCCACTGACAGCAGTGAGCCCCATGCAGGGCTTGAATTCATGATTGTGAGATCATGACCTGAGCTGAAGTTGGACACTCAGCCGACTGAGCCACCCAGGTGCCCCTGTTGGGGGCTTTAAGTGTGTATATTGAAAATACCTATGTAAGGCTATAGTTTGTATCTTATAAGGATGTATGTGTTTTGCTTTTTAAATCAGTTTTATTGAGGTATAATTTATACACAATGAAACGCACTCATTTTAATGGAATAGTTTAATGACTTTTGACTTTTGTAAAGTAGAGGTGTTTTTGATAGAGAAATGAGATGCAGCTTTCATCTCTCTTACAGTTCATTGGATTATTGCAGATTAGAAATTGGAATAAATAGGAAAATATGGAAAGATGCGGCCAACCTAATTAAAGTAGAAGTTGTGCCATTTATGGTTCTTACCCGATGTGACAACCCATATGGTCCTGATATTTATTGGATATGTGAGTCTCCTAGAATCATACAGTTTCTCTCAGTTGTAGAGAAATATAGATCATTCCACTGTGTATTGTCTGCTGGTAGTTTTTTGGGGAGTTTTTTAAGTGCAAAATTTGAGTAAACCTCATGCTTGTGGAAAAATCATTTACATTCAATTTATAACAGAATGTTATTGATTGTGTTCTCATTTGGAATAACTGCAGGGAAAATCACCTGGGCTAACAGGAGTTGGATACCATTTACTAGGGACCTAGCTTGTAAAAAGAAACTCATTTCAATTTCTATGGTGACAGCTGTTGAGTGAATTTTCCTGTGATACCCTTCACAGCAGGAAATGATATATTGTAACTTCATCTTCCTTGATATCTTACCCACCCAACAAATCCAAACCGCAGGGACTGTGCTCTCTAAATGTCTGAATAGCCTGGCTTATGTGGGTAGACTATTTTTTTTCAACGTCCAAAGTGGGTAAAATTGTGATTGCAAAAGTGGATATATGGGTGATACACAAAACCTTTGTTTCCTCTTCCTGAAATTGTTTTTCCATTTGTGCCATGATCGCACCTGGCTTTATGTGAAAAGGTTGTATTGGAACTTGGTATATTTTTATAGGATGATGTAGAAGAATATAGTTCATTTTGAAAGATGTATTAGATTACTTTTTAATGGTTCAAATAAATATGTTTCCTTGATATAGACATCAGTTTTGATTACTTGTGGTGCATTCTTCACTGCTTTTTTATTTTATACCAGTTTTTAAGATATGATAAACTGTAGGCTGCCGGATAGAAGTAAATAGTGTTAACCTCTTCAGGTTCAAGAGGACTGGGAAATGCTTAACAAAGAAAGGAAATACTTTTTATATGCTGCTATTTTATGACCCTCAGAATCTGTTGACAGGGAGGGAGGGCAGAGAGACATTTCCGAGGATGGGAGAGAAATTCTCTCCAGTCTGGCCCAGGGTTTTCCTGTCATCCTATTCATATCCCACCTAGCATGCATGTCTTCTTACAAATGAGAGAATGGACAGTTGTCATTAGGTGTTGAAGTGAGCCAGGCAGCCCCCCAAACTCCCAGATAGAAATGTGTCACAGCTTTGTTTTTTCCCAAGGAAACCTTTCATGCTCCTTCCAAGCTAATCAGGATTCAAGATTGCTTTCCTAATACTATAGGTGGCAACCTGTGGCTAAAATTTAAAAACTTGATTCCCAAGTAAAATGTGAAAGCAAGCATATTTGCAGTAGACTTGAGGCACTTCCTTTAGTGGACCCAATTGCAGTTTATATTTTGCTAATGACCTGCAGAGATGAGTCTTAACTTGAAGTCAAGGTGAGTCAGTTGGCTGTTATATAGGTGTGCCTAGTCCTCAAGAGAATCATTTGATTGCCTAATGTCATTATATCCTCTTCACTCTGTAACAGTCCTGTCCAGTGAAAACATGATTGCCCCAGGAAACAAATGTGAGCTTCATAGGTAATTTTAAATTACTTAAGTGAAATTAACTTTAATAATACCTTGTTTAACTCATACCCAAAATATCATTTCAACATGTAATTATATGAAAAAAAGTTGAGTGAAATGTTTTACAGTAATTTTTTCATACTAAGTCTTTGAAACCCAGTGTATACTTTACATGTATTGAACATCTTAATTTAGACTAAGCTGCATTTCAAGTGCTCAGTAGTCACATTTGGTAAATGGCTACTATACTGGACAGTGTTGTAGCTCTACAAGACTGGATTCCATTGAAATCTCCAGTGTTTGACGTTGAATTTTTACACTTTGTAAACTTCCTAAGAGTGTTAGCTTAGACAAAACTTTCCAGATCATGAGAGTATTCAAAGACATCTAAATTATTCCACTTGCAAACTAAATATTTTATGTGATAGTATAAAGAAGGTAGGAAAGAAACATATTTACTAATATTTAAGAGATGAAGCTGGTGAATTTTAGGAATAGAGAAAATCAATAACCAAAATGTTTAAATGCAATAAATTTAAGCCTGGATGTTCGTGATGATAATGATAACAATTTGAGTGAAAAATGCGATAAACTCTTTGACAGATAGCTCATTTGATCCTCACAATAGCCCTTTGAGGAAGGTACTTTTGTGATCCCTTTTATGATGTCTGTTTCCCAGTGAGGAAGCAAAGAATAAATAAAAGGTGTTTACAAAGTCACACAGATAGTGAGTGTATGCAAACCCATGACTAGTGGATTCTGAAATCTGTCATCTTCATCACTCTACTCTACTTACTCCCTTATTATTCTGTTCTGCCCACGTGTTTGCCTTGGGCAAACTGGACTTGGAAAATGTATGCAAATGCAGGGAGGGGGGCTGCAGAGAATTCCTGAAGTGTTATAACTATTCCATGACTCCTTGTTTATTCCATCACGTTTTCATATAGTCAGAAAGGGAGAAAATGATTGGAGAAGTGATCACCTGTGAAAAGCTGACTTTTGACCTCTCATTTTGTCCATTTTGCCCTGTGGCATTTATGTCACAGTAGCAGAGCTCTTGAATCCACTCTTGGAGCCAAGGTGCAATGATCCCTCTCCTGCTAACGATAAGCACCACAGCATGAAAAGACTATTTTTTTTTTTTGCTTAACCAGCTAATCTTGCAGTGGAGACTCACAGATTCACTTTCATATAATTTCTTCATTTTGTTTCCAGTGCTCAGTTTCAACACTCAAAAACAGTTCCCTGTTGAGTACCTAAGTGCTCATATTGATATTTGTGGTGTATTGAACAGGACTTAAATTTCTCATTTTTACAAAGACTAGGAGTAGATCTGCCTTTCACCTATGATTCACAGATCCAATGTGTGCAGATTTATCTTTATGTATATCCACTGTATTTTTTATTCTGTAAAGTAGATGTTGTGTAGTAGTGTTTGGGGGAAAACTCCAGTTCTGTGTTGATATAATTAAATATACCTTCCTGTCTCATTTGTCCCTCCACCACCCTACCCTTGAATGGTTCAGTTTGAGTTCAGTTAGGATCATTTTAAGTTTGGTTACATAGATATGTATTCTGGATATTTTGAAAGTCTTTTCAACCTTTCAGGGTTTAATTCATTTGAAACTGTTAGCTTTATAATTTTCTATTTACTGTGATTTTTAGCTATATTGGAAAACTAACTGTGCTTACTTCTTACTGTTTAATGAGCAAGGAAATAGGGGAGGAAGAAGTTCCTCAAATGTGACTGAGTTTTAATTAAGTTGCGTGTAAGTTTATTGAACAAATGATACAGTAATAAAATGCTTTTTTATTTTGTATGCTATTCTCTTATTGTAGAGATTAGATAATTTAGCACCATCGCCTCAAAACAAAACAAAAAAATACGGACAGTCACTGAATTACTTCTGTGTAATCAAAGGATTTCTTGTATACAATCATAAAATTCTCTTTTCTTAGAAAATACTTAATTTGCATATATTTAGTTCTTTTTCTTTTTTTAAGCTGATTAATTTATTTTGAGAGAGAGTGAGCGCGCACAGGACCGGGACAGAGAGAGAGAAGACAGTGAGAGAATCCCAAGCAGGCCCCCTTCCGACATTGTGGAGCCTGACTTGAGGGCTTGACTTCATAAACCAGGAGGTCATGACCTGAACTGAAATCAAGAGTCAGACACTTAACCTACTGAGCTACTCAGGCATCCTGACTCTAAGTATGTTTAGGTGTTTAAAGGTTTAAACTTGACAAAACCTCAAATTTTCATTAAGATGGTGACTTAGCACTATGTAATTGGAAAAGGAGATAGGATTTAAAGTTTGCTTTTAATTTCAATGGTTTTTGTTTAGAGACCTGCACTATAGGACCTATCTACCCAATTTCAGTTTGTTTTTTTTTCCCTCCTCCTTTGCCTCTCCTTGTCTTTTCCACTACATAACCCAACTTCTTCATCTGTAAAGAAATTGATTTAGAAATTTCCATGGTGGGGCGGGCACCTGGGTGGCTCAGTCGGTTAGGCATCCGACTTTGGCTCAGGTCATGGTCTCCTGGTTGGTGAGTTCGAGCCCCTCATCAGGCTCTATGCTGACAGCTCAGAACCTGGAGCCTGCTTCAGATTCTGTGTCTCCACCTCTCTCCGCCCCTCCCATGCTCATGCTCTGTCTCTTTCTGTCTTTCAATAATAAATAAATGCTTAAAAAAAATTTTTTTTTTTTAAGAAATTTCAATGGCTTGGGGCCCCTGGGTGGCTCAGTTGGTTGAATGACCAACTTCGGCTCAGGTCATGATCTCACGGTTCGAGAGTTCGAGCCCAGAGTCAGGTTCTCTGCTAACAGCTCAGCGCCTGGAGCCTGCTTCAGATTCAGTGTCTCCCTCACTCCCTGCCCCTCCCCCGTTTGCACTTCTCTCTCTCTCTCTCTCTCTCTCAAAAATAAACATTAAAAAAAAGATTTCCGTGGCTTTGCTTATCTCTTTCTGCTTGTCCCTCTGATAACGTGCCCACCCTCCAGATCCTGAGAAAGACTTTCTTATTAGCCCAGAATCCCACCTCCTTATCACATAGTTACTTTTAAACCCCTCCAATAACCTTGTTAAATTCCTATGACATCACATACTTTTATGAACCTGGTTAAAATTTAAGAATATTTTAATGCATATGCATGCATTTGGTAAACTGCATGCAAATGATAAGAGTACTAAAATAACCAGGACTTTGCCTTTTCTGTGGTCATGACATCCTAGTTCTAAACCTCTAAGCTCAGATTATTTTCTGACTATAATCTCCTGCTCTTCTGCTTACTCTGCAGTCCCTGATTCTCGCAGATTGTCCTCCTCTTATCTCATCCTTCTGTACTAGGCCTCAGGTCTGTGTTTCCAACACATATCACTCTGTTCAGTGCCATTTCTTTGCTCAAGAAGGTTTAATGCTGCACATTGGTTATTTCTCCTCACACCCTTCTTTTAAAGAGACCTGTTTTCTGTGGACTCCAGGAGCGTTTGTTTTGAGCATTGTTGTGGCACTCCCCACACTGTGCTTTCTGAATTGTCTCTGGATCCTTCATTACTTTTTGACTCTTCCATGGTCACAGAGATGCTTAAGGAGTGATTGAGTGGCTAAAGGGACTCTTGAAAGTTTTGGGAGATTTTGTTTGTTTTGTGTTTTTGTTTTGTTTTGTTTTCGGTAATTAGAATCTGTTATATCCTGATGAGGACAACAGCTGGGATGTGGGAGAAGTTTGTTAGAGAGTATGACAGTCTAATGACATTAAAAAAATTAAGCTTTGTCCTTGGGCTTTGTGCATTTATATGGTTCTGGGGAGTGAAATTATTTATGATTCAGGTACATTGTAGTTAACTGTTACATTTTCGCAACTGTGCTATATCCTTATACAACTGGATGTGTTCAGATACTATTCTAATGTAATTGAATACTCACTGAATCACATTTTTATGTTTTCATTACTTTTCTGGCTCTTCGGCAACTTGAGAAAACTGTAACATTTCACCCTTTGTGTCTTTCATTTGCTACTATAGCAAGTAAGAGATAACTTATGCATGGAAGATGCACCTAAATAAATCACTGTAATTCCTAATCCCTTACCAGCAAACATTAAGTCAAACCTTGATTTTTCAAGATTCTGTGATCAAAAGTTCCTCTTCATATTTCACAAAATAGTTATTAGTGACATAATTTGAATTCTGTGGCCCATTAACATGCTTTGGTTTGCTGTATTGAAAAAAGGGTATTTGTGGTACATCTTAATTTATTCTCTAATGAAAGCTTAGAAGCTGGAAAGCTTAGAAGCTTAGAAGTTGCCTACTTAATCTCCTTTGTTGAAAATTGTACATAAGTGACAGTGTTTCTCAAAATAAAAGTGATTATTTAAAATAGAAAACAGTATTTTCTGGTGAGTTTGCGTGCACACATGTGTGTATGTGTGTGTGTATCTTGAACCAATTTTTTGTTGTTAAAATTTACTATTTCTGTGTTTCCCCAATACAGCGATTTAAAAAATGTTCATAAAATTGATCTGTTTTTTTAAATCGTGAAAATAAGAATGTATCTTGACAGTCCATTTTTTATATTTTTGTTTGTTAGCGTAGCAGCTGCTTTCACTTGGAAGCAGGATGATACAAAGCTGACATGGGCTTTGAATGTGGTACAGAGTGACTCACCTTTCCTGGGTCCCTGCTATGAATCTCAGTTAGTAACATCCCTTGGCACTTCCAAGTAAAAGCCAAAGAGCCAGTTTCATGTGAATTGTTTCTTAAGGATTTTTATCCATTTATGGTGGCATTATTTGTTTCTTTTTCTTCTTTCATTGCCTTCCTTTTTCCATCGAGTGCCACCACTTTTCTTCAGCCTCTCACCTTTTCTGCCTGTAATATTTCAGTGTTCTTCCAACTGATTTTCTGTTGCCCAGTCACTGCCCTTTTTAGTTCTTTCTCCACATTGCTTTCTTTCTCAAGTATAAACATTTATGTGAATTCTTGCCTAAAATCTTTTCATAGTTTTTTATTGCCTACATAGCGTTGGGTGCAGCACTTCTTGTGATTTGCCTTTTTTGTACCGTATCTGAAAATTCCTGCCACCTCCGTTTCATCCATCCATTACTGGTTCAAACATGTATTAAATAGCCATATGTACCAACTCCCTAACCAAGATATAAGTTACCCCTTCTGATCATGAATGAGTAGAGGAGAAATCTCATTCCTAATTCTGGTGCTTAACATCTTCATTTGTGTCATTTTTCCCCCCATGGGTTTCACGCTTGCCCTTACGGGGTTGGCTGGTGGCCACCTTTCTGTCTATTGATAATATTTTTAGAAGTATGATGTCTCTATACAGTTTCCTTATATTCTGTCTGTAGTTATTTATACTCATTAGTCTTTACATTAATCATTGCTACCAGTCTCTTTTGTTTCCCCCTTGAAATTTAGCTCTTTTGCATAGCCCATTAAACTGTGGAGGATCAAGTATTTTATAGTGCCATTCAGGCAAGTGTGTGTCCTCTTAAATATCTTCTCTTTGTATTTAGTGTACTGCAATAATCTGGGCTGAGAAAAACTTCTTTGTGGGATAGTATATCATTTGGTTCTGTATACTCACTAAGTAGTCATGTTTGTGCATCATTTTACCATTTATAGAGGACATTTGTATTTGTTAATCTTTTAAATCTAAATAGTCCTTTTTAAAAAATGTTTATTTTGAGAGAAAGAGAGTGCAAGCAAGGGAGGGGCAGAGAGGGAGAGAGAATCCTAAGCAAGCTCTATGCTCAGCATGGAGCCCAACATAGGGCTCGATCTCACAACGGTGAAATCATGACCTGAGCCGAAATCAAGAGTCAGACACTTAATCAATTACGCCACCCAGGAACCCTAAACAGTATTTGTAGACTGAAAAGCTGAAGCTTGTAAAGGTCAACAGTGTCCCAGTACCTCCTAGCAGGTTGATGGCTCCTCTGTAGAATCATGCTGCCTCCTTTCCCATCCTGTCTTTTTGTGCTTAGTGGTCAAGACTGCAGTTTCTTTGTGTACTAAAATACAGTTTACCGATTTTAATTAGCACTTTGAATATATCATTTCATTTCTCCAGTATTTCTGTTAGACAAGCCTGGCATTATTAATTCTGTTTACAAATGAGGATAGTGCAAATCAGGGCAGTTAAATGACTTGCCCCAGTTTGCCAAACTAATGATTAAAAAACAAGAACATATCTCTAGATTCTAGCCTACTGCTATTTCCGTTGCCTCATGCTGCCTCTTTGCTCTACTGTAATATAAGTTGGAAAGTGAAATAGGTTTTTATTTGGGGGATTTCACTGAAACAACTCTCCGTTATACTGTATATTAAAATGTGAAATATTAAAATTAAATGACGACTACTATTGGCTTAATTTAGCATGAGTTTTGTATGCCATGCTACTACTATGATAAACAGAATGGTTAGAATCCAATGATACATTAATTGTCCAAAATATGTTACTGAAAGGAGAAATAATACCACAGGCAAGAAAATGTGTTTTAGAGATTGGGATCATCCTGTACTACTCATTGGCATTCTGCTCCTGCTCTCAGATTAATTCTGAGGCCATTCTTAGCTTATGGAGGCAGAACTCTCGGGATGGGAAATCTACATTTGGAACAGTCTCCTAGGCAGTGGCTGCAGCATCCCAAGATATACTCTGGTTTTGCTTCATAATTCATACCCATTGTTTAATCAGCAGATGGATTGATTGCAAGAATAATAGCCTTTCTACAGAGCATCTCGGGTGTGTGTGTTGTTTAGCAGCAAGAGTCTATACTGAGCAGGTATTAGGTAGAGAGTCTGGAATTCTTTAGGATTGTAGTGCTACTTTACTCCAGAATTTTTCTTTAGTTGTGGAGTCTGCATAAACCTTGGTTTGACTGTGGGTTTCTGTGTAATCTCGCAGCTGTTGTTTGTTGTGTCATTCCTGAATGTCTGCATCTGAATCTGAATCAGTGTTGGAGTTGGGCATTGTGTCAAGAAGCTGAAAATTTACAAAGTTAGATGGCTTTAGATGATATATACCATGTTGTTTCTTAATTTGTAAAAAATGCAACAGGAAAATGAGAATACAGCAACGAAGAGGATGGTGTGGTATAGTCAAGAAACAGGGAATTGAGAAATAAAAGGTTGAATTCCCACTGCACTGTAAACTTGCCTTCTGATCTTACAAGTCTCTAGCTCCTCTGGCCCCCCATTTGTTAAATGTAAAGTTAAAACACTCTTAGGGTTGTGAGGATGTAATTAGAGGATATTGGGGTCCCTGGGTGGCTCAGTCAGTTGAGCATTGGACTCTTGATTTCTGCTCACATCATGATCTCACAAAATAAATAAATAAAGTTAAAAAGAAAGTAAGGATGAAGGCACCTGGGTGTCTCAGTTGGTTGAGGTCTGACTTTGGTTCAGGTCATGATCTTAGGGTTTGTGAGTTCAAGCCCCATATCGGGCTCTCTGCTGTGAGCTGAGAGCCTGCTTCAGATCCTCTGTCCTCCTCTCTCTGCCCCTCCCCTGCTTGTGCTCACTCAAAAATAAATAAAACATTAAAAAAAAACCAAGGGTGTAATTAGAAGATATAGATAAAGACTCTTTGCACATGTGCAAAGTGCTGTTCAGATGTTACTTGTTTTAATAAACAGTGGTTACCATATGTCAGGTCCTTAAAGAGAAGTTACTTCAGTTCAGACCTTCTATCAACCCTGCAAAGCAGGCATTGCTATCTCCATTTGACAGATAAGGAACCTGGGGTATAGAGAGTCTGAGTAACTTGCTGAAGGACCCACACTAGTAAGTGATGGTTCCTTATTTAAGCTCCAGTTATCCCTTGCTCTGCTGCCCTGCTGTTAATAAGGGATCAATAGTAGAGACTTGAACTTTAACAATAAATTGCATTATGCTTCTAAGAAATGGAAATGACACTTTAGAAGTCAGGAGATCCAGATGGTCACTATATTTTTGTATTATTTTTGAGTAAGTTACTTAAATGTATTCTGTTAAATACCTTTAAAATACTTGGCTATGTTTCTGCGAACGTTTATATGTAAAATGTCTTATTGTGATTTTAATCTGTATCAGAATAAATTTCCTTTGAAATGATTAAAATATGTTGTAAAAATCCTATTTTAATATTTTCTTCTTTTTAATTTTAGTCATTCTTACACTGGTCAAGATTACAGTACACAGGGAAATGCTGGGAAGATTTCTTTGGATCAGATTGATTCGGTAAGCATCGCATCCTTCTAAACTTGAACCTTTGTCAATGAGGAAGCACAGATTTTCTTCAAAGATTATTCTGGGGTGAGGAGATGGGAGAGAATTTCATTTTATTGCTTGCCAACCATTTTTAAAGGAAGTCCCATGTGCTATACAGGTGAGTTTTTGTAATCATAGGAAAATCAAACTTAATCAGCAAATTATTTGCATTCTGATGAACAGAATTTAATCTGTTTTTCCAAAGGGGTATTCTTTTAGGTGATGATAGCTAAATGGTATTTGTATATTTATATTTAAATACCTTATACCTGCTGGCTTAGTCAGAACATGTGACTCTTGATCTTGGAATCGTGAGTTCAAGCCCCATGTGGGGTGTAGAGATTACTTAAATATATAAACGTTAAAATAGGGGCATCTTGGTGGCTCAGTCGGTTGAGCGCCTCTTGATTTTGGCTCAGGTCATGGTATCCTGGTTCGTGAATTAGAGCCTGTGTGAGACTCTGCACTGACAGTGCAGAACCTGCTCGGATTCTCGCTCTCTGCCCCTCCCCCGCTCTCACTCTCTAAATAAATAAATAAATAAATAAACAAACAAATAAACAAACATTAAAAAAACAAGGATGTAATTAGAGGATATAGGTAAGGACTCTTTCTTTGCACATGCAAAGTGCTATTCAGACATTCAGATGTTACTTGTTTTAAATAGTGATTACTTCCCATATGTCAGATTTTGGAACAGAAGTTACTTTAGTTCAAATCTCCTATCAACCCTGAAAAGCAAGCATTATTATCTCCATTTGAAAGATCGGAAACCTGGGGGATAGAGAGTCTGAGTAACTTGCTAAAGCACACGCTATCTCTCTCTCTCTCTCTCTCTCTCTCTCTTCTCTCTCTCTCAATAAAGAAATAAACAAACTTAAAAAAGTTTAAAATACATTGAGTGAATTAATGAGTGAGTAAATGAATGCCCCACCCACCCACCCACCTACCTACACACCAACCTTATACATTGAGAAAAAGAGAAATGGAAAATGCTAAGTTTGCTAGGGCTGCCATAACAAAATACTACAGACTGATGATGCCTTAAACAACAGAAATTTATCTTCTCACAGTTCTGGAGGCTAAAATTCTGAGATGAAGGTGTTGGCAAATTTGAGGCCTCTTTCCATGACTTTTAGGTGGCCACTTTCTCCCTGTGTTCTCACGTGGTCTTTCCAGTGTGCTTGTGCATCCCTGGTGTCTCTTCCTCTTCTTAGGACACCAGTCACATTGGATCAGGGTCCCACTCGCATGACTTCATTTATATTAATTCCCTCTTTAAAGACCCCAGCTCCAAATACAATCACATTCTGAGGTCTTGGTGGTTAGGACTTCAACATACGAATTTTGGTAGGTTACAGTTGATTTCATTAACACTAAGTATAGGCTCCCATGCTTGTGTTGCTACTAGATTAATGGACAGCTCATTTCAACTTCACTTTGTGGTTCTGTTGTAGAATGAAAGAGTAGTATGCTTTACTATAATTTATAGAGTTTTTCTTTTTAATGCATTGTAGAATTTCTGCTCTACCCCAAAAAGGGAAACTAAACCAGCCATAAATAATCTTTATTTAGACAGTTACCAAATTATTTACAATAAATTAAAAATACATTGACATTTTAATGCTTGGAAATAAGAATAAGGTGAGTAGGGAGAGACCAGGAGTTTTTAGAGACCAGAATGAATAGGTTGTTTTCCTGTTTGGAAAAATTATAATCAAGTACTTGCAGTTAATATGTCTAGAAATAACATAAGGATTGCTCACTTTGTACAGTTGAATTGAAATTTGTTCTCAAGGATGCCCCATCCTTTACTTTCCTCAAACAGTTATTATCTCTAACACTTCCTCTGTGCCATATGATTTGTGTTTATACTATGTGAATGGTTAGAAGTTAATTCTATTCCTGATTCAATCAAGATGTTCTGCCGTTCACAAGCAACTGTGAACTTCACTGGATACTGTGGGAAGACATAGAAATATAATCATTAATTTACTGAATATATATTGAACCCATCAATTATGTACCAGCCACTGTGCTGTGGATACAGAGGTGAATAAAACAGAAAATTCCTCTACCTTCATGGACCTTACATGAGGGAGGTAGACAACATGTAAATAATAAATAATCAATATAATGATAAATTATCTTAAGTGCTATGATGATCATATCTGTGGGTCTATGCTTGAGACCCTGTGCTAAATTGATTAAGTGTATCTTTATCTGTACTTCTTCCTAACTATCTGTACTGCCTCGTCCTTATAACAGCATGTCATTATCACATCCCTTGATATTCTCAGTTTCTTCTTCAAATGTTTTCTTTAGATTTTTCTTCTCATTGAAATCTGGCTCTCTCAATGATGTTGTTTCTCCTGTGCCTCTTGGTCGGTCTGTCTGTCTGTCTGTCTGTCTGTCTCTCTCTCTCTGTCTCACACGCACACACACACACACACACACACACACACACACCTTAATTTGGTATGAGATGTATCTTCCTTGGTCCATTTTACCATTTCCAAACCATTTCTCTGCCTTCCTGCCTTCCATTAGCAGAGCTATAGCTCCTTTAAAGCCCTGTAATCCCATTACAGTTCTCCTTGTTGCCTGCGTCCCTGTCTCCTGCTCTTGTTCACGGGTGACTGTAGCATGCTGTCATGGTCTCTTGCACTAGCATTACTCTTGTTACTCTTCTTGGCCTCTGCAACATCCATGTTGATAATTCATCCATGCTCTGGTCTTACAATTCCTTTGTCTGCTCATTATCCATAAGCATTTTTCTGTTCCATTGCTGCCAACCTAGACCGTATGTTTTTCATTTCCATTATTTGGATTACTTCCAGAGTATCTTCCTTGCTTCCGTATATAATCTGTTCACTACACAACAACCAGAGTTCTCTTTGCTTATCACATCATGTCAGTCTTCTGATCTGAACCCTCTATTGAGTTTCTATCACATCTAGACTAGAATCCAAACTTATAACTATGGCCTATAATGCCATGTGTACTCATGATTCCAATTTCATCTTCTCCATTCTGTCCCATTCACACGTTTAGCCACTTGGACCTTATTGCTATCTCTGGAGCACACCATGTTCATTCCTTCTCAAGATCTTTGCTTTTGTTTCCTTTACTTAGAGCAGTATTCCTGGATCTCATTTGACTGGAATCCTGCTTAAAATAGGATCATAGCTGCAATGCCAACTCCTCAGAGAGGCTTTACTGGCCACCTAAAGTATTCCTTTCCTATTCACACTTGATCCCATTAATCTGTTTTATTTTCAAGGCTTTTGGAATTAGATGTTACCTTTATGTCTGCATTCATTGTCTGTTCTCCCATTTGAATGTAAGTTCTTTGAGGACAGGGTATTTGACTTCTTTGTTCACTGCTAGTTCCCCAAGGCTGCACACAGAGTTGTGTTCAGTAGATATTTAGTGATCGAATGAGTAAACAGTGTTCAAGGAATTGTGCCAAAGGAAGCTGAAGTTGAACTGGGTCTTGACCAATGGCTTGGCTTTGGCTAGATGGCATGGGAAGTAGGAAGGGTTTTACCCCAGGCAGGGCCAGTGGAGTGACAAAAGTGAGAAGGAACATACAAAACATGACCATGTGATCATGGAATAACCCAACTGACTGGAGCAAAGGATTCATATTGGTATGGTAACACACTGGGCTTTTTTACCCTAGTTCCATGGCACTTGATTTATGCCCTTGTTAGAGCACCCATTATATGACTGATTTATGTGAGTTTTAGTTGTATAATAGTGACTGTTTCTTTTTATTTTGTGTAAGTGATTTAAAGGGGAGAATTACATTGTATTCATTTTCTTGTTTCCCAAGCCACCTAATACCTATTTGTTCTGTTGCACGTAATTGAAAAGTAGCTAGTTACAGACATTGACAGAACCTTGAATGTTCATAATAAGGAGGTTAAATATTCATTGGTGTTTTTGGATTAGAAAAATGTTTAAGAAAAATAATTTGGTTAATAGTATGAAGATACAAGAAGGAACACATGAAAACAGCAGACCTGACAAGGGAGGATAGAGGCCTGGCTGGACTAGGTTGGGGATGGAAGAATTTCAAAGTTGTTAAGATGAGAGGATAAAGAAACTGGATGGTCGCTAGAGGGAGCAGCAGAGGCAAACAAAGTGATACCTGCTTCTGCTTTGGGAGAGTTGAACTTCCGAAAAAATATGTGAGGGCGTGAGAAGTCTTGGGAGAAGGATATTGAGGAAGTCAAAGAGAATGCAATTGAAACCATAAATGAAAAAGGTTTTCTTTTTGTTAAAGTTTATTTATTAGAGAGAGAAAGAGAGAGAGAGAGAGGGCAGAAGAGGCAGAGACAGAGGGAGAGAGAGAGAATCCCAAGCAGGCTCCTCACTGTCAGCACAGAGCCTGATAAGGGGCTCTATCCTATGAACCCTGAGATCATGACCCGAGCTGAAACCAGGAGTCAGGTGGGTAACTGACTGAGCTACCCAGGTGCCTCCGTATTATTTTCTTGCAACTGCATGTGAATCTATAATTACCTCAAAAGAAAAATTTAATTAAAAATGAAAAATAAGTGAAATAAATTTTAATAATATATTTTATTCAATCCAGTATATCCAAAATTTTATCATCTCAACATGTAATCAATCAGTATAAAAATGTTAAGAAAACAGTTCATCTGTAATTGCATTAAAAATGCTTTCTTGGGGCGCCTGGGTGGCGCAGTCGGTTAAGCGTCCGACTTCAGCCAGGTCACGATCTCGCGGTCCGTGAGTTCGAGCCCCGCGTCGGGCTCTGGGCTGATGGCTCGGAGCCTGGAGCCTGTTTCCGATTCTGTGTCTCCCTCTCTCTCTGCCCCTCCCCCGTTCATGCTCTGTCTCTCTCTGTCCCAAAAATAAATAAACGTTGAAAAAAAAATTTAAAAAAAAAATGCTTTCTTATAGTTTTTGTTTTTATTCTAATTAGACTAAATTTACAGTTTGCAAATTAGATTGAGTTTGCAACAGCTATTGTGAGGAACCTGGTAAACCTTCCACATAACAAAAAACTCTTTTTCTCGTAGCTTTCTACCAAATCCTTCCCACCTTGCATGCGGCAGTTACATAAAGCTTTGCGGGAAAATCACCATCTTCGTCATGGGGGCCGAATGCAGTATGGCCTCTTCCTGAAGGGCATTGGTTTAACACTGGAACAGGCATTGCAATTCTGGAAGCAGGAATTTATCAGAGGAAAGATGGATCCAGACAAGGTAATTTTGAAAACTCACAACAGTAGCTGAAATTTTAATTTGGTTTGAAAACTTAAGGTCTGTTGGTCTATTTTTTAAATATACCTCTGAAATATAGTTGAACATTCTAAAAGATAAATGTGTCTACAATATCATTTTGGTAACAAACTCCTATATTAATCTAATAGATTCTAAACAAAAGATTGGGAAAGTTTAATTCAAAGGATGAGATTGAAACAGCAATGTAAGTGGTAAAGTCATGCTTAAGAGTCATTGTCTTTGAAGGTATATTGCCAATAGTCATTATAAGACTGAACTAGGAGATACTGAGAACAAATAAAAACAATTTTAGATGTTTTTAAATTTTTTTCTGCAGAATCTTTCATTGAGCATTTTTAGTTAGACATTAATCACTAGAAACCTGAGAACTGCTTTTCAATCTATTCATAGTACTCAGATCCCCATTCCTATTCCTTATTTCTCTTCAGTAGTACTAGCTAATAACATTTTATTTTGGAAATACAGTTTTTTGTCCCTTGTGTGCCATGAATTAAGTTCTTTAATGCTTATTTGTTGGTTTGCTTTTTCTTAGAAAAGATAAATTATATAGAACAAAGAATATTTACCAAGTAAATTTCATAATGACACTTTATTAAGTCTTCTGTTAGTTGGCTAGAGCTGCCATAATAAAATCCCACAGCCTGGGTGCCTTAAACAACAAAAAAATTATTTTTTCACAGTTCTGGAAGCTGGAAGTCTAAGATCAAGGTGTTGGCAGATTTGGTTTCTCCTGAAGCCTCTTTCCTTGGCTTCCAGATAGCTCCCTTATTGCTCTGTCCTCAAGTGACCTTTTCTCTCTCTCGGTTCACTTCTCTGATGTTTATTCCTCCTCTCATAAGGACATCAATCATATTGGGGTAGAGTCCCACCATTATGACCTTATTTAACTTTAATTAACTTCTTATTTTTATTTTTTTAAGTTTTTATTTAAATTCCAGCTAACATACAGTGTGATATTAATTTCAGGTATGCAATATAGTGATTCAGCACTTCCATACAGTACCTGGTGCTCATCACAAGTGCACTCCTTAATCCCCATCACCTGTTTAACCCATTCCCCTACCCACCTCCCCTATGGTAACCATCAGTTTGTTCTACATAGTTAAGAGTCTGCTTTTTTAGTTTGCCTGTGTCTCATAATTATCTTTTTAAATGCCATATCTCCAAATATAGTCACATTGGGAGTTAAGACTTCGACACATGAATCTTAGGAAGATACACCTCAGCTTATAACACATCTCTAGCTTTATCTTTTTTAAAAAGTTCAGATCATTTTATAAAATTACAGATTTGTTTTTAAAACTGGCTTTATTGTAAATTTTTCAAAGAATCTTAAACTTATCATTTAATAGTTTTCTTTAAACACAGTTTTGGATAATGTTTCTTAGACCTTTATTATATATTTTTTTATTTTAAAGGTAACATGTTTTGATTATAGGAAATGTGAAAAATACAGAAAAATTTACCTGCCGTTTCTCCATTCAGAAATAACTATTATCACCTTTAGCCTTTCTCTCTAGGGTGTAGATAACTAGCTAGAATATTGTGTTTTAAAAGTTGACATTTTTTTAACGTAATTACCACAGGTTGTTGAATGATTTTTGAAAATATCATTTGGATGACTTGCATGACAGTTCATCCTTTGAACGTGTTAGAATTTGTTTAATCATTCCCCTATTACTGGGCATTTCGTTGTGTCTTTTTGACTCTGTCATAAATGTTATTGCAACCAATATCCTCAGCACATAAATCTTTGATTATAGCTCTGATTATGTCCTCTGTATATATTCACCAGGGAATAAATTTACCTGGTAAAAAAACTATACACAGCTTTAAAGTTTTGATGCATGTTACACAAAATGACTATTTAAAAGGTTTTAAATTAGGCTCTCATCAAGCTTTATGAGAATCTTGCTCTGTCACTGGCATCATTATATATTATTACTTTAAAATATTTTTTGATCTTTTTATTAGGAATTTGATGTATTAAGTGGGCAAGGGTATTAGGGTTCTCCAGAGAAACAGAATCAAAAGAGAAACAGAGGGAGGGAGGGAAGGAGAAAAAATACTTATTATATTGAATGGCTTAGGCGATTTTGGATCCTGACAAGTCCCAAGATCTGTAGTTGGCATCCTGGAGACCCAGGAGAGCTGATAGTATAGTTCCAGTTGGAAGACTGGCAGGTTTGAGACCCAGGCAGAGCCAGTGTTTTAGTTTGAGTCTGAAGGCAGTAAAAACCCATGTCCTAGCTCAAAGCAGTCAGGCAGGAGGAAATTCTGTCTTACTCACTGGAGGGTCGGTCAGCTTTTTTGTTTTATTCAGGACTTCAGAGGATTGGAGGAGACCCACTGACACTGGGGAGGGCAGTCTGCTTTACTCAGTGTACCAGTTCAAAGGTTAATCTAATCCAGAAACACCCTCACAGACACATCCAGGATAATGTCTGACCAAATGTCTGGGCACCCTGTGGCCCAGTTAAATTGATACATAAAATTAACTGTCATAGTAGATAAGTGTTTATGAGCCTTGATTTTGAAAAGAGAGAGAAGTTGAGCTAGCATTTTAGCTTGGTTTGTGCTGTAAACTGAGAGGGGAAAGAAGAAAGGGAGAGAAAGGGAAACTTGCTGCAAGTGCTAGGCCTTTGTCTTGTGCACCTGTTCACTGACCACCTTCTTTTATGTGTGTCTGGGATGGTCTATGTATCCGTGTCGTCAGTACTTAATTATTTTAAATCAGTGTTTTTGAAAAACAATTTTAAATGCGACTTTTATTTTGCAGTGTAAAAGTAGTTTCCTCAAAAATTATTGTAAAAGACAATCAAATAATTTTTACCTTTCTAGATAATATATTGCAGTCTGTATTTTCATTTGCTTATTATTGATTACAGAAAATAAATTATTTTGACTGAAGATTTTAAGTTACACTTATAATTTACTGTGTCTGTCTAGTGTTCTGTTGTTAGTCTGTACCTGTAAATAAATGTTCATGCTTTTCTCAATTATATCTTCTCACATATTTTTGCAACGGAATGTCATTTAGTATCCCTGAGTTTATTAAAATATTCTCTTCAGTTTGATTACCTATTTATTGTCACATAAAATTAAAAATATTCCTTTTAAGAAGTATAGAAAATTGATGGCTTAAAATACTGTTTACAGAGGATGATTTTGAATGAAGTATATTAGGCTTTTTTTTTTTTTTTTTTTTTGTGGTGCTCCAATTAAAGGACCTTGGTGTTAAAGCTAGGAATGATTTGGAACATTCAGTCCTTCTGTTGTATGTTGTGGTGATAGAGTCAGTTTCAACTGAAATTCTTCTGTACTATTGCTTCCCAAAATACCACATATCTGATTTCTTTCTCTTTATGCATATGTCCTCATTGTACATTATTTGAGATACATTGCTTTGGACATCTGAGCAAAAATTATGGGGACTTAGCCATTGCTTCTGAGGCAACAGAGAAGTCATTTGTACCTCCAGCACTTTTGAGCCACAGTGCTGTTACCTCTGCTTCCTTCCCTCATTGCACTGCCTAGTTCTAAATATTGCTTCTCCCTAATTCCTTTCTAAAAACGAAGTTCTCTTAGTGAATTGACTGCCCAATTTGTATCTGTTTCTTTCTCTCATCTTCCCTTGCTTGTGTTTGTTGCAGACATATATTTAGTTGTTGTTTAATACTTTGAATACTTTTCAATCTAAAGTTATAGTTCATGTTGGAGGGGAATTTGCTGACTGTAAAATAACCTAAAGCTGCATGTATTAGTTTTTGTAACTGTCATCTAGAGTATAAATACTAAAGTAGCAAATCCCGAGATATCTTTTATTAAGGTTTAGCAGTTTTTGTATTACAGTCTACAGTTTCTTGTTTTATCTTATAAACATTTTTAAATAGTACTGATGCAGTTGTGGAAGCAAGTTAAGGTTCTGATGCTCACTGTTATTTTTTATTGGGAATTCAGTGTATCAAGTCAGTGCTTCTATGTATGGAAAACGTAGCCATCTGTTTAAAATTTTTTTTTTTCAACGTTTATTTATTTTTGGGACAGAGAGAGACAGAGCATGAACGGGGGAGGGTCAGAGAGAGAGGGAGACACAGAGTCGGAAACAGGCTCCAGGCTCCGAGCCATCAGCCCAGAGCCTAACGCGGGGCTCGAACTCATGGACCGCGAGATCATGACCTGGCTGAAGTCAGGCGCTTAACCGACTGCGCCACCCAGGCGCCCCTATAGCCATCTGTTTATAAAATGTTTATTCAGAGTTGTTAGTTTGGATTGGTTATTTCCTGTTTCTTTAAAAATTTTTTCAGACTAGCATACACTCTCCAGCAGATGGTGTTAGTAATGTAGAGGTACCACCTTATATAGCTACCAGTTACTTGCTACTGATTATACTCTTTAGTTTTGGGCACTTATCACTACTTTATATTTATTGTTTCTTAATTTATTATCTATATCCTACAGTTAGAAGAAAAACTATATAAAAGCAGGTATCTTGTCACTCTTATTCACTGTTGCATGTCCAAGCACCTAGAACAGTGCCTGACTTATAATAGGCACTCAATAAATGTTTATTGAATGAACTGAAGAATAAGTCTCCATACAAATAAATCCATGGAAAACTAGAAAATTGCATGTTTTCCCCAAATTCCTTCATATAACTCAGGACACAGTACTTACACAATTGTTTGTTAATGTGCTTTTATTCCATTTATAGTGAACTTGAAGCTGAATTAAACCAAGAATTTTAATAGAACCTGAAATTTGCTATATAAGCTATTTATTTTATAAACTAGAAGAGATATCTCATCATGGGCTTGCCAAAAGTGGTCCATGGTATAAAAAAGGTTAAGAACTTTTAAAGGTTATCATAGCAGAGGATAGGGTTTTTAGTTTATTGTCCTATACTTATTTATTTAGTAATTGCAGTTTTCATTTTTCTCCTGCTATATAGAGTATCAGTATTGATCTGTCTTCATTGAACTTTACACATACCATCTTTAGAACTCTTAACAAATTGTAATATCTTTGTTTGCATGTATGTCTTATGACTAGGTTTTGAGCTACTTGAATAGAGGGACTATGACTTTTCCACTTTTGGTCTCAAGGGCTTAGCACAAGACCTGGAAGCTGTTAGATGTTAGATGTTAGCTGTTGAGCCACAGTGCTGTTATCACTGCACTGTGAATACATGGTAGATTCTGCCTAAGCTTTAAAAAGTGGCTTTGTGTATGAGAAAATACTTTTTTTGTTTCTTTTTTAGGTAGCAGTATATTTCTAACAAGTTATGAAATATTAACAGTTATTTTAGTAGCTAACCAAATTTGTTGTCTTACATGTATTTTTCTAAATCAAAATTATAGGTTGGAAGAATATATAACTACAAAGGAAGTGGTAACCAGTTATCATTACTATTATTTAATGTCCAGAAATATAGTTTCAGTTACAGTTATATACAAAATATAGTAGTCAAATTCTGATTCTCATTAAAAGTATAAAGAAATATGCATATGTGTGTGTGTGTATACACTAACATACTTAATCCATTTACTTTGCATTGATTACTCAACAGATTTTATTTCATCATGGGTAAGTGTTCTGGAGATACTGCAAAAAAAGACATAGCCCTTGTTTATGAGGACTTTGTAGCCTCCTGGAAAAAACATAGTGCAAATATACAAATTCAGTATGATAATTGCCATGATTGAGATGGTCACAGGATTCTGTAGTAAAACATAGGAAGGGGCTGACAGGAAGGAGAATAGTAACTGAATGTATTATGCAGTGGAGATGTCATATTTGCCAGGTCAAGTTGCAAGGGAATTCCATGTTGAGTGGATTGTGTTTCAAGAGAAATGTTAGGTAAGAGAGTGTAGCCTCTGCTCTAGGTGGTAGAAATCTGAACTGTAAAAGAATTGTGGCTAGAGATGAAGTCTGTAGATACAGGCTTTTATTTTAACATAATTACTAAAGATGGATGGATTAGTAGGCCAGTAAGAGGTGGTATTGCTAGATAGGTAATTTCTGACTGGGGTTAGGTCATCTTTGTATAGTCAGTTGATAACTGTAGTTTAGTTAGATATACATAATTTCATAAGCTTGAATATTTACTAAAATTGCATAATGAATCTGGGATGTTATGAAGGTTTACTGACAAAGAAAAATAGTTTGAACGAAATTTCCACCTGCATTTCCACTTGGTTCAAATGAATTTGGCTTCTTTAAATAAGGATTTCTGATTATGGGCCAACATTAATTTTTTAAAAATGTTTTTGCTTTAGGATTTCCATTTGCTTGGTAATAAGGTGAGTTGAAAGATAGAAGTAACAAGAAAGCAATTACAAAACATGATTGGTGAAAGGAAAGTATTGCTAGAGGAAGTTATTAAAGTGGATCGTGTTAGTGTTTCTTGAACATCAGTCTTGAATTAGGATTTGAAAGAAGTGAATGACATGGATGAATACAGAGGTAGGGAAGGAAAATAATGTACACTGAACAGGAAATGAGGGAAAGGTAGTCAAAGCATTGTTCATGCTTCTATTATTTGTTTTTATTATTTGATAATTATTTCATTATTTACTATTTATTCACTGAGGGCTTTTTTCTCTGGCCAGCTAATTTGGGAATTGTTGAAATTTGGGGATGTTGTCATTTTTAAATTGCTGTTTTCAGGCTTCTTTTTGGATTTTACCTTGTCAGTATATTTGAATACCATTTTTATTTGGGTGCATATTGTACTACAGGATAAGGGGTTTTTGTATTAAAATATCAACCATTTCCAAGAGGAATATTCTGGTGTTATGAATGACCTTGCAGAGTAATTATTTTAGGGCATACCTGACTCCCAAAATATTAGTTTCATAAGGGAGGGTTTTTATTCTTGGACTTAATTGTATTGAGTATGAATATTTATGATATATTAAAAATTTAAAAATAAAGCCTTTTTTTGAGTGTAGTTGACACGTGATGTTACCTTAATTTCAGGTATACAACATAGCAATTCAGCAAACTTAAGCTTATGCCATGCTCACCACAAGTATACTTATAATCTATTATGATATTACTGGCTATATTCCTTGTGCTCTACCTTTTGTTCCCATGATGTATTTCTTCCATAGCTGGAAACCTGTATCTCCCACTCCCATTCACTCATTTTGCTCATTCCAACTCCCCTCTCTTCTGGCAAGCAGCAAATTGTTTTCTCTATTTATAGGTTTGAGTCTGCTTTTCATTTGTTTGTTTATTTGTTTTGATTTTAGATTACACACATAAGTTAAATCATGTGGTATTTGTCTCTGTTTTATTTCACTTAGCATAGTAACCTCTAGGTCCATCCATGCTGTCACAAATGGCAGGATCTCATCCTTTATTATGGCTGAGTAATTTTCTATAATGCATGTATACGCATGCGCGCACGCGCGCGCGCACACACACACACACACACACACACCACTTTATCTGTTCATCTATCGATGGACACTTGGGCTGCTTCCGTATCTTGGCTATTGTAAATAATATTGCTATAAACATAGGGATATATATACATTTAAAAAAATTATTGTTGGCATTTCTTTGGATAAATACCCAGAAGTGAAGTAACTGGGTCATAGGGTAATTCTGTTTTTGATTTTTTTAGGAAACTCCATACTCTTTACCACACTGGCTGTACCAGTTTACATTTCCACCAGCAGTGCACGAGGGATTATTTTTCTTCACATTTTTGTTAACATTTGTTATTTCTCATCATTTTGATACTAGCCATTATTACAGGTGTGAGGTGATATCTCATTGTTTTTGATTTGTATCTTTCTGATGATTAGTGATGTTGAACATCTTCCCATGTGTCTGTTGGCCATCAGTATGTCATCTTTGGAAAAATGTTGATAAGGTTCTCTGCCCTATTTTTAATCGAATTACTTGTTTTGGGGGATGTGGGGTTGTAGAAGTTCTTTCTGTATTTTGGATATTAACCCCTTGTTGGATACATCATTTGCAATAGGTTCAATGGGTTGACTTTTTGTTTCGTTGATGGTTTCCTTTGCTGTGCAAAGCCTTTTATTTTAATGTAGTCCCAGTAGTTTATTTTTGCTTTTGTTCCCTTGCCTTAGGAGATCTTCTAGAAAAATGTTGCCAAGGCCAATGTCAAATTCCTGCTTGTGTTCTCTTCTAGGATTTTTATGGTTTCAGGTTTCACATTTAAGATCTTTACTCCTTTATGAATTTATTTTTGTGCACGGTGTAAGAAAGTGATCCAGTTTCATTTTTTTGCACGTAGATCTCCAATTTTCCCCACACCATTTATTGCAGAGACTATCTTTTCCCCATTGTATATTCTTGCCTCCTTTGTCGTAGATTAATTGATCATATAAATGTGGGTGTATTTCTGGGCTCTATTCTGTTCCACTCATCTATGTATCTGTTTTTGTGCCAGGGCCATATTGTTTTGATTACTACAGCTTTGTAATATATCTTAAAATCTGGGATTGTGATACCTCTAGCTTTGTTGTTTTTCTAAAGATTACTTTGGTGGTGCAGGGTCTTTTGTGGTTCCATACAAATATTAGGAAAATTTGTTCCACTTCTGTGAAAAATGTTATTGGTATTTTGATAGGGATTTCACTGAATCTGTAGATTGCTTTGGGTAGAATGGGTATTTTAACAATATTAATTCTTCCAGTCCATGAGCATGAAATATCTTTCCATTTGTTGTGTTGGTTTTCATTTCTTTCATCAGTGTTTTACAATTTTCAGAGTATAAGTCTTTCACCTTGTTGGCTATATTTATTCCTAGGTATTTTATTCTGTTTGGTGCATTTGTAAATGCAATTGTTTTTTTAATTTCTCTTTTTGCCACTTGGCTGTTAGTGAATAGAAATGCATCTGGTTTCTGTGTATTAATTTTGTGTCTTGCAATTTTACTGAATTCATTTATTTTTAAAAAATTTTACTTATTTTTGAGAGAGAGGAAGACAAGAGAATGCCAAGCAGCTCTAAACCGTCAACAGGGAGCCCGATGCAGGGCTCGAACTCATGAACTCTGAGATCATGACCTGAGCTGAAACTGAGAGTTAGACACTCAACCGACAGGACCACACGGGTGCCCCTACTGAATTCATATATTACCTCCAGTGGTTCTTTGGTGGTGTGTTTAGGGTTTTCTGTGTCTAGTATCATGTCATCTGCCAATAGTGATAGTTTAATTTCTTCCTTACATATACGGATGTCTTTTATTTCTTTTTTCTTGTCTGTTTTCTGTGGGTACAACTTCCAGTACTTTGCTGAATAAGAGTGATGAGGGTAGACATCCTTGTCTTGTTTCTGATCCTAGAGGAAAAGCTTTTTTTCACTGTTGAGTATGATGTTAGCTGTGGGTTTTTCACATGTAGCCTTTATTATGTTGCGGTACCCCCTCCAAACTTATTTTGTTGAGAAAGTTTTTATCATGATTGGATATTGAATTTAGTCAAATGCATTTTCTGCATTTATTGAGTTGGTCATAGCATTTTTATTCTTCATTAATAAGATGTATCACATTGATTTGTAAATGTTGAGACATTTTTGCATCACTGCAATAAATCCCACTTGATCATGGTGAATGATTGCTCTAATGTGTTGTTAAGTGCAGCTTGGTAATATTTTGAGGATATTTGCATCTGTGTTTGTCAGAGATATTAGCCTGTAGGTTTATTTTTTTCTAATGGTGTGTTTGGTTTTGGTATCAGGGTAATCCTGGCCTCCTAGACTGCATTTGAAAGCTTTCCTTCCTCTTCTATTTTTTTGGATTAGTTTGAGACTAGGTATTAACTCTAATTTAAATGTTTGATAGAATTCATCTGTGAATCCATCTAGTCCTGGACTTTTACTTACTTATTTTTTTTTTTGTAGTTTTTTGAGTATTGATTAAGTTTAATTACTAGTAATTGGTCTGTTCATATTTTTTATTTCCTCCAGATTCATTTTTGGGAGAATGTATGTTTGTAGGAATTTTTCTACTTCTTCTGTGTTGTCCAGTTTCTTGGCATATAATTTTTTATAGTAGTCTCTTATAATCCTTTGTATTTCTGTGCTGTTGGTTAGTTGGTTATTATTTCTCCTCTTTTGTTTCTGATTATTTGGGTCCTTTCTCTCTCTCTCTCTCTCTTTCCCTTTTTTGGTAAGACTAGGTCAAGGTTTATTAATTTTGTATTTCTTTTCAAAGAATCAGTTCTTGGTTTCATTGATCTTTTGTATGTTTTTTTTCCTTTTTTTAAGTCTCTGTGTCTTTAATTTGTGCTCATATCTTTATGATTTCCTTCTTTCTGCCTTAGACTTTGTTCTTTTTTTAGATCTTTTAGGTGTAAGTTTAGATTGTTTGAGCTTTTTCTAATTTCTTGAGGTAGGCTTGTATAGTTATATATTTTCCTCTTAGAACTGCGTTAGCTGCATCCCAAAGATTTTGGATCATTGTGATTTTACGTTCATCTGTCTCCATGTATTTTATTATTTCTACTTTCATTTCTTTGTTAACCCATTGGTTACTTAGTGTCATGTTTAGTTCTATGTATTTGTGTTTCTTCCAGTTTTTTTCTTGTGATTTCCATTGTCATGTTGTGGTTGTGGTTGGAAAAGATGCATGTTATGCTTTCAGTCTTTTTAGATTTATTGAGATTTGTTATGTGGCCTAACATATCCTGGAGAATGTTCCATGTGCCCTTGAAAAGAATGTGTATTCTGTTGTTTTTGGATCTGTATATGTTATATCCATCTGGTCTAATATGTCATTCAAAGACCCTATTTCCGTATTGATTTTCTGCCAGAAAGATTTACACAGTGATATAAATGAGGTTTTAAAGTTCCTTACTATTATTGCATTACTGTCAATTACTCCCTTTATTTCTGTTAATAATTTGTTTTGTATATTTAGGTGACTAATGTTGAGTGCATAGATATGTACAATTGTTATGTCCTCTTGTTGGATTGATCCCTTTATCATTATGTAATGCCCCTGCTTATATCCTGTTACAGTCTTTGTTTTAATACCTATTTTGTCTGATGTAAGTAATGCTACCCTGGTTTTATTTTCTCTTTCATTTTCATGAACTGTCTCTTTCAATCCCATCGCTTTCAGTCTGTATGTGTCTTTAGCTCTGAAGTGAATCTCTTGTAGGTACATTATAGATGGGTCTTGTGGGGTTTTTTGGTTTTGTTTTGTTTTTTAATACTGCCACCTGTATCTTTTGATTGGAGGGTTCAGTCCATTTACATTTAAAGTAATTATTGATACGTATGTATTTATAGTCATTTTGTTCATTTTTTCTAGTTGTTTCTGTAGTTCTTCTCTTTGCTTTTTTCTTCTCTTGTTTCCTTTCATTGTGGTTGCTGACCACAAGCTACATTTGGCTTTCTCTTTATTTATTAATGTTTATTTGTTATTGTGAGAGGGAGAAAGCACACAAGTGGGGGAGGGACAGAGAGCTGGATATGGAGCATCTTATGCAGACTCTACGCTGACAGCAGAGATCCCAGTGCTGGACTCAGTCTCATGAACCACGAGATCATGACCAGAGCCGAAGTCAGATGCTTACCTGACTGAGCCACCCGGGCGCCCCGTGGCTTTCTCTTTATTTTTTGTGTATCTGTTGTAGGTTTTGGTTTTGTGGTTACCATGAAGTTCTGTATAACATCCTAAGTATATAGCAGTCTATATTAAGTTGATGGTCACTTAAGTTTGAACACATTCAAAAAAATTTTTTTTAAACTCCCTTTTCTTTTCTTTTTTAATGAAGTTTATTGTCAAATTGGTTTTCATACAACACCCAGTGCTCATCCCGAAAGGTGCCCTCCTGAATACCCATCACCCACCCTCCCCTCCCTCCCACCCCTCATCAACCCTCAGTTTGTTCTCAGTTTTTAAGTCTCTTATGCTTTGGCTCTCTTCCACTCTAACCTCTTTTTTTTTTTTTTTTTTCCTTCCCCTCCCCCATAGGTTTCTGTTAAGTTTCTCAGGATCCACCTAAGAGTGAAACCATATGGTATCTGTCTTTCTCTGCATGGCTTATTTCACTTAGCATCACACTCTCCAGTTCCATCCACGTTGCTACAAAGGGCCATATTTCATTCTTTCTCATTGCCACGTAGTACTCCATTGTGTATATAAACCACAATTTTTTTTATCCATTCATCAGTTGATGGACATTTAGGCTCTTTCCATAATTTGGCTATTGTTAGGAGTGCTGCTATAAACATTAGGGTACAAGTGCCCCTATGCATCAGTACTTCTTTATCCCTTGGGTAAATTCCTAGCAGTGCTATTGCTGGGTCATAGGGTAGTTCTATTTTTAACTTTTTGAGGAACCTCCACACTGTTTTCCAGAGTGGCTGCACCAGTTTGCATTCCCACCAACAGTGCAAGAGGGTTCCCGTTTCTCCACATCCTCTCCAGCATCTATAGTCTCCCGATTTGTTCATTTTGGCCACTCTGACTGGCGTGAGGTGATATTTGAGTGTGGTTTCGATTTGTATTTCCCTGATGAGGAGTGACGTTGAGCATCTTTTCATGTGCCTGTTGGCCATCCGGATGTCTTCTTTAGAGAAGTGTCTATTCATGTTTTCTGCCCATTTCTTCACTGGATTATTTGTTTTTTGGGTGTGGAGTTTGGTGAGCTCTTTATAGATTTTGGATGCTAGCCCTTTGTCCCATATGTCGTTTGCAAATATCTTTTCCCTTTCCATTGGTTGCCTTTTAGTTTTGTTGGTTGTTTCCTTTGCTGTGCAGAAGCTTTTTATCTTCATAAGGTCCCAGTAGTTCATTTTTGCTCTTAATTCCCTTGCCTTTGGGGATGTGTCAAGGCAGAAATTGATATGTCTGAGGTCAGAGGTCTTTTCCTGCTTTCTCCTCTAAGGTTTTGATGGTTTCCTATCTCACATTCAGGTCCTTTATCCATTTAGAGTTTATTTTTGTGAATGGCGTGAGAAAGTGGTCTAGTTTTATTCTTCTGCATGTTGCTGTCCAGTTCTCCCAGCACCATTTGTGAAAGAGACTGTCTTTTTTCCATTGGATGTTATTTCCTGCTTTGTCAAAGATTAGTTGGCCATATGTTTGTGGGTCTGGTTCTGGGGTTTCTATTCTATTCCATTGGTCTATGTGTCTGTTTTTGTGCCAATACCATGCTGTCTTGATGATTACAGCTTTGCAGTAGAGGCAAAAGTCTGGGATTGTGATGCCTCCTGCTTTGGTCTTCTTCAAAATTACTTTGGCTAATCGGGGCCTTTTGTGGTTCCATATGAATTTTAGGATTGCTTGTTCTAGTTTCGAGAAGAATGCTGGTGCAATTTTGATTGGGATTGCATTGAATGTGTAGATAGCTTTGGGTAGTATTGACATTTTGACAATATTTATTCTTCCAATCTGTGAGCACGGAATGTATTTCCATTTCTTTATATCTTCTTCAATTTCCTTCATAAGCTTTCTATAGTTTTCAGCATACAGATCTTTTACATCTTTGGTTAGATTTATCCCTAGGTATTTTATGCTTCTTGGTGCAATTGTGAATGGGATCAGTTTCTTTATTTGTCTTTCTGTTGCTTCATTATTAGTGTATAAGAATGCAACTGATTTCTGCATATTGATTTTGTATCCTGCAACTTTGTTAAATTCATGTATCAATTCTAGCAGACTTCTGGTGGAGTCTGTCGGATTTTCCATGTATAATATCATGTCATCTGCAAAAAGTGAAAACTTAACTTCATCTTTGCCAATTTTGATGCTTTTGATTTCCTTTTGTTGTCTGATTGCTGATGCTAGAACTTCCAACACTATGTTAAACAACAGTGGTGAGAGTGGACATCCCTGTCGTGTTCCTGATCTCAGGGGGAAAGCTCTCAGTTTTTCCCCATTGACGATGATGTTAGCTGTGGGCTTTTCATAAATGGCTTTTATGATGTTTAAGTATGTTCCTTCTATCCCGACTTTCTCGAGGGTTTTTATTAAGAAAGGATGCTGAATTTTGTCAAAGGTCTTTTCTGCATCAATTGACAGGATCATATGGTTCTTATCTTTTCTTTTATTAATGTGATGTATCACGTTGATTGATTTGTGAATGTTGAACCAGCCCTGCATCCCAGGAATGAATCCCACTTGATCATGGTGAATAATTCTTTTTATATGCTGTTGAATTCGATTTGCTAGTATCTTAATGAGAGTTTTTGCATCCATATTCATCAGGGATATTGGCCTGTAGTTCTCTTTTTTTACTGGGTCTCTGTCTGGTTTAGGAATCAAAGTAATACTGGCTTCATAGAATGAGTCTGGAAGTTTTCCTTCCCTATTTTTTGGAATAGCTTGAGAATAGGTATTATCTCTGCTTTAAACGTCTGGTAGAATTCCCCTAGGAAGCCATCTGGTCCTGGACTCTTATTTGTTGGGAGATTTTTGATGACTGATTCAATTTCTTGGCTGGTTATGGGTCTGTTCAAGCTTTCTATTTCCTCCTGATTGAGTTTTGGAAGCGTGTGGGTGTTTAGGAATTTGTCCATTTCTTCCAGGTTGTCCAGTTTGTTGTTGGCATGTAATTTTTCATAGTATTCCCTGATAATTGCTTGTATCTGAGGGATTGGTTGTAATAATTCCATTTTCATTCATGATTTTATCTATTTGGGTCATCTCCCTTTTCTTTTTGAGAAGCCTGGCTAGAGGTTTCTCAATTTTGTTTATTTTTTCAAAAAACCAACTCTTGGTTTCATTGATATGCTCTACAGTTTTTTTAGATTCTATATTATTTCTGCTCTAATGTTTATTACTTCTCTTCTTCTGCTGGATTTAGGCTGTCTTTGCTGTTCTGCTTCTATTTCCTTTAGGTGTGCTGTTAGATTTTGTATTTGGGATTTTTCTTGTTTCTTGAGATAGCCTGGATTGCAATGTATTTTCCTCTCAGGACTGCCTTCGCTGGATCCCAGAGCGTTTGGATTGTTGTGTTTTCATTTTCGTTTGTTTCCATATATTTTTAAATTTCTTCTCTAATTGCCTGGTTGACCCATTCATTCTTTAGTAGGGTGTTCTTTAACCTCCATGCTTTTGGAGGTTTTCCAGACTTTTTCCTGTGGTTGATTTCAAGCTTCATAGCATTGTGGTCCGAAAGTATGCATAGTATGATCTCAATTCTTGTATACTTATGAAGGGCTGTTTTGTGACCCAGTATGTGATCTGTCTTGGAGAATGTTCCATGTGCACTCAAGAAGAAAGTATATTCTGTTGCTTTGGGATGCAGAGTTCTAAATATATCTGTCAAGTCCATGTGATCCAATGTATCATTCAGGGCCCTTGTTTCTTTATTGACCGTGCGTCTAGATGATCTATCCATTGTTGTAAGTGGAGTGTTAAAGTCCCCTGCAATTACCACATTGTTATCAATAAGGTTGCTTATGTATGTGAGTAATTGTTTTATATATTTGGGGGCTCCCGTATTCGGCGCATAGACATTTATAATTGTTAGCTCTTCCTGATGGATAGACCCTGTGATTATTATATAATGCCCTTCTTCATCTCTTGTTATAACCTTTAATTTAAAGTCTAGTTTGTCTGATATAAGTATGGCTACTCCAGCTTTCTTTTGGCTTCCAGTAGCATGATAAATAGTTCTCCATCCCCTCACTCTCAATCTGAAAGTGTCCTCAGGTCTAAAATGAGTCTCTTGTAGACAGCAAATAGATGGGTCTTGTTTTTTTATCCAATCTGATACCCTATGTCTTTTGGTTGGCGCATTTAATCCATTTACATTCAGTGTTATTATAGAAAGATATGGGTTTAGAGGCATTGTGATGTCCGTAGGTTTCATGCTTGTAGCGATGTCTCTGCTACTTTGTCTCACAGGATCCTCCTTAGGATCTCTGTAGGGCTGGTTTAGTGGTGACGAATTCCTTCAGTTTTTGTTTCTTTGGGAAGACCTTTATCTGTCCTTCTCTTCTAAATGACAGACTTGCTGGATAAAGGATTCTTGGCTGCATATTTTTTCTGTTCATCACATGGAAGATCTCCTGCCATTCCTTTCTGGCCTGCCAAGTTTCAGTAGAGAGATCAGTCGCGAGTCTTATAGGTCTCCCTTTATATGTTAGAGCACATTTATCTCTAGCTGCTTTCAGAATTTTCTCTTTATCCTTGTATTTTGCCAGTTTCACTATGATATGTCGTGCAGAAGATTGATTCAAGTTACGTCTGAAGGGAGTTCTCAGTGCGTCTTGGATTTCAATGCCTTTTTCCTTCCCCAGTTCAGGGAAGTTCTCAGCTATTATTTCTTCAAGTACACCTTCAGCACCTTTCCCTCTCTCTTCCTCCTCCGGAATCCCAAATATGCGTAGATTATTTCTCTTTAGTGCATCACTTAGTTGTCTAATTTTCCCCTCATACTCCTGGATTTTTTTATCTCTCTTTTTCTCAGCTTCTTCTTTTTCCATAATTTTATCTTCTAGTTCACCTATTCACTCCTCTGCCTCTTCATTCCGAGCCGTAGTTGTCTCTATTTTATTTTGCAGCTCATTGATAGTATTTTTTAGCTCCTCCTGGCTGTTCCTTAGTCCCTTGATCTCTGTAGCAAGAGATTCTCTGCTGTCCTTTATACTGTTTTCAAGCCCAGTGATTAATTTTATGACTATTATTCTAAATTCACTTTCTGTTATATTGTTTAAATCATTTTTGATCAGTTCGTTAGCTGTTGTTATTTCCTGGATGTTTTTCTGAGGGGAATTCTTCCATTTCCTCATTTTGGATAGTCCCTGGAGGGGTGCGGAACTGCGGGCCACTTCCCCTGTGCTGTCTTGAATAACTCGCGTTGGTGGGTGGGGCCGCAGTCAGACCTGATGTCTGCCCCCAGACCACCGCTGGGGCCACAGTCAGACTGGCGTGTGCCTTCTCTTCACCTCTCCTAGGCGGGATTCACTGTGGGGTGGCGTGGCCTGTCTGGGCTACTTGCACACTGCCAGGCTTGTGGTGCTGGGGATCTGGCATATTAGCTGGGGTGGATCGGCAAGGTGCACAGGGGTGGGTGGGGTAGACTCAGCTCGCTTTGCCTTCAGTGGTCCTTTTCGGGAGTGGCCCTGTGGCACCCGGAGGGAGGGAGACCTGTCGGAAGGATGGATGCACAGATGCACAGCCTTGGGTGTTTGCATAGAACAAGCAAGTTCCCTGGCAGGAACTGGTTCCCTTTGGGATTTTGGCTGGGGGATGGGTGAGGGAGATGGCAGTGGCAAGTGCCTTTGTTCCCTGACAAGTGAGCTCTGTTGTCTGGGGCTCAACAACTCTCCCTCCCGTTGTCCTCCAGCCCTCCCGTTCTCTGAGCAGACATGTTAGCTTATAACCTTCCAGATGTCAAGTCCCGCTTGCTGTCGGAACACACTCCGTCAGGCCCTTCAGCTTTTGCAAGCCAGACTCGTGGGCTCTGCTTGGCAGGTGGGCTGCCCCTCTGCCCCCTCCCGCCAGTCCGTGGAGCGCGCACCACCTCCCCTCCCTTACTACCTTCTTCCGTGGGCCTCTCATCTGCGCTTGGCTCCGGAGACTCCGTTCTGCTAATCCTCTGGCGGTTTTCTGGGTTATTTAGGCAGGTGTAGGTGGAATCTAAGTGATCAGGAGGACGCGCGGTGAGCCTAGCGTCCTCCTACGCCGCCATCTTCAAATCCCTTTTCTACCATATATATATATATATATATAGAGAGAGAGAGAGAGAGAGAGAGAGAATCATATTTTAAATCTTTTTATTCACCTATTTTCTATTTATTCATATGTCTAATTATGGCCTCTTCTAAAGTGGTCTGTATAACATTTCTTTCTTTTCTGTTTTTTTTTTTTTTATGTATTAGAGCAACCTTACATTTAGGACATTTTATTTTTTTTTAATATGAATTATTGTCAAATTGGTTTCTATACAACACCCAGTGCTCATCCCAACAGGTGCCCTCCTCAGTGCCCATCATCCACTTGCCCCTCCTTTCCACTCCCTATCAACCCTAGTTATTTTCAGTTTTTTAGAGTCTCTTAAGGTTTGCCTCCCTCCCTAACTTTTTTTTCCCTTCCCCTCCCCCATGGTCTTCTGTTAAAAAAAATATGGAACACTTCACAAATTTGCGTGTCATCCTTGCATAGGGGCCATGCTAATCTTCTCTGTATCATTCCAGTTTTAGTATATGTGTTGCCAAAGCGAGCACTCTATAACATTTCTTGTAAGGCCAGTTTGGTGGTGATAAACTCCTTTAACTTTCATTTGGGAAACTTTTTTTTTTTTTAACTATTTCTTTTTCATTGCTAAATGATAATCTTGCTGGATAGAGTATTCTTGATCAGAGGTTTTTTTACTTTTAGCACTTTGAATAATACATCATGCCATTCCTTTCTGGCCTGCAAAATTTCTGCTGAAAAATCAGCTGATTGCTTTATGTGATTTCTCTTGTATGTAACTTATTGTTTCTCTCGCTGCTTTTAAAATTCTCTCTTTATCTTTAAACTTTAATATTTTAATTATTATATTTCATGGCATGGGCCTCCATGTGTTCAACTTGTTTGAAACTCTCTGTGGTTCTTGAACCTGGAGGTCTATTTTTTCTTATAGAATAGGGATATTTTCAGCTCTTATTTTTTCATATACGTTTTTTGCCCCCTTCTCTGTCTTCTCCATTGGGGCCCTCTATAATGTGAATGAGCACTTAATTTTGTCCAAGATATCCCTTAACCTATCCTCATTTTATAAAACTCTTTTTTCTTTTTTCTTTTCAGCCTTGGTACTTTCCATTATCTTGTCTTTCAGATAACAGATCTGTTCTTCTACATCCAGTAATCTACTCTGGCCTCCCTCAAGTATATTTTTTTGTTTCAGTTATTGTATTCTTCAAGTCTGATTGGTTCTTTCTTATATTTTCTCTCTTATTGTTGAAGGTCTTACTGAGTTATTCCATACTCCTCTCCATTCCAGTGAATATCATTATGATCATTACTTTAAACTATTTATCAGGAATATTCTTTTTCATTTATTTTTCTGAGGTTTTGTTTTGTGTTTTGGGGGAAGCATATTCCTTCATCCCTCCAGTTTGCTCTACTCTCTGTGTTTGTTTCTATGAATTAGGTGGGACAGCTGCTTCTAAACTTTAAGAAATGATTTTGTGTATGGTCATTGTTTGTGTGGCCCATGTGTGCCTAGGCTGGGGTTCGTCCTAAGGCTCTCTATGCAAAGGATGCCCTGGCAGGACAGCTGCAGCTGAAGTGGGCACAGGCTGGGGTAGTCCTGGGGCGCTCTGCACAGAGGAAACCCTGCCATTATACCTAAGGCTGAAGTAGTTATGGGTCACTGTGGTCCCTGGGCCCTCCATGCAAAGGGTACCCTGGCAGGACAGCCAATGCTGGGGTGGGTGCAACCCAGGGATTCTGGGTTTCTCCACACTGAGGGTACCCTGGGAGGATAGCTGAAACTGAAGTGGGTATAAGTCACGGTAACCCAGGCTGCTAAGTGCAGGGAGGGCCCTGCAGGGTAGCTGGAGCAGAGGATGGGTTGAGTGTCCTTTAAAAAAAAAATAATAATAGAAGTTTTTTTTTTTAAGATTTTTTTTTAAGTGATCTCTATACCCAGCATGGGGCTCAAGACCACAACCCTGAGATCAAGTCATGTGCTCCACTGACAGAGCCAGCCAGGCGCCCCTGGGTTGGGTGTCCTGGGTGTTCTGCACAGGGTGCACCCTGTCACATGGCTGGAACTGAGGCAGGTGTTGGCTGGGAGGCCCCAGAGTGCTCTGCACTGGATGTGTCCCAGCAAGCTGCCTGAATCTGATGTGGCATGAACCTGGAGTGTTTAGGGGTGTCCATGTGTGCACTGCCCTGGGGCCACCTTGGTGGAATGGCTAGGACTGGTGTAGGCCAGGGTACCAGGGCTCACTGAGGTGGCAGGTCAGTTAGGATGTGCGGACCCTGCCCCCTTTCACATCATCTGGATGAAGGGGGAATATAAACCAAGGCTCTTGCCAGCCACTGTAACCTGGAGAAAGTTCTTTCCCACCATTTGGCCAAGTTCTAGAGCTGGCTTTTTTGTATGCTAGGTGCCCTTTGAAACCACGGTTTCTTTTCTTTTCCCTGGTCCTTCAGGGGCTGATGTGGGCTAGGGACATGGTGCTGGATAAGGCAGCAAGCTGTCTGTTGGGACCAGACCCTGCCCCATTCTGCCCTCTCAAGGTAGAGGGAAAGTGTAAACCATGGTCTTCACCAGTCCCTCAGAGCCACAGAGAGTTCCAGCAGCACCCCTGCCCTTTGGCAGTGTTATAGGGATGGCTCTTTTATATGCTCATTGTTCTTTTAAATTAGGCCTCTTTTTTTTTCTTTTTCTTGTGTTCCAGGGCAGGTGACCTGCTTATGGTCCCTCAATGCTTTCCCTCCCCACCGCAGCATTCCAGTTGGGGATTCCCTTTGTTAGTTACCTTGTATCTGCCTCTCTTGCTGTTCTTGCCATTCTCTCCTTTGTTGTGCAGAAGCTGTTTAGTCAGCCCTCCATTCTTTAAGAAGAAGTGTTCTATGAAGAGCTGTGGATTTATGTGTCCATGGAAAAAGTGAGTGTTGGTTCACTTGAAAAACAAAATCTTTTTCAGTTACCCTTGTCACTGGGGCGTGAGGACATTTTAAAATTGCATTTAGAGGGGTGCCTGGATGGCTCAGTTGGTTAAGCATTCGACTTCAGCTGAGGTCATAATCTTATAGTTCGTGGGTTTGAGTCCCGCATCGGGCTCTGTGCTGACAGCTCAGAGCCTGGAGCCTGCTTCATATTCTGTGTCTCCCTCTGTCTCTGCCCCTTCCCCACTCGGGTTCTGTCTCTCTCTGTCTCTCAAAAACTAAATAAACATTAAAAAAATTTTTAATTGCATTTAGGTTGCCAAATTGGATTCTTTGGATTTGTGAATGATTCTATAAGAGGTATTTGAAGTTTTAAATGCCTTATTCCATAAACAATTTCTTAAATTCATAAAGTAAATGCACCTATGCTTTATGGAAGTAAAATAGATATAATTAATTACAGGATAGTTTTATGCGAGTTGTTCTTACTTGTAATTTTAATTTACATGCCAGTCTACCTGAGAAAAAGCCTCACCCTGTGTGTAAGAGATAGAATTAATCAAACCTCTATTTAAAGCCTGAAAAGAACATACCCCTAAAATACTCTTTCACTTGGAACTTAAATATTAAATTGTATCAGCCACTAGCTTTAAGAATTAAATTGGACTAGATAATTCTTCTAATAAATTAAAAGCAATGTGTCCTCTTAATCAGATTGCTTATAGTATTGTTGTTCTGAATTGCTTTGACCGGGCTCTATTGGATATTAAGCACAATATGTATCTCATGAACATTTTATGTTGCTGAAATTCCTGTCCCTGTTGATTGCATACGTAAGGTCTACTACGTGTTGTTATAATTGGGTCAAGGAACATTTAGCACCGTTTAAAAACCTTATCTTTTGTTCTAGAATCCAGCTTGCATCATGACTTAAAACAGACTTATGTCATCAAAATTTGACTACCAAAGGATTAAATAGTTGGCTGAGGGTGGTGGTGTAAGTATGGGTCATATTTATTGCTTAGGTTTTTGTTTTTAAGACCAGTGGTTCTCCCAAGACCTATCCCAGCAGCATCAGCTTTTTCATCATCTGGGAATTTGTTAGAAATGCACGCTCTCTGAATCAGACTCTGGGGTGGGTCCCACCATTTGTGATTTAACAAGAATTCCGGGAGAAATTGATGCACACTAAAGATTATGAACCAGCGTTATATAAATTGGTTATAAAAATATAGACATTGAAAATCTTCAGCTCTCATTTTTCTCCTGTAGGCAGTTTGAACATAACAATGTTGTCCTTTATCAGTAAGCCACACACGTATATATATTTGAGTCCCTGTTATATGGCAGGTCCTAGTATATACCAAATGAATGAATGTGTACAGCAGAGTTTCTTATCTGGTGTACAGCTAGTGAATTTCCAGTATCCTCCAATGTTGATCCCTTGAACCCTTGATGAAGCTGGGCTAGACCTGGGTTACTCAAAGCTAATTGCCTTCAACTGTGAGCAGTTTCTGCCATTACTGTAGAGTGCTTTACAAATATCATTTTATGTGTGCTTAGTGACATGAAAAATGTTGGAAAGAACTAATATAGGGTACAGATATAGAGGCGGACTGAGTTCAGATTTGGTTCTATTATATACATACCTTTGGAAAATCATATGAATGTGTATGGTAATTTCATATATGTATGTAGATGTATAGTTACATCTCTGTACTTTATTGATTGAGGATTCAGTCAAGGTTTGGTATAGATTCTTACATATTGTAAGTGTGAATCATTCATAGGAAAGAGAGGTTAGATTGACATGGAGTACTCAGTAAAGTTTCTACAGGTAGAATAAAATTTGTGCTGGCTTATTAAAAGGTGTCATGGAGAGGGAATTTAAAGGGAAAGAAGGAAATTAGGGACCAAATTCCAGCAGAGATAATTTGTTTTAGGAAATTTTCAAGGGATATAGATTAATGGAATGTATTTCAGGCTGTGTTCGTGGGAGCTCTTGATTTTAATTAGCAAAAGGGGGCAAAAATTCCTAAGGAGGCTGAGTTCTCTGATTTGTGCCCTGCCCCCCACCTTTAACATATATTTGTATCTTCCTCTACTTTTATGTGTTAGAATTCTGTGTAAGATTTCACTTAAGTGGAGGATTTTGCTACTTAAAAATGTTTTCAAAATACTATTCTGGTTTAATTTAGGAAAATAGTAGGGTGTGAGGAGAGAGAAAAAGAGGAGAAAGAGATAAGTGCTAGAATGCACTTATCATTTAAAGCAATAAGTTGCTTTAAATGAACTTTGGTTTTAGTCAAGAGAAAGTCGTTAGTGAATAAAAAAAAATTTTTTTAATGTTTATTTATTTTTGCGAGATAGCGCATGAGTGAGGGAGGGGCAGAGAGAAAGGGAGACACAGAATCCAAAGCAGGCTCTAGGCTCTGAGCTATCAGCACAGAGCCTGACTTGGGGCTCGAACTCATGAACCCTGAGATCATGACCTAAGCCGAAGTCAGATACTTAACAGACTGAGCCACCCAGGCACCCCAGTCGTTAGCGAATTTTAAATAGGGAGGGGAATTATTTTTTTCAGAAGATTAATCTGGAGAAAGTGTACACAGTTAATTAAAGTGGGTAGAGAGTAGAAATGGGATAGTTGACCAGATTAGGTCTTATTGTGATAATGATAAGAACAAAGTGGAAAAAGTGAATTTAAGAAACATTTTGAGGAACAGTTTATAGAGAAACATGAGGAAAGAATTAAATTTAACATGGGTGATGGGCATGGAGCTGAATTGTCTGGAATTGGAGTGGATGAGAAATTGATCATGAGTTTCGTTTTAGGTGTAAATTTGAAATGATGTCCAAGTAGAAATATTGGTTGACTCGTTGGCTTGTTTGTTCCTGATTTCATTCTGTGATTATTTATTCAGTACTTGTATTGTGAAAGGCCTTGTTCTTTGAGAAGAAAAATGGATATGTGGATTTGAGAGTCATTGAAATAAAAATAAGAGAAAAATTCTTTGAGGGTAAATAAGCTATCAGATGGAGAGTATACAGAGAAGTTTAGAGAACAGGGGACTCAACTTTGAAGGAATAATCACTATTTGGAATGGAAATGGAGAAACCTAAAGTGAAAGCAGAATTATCAGTCTGGGATCCTAGGCACTAAGAAAGAGAAGAATCTCAAAAGTAGGGTGTACTTGATACTTTCAGCATGGATGATATTTTTAGGAAGTTACACAGGTTTCTTAGTCTTTATTGATCTTATGTGGAAAGGGAGGCAATGGAAATAGAGTATTTGTTCTAGAAGTTTGAGAAGTTAGGAAGAAGGGCAATAGAACATATTAGCTATAGAGGATGACTGGGCCAAACAAAGATTGTTTTCATGTTGGCGAGGGCAGAATCAGTGAAAGTCTTGGAAGTGGAGGATGTGCTGGAATAATTGAGGAAACAAGGCTTGAGGAAAGACAAAGGGAATTTGTAAGCATCTATCTATAGTGTCAATCTCCCCTCCCATATGATGCTCCCTGAGAGTAGGGACCATTTCTGCCTTTTTTTTTTTTTTTTTTAACCACCATACTCAGCACTTGGCACAACACCTGAAAAGTGTTCATAGATGTTCAGTAAAATTTGTTGAATGAATGAATGAATGAATTGCATAAAGAGTTGAGTGAGGATCCCTATTTGTCTGAGACCTGAAGAATGTATGAGAGATTTTAAGTTGGTAAAGGAGTGTTTGAAGGAAGAAAAGAGCTGGGGAAGGTCATGCTGACTGCCCATATTTTCAATAAAGTAGGCAGGCAAATTATTTACCAGAAAGATCTGATGCATTTAGGGCTTAAGGAATGTTGAAGAGAGTGTAGAGTAACACTTCCTGGAAGTATGCTAAGGAGTTCACCTGAAATAAATAAAAAAGATTGCTAAGCTACAGAATGATTACAATTTGTCATTTACCAAGTGCCTAGCATATGCCAAGCACTATAATTAATATTTTACATGCACCATCTTATGGAATCCTTAAAACAGTCCTAGGACATAGGTATTTATTTACGTCTTAGTTTACTAATGAGAAAACTGTACTAGGCCATAAATTTGTGATTGGCTAAGTGAGCACTGTTATATTGCTTTCTCTAGCAATGTCTTGTGGCCTTAGAGCAGAAGCAGAAAGGGCAGAAGGTAAAATTTATTCAGGCTTACGAACTGGCAAAACAGGCATGCTGTTATTAAATCCTTCCTATGTTCCTTATTTCATTTAATCTCACAACAACACTGCAAAGTAAATATTACCCTCCTTTTATGGAGAATTTAATGATTTTTCCCCAGGTGGCAGAGGTAGTCAATGATCAGACCCCAGTTAGAACCCAGGTCTATTTTATTCTACAACCTGTGCTTTTACCCAGCACTCTCAAGAAAAACAGACATGTTGTTTACGTTGACATTGGTGTGATCAACCATATAGACATAAGAGGACACAATTAAGAACACAGGTTTTGGGGCACCTGGGTAGCTCAGTCAGTTAAGCGTCTGACTCTTGATTCTGGCTCAGGTCATGATCTCATGGTGAGTTTGAGCCCCGCATTGGGCTCTGTGCTGACAGCTCAGAGCCCAGAGCCTGCTTCGAATTCTGTGTCTCCTTCTCTTTCTGAACCTCCCCTGCTCGCACTCTGTCTCTCTCTCTCAAAAATAAAAAAGCATTAAAAAAAAATAAAAAAAAAAAAACAACAAAAAATACTTGGCATCATCTTTCCAATTAGTTTACTTCTATGTAAAGTAGGATTTCATTTTATTTAAAAAATAACCAAATATCTATTTTGTATCTGTCAACCTGCATTTCCTTTTATAGTAAGAGATTATAAGTTTGCGTGGCTCTGGGGACTCTGAGAATGATTGTGCCTTAATGGTGTGATTATGGTGGTATGTGACTTAGTCAGAAAAGTAGGAACCCTAACCAGGTAAGGCATTAGAGGGGTGTTTTCTCAAGAGGAGGTCTAGATGATTCATGTTTTGGACTGGCAAGAATGCCAGCTTTTAAGTGAGAATATAGGTCCACAAAGGATGAGGCATAGATACTCGGGTTAAAAAATTTGAATGGTTGGGATGATATTGATGAGGCAGCCTAACAAGTAGATTGCTTTTTGACCGAGGGTCTTCAGAATAAGCTTGTTGTTTTCTTTTGTATTATCTCAAGTATGTCCAGGCTAACCTGTCTTTTCCTAGGTGGCTATGTTAAGACTGGATTTTAGTCATCTATCTAACAAATATTTATTGAGTGTCTCTTAGTTCCAGACACTCTCCTAGATACTAGAGATATACTAGTAAACAGAATAGACAAAAATTTCAGCCCTCTGGAGTTGATACTCTGATGTGAGAGATACAGTAAAGAAAAAAGTAAATTACATATTTTTGGAGAAAAATTTGCAGAGAAGATAGGGAATGTACTTTGAATAGGATAGTCAGGGAAAACTTAAAAGATGCCATTTTAACCACAACTTGAGTTTTGCATAAGATCTCCGGGCCTGGCATTGTCATTTATCATATCTAGTAGAACTGGAATGAGCAAATGTCAGTGTTCACCATTTTACAATGAAGAAAACTTGTGGTGAGAAAACTGTCCAAATGTGCCGAGAAACACCAGACACTGGATTTTAGAACTCTTGGATATTGTGATTTGGGTTTCTGGAAGTTGACCTGCAATGAAGCCAGATTTAGCCAAAAAGTTAGGGATTTGGGAAAGGCCAGCAGGAGACAGTGGAGCACCTTTATAGGTTGAGGCTAACTCCCGATCCTATATAAGACTTTGTAGAAATCAGGTGGGAAGCCATGCCTTGGTGGACCTGCGCATATACTGAGACCTGTACTGAGCTCACTGCATCTCAGCTTTCAGACCCTTCATTTTGGAAAGGTTATGGTTTAAATGTACCAGGCTTTGTGATCACTCTAGGACTGATTGGGGCTTTCTCAGGCCTTTGCTCCCTATAGCTTAGTAGGGTGATTAAAGTAACACTCTGTTAATTATACCTGGACCTGAGGATGCTGTGACTTAGTCAAGATCCTAAAGTTTGAGAAAGGGAAATGTCAATTAAAATCTCAAAAGAGCTCCTGGCTTTTTATCCCCACTGGAAAGATACCCCAAAGAGAGATGATTGATGTCTACAATATTGTCCATGAATTTTGAGCTCAATTAGTCCTCTTTAAGCTACTATGTCCTTTAATTTTCCTCCACATCTTGTACCTAAAAACTTTTTATTTCCACCTTTCTTTCTCTTTTTCCTTTGCATTGGTTCAGTCTGTCTCACACTTCCACAACTGTCCAAATAGATTCTATATCTCATCCTCATTCTCTAAATTTTCACATGGATCTCAAAAAAGTATTCCTTATACACTGAAGTCCTAGCCTTGCCTCTGGCAGATCAGCTTTGTCATCACCATGCAAAAACTCCAGCTTTCTCTTCATCTAGCTGTCTTTTCTTCCCCTTCCTTGGACAGTTTTTAGTGAGAACTTCTTTTTATAAATAAACACTTATTTCCCAAATCCTTTTAAAATAAACTTCATGATGAAAATTCATTTCAGATATGCTGCATAGTAATATTAAAAACACTGGAAATAAATTATATTTTATCCTATTAGATTTATTCGGACAGTGCAGTGGAAAACAAAGCATTTGTCAGAATGAGTAAATATTTATGAAACAATACATCACTGTCATTAGCTTAGGTAGTGACTACGTAATATTGTTGAGTTAATGCATATGTAATAGTAAAAACTGACATTTCACTGGAACTGTTCATTAAAGACATTTTTTTTTTTGGTATAACTATGGTAATTTAGATCTAATGATATACTTTTAAACCTACTTAAAGGTGATGTGTACATTTCCCTTTGATGGTTTTAAATTTTATCATAGATGTGATGTTTCTTTTCCCACATAGGAAAAAAATGTATTTTGATAAATTCTCTTGGATATGAATTTATCATTTTCACTTTTATTTCTACCTTCAGTTTTTAAAGCCATTTGAAAATTCCCTTTGAAAATATTTAGGAAAACAAAAATTTAAGACAGTCATTTTTTATCAGTTTATTTGACTATCATATTCACTAACTAACAAAAATGATTTCACTCAAGATAATTCAGAAAAAGATTAAAGGGGCACCTGGGTGGCTCAATCAGTTGAGCATCTGAATCTTCATTTCACCTCAGGTCATGGTCCCAGGTTATTGAGATTGAGCCCCACACCAGACTTCGCACTGAGAGCCTGGAGTCTGCTTAAGATTCTCTCTCTCTTCCCCTCTTCCCCTTTTCCCCCGCTCATGCTCTCTCTCTCTCTCTCTCTCTCTCTCTCTCAAATTAAAAAAAAGAGAGATTATAAAGTATTTTTCCTCATTTTCCAGGAAATGTCCCATTCTTTCTGTCTTTAGTTAGACGTGTTACTTCTTTTTTGCTAATGTTATATGCACTTTGATTGCCCTTTCTTCTTGCTTCCTGGTACATCTGTATTAACTTACCATGAAAGCCTTGAGTCTCCTACTTCTTTGATGTTGGTATATTCATTCTTTAGTGATATTGTGACTACAGAAACACTCTAGCCTAATCCTTGGAGTTGCAAGGATGTCATAACACTTAAGCCTACTTTCTGTCCCCTGTTATTGTTTCCTTATCCCTTGCAAAGCATTGCCTTGGCCACACATGAATTCATCCAGTATGTTTCTGCAGTTTCTAAATTCTTACTGAAAAGAACTAGAGTCAGGATGATTTCCAAAATGTACCTTATGTAAGACATTCTTCATCTGTTACCATTGTTTTTCAATGTATGAACCTTCTAAGAATAGTGAAAAAAAAATCTGTCTTTAGTAATGGGCTCTTTCTCATAACTCAACACTTAAAGATTATTTTAACATAGTTTTATGTATTTTAATTATTAATTTTGTTGGTTGCACCTTGAGGCCTTTTACATAAAGGACTTAATTTCAATAATACTGTGGCAATCCCATTTAGTCTTTGTTTACAGTTGTATTATGTTTCATTTCAGCCAATAATAATTCCTTTCTTTAAAAAAATTTTTTTATGTTTATTTATTCTTGAGAGAGAGACAGAGACAGAGCATGAGTGGGGGAAGGGTAGAGCGAGAAAGGGTCTCAGAATCTGAAGCAGGCTCCAGGCTCCGAGCTGTCAGCACAGAGCCTGACACAGGGCTGGAACTCATGGACTCTGAGATCATCACCTGAGCCAAAGTCAGATGCTTAACCGCCTGAGCCACCCAGGCGCCCCAATAATATAATAATTCCTTTCTTAGGGACTCCATAGCATGTATGGTTTATATGGTTTACATGTAATATTATTTTATAAGCTATATTTTGTTAGATTTAGATGTTGACACTCAGGGTTACTCAAAATTTTATGTGATTTTTTTAAAAGATAATTTTAGTCTTCCCATCACATGAATAAATTTATTATCTAGAAAAAAAAGAGAGCTTGTACTTTCTGATGGAGGAGGGAATTCTGAATAACCAAGCGTTAGCTAGATGAATTAATTTCTGTACTACTGGGAATGACTTAGATTTAAATAAGATCCAAAGAACCCTTCCCGTTTATCATCTAAGGCCCATCCCCTGTGTTGATCTTTTCCTGAATATCTGCACCAGCATTGACTACTCCCTGAATATCCCTTTTAATCTCAACTGCATATTAAGTGTCTAAGTAGCAGAGACTCCATCTATCTCATTGCACTGCATAGAATGCTGTGGACCTAGCCTTTCTGTAACATGTATTTGGTTAAAAATGGTCTTCAGTATGTCAGGCTATTAGTTTTCCTCATTAAAAGTTCCAGGGTTTGTGGGGCACCTGGGTAGCTCAGTTGGTTAAGCATCTGACTTTGGCTCAGGTCATGATTTCACAGTTCGTGGGCTCGAGCCTCATGTCGGGCTCTCTGATGACAGCTCAGAGCCTGGAGCCTGCTTCAGATTCTGTGTCTCCCTCTCTCTTTGCCCCACCCCTGCTTATGCACGTGCATGCTCTCTCTCTCTCTGTCTCTCTGTCTCTCTGTCTCTTTCTCTCTCAAAATTAAATAAACATTTAAAAAAATTTTTTTTAAGTTCCAGGTGTGCCACTTTCTTTTTCTTTTCCCTTCACATTTGAATTTAACTGTAGTAATAAAGACATATTTCTCAATTTAAAAGTATAAGGAACATGAAAGATAAAAGATCAGGAACGTGTTGTCATTCTTTCAGGGAACCCCTCCAGCAAGATAATTTGCTCTTCTGACTGTTGCTTATAAGGTGGCTCATCCTTAAAGCATGTGGACCCTGAGTGCCAGGGTGAAATGGCTTGTGGTGTTTTCTTTTTATAAAAAATAAGACAAAATCCAAAAAGAGAATATTTTTAAAATGTTTGTAGGGTTTATCTACAGTGAAGGAAAGAACAGCCATTAATAGGAGATATAATATTTAAGGTTGTTTATAGAGGCAAATGAAGTAAGAAAATGTCATTCTTGGAAACATTTACTATTTTATTTTATTTTTAAGTTTTTATTTTATTTATTTTTGGGGGGGGGGGTGAAGGGCAGAGAGAGAGAGAGAGAGAGGGGGAAAGAGAGAGAATCCCAGGCAGCCTCTGCAATGTTAGCTCAGAACCTGATGCAGAACTTGAACTCAACAAACCTTGAGATCATGACCTGAACCAAAATCAAGAATCAGATGCTTTACTGGCTGAACCACCCAGCATTCCTATTATTTAAGTGACTCTTAGAAAGATGACTGATTTAGGGTAAGCTTGCTATTCTCTGGCATAGTTAAGCCATTTGGAGTAATTTGTTAGAATGGGCTAGCAATTACTGAGTCCTGTAGTGTGACTGACACTTTATGTAAATAATTATTTAATCTTCAGGAATTCATCATATGAGAGTAGGTAGTATCATTATTTGAGTTTTACAAAGATACACCTTGAAGCTCAGTGAATTTCCTAGTAAGTGGAAGCTCCAAGGTTCACATAATCTTTTTATTTAGAGTAGGAGAAGTTATATATTCATATTAATTAAACTCTCTATATAAATACTAATGTTTTAAGAGGTGAATGAAAAAATATGCGTAAGACATGACTCATAGCCTCTAGGAATATAGTCTATACTAGACTGATATCTTAGTATAATCCAACTATTGAATTACCCAACTATTGAATTACCCTTTTTGAGGAGTGAAGACTATGTTTTTGTCAGGTTTAAATTCAGGTAACATTTATTGGATACTTGGAAATCTTTCTCATAACATAATAAATAAAACACTACCCCCCTGAGCTAGTTCAGTAGTTCTGGAAGGCAATGTGGTCTGAAGGGAGAATGTATACTTTGGAATGAGATTGGAGCTCAGACCTCATCTGCTAACTTTTAACTGTGTGACTGATATTTCTCAACTTCAATTTTCTCATCCCTCAATAAAGATACTGATGGCATTGGTATAGGGATTGCATATAATACTCTTAGTATACTGCTTACTAACACACTGTCTAATGTATAGTAGATAATTAATAAAATTTTCCCTTGGTTCTCATTTAATTTGAGATAGAAAGTGATAAGTACACTATGAAGGCAGCTCAAGAGTGAGATATTACATCCACCCAGGGTACTCAGAAAGATGACAGGATTTGGATATACAGAATTGAGACAAATGAGTATTTCGTGTTCTATGAAGTATTTATAGGAAGGCTATTGGTAACATAATGGAGGACCTTTTTTTAAAAAAAATTTTTTATCTGGGGCGCCTGGGTGGCTCAGTCGGTTAAGCGTCCGACTTCAGCTCAGGTCACTATCTCGCGGTCCGTGAGTTCGAGCCCCGCTTTGGGCTCCGGGCTGATGGCTCAGAGTCTGGAGCCTGCTTCAGATTCTGTGTCTCCCTCTCCCTCTGCCCCTCCCCTGTTCATGCTCTGTCTCTCTCTGTCTCAAAAATAAATAAACGTTAAAAAAAATTTAAAAAAAATTTTTTTACCTTACATTTATTTATTTTTGAGAGACAGAGCACAAGATCTTTTTTTTTTTTTTTTAATTTTTTTTTCAACGTTTATTTATTTTTGGGACAGAGAGAGACAGAGCATGAACGGGGGAGGGGCAGAGAGAGAGGGAGACACAGAATCGGAAACAGGCCCCAGGCTCTGAGCCATCAGCCCAGAGCCTGACACGGGGCTCGAACTCACGGACCGCGAGATCGTGACCTGGCTGAAGTCGGACGCTTAACCGACAGAGCCACCCAGGCGCCCCCACAAGATCTTTTTAAAATGTATGCTGATTCCATAGATGAACTCCCCTCCTTTTAAGGCTTCTGAGGTATATCTTCAGCTGAGCCTTCTCCCTGAGCTCTGGGCCTTGATTCCTAAGTGCACTAGATCATACACACGAAGTAATGTTTGAAGCATCTGAAACTTTGAAGTTTCCAAAACTGAGCTCCTGGTCTACCAACCTGCCCCATCCAAGTCCACCTGCAGCCTTTTCTGTCTCAGGTAATGGCAGTTCCATTCTCTCCGTTGCTCAGTGCAAAAACCTTCATGTACACAATCTTTGACTCCTTTCTTTTTCTCATACCTCTGCTGTCATCAAATCCTTTAGGCTCAACCTTGAAAGTTTATCATCTCTGACTATCCCTACTGTCACAACACTGGGCCACACCATCACCATCTCTCATTGGATTATTAACAGTAGCTTTCTAATTGCTTCTTAGCTTCTTTCTCAGAAGATTTAATCAGTGTCAATAGAAGCAAGGGGGTGGGGGTGGGGGGGAAAGGATCACTGTTTAGGCCCGTATTTTCCCTAAAAGGAATTTAAAATTCTTTGAAGCCCTTGGACAAAATTTCTGTTAATACCTCCTGTAGTTTCATGCCCTAGATTTGGAGAGAAGTGATTTTTTTCCTCCCTGTGTATTGTTGCCTGTAATGTAAGAGCTTCTCAGTAGGGCCCCTGTGAATGTCTGACTTGAACAGTCTCTTGATGGACAGTTACCTTATGTATCTTAAATATATTACTAGCCTTAAAATAATGAGAATATTATGAAGTGCACTCACTGCTGAAAGTATCTGAACATAATTTCATCTTCTTTTTAATGATTTAGAATGAACTTCAGAATTTGGAACTGCTGCAGGCTGATCATTAGAAACATCAGTTATCATTGCATAGTAAAGGAAGTGGTGGTTAGTAGACATTTCCAGAAAAAGCAGCTTTCTCTCTCCAAAAATTAAAAATAGTTATTAAACATTTCTGGTTATTTCCCCTCTGAAATTTGGGGCATAAGGTAATCTATGGATATTATGGTAGTAGATTTTGTTGTGGACTCACTAGCAGTGATTGTTGACTGGTGGATTTTATAATTATTTAAGAAAGGAAAGGTCAGTAATTGAATTTTGCAGGTATTTTATTTGACTTGAATATTCCTTAACTTTTTATTTTATATTTATTTCCCAACCCTATAGACCTGAGGCTGTTTCTGGTTTAGTGGCAAAGTAAAAGATACTAATGAGAATGTCTTTGGGACATAATTATGTAGATTTAAAGGACTGATGTAGTTTTAATTATGCCCTTTAGCTAGTGTACTTGCATATTAAACTCATTCGTGTCTTAGTGTATTTCCCTCTGAAACTTTGCTTTTCTCAGGCCTTAAATTACTAATCAGCTCATGGGTGTACCCGAAGGTTATGTAAGCTAAGTTGAAGACTGCCAAAGAAATGTGTTTAAACTATTAATCCAAAATATACAGAAGTTTATAGTTAGAAACAATGGCCCATGGGTTTATAGTGGTCTTTGCTGGATTCTTAAGAAAGAAATTCCCAGCACTGTGTGTGTATATGTTTCCTCCCTGTCTCCCTGCCTTCTTCCCTAAACAAAAACACCCTTTGGTTGTAATGTGTTGAAACATGTAATATATTGTTTCCCTCAGGCTCTTTTAGTAAACTGAGGGAACTTGAGGTAAAATAATAATAGATTTTTTTATTTGTATTTTTTTTTTTTACCTCTGCTTTTTGACTTGTTTACTTTCATTATAAGTTTCTAGATTTAGCAGACTACTCAATCTAATAAGGGTAGCAACTACCCTAAAGCTATGGAATGATTTTATTCACTTATAGGAAAAAGGCATGGGGCTACTTAAACCCTGCTTTGTGGGTGGTTTTGTTTTTATTTGTAAGAAGCTAGAATAGGAAATCCTTGGTAAATTCTAAGGAGAAAGGCTCAGAAAATCTTTGGAGGCCAACTTTACTCCCAAAGAGACAATGAAAATACAGAATTTAGAATGGGAGTAAGTGACCTGTCTTTGAAGGGGGACAAAGTAAATATTTTTGGCTTTGTGGACTATATGGTTTCAGTTGCACTTACTCTGTTGCTGTAGCATGAAAGCAAACATAAGTAAATATCTAACTGAATGGATGAGACTGTGTTGTTATTGACAAAAACAGGCAGCTTTCTGAATTTTTCCTATAGGCTGGACCTAGTTTACAGACTCCTAATTTAGAACTTGGATTCCTTAATTTTTTTCTTTGTTTTCCAGACTGACATTCATCACATGCCTGATGTATATTTAGGTCTTTTTATATACTTTTGATCAATGATCATCACAATGACTTATGAGACAGATGGGGAAAATACTTCTTAAAATGTTTACATTATGAAAAATTTCAAACATATACAAAAACAAATCCCCATATATCCATCATCATATCAAACAGTAGGTAGTATTTTCCCTATTTCATTTGTTTATCCCTTTTTATTCATTTTATTTCTTTATTATTTTTTTATTCTTTGTATTTTAGCTGAAGTATTTTAAAGTAAGTTTTTAAACTTTAAATGTCCTGTGATGCCTATATACCTTACTATGTGTCTCTAGAAAATGTGAGCATTTTCTTATGTAATTGTAATACCACTGTATCTTACCACTTGGCAGAATCAACAATCCTTTTTTTTTTTAATTTTTAATGTTTGTTTATTTTTGAGACGGGGGAGGGGAGGGTGCAGAGAGGGAGACACAGAATCCAAAGCAGGCTCCAGGCTCTGAACTGTAAGCACAGAGCCCGATTCGTGGCTTGAACTCACTCACGAACTGCGAGATCATGACCTGAGCCGAAGTCAGGCACTTAACCGACTGAGCCACCCAGGTGCCCCAACAGTACTTTTTTGATAACATCTATTATCCAGGCCAGGTTCACATTTACCCAATTGCCTTAAAACATATATATTTTCTTAACATCTAATTTGTTTGAACCAGGACCTACATCAAGTCATATATTACATTTGGCCGTTGCCTCATAAGTCTCTTCTAATAATCTTAATCTCCCCTTTTCTTACTTTTCCTTTTTTGTTTGTTTTCAGTCTCTAGCTCCTTGAAGGAATTAGCCAGTTGTTCCTGTTCTGTAGAATGTTTCACATTCTAGATTTGTTTGCTTCCTCTGTTGTATGTTACCATATTTCCCATTTTTTCCTATAAATGAAGTTAGCTGTAAAGACTTATATAAATTTAAGTTCAGCCTTTTTGGCAATAGTCCTTCCTAAGTGGTACTTTGTTTTTCATATTTTGTCATATCAGGAGTCGTATCAGTAGCCTGAACCTTCCCTTGTAAAGTTCCCCTTCAACTTTTCATCTAATGTTTTTATTCATTGAATCATCCTTCCCAAATCAATGATCTTATTTTCATTTCTACATTTACTGGCTGGAATTCTTCTGAAAGAATGTTCCCTAATCATCTTGAGTATTTCGTTATCCCGAAATGCAGTTCATAAGGAAGGCAATATTTTTGAATTTCATGTTATAGATTGGGATTGATTCTCAAAGGTTAAATGAATTGCCTGAAGTTACAAACTTAGTAACCTAACTAGCTCAGAATCAAAACCAACGTTTTTGATACCAATTCTGGTTATCCCAGATAACCAGTGGGAGCCAATGGACTAGCATAACAAATTCTTCTTGGTTCAGAAGTTAAAGTCAGAGAAGTAGCATGATTTAGGATGATTCCTCTTTCCTTTCTGTCTCTTCCCGGGTAAGTTAAGGAGAGTAGGTAGTTTTATCTGATAGTTTTCTAGAGCAATTGAATGCTTAGAAGTCAAATTGCTTGGATTCACATTCCTGTTCTTACCACTTAGCAGCTATAATCTGACTTTTGGCACGTTGCTTAACCTTTCCATGATCTAGTTTCCTTGTCTGTAAAATGAGGATCCTAATAGAATCTGTCTCAAAGGGTTGTTGTAACAATTAAATGAAGTCGATACAAGTAAAGGGCTTAGAATAGTGCCTTGCATATAGGAAGCACTCAGTATCATTTAGCTTTTCAGAAATAAAACTGTTCCATAGGTATACTTTTAATTCTACCAGCCATCCAAACAAACACTCAAAATAATACAGTAATTTTTAGGAAAACAGTATTATGTTGTTTGTTGATGCTAAAAGTGGTAAGTCAATATTTGGGTTCTGTTACTTGGCAGCCTAAGAAATGGCATGAATCTAAAGAATGAAAGCTGTAGATGTTACATTTCTGTAACAGTTGTAACTGCAGAGAAACTTGTTTTAAATTTTTAGTTATATACATAGAATTAGTTATCTAGTGAATTGGTGAAATGATACATGTAACCTGAATGTTCTGCATTTTAGATTTTTTATGTTTGATATCTTAAAGTGAACAATACTTCTTTTTGGAGTCTTAAAGCTTTTCTCTGAGCACAGTAGGAAAAGCTGTCAAATGTATTGTCATATTTTCAACAGAACATAAAATACTTTATTGTGTAGTATGTGGGAAAAGCAAAATGCACTCTGCCTTTTCCCCCCTTTTCCATTACCTACTTGTTAGTGTGATAGATGGTATCACTATATTTAAGTTGTGTTTATAATCATATCTTTGTCCTATTGGCAGGACTTTTAAAGACTGTAAAGGACCATTTTAGCAGAGTATTTTTCATCATTTTATAAAGTAGTGGAATTCATAATTGTAATTTTCCAGATGTGAAATCTGCTTATAACCTTATCATTTTGCATTATTTTCTTATGGTTGGCATTTTAAGACTGGGTGAAAGTATGTATATATATTTGGTTTGATCATAGACTGTTCCTATTTGTTCCTAGCCATTTCTTCTCCAGTTTGTTACACAGTGTTATGAAAGGTTTTTCACTATTGCCTGAGTTGTCAAGTATCTTTTGAGCTATATTCAAAAGGACAGTTTGCTCTAGGTATGTGTTATACTTCATTTAAGATTTTTCTATTTGAAAATGCTTTGTATTTGGCCATGTGAATCAGAATGGATGCAGCTAGACCAGTCTTTTAGGTGTATATATATAGGTGGACATGTGTGTCCATGACCGATAATAATGTGATTCGTTATATGACCCAAATGCAGTGAGTAACTTGGCTTTATTACTGTAAGGATTTAACTGTTTTTGTCAGTCTTCTCCCTCATTATTTATGTGAGATTGCATCACCTAGCCAGAAGTAGGAAGCAATACCATGTGCACAACTGCAGGTTTGGAGGCCTGTATTAATATTTTATGAACGAAAACACTGTTTATCCACTGAACCACCTTTTCAGTATTACTTGTTTACTGCCTGCTGTAGAATATCTGTATTTGCAAATGAAACACTATTGTAGAAAGTTCTGATTGAATAGAATAAAATTAGTAGTAATTGTAGCTTTCTAATTATAGCAGTTTTGATTTCCAAATAAAGAAAAGTGTGTTTACATTTCTATTCTTACAAAGACATTAAGGGAATAATAAAAATGGTGAACAACTATGTGGTTAAATTGTGAAGATCAGGGAGCTATCAAAGTCTTCAAGGGGTGTGCCAATCCATGTACTTTGATGCAGATACATGTCTCTTTTTTTTTAATTTTTTAACGTTTATTTTATTTATTTATTTATTTATTTATTTATTTATTTATTTATTTAGAGAGACAGAGCGTGAGTGGGGGAGGGGCAGAGAGAGAGGGAGACACAGAATCCGAAGCACGCTCCAGGCTCTGAGCTGTCAGCACAGAGCCCTACGTGGGGCTTGAACTCATGAACTGTGAGATCATGACCTGAGCTGAAGCCAGACACTTAACCGACTGAGCCACCCAGGCGCCCCTAACGTTTTTTTATTATTGAGAAACAGACACAGAGCGTGAGCAACGTAGGGGTAGAGAGAGGCGAGACACAGAATCTGAAGTAGGCTCCAGGCTCTGAGCTGTCCGCACAGAGCCTGATGCGGGGCTCAAACTCACAAACCATGAGATCATGACCTGAGCCGAAGTCGGTTGCCTAACCAACTGAGCCACCCAAGCACCCCCCCCCACTTTTATTAATGTTTGTTTATTTTTGAGAGAAGGAGACAGAGCATGAGTGGGAGGAGGGGCAGAGAGAGAGAGGGAGACACAGAACCCGAAGCAGTCTCCAGGCTCTGAGCTTCAGCACAGAGCCCAAGGCGGGCTTGAACTCACGAATCGTGAGATCATGACCTAGGCCAAAGTCAGACACTTAACCAACTGAGCCACCCAGGCACCCCGCAGATATATGTCTTTTTAACTTCTGGTAAGGCCTGAGTGTTGAAAAGAATACTGGACCTGAAGGTTAACAGTCACAGACAAGGCCCTTGTCTCTGCCTTGGGAGCTCTGTAAAACTATTTACCATTTTTGGGCTTCTGAATTATACCTGCTTTTTCTGTGAGGATCAGAGGTTAAGTAAGTTTTCTGGGTGTGAAAATTCTTTCTCAGGTACAGATTACTAGTGCATCAGAGTTAGGATAAGCCATATTGGTTATGAGAGAGAGTACAGTAATAGTTGTTTGGGCCTGTTAAGATTTGCCTAGGTTCGGGGCGCCTGGGTGGCGCAGTCGGTTAAGCGGCCGACTTCAGCCAGGTCACGATCTCGCGGTCCGTGAGTTCGAGCCCCGCGTCGGGCTCTGGGCTGATGGCTCAGAGCCTGGAGCCTGTTTCCGATTCTGTGTCTCCCTCTCTCTCTGCCCCTCCCCCGTTCATGCTCTGTCTCTCTCTGTCCCAAAAATAAATAAACGTTGAAAAAAAAAAAATTTAAAAAAGATTTGCCTAGGTTCATTTTATGATCTTGGTCAAGATCCTACCTTCCCTCAGGTGTGTCTATGCCTTCATCTGTATGTGGGGATAATAATCACTGTTTTGCATTAGTTCCTAAAAATGTCTGTCAAGTGCCCGGCACGCTGCCAGGCACATGTAGGTGCTCTGTGCCTGGTAGCTGCTGTTGTCACTTGGCTTTTAAAAAAATTATTGATGATTAATGAATACTCATTTCAGGCATATTAACATGTAAGAAAGTAACACCCCTTTTGGTAGAAGGAGCAAGTTTTGAATATTAATACCATATACCATTTGTGGAGAGTGTCAATTTCTAATAATTTTATTTTTTAACGTACTAGGATTAATTAAAAACCAATGTTGCAAAATTATGCAAACAATATCGATTTTTCTTGAAACCAAAACATTGATAATTAAAATAAGTAAGGAAATTTCTAAGCTTGGATTTAATTTATACTTAAGAGCTTTCCTTTTCCCTGAATGCTATCATCTATGTTCATTACTCAGCCTTTTTTTTTTAAGAATTTGAACATAAAGTTGAAAAAGTAAAAGTATAATTAAATGAGAAATTTATACATTGAAGTTCAGTATCTGCCTATGAATTCTAAGGTGAATTCAAAAGCCTTCAGCTTTCATTTCATTTCTCAGTCTTTGGTTAACTCTATCAGTTATTCTTGCCCATTATTTCCTTGTGGATGTGGAAATGAATCGTGTGTGCATGAGAAACCATCTTTTAGTTCGTTAACTCATCATGGCAGCTGCTGAGCCATGGCGACATCTTTAAGAAAGGTAATAGAAACACTTGTCTGGGAAAATGTTAGGAATCAAAGTTAACTGATGTGAAAGAGCTGTGTATAAGACTTTTTTTTTTTTTAATTCTGTTTTATATGGGTTTATAGTAAAGCCAGATGCCTTTGTTTCACCTTTTTGGTTTGATCCCTTGTTTGTATCATAGGGTGGAAAACAGTTCCTTGCCATTTCTTTTGTTGTCATCTAATTAACAAATGTCTTTAATTTCCTTTTAGAATTGATGAACTGGATTGAGTTTTCCCACTCACTATCTGTAATCTTGGTCATCACAGTTCTCTATCCTTTGCGGCTTTTTCTTGGTGCCTATAAACAGCATTGTTATTCTAACATTAAGATAATTTTTCTGATTGTTAAGTACCCAAATACTTAATGAAAGAGTTATTCTTTTCTAGCAATTCTAGTGAAAAGGTTTTGAGTGGCTTTCTGGCATGTCCTAGATAAACTGTAGAGCTTCTTACCAGCCTTCTGCCTGTCAAAACTGCAGTTAATTTAGGGGAAAAATAAACGATGCACTCATGATATTTTCTGTAATTGAATTAATTGCATGATTGGAATTAAAACATTGAGATTTTTGTTTGAAAAATTAAGTATCTTCTCCTATGAGATAATTAGGAGCTAAGGTGTACCACTATGACTGTAGTTTCATATTCTGTAATTCACAGTAGCCACTTCTTGTTCTCAGAATGTCACATTTCATGACGGTTTTTGAAGACTCTTGTAAAAATGTTGTAGATGTTTTCATTAGCAAAAGTGATTCAACCTTTAACTCACATAAAGTAGATCTAATCTTTAAACATAACTTTTGGTATAGTTATTTGTTTTATAGACAGTATATATTTCAAATTGAATAGTATGTTGTAGAAAAAAAATAAGTGACTGTGATGTCTACTTTTCAGTGTGAGGAAAATAGGAATAACTGTACTTTAAAAATATTACTATTCCCTTGTTAAATTTTATATTTCAGATTTATAGCACATTAATCTGATTTAAAAAAAACATTTTCATAGGAGGTGCTTTAGAGTTACCCAGACCTGAGTTCTGATCTCAGTTCCACCACTGACTAGATAACAGCCTTCTTTAAGCAGGTGACTTCATTTTTCTGAGCTTCTATTCTCTTATGTGTAAAATGACACTGAAGCCATTTTGTTGGGCCTTAAGGAAAATAAAAAATATGAAGCTATATTAATGTATGTAAAACAGTACCTAGAACAGGGTAAGTTCTCAATAAAAGATAACTGTTATTGTGGTTAGAAAATCACTTTTCTTTGCCAGAAAGCAGACCACAAATGTTAGGATATGAATTCAGGATATTGCTTGAGTTTTGGAATCACTGTTGCATGAGCCATGAGAAGATATAGTTCATTCATATCGGCCGTTAGATTTTAGTGAGAGACTTCAGGAAAATGTGTAAGTTTCTTGATCTCCAGGTTATAAAGCTGAGGAGCTTTTTTTTGTTTTTTAATTGAGGTTACTCTCAAACTGGCATCATTCCTATAATTTTTTTGCCCCCAAAATACTCACACTGGCAGTTTACACAATAGAATTTTATTGGAAAAGAAAATCTATTTGATTTACATAATGATAAAATAATAAAGAATGTCATTGTTCCTCTAGTTCTCTTGTATTATGGTATCAAAAACCCAATAAGAAATACAGGAAAAGCATTTTTTTTTTTTTTTTTTTTTTTTTTACTTTTCAATCATCCTTTTTTAGAACCTGTCATTTCTGTCAAAAGATTTTTCATAAGCTTAGTTATTATATTATTACTATGACTTTTAAGATGGCAAAACCAGAAATGACCTATCTTCTTTAAATTATTATGAAAGCTAAAGTTCCTACGTATAAATAAGGCCATGAATATAAATTGTAGGTTATTTTTCCTCTATGATCTCCCTATGCTGACTATTATTATTAAAGCAAATTGCAGTGAATACATTCTCTTCTTAAGCACAATGAAAGTCAGGTTCACAAAACCAAAAATTGTTTTTGGAGATTCTAGCAAATTTGGCAAATTACAATTACTATTAGCTGGGTTGATAGTTTCTAAAGACTTAAGTTTATGGCCCCCATCTCTTGAGGGGATGAGCAGAAATGGGCAATGCACATGAATGAAAGAATGGAGCCATCTTGATTTATGTGTAATCTGTAAAAGGAACCCACAGCCACCCCGGTCCTGCCTCTGTGTCACTCCTGTATGTGTTAAATTCTTAACATCTTTCTTTGTATTTGTTGAAATGTTTCTTTGTATTGATCTTATCATTTATGAATATTTTACATCTGTAACTAGAGTCTTTAAAACCTAGATTTTCTTTAAACCATGCCTTTTATTTTTTGCCTTCTTGCTCCATTGTCCAGTATACTACTCTAAAGTCTATTTTTTTAAGGCGAAAAAGTTTAATTAATGAACAAGATGCTGTCAGTGTAGTATAGCAAAAAGAAGAAAAGGCAGATTAAAGCTCCTTTTTATTTTCTTTTGTTCAATCCCCTGTTGAATGGAATAGTGTTGAGCAGCAGCCAAAACCATGGAATTTGAGATTACTTGTTTCAATATTGAATGAAGGCTCAGCTGAGAGTGATGGGTTTTAGTACATTTTTTTTTTCCCTTAGTGGAATTAAGGTGACTTTCCTCTTTGCACATTGTGTCACCTCAATTTAGGAGCTAAACAGCTTGTGCTTGTTGGTCGGGTAGCTTAATTTTGCAGGTTTATGGACATGATGTTTTCATAACAGAAGGGAAGAGTAGATAATAATCCTCTGAACCTTTAAGGAATGGAGATTTAACAGTTCATTATACATTTATATGCAATTTTTGTGTATACCTATAGAATTTAATTTATAAATTTTGAGGATCCTCACTATCAGGGATAGTGGGCAAAAAGCAGAGAGCTTTAAGGAAATAGAAGTCCCTGCTATGACAATTCACTGTCTGGATTGGATTTAATACAGCTAAGAAAGAGAAATCTAAACCACATGATGGGGTGCTCTCATTCATGGCTTAACACAAGTCAGAGCAGCCTGTTCTGTGAAATTTTAGTGTTCTAAAATAAAGCACATTCTTTAGCATTTATATAAATCATCTAATGTAGCTGTTTGGTGAAAGGGTTCTCATTATCTGCTACTACTTAAGTTTCAAAAGTGATATTGTGCTTTGCTTTCTTTAAAAACAAATTAGGTGTATCAACTTGATTTGGGGACTATTAGTATTCAACAAATTACTCTTTAAAACCGCATATCAAAATATTATTATTCCTGTAATTTTATGTGTGTTATGTTTCTCATTATTGTTCTCCTCATTTGTATGCTATATGGGGCTCCAGAGGCAGCTTTTGAATTTTAAAGAAAATTAATCTACATATTAAGTGGCTAGTAGACTTGTGATCCTAGAAGTTGTCATATCAGAGCACCATGCCTGGATTTTCACAGCAGTCCCAGTTTTAGTTTTTGTTATTACCTTGTCACTTAAGTCATTAATTTTGAATTAATGTACACTGAGACTTCTTCAGAAACAGTTTTTCTTTGTAAAACAGAATGGACAATGATAGTTTCTAGTAAATGCGTAATTTATGACATGATGAAATGAAAAAGAGAGCTACTTAAATTTTTTGTAGCAGTATGATAATTTTTGAAGCATTATTCATACATCTTTTGAATATTATATATGGGTATGTGTGGGTGTTTCACATGATAATTTATCTAGGTAACTACCCAGGTAAATTATCAGCAATGGATTTTTCTTGAAAAGTTTTTAAATGTGACACAGCACAGAAAAAAGTTAAGGGGTGCCTGAGTGGCTCAGTCACTTGAGCATCCAACTCTTGATTTCGGCTCAGGTCCTGATGATCCCAGTGTCATGGGATCGAGCCCCGTGCTGAGCATGGAGCCTGCTTGAGATTCTCTCCTTCCCTGTGCCCCTCTCCCCAGCTCCCTCTCTTTCTCTCTCTCTCAAAGACGATGACAACAACAACAACAACAACAACAGCAACAACAACAAAATTTGAAAAAAGTTAAATGAAGGGGGAAAATCCCTTAATGTAATTAAATACCATAGGAACATACCTACATATACACATGTATATTTCTGGGTAGTTGGTAATAGGAATAGGTTATAATGATTTTAGTAGGAAAGTGAACTTGGGGACTTTGAGTTTATTTCTCTATCCTGCTATGACATTAGAGAAATAATGCTCATTACTTGGTTATTTTAGCTATAAAATGGTGATTGTAGTACTGAAAAGGATATTGCAAATATATTCAGTCAATTGCTTATATAATTTACAAGTGGCTATCTTTAATTTTCTAACAATTACTTATAGGAAATAGTAGTTACGGATATCATCACCACCAACAGTAAAGGTTTATTCAGTGCCTGTAATGCACTAGACTGGAAGCAGAAACCTGAGAACCTAGACGACTCAAAATGAGCAAGCACCAACCTTGGTTTCCTCCAGTTATTATACTCTTTCTAAACGACAGTAATTTTTCTAGTCCAGGTCCAGAGGAGAGATTGTGAAATGAAAAATTATGGTGTATCATTCATTAAGTGTTAGGTGGAACCATATGAAATTACCATTTATGTAGATTAGCAATATGTAGTCATGGCAGTTACATTTGGTCCCACTTAATATTTACAGAGCCACTGGCAGGTGTCAGGCATTGTTGTAGGAGCTAAAGGCATAGAAGTAAACAAAATAGACATAATCCCTGTCTGCGTGGGGTATGTGTTCTCATGGGTTCTCCAGCCAGACCTCTCTTGATCCACTAGTATATCCACTGCCTACTCTACACCTCCACCTGGCTGCCATAAAGGCATCCAGACATATTCCAAACCAAGTTCCTAGTGAATGAACAATTCCCCCAGATTTTGCTTGCTTTGTAGATAGAAATCACAGCCAGTAGGATCATGAATGTATGGCCTAGCCCTACATCTCTCTTTTTCTGTCTCTATCAAGGGAATAGAGCCAATAAATAAGGCAGTAATTTTTGTAGCACCAAATGGTGATTTTTATCTATTGAATTTTAAAATGTACTCAGACATGAAAATGGAGCCTGGTAGACTGCTAAACACAACTATGATGTATTTGCTCTTCCTAATACATTGCGACAAGCTATTCTGTATCCTTCACTACACATGGTAAATAGCTGAGACGTGTTATGACTCAGTGAATGTGCTCTGGATAGGGAATCTATGGAGCTAGATTGGAGTTTCAGATTTGCTATTGAGGAGCTCCATTACTCAAGTATCCATCAGGAAATATAAGTTAACTTTTTACATACTTCAGTGATATGAAAATAAATGAGGATAAAATTACCAAGTGGCTTGAAAATTCACTTTTGAGGGATGAGAATTGTTATAAAAATACAGATAGTCATAGTTTCATATTCATAGTTTAATCTGTGAGGCTTTTGTTTTTGTTGTTTTGTTTTTCTTGATTAAGGTACTACAAAATTTTGTTTTCAACAAAAACCCAAAAAAACCTTGTTTTGAAATGTATCAAACTATGTGATTTAGTCTTTGCTCAACAGGCAGCTCGAGTCTCAGCAGGGAAGCCAGCTGTTCTTTTGACCGTGCTCATCATAATATAACGTTGATATATTTTTAAATTAAATTCCCATGAATGAATATAAAAGAGGTTTGTTAGGCTATTGGAAGCATCTTTTAACATTTAAAAATATATGCTTTAAATTTTTTTAAGGTGATAAAATTGGGAAAAAAAGCATTTTCCTGGTTTGTTTTATCATCCTTTTTTGTTAACATACCCCTGATGTTTAGTTCATCCAGAAGACTAGCATGGCAAAATAAATTCGTTTCTTAATGAGATACCACATCAAAGTTGAGAAGTAGACCGATAACCTGAAGCTATACAATAAGTTTACATAGCCTTCCCTTGGTAGAGCCATCTTCCTGCATTGCTCAGAACCTAATCCATCAATAATTCAGTTTAGTTACATTAGGTTATAAGAAAGTAGCTGCTTTGCTTTGAGACTTTAATTCTGATTCTTTATCATAATTCACGAGGTAAAGTAACCTATCCTTACAGTGGTGCCTGTGAGTAACATATCAATAAAAGGGGAAAGGGAAAAGTGTTTCTCCTCTGTCATGAATATATTATTATTTCTCAAGTATTTCCCTGGAGTTTGGTATGTTGCTCCTTTGTATTAAATAATATTTATATGTTGATTATGTTTAGGTAAGTGGTATAAATGTTGCAAGGGGAAAAACCTACTAAGATAAATTCACTTAAGTTTTCTAGGTATCTTTGGAAGTTCTTTTTTAAGATTTTATTTATTTTTTTTTTTTAATTTTTTTTTTTCAACGTTTATTTATTTTTGGGACAGAGAGAGACAGAGCATGAACGGGGGAGGGGCAGAGAGAGAGGGAGACACAGAATCGGAAACAGGCTCCAGGCTCCGAGCCATCAGCCCAGAGCCTGACGCGGGGCTCGAACTCACGGACCGCGAGATCGTGACCTGGCTGAAGTCGGCCGCTTAACCGACTGCGCCACCCAGGCGCCCCATTAAGATTTTATTTTTAAGTAATCTTTACACCCAACACGGGGCTCAAACCTACAACCCTGAGATCAAGAGTTGCATGTCCTACCGACTGAGCCAGCAGAAGCTGCTATAGTATAATCTTTGAATTATATAGGAAAAAGCTATGCCTGTTGATGTCAAATGACCCTTGTAACAAATCAACCTTTTTTATACTTCATGTTGGGAAGCCTAGAAGTGTGCTGTTATTTGTAGAGTTTGGCATGACTTGCTAAATGCTACAGTAAATTTAAATGGCTTCACTTAAACAGAGAGTAATTTGCCTTTTGTTATTATGATAAAAAACCTTTTTTGTTTCCCTGATACCTCATATTTAAGTGAATTGAAAATTACCACTAAGTTCTGAAAATAGCCTTTGCTATTTTTACATGTGTTTATCATAACATGGTAAAGAAAACATGGACTCTGAGCAAGTCATAAAAAAGTTTTCAGTCCTAACACCCTTCACTGTGTACATTTGAACATTTCACTTAATCATTCCAAGTCTCAGTTTTCCAGGCTGTAAAATAGGGATAACCATACTAATTTTTTAGGGTCATTAGGACAATCAAAATCTGTGGTAGGGCTTCCAGGTGGCTCAGTTGGTGAAGTGTCCAACTCTTGATACTGGCTCAGGTCATGATCTTGTGTCTTGAGATCGAGCATTGTGTTGGGCTCGCACTGAGCGCGGAGCCTGCTTGGGATTTGCTTGCTCTGTCTTTCTCAAATAACTAAATAAACCTTTAAAAAAATGAGATTGTTGGTGTTATGCCTAGTCCATTGCCTGGTATATAAATACTTCATTTTGAAAAAATTTCAGAGTTACAGAAAATTGCAAAAATCATACCCAGAGTTTCATAAACACTTCACCCATCTTCCCCTAATCTTCAGGTCTTAACTAACTGTTACATAGTTACCCATTAATAAGTTAATATTGGTACAATATGAACTAGAGTATTTATTCAGATTTTACCAGTTTTCTCGCAAATGTCCTTTTGCTGCTCCAAGACTCAATTCAGGATTGCACATTGCGTTTACTTGTCATGTCTGTTTAGTATCTTCCAGTGGCTTTTCCCGGCTGTCTTGGTCTTTTATGAATTTGATATTTTTGAAGGATAGTGGTCAATTTTTGGTAGACGGTCTCTCACTTTGGGTTTATTTATTGTTTTCTTAGGATTAGATTGAGGTTATGCATTTTTGGCAAGGATACCATAGGAGATACCTGGGGCATATGATGTCAGCATATCTCCTTACTGGTGATATTAACCTTGGTCATTTGGTTAAGTTAGTATCTGCTGGTTTCTCCACTATAAAGTTAAGTGTTTTCTCCTCAAAATGTCTTGGTGGAAATACTTTTAGACTGTGTAAATAACCTGTTTCCCCGCTGAATTTAGCATCCCTCAGTACATCTTGCCTGCAACTCTTATTAGTATGGTGTTCTAATGGTTATTTTCTCTTTCCCTATCCTTCTACATTTATTAATTGCAATTCTTCTGTAAGGAAAAGCTGTCTCTTCTCCCCCATCTATTTATTTTTTTGGTTATTTTTATCAGTATGTACTCATGCATATCCTTTGAATTATATATTTCATTTTAGGGGTTATAACTTCATGCTATTATTGCTTACTTTGTTGCTCAGATTGTTCCAGCTTTGGCCACCTTTCAGGTTGGTTCCGGTGCCTGTTGCACATGCCCCTATCCTCTTTCTGAGCACATCTCAGGTACACAAGATGCCCTAGGCTCATGTTGTAATTTCCCTGCCCCAGTCCTAGAATCAACCAGTTCTCCAGAAAGCCTTGTAAATCCCTTAAAGAATAATTTTGCCGTTGTCACCCAACATACATTTTTCTAATTCTTGATATATTTTGTATATTTCTCTTTGTCATCTCCTTAAGATGCAGCCTTAGAGAATTTAGTGGGAACTATTGGTTCCTAATCTTTAGAAGAGAGACAAAACACTTCCTACAACAGGAGGCAAGAGATTTTCTCTCATCCCTGAAGTTGTAGAGGAGCAATCTGGCTTGTCAGTACTATGCATTAAAACTTTATCTCATGCGGGGCGCCTGGGTGGCGCAGTCGGTTAAGCGTCCGACTTCAGCCAGGTCACGATCTCACGGTCCGTGAGTTCGAGCCCCGCGTCAGGCTCTGGGCTGATGGCTCGGAGCCTGGAGCCTGCTTCCGATTCTGTGTCTCCCTCTCTCTCTGCCCCTCCCCTGTTCATGCTCTGTCTCTCTCTGTCCCAAAAATAAATAAACGTTGAAAAAAAAATTTTTTAAATAAAAAAAAAAACAACAACAAAAAAACTTTCTCTCGTGCCATTTGTCATTTCTATCAGTTATTGCTGGCTTTTTAAATCTAATAAATTTTGGGGCACCTGGGTGGCTCACTTGGTTAAGCATCTGATTTCAGCCCAGGTCATGATCTCACCATCTGTGAGTTCGAGCCCCACGTTGGGCTCTGTGCTGACAGCTTAGAGCCTGGAGTCTGCTTCAGAGTCTGTGTCTCCCTCTCTCTCAGTCCCTCCCCCACAAAAATAAATAAATGTCTCTGTCTCACAAAAATAAATAAATGTTAAAAAAGTTTTTTTTAATCTAATAAATTTTTTGTTTTGAGCGGGGGAGGGAGAGGGAGGGAGGGGGGAGGGGCAGAGAGAGAAGGAGAGGGGGAGGGAGAGGGAGAGGAGGGAGAGGGAGAGGAAGAGGAGGGAGAGGGAGAGGAAGAGGGAGAGGAGGGAGAGGGGAGAGGGAGAGGAGGGAGAGGGGAGAGGGAGCGGAGGGAGAGGGGAGAGGAGGGGAGAGGAGGGGAGAGGAGGGGAGAGGAGGGGAGAGGGGAGAGGGAATCCCAAGCAGGCTCTTTACTGTCAGCATGGAGTCCGACACCGGGTACAGTCTCACAAACCATGATATCATGACTTTAGCTGAAATCAAGAGTTGGATGCTCAACCAATTGAGCCACCCAGGAACCCCTAAAATTTTTTATTTTGGTCACTGGTTATGTAGCCAAACTTAGATGACTAGAAGATGACATGTAATCTAATCAGTGAAATATCTCCTGTATTGTGAATTTGAGAAAATCATTTAATCCTTTTAGCAGTTCATTTTTAAAGTTATTTTGGAGCTGATTTTGTAATTAATGATGTCAGTAAAAGTGTGCTAAAGTCTATTTTGTAGAGAGTGATTCATTTTTGACGTTGATAGAATACGTATTTTAATATGCTATGAGTAACCACTAGAGGGTGGTCATAGGTAACCAGTTACCCATTTGCTCTTTATTTGCAAAGTTCTGATACTGAAAGATTGACAATAAAGAGGGGGAAGGGAATACCAGCAAGCAGAATCAAAAAACTGAGTGACGGTATTAAAATGTAGTCCAAGGAGAAAAGTATGAAACAGGACACATACATGTTGACAAGAGGCATACACCATCAAGACTATGTGACAATTCTGAACCTTTATCCAGATATATTGAAATATGTCAATATATATATTTAAATGTTTATATAAAATACATATTTCTAAACATTTGTAGCATTTGGGAACTATATTTTAGTGATTATCTTGGTAGCTCTTTAAAACCTTAGACTTGCTGGGGACCTGGGTGGGTCAGTCAGTTAAGTGCATGACTCTTGGTTTAGGCTCCAGTCATGATCCTCACCATTTGGTTCGTGAGTTTGAGCCCCACATCAGGCTCTGTGCTGACAGCATGGAGCCTCCTTGGGATTCTGTTTCTCTCTCTCTCTCTGCCCCTCCCCTGCTTGTGCAAGCTCTCTCTCTCTCAAAAATAAATAAAAATTAAAAAAAAAACAACACTCTTAGACTTGTTATATATAACATATATACTAGGCTATGAATAATACTTAAAATGTCTTTTTTAAATTTTATTTATTATTTTAATTTTTTTAATGCTTATTCATTTTTGATAGAGGGAGACAGAGCACGAGTCGGGGAGGGCAGAGAGAGAGAGGGAGACATAGAATCTGAAGCAGGCTGCAGGCTCTGAGCTGTCAGCACAGAGCCTGATGCGGGGCTTGAACTCACAAGCTGTGAGATCATGACCTAGGCCGAAGTTGAACCCTTAACCGACTGAGCTACCCAGGCACCCCTAAATTTTTTTTAATGTTCATTCTTGAGAGAGAGAGACAGAGAAACAGCATGAGTGGGGGAGGGGCAGAGTGAGAGGGAGACACAGAATCTGAATCAGGCTCCAGGTTCCAACTGTCAGCACAGAGCCCAGTACAGGGCTCCAACCGACAAACTGAGATAATGACCTGAGCAGAAGTCGGACACTTAACCAACTGAGCCACCAGGCACCCCATAAAATGTCTTTTTAATGATCAGACTAGATCTTTAAAATTCTCTCATAATAGAAATTTAGTTCCAGAAATTACTTGCTTTGGTTTGAAGTTGCCAGATAAAAAAAATCTAGAAAAGCAAACTATTCAAAAAAAAATTGACAGAACATCTGAGAAATGAGTAAATAGGATGAAACTAATCTGGTAGAAGTTAAGTAAATTTACATTTAATTTTTACTTCAAAATGTTTGTAAAAATAAATTCCTGCATCTGCGAAGAAGAGGGAGCCTTTCCCTTGGAGATTAGAAGCTCTCATCTGCTAACTTTTGTGTAGTCTTTGATTGCAGGCTTGGATGATGTTTTCAGTTTGCTTCTCTTGTTTTCAGTGAATGAAAAGACCAATTTATTCAAGCTGAGCCAACTCATCTTGGACTAGAGCATTCTACATCAGTCAGCCTGCTCCTGTGGTTTTCTGGTGATAATTTGTTTTATGTTAGCTCTTCCCTACCAGTGAGATAGAAACTAAATTGATCACCTCTTAACGGTTACTAAATTTAGTTTTTTTAGGCTGTAAGAATGTGATTCAGTAAATGCTTTTACTTCAGTGAATGAAGGATTGTCAATGGTTTCTGTCTTCAAATTTTGGAAAATTATATTTGGAATCTTAATAATTTTCGTTCACTTATGTTAGTGGTATTCATACCAGTGAATAAAGTAGACTTTTCTAAAGTAAGCATTCCAAGTGAAATGCTGAAACTTCCATCATTAATCTGCCCCTTTGTTAATATCAGCACACTTGGCTGAACAAATAGCGAGGTGAAATTACTACACAACTTCCCCAGACCATCTCCTCCACGTGGAATTGTTCAGGCCTCTATTGAAATAACATGTTAAGTTACAATGTTTACTGATAGGAATTTGCTAAATCTCTTTTGTCACTGAAAGTTAACATGGTAATAAGTACAAAATTAGCTTTAAGTCCTTTTGTACCCAGGACCCAGAGAACATTCAGTGCAGGAAAGAATCTTAACTCCAGAGCAGTAAACATTTAGTGAGCAACTGCAATTTGCTGGGCCTTGTGCTAGGCCTGAGGCTGACAGGAGTGAATGAGAGGTGCCTGGGATGGGGAATGCAGGGACTAAGGTGCTTTCCCTAACTCCCCTGCAAGTTAAACTGTCATTACTTGCTTCTCTATGTCTAGTAATGCCTGCACTAGATGATGGTTAAAGCCTGTTACTAGCTCTTCCATTTTGATTCTGGTAAGGAAGCTAAATTTGCCAAAGCTCCAAATGAAGTTAAATAAGTTGCCAGTTAAATAAGCAGTGGTGTTGTTCTGCATGCTTTTATGTCCGTTTTCATGCTTTCTTCTCACGGATTTTGTGTTCCAGTTCGTTATTACATCCCCACTTAGATTATAGAAGGAGGAATATCAAGTGTGCCTGGTATTTGAAAGCATGTGGAATATTACCTAGTGTTCTTTCATTTTGTTAATGTTTAACTCTCAGTTTACCATTTTTTTTTTTTAATTCTAAAATCATGGTAGATTAGAAACCAAGTAAATGATATGTGAGTGGCTCATTGGAGTTAGTATTTCTTTTGAGAGTAGGTACTTTGCTCTGGTTTTTAGTAGAATCAGAAGCATTTTGTTTAACTCTGGTTCAGTGTGACTTTCAGATGGTTCCGAAACAGTTGAGAGCAGGGAAGCAGCCTGCAGCTGAATGTTTGCCGTAGATAACTGAAGTTATACATAATACACATAAATTAATATTTATTAATTGTCTCTGTTTATAATTTTGTCATATTTTCTAGAAAGTAGAAGACTAGGATTTTAATTCCAACTTGTCCACTAAGTAATTGAAATAACTATTCACGTGACCTCTTAAAACCTTAGTTGACTCATGTATAGAGCTACCTAACTTCCATACCTTACAGGTAGTAAAAGGTCTAAGAAGTATCATTGTGTCACTGCTAAAGATTTATAGAAATGTAAACTATTATTATTGAGATATCACTAAGTATTACTTTATTTTTCTGTTGCTGATAACAGCAGTGCATATGTACTGAATTGCACATTAGAAATTTAGAAGTGATGTTCTTTCCTTCTGTCTGAATGAACAGTTAGAGTGATGTAGATTACACAGTCACAGGTGACCCTTAAATCTTGTTTTCTGAGTCACTTGGGTACAGTGAATATGAAGAAGACAAACCCCCTAGCCCACACACCATCCTCATTCCTGAACAGATAGCTTTCCATTTTCCTCTGATGATTATGGCAGGTTTTTGTTTTTTTTTTTTTTTTAATATACACAGGTAATCTTTTGATATACTGGCTTTACTGAAAGTGATCTGCTTAATCAATTACTTTATCAGATTATATAGATGTGAAAAGTGAGAGGATTCATTTTCAGAAATACCAAATAAAAGCTGTGCTATTTAACAGTAGGTTTACAACCTATTGGAAATATGTACGATCCCCTCCCCTGCCCCCACAATGGACTCCCAAAACCTTAGACACTTCACTTCCTGGTTCTTCTAACCCCTCGCGGTTTCTCAGGCTTGTTTTTCATGGGCTTTGCAATGAGTATGCACTAAAGAACTGCAGTCTCTGCGTCACCTCAAGGAATGTACATTTGTTGTCTTGCATGGGCTTTGGTGACTTCAGGGTAAGGCTGTAGCCTCTCTACTACTCAGCCAATGAGGAATCAGGGGTGGACTTCCTGCTAGGAGATAAATTGCCTGCTGTAACGCCCAGAGTGTGCCTATCCACCACACTCTTGCAAGAATGTTGATTAAAACCTCACATCACTGTGCTCAGAGTCTCTGCGCCCCTTCATTGATGGGGTTAGTGGGCTTATTTCTCACAATAGGATCATTCCATTTCATACTTTTTCTGTGGGTTTGGCATTTCACTTTTTTAAAAAAAATTTTTCTAATAAAATAGCCCATCAAAATTTTAAGATTTTAGCTTGATCTTGCCTCAGGGAAATTTGAAGGAAAGACAATCAGCATGCCCTGGGGTCTAGAACTGCAAGTGTTCTCCATAAATTCAGGGAAGGGGATTAGGGTGTTAAGATGGAAAATGTGGCCCACTTTTTCAGATGAAACTGTAGAGGAGGAAAAAAATCTTTTCTCTTTACCTTTCTTAAGTTCCCTAGCTGGGGCTCATAAATCAGATTGGCATAGAACAGATTTACAAGAAAAAAAGAAGTTTATTAACGTATAGCGCATACACATGGGAACACCCAGAAATGAGTAACTCAAAGGGGCGTTTTCAACTTGGGCTTTTATGCTGTTTTAGGCTAAACAAAAGAAGAGGATTGGGGCTTCTGGGCTTTGTGAGGTGGGGGGCAAGTTCTGGGGAGTTGATTGGGAAAATAATGCTAAACGAGGGTTATTCAGTAAGCTTTGTTATGTGGTTTTAAGTCAGTGTGTTCTCTAATGTGATTTTCTCACTGGTAGGGAGTGGGAGACCTATTTACTCTTGGTAATTTCCTTTACAAAAAGAAAACTTAGTACCTGTTTTTAGAGCTTGTCCTTCATCTGCTGGTTCTCAGTGGCTGTTCAAAATAATCCATATGCCAAGGTGGCATATTTTGAGTGGCATATTCTGGCACCCTTCAAAATATAATATAATGTATGTTCACACTTTTTCATGTGAACTCCCAGGAGTATTCAGTGATATACTTGCATATAAAATGGAACTGATTTTTAACATTTCACTTTTCAAACACGGTAAAACAAGTTTATACAATTTTATGCAAATAATTGTAGCGAATAATTATAGTACATACTTGGCATTTTACAGTTTACAGATTTCTTTTGCATAGAGTGAAGTATAGGTCTCATTACTACAATATTAAAAATGAAAAAACAGACTGAGGTAATTTATAATTGCCTAACATTATTCAGCTAGGAGTGGCAGAGTTAGAACCAAAATCTGTTATCTCTCTAACACCTTGCTGCCTCATAAGCTTGTGAAAAGTTCTCACCCATGAGAAATGAATTAACTGTTGCAGAGCAGCAGACGAAATATTTAGTACACCATAGGAGGTATTTTACTGAATTATATTAATAGTAGCAATGCCTTCCAGCTGTAGTACAGATTTGAAATTGCTTAACTGATTTTTTTTTAAAGGTTCTATAAAGAGTTAGAGGGAGGAACTAGATTCCAGGTTTTTCTGATGAGGAAGCTGGAGGCAAAACATGTAAGCAATTTAAGTAATATTAAATCACACACCAGATCTGACCCACTTAAGATAGCCTTTTCTGGTTAATAATAAAACTGATTACCTTGGTAATGATAACAGCTCTAAAGTATTGACTCTGTGCTAGATACTATACCAATTGCTTTATGAAAATGAGCTAATTAATCCCCACATCACCCTATCTGTTAAATACTACTCCTTCTGATGAGGGAGCATAAGGCAAGCTGAGGGCAAAGCACAAACTAACAGTCCCTCCCCCAGCCCCAAGTGGGATATGTGTAACATTCCTCAGGCACTCCTGCTGCCCAGGAACAAAGGAAAGAAAACAAATGGTTAACTGATAGAGATCACAGTCTTGCAAGACATGAGTCTCCATTAGTTTACAAATATCCTAGTAAATTACAAGAAAAAGGCAATCTTATCAATAGTTTAATCTCCGGAAACCTATAACCCCAACATCACCCTCCCGTCCATAGTGATGTGGGGAACAAAGGCAAGAATGAAATGGCAGGTAAAATTAAACTTCCTTATACCCTGCAGCCCATTGACAAATTCTTGAGGCAAATACGGAGTATAACATTTCTCCAGGAACTCCCTACTGTCTTAATGTTAATGCTTTGCTAGAGGGAAAAACAACCTTAGCTTGATAATAACTAGGCCTCCAATATCCTGTGAGTCTTCCCTAGCATATGAAAATCCCTTTGGAAACTTCCCCTTGACTTTACCTTCCCCACCTCCCAAGTTTTTTACACCAAAAAACGTCTCAAGAATTCTTTCTTGGCCATCAGCTCCAAACCCCCATCACTTCACAACCCTATCACTTCGTGTGAGAGTGTGTGTGTGTGTGTGTGTGTGTGTGTGTGTGTATACGAACAGTATATATGGGATCTTTACAGATTGGTTAGTAACAGCATGTGGTAAGACAGGATTTAAACTTGGGTATTTGACTTAAAGCCCTGCCTTAGAAGCCTTTTCTTCTTCCCATACTCTGTGGGGCCTCCTAGTCTCCTTCAGTGTGTTTTTGGTTAGGGTATGTGTGATTTTTCAGTGACCTTGAGAGTGAAACTGTGGTTGAAGTTAAGGGTTAAAGAGAAGTATTTAGAATCTGCAGGTAACTGATGACAAAATTAGTTTTATAGGTAATAATTGAGTAGTTTAGTAAGTAGGCATTTAAAAGGGGGTCACAATACATTAAATGCCTGTAGTGTGCATTCTGGTTATTAACATTATAAGTGAAGCTTTAGGGAAATGACACAAGAAGAAGTTATCAACAGGTTAGAAATTGTAGAAGATCGAACAAGAACATGCTGAGAAAAGGCATTGGGATGATTTCATGTTCTTTCCTAGTTGTAGGTCCACTTGTATAACCCTGCTGCTAAGCTGTGAATTCCTGTTGTTACTTACAGCTAAACTTCCTGGGACCAAAGTAATGATCCTTGATATGCTGAATTGTGGGTATTGAATTAATTCTCTTTGTAGTTTAGCAGACCCTCCCTTAGTGTTTTTTAAATATGTAAATTAGAGCTCCAAATTATTGTGGGTTGGAAACAAATGTCACTAAGGAAGGATCGAAAATATCCTGTTGAGAAATACTATATCATTACCCTCTTCTCTGCCTTCATATGTGTGGCTGTTTTGCCTCACTTAGGTCAAGAAGATTTTCCTTTTCAAATATAAATGTGTCTCTGAGGGTACTTGCTGTTTACCCAGTCTCACTTCATTGTGCAAGCTGAGCTTGACCATAATGAATGGCAGTTGTTGCTTTGCCAATGGGAATAATAATTGGGCTTGGGGCTTTTCTTGGTAGGAAAGACATTCTTCCAGGGAAACCATACATTGTTCTTCTAGGCAATTGAATGTTTACGCCATGGCCTCTGAATATATATACTCATAGCTTCTGAGTAGATTCTGGTATAAATACTTTTTAAACCATAATAAGATAAGGTCACTAGATCAGGTGCCTGGTTAGCTCAGTTGGTTAAGTGTCTGACTCTTGATTTTCGCTCAGGTCATAATCTCACAGAGAGTTCAGGCCACACATAGGGCTCCGTGCTGACAATGTGAAGCCTGCTTGGGATTCTCTCTCTCTCTCCCTCTCTGTTTATCCTTTTTCTGCTCATGCGTGCAAGTGCACACTCTCTCAAAATAAATAAATAAACATTTAAAAAAAGGGAAACGCAACTTTGAGAGAGACTTTGAAAGAGACAGGGTAGGAGCAGGATAAAGAAGTGCCTATTGTATAATTTTTCTTGTGTTCCATTGGTAACATAGTGCCCCTGAAAATAATTTACTGTTGTTTTTGGCAGAAATTGGTGTGTTGCCAAGTGCCATGGCTTGCATGTCAGGACTAATTTGGAAGGTTGAAAACTGCCACTTACCGCCAAAAGACCAGTGTTGATTTTTTGGCATTTCCCATCACTGGACAGAATTGTCTGTCTCCCTATTTCTGTGCCCCTTGCCTGCTCATGTTCACACACCTTCTCTTTCTGTCTCTCAAAATAAATAAATAAAATTTTTAAAAAAAGGGAGGGGCGCCTGGGTGGCTCAGTCGGTTGGGCGTCCGACTTCGGCTCAGGTCATGATCTCATAGTTTGTGAGTTTGAGCACCGCGTCAGGCTCTGTGCTGACAGCTAAAAGCCTGGAGCCTGCTTCGGATTCTGTGTCTCCTCCTGTCTCTGCCTCTCCCCCTCCCATGCTCATGCTCTGTCTCTCTCTCTGTCTCTGAATAATAAACATTAAAAAAGTTTAAAAAAAGAAATATTTCTTTGACTTGTAGAGGTGGATACCTAGAAAGTGTTCTCTAAGAAAATGTCAGCAAGCCTTCTTGCTCAACTATAGACCCCAACAGTTATTTCTTACTGCATTTTCTTGAGGTGTTGGCAGTGTTGGAACATTCTAAGTACCAGACCAGAAACAGGAGCAGAATGCCTAGAAGACCACACCTTACTTGTCCCCTTCCCTGCCCGTGATCCCATACTGAACACATACCGCCCCCCACCTGTGGTCATGTGCTCTCTCTTTCTGCTCTTTTGCCTATACCTTCCTGACCCTCCCTTTAGAAAACACTAGGTCTCCTTCTTATCAGTGGAGAGGTTGGTTGTTAAAGCTTGAGCTTGCCACCTCCCCCAGCTGCCGGCATCCGAAATAAATCTCTCCCTTTCTCTTTTCCAAACCCACATCTCCAGTTATTGACTTCTCTTGCGACAAGTTTTTCTGGAGTTTGTTCGGCTACAGTATTGGCAAACAGAGCCAAGCAGCTATGCTTTTGATTTGCCTAGCCCCCTGGAGATTCCCTAGGATGGAGCAGTTGGCTGCTGTGGTACACCAGGGGTTACCCATTTATTTCCTGAGTTAGCAGCTGTGATAGATCATTTGGTAACGAAAACATCTCCCAATCAGTGTACCTTCTGTACAATATTTCAAGAGTTTGCTAGTCTGAAAACTAGAGAAGACAGTTTGTGTGATAAATACATGAATGGTCTGAAAACTTAATTATAAGGTCCAAATTTTAGACATACATACATACATGGAGGCAGTAAATAAGTTGGAACGAAAAGGGAGGTGAAAGATACTAGTTTTAGTTTTTCTTCCTTTAGAGAGAGTACCTTGCCATTGTGAGAAGGGAGATGTTTCATTTTCAGAAATACCAAATGAAAGCTGTGCTGTCTAATTAACAATAGGTTTACAACCTATTGGAAATATGTGGGGCTCCCCCCTCAATGGAGCCCCAAACCCTTAGATACTTCACTTCCTGGTTCTTCCCCTCTCTGTTTCATGGGCTTATTTTGGGGGGCTTTGCAATGAGCATGGACCAAAGAACAAAGGGAGGAGGGGCTCAAAGTCTCTCGTAATCTCAGGGAATGTACATTTGTTCCAGTCAGACTACCTTTTGCCTTACCTGGGCATAGGCGACTTCAGGGTAAGGCTGTAACCTCTGTAGTACTCAGCCAGTGAGGAATCAGGGGAGGGACTTGAATGCTCGGAGATAAGTTGTCTGCTGTAACCGCCCTGAGTGTGCCTGTCCAACAGACACCTGCTCTTGGAAGAATATTGATTAAAGCCTTATTTCACTGTGCTCCATGTTTCCCGGTCCCTCCTTCGATTGGGTCGATGGGCTTATTTCTAACACTATTACTTGCATAGAATAGCTGACCCAAAGTTTTCTGAAGAACATACGGAAATCTTGTATCTAATTAAATTCACTCCATACCTAAAATTTTTCACAGAGATTGATTATAGTTAATGTTTATGACTGATGAAACAAACAGAAGGTATTCATTAAAGATGTTAGCTGGAAATTTTTTTTTGCTGGAACTTTCAACATTCTGGTTTTCACCAATGAAATATACTGATTTGAAAGTTTTTCTTCTTTTTTGAAAGTTTTCTTTTAGTTGAAATGCCATTTGTTCTCCTGGTTGTAGTTTTCTAGTGGGCAGATAGGTAGTTATGAAGCCATAAGCTACCAGTTGTTGAAAACTCCAGCAGGCATTTTTTAAATAAAACTTGGTAAGCTGATTCTAAAACTTATATGGAAATTCAAGGACATAGAATAGCCAAGATAATATTGAAAAGGAACACAGCAGCAGGACTTACATTATCTGAATTTGAGACTTGCTCTAAAGATTACGTAATTAAAACAATGTGGCATAGACAAAAGGACAAACATACAGATTAGTGGAATACTAGACCCACACATTTATGGTCAAATTTGACCAGGGTACCAAAGCAATTTTTATTTTTATTTTTAATTGAGGTATAGGTGACATACAATGTTATATTAGATTCAGGTATACAACATAGTTATTCAACAATTCTATACATTACAAAACGCTCACCATAGTAAGTGTAGTCTGTCACCTTACAATGTTATTACAATATTATTGACTGTATTCCCTATGCTGTACTTTCTATCCTCGTAACTTGTTTATTTATTTGTAAATTTTTATTTGAGGGAGGGGGAGAGAGAGAAAAAGAGGGAGCGAGCCAGAGAGAATGAGAGTCCCAAGCAGGCTGCACAGAGCTCGACACGGGGTTCCATCCCATAAACTCTGATATTATGACCGGAGCCTAAATCAAAAGCTGGACACTTAACCAACTGAGGCACTCAGGTGCCACCCCTCCCCCATGACTTATTTATTTTATAAGTGGAAGTTTGTACCTCTTAATCTCCTTCATTTATTTCACCTATACCATCACTTCCCTTCCCTCTGGCATCCACTAGTTTTTTCTTTATATTTATGAGTCTCTTTCTATTCAAAGAAATTTAGTAAGGAAAGAAAAATATTTTCAGCAAATAGTATTGAAGGGTACTAGAATATGCCACCCCAAAATATGTCACTTTGACATAAAAATTATTTTGAGCTCAAGGCAACTGAAAACCAGCAGAAGCCAGAAGAACTTTTTACCTCCTCCTAACTGCCTGAAAATAAAATATAAATTTCCCCTTTTAAAGGAAATTTACATTTGTTAAGATGTCTCTGTATGGGGAAGAGAGCTACTCCAGACAACTCTTATCACCCAAGAGACTCATCTGCAAAACAGTACAACCTTTATTTGCCATATATTTCCTCCGCTCACCTTCTCAGAACTTGCCTCTCCCACCAAGAATCCCTTTTTCTTGGTTTAGCCTAAACTGGTATATAAGCCTCACTCATATGGCTACCTCCTTGAGTCCTGTTTCTTCGTTAAGACTGCCATCAGCACACTTTATGTACATATGTAATTAAATGGGTTTTTTTCTTGTGAATGTCTTTGATCAGTTTGATTCCTGAGCCCCAGCCATGAACCATGAACCAGCCATGAAGATCCTTCCTCCCCTAGAGGGGTAGAAAACAACCTGGACTTGTACTTTACCTTACACACAAAAGTTGAGACGAAAAGGACCTGACTTTAGAGATTAAACATCATGGCTTCTAAAGGACAGCATGGGAGAATATCTTTGTAAGCTGACTGAGGACACAGGGAGCATTACCATAAAAAAAAATTGATAACTTGGGGTTCATGAAAAATAAACACATTTACTTACCAGAAGACAACAACTTTAAGAAAATATATAGACAAGCCACAGATTGTAAGAAAGTATTTCTAACACCTATATCTGACACCAGGGCTATATCCAGAGCTTATCAAGAATTCCTACAAGAAGACAATCTGTTTTTTTAAATGGGAGAAAGATTTGAACAGACACTTCACAAAATAAGGCATGATGAATGGATAAAGAAGAGTTGGGATGTGTGTGCGCGTGTGCGTGCGTGTATACACACACCCACACACATACATATACATACATACAATGGAATATTACTCAGCCATCATGGGCACCTGGGTGGCTCAGTTGGTTAAGTGTCCAACTTAGGCTCAGGTCATGTATGGTCCCGCAGTTCATGAGTTCGAGCCCTGAATCGTGCTCTGTGCTGACAGTGCAGAGCCTGCTTCAGATCCTGTCTCCTTCTGTCCCTGCCCTGCTCATGCTCTTATTTCAAAAATAAATAACAAAAACAAAAAAAACACCAAAAACCCACAGAATGAAATCTTGCTATTTGCAATGATGTGGATGGAGCTAGAGGGTATTATGCTAAGCAAAATAAGTCAGTCAGAGTAAGACAAATACTATATGATAAGAGGGAACCAAACCAAAACAGACTCTTAACTGGAGAAATAATTGAGGGTAGATGGAGGGGGGTGAGCAGCAGGATAGGCTAAATGGGATGAGTATTAAGGAGGACACTTGTTGGGATGAGCACTGGGTGTTGTATGTTAAGTGATGAATCACTAAATTCTACTCCCGAAACCAGTACTACACTATATGTTAAGTAACTTGAATTTAAATAAAATCTTGGGAAAAAATATATATGCATATGCACATATACATATATGTATCTATATATGGTCAGTGATGCAGGAAGTCAATATTGCAAACATGAACATGTTTGAACAAAGGTAAAGATTCAAAGAAACAGACAAAAAACCCAAAGTAAGGCATATGAAAAGAAAGGATATGAAAAAGTGCTCACAAGAATTACTCATCAGGGAAATGCAAAGTGAGATATCACTGCCTACCCTTTAGACTGGCTAAAATGAACAAAATTGAGTCAGCACCAAACTTTGGGGACAGTGTGGAACTCTCATGCATTGTTGGTAGGCTATAAAATAGTATGGTCGGTCACCTTGGAAAACTATTGGCAGCAATTCTGGCAGCATTTGAGAGAAATGAAAACATAGGCCCACAAAAGTCATCTACAAGAATGTTCATGGTAGCTTTATTGGTAATAGCCCCAAACTGGAAAAATGGCCCAGGTGTCCATCACCAGAGAACTAGATAAACTATCTGGTATATTCATACAATGAAACACTACTTAGCAATAAAAGGAACAAACTGCTGATAGTGTTAGCAATCAGTCTATCATAGCTGCTAACTCAGGAAGTGAACGGGTAAGCCCCGGCATGCTGCCATGGCCAACTGCCCCATCCTGGGGAATACTGAGAGGGATGGACAAATCGAAAGCATAGTTCCTGGCTGGGTTTGCCTACACTGTTGCTGAACAAACTTGGATAAACTCATCGTGAGAGAAGCTCATGATGAAGGTTTAGAAAAGAGGGAGAAGGTTTAGAAAAGAGGGAGAAATTTATTTTGGGTGCCAGCAGCCAGGGTGGTGGCAGGCTCAAGTCTTAATATCCAACCTCTTTCATGGCAAGTTGGATGCCTAGAGTTTTATAGACATTCAGGGAGGTACGGGCAAGAAAGCATGCAGAGAACATGTGATCGTGGTTGGGTGTTGGTATGTGTTCAGCACTGGATCATGGGCACAAAATGGGACAGGTGGGGTATGGTCTTCTAGGCATTCTTTGTTATCAAGGCCTTTCTGTCTGGGTGGTTGGAACATTCCATTCATTGCCAAAACATCTTTGTCAATGCCTCAAGGAAGCGTGATAAGAAATAAGTGCAGCAGGTTTTAGTTAGAGCATGAATTAGCAATCTTGTCTTTTTTTGGTTTTAACTGTTGGGGTCTATAGTTGAGTAAAAGGGCTTGTTGACAGTATGTGGAATGAATGGCATAAATCTCAAAACATAAAGTCATGAAACAAGTGAGTTATAAAATACTTTATACTGTGTGATTCCATTTATATAAAGTTGTAGAATAGTTAAAACTATGGTGATGAAAATCACATCGGTAGTTTCTTGTACGTATGGAGGGGAGGGAAGAATGTTGACTGGGAAGGGGCACCAGAGAACTCTGGGTGATGGAAACATTCTGTCTCTTGATAGGAGTATGGATTACATAGGTACAGTGATTTGTCAAAACCAATAAAACAGTAGACTTGAGATCTGTGTATTTCAGGTTGTAACTTGAAATTTAAAAATCTCACCCCCCCAAAATAATACAGTATATTACTCTCTTAATCTAGTTCTTTCTTACTTTCCTTGAAGTATTAGCTAAGTCCTACTATTCTGAGCTTTTCAATCAATGTTAGTTCCTGTTTTCTTTCTTTCCCACCCACTTCAAACTCCTTTTTATACTGTTAGCTTGCTTTGTAAACATGGAGTCAGGAATTCCAGATGGGAGGCAATTGCAGTAGTTCATTAATCAAGCATTGGCTTGCATTTCTTCTTGCTTTGCTTCTCTTTTACACATTGCTTCTCTCCTGTAGTGAGAATACAGAAGAAGGGATTAATTGTGTTATGCATTTCAGAAGTAGCATAGGTAGGATATAGGAATTCAGGGAGTACTAAGATAAGGGGGTTGAGACTAAACTGATATACATTCATTATAAGCTCTGGAATCAAACCAAGAAATGGGTGATTTGATTACTCTCAGGAAAGGATTATCCTCATTGTTAAACATATATACATGTAAACGTTTGCTGTCTTTACCTGAATAATTTGTTTCCTGTAAGTTTTGCACTTTTAAAAAAATGTATTTGTACATGAAGGGCTCGAATGATGTATAGGATATGTACATCTACCTATGAATGCTGAATTTATTTTAGAAAATACCATTTTGTACTCTGATTATAGCTGTCTGTCACTGCTGACACCACTAGATGATATTGACTTACTTTGCCTCTTCTTTTTCCTCCAGTTTGACAAAGGCTACTCTTACAATATCCGTCATAGCTTTGGAAAGGAAGGCAAGAGAACTGACTATACACCTTTCAGTTGCATGAAGATTATTCTAACCAATCCACCAGGCCAAGGGGATTATCATGGTAAGTGCTTCCACTGGATACATGTCTGTGAAGTGTAGAAACCCCACTAGCTCTATAGGAAACAGTGAAGCAGTGTGATTGATGGCTTTTTGTATCACCATATCCCTTGTAGCTTGTGTCAGTCACCACTGTGCTCCTGCACTGTTCTAGAGATCTGTCGTATTACTGAACTAGGTCAGCAAGAGAGTTTATTCAGCTATGCTAAAGATTGTGCTGGACCAGGCTCTTTAGTTCTCAGTGTCCCCCTTCACCTGCCATTTTCTGATTCTCTCATGATTAGGAGACTAATACAGGTTCTTCAAAGGTTTTTGAAATTGAGTACCTTGAATTATAGAATAGTTGATCCATTAATTTTCAAAAGACTACTGAGGAAAGGTGTGTTTTAGTATCATTAATGAATGAGATTGAGTGAGGAATTTAGCGGGTCATGGTATCAAACATCTGTCAATTCACCTGAGTTACTGTAGGTTGAAAAAAAAAAAAAAGGCTAAACTTTTTATTGTAGATTTCTTAGTTCAATTTTTTTCTAAAATAGTTCTCTGCACATACCTTGAAAAGTTCCTCATTTGTCTGGTATGTCAGAGAATGATTTTAATAATCCACATTAGTAAATACTTTAGATAACTAAAGCTTACTGCAGTATGTGTCAGAACTTTTTTCTTTTAGCACTTTTTTTTTTTAACGTTTACTTATTTATTTTGAGAGACAAAGAGAGCATGCACATGAGCAGGGGAGGGGCAGAGACAGAGGGAGAAGCAGAATCCTAAGCAAGGTCTTTGCTGTCAGCACAGAGCCTAATGTGTGCTTGATCCCATGACTTGTGAGATCATGACCTGAGCTGAAATCAAGAGTAAAACACTCAATGAGCTGAGCCACCCATGCGCCCTTGGCATTTCTTTTAATGTGTAGAAGGATGTTTGTTAATTATTGTTTCAGCATCTTGAATGTAATTCTTTATTAAAAGATTATGCATTTATAGGCTGTTATGGATCAAGATACAAATAATCACAAACAGAATTTTGAGGAAGATGCTTGACATGTCCAGAGCATTAAAAAAAATGCCTTTACTTTCATATTTAATAGATAAAAGGTGGCCAGTACTGGTATTCACAGTGAGTGGTTCTCATCACTTGTGTCAGTTACTTTAAGGTACCTTTTAGAAATGCATATTATCAGGCTCCACCCTCAGACTTATAAAGTCAGATTTATTTGCACGTGCCCTGAATAATTGCTTATGTCTTCTACACTTTGATTGACCACATACTTCTATTGAGAAAATACATTACTTTTCTTAGATCATTTAGTTTGGCCTAGTAAAACTCCCAGGGATTCTTTTATCACTTACCAGATCCTAGAACTCCCACTTATGTAGTTGATTTTTATTAGCTCAAATGCAGGATTTTATATTGCTTATTCCTGTTAAACTGAATCTTATTCCAGTCCATTGTTTATTTTATTTTTAATTTAAACTCTATCAGGTAAAAAATAATCTACTTAGCAGACACTCAGTAAGTTCGTATTATTTGTTAGAAACATTGATCTGTCCTTATTTTAATGAGTAAACTTAATTTTTTTAGAGCACTTAGGTTCACAGCAAAATTGAGCAGAAAATACAAAGAGTTCTCACATACTCTCTGCTGCACACTTGCACAACCTGCCACTATCAGCAGCATCCTTCACTAGAGTGGTTTGTTACTTGTGAACTGAGAATGTGTAATCTGCTATTATTGGATATAGCCATTTTATAGATATCAATTATATTAATTGATGGTGCTTTTGAATTCTGATTATTGTTGCTGATTTACTGCCCGCTGGATCTGTCCATTTCCTTTCTTTTTTTTTTTTTTTAATCTTTATTTATTTTTGAGAGACAGAGCACAAGCAGGGGAGGGGCAGAGAGAGAGAGGGAGACAGAATCCGAAGCAGGCTCCAGTCTTTGAGCTGTCAGCACAGAGCCCAACCAGGAGATCATGACCTGAGCCAAAGTCAGACTCTAAACCGACTGAGCCACCTAGGCGCCCCAGGATCAGTCCATTTCTGATGGAGAAGTATTAGAGTCTGTAATAGGGGATACATCAATTTGTCCTTGCAGTTCTACCAGTTTTGCCTCTTGTATTTTGATGATCTATTGCTAGATGGATACACATTAAGGATTGTTATGTCTTCCTGGAGTATGCACTGCTTTATCATTATGTAATATCCTCAATGTATTTTCCCACTCTGAAGTTTTTATATTACCTTTACTTACTCTCTGATGTTCTTTTCTTTAGGTAGACCCAAGTTCTGGCCTTTATCATTTTCCTTCTCTTTGAAGAGCTTTTTTAACATTTCTTGCCTTGCTGGTCTACCGGTAACAAATTATGTCAGTTTTTGTTTGTCCAAGAAAGTATTTCTTCTTGTCTTTTGAAGGATAATTTCACAGGGTACAGAATTCTAGGTGTGTGGAGGTTTTTTTCCCCCTCTAAATACTTTACATATTTCAGTCCAAAAAATAAATAAGTAAATAAATAAATATTTCACTTCACTCTTTTGCTTGCATGGTTTCTGAGGATAAGTTAGATATAATTGTTATATTTGCTTCTCTGTAGGTAAGGTGTCCCCCCGCCAGCTTCTTTCAAGATTTTTTCTTTACTTTTTATTTTCTCAAGTATGAATATGATATATCTAAGCTATATTTTGGGGGGCATTAATACTGTTTGGTGTTTTTCGGACTTCTTATATCTGTAGTTTGGTATCTGACATTTATTTGGGGAATATTCTCCATTGCCTCAAATACTGCTTCCATTCCTTCCTTTCTCGCTTCTGGAATTCTCATTACTACCCTTCATAATGCCCCACAGGTGTTACATATTCTGTTCTTATTGTCTTTCTTTAGTCGTTTTGTCTTTGTTTTTCAGTTTTGGAAGTTTCAATTGGCATAACCTCAAACTTGGAGATTCCTCCCTTAGCCATGTCTATAATAAGCCCATAAAAGACATTCATTTCCATTAGAGTGTTTAGTTCTCTAGCATTTCTTTTTGATTCTTTCTTAGGATTTCCATCTCTCTGCCTCCATTATCTGTTTTTGCACATTGTCTACTTTTTCCATTAGTGCTCTTAGCATTAACCATAGTTATTTTAAATTCTTGGTCTGATAATTCCACTATCCCTGCCATATCTGACTCTAGTTCTGATGTTTGTTCAGTCTCTTCAAAGCTGTATTGTTTGCCTTTTGATAAGCCTTGTACTTTTTGTTAAAAAGTAGACATGACATACTGGATGAAAAGAATTCCAATAAATAGACCTTTAGTAATATGGTGGTAAGCAGGGAGGTGGAGAGGTTGGTGTTCTGTAGTCCTCTGCTTAGTCTTTTAGTGAGTCTGTGGCCCTTGGCTATTAACTTCAACAGTGACTCAGTTTTTCTCCCTTAGGTGGGACAGGATGCCTAGAGGAGGCTGGAGTTGGGTATTTCCCTACGCCTGATAGGTTACCTCTGATAAAACCCCATAAGTTTAGGCTCCAGTAAAACAGTTTGTTCTGAGGGCAGGCCTTATTAAGAGTAGATTGTTCTATAGTATTAAAATGGTTACTTTTCCCCTCCCCATGCCAGAAGCTTGAGAAAATTTCTCTCTATTATTCCCCGTGAGCACTTGGTAGAGCTCCTGGAAGTTAGGCTTACGAAGTATGGGGCCTCCCTATGACTGGGTCTCCTTGGAGTTTTTGATGCTCAGACTTGTCCAGACTTCAAAAATTTCTCAGTTATAGGTAAGGTTTTTCCTACCCCAGCACTGGTTCCTGCAGAGATTTCTGCTCTGGTATGTTGTGATTTTCTGTATCTGCCACTCTCTCCAATTTTAGGGGACAGTGGTGTGCCCTGTGATCTGATTTCTTTGATGAGTCTAAACAGAGTTGTTGATTTTTCAGTTCAACTTTTTCCTGGTTAGGATGGAGCAGTGTATAAGCTCTTCACAGGCCAGACTAGAAATGAGATATCCCTGTCCTTTTAGTTTTACGTTGTTCATAAAACTGTTTAGTCCCCTGTGTTGGTATCATTTCGTTAACCAGCACTGTTATGAATCTATACATAACTACATTCCAGACTAACTTTATCCGTCTCTTCTGCAAATGGATGTTGGAAAGTTTTGTCAGATACTTAAGTGGGTGTGCATTCACTTCATTTTTGGTTACCTGGTTCAACCCTGTCCAGTTTTGAAGATAATTTTCTTTGACGTGGAAGAAGGAAAAAAAATAAACAGGAGTTACTGAGCTTTATTTTCTGTCTGTTATCTGTTAAAATAACACCAGCTTCTCTAAGTAGTAATCGTTTTTTTCTGTTTTTTTGCTTATTGTCAGCATAGCTTAATAACACTTTTTTGTGACCTTTAGTACCTTGGCAATCTTCATTTTCTTCTTGGCTTTGCCCTTTATAACTTTTTCCATACAGATACAGTCATTATTTCAAATGTAATTTGGATAATTCAATTAATCTCCTTTTTTTGTGCCCTTTAATAATTCTGGGCTTACCCAAGAATTCCTTGTGCAGCCTCATTTCTTTCTTATTGGTATCTTTTGCAATTTCATTATCAGATTTTTATTTATTTTTATTTTTGAGAATAATAACGACAGCGTATACATGTTGAGTGTTTACTATATGCCAGGAGCATATAAAAGGTTTATATTGTGTTTTCACAAGAGTTCTGTGAGTGATTATTTCCTTCACTGGGCAGAAAGTGAAGCTCAGTCAGCGACAAGATAAGAATTTGCTTGTGGTCTCCCACCTGCTAGGCGGGAAACTGAGATTCAGACCTAGGTGTTACAGCTCCAGACTCTTAGCCACATGTTACACAGCTGCTCATTATGTTTCCTTGTACTACAGGTTTATAGTTTTAATCTGAATGAAGTATAAACTATGAATTTTGTGAATTTTCATTATTTGTAGGAGTCCATAGGGTTAGTGGATGTTTTTTATAGTTAAGATTTTTGGTAAACGTGTTTGTTTGGCATCTAGGCCCTTTCCTGTTTTTGCTATAACCCATTTCCCATTGCTCTCATTAAAAATGCATAATTGTTTCTAATTAACTTATAGATCCATCATCTGTATACTTAAAAAAAAAAGTAACCTGCCTTCCAAAATTAAATTTTAAAATAAGTATTTTCATTTATATTGCTGTTTCTTATTAAAATATATGAAATTTTCTAGATTTTGTCCTTATAATACAGTTTTTACATTTCATTTCTTCTGCGTTCTTATTTATGCAAATACTTTAGTAGTTCATCATTATTATTGCATTACTCGTGAAATAATACAGAGATGATGTGTATCTACAAAGGTTATTTTTCTGTGAAACACTTTCTCATTTGTCTGTCTCATTCCCATCTGTGGTTCCTATTAAATTTGTATGGATTTTACTTTGTGGGAAATAGACATAAAATTTACATCTGAAAATGATGTGAGATTTTTATATTTTTTGGAGCTTGTACATTTTTCTTTTTGTTTACATTATCTTCTCATAGTCTTTTAATGTAATTTTTAAAAATAAGAATAAAATGTGAGATTGTATAAAGTTTCTAGATAAACTGTTTTATAGCTACCTTGTGGTTATCTCTACTTGTTAGCAAGTAGCATAATTAAAACTGTTTCCTCTTCCTAGCGAATGGGCAACTTTGCTTGAGAATGCTGTAGTGTTTTATGTAACTCTTGAGCCTGTAGTGTCCTGATAACCATACAACTAAATCGTCATTTAGATAAAGAGAGGAAAGCAGTTGCACCCATGGGCAATTAACTTTTTTATTAATAAGCTGTTAGACAATTAAGGGGAGCTTAGACAGTCTCTCGAGTGTGGTATTGTACTAAGTCCCGGGTAAATAACCTTGTTGGTGTGCTGGCTTGTTTTTCGTTGTCAGGGTGCCCATTCCGTCACAGTGATCCAGAGCTGCTGAAGCAGAAGTTGCAGTCATACAAGATCTCTCCCGACGGGATAAGCCAGGTAGGTCAGACGCTGCCGCACATCCTCAGTAATGAGGAGTCAGACAGTCGCTGAGTTTCACTTACGGTTCTTGCAGTGGCGCTTTGTACTGCTTGTCAGGGCTCACACCACACATCCTGTCTTCTGCATGAAGTAAGCTAAAGCTTTGACTTGCCTGGCTTAGATTCCTTGGAAATTCTAGTTCTCCTGTCTGCCAGGCTGCAGTCTTATTTTTCTTGGTAAGAAAGGAAGCTGGAAACCTTTTTTCTCTCAATTTGTTTTATTATCTCAATTAGGAGTATTTAAAAAAAATAAATTTTTAGAGGAATACATTGAAGGTTATTAACGAAGCTGAAAAGTAATGGCATCATATTTTATTTTGGGAAATTTTCTGTGCTGCTTATAGGTTAAAGCAGATATAATATAGTGGCTAATGTTCTGATTGGCATCAACTCTTACCATGTTAAAGCTATACTTCTAAGGGCGTCTGGGTGACTAAGTCAGTTAAGCTTGACTTCAGCTCAGGTCATGATCTCCTGGTTCGTGAGTTCGAGCCCCACTTTGGGCTCTCTGCTTTCAGCACAGAGCCTGCTTCGGATCCTCTGTTCCCTTCTCTCTCCCTGCCCCTTCCCTGCTCATGTTCTCTGTCTCTCTCTCAAAATTAAGTAAACATTAAAAAAAAATCTACACTTCTAATGGTAGTTCATAGGGTTGAATAATCTGTCAAAAATACTTTGGTAAATAATTGAGATAAAAAAAAGAAATGTTCAAGTGTAAAACCAAATATTTAAGAGTAATTTAGTAAATGTGCTTTAAAAAATATTGTGACATTGCAAAGGCTGCTGTCTCTATGTGCTCTTGAATTGACTTGGGATTTGAAGTTAAAGAGGAGTATCTGCTTCCTTAGTTTAAGAAGAACAATACATGTTTTAGAGCTGTGACATTCAAATCATTATATGTCCTTAATTATTTTTTCTTAAAGTAATTACTGTACAAAACTCTACTTTTTTACTATGTCCAAACTTTGAATTTAACTTATTTCAGATCTTGAGAGTTTTGTGGTTCTCTGGCTAAGGCAGTGGTCAAAGTGCTGTTTTGAAATGCAAAGAATCGTATAAATCCTGCTCCTACAGAACCAGAGTCTGAAAGAAAACATGCCAAGTGTGATGAGAGATGTACACATAGAATGTCTTAGATCTTCTGAAGAGGGTGGCCTATATATAACCAAATAGGGGAGGCCAAGGAACACTATCTGGAAGAGATACTCCATTGTTTTTTTGTTTTATTTTTTCCAGTTTTTATTTTAATTCCAGTTAGTTAACATAGAGTGTAGTACTAGCTTCAGGTGTACAATATAGTGATTCAGCACTTCCGTACATCACCCTGTGCTCATCAGAACAAGTACACCCCTTAATCCTCATCACTTATTTATTTATTTTATTTTTTTTTTTCAACGTTTATTTATTTTTGGGACAGAGAGAGACAGAGCATGAACAGGGGAGGGGCAGAGAGAGAGGGAGACACAGAATCGGAAACAGGCTCCAGGCTCTGAGCCATCAGCCCAGAGCCCGACGCAGGGCTCGAACTCACGGAGCGCGAGATCGTGACCTGGCTGAAGTCGGACGCTTAACCGACTGCACCACCCAGGCGCCCCCTCATCACTTATTTAATAAACCATTCATCCACCCCTCCCCTCTGGTAACCATGAATTTTTTCTTTGTAATTAAGAGTCTGTTTCTTGCTTTGTCTCTCTTTTTTCTTTGTTCATTTGTTTTGTTTCTTAAATTCCACATATGAGTGAAATCATATGGGATTTGTCTTTCTCTGACTGGCTTATTTCATGTAGCATACTCTCTAGCTCCATCCATGTTGTTGCAAATGGCAAGATTTCATTTTTTTTTATGGTTGAGTAATATTCCATTGTATATGTGTATATACCACATCTTCTTTATCCATTCATCCATCCATTGATGGACACTTTGGCTGCTTCCATATCTTGGCTCTTGTAAATAATGCTTCTATAAACATGGGGGTCCAATTATGCTTTTGACTTCATAGTTTGTATTCTTTGGGTAAATACCCGGTAGTGTGATTGCTGGATCATAAGGTAGATGTTTTTTTTTTTTTTAACATTTTGAGGAACCTCCATACTATTTTCCACAGAGGCTGTACCAGCTTGCATTCCCAACAGCAGTGCACAAGAGTTCCTTTTTCTCCATATCCTTACCAACACGTTGTTTCTTTTGTTGTTGATTTTTGCCATTCTGTTGGGTATGAGGTGATATTGTAGTTTTGATTTGCATTTCCGTGATGGTTAAGTGATGAGGTAAACATCTTTTCATGTGTCTGTTGGCCATCTGTATGTCTTTTTTGGAGCTGTGTCTCTTCAGGTCTTCTGCCCTTTTTTTTTTTTCCATTATTTAATTTATTTTTGAGAGAGACAGGGCATGAGCAGGGGAGGGGCAGAGAGAGAGGGAGACACAGAATCTGAAACAGGCTCTGAGCTGTCCACACAGAGCCCAACACAGGGCTCAAACTCAGGAATGGTGAGATCATGACCTAGGCCAAAGTCAGACACTTAACCGAGTCACCCAGGCACCCCTGCCCATTTTTAATTGGATTATATGTTCTTTGGGTGTTGAGTTTTATAAGTTCTTCATATATTTTAGATACTAACCCTTTATTGGATATGTTATTGCAAATATCTATTCCCATTCCATAGTTTGCCTTTTAATTTTATTATTTCCTTCATCATATAGAAACTTTTCATTTTGTTATTATTTATTTTGAGAGTGCACGTGTGAGTGTGCATGCAAGTGGGGGAAGGGCAGAGAGAGGGGGAAAGAGAATCCTAAACAGGCTTCATGCCCAGCGCTGAGCCTGATGTAGGGCTTGGTCTCACAACCCTGAGATCATGACTTGAACCAAAATCAAGAGTCGGATGCTTAATTGAGAAACTTTTCATTTTGATTTGGTCCTAGTAGTTATTTTTACTTTTGTTCCCCTTGCCTCAGGAGACATCTAGAAAGAAGTTGCTACAACTGATGTCAAAGAGGTTATTGCCTATGTTCTCTTCTAGGATTTTTATGGTTTCAGGTCTTACATTTAGGTTTTTACTCCACTTTGATTTTGTGTGTGTGTGTGTGTTTGGTGTAAGGAAATGGTCTAGTTTCATTTTTTGCATGTTGCTGTCCGATTTTCCCCAGCACCATTTGTTGAAGAGATTTTCTTTTTCCCTTTGGATATTCTTTCCTGCTTTGTCAAAAATTAACTGACCATGTAATTGTAGGTTTTTTTTTTTTTTTCTGGGCTTCCTATTCTGTTCCGTTGATCTATGTGTCTATTTTTATGTGAGTACCATACTGTTTTGATTATTACAGCTCTGTAATATAACTTGAAGTGTGAAAATGTAATGCTGTCAGCTTTGCTTTGCTTTTTCAAGATTGCTTTGGCTATTCAGGGACTTTCGTGGTTCCATACAAATTTTAGGATTGTTCTAGTTCTATGAGAAATGCTGATGGTATTTAGATAGGGATTGTATTAAATGTGTAGATTGCAGTAAAGATATTTTAACAGTATTTGCTATTCCAGTCCATGAGCATGGCTTGTCTTTCCATGTTTTTGTGTCATTTTCACTTTCTTTCATCAGTGTCTTAGAGCTTTCAGAGTACAGATCTTTCACTTCTTTGGTTTGGTTTATTCCCAAATATCTCATTACTTTTGGTACAATTGTAAAAGATAATTGTTTTCTTAATTTCTGTTTCTGCTGCTTCGTTATTGGTGTGTAGAAATGCAGTAGATTTCTGTACTTTGATTTTTTTTTTTTTTTATCCTGTGATTTTACTTAATTCTTTTATCAATTCTAGGGGTTTTTTGGTGGAGTCTCAAAATTTCTATATTCAGTATCATGTAATCTGCCAATAGTGAAAGTTTTACTCTTTACTCTTCTCCTCCCCACTGTTGTTATATTTTATATTCTATTATTTTGCGAGTTCCTTGACTGATTTTTTATAGAAATACTCATTTGTACTGCTTTTGGGTTTCCTACCTTTATATTGTCACTTCTGGTCTCTCCTTTCCAAAATGTCCCCTTAATATTTCTTGAAAGACTGGTTTAGTGGCCATGAACTACTTTAGGTTTTATTTGTCGGGGAAACTCTTTATCTCTCTTTCTGTTCTGAATGATAGCTTTGCTGGATAGAGTATTTTGGCTGCGGTTTTTCCCATTCATCACTTCGAATATATCATGCCACTCCCCTCTGGCTTGGAAAGGTTCTGTTAAAAATAATCTGCTAGCCTTATGGATTTTCCCTTGGAAGTTATTATCTTCTTTTGTCTTACTGCTTTTAATTTTTTTTTCTTTATCAGTACATTTTGCTATTTCATTACAACATATCTTGGTGTCAGTCTGCTTTTGTTGATTTTGATGAGAGTACTCTTTGACTCTTAGATCTGGATATCTGTTTCCTTCCCCACTTTAGGAAAGTTTTCAGCTATTATCTCTTGAAATAAAGTTTCTGCCCCCTTTCTCTTTCTTCTTCTGGGACTCCTATAATACAAATGTTACTATGTTTGATGGAGTCACTGACTTCCCTACGTCTATTCTTGTTTTGCAGAATTCTTTTTTTTTCTCTTGTTCATTTTGATTACTTTCCATCACTGTCTTCTAGGTCATTAATTCATTTCTCTGCTTCTAGCCTGCTGTTCATTAAGCATGTTTCTCATTTTGTGTATCATACCCTTTTTCTCTGCTATGTTATTTCTTATCTTTGTGTGAAGGGTCTCATTCATGTCTTCCACTGAGTATCCTTATTACCATTATTTTAAATTCTCTATGAGTTATGTTACTTATATCTGTTTCACTTAGGTATTTGGGTGTGGCTTTGTCCTTTTACTTCATTTGGGATACATTTCTTTGTCTCCTCATTTTGACTAAGTCTCTGTACCTCTTTCTCTGTGTTTGGAAAGTCAGCTATGTCTCCTGTTCTTGAGGGTAATGCCCTTATGAAAAAGTGGTCCTGTACTTCCTTGCCTTGTAGTGATCCCTGTTCCCCCCAGCCTGACACTTCTGGGAGTGTCTCCAGTGTGTACTGCGTGCAATCTGCTGTTTTGTCCTGGCCTAATCTTTCTGGCAAGTTATCTGCAAAGGCTCTCTTTGCCTTTTGTGAGTAGCATTTCATCCCTTTCCTGAAGGTGACATATTTTAGCTAGATGTGTTGTGATCTGTGTATGAAATGAGACCTACTTCCAATGTCACCAGAACCAAGGCTCTGCAAAACTCCCATGTGAGGAGACGTGGTGTGAGCAGGTGTTTGGGCTAGTCTTCTGGGAAAGGGGATCTGAGCTCTGAGATTGAGGCAAGGTGAGTGGGAAGGGTGATTCCACCATTGTGTGTGGGGGGGGGGGGGGGCGGTGGGCAGGGCTTGATATAAGCAAGTTAGGTAGCAAATGTTGGTGCTGCACAGCTTCCCGTAGGTGGCTCTGTGCTTATGCTGAGGGGCAGGGGAGGGAAATGGCACCCGCATTTTCTTTTGTTCCCAGAGGGATCTCTCTGTGAACACTGTCTCTCTGGGCTATGCTCTGAAATAAGTAACCCCCCCACTATGTGCTTAGGCACCCTTCAGATCGTTGTTTCCAGGCTGTATGTTCCTAAGCTGTTTTCCCTGCCTTTTTTCCGAGAGCAGTGCCAGTGCCCTCCAAGTTCTCCCAGAGCCAAGCCTGCTGACCTTTAAAACTCTAGGCTTTAAGCCCTACTGGTTGCAAGAATTTATGAAATTCATTCCCTCTCACTTTCCAAGCCAACTGCTTTGGTGATTCCTTTTCCCCTGAGCTGCCTTGTGAGGTAGTCTGTCTCTTGCCCTTCTACGGCAACTGCAGCTCCCTCTCCACTGAAGTGGCCGCTGTTTCTCTATGTTTAGTTGTAGAGTTTGTTCTTTCCATCTTCAGGTCAATTTCTGGGGTATTTAAGATGATTTGATAGTTATCTAGTTATAGTCATGGGACAAGGTGAGCCTAGGGTCCTCCTACTCCGCTGCCACCTTCCAACCTCTGGAAGATCTACTCTTTGAATTATGCCTGGGTCAGGAGTGGAGGATGGGGAGTGGGAATTAAAAGAAGAGAATGCAGGGGCGCTTGGGTGGCTCATTTGGTTAAGAGTCCGACTTCAGCGCAGGTCATGATCTCACGGTATGTGGGTTCAAGCCCCACATCGGGCTCTGTGCTGACAGCTCAGAGCCTGGATCCTGCTTCAGATTCTGTGTCTCCCTCTCTTTGCCCTTCCCCCACTCGTGCTCTGTCTCTCTCTCAAAAATAAATAAACGTTAAAAAAAATTTTAAAAAAAGAATGCAAGAATAAAAAGCAGTAAGTATACAGATTATTAGGATTTGACGCTTAAGATAATGGAAGTGCTATTACATAAACATTAATAGACGAGAGAAGTAAATTGGTTTGTGAGATTAGGTTTAGAGGTGGGATATTTAAATGGCAGACAGAATGTAGATTTGTGCTTCATTAGAGAAGTTAAAAGTGGAAATTTGAGGTTCTTCCCAGTTAGAAATGTAGAACTGTAGGGTTTGAGGAGACAATAGGAAGCTATTCACTTTTATGGAGCCACATAGGATGTGACATGCCATGGGTATGCAGCTAATAGGTCAGTGATAGAACCAGATTTAAAGCCAGGCCTTCTGAATCCACGGGTTTTGATTTGTTTTGTTTTTTCCCCTCTCTCAGCGCCAGTTTACTTGAGGGTGATTATCATGAGTTTTGTGTGTTGTGTGTGTGTGTGTGGTGGGGGGGAGGTGGGTTGGAGGAGAAAGGGAGAACAAAGTAATGGAGAGAGGGGGTAGAGAGTCAAAAACCATGTCTTAAAATGGAGGCTTGGCTAACACTTCCCTTTTGCCAGCAGAGGGAAGCAGAATCGGAAAGACTGAACAAAAAAGGGAGAGGAGGGGAAATACATTAGGGAAACGAAGTATCATACAAGTCTCAGAGAATTTTGAGGAGAGGGTCCACAGGTGTCCTTCACAGCAGAGAGAGGGGGACTGAGAAAAGGTGGTGACTGGGTGCGTTGAGTGGGTTACCCAATTTCGATTTGGTGAAAGGTATCATTGTAGTGGTAGAAATCAAAAGCCAGAACACATTTGCTTAGAAGATAAGGGATTGAAAGACAGCACATTGGATCTGTAGATAGTGATATAAGTAGGCTTTTCAAGAAATGTGCTGGCGAAAGAGATGACAGGGTGATACTAGTTTAAACATCTTGTGATGGCTTAGAGGAGATCTGAACCTGTTTGTATCTTGAGGGTAATCTTAATAAAAATACTTTTAAAAAGATAATCCCTCTTGAATTAAGCAAAATTAACTTTTCTTTCCTTTATGACTATATTGTACATGCCTTTGCTCTTAAACTTATTACACAAGATTATAATTATTTAACCGTTCATCATCCCCTCTAACTTGTAAGTTACCTGAAACGAGGATTAGATTTTTTTTTTAACTTTATCTCTCATAGTAATTCAGTGAGTTTGCACTTGGTAGCTGCTTTAAAAAAAAATGTTGGAGAAGTAAGTGGGCGTAGCTTTTGTATGAGTTGGATGCTAGGTTGTGCTTGGAGGGGTGCAGAAAGAGCCACATGGGAATTCAATGACACAAGTGAAAATCTTATTGAAGAAAGGAGTCTGTATACTTGCACAAAAGGATAGTGACAGAAAAAGGCATATCTTTCTGCCCATTTGGGAATATAGAGAAAAATGTAGAGGTGTGGAACAAAGGGAAATTGGTGGAGTAGATTAAGAGGCCTTAACTCTAACTTGCAAAGGAAAAGGTCTGGTTATTAGCTTAGAGGAGAGGTTAAGAATGGTGTTCTGGATGTAGGAAAGGTTGGGAACTGTTGACAGTAAATTTGATAGGGAATCTAGAAAAAGAATTAACTAAAGGCTTTTTTAGCCATCATAAAGAATCACTTTTTTAAAAATACAGGCAATTACTGTGTCTATTGAGAATATCACTATTTTTATTTAATAGTAATAACTACGTGTTGGAAGGAGGAGGAAGGACAGTAAAATATCCCCCAAACTGAGAAGGCAGTTTGAGACCGAGAAACTAAAGAGGCAACTCCATTCAGTCTACACAGCGTTTTATTCAGGGTAACTTACTGACAGGATTGAACAGGCAGTGACCTGGATAGCTGAACAGCTATTTTCCTTAGAGTCCAGACTTCAGTCCGTGATTTTATAGAGTAAGGGGACACTGGAGGGCTCTGTCTTGCAGTCAGAGGATCTACGAACACTTACCTAATTGATAGCTAACATTTAACAGAACTCGTGTGGCCATCTGTGAGTTAGGAAGGGGGAGAAACTATGTTATTTCTAATTGTTACCTAATCAGATTTAGGAAAGACCAGAACAATCCTTCCTGTGTTCTGGTCAGGGAATACTTTAACCTCCAAGGGGCCTGGAATATGTAGCACTTAGTGAGGTCATCATGTGGACATGGACAAGGTGGTGGGCCAAAGATGGAGTCACTATGGTCTGCACTCCTACACTTGTACATGTTTTGCTTTTGACTCCATTGCATTCCTCCATTTACCCTCAGTCTCTAAGCAGATCCTTTGCTGAGTTGAAGCTGACTAGTGATTTCCACATCAGCCTTTGGACTTGCATGGTAACCTTTTATCTGAGATGAACACAGATGTATAGTGCATGTGGGCAAGCTGTAAATAATATTTTGCTTTCAATTGATGTCTTTTTTGAGTGGATCTCAGTAGAATGAAGCAGCTGGGAGACTGTGTTCTAAAGGGCAAAAAGTTGATGAATGAAAAATCCATGTAAAACATTTTGATAAATGCTCAGTTGCAGGTTGGCATGAGTGCAAATTAGATCTTAAAAACTCCAAGGGCACTTTAAAATAGTGGAAAAAAAGTAAAGATAAACATTAAAATGCATGTAAGGTAAAACTCAATGTAGCTACTTTTATTTCAGAGAACTACTTGAGAAAGATACCTTCCACTATAAAAAATACTTAGATGCTAATAATCAGAATCTTGATGATCAGAAAAGAGATCATTGTGAGTTACATGGCATCACCTACTTTTTTTTTTTTTTAATACAATTTATTGCCAAGTTAGCTAACATACAATGTATACAGTGTGCTCTTAGCTTCGGGAGTAGATTCCCATGATTCATCGTTTACATATGACACCCACTGCTCATCCCAACAAGTGCCTTCCTCAATACCCATCATGCATTTCCCCCTCTCCCCTACCCCCCTCATCAACCCTCAGTTTGTTCTCTGGTTTTAAGAGTCTCTTATGGTTTGCCTCCCTCTCTGTCTAAAACTATTTTTTCCCCTTTCCTTCCCCCATGGTCCTTAGGTTTCTCATTTTCCACATATGAGTGAAAACATATGATATCTGTCTTTCTGTGCCTGACTTATTTCACTTAGCATAATACCCTCCAGTTTCGTCCACATTGTTGCAAATGGCAAGATTTCATTCTTTCTCATTGCCAAGTAGTATTCCATTGTATATATAAACCACATCTTCTTTATTCATTCATCAGTTCATGGACATTTGGACTATTTGCATAAATTTGGCTGTTGTTGATAGTGCTGCTGTAAACATTGGGGTATGTGTGCCCCTATGAATCAGCAGTCCTGTCTCCTTTGGGTAAATTCCTATTAGTGCTATTTATTGGTGGGGCATCACCTACTTTTTAAAAAAAGTACATTCATAGGATCACTTTTCTCCCTTTTTGAATGAGCTTGATACTCAAGCTTCAGAAAACAACAGTTGAACAACAGAATAAAGCCAAAGAGAATGGGCAGCCTGCATTTATCTCTCAACTGTCCCCCTACTACATGATTTCAAGATTTATTTGAAAACTGCTATAATCAAAACAATGTGATATTAGAGAAATGATAAACATAGAGATAAACTGGGAAAAATTAAAATCCAGAAATAGACCCACATATTTAAAAATGGGCAACTGACTTTTTTAAAGTTTGTTTATTATTTGAGAGAGAGAGAGAGAGAGAGAGAGAGAGACAGAGAGCGTGCATGCAACTGGGAGAGAGAGAATTCCAAGCAGGCTCTGCGCTTTGAGCATGGAGCCTGATACAGCACTCAAACTCATGAACACTGAGATAATGACCTGAGCCAAGGTTGGAAGCTTAACAGGCTGAGCCACCCAGGTGCCCTGTAAATGGCAACCAGATTTTTTTTAAGTTCAGTTTTATTTATTTTGAGAAAGAGAGTGAGTGGGGGAGGGACAGAAAGAGGGAGAGAGAGAATCTTAAGCAGGCTCCATAGTGTCAGTGCAGAGCCTGATGTGGAACTCAAACCCATGAACTGTGAGATCATGACCTGAGCTGAAATCAAGAGTCAGCAGCTTAACACACTGAGCCAATGGGCAACCAATTCAATAGGAAAAGGATAGTCTTTTCAATAAGTTGTTGTAGAATAATTGAATGTCCATATGCAAAAAAATAGAAAGAACCTAGACACATACCTCAAATCTTACATAAAAATTAAATTGAAGTGGATTATAGTCCTAAATGTAAAATGTAAACTCTCAACCTTGGGTTTGGTATGTTCAATGAAAGAAAAATATTGATAAATCATACTTTGTCAAAGTTAAAACTTTTATTCTGTAAAGACATTGAGAATAAAATAAGCCATAGACTGGAAGAAAATATTTGTAAGTCACACATTTCAAAAAATAATTTGTATCCAGAATGTGTAAAGATATAAAGAACTCTTGGGGCACCTGGGTGGTTTAGTCAGTTGAGGATCCAACTCTTGATTTTGACTTGGGTCATGATCTGAGGGTCATGGGATTGGGTCCCACATTGGGCTCCACACTGAGCTCCCTCTCCCTCCTTGCCCATCTCCCCTGCTCATGCTGTCTCTAAATTAAAATTTGAAAAAAGATATAAAGAACTCTCAAAACTCAGTGATCAGAAACTCAATTTTTATTTTTATTTTTTTAACATTTATTCATTTTTGAGAGGCAGAAACAGAGCATGAGCGGGGGAGGGGCAGAGAGAGAGGGAGAACAGAATCTGAAGCAGGCTCCAGGCTCCGAGCTGTCAGCACAGAGCCCGACACAGGGCTTGAACCCACGAACCATGAGATCATGACCTGAGCTGAAGTTGGATGCCTAACCGACTGAGCCACCCAGGTGCCCCCAGAAAATCATTTTTAATGAATAAAAAGTTTGAACAGATATTGTATCAAATCCGTGGAAGATGAGCACATGAAAAAAAAACCTCACTATCGGGTATTAGGGAAATGCAGTTTAAAATTACAGTGAACACTATATGTCAAGTAAATTTAAAAAATTGATAATTCCAAATGCTAGTGAGGATATAGAATGACTGAAAGTTTGATACACTGCTGGAGGAAATCCAGTGGTAGAGCCATTGTGAAAAGCAGCTTGATAGTTTCTTATACTGTATGACCTAGTTATTACCACTGCTGTTTATACCTTTGAGATAAAAGTGTAAGTCCACACAAAAACTTGTATATAAATGTTTGTAGTTGCTTATTCTACTTGCCAAAACTAGTAACCCAATTGTTCTTCAGTGTGTGGCTGAATAAACAGATTGTGGTATAGTCATACAATGGAATATTACTCAGCAGTAAAAAGAGAACAAACTACTGGTAGACCCAATAGCACATATCATGCTAAGTGAAAGAAGCCATACTATGTGATTCCTTTTATGTTATATTCTGAAAAAGACATCTATAGGTACAGAAAACAGAGATTGCTGGGAGCAGGGCCCAGGTATTAGTTAGAAACAGATAAGGAAATACTTTTGGGTGATGGAAATGTTTTGTCTTGATTGTAGTGGGATAGCATGACTGAGTTTGTCCAGTTTTACAAAACTATGCACTGAAAGGGGTATATTTAATTGCATGAAAATTATACATTAAATTTTTTTGATTGAAAAAGACGGAAATAGCATAAGTAAGCCAAATATTCATCTTTTAAATAAAGAACTCAAAGTGTCAACATGTAATTTAGAATTATGTAGGTAACATCTTCTCCAAAGATGTTACTATAGCTCCAAATGGAAATGGTTAGAAATTGCCTCTTGGGGCAGAAGAAGAAGAAATGTGATGTGCAAGCTGTTGACATTAATTATTAGCCATACTATGTACTTAAATTTTTTTCTTCAGTTCCACATGTGTTACTTGATTCAAGGTTAAAAAAAAAGTTTCATGTTAAATATGAAGTTTAAGTTAAGTGATAATGTGCCTCATGGATAGATGACAAAAGAAGTGGTAATAGATGACTGTGACATCTTTGGGTGTGAGATTTTAACATTTATCCCTCTGTTCTTACAGACCTCCCACAGTATCTCGTCCATGGTTAAAAACTGTGAAACGTCTAGGGGTGCCTGGGTGGCTCAGTCGGTAACCGTCTAACTTCAGCTCAAGTCATGATCTCACGGTTTGTGGGTTCAAGCCCCGTGTTGGGCTCTGTGCTGACAGCTCAGAGGCTCATGCTCTATGTCTCTCTGTCTCTCAAAAATAAATAAACGTTGGGGGAAAAAAAAAAGAATTGTGAAAGGTCTAAGATTTTGCCCCACTTAGTTACTTAGTTCATGGGTGATGGCAGAAGGCATGAAAGTTGTAGCAGTAGTTGTAGTATATCAGCATTTTCTTGCACCATTCCCAGAGAGCGACATGAAGAAGGCCAGGTACCACTGGCATTTACCATGGGTTATGTTGGAAGAGAAAAATCCTGAGTGTAGGGAATCTGAATCTTTTTTTTTAAATTTTTTTTTTCAACGTTTTTTATTTATTTTTGGGACAGAGAGAGACAGAGCATGAACGGGGGAGGGGCAGAGAGAGAGGGAGACACAGAATCGGAAACAGGCTCCAGGCTCTGAGCCATCAGCCCAGAGCCTGACGCGGGGCTCGAACTCACGGACCGCGAGATCGTGACCTGGCTGAAGTCGGACGCTTAGCCGACTGCGCCACCCAGGCGCCCCCTTTTTTTTTTTTTTTTTTAATTTTTTTTTTCAACGTTTTTTATTTATTTTTGGGACAGAGAGAGACAGAGCATGAACGGGGGAGGGGCAGAGAGAGAGGGAGACACAGAATCGGAAACAGTCTCCAGGCTCCGAGCCATCAGCCCAGAGCCTGACAGGAATCTGAATCTTTTATAGTGGACAGTAGTAGCATGTCTCCTCTTTCATTCAGTGGAAGGCACTGTATCTTCTAAAGCTGTTCATTATATGCACATCCTTGAAAAGTGATCTGGAGCAAAACCCATTGTTTTCTCTGCTTGCAAAATGTCCAGAAATTTGAGACCCCTGGAAAATTATCTCTCAGTAGTACATAGCAGGTGATCAAGTGAATAAGTAATATATAAGTCTACAAGCTGTGCCGGCCATTTTTCTATTGGCACTTTCCCTTTTTCTCCTTAAAGTATCGGTATGCATTTTATTGTCAATTTCCTTTCATAATGTTTCTTTTAAAAATTTCCAGCAAGGTAATAATCCTTTCAGTTCTTCGTTAGATTGTTCAGTTAACCATATCTATCCATAGTTATTGCCTAATTTAGATAACTTACTGAGTTTTGGAATTTTAGTTTTCATTTTGCTTAAAAAGAAACTACAGTTTCATGATGAAACACTAATATTTCGAAATATAGAAATTTTAAGAATATGCATTCAAACTATTGAGAATAAAGTCTTTGATCTTAAATGCTTTTATTTTCCTGAAAATATTCTTTTTCTATTGTGATAAGGTACACCTCAAATGTTCATATTTTTTTTACTGGTGTCCATAATAGTGTGCTATATCCTATTTTAATGGGGAAAGTGTCTTTTTACTATACTAAAACACATATGGCATATCTTTAATTCTCACAGAGCTGAATCAATAAACAATAATTGCTGCCTACAGGCTAACCTAAAGGTGATAGTTCATTGTAATACATGCCACAATTGAGTTAACATCTTTTGTTATAATCTAGGAGTTCTTTTACTACTTAGTGGTTTTTTTTTCTTATTATATAGTAATGACTTCTGTGCCTGATTTGTCACTGGCCACAGTACAATTTGTAGCTACAGTACTTTATTTTTATATTTTGGCCTTCTTTGTGTCTAACACTATGATAGGGGCTTTACACAAGTAAACTGTATCTTGTTTGATTTTGCCAGAGTAGTAGCCTTTCCTAGAAAAGAAAGCTGAGGTTTGGAAAAGATAAAAGGCTGCTCAAAACCGTAGAGCTAATATACAAGAAGAGCAGGATTTATACCTCACCTGGCCCTGAAGCTCAGCCTGCCTCCACTGCATTGTTCTGTTTCTGTATAGTATTTTTCTTTTCTTATTTATTTATTTATTTATTCTTTTTTTTTTTTTTTTTTTTTACTTTAAATTCAGTTGAGATTCTCTTTGGTTTCTTTCAGGGAAGGTCATTAATGTGAAGTGAATTTTTATGTCCCTAAATTTGTGTATGTGGTTAACGCATTATTTAAACACTGGCAAATAATAAGAAACAAAGATGAGAATAAAGAATAACTCTTGAAGTATAAATTGTAGAAAGTAACAGTGTTTCCAAAGTCCTGGTTACTTTTTTTATTGAGTTGAAATCCATATAATATAAACATGTTAATAATTTTAAAGTATACAATTCAGTGCACTTAGTATATTCACAATGTTGTGCAACTACCACCTCTGTCACGTTCCAAACATTTTATCGTCCCCAAAGTACACTCTATTCATTAATCACTCCCCAGCACCTGGCAACCAGTGGTCTCTATGGATTTGCCTATTCTGGATTTTTCATGTAAATGGAATCACATAATATGTGACTTTTGTATCTGGCTTCTTTCATATAGTGTATTTTTGAGGTTCATGTTGTGGCATGTATCAATACTTTCCTCCTTTTATGGCTAAATAATATTCCAGTGCATGTCTATACCATATTTATCCATTCATCCATTGATAGACATTAAGTTGTTTCAGCCTTTTGGTTGTATAGTATAATAAAGCTGCTATGAACGTTTATATACGTTCATAGGTATTTGAGTACCTACTTTGAGTTCTTTGGGAGATAAACCTAAAAGTAGAACTGCTGGGTCATAAGGTAATTCTGTGTAACTTGAAGAGATATTGTTAAGAGGTTTTCCACGGAGACTGGATCGTTTTACATTCCCACCAGCAATGTTAGGAAGGTTCTGATTTCTCTACTTCCTTGCCAACAGTTACTTTCCCTTTTAAAAAATAATTATAGCTATGTTAGTTTTCTAGGACTGCTTAACAAAGTACCATAAATTGGGTGGTAAATTGGGTGGATTAAAAAAAAAACAATCATTGTCTCACAGTCCTAGAGGCCAGAAGGCCAACATCCAGGCGTTGGCAGGTTTGGTTCCTTCTGAGAGCCTTGAGGGAGTGAGTATCTATTCCAGGCCTCTCTGCTCGTCTCTGGTGGTTTGTTGGCAGTCTCTGGCTTAAAGACACATCTCTCCAGTCACTGCCTGCATTTTCACATGATGTTCTTACTATATGTTTTCACATCATCTTCCCTCTGTGAGTTCTTTGTTTCCTCTTTTTATAGGGATACCAGTCATAATGGATTAGGACTCACCTTCATGACTTCATTTTAATCTGATTACATCTGTAAAGACCCTTTCTCTGTCGGTCACATTCTGAGGTGGTGGGGATTGGGATTTCAGCATATCTTTTGTGGAGGAGACACACAGTTCAGTCCATAACCCAGTCCTAATAGGTGAGAAGTGGTTTTTTTTTAACCACATAAAAAAACATCGTGTTTTTATTTAACATTTTCCCGATGACTAATAAATTAGAGTATTTTTCATGTGCTTGTTGGCCATTTGTATATGTTTTTTAGAGAAATGTCTATTCAAGTCTTTTGCCTATTTTAAAATTCAGTTATCTTTTTATTATTGAGTTTAAGAGTTCTTTATATATCTTGGATTCTAGACCCTTATCAGATATATGATTCCTGCCTTAGTCCATTTGGGCTGATGTTAAAACAAATCACTGTAGGCTAGATGGCTTATAAACCTCAGAAATTGATTTCTCACTGTTCTGGAGCCTGGGAATTCCAAGATCAAGGTGCCAACAGAATCAGTGTCTGGTGAGGCCCTGCTTTCCTGGTTCATAGATGGTTGTCTTCTCATGGTGTCCTCACACAGCAGAAGTGGGAAGGAGCTCTCTGGGGTATCTTTTATAAGGGCAGTAATCACCTACCAAAGGCCCCATCTCCTAATACCATTACATTGGAGGTTAAGATTTAAACATATGCATTTGGGAGGGGGGCACAAACATTCACTCTATAACAGTGTTCAAATATTTACTCCCATCTTTTAGGTTGTTTGATCAACACTTTTTTAATAATGTCTTTTGATGGACAAGACTTTATGATTTTAATGAAAAGCCGGTATGGTTTTGTTGCTTCTGTTGTTGTTGCATGTAGTTTGGTGTTTTTGGTTTTGTTTTTTTGTTTTTTTTATGTTTATTTGTTTATTTTGAGAGAGAATGTGGGGGAGAATCCCAAGCTGACAGCACAGAGCCTGATGAGGGGCTCAATCCCATAAACTGTGAGATGATGACCTGAGCCGAAATCAAGAGTCAGGTGCTTAGTTGACAAGCCACCAAGACACCCCCGTTACTTGTAGATTTGATGTCATGTCTGAAAGTCCATTGCCAAATTCAATGTTACATTGACACCTATATTTTCTGGTTACAAATCTTATAGTTTTAGCTCTTACATCTAGGCCATTAATCCATTTGATTTAATTTTTGCATATGATAATAGCCTAAGGGTCCAACTTTATTTTTCATGTGGATAGCCAGTTGTCCCTGCACTATTTATGGAAAAGACTATTCCCCCATTATAATGGTCTTACACCCTTGTCAGAACTCAATTGGACATGGGTTGGGTTTATATGGATTTATTTCTGGGCTCTCAATTTTGTAGAATTGGTCTATATGTCTGTCTCTTTGCCAGTATGACACGTTTTTGATTAATGTAGCTTTGTAGTAAGTTTTGAAATCAGAAACTTTGAATCCTCTGGCGTTTTTGTTCTTACTCAATATTATTTTGGCTATTTAGAGTCCCTTGCAATTCCATATGAATTTGAAGATTGTCTTCTCCATTTGTGCCTTTGGAACTTTCATAGAGATTGCTTTCAGTCTATAGATAGCTTTGGAAAGTATTGATATGTTAACAATATTATTTTTCAATCCATGAATGAGGGACTTCTTTCCATTTATTTAGGTCTTTAATGACTTTCAGCAGTGTTTTGTGGTTTTCAGTACACATGTCTTTCACTTCCTTGGCTAAGTTTATTGCTAGATATTTCATTCTTGTGAATGCTATTGTTAGTGGAATTTCCATTTTCTGATTGTTCATTGCTTGTACTAAAAATACAACTGATTTCTTTATGTTGTATCCTGCAGCTCTGCTGAATTCACTTATTAGTTCTAGTAAGTGTTTTTTCAATTTTAATTTGATTCTTTAAGGATTTTTCCGCATATAGAATCATGGCATCTGTGAAGAGGTTATAGTTTTACCTTTTTGTTTCCATTTGGATGCCATTTATTTCTTGCCTAATTACTCTGACTAGAACTTCCAGTACCATGTTGAATAGCAGCAGTGAAAGTGGGCATCCTTGTCTTTTCTTGATCTGGGGAAGGCTTTCAAAATTTCACCATGATTGTGAGGTTACCTATAGGTTTTTCATAAGTGTCCTTTGATGTTAAGGAAGTTTTCTTCTATTCCTAGTTGATACGTGTATATATGTCTATTTAATCATGAAAAGGTGTTGGATGTTGTTAGAAGCTTTTTCAGCATCAATTGAAATGATCATGGGGTTTTGGTCCTTCATTTTGTTAATGTGATTTATTACATTGATGGGTATTCATATGTTGAACCACCTTGGCATTACTGGGATAAATCCGATTTGGACATGGTTTATAATACTTTCAATGTGCTGCTGGATTTAGTTTGCTGGTATTCTGTTGAAATTTTTGCATCTGTATTCATTAGGGATATTGTTTGCAATTTTCTTATGATGTCTTTGGCCTCGCTATCAGGGTAAAGCTGATCTCAGAGAATGAGTTAGAAAATGTTGACTCCTCTTCTATTTTTGGAAGAGTTTGAAAAGGATTGGTGTAAATTCTTTTCTAAATGTTTAGTGGAATTGACCAGTGAAGCCCTCTGGTACTGGGCTTTTCTTTGTTGAGAGGTTTTTTAACATACTGATTCAATCTCTGTCATAGGTTTCTTTAGATTTCCTACATGTTCTTGACTCAGTTTTGGACATTTATGTGTTTCTAGGAATTTATCCTTTTCATCTAGGTTATTTAATTGGTTGATGTACAGTTGTACCTAGAATTCCTTTATAATCCTTTTCATTTTAGGGAAGTCAGTAGTAATGTCCCTACTTTCATTTCTGATTTTAGTAATTTTAGTCTTTGCTTTTCTTTTCTTTTTTTTTTTTTTTTTTGAGAGAGAGAGAGAGAGAGAATATCTTAAGCAGGCTCCACACCCAGCACGGAGTCTAACAGAGGCTTGATCGCATAAACCATGAGTTCATGAACTGAGCCAAAATCAAGAGTTGGACATTTAACCGACTAAGGAGCCACCCAGGCATCCCTGATTTTTTTTTTACTTAATCTAGCTAAAGCGTTACCGATTTTATTGATCCTTCCAAAGAACCAACTTTTTAAAAAATTTTTCTCTTTTGCATTTCTGTTCTCTATTGTTTATCTTCACTCATTTATTTTAAAGATTTTTTTTTTCAATGCTTATTTTTGAGAAAGAGACAGAGTGTGAGCGGGGAAGGGGCAGAGAGCGAGGGAGACACAGAATCCAAAGCAGGCTCCAGACTCTGAGCTGTCATGACCTGAGCCAAAGTTGGACAGTTAACCAACTGAGCCACCTAGGCACCCTCAATCTGATCTTTATTTCCTTCCTTCTCTTGGTTTTGGGTTTAGTTTGCCCTTCTTTTTCCAGTTACTAAAAGCATAAAATTAGGTTATTGATTGAGATCTTTCTTCTTTTTTAAGTGTTCACACCTAGAAATTTTTCTTTGAGAACTGCTTTTATGATATTCTACATGGCTTGGTGGAGGTGTATTTTTGTTTTCATCCGTCTCAAAGTATTTTACAGTTTTCCTTGTGATTTTTTTTCTGCCTTGGTCCATTGATTGTTTACAAATGTGTTGTTTAATTTCCTTTCCTTGATTTCCTGTTCCAGTTTTCCTTTGGTTATAAGTTTCTCATTTCATCTCATGGTGGTAGAGAAGGTATTTTATATAATTCCAGTATTGTAAAATTTATTATTAGTACTTGTTTTGTCACATAACATATGGTCTATTCTGGAGAGTGTTCCTTCCATATGCATTTGAGAAGAAATGTATTCTGTTTTGGATAGAGTGTTCTGTATGTGCTTATTATGTCTACTTGGTTATAGAGTTAAATTTCATTTCCTTGCAGATCTTCTGTGCAGTTATTCTACCCATCACTGAGGGTGGGATAATAACGTTTACAACTATTATTTTAGAACTGTTTCTACCTTCAAGTCTTTTAGTTTTTGCTTCATGTATGTTTTGTGTCTCTTTTTTGATGTGTATATGTTTGTAATTATTACATCTTTTTAATGGCTTGACCCTTTTATCAGTATATAATATGCTCTTTTTGGCCTCTTGTAAAAATTTTTGACCTACAATCTATTTGGCCTGAAGTTGGTAAAACCATTCCAGGTCTTTTTTGGTTACTATTTACATGGATTATCTTTTCCTATCCTTTCACTTTCAATCTGAGTCTCTCCAAGAGAGCATCTAGTTTTATTTATTTTTTCCAATTTCTGAGATTGGAGAGCTTAATTTACATTTAAAATAATTACTGAGGGGGGCTTACAGCTTGAAGATGGCGGTGTAGGAGGACGCTGGGCTCACCGTCCTGCTGATCACTTAGATTCCACCCACACCTGCCTGAATAACCCAGAAAACCGCCAGAGGATTAGCAGAACGGAGTCTCCGGAGCCAAGTGCAGACAAGAGGCCCACAGAAGAGGGTAGGAAGGGCGGAGAGGTGGTGCGCGCTCTATGGACTGGCGGGAGGGAGCCAGGAGGAAGCCGGGGCGGAGGGGCAGCCCGCCGGCCAAGTAGAGCCCCGGAGTCTCGCTTGCAAAAGCGGAGGGGCCGGACGGAAGGTGTTCCGACAGCAAGTGGGACTTGACATCTGGAAGGTTATAAGCTAACAGCTCTGCTCGGAGAACGGGAGGGCTGGAGGACAATGGGAGGGAGAGTTGTTGAGCCCAGGGCGACAGAGCTCAGCTTGGCCGGGAACAAAGGCACTCGCCAGCGCCATCTCCCTCACCCATCCCCCAGCCAGAATCCCAAAGGGAACCAGTTCCTGCCAGGGAACTTGCTTGCACCACGCAAACACCCAATGCTGTGCTTCTGTGGATCCATCCTTCCGACAGGTCTGCCTCCCTCCTGGTGCCACAGGGCCCCTCCCGAAAAGGACCACTGAAGGCAAAGCGAGCTGAGTCTGCCCCTCCCGCCCCTGTGCACCTTGCCAATCCACCCAGCTAATACGCCATTTCCTCAGCACCACAAGCCTGGCAGTGTGCAAGTAGCCCAGATGGGCCACACCACCCCACAGTGAATCCCGCCCCTAGGAGAGGGGAAGAGAAGGTACACACCAGTCTGACTGTGGTCCCAGCAGTGGGCTGGGGGCAGACATCAGGTCTGACTGAGGCCCCTCCCACCAACGCAAGTTATTCAAGAAAGCAAAGGGGAAGTGCCCTGCAGTTCCGCACCACTCCAGGGACTATCCAAAATGATTAAATGGAAGAATTCCCCTCAAAAAAAACCTCCAGGAAATAACGAACTGATCAAAACTGACAGCTAACGAACTGATCAAAAACGATTTAAACAATATAACAGAAAGTGAATTTAGAATAAAGGTCATAAAATTAATCTCTGGGCTTGAAAACAGTATAAAGGACAGCAGAGAATCTCTTGCTACAGAGATCAAGGGACTAAGAAACGGCCAGGAGGAGCTAAAAAATACTATCAATGAGCTGCAAAATAAAATGGAGACAACCACAGCTCAGATTGAAGAGGCAGAGGAAAGAATAGGTGAACTAGAAGATAAAATTATGGGAAAAGAAGAAGCTGAGAAAAAGAGAGGTAAAAAATATGCAGGAGTATGAGGGGAAAATTAGAGAACTAAGTGATGCACTAAAGAGAAATAATCTACACATAATTGGTATTCCAGAGGAAGAGGAGAGAGGGAAAGGTGCTGCAGTTGTACTTGAAGAAATAATAGCTGAGAACTTCCTTGATTTGGGGAAGGAAAAAGGCATTGAAATCCAAGAGGCACAGAGAACTCATTCAGACGTAACTTGAATCGATCTTCTGCACGACTTATCATAGTAAAACTGGCAAAATACAAGGATAAAGAGAAAATTCTGAAAGCAGCAAGGGATAAACGTGCTCTAACATATAAAGGGACACCAATAAGACTCGTGACAGATCTCTGCTGAAACTTGGCAGGCCAGAAAGGAATGGCAGGAGATCTTCAATGTGCTGAACCGAAAAAAATATGCAGCCAAGAATCCTTTATCCAGCAAGTCTGTCATTTAGAAGAGAAGGACAGATAAAGGTCTTCCCAAACAAAAACTGAAGGAATTCGTCACCACTAAGCCAGCCCTACGAGAGATCCTAAGGGGGATCCTGTGAGACAAAGTACCAGAGACATCACTACAAGCATAAAACATACAGACATCACAATGACTCTAAACCCATATCTTTCTATAATAACACTGAATGTAAACGGGCTAAATGCGCCAACCAAAAGACATAGGGTATCAGAATGGATAAAAAAACAAGACCCATCTATTTGCTGTCTACAAGAGACTCATTTTAGACCTGAGGACACTTTCAGATTGAGAGTGAGGGGATGGAGAACTATTTATCATGCCACTGGAAGTCAAAAGAAAGCTGGAGTAGCCATCCTTATATCAGACAAACTAGACTTTAAATTAAAGGCTGTAACAAGAGATGAAGAAGGGCATTATATCATAATTACAGGGTCTATCCATCAAGAAGAACTAACAATTACAAATGTCTATGCACCAAATACAGGAGCCCCCAAATATATAAAACAATTACTCACAAACATAAGCAACCTTATACAAGAATGTGGTAATTGCAGAGGACTTTAGTACCCCACTTACAACAATGGATAGATCATCCAGACACACGGTCAATAAAGAAACAAGGGCCCTGAATGATACATTGGATCAGATGGACTTGACAGATGTATTTAGAACTCTGCATCCCAACGCAACAGAATATACTTTCTTCTCGAGTGCACATGGAACATTCTCCAAGACAGATCACATACTGGGTCACAAAACAGCCCATCATAAGTATACAAGAATTGAAATCATATCATGCATACTTTCAGACCACAATGCTATGAAGCTTGAAATCAACCACAGGAAAAAGTCTGGAAAACCTCCAAAAGCATGGAGGTTAAAGAACACCCTACTAAAGAATGAGTGGGTCAACCAGTCAATTAGAGAAGAAATTAAAAAATATATGGAAACAAACGAAAATACAACAATCCAAACGCTTTGGGATGCAGCGAAGGCAGTCCTGAGAGGAAAATACATTGCAATCCAGGCCTATGTCAAGAAACAAGAAAAATCCCAAATACAAAAGCTAACAGCACACCTGAAGGAAATAGAAGCAGAACAGCAAAGACACCCCAAACCCAGCAGAAGAAGAGAAATAATAAAGATCAGAGTAGAAGTAAACAATATAGAATCTAAAAAAACTGTAGAGCAGATCAACGAAACCAAGAGTTGGTTTTTTGAAAAAATAAACAAAATTGATAAACCTCTAGCCAGGCTTCTCAAAAAGAAAAGGGAGATGACCCAGACAGATAAAATCATGAATGAAAATGGAATTATTACAACCAATCCCTCAGAGATACAAGCAATTATCAGGGAATACTACGAAAAATTATATGCCAACAAACTGGACAACCTGGAAGAAATGGACAAATTCCTAAACAACCACACGCTTCCAAAACTCAATCAGGAGGAAATAGAAAGCTTGAACAGACCCATAAGCAGCGAAGAAATTGAATCAGTCATCAAAAATCTCCCAACAAATAAGAGTCCAAGACCAGATGGCTTCCCAGGGGAATTCTACCAGACGTTTAAAGCAGAGATAATACCTATTCTTCTCAAGCTATTCCAAAAAATAGAAAGGGAAGGAAAACTTCCAGACTCATTCTATGAAGCCAGTATTACTTTGATTCCTAAACCAGACAGAGACCCAGTAAAAAAAGAGAACTACAGGCCAATATCCCTGATGAATATGGATGCAAAAATTCTCAATAAGATACTAGCAAATCGAATTCAACAGCATATAAAAAGAATTATTCACCATGATCAAGTGGGATTCATTCCTGGGATGCAGGGCTGGTTCAACATTCGCAAATCAATCAACGTGATACATCACATTAATAAAAGAAAAGATAAGAACCATATGATCCTGTCAATTGATGCAGAAAAGGCCTTTGACAAAATTCAGCATCCTTTCTTAATAAAAACCCTCGAGAAAGTCAGGATAGAAGGAACATACTTAAACATCATAAAAGCCATTTATGAAAAGCCCACAGCTAACATCATCGTCAATGGGGAAAAACTGAGAGCTTTCCCCGAGATCAGGAACACGACGGGGATGTCCACTCTCACCGCTGTTGTTTAACATAGTGTTGGAAGTGCTAGCATCAGCAATCAGACAACAAAAGGAAATCAAAGGCATCAAAATTGGCAAAGATGAAGTCAAGCTTTCACTTTTTGCAGATGACCTGATATTATACATGGAGAACCGGATAGACTCCACCAAAAGTCTGCTATAACTGATACATGAATTCAGCAAAGTTGCAGGATACAAAATCAATGTACAGAAATCAGTTGCATTCTTATACACTAACAATGAAGCAACAGAAAGACAAATAAAGAAACTGATCCCATTCACAATTGCACCAAGCAGCATAAAATACCTAGGGATAAATCTAACCAAAGATGTAAAAGATCTGTATGCTGAAAACTATAGAAAGCTTATGAAGGAAATTGAAGAAGATATAAAGAAATTGAAAACCATTCCGTGCTCATGGGTTGGAAGAATAAATATTGTCAAAATGTCAATACTACCCAAAGCTATCTACACATTCATTGCAGTCCCAATCAAAATTGCACCAGCATTCTTCTCGAAGCTAGAACAAGCAATCCTAAAATTCATATGGAACCACAAAAGGCCCCAAATATCCAAAGTAATTTTGAAGAAGAAGACCAAAGCAGGAGGCATCACAATCCCAGACTTTAGCCTCTACTGCAAAGCTGTAATCATCAAGAGCGCCACCCAGGCACTCCTGTTTTTGTCTTTCACTAATTTGTTTATAATGTGTTTCTGTGTGGATTTTGTGTTTATTCTTCTTAGAGTTTGTTGAGCTGCTTGGACATGTACCTGTGTGTCTTGGGAGATTTTTGGCTATTATTCTTCAAACATCCTTTCTACCTCTTACCTATGAGTCTTGGTACACTTGGTGATGTTTCACATGTCTTTTAAGTTTTGTTTGTATTTCTCCCATTGTTACTCCATTCTTTATTCTCTTTGCTCTTTAGACCAGATAATCCCAACTGACTTCTCTTCAAGTTTAGTGATTCTTTTTTCTGTCTGCTGAAATCAGCTGTTTTATTTTTCATTTTTCATTTTAGTTACAGTCTTTATCTCCACAGTTACCATCTGCTTCCATTTATAGTTTCATTCTTATTACTATTTTTGATATGTTAAGACTGCATTCTTATGGTTTCCTTTAGCTTTTTGTCTATAGTTTCTTTCCGCTCTTTCAGCATATTTAATTTAAGACCGTTAATTTTAAAAAGTCTTTGTCTAGTAAGTCCAAGGTCTCTGCTCCCTTGGGGATACTTTGTATTAATTTTTCCTGAGGATGGGTCCTACTTTCTGGGTGGTTTCTATGCTTTATTTAGAAAACCAGAGGTGCCTGGGTCGCTCAGTCGGCTAAGCGTCTGACTTCAGCTCAGGTCATGATCTTGCGGTCCGTGATTTCGAGCCCCACATCAGGTTCTGTGCTGCCAGCTGAGAGCCCGGAGCCTGCTTCGGATTCTGTGTCTCCGTCTCTCTGCCCCTCCCCTGTTCTCACTCTGTCTCTGTCTCTGTCTTTTTCCCTCTCTCTCTAAAAAATAAATGTTAAAAAAAATTTTTTTTAGAATCCTGAACATTTTGAATATTACACACTGCTCATTCTGGAAGTCTAATTATTTTTGTATGTCTGGTCTGTGCTGTCCAGTGTATCACTAGGTACATGTGATGACTATTAATTTTTTTCTACCACCAGAATTTTTTTAATTGAATTATACTTTTACATACAATATTATATTAGTTTCAGGTATACAACATAGTGATTCATCATTTATATACATTATGAAATGGTCGCCATGATAAGTCTAGTGACCATCTGTCACCATACAAAGTTATTACAATATTATTGACAATATTCCCTATACTGTACTTTATGTCCTCATAATTTATTTATTTTATGAATGGAAATATGTATCTCTTAATTCCTTCCCCTATTCCTCTTGGTCCCACAACCTCCTTCTCTCTGGCAACTACTAGTTTGTGCTCTGTATTTATTAGTATGTTTTTGTTTTTGTTTTTTATTTTACTTATGGTATTTGTCTTTCTCCCAACTTATTTTACATAGCATAATACCCTCTAGGACTGTCCATATTGTCACAAAGGGCAGGGTTTCATTTTATTTATGACAGAGTAATATTCCATTGTGTGTATATACCAAATCTTCCTTACCCATTCTGTTGAGGGACACTTGGGTTGCTTCTGTGTCTTGGCTACTGTAAATAATGCTGTAATAAACAGGGGTGCATATATCTTTTTGAATTAGTGTTTTCATTTTCTTTGGGTAAATACTCAGTAGTGGAGTTACTGGATCATATGATATTTCTATATTTAATTTTTTTTGATGAACTTTCATACTCCTTTACACAGTGACTGTGCCAATTTACATTTCCACTAAGAGCATACAAGGGTTTTCTTCACATCTTTACCAACACTTATATCTTGGCCTTTTTTTTTTTTTTTTTTTTTTTTTAATTTTTTTTTTTTTCCAACGTTTATTTATTTTTGGGACAGAGAGAGACAGAGCATGAACGGGGGAGGGGCAGAGAGAGAGGGAGACACAGAATCGGAAACAGGCTCCAGGCTCTGAGCCATCAGCCCAGAGCCCGACGCGGGGCTCGAACTCACGGAGCGCGAGATCGTGACCTGGCTGAAGTCGGACGCTTAACCGACTGCGCCACCCAGGCGCCCCGGCCTTTTTTTTTTTAAGCCATTCTGACAGGTATAAGGTGATGTTGTGGTTTTGATTTGCATTTCCCTAATGATAAGTGATGCATCTTTTCATGTGTCTATTGGCCATCTCTATGTCTTCCTTAGAAAAATACCTATTCATGTCCTCTGCCCATTTTTTAATCAGATTATTTAGGTGGGTTTTTGATGTTGAGTTGTATAAGTTCTGTATATATTTTTCATATTAAGTCCTTATTGAAATGTCATTAACAAATATCTTTCCCTTCTCAGTAGGATGCCTTTTCATTTTGTTGATGGTTTCCTTTGCTATGCAAGACTTTTCTTTTGATGTAATCCCAATAGTTTATTTTTGTTTTGTTTTCGTTGTGTGAGGAGACAAATTCAGAAAAAATATTGCTGAGATCGATGTCCATGGAATTATGGCATGTTCTTTAGAACTTTTATGGTTTCATGTCCTACATTTAGGTCCTAATTTACTGTGGGAAGCAAGAATTCTATAACTGAACCACCAGTGCTTAAGGCATTTTGAATTTGAATGTTTTCCTGATTTTTCTGATAGTTTGTTATTAGTGTGTAAAAATGCATCCAATTTCTGTATATTAATTTTGTATCCTACAACTTAACTAAAATCATTTATTACCTCTAACAGCCTTGTGGTTTTTAGTGTTTCTACCTTAAGATCATGTCGTCTGCGAATAATGACAGTTTTACTATTTCCTTTTAATATGGATGCCTTATACTGCCTTTTCTTGTCTGATTGCTGTGGCTAAAATTTCAGTACCATGTTGAGTAAAAGTAGCAAGAGTGGGCATCATTTTCTTGTTCTTAATCTTAAAGGAAAAAGTTTTGGGGCGCCTGGGTGGCACAGTCGGTTAAGCGTCCGACTTCAGCCAGGTCACGATCTCGCGGTCCGGGAGTTCGAGCCCCGCGTCGGGCTCTGGGCTGATGGCTCAGAGCCTGGAGCCTGTTTCCGATTCTGTGTCTCCCTCTCTCTCTGCCCCTCCCCCGTTCATGCTCTGTCTCTCTCTGTCCCAAAAATAAATAAAAACGTCGAGAAAAAAAAATATTAAAAAAAAAAAAAAGGAAAAAGTTTTTACCTTTTTACTGTTCAGTAAAATGTTAGCTGGGCATTGTTATACATGGCCAGCATTATATTGAGGTATGTTCCTTGGTACTCAGTTTGTTAAGAGTTTTTATCATGAACAGATGTTTAATTTTATCCAGTGCTTTTTGCATCTATTGAGATGATCATACGATTTTTTCCTTCATTTTGTTAATGTGTTTTATCAAGTTAATTGATTTGCAAATGTTGAACCATCCTTGGGTCCCTGGAATAAATCACACTTGATCACACTTGATCACGATAAATCACACTTGACCTTTTCGATGTATTGTTGAATGTAATATTTGGATTTTTGCAACATCTATGTTCATCACAGATAATTGGCTTGTAATTTTTTTTTAAATGTCTTCATATACGTTTGGTTTCAGGGTGATGCTTAATTCATAGAGTGAATTTGAGGCATTCTTTCTCTTAATTTTTTGGAACAGTTTGAAAAGGAAAGGTATTAACTCTTGTTAAAATTGTTGATAGAGGAAGATAGTGGTGTGGGAAGACTCTAATATGATCACCTTGTCCCATGGATACAATGAGATAACACCCCTGTCAGTGTAAATGACCTGAAGATTGGTAAAACAAACTCTCCCTGATAAACATAGAGAAGAGGCCACATTGAAGAGGAGAGGAAGGGCAGAGACACATTAGGGAGGGACACCTCAGGCATGGACAGCCAAGAGGAGCATATCCCCAAGCCAGGTACCCCAAGCATGGGGGACCCACTTGGGAAAGAAAAATCTTTATAAAATTTGGCTTTGAAAGACCAGAGGGACCTAATTTTGCAAGTTCTTGTAATCATCAGGAATTAACACCTGGAACTTTAAAAAATCAAGCTCAGCTCTGGGAGACCCGAAAGGACAGAGTCCCCACCCTTAGAGACTGCACAACAGCCCCATAGATATACTGCATAGAAGCAACAGTTTGAAAAATGCCAGGGGTATACAGAAGGGATATTTCTTTACTAATCTCAGAATGTGTGCTGGCAGGGCAGAGATCATTGGGAGACTTCTAAAAGAGTGGGTGCCCTTTCCTTTTCCACCCTCCAACCTAAACACAGGGACACCTGTGGGAACCAGCACAGCATCACACACACTACCCACCTTGCTAACAGCATGCTTCACCCTTCATTCTCCTGTGGACACCAATACGCCCTTGGCCAGAACCCATTCAAAACAGTGCCACAAGCCTGGCAGTGAGCAAGCAGCCCCAAAAGGAATACCACTCGAAACTGACTCCTACCCCAGGGCGAGGGGAAGATAACACATACCAGTCCAGTTGCAGCCCCACCAGTGAGCTAGAGGAATACATCTAGTCTGACTGTAGCCTCCGCCCACCAACAAAAGCCATCTCAGAGGACAACACAGAGAAACCCACCAGCTGTGGTGCTACCTCATCTCTGGCAAATGCCTTGTCTGCCTCAATTCAAGTCCAAGGCAGTCCCAGACTGGCCCACCAATAATACAGGGGCCAAACCCTGCCCACAACACGCAGAGAGCCATTGCAGATGACTGGACAGATAGTAAATGCAGCTCAGCCACACAACACCTGTGAAGTGACAAGGTCTGGTGCAAAAGGAACATTTCACTGCAGAGCACTCAAAAAATCTTCATAAGACCACTACTTTCAAGAGCAAAAGATGTGGCTGACTTTTCTCACACACAGAAATAGGGTGTTAGACAAAATGAGGAGACAGAAGAATATGTCCCAAGTGAAAGAACAGAACAAAATCACAGCAAGTGACCAAAATCCAACAGATAAGGAATATGCCTGAGAGAGAATTTAAAGTAATGGTCATAACAATACTCACTGGATATGAGAAAAGGGTGAAGGACCTCAGTGAGACCCTTAACAAAGAGATATAAAACATCAAAAAGAACCAATCAGAGATAAAGAACTCAATAACTGAAATTAAAAATGCACTAGAGGGAATAAATAGTATGCTAGGGGAAGAAGAAAAGCAGATGAGCTACCTTTGGGGCAGAGTAATGGAGAGCAATCAAGCTGAGCAGGAGATAGAGAAAATAATAAAAAATGAAAATAAACTTAAGGGAGTTCACAAAAGCAAAAATGAACTATTGGGACTTCATCAAGATGAAAAGTTTCTGCACAGTGAAGGAAACAGTCGACAAAATTTAAAGGCAGCCTGCAGAATGGGAAAAGATATTTACAAATGACATATCTAGGAGTTTTATTTATTGGGAATTTTTGATTCCTGATTCAATTTTATTGTCAGTAATTGTGTGCTCACATTTTCTATTTCTTTTTATTCAGTGTTTGTAAACTTGTATGTTTCTAGGAATTTATCCATTTCTTCCAGTTTGTCCCAATTTTTTGGCATGTAATTTTTCATAGTAGTCTCATAATCTTTTGTAATTCTGTAGTGTTGGTTATAACTTTTCCATCATTACTGGTTTTATTTATGAGTCCTCTCTTTGTGTTGATGAATCTTGCTAAAAGTTTATTGATTTTATCTTTTAAAAGAATCTGCTCTTAGTTTCATTGATCTTTGCTATTGTTTTCTAGTCCCTATTTCCATTATCATTGCTCTTACCTTTATTATTTTCCTTCCATCTACCAATGTTAGGCATTTCCCCCCACCCTCATTCCCTTAGGTGTAAAGTTAATTTGAAATTTTGTTTGTTTTCTGAGGTAGACTTTTATCATTAAAAACTTCCCTTTTTGGGGCGCCTCGGTGGCTCAGTCAGTTGAGCGACCGACTTCAGCTCAGGTCATGATCTCATGGTTTGTGAGTTCAAGCCCCGTGTCTGGCTCTGTGCTGACAGCTCAGAGCCTGGAGTCTGCTTCGGATTCTGGGTCTCCCTCTCTCTCTGCTCCTCCCCCGCTCGTGCTCTGTCTCTCTCTGTCTCAGCAATAAACAAACATTAAAAAAAAAAAAAACTTCCCTTTTGAACAGCTTTGTTTGCATCCTATTTTTTTTGGAAATTTGTGTTAGCATTTTCCCTTGTCTCCAGGTATTTTTAGATTTCTCATTTGTTTTTCTTATTGGCTCATTAGTTGTTTAGTATCATGTTGTTTAGCCTCTACTAGTTTTTTTTTTTTTTCCATTTTTTTCTTGTAAATGATTTCTAGTTTCAAAGCATTAGGAGTAAAGGTGCTTGATATGATTTCAGTCTTTGTGATTTTACTGAGACTTGTTTTTTATGGCCTTTCATGTGATCTGTCCTGGAGAATGTTTATGTATACCTGAAAACAATATGTGTTTTGCTATTTTTTAAAAAAACTTTCATATGTCAGGTCCCTCTGATCTCATGTGTTATAGCCATTGTTTATTGATTTTCTGTCTGGATGATTGATCCAGTGACATAAGTGGGGTGTTAAGGTTCCCTACTATTATTATGCTGCTGTCTATTTTTCTCTTTGTATCTGTTAATATTTTGCTTTATGGATTTAGGTACACCTATATTGGGTGCATAGGTATTTAGAATTGTTATATCCTCTTGTTGGATTGATCCCTTTATCATTATGTAATTCCCTTCCTTGTCTCTTGTTACATTCCTTGTTTTAAAGTCTATTTTGTCTGAGAGATATTTCTGTCTATGTTTCTTTTTGTTTCCATATGCATGGAATACCTTTTTCCATCCTTTCATTTTCAGACTGTATGGGTCTTTAGGTCTGAATTGAGTCTCTTGTAGTTTGCAAACAGATGTGTTTGGTTTTTTTATCCCTTCAGTCACCCTATGCCTTTTGGTTGAACATTTTTTCCATTTATATTTAAATTATTTATAGGTATGTACTTATTGCCATTTTCTTGATTGTTTCCTGGTACTTTTTGTAGTTCTTTTTTGTTCCTTTTCTTACTCTGTTTTTTGTGATTTGTTGAATTTCTTTACAGTTTTATTTGGACTTTTTCTTTGTTTTTCATGTATCATAATTTGTGGTTACCGTGAAGCTCATATATAATACTCTTTGTTATATACCAGTCTGTTTTAAATTGATGGTCACTTAAGTTTGAATACATTCTAAAATCACTACATTTTTACTAACCCCCACCACATTTTTATATAGATATGTATAAAGATATTTTACATATTTTTATTTTGTGTATTAACTAATCGTTGAAGGTATAGTTGATTTTACTACTTTGGTCTTTTATCCTTCATACTAGCTTTATATATGGCTTCAACTACTGCAATAATGCAGGTGGTCAGGGCTGGACCCTAATTTGCTGGGCTCTGAGGTCTGGCCACAGCTATTTCAGGTGTGCTGGTGGGTGGTGCTGAACACTCTCTCCCCTTTGCAGAAACCACTTTGTAGGGATGGCAGTTCTAGTTGAGGCTGCCTACTGGATGGTTTCAGTCAGCAACCACTTCAGGGGACACCCCAAGTGCTTTATGATAGCACCTTATTCTGTTTTCTTCACATCAACATCATTTGGTGAATGTTCATTTTTATTTGTTTTTTGTCTGAAGCATAAACTCCCAAGAGAGCAGTATTATGTTCATCTTGTTTATCTCTCCATTACTTATAACGATGACTAGTAAAATAGTACTTCAGTAAAACTTGAATGAGTGAATGTATGGGAGAAGACACTTTTCAGGTTTTAAAGCTTTACATCTCACTTAGCTTTTTGAGCTATTGTTATAAAAAATGCATCTGAATATATTTTAAAGTTAATGTCTTTTTTTTATTTTATTTTTTATTTTTTTTTAATTTTTTTTTTCAACGTTTTTATTTATTTTTGGGACAGAGAGAGACAGAGCATGAACGGGGGAGGGGCAGAGAGAGAGGGAGACACAGAATCGGAAACAGGCTCCAGGCTCCGAGCCATCAGCCCAGAGCCCGACGCGGGGCTCGAACCCACGGACCGCGAGATCGTGACCTGGCTGAAGTCGGACGCTTAACCGACTGCGCCACCCAGGCGCCCCTAATGCCTTTTTTTTTTAATGTTTATTTTTGAGAGTGAGAGAGAGAGAGAGAGAGAGAGCACAAATGGGGGAGGGGCAGAAAGAGAGGGAGATACCGAGTCTGAAGTAGGCTCCAGGCTCTGAGCTATCAGCACAGAGTCAGACGCGGGGCTTGTACTCACAAACCATGAGATCATGACCTGACCTGAAGTCAGACACTTAAACAACTGAACCACCCAGGCGCCCCTTAATGTCCTTATTCAGTGATTCACAAATTACTCAGCATGCAGTCTAGGAAATAGAAATGAGTTCCTCGGCACTGTACAAATTAAAGACATTTATAGCCAGAAAGGAGTGGAACAGGGAAGTTACAGTTGGCCAAAAAAGTGGATATCTTATCATAAGGTCACTTTCCTTTAGAGGATGGCAGGTGTCTTTCAGGCAGATTAGGTGCCAACTAGGTGATTCCTGATTAGCTAGTTTAAGATTCTATTTCTGCGAGAGCTCAAACTATAATTAAGTCAAGTTTCAATTTGGTTAGATGGGGCTTAGCAAAAGTGACTTCCTTATGGTCCTAGTGTCTTGTTTATAATTCACTCTTTTGATCAGACTCTGAGCCTGAGAGATGTGATAAAAATTGAAGGTACTACCACTACTCTCAGCTCCCACTCTGGAGTTCTGAGGGCTTTTTTGCTGAATCTCTGTGTTATTCATCAATCATGTTGTCTTTTTGCTGAATCTCTTAGTGGAACTCTTGGGTCATGATGTTGCATTTATGTTTTTTAAGTTGGTCACTCTCTTCATTCCTTTTCTGACATGCTTATCTAAAGAGGATCGTTTGCTGCTGGTTAGCTGCTGTAAACATGCGTTTAAAGCTTTTGAGAGAACAGTGTGCACCAGGGAGAGTACTAGATTATTAAAAGCAACATAATTCCCAGTGTTTGGGGTTCATATCAGAACCATGGTCCCCAGAACCCAAAGCAATTCGAATCAAGTAAGTCAAAGAAAAACTGCATTGAAGGAGTTACTTTCTTAAGCCATCTGGCTTTTTCATTGAACTACTGTGGCAGAATCCCAACTGTCCCAGAAGTGTCAATCCAAGTAAAGTGAGGGGTGTAGGCCATAGCACAAACATCTCCTTGCTGTGCTAAAAGATAATCAAGAGGAACTTTGGCCAGAGAGTCTAGGTATTTTTGTTAGGTTTTATTGCTATATATATTGCTTTAGCAGTAGATTCTTCAATATCTTTAAGAGTAAAAAAGATGTTCCTAATTAAGATACTAATTTGATCTTACTTATAGCCAGAGAATTCAGGAAAAGGATGGCCAGAGGAAAGAAGGAATGCAAAGAAACATCTTTTTTTTTTTTAATTTTTTAAAATGTTTGTTCATTTTTGAGAAGGAAAGTATGCACACACGCGCTGGGGAGGGACAGAGAGAGGGGGACAGAGGATTCGAAGCAGGCTCTGCACTAACTGCAGAGAGCCCAGTGCAGTGCTCAAACTCACTAACCATAAGATCATGACTAGAGCCAAAGTCAGACACTCAACCAACTGAGCCACCCAGGTGTCCCTGCAAAGAAACATTCTTGATCTGATGTCTTAGGTGGAAGCAGTCTACCTCAATCTAGGCTACGTCTTTCCCTAGTCAATTTGATTTAGAGGGCCATTATTTTCAAAGAACAGGATGTCATGTGAGGACTTTTTGAGCTGTGAAATATGCAGCCAAGATTCAATACTTTGTAAAAGTACCTTTGTAGGGTCCTTTTTCTGGAATCTCACTTTTGCAAAAGCATCAGAGTAAAAGAATAATTGTCTACATATGACAAAAGACTTAAAAAGCCTGTGGCTAAAGATGTGATGAGAGTTTATTTTAATGTAATTTACCAGGAAATTTGCTTATTTCTGTGATACACAACATTTTAAGAAAATGACTGGAATTATGACTGATAACATTATACCAGGACGTATCAGATTTCTAGGAATTTCATACAGTTTCTAGAATACATAATGAATAACTCATATCCATACAAATATTGCCTAATAACTTTTAACATCACTTCTTATTTGATAATGCTTTCCACTTAATTGAACATATCAAATAACCAAATTAGTTTAACATTTTACCAGGTGAAAGACAAATCCTCTGATATTTTTCAGGGGCCTTCTGGTAAATCTCAAAGCTTCTTTCATGTAAAAAAAGACTGTTTAGAATTTGATTTGGGGAAGTCATCAAACCTTCAAAAGGTTTGCACATTTGACCAAATATGATCACAGATCATTATGGAATAATACCTAATTACCAATTTAAGCAAAGTAGATGTTAAAGACATATACAGAAGGTTACATAGTTGTGCACAAAACTTAGCTCTCTTAATATTGAGAATATTGGGTTTTCTTAAGCAATCACAGAGCTAGTAAAGACAACAGGTAACACAGTAAATTGTTTTCATAAGACACAAAATCTTTGCCGACCATTCAGATTACTTAAAAGGTAAAGAAACTTTCATAGTTGCTTAAAGCAGACCAAAAGTCCAAGAAACTATTCTAATTGTGCAGCAGTGTCCTTTTGAATTTAAAATTCATTTTAAAAATTAAATCCATTCTAATTATAGCCAGCTGGATCACACGTAAAATTTATTTCCCCAGTTTTTTAATACAAACTTTCTATTACTTTTCTATCCTGATTTTATATATGATTTTGTCATATACTTGTAGTTACTTTACAACAACTATTTTACTTTCCTTGCCTGTTAGACATAATCATTGCTAAAAAGTTTATCTGTAAACTCTCATCCAACTTATCTCTCTTTAAATCATTTTTTATGTATTTAGATTACTCTTAAAAATTTCACAATATGTTAATCAAAATTAGACATCCTGCTAAGTTTTTTTTGTTGTTGTTGCTGACATATTTTTTGTAACATATCACATGAACTTATTTGACTAGTAAACCAAGTAGAATGAGAGTCATTTGTATGCACTATTATTTGATGCTGATGACTGTAAAGACATACCTATTTTAATTAGAGTAACAAACTTAAGCTAGCTTTTGTTTACTGAAGATGACCCAGATGAATTTGAAAGTATTTGGTTTGGTTTCAGTATTTCTGAGTCTAGAAATTCTTAATTTTATAGGCACTTATTTTTCTTTAAGCCAATTGAATAGAGCTGTTATACAAATTAATTCTGGCAGTAGCATCCAGAGGTAGAAGAATGTGACATAACTACAACATTTATACATAAACACCATGAACATATAGAAAGATGCAAACAAATACCTTATTGTTCTAAAATTTTAGCCATAGGAATGTTCTCAGCAGAGGTGAGAGCTGGTGGAGGCTAGGCATGAGCTCCCCCCACACCTACTTGGTGCTAAGGCTCCCAGCCACAAAAACCCCATCTTAAATGGAACATGCCATGGAAACCATGATGTTCATGTTTCACAAAGTTTGCTGAGGATAAAGGCTGCTTAACAAAGGAGGACCTGAGAGTACTCATGGAAAAGGAGTTCCCTGGATTTTTGGAAAATCAAAAAGATCCTCTGGCTGTGGACAAAATAATGAAGGACCCAAACCAGTCCCAAGATGGCAAAGTGGGCTTCCAGAACTTCTTTTTGCTAATGGCTGGGCTCACCATTGCATAAAATGACCATTTTGTAGTACACATGAAGCATAAGGGAAAGAAGTAGGCAACATTGAGCAATACTCCCACCCAATGAGAGTTCTCCCACGGGGTCTCTTAAGGAATCTGCCCCACAGCTCCCTCCCCTGTGTAAAGGATTCCATGAGCAAATTGAGACTCTCAGAAAATGTACAAATAAAATCTAACCCCCATTTGAGAAACAGAGAAAGAAAAGTCAGTGAAAACCAGATAAACTTTTGATTATTATATTGCTTGCATCCTCTTGCCCTCAATAAACAAATTCCTTTTCTATTTCCTCAGAAAAGTAATAATAGTAAAATAAAAATAAAATTTTAGCCATGAGTCAGGTGTGATGATGCAAAACTTACTTGTTTATAAAAAAGCAGTTGAATCCAAATCATATTTCTGACAGATGGTATAAGTTAAGGTTACCTGCTCAGATGCCTAAAGCTTTTATTCATTTGTAAAGAAGACTTTTAAGATTTTCATAGACTTTGTTTTCAAATAGTCCTCCCCACCCTTTTTTATCTTCTGATAAAAATTCCTCCCTGAAGTTTGCATTTTGAAGAGATAGCCTACATAGGAGTTACTGAGAAGATAGTAGTAGAACATCTGCATTTCAAGGACCCAGGGAAAGAATGAATGTCCTTCTAAGCAGGGCTTTTGTTTCCTGAATTCAGAATTTTACAGTACTTAACCAGCCTTCTGAGATGACTGAGGGTTTTGGTATTGACAGAAAGGATAAGTGGCTTTGAATTGCTTCTAGAGCTGCATTTTCTGTCCTGGTAAAGACCCAGTTCATATGAAAAGAACAGTTCTTAATTCTTCAGTGAGTCAGTAGCAACCTGAATTCAAAGGCTTTACACACTCATGCAACTACATTATCTTCAGTTTGCTTGTTTTTATCAAGGAGAATATCTTCAATGAAGATGGAAATCAGAAGAATTCTATATTCTAGATTTAGAGCTCTGTTTTTGGGATATTTGTCTTTACCTCTGGGTAGCTTAGGTGACAAGGCCTAGAAGTTCCTGTCAGGCTTTAAATATGAGCTTTCAGTTTGCCTATCTCTGTCAGTAGAGCTACTTTAAAAAATCCTTTCAAAATCTTGTCAGCTTTTAGCCAGACAGACAGGAAATACTTCTGGCAAAATCAAACAACTCTATGGATACAAGACATGTCCCCAAAGAGGGTACAAAGGATACAACCCTCCCAAGATCCAGAGCCATTCCCAAAGATAGCTGAAAGAGAAGAAAGACTTTCACAATTCCCCTCAGGGTCTGCATGTGGTGAAGCCCAAACTGCAAATGGAGTGGTACCATCATTTCTGTCTTACCATATTTGGGGGATCCCTAACCTGACATGCCAAGCCAAGTCATCAGAACACAAAATGAGACATATGAGAAGGAAATAGTTGTCTGTGAGAGAGAAAGGATCAATAACCAGTGGGTCTGGATTTGGAAAGGAAGGGACAATGTGAAATTTTACCTTCTCTCAGCTGAGTACTACAGATAGAGATCCAGGAGAGCTGACTTTGTTAAGATTTTTCACCTTTCACTGGCTTTTGCCAGTTTTCCCAGGATCCCATCTGTAGGTTCCAGAGTTGAGTGGGTTTCAGAGTGTAGGTCCAATATTGGCATGATTTTCCCTTAATTTTCATTTATTCTTGGCTATTTAATGGAATAACTTGTAGCAATTTGCAAGAGAATTCGTAGAGTCCTATCAACTCTGAGAGGGGCCTATATGAGGACCCTCCAAGAGTAAATATGGTGGCATCTGTAAAGTCACTAACTTGGTGGACTTTCTCTTATGGTTGTATGACAGTCTTTTCAGAATGGAAAGGCAGTTCAGATAGAAGATTAGTAGTAGACTCTGAGTACTCAGGTAAAGGAGGATAGAGGGGAGTAGTAGAAGTCACATCAGCCTTAGTCTTGTAAGTGCCTCTTAAGTCTTTTCATTAGCCTTTTATAATGAATCATTCAGTGAAGCTGTTTTTGAATCTTATAGCCTTTTGGAGGCTTCTGCATACCAGTTCAAATAGGTATCCTATTTGTTTGATTTGGGAACTCTTGCTTTCAAGTGCACTTCTTGTTCCCTGTAAAGGCGTTTTAATTCTAGTTTGTCTTAATAAGATTTTGCCATTTTTATAGATATGTGTAGCTTCTAGGACCACAGTTTTTAGATATAAAATAAGCAGTTGTGCCAGATGGTAGTATACTCATTTTTTTTTTTTAAATATGAGGATTCCATTTCTTTAATTAGGCCTTCGGTTTCTTGGAGCCAAGTTAATGCCTGAAAAGGGGTATGCCGCTAGGTTGGGGATTTGGGGTGTTTTACAGTGTACCTCGTTGCATAGAATTTTTTTTGAGGTTGGCAGGTGACCTAGTGTCAATCTAACCCATTCCATGATCAGTTTATCCTAGTATGGGAGTCTTAGAGTTAGGTGGCGAGGACTCTAATACAGCTTTTAAGCGCTTGATCCATGCCTACAAATTTTGCAACTTTGGCTTCTGTGACTTCCATTAACAGCAGATCTGTTAATCATTTTACCTCATGTGCACATTAACAGAAACCAGTAGTAACCAAGGAAATGGACTGTGCATATCAGCAGTAACCAAAGAGAGAGTACTGTGGACTGGCCAAGAAAAGGCCTTAGGTATGTACCACTAGCAGTTTCCAAAGTGGAACTAGAGACTGAACCATCATACTGCAGCAAATGGGGACCATGGACTGAACCAAGGGCAAGGAACTCCGATTTTAGATGTAATTGTCTGCCAGCTCAAGCCTACCTGCTAAATAAACCCTTGACTGGGACTGTGGACTAACCATGGACTAAGGACTGGCTCTCTGTTAGAGCCTCCTGTCAGTCTAGATTGACCCATTAATCCTGGACTGGAAAGCCATTTAGATCAGGAGCGTACAACACAAAGAGAGTGGTGCTCAGAACCAAGAGGAACTTACCCATGTCCCTCAGAAACAGTGAGAAAGACCTAGAACCCAAAGGTTCATGGGCCTCAACTCTCGTGTTTCTTATTCCCGAAGCCATCAGAAGTTTCTGGGTTCCACTCCTGCCATCAGCCTGTTGAACAAATATCAACTAAGTACATTTTTAAAGATCTTACTGGCTTTATTCAATGATTGATGAATTGGGCAGCACCCAATCTAGTAGATAGAAGATCCAAGGAACAGTTCTATTATAGGTTTTTTGTTTGTGGTTGCCATGAGGTTCATATATAACAATCAGCAGTTTTAAGTTGATGGTTACTTATGTTCAAATGCATTTTAAAAACATTACACCCCCCCCCATGTTGTATGTTTTTTGAAGTCCTACTTTACAACTTTTTATTTTGTGTTTTCCTTAAGTAATAGTTATAGATATAGTTTATTTGCTATTTTTGGTTTTTAACTTTCATCCTAGCTTTATAAAGTGGTTAACCAACTACCTTTTCTATACGTTAGCTTTTACCAATGAAATTCTTTCTTTCTGTCTTTCTCTTTCTTTCTTTAAAAGGTGAAAGATTTATTCGATCTGAAGAGAAACCAGAGTATTGAGATTTTTTTTTTTCTTTCATAAGTTTCTTCTAGTTACAGCCTTTTGTTTTCTGTCTAAAGGAGTCTTTTTAACATTGTAAGGCTGGTTTTGTGATGATGAACTCCTTTAACTTTTGTTTGTCTGGGAAACTATCTCTCCTTCAATTATGAAACATAACCTTGCCAAATAGAGTATTCTTTGTTGTAGGTTTTTTCCTTTTAGTCCTTTGAATATATCATGCCACCTCCTTCTGGCTTGCTCATTTTTTGCTGAAAAATTAGTGGATAGTCATATGGGGGTTTTCCGGTATAAAACTAGTTGCTTTCCTCTTGCTGCTTTCAAGATTCTCTCTTTATCTTGAATTTTTGACACTTTAACAATTATGTGTCTTGATGCAGACCTCTGGGTTCTTCGTCTTGTTTGGGGCTCTCCATGATTCCTGAACCTGGATGTCTTTCCTTCTCCAGATTAGGGAAGTTTTCAGCTATTATTTCTTCAAATAAATATTCTACTCCTTTCTTTCTTTTCCTTTTTGTACATAAGTGAATTAGTACACTTGATGTTCCAGAGGTCCCTGAAATTATCCTCATTTTTTTTTAATGTTTTTTTCTCTTTGCTATTGAGTTTAGATAATTTCCTCTACTCTCTTTAAGGTTGCTGATCTACTCTGCATCCTGTAATCTTCTTTTGATTCCCTCTACTTTTCATTTGTTATTATATTCTTTAGCTCCGATTTTTTTTTTCTTTCTTTGTTGAAATTGTCACTTTGTTCATCCATTCTTGGGTTCAGTGAGCATCCTTACGACCATTACTTTGCACTCTATCAGGTAGATTGCTTATCTCCCCATCGTTGTCAGTGTTGTTCTTTTTTTAAGGTTTTATCTTGTTTTTTTTATTTGGAACATATTCTTCTGTCTCTTCATTTTGCCTGATTCTCTGTTTTGTTACTGTGTATAATGTAGAACAGCTGAGTCTCCCATTCTTAAAGGAGTAGCCTTATGTAGAAAGTGTCTTTTGGGACCCATAAGCACAGTCCCGTCAATCAGCAGAAGCATGAACACCAGGGGTATACCCTGTGTGGGCTGCATGTACCCTCTTGTTGTAGGGTGGGTCATGGCTGCTGCAGGCACACTGATGGGTAGGGCTGCCACTAGGGGCAGGAGTTGTTTCCAGGCTGACACCACCCACTGGGAGGTGTGATGGGAATGGGGGCCACTTTGGCGGTGCATCTGTTGGGGTGGGCAGGTTTGTAGGGGAATGCTGGGGCAAGGTGAGCAGTGCTATGTTGATCAGAGTACCAAAAGTGGTGCCTGTCAGCACTTCCAATCCAGATAAAATTCCTATAGATTCCTTCACCTCTGGCACATGCCTAAAATTAGCCAGTTCATGTATGGCCAAAGTGCTTGCTTTTCAGATTGCTGCCTCTGTGCGGGTTTGTGGAGCAAGCGATTTTGTGTGCACACTTTTATTTTCCTGTAACCCCCTGACTCTCCCAAAGTTAAGCCCCACTGATTTTCAAAGCCCTAAGTTATGTGGATGTGTCTTTTCAGTGCAGGTCCCCAGATCCGGAGTAGCCAAAGTGGGGCTTGAACCCCTCACTCCTCAGAGATCTTTGCATTGGTGATATCCCTCCCACGTGTGGGCCCTGACCAAACTGTGCCTCTGCCTCCCCTAACCATCTCGATGTGACTTTTTCTTATATCATTAGTTGTGGAAAGCTGTTCTGCTATTCATCAGGTTGTTTTCAGAGAGAGCTGTTCTATATGTAGTTGCAGTTTTGGTGTGTTTGTGGGATGAGGTGAGACAGTATCCTCCTGCTCCACCATCTTGATCAAGAATCTCTGTGATTGGGGCACCTGGGTGGCTCGGTCGGTTAAACGTCCAACTTCAGGCCAGGTCACAATCTCATAGCTTGTGAGTTCAAGCCCTACATTGGGCTCTGTGTTAACAGCTCAGAGGTTGGAGCCTGCTTCAGATTCTGTCTCCATCTCTCTCTGCCCCTCCCACTCTCATGCTATTGTCTCTGTCTCTCAAAAATAAATAAATATTTTTTAAAATTAAAAACAAGAATCTCTGTGATTGATTTTTTTAGCACTTGAAATGTGGCTGGTCCAAATCAAGATGTACCACTGAAGGCAGTGGTGTATTGGTAAACCAGCTAGTGGAGGGGTCGGGTAGGAGAGCCTTGATTTATGTCATTTGCTGATTTCTGTTAATGTAAGTACTTCTGTTGTGGCCAATTTTAAACTACCAAAGTGATGTCAAAACCCTGACTTGGAAAGTCATAATGCACAATTGATTCTCAGAAGCCAATGTGAGTCAGCTCTAGTATAACACTTAAAGGATAAAATATATACCAGGTTTCAAAAATTTAAGTGAAAAAGCATTATAAAATATCTCAGAAATATTTTATATTAATTGCATGTCAAAATGACAATAAACTATTAATTCAAATAAGTTAAAATTAATTTCATTTGTTTCTACCTTTATTTTTTTAATGTTTATTTGTGAGAGAGAAAGAAAGAGAAAGAATCTGAAGCAGGATCCAGGCTCTGAGCTGTCAGTACAGAGCCTCATGTGGGGCTCGAACGCACGGACCATGAAATCATGACCTGAGCTGAAGTCAGATGCTCAACCAACTGAGCCACCCAGGCAATGCTTATTTTTATTTTTTTAATGTTTATTTATTTGGGGGGGACAGAGAGACAGAGTGCATGCCGGGGAGGGGCAGAGAGAGAGGGAGACACAGAATCTGAAGCAGGCTCCAGGCTCTGAGCTGTCAGCACAGAGTCCAATGTGGGGCTTAAATCCATGAAGCGCAGGATCATGACCTGGGCCAAAGTGGGATGCCTAAGCAACTGAGCGGCCCAGGCACCCCTGTTGCTACCTTTTTAATTATAGTTAGAAAGTTTAAAATTATAGATGTCATTCATTATATTTCTGTTGGAGAACAATGCTCTAAATAGTTACATGGGACTACTGAGCCTTTGGGACTAAGTATTAGAGTGATTAGTTTCTATTTCCCTATCATATTTTAATATTTGCTTCTAGCATACAATTGTATTTGACCAATTAAAACTGATGTTTACTTTTACATGTTGACTCATAAATTAGTATAAATATTTTTCAAGTTTTTTAGTTGAAATGATGCATTATTTACAAATATACTTATGTATTAATATTTTTGAAACTTTTTTCTCATTTTAGTTTTTAGGTTTTTTTAAGAGAAGAAGGAAATGTGTTTTAGGAGTTTTACTGGGCATAACCATTAATAATATATTTTTAAGTTTATTTATCTGTTTTGAGAGAGAGCACACATGTGTAAGTGGAAGAGGAGCAGAGAGAGAGGGAGAGAGAGAAAATCCCAAGCAGGTTCTGTACCACCAGTACAGAGCCCAACGCGGGGCTCAAACTCACGAACTCTGAAATCGATTAGTTCATATGTTCAAATAGATCGAAGTCAAATACTCAACCCAGGTGTTCCAATAATTATTTTAAAAGCAAATCTAATTGGTGCTTTCAAGAAACTTAATAGTGATACTAAAATTATGAAATATGTAAAGATGTATGCTTTTTTTACTTTTTGAGAGGTAGGTTAACCTTTCGTTTTCCTAGTACAAGAGTTCTCAAGAAGTTAGTGACCATCTTAAATCTAAAACTGACAAATGCCTTTTAATGAAGAAATCTTTCAAAATGGACAGCTTAAGAAACAGAAGTAACACTATGTCAAGAAGATTTTATGGCAAAGATAAACTCCAGTGACTCCTTACTCAATGTTCATATAAATCTGAACTACCTAAAACTCCTATGATTTTCTTAGGTAAGGAGTACTTGTCAATAGATAGTATTCAGTCTGTCCATTACTTTATGAACAGTAACTGCTTCAAAGAGCAGCTTTTCTGTCTATTTCATCTCTAGGAGCATCTCTTGACTTATGAGAACAGTACTTAGATTGCTGCACTTAGCTTTGCTTTTCTTATAGTTGTAGTTGAAGATGTATACATTGTTCTTGGTATATCTTAGAACTACATTAAGGAAAAGTTTGGAAGTTGAGCATTAGAATTGGGATGAGGAGGATGTGATTGCATTTTTGGCTTTATCACAAAAATCACTGAATATCTAAAATATATTTCTGTATATATCCTTCCCTTTTTTTATAGATTGAAAATAAATGGTCATTTGTGCGATTTTTTTTTTTAATGTTTATATATTTTGAGAGAGTGTGTGAGCTGGGGAGGGACAGAGAGAGAGGGAGAGAGAGAGTTACAAGGGGGCATTGGAACACTGGACTTGAGCTCACAAACGGTGAGATCATGCTGAGCTGAAATCAAGAGTCAGATGCTTAACTGATTGAGCCACCCAGGCACCCTGAAAATAAATGGTCATTTGAAGATTATTTAATATTGTTCAATATGTTTCAAAGGAAAAATCACTTCAAAAGTCATATAACATTTGCCACTGTTAGCCAAACCTATTGAAGTTTACTTTTATTAAAATTGCATTAAAATAGAAGACATAGTTTTTCTTTAAAGGAAATTTAGTACCCTGTTTATAATTATTTCTATATCTAGAATCATTTTATTTGTTCATTACATGAAAATTATATCTATAGAGGAATTTCAGTAGCATATGATGCTGTCACTTATGATACTTATAATAAAATCTAGTCTGTCTACCTGTAGACATAACTGTTCACCTAGCTTAATTCTATTTCATGATCCATTTTATAGAGTATTCTCCCAGAGCCTTCCTCCCCTTTTTTAAGAGAAGCAAACTTAAAGAATACAAAAAATTAAATAACTAACCTTACTTTATATAGCAAGTGTTAGAAAGTCTTAGTGTGCTTAGCTTTAAGCCATTTCAGACTTCTTGGTATTGTTTCCCATCAGCTTACAGTGTATTTCATGTTGTTTTCTGTTTCTGATCTTTATTTATACATATGCATATGCATATGTATGTATGTAAACCTGTATGCATATGTGTATGTAAAATATATATATGCAAATTTACATATATTTTTCTCTTAATCCTGTAGTCCTTGGACAGACCTTTAAGTGATAGATTTTACTTTCTGTTTCAATATCATGTCTGATATGATACATTTCTTTTTATAAGTAAGATATTTGAAAATAACTACTAAATTAGTATAAATATTTTCATCATTTCCATAAAGATCATAGGACATAGGGGTTCTGGACTGACTTGCATTTATATTAGGCACAAAAATAGAATACTTAAGCACAGTTTTAATTAGTGAGTCGTGGGATTGATTTTGGCAGTACTTTTGTCCATATTGCTGAGTAGACTTTACATATATGTTCTCATTTGTCCTCCCTTCTCAACCCTTTTCTCTTTCTTCTCATTCCCTTCCTCCCCTTATTCCAAGTTCACTTAGTCGTTGATGTTCCCTTAAAGCTTAAATCCTTTAACCCAAATGTTAGTATTAAACTGCACTAAGGAATTCAGTATTTTGGGTGGCAGTTTAATAGCTTCTCAAGAATGCTTTTTGGGTACCTATTATTAATGATTCAAATCTTTATTCAAATATAGTAAGTTAAAAGACAATGAGAAATTTTCAATATTAGCATTTTTATATTTTACAAAAAAACATAATAGGGAGTAATATGATTACCAAATTTGAGTGTCATACACCTTCCAGAAAGCCTCACTTCTATTTAGTAGTTGGCTGATTTGTGAGAATATTTCAGGATTTATGAATTGTGGCATAGTACATTTTCCAATTGAGGAGGTTCACACTTTTAATAAGATTCTCATGGCTTCTCAAAGATCTAAGAAATAGCTATCATCATTCTTTTTCTAATGTGTTTGCATATATATGCACACATGAAGAGATTTAGAGAGCAGATAAGTACAATAACTAGAACAGTATACATAGTAGCTTATTATCATTATTATTATTATTCACATTTTTCCATCCCTCTTCCTGCAAAAACTAACAAGCAAAAAATAATTGGACTGTGTTACAGATTGGTTCACTGTGCTGATTGGTGTGCAGGAGGTTCATTGGGGAGTTCTCTCAGGATCCATATCTGTCAGGGAGTGAAGACAGGATTGAGCAGAAGGAGAAGGTGGTCTTTAGTTGATCCTTCAGGGAACTCTGATGCTGGGATGACCCTGCAGAGGTGTCCCTAGTTGGAGCAAGGGCTGTTGGCCTTTCTATCACTGCACCAACCAGTCACTGGATCTGGCTGCTCTCCGGAAGGGAACAGCACCTTGAGCAAAATGGCTTTCCTCAGCCTCAGCTGAGAGGGACTTCTGCCACAGGCTGGCAGTCATCAACACTCTCTGACCCTGGAGAAATGTGTGTCCTTGTTCTGAGGAGAGGGGATGTAGACAGCATACCACAGAGTCCACTACATAATCTCCATGGAATGTGAATGAAACACTGGATGTTCAAGCCAGAAATCAGGAAAATATTCAAGGCTCCTTTCTGTAAGTGTTATTGAATCTGTTCGCTCTTTCGTCTCTCTGTCTTCCATAACCTAGGATGTCATGTCACTTTAATTCCTAATTTTCAGTCTCTTTCCCCCAAAAGCCCTTCACACGATGCCAGAGTAATCTTTCTAATATACTTTAATTTCTGCCCATCCTTAAACACTTTGCTGTCCAGTTTCTCTGCCTCCTTTGCATGTTATTCCCTGTGTCTGGGTTGTCCTTACCCTTTTCTTTATCTTGGTAACTATTACTCATTTATTATAATTTCACTCAGTAGGGCCCTCCTCTGGAAGTTTCAATTACTTTTCCTCCCTTTCCTCCTCTGTAACATCCTGCTTATTGTTTGCCCTCCCCTCTAGACTCATTGTGACTTCATCCTCCCTGGGAGCAGAAATGGTGTCTGTCTTCTGAATAAAACCAGTCTCTAACTACAGTGCCTGGAATTCATTATAGGGGCTTAATGAATGTGGGCTGAATGAATGGAGTAAGCAAATGAATGACTCACTCAATCAGTTCATAGTCTGAAAGCTTATTTGAGAGGCGTTGGCAGAGGCCTGTCTGTGTTTGCATATATTAGCGTTTGCCTGCATGTGTAAAACTATATATAGCAATGGCAGATTTCTACATTTGGATTCAAGTTAATGTGATAGATTATTTTCATTCTCTTCTCCAGAGTGTCTTCAGATGTGGCTAGAGAAACCTCTCAAGCTCTGTTAACACCTTGTGGAAGAACTAAATTAGTAATTTTTTTGCTGTGGTCTACACGCACCGCCCCTCCCCCCTCCCCCCTCCCGCCCCAGACAAAGTTAGAAAGAAATGTAAAGCAACTAATTGAAACAGTTCTAGTAACAGTGCTCTAAGACTGATTTAAATAGAAGTAAGTTGCCTTGGTGAGGAAAGACATTTTATTACTCAATAAACATTTACTGAGCACTTGACATGTCACTGAGTTTTCGGTGTGTTCAAATCTGGAAATAGAATGATTAAGAAACTATTTTAGAGCTCTTAGTCTAATGGTGCCAAAAGGCATAATTCACTATAATAAAGTGTGATAAGTGCTTTAATAAAAATACATTTAAAGTGCCAGCTGGAGAATCAGAGGGCAGGATCTGCTGAGAGAGAGGTGTGAACTCAGGGAATGCTTCCTGTAGGAAGTGATCATTGCATTGCTTTTGAAAATTGAGTAGGAGTTTCCCCAGTGGAGGGAAGTGAGGCTTATGAGGCAAAAGGAACAGCATTCATTCAACATGAATAAATAATAACAAGGTGATGACTATATTCCAGTTACTGTTCAAGGCACAAGACCTCTGCCTTTATGGAGCTGCTGTTCTAGTAGGGGAGACAGTGAACAAATTAAGTGTGGTAAGAGGAACCTAGCCAAGACCAGGAAATAGCATAAGACTTGGGGAGGTGAGCCTGTGTAGACAAGGTTGTCAGGGTGTGTTTTGAGGAGCCCTAGTCCTGGGAGAGCTATGGAACAAGTTCTGGAGACAAATTACTCTGAAGAACACTATCCTGTTAAGTCCTGCTATAAAGAAACTTAGATAATTCTCATTGGAACCAAACCAAAAAAGGCATTAGGTGAAAAAACCCTCTGAGTCATTAGGATTTTGTGAGCTAAAATTCCAAAGAATACACTGTGGGAGGACCTGGACTAGAGCGTAAGGACCCCAGTGACCAGGCAGAGCAGGAGAGGGGCCCAAAGAAGGAGACTTGGGGCCTGATGAACAAGGCCTTTTGGACCATAATGAATTTGTGACCCGTTTTCGGCTGGAAGCCAGCAATGCCAGGGTTAGATTTGATTTTAGAAAAGTTACTATGGTGGCAGTTTGGAAGCTGTCTTGAGTGAGGAAAGAATAAGTCAAGAAGCTTTTCAATAAAAAAGAGAATGATTACAGCCTGAACAATGGGGAGGAAAGGGTATGTTTTTAGAGACATTTGGAGGTGGAATCGATTCAGTCAGATAACTATGTTTATGGAAAATGAAGAGTGAGTCAGAAAAATTCTTGGCATGTAATGTTTTAAATGAGTGAAAGTACATCTTCAAGAGAGGGAAACTTGCCCCTGATCTGCCAATAAATGAAGGTCACAGCAGAGATGTAAGGTGGTGGCTGCCTAAGCTATGCTGAGTGTGTAAGAAATAGGAGCAAAGTAATATGTTCAAAAGTGTTCCAGACTCTGCATCTGTACCACATTTTCTTTCACCTTTGAAATAAAGGATGGTTAGAGATGAAGTGGAAAAATATCAGCAGGTCTACTTTCAAAAGGTTGAGCTTTTTACAAAGAAACAAGCTTGTTATCACTTTTAAATAAGACAGAATATGACCTTGAATTAGAGACAGATTAACTGCATGTCTAATTGGTGAGCTCAGTACACCTAGCTGTGCAGCACCTGACTCACCAAAGCCAAGGACAGGCAGGTGGCTATGTTCTGCCAGGAAATCATCTGGACCTCACTGGCAGGCTCTGAAGTAAATGGCATAGAGGAAGCTACAGATGGCAGGGAATAGTAGAGAGCATTAGGAAGAAAGAAGGAAGTGTGGCTCAAAGTGATAAAATGTTATGTACATTTCTGTTTTAAATTTTTTTCTATATTTCTAGTGTGTGTGTGCGTATGTAAATAGAAAGGTTTCCCATCAGTATTTTGTATATCCTATGTTTGTCAACTAGCTGTGATATATTACCAATGAAATAAAAACATCACCTAATATGCTCCTTCCTCCTCTACTGGAAGGGTATCTTGGGTAGCCACTGTATTAGAATTCAAAACAAATAAACAAAAAATTCAAAACCAAAATAGTTATTTGCCCTGAGGATGAAGAGGTAGATGAAGTGTTATTCTTCATGGTGGGCTTTGGTCAGCTGTTAAAAAATAATTAAAAATAAAAAGCAAAGTTAAAGAATATTAATTACCAAAATCTAGTTTGATGTCACTACTCTTATTTTTTTCTGAGTCTTTTGGTCACTGATGAATTAGAACAATAAATGGATTGTTATGCTTGACATTTTGTACTTTATTCTGGAAATATTGGCATTAAAAACCAAAAGTAAAATTTCCATTTGATCAATAGTCTTAAATCTTCACAGAAATTTTTCTTTAAACAATTTTGTATTTTCGGGATACCTGGGTGGCTCAGTGGGTTAAGTGTCTGATTCTTGATATCTGCTCAGGTTGTGATCTTGCAGTCATGAGATCGAGCCCCGTGTTGGGCTCCACATTGAGCATGGAGCCTACTTGGGATTCTCTCCTCCCCTCTCCCCCTCTCCCTTCTGCCCCCTCTCCCCCTCCTGCTCACTTGCATGCACACTCACATGTGCACACACACTTTCTATCTCTCAAATAAATAACTTAAAATAAGTTTGTATTTTCAGAGGAGCCTTATTTGATATGATTATTCAAATTCTTTGGTTACATTTTTCTAAAGCAGAGTTAGAAAAACTTCTAGCCAGGGTGCCTGGATGGCTCAGTTGGTTGAGCTTCTGACTTTGGCTCAGGTCATCTCACAGTTCATGAGTTCAAGCCCCATGTCGGGCTCTGTGCTGAGAGCTGAGACCCTGGAGCCTTCTTTGAATTCTGTGTGTGTGTCTCTCTCTCTGCCACCCTCTGCTTGCACTCTGTCTCTCAAAAATGAATACACGTTAAAAAAAGAAAAAGAAAAACTTCTAGCTTCGTCATCAGAATTGACACTTATTTTGGTATATACAAGAGGAAATCATGGTGTGCTCTTGCTCTTCCAAAATGGAATTTGAAACACCTTTTATGAGCCATGGGTTATACTTTGGTGTTTACAGGCCACGTAAATAGTAAGCTGTGATCTCCATTTCATTTACCCCATTCCTCTGGCTTTCTACATTTTTCTTCTACCTGGTTCTTTCATTTTCCTGTTTGTTTCTTTTTGTCTCCTCCTCACATTTCTTCATCTCATTTAGTTTCCCTCACCTGTTTTATTTCTGACCCTCTTCTCTGGCCAGTCCCTGCCTGCTGAACTGGAACCTTATGGAGCTATCCCTCTAAGAAGAGCAAAGGCCAATTTAGGAGGATGGAGGTTTGACCCTTCAGAAGTTATCTGGCTGAATGAACATTGCCAAAAAAGTACTGTTGCCTAACTACATCTTCATTCTGGCTTCTTTACAGAATTTCATTTTCCTTTTTATTTTTTATTTTTTTAAGTTTGTTTATTTTTGAGAGAGAGCAAGCCCGCATGTACAAGTGGGGGAGGGGCAGGGAGAGAGGGAGGCACAGAATCCAAAGCAGGCCCCAGGCTCCAAGCTGTCTGCACAGAGCCCAACGCAGGTCTTGAACTCAACAAACCATGAGATCATGACCTGAGCCAAAGTCAATTGCTTAACCAAGCCAGCCTCCCACAGAATTTCATTTTCTTTAAAAAAATTTAATGTCATATTATATATGATTCCAACACACAAAATATGTATAAACAAGCACAATATGAAATAACTCCCCATATGCCTCCCCTACCCCCAAAACATATTAAAAGAAAAAGAAAAGGACAAGATTAGGTAGGTAAGTTCAAAATTAACACTATAAAAATATTACCACAGCCAATATTTCTTCATTCTTGAAAGCATCAAAGAAAAATTTTTAGTTTCAAAGAAAAGCACACCACTTTTGGTTAAACCCTAGGTCTTTTTCAGGTTCACAGTAGTCTGGCTATCAATCAAGCATATATGTCCATTGGCTGGGACATGGGCTCTTCTGTTAGAACTCAGCATTTTTTAAAAAGTGATTACTTGAATTATACACACAAAATTTAAACTCTAAATGAGCCCAACCATTGCTGAGACCCTGAATTTTAAAGAATAAAGAAGGGTCAGTAACCATTGTCATCGTGCATGCCAACCATCACTGCTTAACCATCCCTGTCCAGCCTTTGTGACTTAGCAGTGAGCATTTTCAGCATCTGTAAATTAACATATAAGTGGCCCACCTTCAGAAAAGCAAAGAGTCTTTCCAAGGACATGTAAAACATATCATGAGAACTTAGCTTCTGACCTATAATTCTTTTCTACAGTCTGTCTCAGGCATCTGTCCTTAGTTTTTGGTGTTTTTTTGGTCAAGTATCTGTCTTTGCTTCTATTTCACAAACTGATTTTAGTATATTGCTGATACCTCAGTTTTCTTTCCTTTTGATTTTTAGCTTTGTATTTCCTGCCTTGGAGTCATCCAACCCATTGACAAATTATACCGGTACCATCCTCAACATACCTGTAGACTATCTTAGTATAGCATTTGCTAGTGAGGTTTGTATCAGAAAAATTAAAGAAAATTAGGTGCAGAAAAAGCCCCAAGTTGCATTCCGTATAGAAATGTTAGAACACTCTTAAATATAGAGAACAAACAGAGTTGCTGGAGGGGGTTGGGGGGGGCGGGAATGGGCTAAATGGGCAAGGGGCATTAAGGAGGACACTTGTTGGGATGACCACTGAGTGTTATATGTAGGGGATGAATCACTGGATTCTACTCCTGAAATCATTATTGCACTATATGCTAACTAACTTGGATATAAGTTAAAAAAAATAATAAATATATTATTTTTAAAAAATGGTAGAACATCATAATCACTTGTGAATATTTTGAAGTCCACAGAGTAGGTATGCATCTCAGATGTTGCCTGACATAGAGATTTCAGGTGTCCTACTCACTGGCTATTGTATGAGAAGTATCTATTTGTTAACTCATATTGTTTAGTGACTAGTAAGTGGCATTTTTGGTATTCTACATTTATTTTACATGATATTTTGTTACTTACATATTGCATTTTACTGAGTTTTAATTTTTTAATTTTTTTTAATGTTTATTTTTGAGAGAAAGAGAGAGTGTGAGCACGTGAGGGGCAGAGAGAGAGAGAAAGAGACAGACAGACAGAGACAGAACTCTAAACAGGTTCTAGGCTTTAAGCTGTCGGCACAGAGCCTGATGCAGGGCTCAAACCCAACGGACCACAAGATCATGACCTGAGCCAATGTCAGCCACTCAACTGACTGAGCCACCCAGGTATCCCTGCATTTTACTGAGTTTTTAGACTACTTAGTTTTATTTAGGAAATCAGTCAGAGTGGGAAAGTGTTGAGTGATAGGTAATGAATTACTCTAAAACATCAGGGAATAGGTTCCTATTGAGCATTTTTGTGCAGAACAGTTGTTTTTCAAAAATGGTTATGGCCAGTAAGTGGGAAATGTGACCACTTGTAACCACTACTCTTACCAGCCTGGCCAAAGCCTGTACCATCTGTTCCCTGGATTCTTGTAATGAGCTCCCTATTTCTGTTCCTACTCCCTCTAGTTTGTTTCCATCATATCATGAAGAATAATCCTGTTAACAGTGTCAGGTCATGCCACTCCTGTGCCAAGAAAATTGCAGTAGCTCCCCATTTTACTCAGAGAAAAAAACCAAACTTCATTCATTGGTCCATAACATCCTTCTCTTTCTTTTTTCTCCTCCTGTATATCTATAATCTAGATCATAATGTGAAATTAAAGTATATATGTTTATTAGTTACTGGGTTTTTTGAGTTAATGTTTCACTTATTCCCCTTAAAGAAAAGAAAATCATAAATTGCATAGGATTTTTTAATTCTTCCCACAGTAAACGGCACTCACTAGATAGACACCCCTATTTTAAGGGGATATATTTCTTCATCTCTGAAATGAAGGTAATACCTATAAATAATATCTAATTGTCTCAAAGCAGTCTTTCTCTTGGTTTTCTTCTAGTAGTTCATATATTGTCCTCACATCTCCATTACTGTGGAGGGTTTTCTTTCTCCTTCTCTAGAACCTCTCTTTAGGTCTTTCTTTGAATAGCTTTTTTGGGCAATGAAAAGCACTCTATTGTCTTTTTTTCCCCCCTATTACACCTTTACATATGTGTAGAAACCTTCATTCACCCTAAATAGGCTGTGACATGAACAGTAAAGTTACTTAGGGATTGATGATGGTTGCTAGATTTATTTCTGGATTTGCAGAAATTTTCAAGTAACAATTCATTCTAGAAAAATAAAGCAAAAAGTGAAAGGAAAACTAAATGATTTTTGTTAAGAGCCTTCTCTCAGAGTGGAGCAGGGTGGAGGGGAAGGGTTGATCTGTGATTAATCCAAATTTAATTTTAATGGAACCTAAAACTTCAAAATACATAAGCTTTTCTCCTTCTGTAGCTTATGTGTCCATTTTCTTTAACATATATCACCCAACTATTTTTTATTTTTAATTTTTTATATTTATTTATTTTTTAAAGTAGGCTCCCTGCCCATCATGGGGCTTGAACTCACAACCCTGAACTTACAATCAAGAGTCACATGCCCTACTGACTGAGCCAGCTAGGCTTCCCCAACTAGATATTTTTTAAATCTTGGGGCACCTGATTGGTTCAGTCGGTAAAGTGTCCGACTCTTGGTTTTGGCTCAGGTCATAATCTCACGGTTCATGGGTTCAAGCCCCATGTCAGGCTTTGCACTGACAGTGCAGAGCCTGCTTGAGATTGTCTCCCTCTCTCTGTGCCACTCCCTCTAAATAAATAAACTTAATTTAAAAATATTTTTTTAATTAAAAAAAATGTTTCCCAAATATATATATTAGAATGTTTGTATATAATGTTACATATTTACTTTCCAAGGGAGATATTTAAATATATGTATATAAGCTCATATATATTTAAATATATATATCTTAAGAATATGTATATACATAGAATATGATGTTGGATTTATTGTTGTGTTTTTACATAAAAGAGCTTTGTTATATACCACACAATTGAGCTTTTTGTTTATTTCTGTGAATTCATTTCTCTTCAGGTAATTTACGGTGTCATTTAAACTTAACTAAAGTTTGAAGGCTTTGCTTCTCCAAAATTGCAGTTCACAGATATTACTTCATGGTATCATTGATGTTTGCAAATAATCAGTTATAAGTTCATCTCAATACAATTTGAATATCTGTATGTAAAAACATTGGAGAATACGAACTCAGAGTGTTAAAATTACTTTGAAAACTTTGTTGCTTGCTTCAGTTTTAAAACTTTATAGCCATTGATTTTAAATTGATTTATTTTTCATTTCTGCTCTAATGAATTGGAGAAAAATGGACAGGTCAAATAGGATCCTGGGTGCTGTGGTTGGTTGGCATTTATATAGTTCTTTCATAAAGGATTTAATAAAAGGTGACCTGAAATGCAGAAATGTAATCTATAAGACAATCAAAGAAAAACAGTTCTTTTAAGCACACTGTCAGTATTGTATGATTCCTGCTCTGTAACTGTAATAATTTTGTATGTTTGTCGAAAGATGTAAGCTATATTCAATAATGAGGATAGCAGGAATTTGAGACTTCATGTACATTTCTGTTGTCACAGGAAGGTCAGCCTTTTGAAAAGGGATAGAAATGAACATTTCTCCAGAATTACATTTCCCTTCATTTTAGGCTATCTCTTAATTCCAGCGTTTTTACTGTGTTTGATAAATAGGCCAAATATATATTTTATTTATTTGGCAGGGGAGGTGGTGAAACTTTACAAATTTCAACTGGCATTGCACTTGGCTGATAAGAATGGGAGTTTGTACCGCTCTGAAGAGATTACATGAAGTAGAATTGGAAAGCAAATTGTATTTACAAAAGATAGGATGATGTTCCTAATAGGTGTTCAGAATAGACTATTCACTCTCATATTCTGCTGAGCTTTACTAGAAATAACTTCATTTCAAAAAAAGAACAAATCTGATTGAAGGTAAAAGCATTCCCTCTCCACAGACACTCTTCCAAAGGACTTACATTAAATTTTCCTGATGGGCACACAGCTGTATTTTGAGCTGTATCTGTATAAACTGTAATGTGGAAAATAAAAATCTAAATAGGACACCTGATTGCTTCATGCACCAATCATTTAGATTACTAGATTTATATCTATAATTTTGGAAGAGAAGTTGCAAGGTGATGTTCTGACAATAACTGTCAAAGTCATAATACTAGGATCTGTTTTCATCTTGTTGTCAAGGTAAAGTTATTGAAATTCACAGTTGGTAGGTCACAAAGATCACTTCCTATCTCTTGTCATCTGTAGCTTAATGCTGACCTAAGCGGCTGGTGTATAATGTCAAAATTATCACGGTGCCCAGGCTGCAGAAGTACAACATGCTACATGATTTAATGCATTTCCTGTCTGGAATAAAGATTATGAAAAGGCCAACAACCATGAGCTACAGTGGTTTAGAGAGACTTAGTTTCTAATTTTGCTTTCTCCTTTTCCCATTCATTTTAGATTTTGGATTTAGTAAAAGGGACACATTACCAAGTAGCCTGTCAGAAGTACTTCGAGATGACACATAATGTAAGTACATTTTTAAACTTTATGGCCTAATCCTTTGTTTTGTTGTTATTCTGTGTTTCGTTCAGGGTTTTTAGTTGCAGCTCCAGCTATTTTCACCAGAAAGGGATTTATCACATGGTATTAGGTAACTTATAAAATTGATAGAGGGGCCAGAGAATTAATCTAGGAATCTACAGACCCAGAAATACTGTAACAAGGAGAAGCTACACAATGAGAAAACCTTATTCTACTACAGCTGCCACCCACCATTTCACGTCTAGGGATGAGACCGAGGGCCAGTAAACTTTTTTAGGAAAGTGCCAGATTGTAAAAATTTTAGGCCGTATTGTCCATATGGTCTCTGTCAAACTGCTCATCTCTGCTTTTGTAGTCCAGAGCAGCCATAGATCATATATAAAGGAACGAGCATGACTGTGTTCTCGTAGAACTTTATTTACCAAAACAGATAGTGGGCTGGATTTGACCAACGGCCTTAGGTAGCCAAATCTTGGAGTAGCTGTAGAACAGTTGCCCTAGGTGCCCAGGAAAACCAGAGGCTTTTGCCATCTTCCCTGTAGAAAATCTGTTTTACTTCTGGCTGCCACCTCATGTTACTCTTATTTCCCATATCTCATATTTACCTGCATGGCTGAACTTTAGTTACATGTAAGACCCCTGACTGCAAGGGACTCAAGGAAATGTGTTTGGTGTTTATCTTGTTAGCCTCTTTTGCCATGCTTCTATAGTACAGGCATACGTTGGAGATATTACGGGTTCGGTTCCAGACGATCATGATAAAGTGAGCTGAATGCATTTTTTGGTTTCCCAGTATAGATACCAGTTATGTTTCCATTATACTGTAGTCTATTAAGTGTGTAGTAGCATTATTACAGGTATTAATAGGTATTTTTGCATACCTTAATTAAAAAATACTTTATGGCTAAAAAATACTAACCACGATCTGAGCTTTCAACAAGTTATAACTTTTTACTGGTGGAGGTTCCTCCCTCCATGTCGATGGCTGCTGACTGTTCAGGGTGGTAGTTGCTGAAGGTTGGGGTGGCTGTGGTTGGTTTTAAACATAAGACAACAGAGAAGTTTGCCGTATCAACTTAACTTCCTTTCATGGATGATTTCTCTATAGCATGTGATGCTGTTTGGTAGCATTTTGCCCACAGTAGAACGTCTTTCAAAATTGGAGTTTGTCCTCTCAAACCCTGCTGCTGCTTCCTCAACTAAATTTATGTCATGTTCTAACTCTTTTGTTGTCATTTCAACAATCTTCCCAACATCTTCACCAGGAGTACATTCCATATCATGAAACCACTTTCTGTGCTCATGCATAAGAAGACTCTTTTGTCTACGTTGAAAATCTGTTGGTTTAGTGTAGCTCCTTCATTTGTTACCTTATCTAGATCTTCTGGATAACCTGCAGCAGGTTCTGTGTTAACACTTGGCTGCTTCACCTTGCATTTTGAGGTTACAGAGACTGCTGCTTTCCTTAAACTTCATGAACCAACCGACCTCTGCTAGCTTCACATTTTTCCTCTATAGTTTCCTCACTTCTCTCAGCCTTCATGAAATTGAAGAGAGTTAGGGCCTGGCTCTGAATTAGCTTTGGCTTAAGGGAATCTTGTGGCTGGTGTGTCTTCTGTCCAAACCACGAAAACCTCCTCCATATCAGCAATAGGGCTGTTTTGCTGTCTTATCATTTGTGTGATCACTGGGATAGTACTTTTAATTTCCTACAAGAACTTTTCCTTTGCATTCACAACTTGGCTAACTGGCACAAGAAGCCTAGCTTTTGGCCTGTCTCAGCTTTCAACATGCCTTCCTCAATAAGCTTAATCATTTCTGGCTTTTGATTTAAAGTAAGAGATTTGTGGCTCTTCCTTTCACTTGAATACTGAGAGGCCATTGTAGGGTTCTTAATTGGCTTAATTTCAGTATTGCTGTGTCTCAGGGAATAGGCAGGCTGTAGGAAAGAGAGACAGGAGAATGGCCAGTCAGTGGAGGAGTCAGAACACATACAACATTTATCAGTTTAAGCTTGGCGTCTTATATGGGCATGGTTTCTGATGCCACAACACGATTACAGTAGTAACATCAAAGATCACCATAACAAAAATAACGAAGTTTGAATACTGTGAGAATTACCAAAATGTGACAGAGACATACAGTGAGCAAGTACTGCTGGAAAAATGCCAATAGACTCCCTCAACTGCAGGGTTGCCACAAACCTTCAATTTGTAGAAAACACAATATCTGGGAAATGCAATAAAACAAAATATGCCTATATAAGAAGACCAACTAGTAGGTTCTGAAACGTGTAAAGCAAGGGTCACAACTCAGAGGCCTACAGAGGTTAGGCAAATAACCCAAAAAAGTGAAGGTAGAGGTATCGGGGTGACTCAGTCATTTAAGTGTCTGACTCTTGATTTCAGCTCAGGTCATGACCTCAGAGTTGTAAGATCAGGCCCTTCATCAGGCTCTGTGCTGGGTATAGAGTCTGCTTAAGATGCTCTCTCTCTCTCTCTCTCTCTCTCTCTCTCTCTCTCACTTTAAAAAAAAAAAAACTGTGAGGGGCGCCTGGGTGGTGCAATCGGTTAAGCGTCCGGCTTCAGCCAGGTCACGATCTCGCGGTCCGTGAGTTCGAGACCCGCGTCAGGCTCTGGGCTGATGGCTCGGAGCCTGGAGCCTGTTTCCGATTCTGTGTCTCCCTCTCTCTCTGCCCCTCCCCCGTTCATGCTCTGTCTCTCTCTGTCCCAAAAATAAATAAAAACGTTGAAAAAAAATTAAAAAAAAAAAAAACAAAACTGTGAAGGTGGCTGAGATTAACACCAGAGAGTATGGGAGGCACCATGGTGTGCTGATGAATTCACATCCTGTTAGGGGCATTCACATTGACAAGTTTGAAGACTGTATACAAGTCAGTAGAACACATCTACAGGTGAAATTCAGCTCACTGACCCCCTGTTTGCAACTGCTGGTCTTGATCATGGCTCCCTAACCTAGGATAGACATCCAACTTCCTGAGACATTTTTTTCTGTGAGTGTATATGTGCATTTTTTCGGAGTCTGTTGTTTATCAGGTTTCAAAGGGATTCATCCGTGACCCTCCCCCAAAAGATGTTGCATTCATTGAATTCATCATCAGCTACCATGCTACGCTGTTTTATAATCATTTTTATTTTTCCTATTTAGTTTTTATGGAATATTTTTTATATTTTGGTTACATAATAACAGAATCTCTTATAGTATAAAATATTTCATAGGAAAAGTATATCCTATAATATTACCAATAATGAATACAGTACTGTAACCGACATCTGTAGAACCCTTAACACATGCCCAATACAGCACTAAGTACTTTGACCACATTAGCTCTTTTGATGCACACTACAGTGAGGTACTATTTTTATTCCCGTTTATGAATAAAGTTTAGAGAAGGTGAGCAACCTGTGTAAGGTCCTACTGCTTATAAGAGATGGACTAAGTAAGTCATTAAAGCTTATGAGCCTGACCATGACTGTGTACTTCTATAGAATCTGATACTGTACCTGTAATAATGACTGTGGAGGTCACTAGCATTTTCTTGTCTACATTTATGATCCAACTATCATAGTTTATGTTAAAAAAAAAAAACCTGAAAACCAACAATTCTACATGACTTGCCCAAGGTACCATAATTTGTAAATAGGAGATCCGGAGCCAGAACCATCCCTACCACTGTCTGCTGTGGGTCTTCCCTTTCTTTCTGTTACACCTAACTGTTGAAAATATTACTGTTATTTACCACCATAAAGACTTTGTTTTCACAAAATTTAAAAGACAAAATAAACCTCACTTAAATAGAAACAAGCACAAATTCTCATTAGTTTTAGCAGTCTAGGAATCTCACCTGATAAGCCACATTTGTTTGATATTTTCCGCACCAGTTTTGAATTAACCTTTTTCTTAGAGACCATATTCCTTAATTTGCCTACTCAGCTTGAGAGTTCTTAATTATTTGTGGATTCTCTTTAATAAGACGCCTCAGAACTTCCACAAATTAAGGTCTGTCATTCAACTTCTTTCCTTTTTTAAAAATAAGATGTGAAAATTAGATTTAAACATTGAGTTTGTGACATAATCACAAAAAATAAGAAGAAAATTTCTAGTTCCCAGATCTGCTTTTGTAGTATCTACTGAGTATTCTTTTCTTACAGGAATATTACTGCTATGGGCAATTTAAAAACTTGCCTTAGATTAGTGAAGATATTGAAAAGATGTATGTCTAAATCCTCCCACATATAATTTAAGCCACATAAAAATCAATGGAATAAAAAGGCTGTTTGAATTCGCTAGATGTCTCATTATAGATTTTTAGTTGTGAATATCTATTATTTTTTCTCATTAAATTAAAACTAGAATCCATTTTTATTGTCAGTTTTCTGCCATCCTGCCTGCCTCCCCGCTTAACAAAAACTTTTAAAGCTACATTTATTTTCCTGAGGATTTTGCGATCAAGCTCATTTTAACGAAAGTTTTGAAAATGAACCAGTTAATTGATACCATTTACAGCCGCACTATGATAGTTCCATATGGCTTTTTTGGTAATACCAGCTGCCTCATTATAAGCTGTCATTGCAAAATCTCTTGATTAAAACCCAAACATCCCATAGGTAAAACAATATTGCTTCCATTCCTTCAAAATCTACATTTGCTGTGGCAGAAATATGAGACCTATGTTTGTGTGAAGGTCATCGTGTGCAGAACATGTAGATTCCAAGCAAATGTTTGAGAGAGATTCTTTAAGTAGATGTCAAAATCTGGGCTGCTTGAAATCTGTTTTCCTCAGTGTTTTTTAGGGAGCAATGTTTTATATTGTGGTCTGTTTTTTGCTTTTGGTATGCTCCATGTGTAAATGAAAACACTTGGCCTTGTGTGGATTAATCTCTGAATTGTAATTGAAAATCATTTCTTTAGCAAACTGAGTCATTCTTGATACTTATTTTCCAAATAGCTGAGCATTTTTTTCCCACCATATAAATCTTTGCAGAAATCTTATTAAATTCTATCACATTTGCCTGCAATCTTGAACAGGATATACCAAATAAAATTAAGCTCTTTTATAATAATTCAGGGTCATTATTGTGGATATCAATTAGAGTACTGGGCTAGAAGCCATCATCTTGTCTCTTGCTTGGATCACTGTAGTAGCTTCCTAACTCATTTCCCACTATCTAAACACATGCACCATTCCAGGTCTTTACCCTCCACACAGCTGTTGGGATGATCTTTAAAATAGAGGAACATGATTATTTTAGTAAACTGCTTTAAAAAAAAAAAAAACTTAAAGGGCTTCCAAATTGCTCTGAAAATGAAATCCAAAATTTATAATGTAGCCTATAAAGGCGTCCAACCCATTTCCTTCTTTCTGGATGCCAACTACACTGATCTTATTTCATATCCCTTACAGTACTTTGAGCCTACTAAGCTAATATGGCAGAATGAAAATGCATCACAGAATTTTCCTTTCTCACTAGTGAACACAATGTACAAAACATAAAAAATGACCCACCAAAAGGAAAACATCACCAATAGCAGCCAATTAAGAAAAACGGCAAGGAAAGAAACAAATTCTGTTTCCAAATCTAGAATGTTCCTACTTTTTTAAAAATAAGGAGTAAAGGAAATAGCTGCTGACCTTTAAGCAGAAATAAATTAAAATTGAGGGTTTCTATGGGGATAATTTGCTTTCTCTATTCTAAATTCATTTTGAAGTAAAATCTGTTTTCATGGGGGGGGGCATAAACCAAAGTTAATTTTTCTGGACAAGCTGAAAGGAAACTGAATGGCAGCCATTACACTTCCTTTAGCCAGAAATAAAACTGAAAGAAAGAAAACATTTAAAAGACAACCTATTTTAGAAAAAAGTATAATCCACCATACAGAAGGAACTTCATAATTTCATCATGCTATCAAGCAACTGAATTAGACCTTAAGTTCAGTAAAATGAACTTATTAGCAAAATGAGTTACAAAAATGCAATCCCAAACCTAAGAGAGACAGTTGAAAACCCAAATGTCACATAGTAACATGGTACATGCCCTTGATTCAAAACCCTTGTCACTGTTTTAGTTGGTTAATAAGAAAATTAAAGTGGAATAAAAAATATGTGCATTTTTCAAACAATATATTTTAAAGTTAAAAACATTTAAAGGTCTTTTATTCATCTTTCGATGTACGGGCAAGGTCTTTTGATGTACGGGCTAGGTCTCATTTGAGTATAGTTTTGAGATTGGAGTTCAGTTTTTTTTTTAAGTTTGAGAGAGAGAGAGAGTAAGGGAGAGGCAGAGAGAAGTGGGGAGAGAGAATCCCAGGCAGGCTCCACGCTGTCAGTGCAGAACTCCACACTGAACTTGATCTCATAAACTGTACGATCATGATCTGAGCTGAAATCAAGAGAGTCAGATGCTTAACCAACTGAGCCACCCAGGTACCCTGGAATTCAACTTTTTTTTTTTTAATTAACTACACCTATAATATGCCATCAATAATTTCCAGTTCAGGTTTCTTTCAAGTAGAAGAGGGAGCTAAGGACACATTTAAAGTAATATGATCTTTTTCCCTTAACTTTTGGGAATTCAACTTTTTTTTTTAATGTTTGTTTATTTTTGAGAGAGAGAGAGGGAGATACAGAATCCGAAGTAGGCTCCATCCAGCTTTTGAGCTGTCAGCACAGAGCCTGATGCAGCACTCAAGCTTATGAACCATGAGATCATGACCCGAGCCGAAGTCTGAGTCTCCACTGACTGAGCCACCCAGGATCCCCTCAACTTGTTTCTTTTTTAAGTGACTTGCTTTTCTTGAGTCTTTGCAAAGCCAGTAGATAGCATAGAACCAACAACTTTCTTTCTACACTCCTGTTTTCTTGGTTTTCCCCATAGCAACCATATTAATATCTTTACCTCATTGATGAGGAAACCGAGGCTTATAAAGATTTCATTTTGTCCAAATTGCAATTTAATTTATTTTGATCCAAAGAGTCCTCTCCGTGATGATAGATGTATTGAGAATTTTAACACGTTGAAACTTTAGGTGTAGAAAATCTCCAATGTAATGATAGCCAAAGCAGTAGGTTCTTTTTTTTACATGAAATAATACCACTATGTTTTTTATAATCTTTATAAACTTGGGGCGCCTGGGTGGCTCAGTTGAGCATCCAACTCTGGCTCAGGTTATGATCTCACAGTTCATGAGCTCAAGCCCCGTGTCAGGCTCTGTGCTGACAGCTTGGAGCTTGCTTCAGATTCTGTGTCTCCCTCTCTCTCTGCCCCTCTCCTGCTCACACCATCTCTCTCTCTCAAAAATAAATATTTTTGGGGCGCCTGGGTGGCGCAGTCGGTTAAGCGTCCGACTTCAGCCAGGTCACGATCTCGCGGTCAGTGAGTTCGAGCCCCGCGTCGGGCTCTGGGCTGATGGCTCAGAGCCTGGAGCCTGTTTCCGATTCTGTGTCTCCCTCTCTCTCTGCCCCTCCCCCGTTCATGCTCTGTCTCTGTCCCAAAAATAAATTAAAAACGTTGAAAAAAAAAAAAATAAATAAATATTTTTAAAAATTTTTAAAATATTGTGTTATGATTGTAAGTTTATTTGACTTTGCATAAAACCTCTTAAAACAGATTTCAGAGCAACTAAGTGATCTGGTCAAAGGCCTTAATTATAATTCAGACAAAACCAGTTACTTGTTCAATGATTTTGCATAAACTAGGTAATCACTTTAGGCTTCATGTTCCTAGTTTTACATGTAGAAGGTTCAGTTGAAAGGATCTTCAAGGTCTTTCCAATCTCTAATGTTCTCTATAAAATGTAAAGCCTTCTGATTGATATGTTACATAATAAACTTTTCATGAAACACTTGGTAAAATGCAAACTTTATATTGGATCTCCTACTTTTTAATGAATTGGGTGAAAAACGAATATAATGAAGTTCACAAATGACTCCATTGTTAATAAAAATTATAGATTTATCATAAAACATTCAGGAAACATTTTAAAATTAAGCAGCAAGGTAGCAGATAAAAATTTGTTCTAGTGACCTGAGTAATAATTCTTAAAATGAATTAGTCTAAATGCTATCAATCTACTATACACTGACTTTACTATAAAATTATTGGCCCAACATATATCAACAGCTGACTAAAGAGAATCAGAGAATCCTGGGGTATTCAAGTATTACCAAAAAACACCTTGTTTCTGTTTATTGGTTCACCTGTTAAAAGGGTTAATTCTGAACCATCTGAACCATGACAGCAATTCTTTTAACCCCCTGCTAATCCATTTGAATCCACCATACGATTATGCATTGCTTTAATCACATCACCTCCCCTCTCAAGGATTTTCAGTGAGTCCCTGATGCCTGCAAAATTAGGTCTAGACTACTTACCCTGGGTTTCAAGGCTCTCTGAGGTCGGGCCCCAGTCTGTCTTCCCAACTTCATTTCCTATTATTCCCTTTTATATGACTTTTACACCAGGCCATCTGATCTACTTGCTTTCCAGGGACATTGCTTCTTACCTTGCTCATGTGGCTCTGCTGTTTGTATTAACCTTGACCTCATTATCCCAGCTTTTCACTTTCTCCATCTTCCCAAATTCAACTCATATAGCACTTCTCTCACAAAGCCTTCTTTCATCTCCCCAGCCAGAATGTGTCTCTAATATGGAGATAATAAGCCTTTATCTGTGACCCTTAAAAACCTCTATCAAGAATAAAAGAGTGTTAAGTATATGACTGACTTCACTAGGCTTGAAATTTCTTTAGACTTAGTCAAATGCATTCTTGTGTGCTGAAAAACTACCAGCTCATAATGTGGCACATATGACTGGTATACACTGTTGGTTCTGGGCTCAACTCACCAAATATTTAGATACCTACTATATATATACAAGTCACTTCAGTACAAAGAGAGACATAAAAAGGTTAATATAAGACAAATGAACAAAAAAGTGTAATGGCTTCTCAGTTTGTAAAAAAAAAAAAAAAAATTGAAATGAAAATACCCCCTAACAAAAAACAACAACAAATAACTGCAGTAAAATGGTATCCTTTGGTTGTCAGCTTCCACTGCAGAAGGCAGGGAGGGCAGAGATTCGACATGTGATCAATTCAATCTGACCTACTGGTTGAGTGTGTAGAAAGTGACTCATGTAGAAGGTTTACACTTTAGGAGCTATCTTGCTCTTAGGTCACAGCCCAAGAGTTAGTAAAGGTTTATACAACTTAAGAAATGAATACATTATAAAATCATTGACCTTGGCACAAGGACATGACAGCAGAACATACTGGTTATGAGCATGGACTGTGCTAATTCATATCCCATCTCCAGCCCTGCCAGTGCGTGATCTTGGGTAATTTATTTAACCTCTCTCTAAAGTGGGAAATACTGATAATTTACCTTCACAGGGCTCTTAATGGAAGTTAACTAAATATATGCATGTTTGTGAATGAGTATATATGTGTGTTTTATGCCACTTAGAATAATGTCTGGCACACAGTCATTAAATAAGTGCTTGCTAATATTAAGGAATATATTTTTCTTTATTAATAAATTTTAGAATCAAAGTTTCTAGAATCAAAGTTAAAAAAAGTAGTATTTGCTAAATGTTCAAATATCATCTGAACACTTTGTAAAGCATCATTGAATAGTAAAGGCACAGGGTAATGGGCAATTGGAAATGATATTCAAGATTTAACTTAAAGTTTAGTGATAGTATTTGTGAAAAGAAATAATGCAAACATGAGCAGGTTCATAGTTTTATGTTAAGTCCCACTGAAAATTACCAAAAGAAAAAAATTTTATATAAAAAGTAAGAGTAGGGAAAACTCAAGATTGGAATGAAGAAATTACATTAGGTTGCTTTTTCAGTGTTTATGATACTAAGTGGGATTACATAGGCCAGATTTATAAATATACTCTAAAACATGAGTGGTATCAGGGACCAATATCAAAACAGTGTCTGTTTATGTCCACTCCCTATAGTCCTGGAATGTTTATTTTTTAATGTTTTGTTTATTTTTGAGAAACAGAGTGCAAGCAGGGGAGGGGCAGAGAGAGAGAGGGAGACACAGAATCAGAAGCAGAATCCAGGCTCTGAGCTGTCAGCACAGAGCCTGATGTGGGGCTCAAACCCACAAACCACGAGATCATGACCTGAGCCGAAGGCAGATGCTTAACCAACTGAGCCATCCAGGTGCCCCAATTCTGGAATGTTTATACCTTTCTTCTTCTTCTTTTTTTTTTTTTTAAACAAAATATTTATTGACAGACAATATGGCAGCCACTTTGCTTAGCCATCTGAGATGATAAGAGGTAGATCTGGAAGTAGAGTTGGATAGGGAATGGGAACTAAGAGCAGAGGTTTGGGTTGGAAATACAAATGCAAGAAGCCATTAATGTTTAGGTAGTAGTTGAAGCACCCTCTGAATGAAATCATGTAAGTACTGGATTGAGTATTATGATCGAGAACTACTAAGATCCATGTTCTGGGCATTAAATAGTTTTTGAACAAGGTCTAGACTGGTTTATGAAGTCCCTCTATTTATACCTTTGCTTTGTGTTAATATATACATTTGCTTTCTTACACAGGTGGATGATTGTGGCTTTTCTCTGAGCCATCCTAACCAGTTCTTTTTTGAGAGCCAACGGATTCTAACTGGTAGTAAAGACATCAGAAAGGAGTCCATCCAACCAGAAGCTCCTCAACCCAAACCAAGTGTCCAGAAAAACAAGGATGCATCATCTGCTCTGGCCTCTCTGAATTCCTCTCTGGAAGTGGATATGGAAGGACTAGAGGATTATTTCAATGAATGATTCTTAAGCGCTTAGGAACCCTTTTTCCTCTCTAGCTTTCATTTCTTTCAAGATTTTGCCTGTTTCTTTTTTAACCTCTTTGTCTACTCCCTCCACCCCACCCCAGTTCATCTTCTGGAAAGCAGGCTTACGGGTAAAAACAAAGACCTCCATTCTATTTTGCTTTGACAAAAGGGAAAAAAAGAAGAATTTCTCTTGAAATCTAACACTTGAGTGGTGTGATCTAAGTCCTGTTTTAGGAGACATAACAGCTTTCTAGACTGCTTACAGTTTCCTAGAGACAGTAGAACTAAAAACAACTATTAACCCTTACCACTGTAATTTTTACTTAATCCTTTTCTGGACCATTTTTGTCAATAAATACAAAAATGTGTATTAACGTGTGTGTAGTTGGAGGAGTCATATTCTGAGGAGGGATCCAAGACGGTGCCATGGGAAAATCCTGAATTCTACGCGGGACACACCCAACCTACACCTACAGCAGTTCTTTCTGAAGAACTAAAGGCTGACGAATAGCTTCTGCACAACAAAGGATAGAGAGGGGCCACACAAAGAAGGGTAGGAGAGCTGGATACACAGGAATGGGAATCCTACTCCCAGTGCTACAAGCTACAGTAGGGAGGGATAGTACTGAAGGGCTTGGATGCAGATTCGCCTAACCTAGGGCACAGCAGTAAAACAGTAACATAAAGAGCAACTAGACTGTATGTAAGTGAAGGCAATGCACTATTAAACCTAGAGCATCTGCCAAGCAGTAGAGAACTGCTGGAAATTTTCTCCAGGATGAAGGCACTGGTGACCAGCATTATTTATGTTCCCCCTCCACCTTGGCAGTATAGACAGGAGCAGCATCCTGACACTCTAGTCAATCTGCTGCCTCAGTGAGCCTTGGGCCTTTAGCACACACCAGCTCCAGCTGTCTTACCAAACTGCCCCAGTGTGGTACACACCAAGACATCCCTGGGCTGTGCCCATTATATGTCAACCATCTTGCCAAGGTGGCCCAGGTGCTAAGCATGGCAGGACACCCCTGGCCAGCACTGGCTTCCACTCCAGCTATCTCACCACGGCCGCCCTGGTGTAGAGAAAGCCCCAGCCCATGCCTGCCCTATTCTAGCTGTTCTGCTAGTGTGGCATCAAGGCAGGCACCCCAGGATCCATTCCAGCTCCAGCTGTCCAGGCCAGTGCAGCCCTGGCACCAAGTGTGTCAGGACCTCCAGCCCGCAAGCCCTCCAGCTCTAGCCAGCCAACCAGAGCCACCGAACGAACACGCATCCCATGCCACCACCCAGGGCCACTCCTTCAACACTCAGGTAGTTATTTCACCTAATTCATAGCAACAGAGAAAGTCAAACAGAGGGATACTGTCCAAAAGAAAGAACATGACAAAATCAGGGAAAGAACTAAACAAAATGGAGATAAGCAATTTACCTTTTGGTAAAAGAGTACCAAAGTGAGTTCTGGCCTAAGATAGTGAGGTAGGAAGACGCTGAAGTCATATCCTCTGTGGACACACCAAATCAATACCTATTTATAGAGCAATTCCTCCTGAAGAACTAAGGGCCAATTGGACAGCTTATGTACAACAAAAGACCACATAGAGAATGACAAGAGAGACACAGTAACAAGGGAACCCCATCCCTGATGCAAAGTGCAGTAGGGAGAGAGAGTACTGAAGGAATAGAACACAAGAAAAAGCCAGTTTAAAAGAGTAACTAGTATATAAAAGATCCAGCCCTAGAACTCCACCAAACAGGGAGTTGGTGGGACTCTATCCAGGCCAGATGGGATGTTAAGCAGCATGGTTTATGCTCCCTACCCCTTGATAACTGAAGATGGTAGCAGAGTTCTGGATGCCACAGCCAGCTTGCTGTCTCAGTGAGCCCCTAGACTCTTAGCCTATGCCAACCCAGCCCATTCTACCCAGGAGGCCACAGCATGGTGCACACGGATGCCCCTGGTTGGCACTCACTACAGCTCCAGTCATTGCACCCAAGTGACACAGGTGCAAAGCATACCAGAATACTCCAGGGCCACAGCACTTTGGTTACAGACAGCTTGCTAGAGCACCCCTAGAGCAGAGCACTGTGGGACCTCCTGGCTCATGCCTGCTCATCTCCAACCACCCAGCCAGATAACCCCCTGCATAGAGCATCCTGGAAACCCCTAGTCCATAGCCTGCCTCTCAGCTCTAGCCTCCACACCAGAGCATCCCCTGTGTAGACTGCCCTGGAGCCCCCAGTCCCCCATCTGCCTCTCTACTGGTCACCCTACCAGGGCATCTACTGTGTGAAGTGTCTCAGAACACCCCAGGGCACACCGGCCTTGGCTTTAGTTACCCCAACAGGGCACCCCCTGTGCTGAGTACACCCAATACACTGGCTTGCACTCATTTCAGCTCCCAGAGTGCTCCCAGCACAGAGTGGCCCAGGACCCATCCTGTTGTTCACCCACTTCAGCTTCAGCCGCCATACCAGGGTGCCCTATGAGCAGAGTCCAGAACTGCCCATGCCCATCTCAGTTTCAGCCATCCCACCAAGATAGGCCAGCACAAAGTGCTTCAGACCCCCAGCCCATGCCAGCCGCAGCTCCAGCCAGCCAGCCAATGCCACCAGGCACACAGCAAAGACATGGGATAACCACACACAAGATCACTCCTTCAAGTTTTGGAGAAGTAGCTGTTCCAACTAATTCACAGAAACACAAAAAGCCAAACTCCCCCCTAAAAAGAATAAGACAAACCCTCAAAAAAAAAAGAGCTAAATGAAACAGAGGTAAACAATATGCCTGATAAAGAGTTTAAAGTAATGATCACAAATATGCTCACTAGACTGGAGAGAAGAATGGAAAAACTGAGGGGGCACCTGGGTGGCTCGGCAAGTTAAGCACCCTACTCGGCTTGGGTTATGATCTCACAGTTCATGGGTTCGAACCCTGCATTGGGCTCTCTGCTGTCAGTGCAGAATCTGCTTTGGATCCTCTGTCTCCCTCTCTGCCCCTTCCCCATTCGTGCTCTCTCTCTTAAAAATAAATGAACATATTAAAAAAAAAAAAAAAAACAGAACAAAGATATGGAAAATATAAAAAAGAACCAATTGGAGTTGAAGAATACAATAAATGAAATGAAAAATACACTAGAAGGAATCAACAGAATAGCAGATGCAGAAGGGCTTCATGATCTGGAAGATAGTGTACTGGAAAGTGCTTAACTGACAGTAAAAAGAAAAAAGAATTTATTAAAAAATGAGGATAGGTTAAGGAATCTCTTCAATACCAAGTGAATAGATATTCACAGTATAGTGGTCCCATAAGGAGAAGAGATGAAGAAGAGTGAAAACTTACTTGAAAAAAAAAATTGCTGAAAACTTTACTAACCTGAGGAAGGAAACAAACATCCAGGAATGAACAAAAAGTTCCAAATAAGATGAATCCCAGGAGGTCTTCACCACAACACATAATAATTAAAATGTCAAAGTTTAAACATACAGAGAACATTTTAAAAGCAACAAGAGAGAAGAAACTAGTTATATACAAGGGAAACCCCATAAGTATATCAGCTGATGTTTCAGCAGAATCTTTGTAGGCCAGAGAGGAATGGCAAGATATATTAAATCAGCTAAGAGGAAAAAAAATTACCTATAAGAAAGAATACTGTACTTGACAAGGTTATTATTCAGACTTAAAGGAGAGATAAAGTGTTTCCCAAACAAAAATTAAGGAGTTTCATCTCCACTAAACTGACCTTATAAGAAACATTAATGGGTAGCAGGTTAGAGGAAGCAGAGGAACAAATTAATGACCTGGGAGACAGAGTAATGGAAAGTGATCAAGCTGAGCAAATGAAAGAAAAAAGAATTATGCAAGATGAGAATAGACTTAGGGAACTCAGTAACTTCATTAAGCGTATTAATATTTCATTAAAGGGATCCCATGAGAAGGAGAGATATAAGGGCAGAAAATTTATTTGAAGAAATAATAGCTGAAAACTTCCCAAATCTGTTGAAAGAAACAGATATCAACATCCAGGAGAGACAGAGATTCTCCCTGCAAAAATCAACCCAAAGGGTCCTTGCCAAGACATATAATATTCAAAATGGCAAAAGAAGTGATAAAAAATTTTTAAATCAGCAAGAGAAAAGAAGACAGTTACATACAAGGGAAATCTCATAGGCTATCAGATTTTCAGCAGAAACTGCAGGCTGGAAGGGAGTGATATGATATATTCAAAGTGTTGAAAAGGAAAAGCCTGCAGCCAATAATACTCTATCCAACAAAGCTATCAATCTGAACAGAAGGAGAGATAGCCTCTACTACAAAGCTGTAATCATGAAGACAGCATGGTATTGGCACAAAAACAGACACAGAGACCAATGGAATAGAATAGAGACTCCAGGATTGGATCCACAAAAGTATGGCCAACTAATCTTTGACAAAGCAAGAAAGAATATCCAATGGAAAAAAAGACAGTCTCTTTAACAAATGGTGCTGGGAGAACTGGACAGCAACATGCAGAAGAATGAAACTAGACCACTTTCTTACACCATTCACAAAAATAAATTCAACATGGATGAAGGACCTGAATGTGAGACAGGCAACCATCAAAACCCTAGAGGAGAAAGCAGGAAAAAACCTCTCCAACCTCAGCCTCAGCAATTTCTTAGTTGACACATCCCCAAAGGCAAGGGAATTAAAAGCAAAAATGAACTATTGGGACCTCATGAGATAAAAAGCTTCTGCGCTGCAAAGGAAACAATCAACAAAACTAAAAGGCAACGACGGAATGGGAAAAGATATTTGCACATGACATATCAGACAAAGGGCTAGTATCCAAAATCTATAAAGAACTCACCCAACTCCACACCCAAAAAACAAATAATCCAGTGAAGAAATGGGCAGAAAACATGAATAGACACGTCTCTAAAGAAGACATCCAGATGGCCAACAAGCACATGAAAAGATGCTCAACATCGCTCCTCATCAGGGAAATACAAATCAAAACCACGCTCAGATATCACCTCACACCAGAGTAGCTAAAATGAACAAATCAGGAGACTATAGATCTATAGACTATAGATGTGGAGAAATGGGAACCCTCTTGCACTGTTGATGGGAATGCAAACTGGTGCAGCCACTCTGGAAAAAAGTGTGGAGGTTCCTCAAAAAATTAAAAATAGATCTACCCTATGACCCAGCAATAGCACTGCTAAGAATCTACCCAAGGGATACAGGAGTACTGATGCATAGGGGCACTTGTACCCCAATGTTTATAGCAGCACTTTCAACAATAGCCAAATTATGGAAAGAGCCTAAATGTCCATCAACTGATGAATGGATAAAGAAGTTGTGGTTTATATATACAATGGAATACTACTTGTCAATGAGAAAAAAGGAAATATGGCCTTTTGTAGCAACGTGGATAGAACTGGAGAGTGTGATGCTAAGTGAAATAAGTCAGGCAGAGAAAGACATACCATATGTTTTCACTCTTGTGTGGATCCTGAGAAACTTAACAGAAGACCATGGGGTAGGGGAAGGGGGAAAAAAGTTACAGAGAGGGGAGGAGGCAAACCATAGGAGACTCTTAAAAACTGAGAATAAACTGAGGGTTGATGGGGGGGGGGGAGGGAGGGGAAAGTGGGTGATGGGCACTAAGGAGGGCACCTGTTGGGATGAGCACTGGGTGTTGTATGGAAACCAATTTGACAGTAAATTTCATATTAAAAAAAAGAATAGGTTCAAACTTAAGCAATCATTAACTTAATATAGACTGCTATAAGCAGAAGATGCAAATTAAAAAAACAGCAATAGATCTGGAAAGAATAAAGCAAAAGGAATTCAAGTGTATCACTAAAGAAAGCCAACAAACCATGAAAGAGAGGAAAAGGATTTTAAAAAAACCTACAAAACAACCACTAAACAAGTAACAAAATGACCATACACACCTATCAATAATTACTTTGAATGTAAATGGACTAAATGCTCCTATCAAAACACATAGGGTGATAGAGTGGATTAAAAAAACAAGACCCATGTAAATGCTGCCTACAAGAGACTTATTTCATACTGAAAGACACTTGCAGATTGAAAGTGAAAGGGTTGAGAAACACTCATTATGCAAATGGATGTCAAGAGAAACCCAGAGTAGCAATGCTTATATCAGAAAAAAATTGACTTTAAAACAAAGAATGTAACAAAAGAAAATGAAGGACATTATATAATCATTCAGGGGACAATCCAACAAGAAGATAGAGCAACTGTAAATATTTATGCACCTAACATGGGAATACCCATATATAACAGTTAATAACAAACATAAAGGAACTAATTGATAGTAATACAATAAAAGTAGAGGACTTTAACACCCTACACATCAATGAACATATCATCCAAAATGAATGAACTATTTCCATCCAAAAAAGGAAACAGTGGCTCTGAATGACACACTGGACAAGATGAACTTAACAGATACAGTGGGAACATTCCTTCCTAACACAGCAAATACACATTCTTTTCAAGTGCAGATGAAACATTATCCAGAATAGACCAACTATTAGTCCATAAAACAAGTGTCAACAAATTCAAAAATATCAAAGCCATACCATACATCTTTTCTGACCACAATGCTGTGAAACTGGAAATCAGCCACAAGAAAAAATCTGAAAAGTCCACAAATACATGGAAGGTAAATAACATGTTACTAAATAATGAATGTGTCAACCAAGAAATCAAAGAAGAAATAAAACATTAATTAGAAACAAATGACAATGGAAACATAATGATCCAAAATTTGGGGGACGCAGAAAGAGTGATTCTAAGAGGGAAGTTTATAGCAATACAGGCCTACCTGAAGAAGTAAAAATAATCTCAAATAAGCAATGTAACTGTACACTGAAAATAGCTAGAAAAACAAGAACTGACAAAATCCCAAACCAGCAGAAGGAAGGAAATAATAAAGATTAGAGATGAAAAAAATAATAAAAACTAAAATTAAAAAAAAACCCAAAAAACCAAAACAAACAAACAAACAATAGAATACATCAATGAAACCAGGAGCTGGTTCTTTGAAAAGATCAAAAAAATTTATGAGCCTCTAGCCAGACCCATAAAAGAGAGAATGAGAGATAGGACTCAAATAAATGAAATTGTAAAGAAAGAGAAGAAATAACAACCAACACCACAGATTTACACACAACTTTACAGAATATTGTAAAATCCTATATGCCAACAAATTGGACAACCTAGAAAAAATGGATAAATTCCTAGAAACATATAACCTACCAAAATGAAAGCAGGAAGAAATAGAAAATATGAACAGGCTTATTACCAGCAATGAAATTGAATCAGTAAAAAACAAAAACAAAAACAAACAAACAAACAAACTCTGGAGGTGGCTGTGAGGCAGTATGGGCAGCTCTTCCCCAGAACTGGGGCACATAGAGCAGGACTCTTTAAGACATCGGGGTTTAAATCCCAGCCAAGTGCCAGAGAGGCACAGGAGTCGGTGGAGTGGGACAAACCACCTTGTTTGCGCCACGGCACAGTGAGGACGGCTTGAACAGAGTGGTTTGGGACACCTGGTCTGTGGAGGAGAGACTGGTGTCACCACTTTTCTCCCCATCCCCTTCAGGGAACCGACAGTGGGCCCACAATGGGACCTGCTTACACCAAACTACGCCCCTCCGTGCCTGGCAACTGTGTATCTACAGGAATGGGATTGACGCTGACCAACCAGATAGCCCTCCTTCAGAGCCCCAGAATGAATGAATGAATGAATGAATGAATGAATAAATAAGTAAATAAATAAATTGTTCCTTCCTTTTCTCCTTCTTATCTCTTCCTTCCTCTAGTTTGGTTACCCTGGCTGTTGGTTTGTTTAAGCAAACATATTTAATCTATTCTCTTTATACATGTTCTATACCTCCTTCTTTATTTTCCTTTCTCTCTTCCTGGATTAAGTGGTATAGTTTCTATATCTGGTCAATTTTATTTTATTTTATTTTTCCCCGCCTCCTTCTTTATTTTCCTTTCTTTCTCTCTGGATTAAGCCATATAGTTTCTCTGTCTGGTAAATTTTATTTTACTTTATTTTTCCTCACCCCTGTCATTTCACTCTTTGTAAGGGATAAGACCTATTCCATCAGCACTGCTTCTACCCTGTTGTTTACTTGTAGCTGGTGTTTGGTTTTTTGTTTTGATTTTGTGTGTGTGTGTGTATGTTTTTGTTTTTTGTTTGTTTGTTTTCCTTTTCAGGGCTACTTCAATCAACCACACCTGGTGGAGGGTCTAAAACATCACTATAAGTAGGGAGATATAGTAACCAAAGTCACAACAACAGAGAGCAAGTAACACACTCCAAAAAACACCTCCTGAAGGGCCAGGCCCATGACAGTGTATGACCCCTCGTTAATAGTAGTACTCACAGGTGCAGGGCACATAACAAGCTTTTAAAACACATAAGAGACAGAAAACTAGCCAAAATGATGAAACAAAAGAATCCTCCTCAAAAGAAATTCCAGGAAGAAGTGACAGCTAAAGAATTGATCAAAACACATATAAACAGTATAACTGAACAAGAATTTAGAATAATAGTCATAAGATTTATCGCTGGGCTTGAAAAAAGCATAGAGAACAGCAGAGAATATATTGCTACAGAGATCAAGGAACTAAAAAATAGTCATGATGAATTAAAAAATGTTGTAAAGGAGGTGCAAAATAAACTAGAGATGGTGACAGCGAGGATTGAAAGGACAGAGGGGAGAATAAGTGAAATAGGAGATAAAATTATGGAAAAAGATGAAACTGAAAAAAAAAGGTTAAAAAAAAATTCTGGACCACAGGAGAGAGAACTAATGATTCAATGAAATGGAATACTAGAGGACTACGTGATTCAATGAAATGGAATAATATTATCATAGGAGTTCCTGAAGAAGAAGAGAGAGAAAGAGGTGGAAGGTGTACTTGAATAAATCATAGCTGAGAACTTCCCCAATCTGGGGAAGGAAACAGACATTGAAATCCAGGTGGCACAGAGAACTCCCTTCAGATGTAATTTGAGTCCATCTTCTGCATAACATATCATAGTGAAACTGATAAAATACAAAGATAAAGAGAGAATTCTGAAAGCAACTAGGGGTAAACGGGCCTTAACCTACAACGGTAGACACATAAGGGCAGTAGCAGACCTATCTACGGAAACTAGGCAGGCCAGAAAGGAGTGGCAGGCAATTTTTAATGTGCTGAATAGGAAAAATATGTAGCCAAAAATCCTTTATCCAGCACACCTGTCTGTCATTCAGAATGGGAAAGATAAAGGTTTTCCCAGACGAACAAAAACTGAAGGAATTCATCATCACTAAATCAGCCCTACAAGAAATCCTAAGGGGGACCATGTGAGTGGAATGTTGCAAAGACCACAAAGGACCAGATACATCACTACAAGCATGAAACCTACAGATAACACGACGAACCTAAATCCATATCTTTCAATAATAACAATGAATGTAAATGGACTAAATGTTCCAATCAAAAGACATAGGGTATCAGAATAGATACAAAAACAAGACCCAATTATTTTCTGTCTACAAAAGATCCATTTTAGACCTGAGGACACCTTCAGATTGAAAGTGAGGGGATGGAGAACTATCTATCATGCTACTGGAAATCAAAAGAAATCTGGAGTAGCCATACTTATATCAGAAAAACTTGATTTTAAACTAAAGGCTGTAACAAGAGATGAAGAAGGACATTGTATCATAGTTATGAGTCTATCCATCAAGAAGAGCTAACAATTATAAATGTTTATGTACCAAATTCTAAAGCACCCAAATATATAAAACAATCACAAACATAAGCAATCTTATTGGTAAGAATGTGGTGATTTCAGGGGACCTTAATACTCCACTTAAAGCAATGGACAGATCATCTAGACAGAAAATCAATAAAGAAACAATGGGCCTGAATGATATACTGGACCAAGTGAACTTGACAGATATATTCAGAACTATTTATCCTAAAGCAGCAGAATACACATTCTTCTCAAGTGCACATGAAATATTCTCCAAGATAAATCACATACTGGGTCACAAAACAGCCCTCAATAAATAAAAAAGAATTGAGATCATACCATGCACACTTTGAGATCACAATGCTATGAAACTTGAAATCAACCACAGGAAAAAGTTTGGAAAACATCCAAATGTATGGAGGTTAAAGAACATCCTACTAAAGAATGAATGGGTCAAGCATGCAACTAAAGAAGAAATTTAAAAATATATGCAAACAAGTGAAAATGAAAACACAACAGTCCAAACCCTTTGGGATGCAGCAAAGGCAGTCCTAAGAGGAAAATACATTGCAATCCAGGCCTATCTCAAGAAACAAGAAAATCCCAAGTACAAAATCTAACAGCACACCTAAAAGGAATAGAAGCAGAACAACAAAGAAACTCCAAGGCTGGCAGAAGAAGAGAAATAATAAATATCTGAGCAGAAATAAACAATATAGACTCAAAAAAACCCCAGTAGAACAGATCAATGAAACTAAGAGTTGGTTGTTTGAAAAAATAAACAAAATTGATAAGCCCCTAGCCAGACTTCTCAAAAAGAAAAGAGAATCCAAATAGATAAAATTACGAATGAAAATGGATATATCACAACCAATCCCTCAGAAATACAAAATACAAAAGAAGCAATTATCAGAGAATACTATGAAAAATTATATACTAACAAACTAGACAACGTAGAAGAAATGGACAAATTCCTAGACATCCACGCACTACCAAAACTCAAATGGTAAGAAACAGAAAATTTGAATGGACCCATAAATAGTGAAGAAATTGACTCAGTTAACAAAAATCTCCCAACAAATAAGAGTCGTGGGCCAGATCACTTCCCAGGGGAATTATACCAGACATTTAAGGAATAGTTAATACCCATCCTTCTCAAGCTATTCCAAAAAATAGAAATGGAAGGAAAACTTCTGGACTTATTCTATGAAGCCAGCATTACCTTGATTCCCAAACCAGACAGAGACATCACAAAAAAGGAGAATTACAGGCCAATATTTCTAATGAACATGGATACAGACATTCTCAACAAGATACTAGCAAATTGAATTCAATAGCATATAAAAAGAATTATTCACCATGATCAAGTGGGCTGCAGGTGTGGTTCAATATCCAAAAATCAATCAATGTGATACATCACATTAATAAAAGAAAGGATGAGAACCATATGATCCTGTCAATAAATGCAGAAAAAGCATTTGGCAAAATACGGCATCCTTTCTTAGTAAAGACCCTCAAGAAAGTCAGGATTGAAGGAACATACTTAAACATCATAAAAGCCATATATGAAAAGCCCATAGCTAATATCATCCTCAGTGGGGAAAACCAAGAGCTTTCCCCCTAAGATCAGGAACATGACAGGGATGTCCACTCTAACCACTGTTGTTTAACATATGTTGCAAGTCTTAGCATCAGCAATCAGACAACAAAATGAAATAAAATGCATCAATATTGGCAAAGAAGTAGTCAAACTTTCACTTTTCGCAGACGACATGATGGAAAACCCAAAAGACTCCACCAAAAGACTGCTAGAACTGATACATGAATTCAGCAAAGTCACAGGGTACAAAATCAATGTACAGAAATCGGTTGCATTTTTATATACCAATAATGAAGCAGCAGAAAGAGAAATCAAGAAACGAATCCCATTTACAATTGCACCAAGAACTATAAAATACCTAGGAATAAACATAACCAAAGATGTAAAAGGTCTGTATGCTATGTAAATTTATGAAGGAAATTGAAGAAGACACAAAGAAATGGAAAAACATTCCATGCTCATGGATTACAAGAATAAATATTGTTAAAATGTCAATACTACCCAAAGCAATCTACACATTCAATGCAATCCCTTTCAAAATTGCACCAGCATTCTTCCCAAAGCTAGAACAAACAATCCTAAAATTTGTATGGAACCACAAAAGACCCTGAATAGCCAAAGTAATGTTGACAAAGAAAATCAAATAGGAGGTATCACAATCCCAGACTTTAACCTCTACTACAAAGCTGTAATCATCAAGAGAGTATGGTATTGGCACAAAAATAGACATATAGACCAATGGAATAGAATAGAGAACTCAGAACTGGACCCACTAATGTATGGCCAATTAATCTTTGACAAAGCAGGAAAGAGTATCCAATGGAAAAAAGATAGTTTCTTTAGCAAATGGTGCTGGGAAAACTGGACAGAAACATGCAGAAGAATAAAACTATACCACTTTCTTACAATAAACTCAAAATGGATGAAATAACTAAATGTGAGACAGGAAACCATAAAAACCCTAGAGGAGAAAGCAGGCAACAACCTCTTTGACCTCAGCTTCAGGAATTTCTTGCTTGACAGGTCTCCAAAGACAAGGGAATTAAGAGCAAAAATAAACTATTGGGACCTCATCAAGATAAAAAAAACTTCTGCACTGCAATGGAAACAATCAACAAAACTAAAAGGCAAACTTTGGAATGAGAGAAGATATTTGCAAATGACATATCGGATAAAGGGTAAATATCCAAAATCTGTAAAGAACTTACCAAAGTCACATCCAAAAAACAAATAATCCAATGAAGAAATGGGCAGAAGACATGAAGACATGAAGAAAGAAAGACATTTCTTTCTTCTCTAAAGAAAACATCTATATGGCCAACAGACACATGAAAAGATGCTCAACGTCACTCCTCATCAGGGAAATACAAATCAAAACCACAATGAGATACCACCTCACACTGGTCAGTTTGGCTAAAATGAACAACTTGGGAAACAAAGGATGCTGGCGAAGATGTGGAGAAATGGGAACCCTCTCGCACTGTTGGTGGGAATGCAAACTGGTGCAGCCACTCTGGAAAACAGTGTGGAGGTTCCTCAAAAAACTAAAAATAGAACTACCCTATGACCCAGCAATAGCCCTACTAGAAATTTATTCAAAGGATACAGGAGTGCTAATTCATAGGGGCATGTGTACCCCAATGTCTATAGCAGTGGTTTCAACAATAGCCAAATTATGGAAAGAGCCTAAATGTCCATCAACTGATGAATGGATGAAGAAGATGTGGTTTACATACACAATGGAATTCTACTTGGCAATAAGAAAGAATGAAATCATGCCATTTGCAGCAACGTGGATGGAACTGGAAGGTATTATGCTGAGTGAAATAAGTCAGGCAGAGAAAGACAGATGTCATATGTTTTCACTCATATGTGGAACTTGAGAAACTTAACAGAAGACCATGGGGGAAGGAAAGGGGAAAATAATAGTTACAAACAGAGAGGGAGGGAGGCAAACCATAAGAGACTCTTAAATACAGAGAACAAACTGAGGGTGTATGGGGGCTGGGGGAGAGAGGAAAATGGGAGGCATTGAGGAGGGCACTTGCTTGAATGAGCACTGGGTGTTGTATGTAAGCGATGAACCATGTGAATCTATCCCAAAAATCAAGAGCACACTTTACACACTGTATGTTAGCCAACTTGACAATAAATTATGTTAAAACAAACAAACAAACCTCTCAACAAACAAAATCTAGGACCAGATGGCTTTACTGGCAAATTCTACCGAACATTTAAAGAAGACTTAATACCTAGTCTGTTCAAGTATTCTGAAAAAAAAGGAAAACTTCCAAACTCATTCTATGAGCTTAGTATTATGCTGATACCAAATCCAGATAAAGACACAACAAAATCAAAACAAACAAACAAACAAACAAACAAACAAACAAAACCCCCAGAACTATCGGCCAGTATCTCTGATGAACATAGATGCAAAAATCCTTAACAAAATATTATCACGCCAAATTCAACGATACATTAAAAAATCTTTCACTCGGATCAAGTGGGATGTATTCATGAGTTGCAAGGTGGTTCAATACTTGCAAATCAATCAGTGTGTTTCATCACATTAATAAAAGAAAGGATAAAAACCATACGATCATTTCAATAATGCAGAAAATGCATTTCACAAAGTAAAACTTTCATTCCTGATTTAAAAAAAACCCTCAGCAATGTAGTTCTAGAGGAACATAACTCAAACAAAGGCTTTATATGAAAATCCCACAGAGAACATCATACTCAATAGTGAAAAATGAGAGCTTTTCCCTATGGTGGGTGCAAGACAAGGATATCCACTCTCAACACTTTTATTCACCATAGTAATGGAAGTCCTAGCCACAGCAATCAAACAACAACAATGACAACAATAGCAACACCAACAACAAAAAGGCATCCAAATTGGTAAGGAAAAAGTAAAACTCCCTATTTGTATATGACATGATATTTTATACAGAAAACCCTAAAGACCCTATATTTTATATAAAAACCCTAAGCACCAAAAAACATTAGAACTAATAAACAAGTTCAGTAAAGTCACAGGATACAAAATCAATTGCATTTCTATACACTAATGAAGAAACAGAAGGAGAAATTAAGAAAGCAATCCCTTTTATAATTGCTCAAAAAATAATAAGGTTTATAGGAATAACCAAAGAGGTGAAAAACCTGCACTCTGAAAACTATAAAATACTAATGAAAGAAGTTGAAGATGACACAAATAAATGGAAAGACATTCCATGCTCATGGATTGGAAGAACAAATACTGTGAAAATATCCATACTACCCAAAGCAATCCACAGACAAAATGTAATCCCTATCAAAATACCAAGAGCATTATTCACAGAACTAGAACAGACATCCCTAAAATTTGTATGGAACCATAAAGCCCCTGGTAGCCAAAGCAATCTTGAAAAAGGAAAACAAAACTAGAGATATCACAATTTCAGACTTCAAGGTATATACAAAGCTGTAGTAATCAAAATAGTATGGTACTGACAAAAAAATAGACACATAGATCAATGGAACAGAATAGAAAATCCAGAAATGAAGCCACACTTTGACAAAGGAGGAACGAACATAATGGGAAAAAGACTGACTCTTTAATAAATGGTATTGGAAAATTGGACAGTTACATGCAAAAGCATGAAACTAGACCATTTTTTAAACATACACAAAAATAAACCCAAAATGGCTTAAAAACCTAAATGTGGAGACCTGGGGAAGATGGCAGCATAGGAGGATGCTGGGCTCACCGTGTCCTGCTGATCACTTAGATTCCACCTACACCTGCCTAAATAACCCAGAAAATTATGAGAAGACTACCAGAACGGAGTCTCCGGAGCCAAGCGCAGACGAGAGGCCCACGAAAGAGGGTAGGAAGGGCAGCGAGGCGGTGCGTGGTACACAGACTGGCGGGAGGGAGCCGGGACGGAGGGGCGGTCCGCCGGCCAAACAGAGCCCCAGAGTCTGCTTGCAAAAGCGGAGCGGCTGGACAGAGTATGTTCTGACAGCAAGAGGGACTTAACATCTGGAACGTTATAAGCTAACACCTCTGCTCGGAGAACGGGAGGGCTGGAAGACAACGGGAGGGAGAGTTGTTGAGCCCCGGACGACAGGGCTCAGCTTGACGGGGAACAAAGGCGCTCGCCAGGCCATCTCCCTCGCCCATCCCCCAGCCAAAATCCCAAAGGAAACCAGTTCCTGCCAGGGAACTTGCTTGCACCCAGCAAACACCCAATGCTGTGCTTCTGCGGATCCATCCCTCCAGCGGGTCTGACTCCCTCCCGGTGCCGCAGGGTCCCTCCTGAAGTGGATCTCTGAAGGAAAAGCAAGCTGAGCCTGCCCCTCCCACCCCTGTGCACCTTGCCGATCCACCCCAGCTAATATGTCAGATCCCCAGCACCACAAGCCTGGCAGTGTGCAAGTAGCCCAGATGGGCCACGCCACCCCACAGTGAATCCCGCCCCTAGGAGAGGAAAAGAGAAGGCACACACCAGTCTGACTGTGGCCCCAGCAGTGGGCTGGGGGCAGACATCAGGTCTGACTGCAGCCCCGCCCACCAACACAAGTTATTCAAGACAGCACAGGGGAAGTGCCCCAAGACAGCACAGGGGAGGTGCCCCGCAGTTCCACAACACTCCAGGGACTATCCAAAATGACAAAACTGAAGAATTCCCCTCAAAAAAAGTCCAGGAAATAACGACAGCTAACGAACTGATCAAAAACAATTTAAACAATATAACAGAAAGTGAATTTAGAATAATAGCCATAAAATTAATTGCTGGACTTGAAAACAGTATAAAGGACAGCAGAGAATCTATTGCTAGAGATCAAGGGACTAAGGAACAGCCAGGAGGAGCTAAAAAATGCTATCAATGAGCTGCAAAATAAAATGGAGATGACCATGGCTCAGATTGAAGAGACAGAGGAGAGAATAGGTGAACTAGAAGACAAAATTATGGAAAAAGAAGAAGCTGAGAAAAAGAGAGATAAAAAAATCCAGGAGTATTAGGGGAAAATTAGAGAACCAAGTGACACACTAAAGAGAAATAATCTACACATAAGTGGTATTCCAGAGGAGGAAGAGAGAGGGAAAGGTGCTGAAGGTGTACTTGAAGAAATAATAGCTGAGAACTTCCCTGATCTGGGGAAGGAAAAAGGCATTGAAATCCAAGAGGCACAGAGAACTCCCTTCAGACGTAATTTGAATCGATCTTCTGCATGACATATCATAGTGAAACTGGCAAAATACAAGGAAAAAGAGAAAATTCTGAAAGCAGCTAGGAATAAACGTGCTCTAACATATAAAGGGAGACCTATAAGACTCGTGACCGATCTCTCTACTGAAACTTGGCAGGCCAGAAAGGAATGGCAGAAAATCTTCAATGTGATGAACACAAAATATGCAGCCAAGAATCCTGTATCCAGCAAGTCTGTCATTTAGAAGAGAAGGACAGATAAAGGTCTTCCCAAACAAAAACTGAAGGAATTCATCTCCACTAAACCAGCCCTACAAGAGATCCTAAGGGGGATCCTGTGAGACAAAGTACCAGAGACCTCACTACAAGCATGAAACCTATGGACATCACAATGACTCTAAGCCCATATCTTTCTATAATAACACTGAATGTAAATGGACTAAATGTGCCAACCAAAAGACATAGGGTATCAGAATGGATAAAAAAACAAGACCCATCTATTTGCTGTCTACAAGAGACTCATTTTAGACCTGAGGACACCTTCAGATTGAGAGTGAGGGGATGGAGAACTAGTTATCATGCCACTGGAAGTCAAAAGAAAGCTGGAGTAGCCATACTTATATCAGACAAACTAGACTTTAAATTAAAGGCTGTACAAGAGATGAAAAAGGGTATTATATCATAATCACAGGGTCTATCCATCAGGAAGAGCTAACAATTATAAATGTCTATGCGCCAAATACAGGAGCCCCCAAATATATAAAACAATTACTCACACACATAAGCAACCTTATTGATAAGAATGTGGTAGTTGCAGGGGACTTTGACACTCAACTTACAGAAATAGATCATCTAGACACACGGTCAATAAAGAAACAAGGGCCCTGAATGATACATTGGATCAGATGGACTTGACAGATGTATTTAGAATTCTGCATCCCAAAGCAACAGAATATACTTTCTTCTCGAGTGCACATGGAACATTCTCCAAGATAGATCACATACTGGGTCACAAAACAGCCCTTCATAAGTATACAAGAATTGAAATCATACCATGCATACTTTCAGACCACAATGCTATGAAGCTTGAAATCAACCACAGGAAAAAGTCTGGAAAACCTCCAAAAGCATGGAGGTTAAAGAACACCCTACTAAAGAATGAATGGGTCAACCAGGCAATTAGAGAAGAAATTAAAAAATATATGGAAACAAACGAAAATAAAGATACAACAATCCAAACGCTTTGGGATGCAGCGAAGGCAGTCCTGAGAGGAAAATACATTGCAATCCAGGCCTATCTCAAAAAACAAGAAAAATCCCAAATACAAAATCTAACAGCACACCTGAAGGAAATAGAAGCTGAGCAGCAATGACACCCCAAACCCAGCAGAAGAAGAGAAATAATAAAGATCAGAGTAGAAATAAACAATATAAAATCTAAAAAAACTGTAGAGCGGATCAACGAAACCAAGAGTTGGTTTTTTGAAAAAATAAACAAAATTGAGAAACCTCTAGCCAGGCTTCTCAAAAAGAAAAGGGAGATGACCCAAATAGATAAAATCATGAATGAAAATGGAATTATTACAACCAATCCCTCAGAGATACAAGCAATTATCAGGGAATACTATGAAAAATTATATGCCAACAACAAACTGGACAACCTGGAAGAAATGGACAAATTCCTAAACACCCACACTCTTCCAAAACTCAATCAGGAGGAAATAGAAAGCTTGAACAGACCCATAAGCAGCGAAGAAATTGAATCAGTCATCAAAAATCTCCCAACAAATAAGAGTCCAGGACCAGATGGCTTCCCAGGGGAATTCTACCAGACGTTTAAAGCAGAGATAATACCTATTCTTCTCAAGCTATTCCAAAAAATAGAAAGGGAAGGAAAACTTCCAGACTCATTCTATGAAGCCAGCATTACTTTGATTCCTAAACCAGACAGAGACCCAGTAAAAAAAGAGAACTACAGGCCAATATCCCTGATGAATATGGATGCAAAAATTCTCAATAAGATACTAGCAAATCGAATTCAACAGCATATAAAAAGAATTATTCACCATGATCAAGTGGGATTCATTCCTGGGATGCAGGGCTGGTTCAACATTCGCAAATCAATCAACGTGATACATCACATTAATAAAAGAAAAGATAAGAACCATATGATCCTGTCAATTGATGCAGAAAAGGCCTTTGACAAAATTCAGCATCCTTTCTTAATAAAAACCCTCGAGAAAGTCGGGATAGAAGGAACATACTTAAACATCATAAAAGCCATTTATGAAAAGCCCACAGCTAACATCATCCTCAACAGGGAAAAACTGAGAGCTTTCCCCGAGATCAGGAACACGACAGGGATGTCCACTCTCACCGCTGTTGTTTAACATAGTGTTGGAAGTGCTAGCATCAGCAATCAGACAACAAAAGGAAATCAAAGGCATCAAAATTGGCAAAGATGAAGTCAAGCTTTCACTTTTTGCAGATGACCTGATATTATACATGGAAAATCCGATAGACTCCACCAAAAGTCTGCTAGAACTGATACATGAATTTAACAAAGTTTCAGGATACAAAATCAATATACAGAAATCAGATGCATTCTTATACACTAATAATGAAGCAACAGAAAGACAAATAAAGAAACTGATCCCATTCACAATTGCACCAAGAAGCATAAAATACCTAGGGATAAATCTAACCAAAGATGTAAAAGATCTGTATGCTGAAAACTATAGAAAGCTTATGAAGGAAATTGAAGAAGATACAAAGAAATGGAAAAACATTCTGTGCTCATGGGTTGGAAAAATCAATATTGTCAAAATGTCAATACTACCCAAAGCTATCTACACATTCAATGCAATCCCAATCAAAATTGCGCCAGCATTCTTCTCGAAGCTAGAACAAGCAATCCTAAAATTCATATGGAACCACAAAAGGCCCCGAATAGCCAAAGTAATTTTGAAGAAGACCAAAGCAGGAGCATCACAATCCCAGACTTTAGCCTCTACTGCAAAGCTGTAATCATCAAGACAGCATGGTATTGGCACAAAAACAGACACATAGACCAATGGAATAGGATAGAAACCCCAGAACCAGACCCACAAACATATGGCCAAGTAATCTTTGACAAAGCAGGAAAGAACGTCCAATGGAAAAAAGACAGTTTCTTTAACAAATGGTGCTGGGAGAACTGGACAGCAACCTGCAGAAGATTGAAGCTAGACCACTTTCTCACACCATTCGTAAAAATAAACTCAAAATGGATAAAGGACCTGAACGTGAGACAGGAAACCATCAAAACCCTAGAGGAGAAAAGCAGGAAAAGACCTCTCTGAACTCAGCTGCAGCAATTTCTTACTTGACACATCCCCAAAGGCAAGGGAATTAAGAGCAAAAATGAACTACTGGGACCTTATGAAGATAAAAAGCTTCTGCACTGCAAAGGAAACAATCAACAAAACTAAAAGGCAACCAACGGAAAGGGAAAAGATATTTGCAAATGACATATCAGACAAAGGTCTAGTATTCAAAATCTATAAAGAGCTCACCAATCTCCACACCCGAAAAACAAATAATCCAGTGAAGAAATGGGCAGAAAACATGAATAGACACTTCTCTCAAGAAGACATCCAGATGGCCAACAAGCACATGAAAAGATGCTCAATGTCACTCCTCATCAGGGAAATACAAATCAAAACCACACTCACGCCAGTCAGAGTGGCCAAAATGAACAAATCAGGAGACTATAGATGCTGGAGAGGATGTGGAGAAATGGGAACCCTCTTGCACTATTGGTGGGAAAGCAAATTGGTGCAGCCACTCTGGAAAACAGTGTGGAGATCCTCAAATAATTAAAAATAGACCTACCCTATGACCCAGCAATAGCACTGCTAGGAATTTACCAAGGGATACAGGAGTACTGATGCATAGGGGCACTTGTACCCCAATGTTTATAGCAGCACTCTCAACAATAGCCAAATCATAGAAAGAGCTTAAATGTCCATCAACTGATGAATGGGTAAAGAAATTGTGGTTTATATACACAATGGAGTACTATGTGGCAATGAGAAAGAATGAAATATGGCCTTTTGTAGCAACGTGGATGGAACTGGAGAGTGTGATGCTAAGTGAAATAAGCCATACAGAGAAAGACAGATACCATATGTTTTCACTCTTATGTGGATGTTGAGAAACTTAACAGAAACCCATGGGGGAGGGGATGGAAAAAAAAAGAGGTTAGAGTGGGAGAGAGCCAAAGCATAAGAGACTCTTAAAAACTGAGAACAAACTGAGGATTGATGGGGGGTGGGAGGGGGGGAGGGTGGGTGATGGGTATTGAGGAGGGCACCTTTGGGATGAGCACTGGGTGTTGTATGGAAACCAATCTGACAATAAATTTCATATATTGAAAAAAACAAAAAAACAAAAAAAACCTAAATGTGAGACCTGAAAGCATAAAAGTCCTAAAAGAGAGTATAGGCCATAATTTCTCTGATATCATTCATAGCAACAGTGTTTTAGATAATTCTCCTGGGGGAAGGGAAGTAAAAGGAAAAATGAACTATTGGAACTTCATCAAAATGAAAAGCTTCTGCACAGCAAAGGAAAACAATCAATAGAACTAAAAGGCAATGTACTGAATGCGAGGTGATATTTGCATATAATATATACAATAAAGGGTTAGTGTCTCAAATATATAAAAAACTGATACAACTCAACACCCCCAAATAAGTAATCTTATTAAAAATGGGCATGAATAGACATTTCTCCAAAGAAGACATACAGGTGACCAACAGACACATGATAAGACGCTCAACATCACTTATCATCAGGAAATGCAAACAAAAAACTACATGAGATATCACCTCACACCTCCAGAATGGCTAAAATCAAAAACACAAGAAATAACATGTTTTGGTGAGGATGTGGAAAAAAAAATGAACCCTTGTGCACTGTTGGTGGGAATGCAAACTGGTGCAGCCAGTGTGGAAAACAGTATGGAAGTTCCTCAAAAATTAAAAATAAGGGGCGCCTGGGTGGCGCAGTCGGTTAAGCGTCCGACTTCAGCCAGGTCACGATCTCGCGGTCCGTGAGTTCGAGCCCCGCGTCGGGCTCTGGGCTGATGGCTCAGAGCCTGGAGCCTGTGTCCGATTCTGTGTCTCCCTCTCTCTCTGCCCCTCCCCCGTTCATGCTCTGTCTCTCTCTGTCCCAAAAATAAATAAACGTTGAAAAAAAAAAATTAAAAAAAAAAAAATTAAAAATAAGGCTATTTTATTATCCACAAATCACACAACTAGATATATACCCACAAAACAAAAAGCCCTAATTCAAAGGGATACATACACCCCTATGTTTATTGCAGCATTGTTTATAATAGTCAAATTATGGAAGCAGCCCAAGTGTCAATCAATAGATGAATGGATAAATATGGTAGATATATACAATGGAATATTATTCAGCAATTAAAAGGAATGAAGTCTTGCCATTTGCAATGACATGGATAGAACTGGGGAGTATAATCTAAGTCAGAGAAAGACAAATACAATATAGTGTCACTCGTATGTGGTATTTAAGAAACAAAACAAATGAACAAAGAAAAAAAAGAGAAGGAGAGAGAGACAAACCAAGAAACAGACTCCTAACTCTAGGGAACAAACTGATGGTTGTCAGAGGAGAGGTGGGTGGGCAGAAGGGTGAAATAGGTGATGTTGGTGATGAAGTTTAAAGAGTACAGTTACTATGATGAGCACTGAATAATGTATAGAATTGTAGAATCACTGTATGGTACACCTGAATCTAATATAACACTGAATATTAACTATACTGGAATTAAAATTTAAAACTTAATTTAAAACATTCATGAAACAGAAATATAAATAAATATGCATGAGTTAAACTTTTAAAATAAATCTAAAGATAATTTTAAAAAATACCTGTCTGTACAAAACTTATGGGTGAAGAAGGTAAAAGGTACAAACTTCCAGTTATAGAATGAATAAGTCACAAGGCAGTAATGTATGTATGGTGACTATAGTTAATATAATAACAGTGTACTGCATATTTAAAAGTTGATAAGAGAGTAGAACTTGAAAGTTCTCACCACAAGAAAAAAACATAACAATATATGGTGAACGATGTTAGTGGGACACATTGTGGTGATTGTTTTGCAATATATACAAATATCAACTTATAGGATTGAAAACCAAAAACTAAATGATTGTACTTGGCTTGGTCATCTTGCTCAGGGTAACTCACAAGTCTGAAATTAAGGTATCAGCTGGGGAAGTGGGTCACCAGGTCCAGAATACACGCAAGGGGAGGGGATTATCCAAAAGCCAGAATCGCAGGAGGGGAGTCCCTGGAGGCCATGCTAGAGGCTTTGTTCTACAGCAAAATATTTAGAAATATGGCCCATCATAATATGACATAAAATTAGGAGCAAAGTTTAGTTGAACATATCCTGCATGGCAGAGTAAGAAAGTAAGTTAGCAAAATTTTCAGAATGTCAATCTTAATATAAATGTATGAAATGTTTTATTTTAATCTGACCTAACACTTCTACTATCTAAAAGAAAAACAGAATGCATTTGTACAAATATGTAATTATAATAATGACCATTACCTTGGTGAAATTCATAGCACAATATACTAGGTGAATTTGATTTTGTGAATTTGTTATGTGTACACTTCAATAAAGGCAATGACTTGGATGTATTCACTACCATACTCTCATTTTCTATTACTGAGACAGCAAAAAAAAAAAAAAAAAAAAAGTTTAAAGGAATTCCTTTAAGTGAAAAAGAAAAGACCATATAGAAGAAAATTATGAATAAAAAGATGAAAAATATGACAACATGTACATAAAGCATAAGACTGGGGAGTAAAAAGTTTCTTTTAGAATGTATTTAAATTTAAGTGAACATCAATCAATCAACACTTAGGATATTACATATGAACCTCATGTTAACCACAAACTGAAAATCTAAAACAGAGACACAAAAATTTAAAATTAAAAAAACTCAAGCATAACATTACAGAAATTCATCAATTATAAGGAAAGGGAGCAAATGGTGAAAGGGACAGAAAACTACAAAAACAACCAGAAAACAATGAACAAAATGAAAATATCTATCAGTAACACCTATCATACCTATCAATAATACTTTAAATGTAAAATATCTAAATGCTTCTTTTGAAATACATAGGGTGACAGAATGGATTAAAAAAAATCTAAAGATTGTAAGTAAAATGATAGAAAAAGATATTCCATGAAAATGGAAGCAAACAAACAAACAACTTAGGGTAGTAATACTTATATTAGACAAAATAGACTTTAAAACAAAGACTGTAACTAGAGACAAAGAAGGGCATTACATAATGACACAGGGATCAATCCAACAAGAGGACATAACAATTATACATACATATATATATATATATATATATATATATATATATATATAAAACAATTATATATAAATAAATAAAATATATATAACAATTATATACAAATATATATAACATATATACAAATAAAATATATATAACAATTATAAATATCCATGCACCCAGCATTAGAGCACCTAAAGTAAATATTAACAGACATAAAAGGAGAAATTAACAGTAATGTAATAAAAGTAGAGGACTTTACAACCCACTTACATCAATGGATAGATCATCTAGGCAGAATATCAATCATCAAAGTCTTTACATGGCACATTAAACCAGAGGGATTTAACAGCTCTATACAGACTATCCATCCAAAACCGGCAGAACACGTATTCTTTTCAAGTACACATGAAACATTCTCCAGGATAGATCACATGTTAGACCACAAAACAAGTCTCAAGAAGTCTAAGAAGACTGAAATCACATCATGTATCTTTTCTCAAATGGTATGAAGCTAGAAATCAATCACAAGAAAAATTTGGGGTGGGGAGGGGGAAGAACCCAAACACGTGGAGGCTAAACAACATGCTACTATACAACCTCTGGGTCAGGGAAGAAATCAAAGAGGAAGTAAAAAAAAATACATTGAGACACATGAAAATGAAAACACAATAGTCCAAAATAATTGGGAGACAGCAAAAGCAGTTCTATGAGGGAAATTTATAGTGATATAGGCCTACCTCAAGAAACAAGAAAAATCTCAAATAAATAATCTAAACTTACCCTTAAAGAACTAGTAAAAGAAGGATAAACAAAGCCCAAGTTTATCTTGGGGTTATGAGTTTGAGCCCCACATTGGGTAAAGAGATTACTTAAAAATAATATCTTTAGTGGTGCCTGGCTAGCTTAGTCAGAGAAACATGAGACTCTTGATCTCAGGGTTGTGGATTCAAGGCCCACAATGGGTACAGAAATTACTTAAATAAACTTTTTTAAAAAGTTTATTTTAAATAATAAAGATCAGAACATAAATAAATGACATAAGAACTAAAAATTTCCAGATTCATTCTATGAGACCAGCAGTAAATGACACCAAAACCAGACATGGAAAAGATCAATAAAACCAAGAGCTAGATTTTTGAAAAGAAAAACTAAATTGAAATACATTTAGCCAGACTCATCAAGAAAAAAGGAGAAAGGATTCAAATGAAAGAGAAGAAGTAAAATTAAGCAACGGACACCATGGAAATACAAAGGATAATAAGAGAATACTTCAAACATATTACAAAAAAAAGAAAAAACCATATGCCAACAAATTGGACAACCTAGAAGAAATGGATAAATTCCTAGAAACCATACAACCTTCTAAAGCTGAATCAGGAAGAAGTAGAAAATACGAACAAACGGATTACCAGTAATGAAACTGAATCAGTATCATAAAACTCCCAATAAATAAAAATCCATGACCAGATGGTTTCACAAGTGAATTTTATCAAACATTTAAAGAGGAGTTAAAAGCTATTATTCTTAAGCTATGCCAAAAAATCAGAAGAGGAAGGCAAACTTCTATGTTGATTCTACTAGGCCAGTATTACTGTCACTAAAAACAGAAAAAGACACTCCCCCCCAAAACCAAAACAAAACAAAGCAAAAAACAAAACAAAACAAAAACCAAGCCAAACCAAATCAAACAAACAAAAAACCAAAACACTGTAAGCCAATATCCTTGATGAACACAGATGCAAAACTTTTCAAAAAAATATTAGCAAACTGCATTCAACAATATATTAAAAGGATTATTCACCACAATTAAGTGAAATTTATTCGAGGGATAAAAGAATGCTTCAATATTTACAAATCAATTAATGTGGTACATCACGTTGACAAAAGAAGGATAAAAATCATATGATCATCTAAATAGATGCAGAAAAATCATTTGACTAAATTCAACATCTATTTATAATAAAAATTCTTAGCAAAGTGGGTTTAGAAGGAGTATATCTTGAAATAATAAAGGCCATATGAAAAACCCACAGCTAACATCATATTTCCTCTAAGATCACAAACAAGACAAGGAAGTCTGTTTTCACCACTTTTATTCAATATGGTACTTGAAGTTCTACCCAAGGCAATCAGACAAGAAAAAGAAAAAAAAAGCATCCAAATTGGTAAGGAAAAAGTTAAACGGTCACAATTTGCAGATGACATGATTGTATACATAGAAAACCCTAAAACTCCACCAAAAAAACTATCAGAAGTAATAAATAAATTCAGTAAGTTTGCAGGATACAAATTAATACACCTAAATTAGTTATATTACTATACACTAATAACAAAAAGTAGAAGAAAAAGTAAGACAATCCCATTTATAATTGAATCAAAAGAATAAAATGTTTGAAAATAAATTTAATCAAGAAGGTGAAAGGCCTGTACTCTAAAAATTTTAAGACACTGATGAAAAACACTGAAGACCACACAAATGGAAAAAATATTCCATGCTTACGGTTTGGAAGAATTAATATTCTTAAAATGACCATACTACTCAAAGCAATCTGTGGATTCAATGTAATCCCTACCAAAATACCAACATCATTTTTCACAGAACTAGAGCAAATAATGCTAAAATTTGAATTTTTTTTTTTCAACGTTTATTTATTTTTGGGACAGAGAGAGACAGAGCATGAGCGGGGGAGGGGCAGAGAGAGAGGGAGACACAGAATCGGAAACAGGCTCCAGGCTCTGAGCTATCAGCCCAGAGCCTGACGCGGGGCTCGAACTCACGGACCGCGAGATCGTGACCTGGCTGAAGTCGGACGCCTAACCGACTGTGCCACCCAGGCGCCCCAATAATGCTAAAATTTGTATGGAACTACAAAAGACTCCAAATAGCCAAAGCAATCTTGAGGGAACAAAACAAAACAAAACAAAAACAAAGCTGGAAATATCACAATTTCAGTTTTTAAGATATACTACAAAGCTATGATTATCAAAACTATATGGTAGTGGCACAAAAATAGACACACAGATCAATGGAACAGAATAGAGAGCTCAGAAATAAACACATAAAAATATAAAATGAATTATAAAATTAATAAATCTATGACAAAGGCAAGAATATACAATGAAGCAAAGACACTTTAATAAATGGTGCTGGGACAACTGTACAGCTACATAACAAAATAATGAAACAGGACTGCTTTCTTACACCATACTCAAAAAAATCTTAAGATGGATTAAAGACCTAAATATGAGACATGAAACCATGTGAGCCCTAGAAAAACACAAAGACAGTAATTTTTAAGACATTGACCTTAGCAACGTTTTTTTAGTTATGTCTCCTTAGGCAAAGGAATCAAAAGCAAAAATAAACTATTGGGACTACATCAAAATAAAAGGCTTTGCATGGCAAAGAAAACATCAATAAAACAAAAGGTCAATCTACTGAATAAGGGATTCATATCCAAAATATATAAAGCACTTAATATAACTCAACACCCAAATCCCCGCCCCAAATAATCCAATTTAAAAATCAGCAGAGGACCTGAATAAACATTGTCCCAAAGAAGGTATACTGAGAGGCAATAGACACATGAAAAGATGTTCAATATCAGTAATCATCAAGGAAATGCAAATCAAAACCACAATGAGATATCACTTTACACCTGTCAGAATGGCTGGAATCAAAAACACAAAAAATAAATATGGGCAAGGATGTGGAGAAAAAGGAACCCATGTGTATACTCTTGGTGAGAATGTAAATTGGTGCATCTACTGTGGAAAACAGAATGAAGTTTCCTCAAAAAAAAGGGGGGAGGGGGAAGAAAAGAAACAGAAATACCATATGATCCAGTAATTCCACTGGTGGGTATTTACCAAAAGAATACAAAACACTAATTTGAAAAGTGATAGGCAACCCTATGTTTATGTAGCATCATTTATAATAGCCACAGTATGGAAGAAACCAAAGTATCCACTGATGCATGAATGGATAAAGAAGAGTTGGTGTACACACACACACACACACACACACACACACACACACACACCACACACAATGGTATCTCACTCAGTCATAAAAAAAAGAATAAGATCTTGCCATTTGAAACAACATGGATGGGCCTAGAGAGTATTATACTAAGTAGAATAAGTCAGACAGAGAAATACAACAAATGAATTCATTCATATGTGGAATCTAAAAAACAAAACAAATAAACAAACAAACAACAGAAACAGATCCATAAAGACAGAGAACAAACTGATGGTTGCCAGAGAAGAGGGTGCTGGTGCGAAGGGAAAATGAATGAAAGGGAGTGGGAGATAATAGGCTTCCAGATATGGAATGAATAAATCAGGGGGATAAAATGTACATCAAAGAGAATAGTCAATGATATTGTAATAGCATTGTCTAGAGACAGAGGGTGGTTATGTTTGTGGTGAACATAGCATAACATTTAGAGATATTGAATCACTATGTTACACAACTGCAACTAATGTTGTTACATTAGTAACATTGCATGTCAAGTATACTTCAATTAAAAAAAGATTTTGAAAGAATGGTCATATAGATATTCCCCAGACATGACAGAAGGTGAACTCAGTGAGAACATCAACAAAGAGATAGAAAATATAAAAGAGAACCAATCAGAGTGGAAGAATACAATAACTGAAATGAAAAGTACTAGAAGAAATCAACAACAGATTAGAGGATTCAGAATGGGTTAGTGATCTGAATTACAGGGTATTGGAAAGCACTCAAGCTCAACAGGGAATAGAGAAAAGAAAAAAGATTGAGGTTAGAGCAAAGGACCTCTGGGACAACATCAAGTATACTAAAAATTGCATGTTGTAGAGTTACCAGGAAAAGAGAGAGAGAGAGAAAGGGCCAGAAAACTTGAAGAAATAATAGCTGAAGAAGAACTCATAGTTGAAAACTTCCTTAATCTAGGGAAGGACACAGTAACCAGGTCCAGGAATCACAAAAGCCCCTAACAACATGAACCTAAGGAGGTCCACACTAAGTTTCATAATAATTAAATGTTGAAATTAAAGAGAGAATTTTAAAAGAAGCAAGAGAGAACCAACTAGTTATGTTCAAAGGAAACCATAAGGCTATTAGCTGATTTTTTTTAGCAGAAACTTTGCAGGCCGGAAGGGAGTGGAATGATATATTCAAAATGCTAAGAGGAAAAAAAAAGACCCCTGCAACCAAGAATACTCTACCCAGCAAGTATATCGTTTATACTTGAAGGAAAAATAAAGAATCTCCCAGACAGAAGTTAAAGGAATTCATCATCACTAAATCAGCCTTACAAATAATGTTAAAGGGACTTCTTTTTTAAAAAAAAATTTTTAATGTTTATTTTTGAGAGAGAGACAGAGATACAGAGTGTGAATGGAGGAGAGGCAGAGAGAGAGAGAGGGAGACACAGAATCTGAAGCAGGCTCCAGCCTCTGAGCTGTCAGCACAGAGCCCGACACAGGGCTCAAACCCACAAACTGAGAGATCATAACCTGAGCTGAAGGTGGATGCCTAACTTACTGAGCCATCCAGTCATCCCTCTTTTTTTTTAATGTTTATTTTTGAGAGATAGAGTGCGAGGTGGGGAGAGGCAGAGAGAGAGGGAGACACAGAGTCTGATGCAGGCTCCAGGTTCTGAACTATCAACACAGAGCCTGATGTGGGGCTCAAACTCACCAACTACAAGATCATGACCTGAGCCCAAGTCAGATGCTTAAGTGACTGAGACACCCAGATGCCCCAAAAGGACTTCTTTAGGCAAAAAGAAAAGAGCATAACTAGAAGAAAATTATGAAAGCATTAAATTTTACTGATAAAATCAAACATGCAGTAAAGGTAGTAGATCAATCACTTATAAAGCTAATAAGAAGGTTAAAAGACAAAATACTAAAATCAATCATATCAAAAAATAGTTGAGGTATTAACAAAATGGAAGATGTAAATATGATATCATATACTTAAAGCATGAAGGTGGGGAGTAAAAATGTTGTGCTTTTTAAATGTGTTCAAACTTAAGTGACCATCAACTTAATGTAGACTGCTATCTACTTAAAATGCTATATATGAACCTCATGGTAACCACAAATCAAACCCTATAATAGATACACAATAAAGAGAAAAGAATCCAAGCATAACCCCAATAAAGTCATTAATCACAAGGGGGAAGCTAAGAAAAGTAGAAAGGAATAAGAGAAGACTATAAAAACAAGCAGAAAGTACTTAAAAATGGCAATAAGTACATATCTATTAATATTTACTTTAGTGTAAATTATCTAAATGTTTCAATCCAAAGATTAAGGGCAACTGTATGGACAAAAAAAAAAAAAAAAAAAAAAAAGAAGAAGAAAAAAAACAAGACCCATCTATATACTGCCTACAAAAGACTTACTTCAGACTTAAAGACAAATAAAGACTGCAAGTAAAGCGATAGAAAAAGATATTTCATGCAAATGAAAAAAGAAAAATAGCTGGAGTAACTATATATATATATATATATATATATATATATATATATGTAGCAATACTTATATATATAATATTTATGGCTTATACACTTATATCAGACAAAATAGACTTTAAAACAAAGACTATAACCAGAGACAGAGAGAAATATTACATAATGATACAGGTATCAAACCAACAAGAGGATGTAACAATTTTAAATATCTATGCACCCAACATTGGAGCACCTAAACACATAAAGCACATATTAACAGACATAAAGGGAGGAACTGGACAGTAATACAATAATAGTAAGGGACTTTAACATGTACTTCCATCAATGGATGGATCCTCCAGATGGAAAATCAAGATGGAAATAGTGTCTCTGAATAACCAGATAGAATAACATTAGACCAGATAACAGATATGTACAGAACATTCTATCCCTAAACAGTAAACCACACATTTTTGTTCACATACACACAGAATGTTCTTTAGGATAGATCACATATTAGGCCATGAAACCAGTCTCAATAAATTTAAGAAGATCAAAATCATATCATTTTTGACCACAATAGTTTGAAAGTAGAAATAAATTATAAGGAAAAATAAAATTGCAAGGAAAAATCAATTACAAGGGAAAAAAACTGGAAAAATGATAACACCGGAAGGGTAAGCAACATGCTTATGCTACTGAACACCCAATGGGTCAACAAAGAAATCAAAGAGGAAATTTAAAAATACCTGGAGACAAATGAAAATGAAAACACAATGGTACAAAATCTTTGGGACACAGGAAAAGCAGCTCTAAGAGGGAAGTTTATAACAATATAGGCCTCTTCAAGAAACAAGAAAAATCTCAAACAATCTAATCTTACACCTAAAAAAACTGGAAAAAGAACAAAGCCCAAAGTTAGTAGAAGGAAGGTAATAATAAAGGTCAATGTGGAAATAAATGAAATAGAGACTAAAAACCAATAGAAAAGATCAATGAAACTAAGACAGAGTTCTTTTTTTTTTTTTTTTTTTTTTAATTTTTTTTTTTCAACGTTTATTTATTTTTGGGACAGAGAGAGACAGAGCATGAACGGGGGAGGGGCAGAGAGAGAGGGAGACACAGAATCGGAAACAGGCTCCAGGCTCCGAGCCATCAGCCCAGAGCCTGACGCGGGGCTCGAACTCACGGACCGCGAGATCGTGACCTGGCTGAAGTCGGACGCTTAACCGACTGCGCCACCCAGGCGCCCCTAAGACAGAGTTCTTTAAGAGAAAAACAAAACTGATAAATCTTGATCCAGACTCAGCAAGAAAAAAAAAAATAAGACTCAAAAGAATAAAATCTGAAGTGAATGAGAAGATACAACAGACACCATAGAAATACAAAGGATTATAAAACACTACTACAAAAAGTTATATGCCAAGAAGTTGAACAACCTAGAAGAAATGGATAAATTCCTGGAAACATACAATCTTCCAATACTGAATTACAAAAATAAAAAATATGAACAGACCAAATATTAGTAAAGAAATTAAATTAGTAATTTAAAAAGTCCCAACAGAGTCCAGGGCCAGATAGCTTCACACGTAAACCCCACCAAACATTTAAAGAAGAGTTAATATCTATTCTCAAACTATTCCAAATAACAGAAGAGGAAAAGGAAGGAAGGCTTCCAAATTCATTCTATGAGGCCAGCATTACTCTGATCCCCAAACCAGATGAAGACACAACAAAATAAGAAAACTACAGGTCAGGGGCGCCTGGGTGGCTCAGTTGGTTGAGCATCCAACTTCAGCTCAGGTCATGATGTCGCAGTTCGTGAGTTCGAGCCCTGCGTCAGGTCCTGTGCTGACAGCTCAAAGCCTGGAGCCTGCCTCAGATTCTGTGTCTCCCTCTCTCTCTGCCCTCCCCTGCTTGTGTGCGCATGCTGTCTCTCAAAAATAAATACACGTTAAAAAAAAAAAGAAAAAGAGAAAACAAGAAAACTATAGGTCAATATCTTTGATGAATTTAAATACAAAAATCTTCAACAAAATATTAGCATGCTAAATTCAACAATACATTAAGGATCATTTACCACAATCAAGTGGGATTTTCTCCAAGAATACAAGGATGGTTTAGTATTTGGAACTCAACCAATGTGATACATCACATTAACAAAATGAAGAATAATTATCATATGATCATCTCAATAGAAGCAGAAAAGCACCTGACAAAATTCAACATCCATTCACGATAAAGACTCTCAACTAAGTGGGTTTAGAGGGAACACACTTCAACATAATAAAGGCCATGTATGAAAAAGCCACAAGTAACATTATACTCAATGTTGCAAGTCTTAAAGTCTTACCTCTAAAAGTAGGAAAAAGACATGGATGTCCACTCTCACCACTTTCATTCAACATAATACTGGGAAGTTCTACCCACAGCCACCAGACAAGGAAAAGAAATAAAAGCATCCAAATTAGTAAGGAAGAATTAAAGCTATCACTATTTGTAGATGACATGATACCAATATAGAAAGCCCTAGGGGCGCCTGGGTGGCTCAGTCGGTTAAGCGGCCGCTTCCGCTCAGGTCATGATCTCGCGGTCCGTGAGTTCAGGCCCCGCGTCCGTCTCTGTGCTGACAGCTTAGAGCCTGGAGCCTGTTTCGGATTCTGTGTCTCCCTCTCTCTGACCCTCCCCCGTTCATGCCCTGTCTCTCTCTCAAAAATAAATAAAACGTTAAAAAAAATTAAAAAAAAAAAAAAGAAACGAAAGCCCTAAAGATTCAATGAAAACGATTAAAAGTAATAAATAAATTCAGTAAAGATGGACACAAAATCAATACACAGAAATTGGTTCCATTTTTATACACTAATAATGAAGTAGCAGAAAGAAAATCTTTTTTTAAAGTTGATTTTTATTTATTTTGAGTAAAAGAAAGAGAGCAAGCAGGGGAGTGGCAGAGAGAGAGGGAGACAGAATCCCAAGCAGGGTCTGCACTGTCAGCACAGAGCCCAATGAGTGGTTCAAACTCACCAACTGTGAGATCATGACCTGAGCCAAAGTGAAGAGTCATACACTTAACCAACCCTAGCACCCCCAGAAAGAAAACTTAAGAAAATAATTCCATTTGCAATTGTATCAAGCTGTATAAAATACCTACACATCAATTTAACCAAGAAGGTGGAAAACCTATACTCTGAAAACTATAAGACAATGGTGAATTAAATTGAAAATGGCACAGATAAATGGACAGATATCCCTTGTTCATGGATGGGAAGAATTCATATTGTTAAAATGTCCATAGTACCCAAAGCAATCTACGAATCTGATGCAGATACCAATTGTATTTTCCTACAGAACTAGAATAATCCCAAAATTTGTATGGAAGCACAAAAGACCCCGAATAGCCAAAGTAATCTTAAGAAAGAAAAACAAAGCTGCATGTGTATCATATCTCAGATTTCAAACTATACAATAAAGCTATAGTAATCAAAACTGCATGGTACTGGCACAAAAACAGACCCTATAACTGGACCCTATAGATCAATAGGACAGAGAGCCCAGAAATAAACCCACATTTATATCATTAATTAATTGATGACAAAGGAGGCAAGAATATACAATGGTGAAGATAGTGTCTTCACTAAATGGTGTTGGGAAAACTGGACAGCTACATGAAAAAGAATGAAACTGGACCACTTCTTTTATACCTTACACAAAAATAAACTCAAAATAGTTTAAAGAACTAAATGTGAGATATGATACCATAAAAATATGCTGTAATCTCTTGGACATTGGCCTCAGCAATATTTTTCTGGACCTGTCTCCTCAGGCAGGGTAAACAAAAGCAAAAATAAATAATTGGGACTACACCAAACTAAAAAGGTTTTGCATGATAAAGGAAACCATTAACAAAATAAAAAAGTAACCTACTAAATGGGAGAAGATATTTGCTGATGACATATCCAATAAGAGGTTAATATACAAACTATAAAGAAGCCAGACAAACACCAACAAAAATAATGTTAATACTAGTATCTGATTTAAAAATTGGCAGAGGACCACAATAGGTATTTTTCCAAAGAAGACATAGAGAAGGCCAAGAGACATATGACAGGATGCTCAACATCAGTACTCACTGGAGAAATGCAGATCAAAACCACAATGAGATATGACCTCACACCAGTCAGAATGGCTAGTATTTTAAAAAGACAAGAACACGTGTTGTTGAGGATGTGGAGAAAAAAGAACCCTCATGTACTGTTGGTGGAAATGCAAATTGGTGTAGCCACTATAGCAAGCAGTATGGAGTTTCCTCAAAAAATTAAAAATAGAAATATCCTATGACCCAGTAATTTCATTCTGGGTATTTGCCCAAAGAATACAAAAACATGAATTCAAAAGGATATATACACACTTATGTTCATTGCAGAATTATTTACAACAGCCAAGATATGGAGGCAGCCTAAGTGTCCGATAGTTAAATAAAGAGGATGTAGTGTTTAGCCATAAAAAATAATGAAATCTTGCCATTTGCAACAACAAGGGTGGTCCTAGAGGGTATTATGCTAAGTGAAATAACTGAAACAGAAACAAATACCATATATCACTTACATGTGGAGTCTAAAAACAAAATAAACAAACAACAAACAGAAATAGACTCATAAACACAAAAAACAAACTGGTTGTTCCTGGAGGGGAGGAGGGTGGTGGGTGGTGGGTGGAGGGATGCGTGAAGTAGATGAAGGGGTTTATGAGGTATAAACTTCCAGTTATAGGAATAAAAGTCATAGGAATAAAAAGTACAGCATAGGAAATATAGTCAATAATATTGTAATAATTTGTATGGTGACAGGTGGCAATCACACTTCTTGTGGTGAGCTTTGAGTAATACACAGAATTTTTGAATTGCTATGTTGTACACCTGAAAATAATATTTTATATCAACTATACTTCAATTAAAAGGTAAATAAATAAAAAGTGTCATCCTATCACAAGAAATTAGACATTACTGCAGGGTTTTTAAAAATTATTTATTTCTGTTTATTTTTGAGAGACAGAGAGAAACAGAGCATGAGCAGGAGAGGGGCAGAGAGGAAGACACAGAATCCGAAGCAGGCTCCAGGCTTTGAGCTGTCAGCACAGAGTCTGACATGGGACTCGGACTCACGGACTGCGAGATCATGACCTGAGCCAAAGTTAGCACTCAACCGACTGAGCCACCCAGGAGCCCCAGATACTACCTAAATTAAAAAGAGGATACTGTATTCAGAAGACGGAACTGTTAGAAGTACCACGTTTTAAATTCTGTAAAAAGCTATGGCAATATGAAAAGGTTTTAAACAGCATCAGATCACCAGAACCTAAAAATGTTGGCTGAGTTTTTATTTTAAGCCGCTGAGAGATTTCTTGGAATATTAGTAACATATCATTAGATGAGATACTATCTGAATCTTTACTTGTCTTTGTGAATTATGATTACCTAGTTCAGAAAATAGTATTATTCCACTGCAAATTACCGCTATAAATCTTTCCCTTCTGAAACCATCTGCTATTCCTTTTACCATTTATAGTTCTCAACAGGAATCTGATGACTGACTACCACTTTATCCATGAACTACAAAACCGCAAGTCTTTTTTTTTTTTTTTTTTTTTTTTTTAGTGTTAAGAACAAATGCTACATGGGGCTGTTTTAACCACAGAATTAGGTTACTTTTAGAAAGCCAAGCGTAGAATGTAGGCCTCTGTTGTATTTTTTTTAATGAAAATATTAGAAGCAGTCTCACTGCTGTAGTTCAATGAGAAATATTATGACAAGATATTTCATATCTGGCAACATTTTGCAAGAATCTTTTTCTACAGCTGCAAGTTCTCTTTCTTTTATGAAGCCTGTGCTCCCACCAGCTAAAAGGATAGAGCCATTAACAGCACAGTAGATGTATCTTAGTTTACTATTTATTTTATACTGGCAGCCTCAAGAATTTGTCATCCTACTTGAATGTTTTATATATCTCTAGTCAAACCCCAAAATAACACTAGTTTAAATATTAGTTGTATTACAAGTTCAATTTCTTTGTAATAAGGTTTGATCTCCTGTCATGTATTATACAGAAGAATATATAAATATTTTGTGAAGTCTATAGATTAGAGGATAGAGGTTAAAGGTTTATATAAGAAGGTAGAAATTAATGTCTTTCTGGTGCTTTTTGGAGTTGGAAAAAGCAATTTATTTTTCATGCTTCACAGGTCTTGACAATTTTGATTTATTTTCTTTGAAAGGAGACCTGTTTGAATTGGATGATGCAGGAAGAACCCAAAAGAAAAATCAAAGCCAGCAGGCTCTTTTCAAAACAGTAGCCAATGAAAAAGAATATGAGTCTTCCAGATCTTTTAACTTCTAGTCTTTTTTTTATTACCTCTTCAAGGAGGAAAGAGAAGAGGCTGTATGATTATCAGAGAGGAAAAAAGAAACAGAAGAATGACACAGGCTGGAAATTTGTAGCTGGTTGAAACAATGACATTGTCAGTGAAGATTCTATCATATTTCTTTCATGTTGTTTCTCCATAATGTTTCTCACTGTGCCCATACAGTATAAAACTCTTAATTGCAATGTGTATAAAAGAACACTAGGAAGATTTTAAATAAACTTTTTAGGACTGCTTTATAATATTATAGAGTCATAAAAGTGAATAGTTATAGATTTTGAATGAGAGGGAGCAAAATGAAGCAATGGGAAAAATCCTTAATTCATATAGAATTTTAATAAGCCAAGGGATTTTTTTCTCTCTCTAAAAGCATTCGGAGTTGTTTTGTTTGTTACACTTTGCTGTCTTACTGATACTCAATGTCTTTGCAAGCAAACTTCTGTAATTCTTTGCAAAGAAAAGAAAACTTCTGGGATTTAAGCTTGAAAGGCAAAATGAGACAGCTCTAAAGTTCTGGCTTGGTTAGAGTCTACTGTTTGCAAATTTAATCAAGGTCTTCCACAGGCATCAGCTTGACATTAAATTTAAGTGCCCATTAAAGTGAGAGTTTGACAGCAGTTCTGAATGTGAAGTTCAGTCTGAGGACATCTTTACAGCTGGAAGGGAAAAAAAAGTTGAGAAGCCTCAAACCACTGTGGTAATTAGATCCATTTGTTAACTTCTTTTCCACTGTTGGCAAAGGGAGGGAGAGAGAAGGTTGATGGAGAGGCAGGAGGGGCTGAAACTGGAAAGGCAGTGCTCCCTCTAGAAATCGGGCAATCAGGGTCCTGTGTTCCAAAGAAAAGTAGCAAATATCTCCTCTAACAAGCGAGTAAGATGGGGAAGTGATTTCAAGAACTTCATTTGGTTTGTCTCCCTTTCAACACACAGAACTGCAGTGTGTCCAAGTTTCATTTTGAACAGGTGTGCCAGTTTGGTCATCAGGCCCTCAGGAAGACGCACATTACTTGGGAGTGGGTCTCCCTAACACACCGTTGGCTCAAAGAGTTAGTGTTTTTCACAAGGGTATCTAAACTCACATTCAGGTAACCACTTGTTTACCCAAAGCATCTGGCCTTTTTTCAACATTGAGTTCCTGACAAGTAGCTATTGCCCCAGACTAAGGCTTTTCACCATAATTGGCATTGTAGGCAATTAGCTTTGTGACTGTATGGAAATCTTGTCACCTGCAGGAAATTATCTTCCCACTTCATCTGACCTTCCTGCCAAAAGTGATGCTATTTCCTGTTATTGGATTTGCTTTCTATCCCATAAGCTCTTTTTGTCTATAGCTCCATGACATTTTATTTTCTCCAAGAATTATCACTGTAGAACCTTATCAAAAGCTAAAGAATATGTCTGTGTATAAAGCTTCTGTATTTCCCCTGAGCCTTCAGTTGCAGTGCTGTTTTTGAACACTGATGACAAGGTAGTGAAACAACCCCGCTAATAAATGCATGATGGATTTTTCAATTCAGCCCCGCATTTCTAAGTATTCATTCACTGTAATAGAACTATGAGGCTCTTTAAGGGTCTTTGGGTTTTGTCTTAGTTTTTCACTGCAAGCACAGAGACAAAATAAATTCAGCAAATGACACATTTAAGACTGTGTAGCAGGGAAACTAACCATCTCATGCAAATCATGAAAATTTTCCTGATTCCCCCTCCACTTTTTTTTTTTTTAATTTTAACTTCCACTTTGGTCATAGAGGATACCAAGATCTTGGTTACTGATTAAAAAGGACACAGTGCTATATGCTTCTCTTTTATCTTCCCTTTCACTGAAGAGAATTGGAATGGCAATTTAATAATCCTCTACCACTGTTAACTCTTCTTGGTTCTCTCCAAAGTTCCTGCCTCATGCTTTTCTCACTCCATAAGTCTCCGTAGGTGATCTCATCTGCTCCTATCTCCATGCAAATAATTCTCAAATCTGCATCTTAGACCAAGATCTCTCCTCTGAGCACAGACCCACCCATCCAATTACCTCTTGGGCCTCTCCATTAGGAGTCCCACAAGTATCTCGATGTGTCCAAACCAAACCTATTCTTTTCCTAAGTTTGTCATTGTGGGTACCCTGAAGTTAACCTTGACTATCCTTTCCCTCACTTTGTCCATACATCCAAGTACAGTTGATTTTGTTTTAATACCAGCATATCTAAACCAGTGGATCTCAACTGGGGGATAGTTTTGACCACAGGAGACATCTGGTAATGTCTGGAGACATTTTTGATTGTCACAGCTGGAGAGGATGCTGCTACCTGGCATTTAGCGGGTAGAGGCCAAGATGCTGCTACACAGCCTATAATGCACAGGACAGCCCCTCAAAACAAACAAATATCTGACTCAACATGTTGGTAGTGTCAAGGTTGAGAAATCCAAAACAATTTCTTCCCCTCCCATTCATTCTCCTCCCTGTGCACTTGTACTGCACTGGATTTCTCTCTCATCACTTCTAACTTGTATTGCCACAGTGATCTTTGAACTTACTATCTAGTCTCCATTTGCCTACCCTGCATCTATTCCCACAACCCTCCTTAAACATGGCACTTCCTTACCTACATGATGATGTCCAGCTGCCCATGATTCCATGTATGAGGCCCTCCACGACCTGACCTCTGCCTACCTCTCTAGTTCATTGACTGCCATTCACCCTCTGTTCTCTGATCCAACCCTGCGATTTGCCATTCCAAATACTCTTGCCCTGCACACTCACTATGCTCTCTCATCTCTTGCTTCCTGTTACTCTTCTTGCTGGGAACACCCATCCATTCCTTGCCCTGCCAATTACTCTTTCTCCTCTAAGGCTCAGATTAGGTACACATTCTTTCAGCGTTCTCTGATGACCCAATATATGTTCATTGTCCCTTTTAAGCCATCTGGTATTTCTACCACAGTACTTACAGTATTTATAATCATCCATTTACTTATGTTCCCCTTCAATGGACTGTAAAGTCCTTGAGGGAAGGAACTATATTACTTTCATATTTGAACCCTCAATATTTAGCATTATCTCTAGTTCTTAGAATGCTGCATGACAATGTTGGGTACTCAGTAAATGTGTGTGGAGGGAATGAATGGTTATTTATTTATCTCATGCAATATCAACCTCAGTGTTTCTAAAACCTACAAATAAAGGGGTAGAATGGACACAGGGCCTCAGACTAACCTTGGGCAACTTCTTTAATTCTCACATGCTTAATTTGCTTCACGTATGAAATGGGGATAATAATTACATCCACTTGAAGGGTTGTTCTATCAGAATAGAAAATTCTGTTAGAATAGTGTTATTTTATCTATAGCACTTAGAATACTGCTTGGCTCATGGTAACACTTAGTAAATGTTAGGAGTTGCTATTTAATAATCAACCCTTCCAACAAATGTTACATATGGGTCCTCCCTCTTTGAGGGGCATCCACTCTGGAAAACCATGTTTACCTAGAGTGATCCTGTTAAATGCACTATACTGTGGTAGGTAGGGGAAAAAATCACGAGTCAAACAAGGTTTTAGTAAAAGGAATTAATGTCAGTGGATTCGCCCTTTGCCTCACCTTTGACGCTGTTGTGTCCAGGCAGGGTAAACGGAGATTTAAAAAGCCTGAAACTGTGGGATCTCTATATATGGCATATACTGTAGTGTAAAGAGTTGCTGAAATGATGCACAGAGTACTGCTTGTGCTTTTAAAGGGAAGAACTGAGGTAACCTGAACTTTAACATATAGAAGGCATCATATAATGTCCTTGCTTAGGGTTGTAGTATTTTGATGGCCCACATATGATTCCCAATGACAACAATGCCTGTATGCTATAGTCTCCATGCACTTCAAAAGTACTTTCTGGCATATCAGATCAGGTGCTACCATGGCACCTCCAGAAGTAGATAAGAATAGAAATCATCTGCATTTTCCCTAAAAAGGAAAATGACACATGGAGAGGTTAAATCCCCTGAGCTGGGTCACAAACTCCCTGATGAAATCAGACACCATGATTCTCTGGATGGACTTTCTTCTTCATCATTGGTTTTCACCCAAAGGCCTTAGGTCCACCCTCTATAGCTGAGCAGCCCAAATTGCAGGCCGCAGGTAGACCAGAACTTTTCTATTGTCTTTGGCAAGTTAATTAGCCTTCATGCTTCAATTTCCTCATCCATAAAATTGGGACAATAATATTAACCACATCCTAGGATTGGTGTGAGATTAAATGAGATGCCTTGTTGTCAAATGCTTTGTACATTTGCTGTAAATAATTGCTAGCTATTATACAATGGTTCTATTAAAATTTTTTGGAAACTACAATAGAATATTTATTTTATTAAAGAATAAGAGTTATATTTTAATTGTACTCTACAAAATGAAAATTCCAGAATCCTTAGCTCTTCAGATAAAAGCAAACTACAGACTCAAAATCATGAGGAGTTTCAACTACTAGAATTTCTCCTAACTGTGGTTTCTTTGGTATCATGGGACAATATAGAAAAAGTAGAGCCAGAACTGCCATAAAAAATCATGTGAAAATTTATATGCCTTGTGTTGTCCATCAGCTTCTCAAGAATAGTTAACATATCATGTCAGGTCTTGGTCGGAGGACTACGATTTTATTCCCTTTTCTACACCATGGCATTTTGCCTGTCATCTTAATTCAATTCACCTCCCTAAATCACAACAATGTATCTTCCATAGGAAGTAATCTGAGTTGTTAGTCACAGAAATCAAAGGGAGAAGCTCTGGATTTTTCTCTTAATGACCCATCCAGGCCACTGTGCTATATGGCAGATGTCCCCTGTCAGTAGGTTCCAAGAGAAGCTAGAAGCCTTGGGGCACACCCAACCTCTTTTTTTTTTTTTTAATTTTTTTTTTTTTAACGTTTATTTATTTTTGAGACAGAGAGAGATAGAGCATGAATGGGGGAGGGTCAGAGAGAGGGAGACACAGAATCTGAAACAGGCTCCAGGCTTTGAGCTGTCAGCACAGAGCCCGACGTGGGGCTCGAACTCACGGACCGCGAGACCATGACCTGAGCCGGAGTCGGCCGCCCAACCGACTGAGCCACCCAGGTGCCCCACACCCAACCTCTTAAAGCGTAACACTTAAACCCATATGCAACTGGATCTCTACATTAAACTAAGACAAGCACCAGAGTTACGTACAACTTCTATCCATACTCAAATTGAAGGCTATAAAAAGCACCAAGGCAGAATGGGATACTGCCTCTGGGTGACTTTATCCTCACATTGGGAAAAACAGCCTATTTGTAATGGTGTTATTCATTGTATAGGACAAAATTAATGAGAAAGGATATCTGTAATTCCTGCCATTTAAACTGGGAAAATACAATCCACCACTAATCCACTTGTGTATTTCTTCCTTTGGAGCCTATCTAACAGCAGGACACTTTAGAAGTGCCCTAGTTAAATCTCTAACCCAGTATAATACATATTTTCTGCTTTTGGCCCTATAATCTCTATTGTAATTATGCAACTCTGTTATTACAAAAACAAACATAGATAACACATGAATAAATGGGTATGGCTAGATTGGCCCTAAATGGGCCAGATTTGATACATGAACCATAGTTTAGCAAAATTTCATGTAGATGAAAGAGGCAAAATTTTGCCCCTTTGAAGAATAAAAATTATGAAAACTGACTCAAAAAGAAATAGATCACCTGAATAGTCCTTTATAAATAAAAAATAGGGGCACATAGGTGGCTTAGTTGGTTGAGTGTCTGACTGTTGATTTCAGCTCAGGTCATAATCTCAAGGTTCATGAGATCAAGCCTAGCATTGGGCTCTGTGCTGACAGTGTAGAGCTTGCTTGGGATCCTCTCTCTCTCTCTGTCTCTCTCTGTACCTCCCCTGTTCTCTCTATCTCTCTCTTTCTCTCTCAAAATAAATAAATAAACATTTAAAAAATAAATAGCGGTGGCTGGGTGGCTCAGTTGGTTAAGTGTCTGACTTTGGCTCAGGTCATAATCTTGAGGTTCATGGGTTTGAGCCCCACATCAGGCTCTATGCTGACAGCTCAGAGCCTGGAGCCTGCTTCAGATTCTCCCTCTCTCTCTCTGTCCCTCCCCTGCTTGTGCTCTGTCTCTGTCTCTCAACAATAAATAAATGTCAAAAAAAAAATTAAATAAATAAATAAATAAATAAACAAATAATAGAATTTATAACTTAAAAATTTCCCACAAAAACTAGACTTGATGGCTTCACTGATACATTCTATTCAATACTGAAAAAAATTACAATCCTTTGGAAAAATTTTCAAAATCAAATGGAGGACAGAGCATTTCCCAATGCATGTTATAAGATTAGCACTGCCCTAATTCCAAAACCAATCACATTACAAGAAAATAAAATCACAGGCCAATGTCCCTCATATATAGAAGAAGCAAAAATCTGTAACAAAATGCTTGCAACTAAAATCAAGCAATATATCAAAAGGACAATATATCATGACCAAATGAGGTTTATCCCCAAATTACAAAGTTAGGTTTTCAATAATTAATTAATGTAATTCAACATGGTAGCAAAATACAAGAGAACCCTCCCCCATAATCATTTCAATAGATCTAGACAAAATTCAACATCTATCTGTTCATGATAAAAACAAAACAAAACCTCTCAGTAAACAAGCACCAGAAGGGAACTTCCTTAACCTGATAAAAGACAACTAAGAAAATCTTAGAGGTAACATCATAGTTAATTGAAAAAGACTGAATGCTTTCCTGTTAACATCTGGAAAAAGACAAGGACATCCCTTTTCATCATTTCTCTTTCAGAGTTATACTGGGGGGCCTAGCTAATGCAATAAGACAAGAAAAAGAAATGGAAGCCACATAATTTGGAAAAGTAGAAAGAAAACTGTCTTTATTCACCGGGATGGTTGTGTATAAAGAAAATTCTATGGAAGCTTCAGAAATGTTACTGGAATGGATAAATGACTTTAGTAAGGCCAGAGGATACAAAGTCAATATACTAAAATTACTTATAGTTCTACATACTAGCAGCAAACAATTAGAAAAGGAAAATTTAGGGGCTCTAGTTCAATATGACAATGTAGGAAGATACTGAACCTACCTCTTCCCATGGACACACAAAATCTATAGCTACATATGGAACAATTTTCTCTGAAACCACCTCCCCCCCACCAAACTAGCTGAGCAACTCCTACACATCAGACAAATGAGAAAAAAAAGAAAACCTATTGAAGCAGGTGGAAGAGGCTGAGACACAATCTTGCCATAAACCATTATCCCCAATATAGCAACCCACAAAAGGGGGGAACTCAAAACCCCAAACTTCATCCTGAAGAGCAAAAATATTTGAAGCCCATATCACACACCCTTACACTTAAGACCTGTACCCTTAAAATAAGGATCTCTAAAGATAATATAATTAAATTAAATTAAACCAGTTAAAATACTAGTTTATAACTAATATTAAAAGGTCAAAAAGAATCAACCCATCTTATCAATTAAATGTATATTTGCTTAATTTAAAATGAAATCATGTTGCCAAAATTATAATTGACACTTTTAATCTGTCTGGATTCCATTCAAAAGAGATTGGGAAAGTTCACTCAAAACTTTTTTTAGGAACAGGGATTCCCAACAGAGCTTTTTACATCTTGAATTATTTTATTTCTGTAAAGGAGCAGCTCCAGTAAGAATGAGTGAGATAAACAGATTTACATGTGGGTGACTATCTGGGAACCAATGACCCAACATTATGAGATGAAAGGCTTTAATCATGAGGGAAGATATTTGGGAGAAATGAGGCTCCAAAACATCTATCTTTGAAAGCCAACAGAACTACATTGACCTGAGAAACAGTTTTTTAAAAGTTCACACATGAAGATTCACCTATTCCAGGGCTTAGTGCATGGGCAGCTATCTGGAAAGCACCCAGACTTTCTGTGAAGGAGTCTTATTTGCTTTTCTTAAAGGATCAACCTGAATGGCAGGCATCTAATTTAACACATATCTAGGGACCTGCTGAAATACTCTCTGGAGTCAAATGCTGGCAGATACCATCTTTGCACTCTCCTTAAGCCTCCTTAAGCCATGCTTAAGCTTACCAGTATCTCCCAGAAGGAAGCTTGTACACACATCTGGTACCTGATGTTTGTGGCTCCACTCAGAGGACCCTCTAGATTGCCTGGGTCTAGTGCCCAGCAGGGCTTATGCTCAATGATCCACAGGATTGTAACAAATGAAGAAAAAGTTCTTAACTAGCTACCCCCCCCCCCCAACCAAGGTCACGCCTAGAAGCAACTGACTGGGTCACCCAGTCATTCTGTGAAAAAATCTCAAAGTTCGTCTTCATGCTGTGGTCTGAGGGGTAGAACTTTAGAAGGCATTGAAAGGTAAGTTCTTATCAACTTAAAATAGACTTATAAAATAAGTTGTTTTATATAAGCCTCATTGTAACCACAGAGCAAAAAAACAAATAAAAAACCCCCCCAAAACAAAAAAAACTCCAAAAACCTATATACAAAAGAGAAAGAGAAAGGAATCTAAGCATATAACTACATAAAATTATCAAATCACTAAGGAATCAGTAGCAAGAGAAGAAGAAAGGAATAGAGAAAAAAAATAACAAAATGGCAAGAAATAGGGGCACCTGGGTGGCTCAGTTGGTTAACCATCTGACTCTTGATTTTGGCTCAAGTCATGATCTCATAGTTCATGAGACTGACCCCCATATTGGGCTCTGCACTGACAGTGTGGAGCTTGCTTGGGATTCTCTCTCTCCCTCTCTTTCTGCCCCTCCTCATTCATGTGTGCACCCTCTCTCTCTCTCTCTCTCTCTCTCAAAAGAAATAAATAAACTTAAAAAATGACAATAAATACATACCTACCAATAATTATTTAAATATAAATGGGCTAAATTCTATAATCAAAAGATGTAGGGCAGCTGAATGGATTAAAAAATGAAGATATATCTATATGCTGCCTCTAAGAGACTCACCTCAGATGTAAGGACAAACACAGACAAAAAAATAAAGAGATGGAAAAAGATATTCCATGCATTTTAAACCAAACGAAAGCTGGAGTAGTTATATTTATATCAGAAAAATTAGATTTTAAGCCAAAGACTGTAATAAGAAACAAAGGTCTGTTTGTTAATATTTGCATACCTAAGAGGAGAAACAGATAACAATACAATAATAATAGGGGACTTTAATACTCACATCCACAGACAGAAAACGAATAAGGAAACATTGGACTTAAATGACACATTAAGAAGGACTTAACAGATGTTTACAGAACATTTGAACCACAACAGTAAAAATTAGAATTCAAGTATAAGAACAAAAATGAAAATTCACAAATAGGTGGAGATTAAACAACATGCTACTGAACAACGAATGGGTCAAAGAAGAAACCAAAAGAGAAATCAATAAATACTTTGACACAAGTGAAAATGGAAATAAAATGTACAAAAGCTTACAGGATGCAACAAGAGCAGTTCTAAGAAGAAATTGCATAGCAGTAAAAAGCCTACATTATAGGGGCGCCTGATTGGCTCAGTTGGTTAGGTGTTCAACTTCGGCTCAGGTCATGATCTCATGGCTCATGAATTCAAGCCACACATCAGGCTCTGTGCTGACAGCTCAGAGCTTGGAGTCTGCTTCAGATTCTCTGTCCCTTCCCCACTCATGCTCTCTCTCTGTCTCTGTCTCTTTTTCTCTCTCAAAAATAAATAAATATTACAAAAAGTTTAAAGCCTATATTATAAAACAAGAAAAATGTCCAACAACCTAACTTTGCACCTCAAGGAGCTAGAAAAAGAACAAAGCACACAGTTGGTAGAAAGAAGGAAATTATAAAAGAGCAGAAATAAATAAAACAAAGACTAGAAAGACAATAGAAAAGATTAATGAAACTAAGAGGTGGTTCTTTGAAAAGATAAATATTCTCAAAACTTCAGCTAGACTCACAAAGAAAAAAGAGAAAAGACTCAAATGAATAAAGCCAGAAATGAAAGAAATAAAGCCAGAAATTCCAAGTGAAATCACATAAATGGAAAGAAGTATAAACTACTATACACCAACAAATTTCACAACTTAAAAAAATAAATAAATTCTAGAAATTTACAACCTCACAAGAATGAATCAGGAACAAGTAGAAAATCTGAATAGACTGATTATTTGTAAGGAGATTGAATTGGTATCAAAAACCTCCCCAACAAACAAAAGTCCGGGACCAGATGGTTTCGCTGGTACATTTTACCAAACATTTAAAGAAGAATACTACCTCCTCTCAAACTGGTCCAAAAAGTAGAAGAGATGAATACAGTTCCAAATTCATTTTATAAAGCCAGCATTATCCTGATACCAAGACCAGACAAGGACACTATAAGAAAATAAAATTATAGACCAAATCCCTGATGAACACAGATGCAATTATCCTCAATAAATTATTAGCTGACAAACTTTCACAATATATTAAAAGGATCATGTACCATGATCAAATGGGATTTATTTCAGGGAACAAGTGCCATGCCACTCCCATGCAGGATACATCTGCAAGTCAATAAATGTGATGCACCATATTAACAAAATGAAGATAAGAAAAATCATATGGGCATTTCAATAAGTGCAGAAAAATCATCATCTGACAAAATTCAACATTCATTTATGATAAAGATTTTCAACAAAGTGCATCTAGAGGGAACATACTTCAACATAATAAAGGCCATGATGGCAGGCCCATAGTTAACATCATGCTCAATGGTGAAAAGCTAAAAGCTTTTCCTCTAGGATCAGGGACAAGACAAGGATGCTGACGCTCACCACTTTTATTCCCCACAGTTTTAGAAGTCCTAGCCAGAGCAATTCGTCAAGAAAAAGATATAAAAGATATCCAAATCAGAAGGGAAGATATAAAACTGCTATTATTTGTGCATGATATGATATTTTATATACAACTCCTTAAAGATCTCACCAAAAAACTATTAGAACTAATAAACAAATTCAGAAAAGTTGCAGGATACAAAATCAATATACAAAAATATGTTGTGCCTCTATACAGTAATAATGAAGCGGTCCAAAGAAATTAAGATAACAATTCCATTTATAATTGCATCAAAAAGGATAAAATATGTAGGAATCAATTTAACCAAGGAAGTGAACGACCCATACTTGAAAAATTATGACACTGGTGAAATAAATTAAGCAGACACAAATAAATGCAAAGATATTCAATACTCATGGATTGGAAGAATCCATATTTTAAAATTGTCCATGACTACTCAAATGGATTTATAGATTCAATGGAATCTCTATCAAAATTCCAATGGCATTTTTAAAGAAATAACCATAAAATTTTTATGGAATGACAAAAGACTCCAATTAGCTAAAGTAATCTTGAGAAAGAACAAAGCTGGATGCATCATGCTTTTTTGTTTTAAACTATATCACAAAGCTATGGTAATCAAAACAGTATGGTTCTGGCATAAAAACAGGCACACAGATCAAAAGAAGATAATAGGGAGCCCAGAAGTAAACCTATGCTTATATGGTCAATTAACTTATGACCAAAAGAAGCCAAGTATATAATGGGTAATAACAGTCTTTTCAATAGATGGAGTTGGGAAAACTGGACAGTCACACACAAAAGAATGAAACTGGACCACTATATAACACCATACATAAAACTCAAAATAGATTAAAGACTTGAATATAAGACTGGAAACCATAAAACTCATAGAAGAAAACATAGGTGATAAGGACATTTGTCCTGGTGATAATTTTTGGATTTGACACTAAAAACCAAGACAACAAAAGCAAAAGTAAACAAATGGAATTCTATCAAACTAAAAAGCTTTTGCAAAAAAAAAAAATCAACAAAATGAAAAGGCAACCTACCAAATGGGAGAAAATATTTGCAAATAATTTAAATGATATGTGGTTATATATACATTCTATCAGTATTCAAGACATTATGGTATTGGTATAAGGATAGACATTATACACACACACACACACACACACACACACACACACATATATATATATATATATTAATTTTATAAAGCCAGCATTATCACCATAGCTTTGTGATATTATATATATATAATATATATATATATAACGAGCTCATAAAACTAAGTAACAATCCAATTAAAAAATGGGCAGAAGATCTGAATGGACATTTTCCAAAGACACACAGATGACCAACAGGTATATGAAAAGGTGTTCAACATCACTAATCATGGAAATGCAAATTACAAACACAATGAGATATCACTTTATGCCTGTTATAAGGCTAATATCAAAAAGATAAGAAATAAATGTTGGCAAGGATGTGGGGAAAAGGGAAAATTTGTGTATTATTGTTGGGAATGTAAATTGTTGCAGCTGCAATGGAAAACATCATGTTGGTTCCTTAAAAAATTTAAAATTGGGGTGCCTGGGTGTCTCAGTGGTTAAGTGTTCAACTTTGGCTCAGGTCATGATCTCACAGTTAGTTGGGTCAAGCTCTGTGTTGGGCTCTGTGCTGACAGCTCAGAGCCTAGAGCCTGCTTCATATTCTTTCTCCCTCTCTCTCTGCCCCTCCCTCACTCAAGCTCTGTTTCTCTCTCTCTCAAAAATAAATAGTAAAAAAATTTAAAGAAATTAAAAATAGAACTACAATTATGATTCAGCAATTTCACTTCTATTTATCTAAAGAAAATAACACAACTCAAAAAGATATATGTTCCATCATGTTCCTCACAACATTATTATAATAGCCAAGATATGGAAACAATTTAAGTGTCCATTGACAGATGAATGGGAAAAAAATGGGATATTTTTCATCCCTAAAAAAGAATAAAACCTTGCCATTTGTAACATTGACAAATATTGAGGGAATTATGCTAAGTTAAATAAGTTAGACACAGAGAGACAAATACTATATGATCTTACTCATATGTAGAATCTAAACAAAAACAAAAACAACTAACCAAAGAATCAATCATAGATACATAGAACAGATGGGTGATAGACAGAAGTGGGGGAAAAGGAGTGGACAAAAAGGATGAAAGAGATCAAAAGGCACAAACTTGACATAAAATAAATGTCATGAGGATATAATGTACATGGTGACTGTAGTTAATTATACTGTATTATATATTTGAAAATTGTTGAAAAGGTAGATCTTAAAAGTTCTCATCACAAGAAAAAATTTATAACTATATATGGTGATGGATTTAACTATACTTGTGGTGATTATTTCACATTATATATAAATATTGAATCGTTATGTTGTGTTCCTGAAACTAATATAATGTTACATGTCAGTTATATCTCAATAAAAAAAGAAACATTGAAAATTTAAAAAATATCATTTACCCTAAGTGCTCAAAATATGAAATACCTAGAAATAAATTTAATATGTGTGAGACTTATACACTGATACAAAACATAGCTGAAAGCAATCTTAAAAAAACCTAATAAATGGAGAGATATACTATTTTCATGAATTAGACGTCTTAATATTGTTTAGATTTCAATTCTCCCCAAATCAATCTATGGTTTCCATGTAATCCCAATCTAAATACTTGCAAGTGTTTTGTTTTGTTTTTGTATAAATTAACAAAGTGATACTAAATCTATATGAAAAAACAAAAGACCCAGAAGAGCCAAAATAATTTTGAATGAATTTGGAAGCCTTCCTTAACTGATTTCAAGACTCACTATAAAAACTACAGTAATCAAGACACTGTGGTGTTGGTGTAAGGACAAACATATAGATAAAAGAAACAGAGAGTTTAGAAATAGACCTGCATATTTATAATCAAATCATTCTGGACAAAGAAGACAATGTTATTTAATGGTGGAAGGAAATAATAGTTTTCTAATCTATTGCTGCTGGAACAACTGCAGAAAGTGTATTCATATATATGAATTTAAATATGTTATTTTAATATAAGAATTATTTAAACAAACAAAACATAAGAACAAATATTTTGCAATGACTCTTATCTTTTCTTTTTCAGAAGGAGGTATTTCTATTCTTTAAGTTTTGAAGGAAGTTTACTAGTTCTTCCCATGTGTTCTCTAATATCTCCACCAGCTCTCTCTTAAACAAGTTTGTTAGAAATAAATAAGAGTACTTGGACAAGACCTCATGGTATGGTTGTTCATCTTCAAAGTCTTTCATTTAGAGAAGAAAGATGTAATGGAGAAAATATCCCAAAATAAAACACATAAGAGAACGGACATCATTTTACAGATCATACTTAAATCTACAATCTAGCTGGAATTGATTTTTGAATATGATATGAAGTAGAGGTCAACATTTATATTTTTTTCCATTTGGATATACATTTGGCCCAATTCCTTTCCTTCAAATCTTCAGTGTCACTTTTGTCCTAAGTGTTCATTTACATGTAGGTATGATTACAGACACTCTATTCTAACCCATTGGTCTATTTATTTGTTTAGCTATTTGTCAGTATCAAGCTCTCTTAATTTCTGTAATTTTATAGTAAGTCATGGCAACCAGTTAATTTCCAGCAGCATAATTTCTAATCACTTGTTTTTTCAAGACTATCTTAGCTATTTTTGTCTCTTTGAATTTTTATTTAATTTAAAAGTTAATTTGTTGATTTTGTACACACACACACACACACACACACATGCAAAACCTAGGAAATTTATTGAATTTGTATTGAATCTATAGATCAGTTTTAGAAGAATTGATATCTTTATACTATTGAGTCTTCATTTATCTATGTCATTTTAAATTTCTCTTAATATTTTGTGGTTTTTCGTGTAGAAGTCTCGTTCATCTTTAGTTAGATTTCTATCTGGGAATTTAATATTTTCCTTGATGTTATTATAAATGCTATAATTTTTAAAATTAATTTTCTTTTTTTAATTTTTAATTTATTATTTTTTAGTGTCCCACTCTTAAACTTAATTTTCTAAATATTGCTAGTATATGGAAATATAAGGTATTTTTTGATATATTAGTTTTGTATTCAACACTGATTTATTTCATGTTAAATTAACCTTTTATTAGGTTCATGATGTTATTAGGTTCATGTTGATTTATTTATATACTGCTGGTTCAGTTACCTAATATTTGCCTTATGGGGTTTCCCTTGTATGTAATTGTATTTTTTTTTTCTCTTGTGCCTTTTAAAATTCTCTTTATCACTATTTTTTGCCTTTTTAATTACTATGTGTCTTGCTGTAGATTCCATGAGTTGATTTTGTTAGGGGTTCATTGTGCCTCCTGGATCTGGATTTCCCAAGTTTAGGCAAGTTTTCAGCTATTATTTCTTCTAATAAATTTTCTGCCTTCTTTATTCTCTCTTCTCCTTCTTGGATCCTTATAATGTGAATATTATGCTTGATGATGTCTCTGATTTTCCTTAACCTATTCTTATTTTTTATTCTTTTGTTTTTGGTCTTTTGGCTGTTAAGCTTGGTTGCTTTCTATTTCTCTGTCTTCCAGCTCACTGATCTGTTTTTCTGCTTTCTCTTTTCTACTATTTATTCCTTATAATGTATTTTTAATTGCAGTTGTTGAGGTTAGCTGAAATGAACCATGCATGATTGGTTCTTTTTTACAGTTTTCTCTTTGTTGAAGTTCTCACTGAGATCCTCCACTGTTTTCTCAAATCCAGCAAGTATCTTTGTGACAATTACTTTGAATCCTCTATCAGGCATTTGTTTATCTCCATTCCATTTAGCCTTTTTGCTGTGATTTCATCATGTTCTTTCATTTGGGAAATATTCCTCTGCCTCTTAATTCTGTCTCTGTTTGTTTCTATGTATTAGGAAAGCCACTTATATACTTCTGATCTTGAAAGTAGTGGTCTTATGAAGAAGTCCTGTAAAGACCTGCAATGTAATGTCCCCTGTTCAACAGGACCATGCACTTCAGAGGTGTACCTGTTTGTGTGCACTGTACTACTGTGGTTGTGTGCATTTGCCTTCAGTTCATTTGGCTGCAATGGCTCCCTTTGCCTTTTGTGGGTAAGTTTGGTCCCCATGCTGTTACATGTCCATTCTGGGGTTGCCAGTTGGGTCAGACCAGATGTCTGCCCTCAGCTCATTTGCCAGGGATGAAATTACACCAAACTCCAGGGTACTGTCCTTGCCTTGTCCCCTGAGAGCTTTTAGTTGGTGGACAGAGCCTGAAGTCAGAGCAGGTATTATTTTCCTAGTTTGTCTTTTGGGATTGCAGTGATCGTGAAATGCAGGGCTGTCTCCTTGTGCTGCCCCTGTGAGTTTTTGTTGGTGGGCAAGGCCAGCAGTCAGATCAGATTTCAGTTCCCAGACCACTGCTGGGGCTGCAGTTGAACTGGTATGTGTGGTTATGTTTCCCTCTCCCTAGGACAAGACTCACTTTGGAGTGGTGCTGGTCACTTTCAGGGCTGCTTGTAAAATGACATGCATCATGCACCAATATGAAGGGACTCTTGCCGAGTGGAGCCAGTTAGATGAGGCAAGTCCACAGGAGAACATGGGGGCAGGGCATATGATGTTAGCAAGCTATGTGGTAAGTGTTTGCACTGGTTCCTGCAGTTGTCCAGATATTTAGGTTGTATTGGGGTGGGGGTGGGAGATAAATGGTACCCAGCAGTTCCTTTTCCTTGGAGAATTCTCCTAAACATTCCTGCCCCTCCAGCACCATTCTGAGATTAGTAAATAAATCTTCATATATATACTGCAGGGCTTTTCAGACTGCTGCTTCTATGCTGTATGTAGGCAGGTTGTTTGTTAGGCTATCACTTTAAGAGTGGGAACTCTTAAAGTTTTCTACCACTCTCTGGCTCTCCCAGAGCTGAGTCCTCTGATTTTTTAAGTTAAGCACTACTGGTTGTAAAAACTTGTGAACTAAAGCCCTGCTGAATTCAAAGCCAAGTGCCGTGGAGAATCATCTTCTGAGTGCAGGTCCCCTGTGTCTGGGATGCCTGGAGTGGGGTCTGTTCCTCTCTTCTCTGTGTGCTGGTGGTGTTCCTCCTATTTGTGGTTAGTCTCATTGGGAGTTTGGTCCCAACTGGGTCTCCAACCTTCCTACCATTTTTTTATGTTTATTTTTCAGAGAAAGAGTGCAAATGGGGGAGGGGGAAGAGAGAGAGGGAGACACAGAATCCCAAGCAGGCCCCAGGCTCTGAGCTATCAGCACAGAGCCCTATGTGGGGCCCAAACCCACAAACCATGAGATCATCACCTGAGCTGAAGTCAGATGCTTAACTGACTGAGCCACCCAGGTGCCCCCCATTTTTGATGTGGCTTTCTCTGTGTGATTGAAGAGTCTGGTCTGCCAGGCTTCAGGTCATTTTCTGGGTTCGTTGCAGTGATGTGATTATTATCTAGGTTCATGGATTGAAGTGAGCTTGAGATACTCTTACTTCGCCATCTTCCGAGGGAGGTATCTTTTGTTTCCTCCTGCATTTAAGCTTTTATCTTTTTCTTTAATTTCCAACAGTTTGATCATTTTATACATAGAGTAGTTTTCTTTTGTAATTCTGTTGCAGGTGTGTGGAGCTTCTGGAATATGAAACACTGTCTTCAGTTATAGAAATATCTTCAGCCATTGTCTTTCAAATATTGCTTCATCATCTTTTCTCTCTTCTACTTCTGAGATTATCTTTTTTACTCTCTGTTTTTTAGTGTGGATATTTTTGTCAGGGAACGATTCTCAATGACATTTCTACAAATTTATAAGATCTATATTTTCAAGGATGTTCGTATAGGAAATAGTCTTGGAAGACATAAACATGAATTCGAGTTCTCTATTAAGATTTTCCATCTAATTACCAATTTAAAAACTTAACTTTCAAAAAAAAACCCTTTCGTAGTTATTTTAAAGCCTCTGTTTAATTCCAATATCTGTCATTGCCTGTGGTCTATAGCTATTGTTTGATTTTTCCTTGGTTTTTGATGGTCTTCAAGTTTGTGTCATACTTTTTATTCAATGTCAGAATAGTACAGGAAAAATTGCAGAGATAATTGATCTTCCTTCAGAAATGATTTACATTTGGTTCTGTCAGGTAACTCAGTAGGGGTATATCCAGTATATCCCAATCCAGGAATTGAGGTGATTGAAGGCATGATTTTGGTCTTTGTAACAGCTTTTCTATTTTTTACTTTACACATCCTCCTATAGCCTTTCAGGATTCCCAGCTGAAATCCTTGGGTATTTACAGCTATTAAGACTTCCACTTGAGGGACCGGCCCAAACACCCAGTCCTAAAAGTCAATGGGACTAGGTCCACAATGATATGAAATGTTAGGGTTCAGTAGCAAACAGTCAAGATAGAATTCTTGAGATGATTTGGGTGCAAAAGGGTGGTTTTATTAAAGCACAAGGACAGGACCCATGGGCAGAAAGAGCTTCACTGGGATTGTGAGAAGCAGCTGATTATGTACTTTCAAGGAGGGGGTTAGGGACAGCGAAAGTCTCTAAGGAATTTGGAAGCAAGGTTTCCAGGACCTTGAGGCACTAGCTGTTGTTAGGAAAATGTCATTTAACACTGTCTTAGTAAAACCTTAGTCATGAGACCCTTCAGATGTGTATCAGTGGGCCATATGTTTGGAGGATGATTGCAAACATACATCTTGGAGGCTGGTAGAGATAAAGAAGTTTCCAAAGGGATTTTCATACATTCAAGGAGACTTACAGGATTCTGGAGGTTGGACTAATGTCAAGCTAGGGTTGCCTTTTGCCTTTAGCAAAGTATTAACATTGAGGCAGTTGAGTTCCTGGAGGAAGGTCACTCTGCCTGTCACAAGTGCTTGTCATTGGGCTGTAAGTTATAAGGAAGTTTTTTTTCTTTTGCCTTTATTCATCATATCTTTCCCCCCAAACAATTTTGACCCTTAAATCTTTAAGGCTGATGATGGTGGAAGGTCCTGACTTCTGTAACTTCTTCCTGCTGAATCAGGGCATAGAGATATCCCAAACTATGGGTCAATATTGTTCAGTTGAGGACTTATGTATATAGGAGTTATGAAAGGCAGAGACAGCTGAATCCAAGGAAAACCAAATGTATGGATCTCCCTGAGTAGAAAGGATTATCTGTTGGCTTGAAGTTATGGTAGTGAAGGAGTCTCAGCACCAGGTGAAGAGATATGGGAGAAAATAGCAAAACAAAATGAAAATAACAACAAAAAAAGAAGCCCGAATAAGGGTCCTTTGATAGTTGACAAAAATCCCCCTCTAGTCCAGAAGTTTAACCAATCATTAAAGGAAATAGAGGGATCAGTTAAAGCACCAATTTGAGTGTTTATGTCCATTAGAAATCCAGAAATATGGTAATCTGGAAAGTATACACAACATTCTGCTTTTTTTAAAAAAAATGTTTTTGTTTATTTTTGAGAGAGAGAGAGAGAGAGAACGAGCACAAGTGGGGACAGGGCAGAGACAGGGGACAGAGGATCCAAAGCAGGCTATGTGCTGAAAGCAGAAAGCCTGGTGTGGGGCTTGAACTCAAGAACTGCAAGATCATGACCTGAGCCGAAGTCAGATACTCAACCAATTGAGCCACCCAGGTGCCCTCACAGCATTCTGCATTTATGAAAGCACAAGGGCTACCTTGTGCAGCAGCTAAAACATCTAATGCTATTCTATTTTGTAAAACTGAAGTAAAACACATTTGTGTTACTTCAGTATTTGATAGTGAAATGTTATTTTCAGTGTCACTTAGGGCTTTGACTGTGTACTTATTAAGAGTTTCATGTGCCAAACCAAATCCTCCAGTCCTAAAGAGGGAATAAAGATAGATGCGAGGTGGTCATAATGTTAGTAATGGTTTTAGTAATGGTTTTAATGTGTTAGTAATGGTTTTAATGATGTGTCCATGCATCCAGGCAGAATCCAGAGTACAGAGGAGTATACAGCCTGGAGAAAACCATGGCCACAAGTTAGAGCCACATAGCCATTGGGTCCCATTAGGAACCAGCCATCTAAGTGTAGGCCTTCTTGTTCAGTCAGTAGCAAATCAATCAGTGGCCTGGAGAGCAATGATTTGTAAGCATACTTCTAATGATAGCTATCCTAACTGCCATGTGCGGTTTGTCCATGTATTGTAAGTATGGTTTTTTTGTTTCTAGCATAGAATTGCTTTCTGACTTAACTGTCCAGTTGTGGGGGTAAGCCATAAATATCTATCCCAGATTTGATATATTCCATCCAGTATATACTGAGAAGTTGGGTTTACTTAAAAAGGCTGCTGTATGCTTGGCTAAAGCTTCTATTTGCAATTTGATAGCAATTGAAGCAGCTCCTAGGAAAAATATGGCTAAGTGATAAAACTATCAAGAAGCCCTCTTTTTTTTTTTGATGGTTAGCCTTACCAACATCTTAATTATGAGGAATCACTGGCAAATGGGAGAAGACTTGTCTGGGAATATGGGCATCCCTAAGTTCATTATCTGGTCCAATCACAAGGAAATTGGGGTTATCCATCATTCTACAAGTTCATAGTTAATCCCATGGAGTGGGGTGCACTCTAGCTTTTAAGGAGTGATTTTGTCATTCCAGCCACACAGAATTGGTCAAGGTGATAGTTGAATTATACAACTGTTGGGGAATCAATCTCATTTTTCCAGCTGTTCAAATAAAAAATATATATCTATGGGATCCTGTTATCCTCCCAGAATAACAAACATGAAGATTGTCTATACATGAGCTATTGTGGCAATTTCTCTGAAGTTTGGCTCAAGTTGCCTAGCTTAGGCAAATAACATTCAAAGACAATCAGAACTAGAAATTAATATTCACAAAGGTGTGTTATTGAAACATAAGTTTCTCTCTATAATTAGTCTCATTTCTGGAGATAACCAAATCAAGGCTAATTCATTTGCAAAACAAGTCCAATTTTAAAAAACTTGGCCTAGTTATTTACATAAACTCAGCAAGAATAGTGATTGACCATATAGATTTTTTAATGTCTGCTTTGCTGCAACTTTTCAGTAGGAATCTGGATTGAACTTTTAGTAGCCTTTCTAGGCCAGAAGCCAGCCCAAGTACTTGCCATCAGACATGCCTGCAACACCTGTAGATTTGGGCAAATTCCTCTTCTCGAGGTACCCAAAATATCCTGACGTACCTGCACCTGCCAGGTAGTGACATTCTTTACTGGTAAGGCTTATGGGAACTCTGTAAGCAAGGTATCAGGTTAACATTTCCAAGGGCTTTATTGACTCTCTGTTTCTAAAGTCAATCTCAGTTCCGCAAAGCTGCCTAATCATATGTGACTCTATCCGTGTCTCTCAAATATGATATTCCAGTCAAAGTCTTGGTAAAATAACCAATATTTCCAATGGTGTCCTGTTACAAGGAGAACAGATTCTTATTGAACCTATGTAAATAACTATGATTACCATGAATGAAAGAATACTCACTGAGACTTTTCTGAATTTTAGAGGGTCAGGTAGAGAGAAAAATTAAATGCTTCAATTTGTTCACAAATGAATACTTGATCATATTTTTATAAATCATGGGATGTCTTTTTTATTGTTTTAATTAAAAAAATTGTTTACATATACAGAGAGAGCATGCACACAGGGGAGGAGCAGAAAGAGAGAGGAAGAAAGAATTTTAAGCAGGCTCCACTCAGCATGGATCCCAACACGGGGCTCAATTTCACTACCCTGAGATCATGACCTGAGCTGAAATCAAGATTTGGATGCTCAGCTGACTGAGCCACCCAGGGGCCCCAGTCATAGATATCTTAAGAGAAAGTTTTCTTAATATGGAAGAGCAAACATTAGAGAACCAGCAATGTTTTAAACAAGAGTCCCAAAAACTATAATCATCTTTTTCAGTTCATTTAGTCCTGTGTTACTAATTCTTACTTAGTTTGAATGTAGATTTTTCAGTTCTGGAAATTCTTTCCCATTTCAGTTCTATGATCTTAAAGATATTGAATACCTATATTTGTCAAAAGCCCTTTTTGAATCTCCTTGAAAAAAGGGGCGCCTGGGTGGCGCAGTCGGTTAAGTGTCCAGCTTCAGCCAGGTCACGATCTCGCGGTCCGTGAGTTCGAGCCCCGCGTCGGGCTCTGGGCTGATGGCTCAGAGCCTGGAGCCTGTTTCCGATTCTGTGTCTCCCTCTCTCTCTGCCCCTCCCCCGTTCATGCTCTGTCTCTCTCTGTCCCAAAAATAAATAAAAACGTTGGAAAAAAATAATAAAATCCACTTATTTCAACCTAAGTTTATCCTGACCATGCATAAAATTCCTTTTTCAAAGATTCCTCTTCACAAACTTTCTACAACGTTCCTTTGCATTTACATTTTGTCCTAAGCATTTTCTTTTGAAATAACCAGTCTAATTCTAGGACAAATTACTTTCTTTTTCCTTCAACAAAAATGTATTCCCATTCCTTACGTCTTTCTTACACATCTCCTGCTTTCCTACGTACAGAGTTGCTTCCCTAATTTCCATTAATCTTAATTACATTTAACAGAATTTTAACTCTCAGAAATCTTAGCCTCCAGTGAAAACTAAGTAGTAACTAATTGTAATCTGTTGCACCAGAATTCTTTAGATGGCAAATTTATGAATACATTTAAGCACAAAACACATTTTCCAACAAACTCAAATATTCTTAGTTTCTCTGCAATGAGAAGTCAAAAGAACAAACCTATGTTCAGTAATCAGTGCTTCAGCACTGATTTAAAATTTCAGGTTACTGAAGAAAGACTATCTTAACAATTATCCATGAAAACTTTGAGACAGACAAAGTTAACTATCATTTTAAGCCATCTTTTTGCTAACAAATTGCAACACAAATAAGACGAGCTTATTTGACCTGCAGTACACTTCGCTAGAATAAAATTTCATATTTAATGTGGATAACTCTAGATATGTCAATATTAATTAAACCAAAAAACTTGAATTAGTTTAAATACTGAATTTTGTTCTATCTGGGTCTCCTTAAAAGTCAGTCAATTTGTTTCCCATTGTCAGTTTCTACCTGTGGGCACTGGTGGGGAAATCTGAAGTGGGTGATATAAGTCCAAGAGGGTGCTCTTTGCTCCTTGACAGCAAGGGTAGAAGGAGGAACCAATGGTGCTGGAGGTACTGAGGTACTGAGAGTGGAATAGGAGCCAGTTATGCAGGCCACACCCAAGGTGGTACAGAAATAGAAGTGGGGGGGGGGGAAGGAAAAATAAGGGAAAGTGCTGTTAGAGGGCAGAGAAAGAGGACTCCTGGTTCTAAAATTCATCAGTTTGGACAGATGAACAGATGCCATGTTTTTCTCCTGCCAACAAGTGAAAATATAGGCAGTCCATGTCAGATACAGAAGTCAGGGAATATCCCTGAAACAAAGGAAGTTTTGGCAATTGCATGGGAATTTTCCTTAAAGTCCTCATCCCAAGATAAACTAACCAGAGACAGTTGGCTCCAATTATCAGAGCCATTAACCTGGGAAATGAATGGGGGAGAAGCCCCTACATCTATTAGGAGGAATAACAGTGAGAGATGGTCAATGCTCCCTTCATTATGGATGGCTTGTGTTTCCTCCAGCAACCTGGATTTAGGAAGCCTATTTAGACAATTATCATCCAAAATATCAGGAGGGAGTTTATCAGTCTGGTTACTGACCAAACTCATTCTGTAAGAGGACTTTAGGTTTGGGTCCTGATTTAGAGCCATGAAGGTCTGGACCTAGGTACCTCTGTCAATTTGCCATGTTTCCTACAAAAGAGATCAAACTGATAGATCAAATTGAGGTCATGCACTGTTACAGAAGAGATCAGTCTTTTCTTAAACGTTGTAATCCATATTGTTTCCAGTGGGTTAAAAGGAATCCCAAGGGAGAGTCCTTGGAAACTGAAGAAGATGGCTAGAGAAGGTCCTTTACCAAGAAAATCCACCCTCCCCACCTCTGGGTGGCTTCCCACATTCAGGATATATCAGAGGTTCCTGGTGTCAAAGTGACCCAAGGTGTCCCTTCAAAGAAATCGCTATTGATCATCACTCTGCTTGCTGTCAAGGTCCTGTAGGAGGGAGTGCCAGCATCCCCCAACTTCTGCAATGCATCCTAGGCTACAAATGGGTGTCAGTGAATGGACCAAAATACTATGCTGTGCCATGAAGAATCTGCCATTTTTAATCCATAGAAAATACTAGAAAAGTTTTACAAGGGAAAATTACCTGATTTTGTAATTTAAGTAGTTAGCAGGGGAAATTGATGGAAAACAGTAAAGATAAAAATCCATCACAATCTAAGTAACATTCCAAGACATGTAGTCTTTAAAGCAAACTTCCCTAGGAAATGGTGCCTGGTTGGGTTTTAATTCAATCAGGTGCTCGTTTTGGCTGACTCTGAGTGGAGATCTCATGACCAGAAATGGCTGGACCAGAGATGTGGAGGGGGTCACATTAGACCAATGAGGAGGAAACCTCACAAGAGAGTCTTAAGATTGATAGCCATCCCGGGGTGCCTGGGTGGCTCAGTCGGTTGAGCGCCTGACTTCAGCTCAGGTCATGATCTCACAGCTTGTGAGTCTGAGCCCTGTGTCGGGCTCTGTGCTGACAGCTCAGAGCCTGGAGCCTGCTTTGGATTCTGTGTCTCCCTCTCTCTCTGCTCCTGATCCACTCGAATTCTGTCTCTGTCTCTCTCAAAAATAAATAGACATTAAAAAAATGAAAAAAAAAAAAAGATTAGTAGCCATCCTAGTGACTTAGGTGACTGTCCCATGCTCAAGACAAACATCTTTGTATAAGGACAGGAATAAAGAGAAGACATCACGTTTCTAGATCTTATTACCATTCCAGCCATGGTACTAACTTTCAGCCAAAAAGCAGGCATTTTCCATCCTGTAGAGTAGCCATGGGCAGAGTGTGGCCTGAACAATTGACATGAAAGTGTTCCAATAAGACCATAGTCCTTAAAAAGCCCCTGAAATAATAGTAGAGAAGACAAAGTACTCACCAAGTTTGAATGAGTCTCAGTGTCCAGATGAAAAGACTCAGGTCCCACATTGGGCATCAAAATGATGTGAAATGTTGGGGTTCAGAAGCAAACAGTCAAGAAAGAATTCTTGAGATGTCTTAGGTGCAAAAAGGGTGATTTTATTTAAACACAGGGACAGGATCCATGGGCAGAAAGAGCTGCATGGGGATTGTGAGGAGTGGCTGATTACATATTTTCAAGTTGGGGGAGGGGGTCAGGGATATCAAAAGTCTCTAAGGAATTTGGAAGGAAGGTTTCCAGGACCTTGAGGCACTAGTTGTTGTTAGGAAAATGTCATTTAACACTGTCTTAGTAAAACCTTAGTCATGAGACCCTTCAGATGTTTATCAGTGGGCCATATGCTTGAAGGATGATTGAAAACATATATCTTGGGGTGGGTAGAGATCAAGGAAGTTTCCAAAGGGATTTTCATACGTTCAAGGGAGACTTACAGGATTCTGGAGGTTGGACTAATGTCAAGCTAATATTGCCTTTTGCCTTTAGCAAAATATATGGAAGCAAATGAAAATTTGTCAAGGAATATACAATATAAAAAGATGTGGATCTAGAGGGAACATACTTCAATATAATAAAGGCTGTGATGGCAGGCCTACAGTTACCATCATACTCAATGGTGAAAAGTTAAAAGCTTTTCCTCTAGGATCAGGGACAAGACAAGGATGCTGACTTTCACCATTTTTATTCCCCACATAAGAAGTTTGTGACACGAGAAACAAAACTTAGGGGAGGAGTAAGATGTAAAGCTTTAGAATACATTCAAACTTAAGTTGTTATCAACTTAAAACAGACTGGGATAAATATAAATTGCTTGATTGAAGGCTCATGATAGACAAAAAATGAAACCCTATCAAGATACACGAAAGGTATCCAAAATCTATAAAGAACTTACCAAACTCAACACCCAAAAAAACAAATAATCCAGTGAAGAAATGGGTAGGAGACACGAATAGATACTTTTCCAAAGAAGACATCCAGATGGCCAACAGGCACATGAAAAGATGCTCAACATCACTCATCATCAGGGAAATACAAATCAAAATCACAATGAGATACCACCTCACACAAGTCAGAGTTGCTAAAATTAACAATTCAGGAACAACAGATGTTGGCAAGGATGTGGAAAAACAGGAACCCTCCTGCACTGTTAGTGGGAATGCAAACTCGTGCAGCTGCTCTGGAAAACAGTGTGGAGGTTCCTCAAAAAATTAAAAATAGAACTACCCTACAACCCAGCAATAGCACTACTAGGAATTTACCCAAAGGATACAGAAGTGCTGATTCATAGGGGCACATGTACCCCAATGTTTATAGCCATGCTTTCAACAATAGCCAAATTATGGAAAGAGCCCAAATGTCCATCAACTGATGAATGGATAAAGAAGATGTGGTTCATATCTACAATGGAATACTACTTGGCGATGAGAAAGAATGAAATCTGGCCATTTGTAGCAACGTGGATAGAACTGGAGAGTATTATGCTAAGTGAAATAAGTCAGTCAGAGAAAGACAGATATATGTTTTCACTCATATGTGGAACTTGAGAAACTTAACAGAAGACCATGGGGGAAAGGGAAGGGGAAAAAATAGTTTCAAATAGAGGGGGAGGTAAACCATAAGAGACTCTTAAATACAGAGAACAAACCGAGGGTTGATGGGGGTGGGGGTCGGCAAGGGGAGAAATGGGTGATGGACACTGAGAAGGGCACTTGTTGGGATGAGCATTGGGTGTTGTATGTAAGTGATGAATCATGGGAATCAACCTCCCAAACCAAGAGCACACTATATACACTGTATGTTATGTAACTTGACAATAAATTATATACAAAAAAATAAACATAAAAAAGATACACAAAAGGTAAAAGAAAGGATCTAGGTATACCACTATAGAAAATCATCAAATCACAAAGGAAGAAATCAAGAGAATAAAGGAACAGAAGAACTACAAAACAGCCAGAAAAAAATTAACAAAATGGTGATAATTCCATATTTCTCAATAGTGTCTTAAAAATTTTTTTTAAATATTTATTTTTGAGAGAGAGCAAGTGCATGAGTGGGGGAGGGGTAGAGAGAGGGAGACACAGGATCTGAAGCAGGCTCCACACTGACAGCAGAGAGCCCAATGTGGGGCTTGAACTCACGAACCAGGAGATCATGACCTGAGCTGAATTCTGGCGCTTCACAAACAGAGTAACCCAGGCTCTCCTGTCAAAAATTTCTGTAAATGTAAATGCAAATGTAAACAAAGACTGTAGAAAGAGAGAAAGAAAATAAATATATGAAGGGGTCAATCCAAAAAGAGTTTCACAGTTTTAAATATTTTTGCAGCCAAAATAGAATCTAAATGTATAAAGCAAATATTAACAGACCTAAAAGGAGCAATAGAGAGCAACACAATAACAATAGATGACTTTAATACCCACTTTCATCAATGGATAGTCTAGATAGAAAATAAATAAGAAAACATTGGCCTTACATGATATTAGAGCAGATGGACTTAACAGATATTTATAGAACATTCTATTGTAAACAACAGAATACAGTTCTTATCAAGCACGCATGAAACATTTTCCAAGATAGATCATATGTTAGGCCGCAAAACAAGTCTAAATACATTTAGAAAACTCAAATCATATTAACCATCTTTTCTGATCACAATGGCATGGAAACTAGAGATCAATTATAATACATTAACTGGAAAATTCACAAATATATGGAGATTAAATGTGTTATTGAACAACCAGTGAGTCAAAGAAGAAATCATGAGAGAAATTAAAAAAAATCTTGAGAGTAATGGAACAGAAATACAACATACCAACACTTATGAGATGTAATGAAAGCAGTTCTAAGAGGGAAGATCACAGAGATACATGCCACACTAAGAAACAGGAAAAACTCAAAAAAATACCTACATTTATACCTCAATGATCTAGAAGAAACCAAAGTAAGTAGAAGGAAGGAAATAACAAATATCAGAGCAAAAATAAATGAAATAGAGACTAAAATGGCAATATAAATGATGTAATAAACTAAGAGTTAGCTTCTGAAAAAAGAAAACAAAATTGACAAACCTTAAAGTAGACTTACAAAAAAAAAAAAAGAGAAGTCTCAAATAAATAAAATCAGAAAAAAGGGAGATGTTACAAGTGGTATCAGAGAAATAACAAGGATCATAAGAGACTACTGTGAACAGTTATTCACCAAAAAGTTGAACAACTTAAAAGAAATAGACAAATCCATTGAAATTTACAACCTATCTAGACTGGATCAGGAAGAAATAGAAAATCTGAACAGAGCAATTAATAGTAAGGAAATTGAATCAGTAACCAAAACCTCCCAATAAACAGAAGTCCAGCATCAGATGGCTTCACTGGGAATTTCACCAAATATTTAAAGATGAATTACTACCATTTTTTTCAAATATTCTAAAAATAAGACAGAACACTTCCAAACTCATTTTATAAAGTGAGCATTACCCTGATACCAAGCCAGACAAGGATGCCACAAGAAAAGAAAATTATAGGCCAATATCTATGATGAACATAGATGCAAAAATCCTCAAGAAAAGATTAGCAAACTGAATTCAACATTATATTAAAAGGATCATGCATGATGATCAAGGGATTTATTCCAGGGATGGAAGGATGGTTCAACATCTGCTAATCAATCATTTGATATACCACCACAACAAAATCATGGATAAAAAATCTTATGATCACCTCAATAGATTCAGAAAAAGCAGATGACAAAATTCAACACTCATTTGTGATAAAGACTCCCAACAAAGTGGGCAAAGAAGGAACATATTTCAACACAATAAAGGCCATATATTACAAGCCCATATCTAATATCACATTTAATGGTGAAAAGCTGAAAGCTTTTTTCCTAAAAAGCAGGAAGTAGACAAAGATGCTCACTCTCACCACTTTTATTCAACATAGTTCTAGAAGTTCTAGCCAAAAAAATTAGGCAAGAAAAACATATAAGACATTCAAACCAGAAAAAAGTAATAAAACTGCCACTGTTTTCAGACAATATGATATTATATATAGAAAACCCTAAAGACTCCATCAAAAACTGATAGAACTAAAACATTCAGTAAAGTTGCAGAACACAAAATCAATACACAGAACCTTCTGTGCTTCCATACACTAATAATGAACTATCAGAAAGAAATATTAAAAAACAATCCCAGTTACAATTGCATCAAAAAGAATAAAATACATGGGAATCAATTTAACTAAGGAGGTACAAGTCCTATATACTGAAAGCTGTAAGACATTGATGAGAGAAACTGAAGATGACTCAAATAAATGGAAAGATAATCTGTGCTCATGGATTAGAAAAATCAATATTGTTAAAGTGTCAAAGTGATCTACATATTCGGCGCAATCTCTATTAAAATTGCAAAGACATTTTCATAGAACTAGAACAAATAATCTCCAAACTTATATGGAACCACAAAGGACCCCAAAGAACAAAGATGATGGTATGACTTTCCTGGATTGGCTTTTATGGGTCTTTGGAACTGGCTCTAATGTTGCCCACAGTGGCTGAGATATGCCAGTTGACCAATTTGGCCTAAGACTCAAAATTTATAGTTTGTTAAAAACTCCAAGATACTGATGGCCCATTTTATTAGGTTCCTGAGAGGAGCCCCTGAACTTATTGCTACAGTGAGGGTGCTCCTGAATGCATGGAGCCACCAGAACAGGAGATACAGACAAAATAAAAAAGGAAATGGACTCTGAGAAAGAGATCTCTACAAACCTCCAAAGCCAACAGGAATAAGGAGGAAGAAGGTCTGGCTTTCCTGACCTGAGCTTTTTTTTTTTTTTTTTTTTTTTTTTTTTTTTTAATTTTTAATGTTTATTTGTTTTTGAGAGAGAGAGAGAGAGAGAGAGAGAGAGAGAGAGAGAACACAAGCAGGAGAGGGGCAGAGAAAGAAGGAAACACAGAATCTGAAGCAGGCTCCAGGCTCCGAGGTGCCAGCACAGAGCCTGATGCGGGGCTTGAACCCATGAACCATAGAATCATGACCTGAGCTGAAGTCAGCCGTTTAACTGACTGAGCCATCCAGGCGCCCCTGACCTGGGCTTTTATGGCTTGCCACCAAACCCATCCATCCATTATGGTGATTAGAGCTAAGGCTCACGGTGAGTTCAAAATCCTAGATGAAGCATATCTACTCTTATATTAAAAAGAGATGGTTCAGTGGCTATATATTTTTGTTGAGCATCATGCTCTCACAGACCCCCTGACCTTTTTAACTCAGAGTAGGTGCCCTTGGGGCCAGAATCTAAGGAGTTCCTTTTAATGGGCATTCTCCATAATTATAAGGCCATTATAATTCATTGGAATGTCAGATATATACAAGAGGCATTAGATTACATCAATGCTGTAGTTAGACACGAAAAAGAGAATTTTCCTACAGCCCAATCTTTTTTGCTGATGAAGGCAAATGAGCCATGCTGTCCCTCAGCCAAGAATCAATGGAGGGACTCTAGGACATATGAGAGCTCATCAATGGAGGGACTCTAGGACATATGAGAGCTCATCAATGGAGGGACTCTAGGACATATGGGAGCTCATCAATGGAGGGACTCTAGGACATATGGGAGCTCATCAATGGAGGAACTCTAGGACATATAGGAGCTCTCAGGCCCCTTATTGGTCCTCACCAAGGGATGGCACCTTAACAAGCCCTTTATCTCATGAGATGATCAATAGGCTTCCCTGTACTGGCAGCTCTGGAGAACAGGGGTTTCTAGTGACTTAATTTCTGAAAGCCCAAACATAAGTTAGAAATCTTTGCTTGGGCACCTCAGGCTCTTTAAAAGACCTCCTGTCCCACTCTGCAGGCATATGCCATCACCTTTCAAATGACCCAGTCCCAAGCCCCTGCAGTGGGATCCAGGATTCAATACCCTGATCTTTCAGAGTAGCAGCCACCAAGGCCCCTGCTTTTGGGACCAGCAGTTCCCCAGAGCATGTCCCTCCTGTAGGGGATAACTGCTCATATGCTTCTTTAATTATCTATTCAGACACACATAACAAAGATTTTACAGCTCTCATTGACATGGAAGCCCAAATTACAGTGCTTCCCAGGACCTCCTCCAAACATAAGTGAGTGGTGCCCTTTAAATTACAAGGCATAACAGATAAGGTAATAAAAGGCACTCAACTTTCATTGGATGTCACTATTTGGACAATCTTTTCTTTTTTCTTTAATTTTTATTAGGGGGGGGAGGGAGAGAGAACCTCAAGCAGGCTCCATGCTCAATGCAGAGCCTAACTCGAGGCTTGATCTCACAACCCTGGGATCATGATCTGAGCCAAAATCAAGAGTCGGCTACTCAATCAACTAAGCCACCCATGTATGTGCCCCTGAACGATTTTTTATTTAAAATATTTTAGTGATGGTAGCCTTTTTGACCCTACCCTTTCCTTTTTTTTAATGTATTGATACTTTGACTCAAAGCCATGCCATTTAGAACAAATCCAAATTCCTGAACTTTCTGGTGGGAGCTGCACATTAGGAGCCCATTAGACTGTTGCCTTCAATTAAGATGGTAAATACCATCCCATAGCACTTACATTGGGGACTGAGAGATTGCCACTCAAAATTCAAGATTTGTTAAATGGAGTCATTAAACACATCATTTCTTTCATCTTCCCCATATGTCTAGTATTAAAGTTCACTACTCATGAGTGGTGCCTTAGAGTTCACTATGGAAATGTAAATGCTCTGGTGCCTCCTATTAAGAATCCCAGTCCCAATACTGTCCAGTTAATTGAGGACATCCAAAGGGCTCCATGGGACTATTTTGCTGTGATTACTCTAGCTTAAAACATTCTATTCAGTTTCAGTCACCTGACAGGTCCCAGCCACAGTTTGCTTTCACTTTTGAAGGCATCGCATATACCCATACCTCGCTGGTTCTGGGTTAACTCAACGGCTGGACTCTTGCCCACAATCTTTTCTGGCAAGGCCTGGATGCCCTTACAGTGTCCCCTTGTGCTCTTTGACACTATATTGATGACATTCTAATCCAGGGCCCCTTGGAGGATATGGTGTGTGAGGCCCTAATACAGCTGGTGACCCATCTGCAATATAGAGGTTGGGCTACTGCCCCCATAAAATTTAAGGGTCATCCACAACTGTTAAATTTTTGGGTATTAATTAGTCCTCTAAAGGCTGAGAAATTCTTCTTGCTTTTACATCAATTGTTAACCATTCAGTCTCCTACCATGCTATTGTAAGTTCAACATGTCTTAAAGCCTCTTCACATTTTGGCAGGGACACATACCATACTGATCCATCATTCCTAAACCTATTTATGTAGTCATGCACAAACTCTCCACATTTTGTGTGTGTGTGTGTGTGTGTGTGTGTGTGTTGGGGGGGGGGGTGCAGAATTTCAACAACAAGCTTTGCAGTTGACACAAAGATCAATTCGTCAAGTCCTCCTCCTGGTTTTCCTGGCTCCTTCTTCTGGGATGAGGCACTGACCACCATGGACAATTTGGGAGCCTATGGACTAAACATGGCTTCTTTTGGTTGTTTATGGGCATTTGGGCAGATGGCTTCTCTCTGTAACCCCTGTTACACCCCCTTAGAGTGTCAAATTCTAGCCATTTATTGGGCTTGGTTAGAAACAGAAATCCCCGTGGGAATGGAGCTTGTTCTCCTGTGTACGCATATTCCTATTATGTCATGGATAAGGAATGCCTCTTAACAGTGACTTGGCACAGCCATGACCTTGTTAAAATGGAAATGGTATCTTCAGGAATGGGCTAAACCTGATGTGGTAGGTTTTTCCAAATTACAGGAAGATGTGGTTTCCATACTCCTCCAGTCTCTGCCCAGAGGCCTCAAGGAATTGCCTAAGTGTCTAGCAATCTCGGGTAGCCCCTGGGATGAGTTGATGGAGTGAGGAAAGGAGTCTGTGTACTTTACGGATAGTAGTGCCACCATCTGGTGGAGGGGTAGTGTACCATCCTGCCAGCAGCAGTGCCAGGCTTATCAAAGACAGCAAGTCAGGGTAAGCGCAGTTTGCTGAGCTTATGGTGGTACAAATGATTGTGCACACCACTGTCCATGGCAAGCCTCTTGTCCATATTTTTACAATTCAGGAGTGGTTGCTAATAGGTTAGAAGTTTGGTTGGGACAACGGCAGCAGGACAACTTTCACATTCAAGGCCATCTCATTTGAGGTGCCTCAATTTGGACACACATTGCCCAGGCACCAGTCACAATTAAGGTTATCCCTGTTTCACCACATAAAAACACTGCCTACACCAGAGTCTGTCTTTAACTGCAAGGTGGATGCCCTTATCCAAATCCATGTCATCACCCATTTGACACTTTCAATCACCAATTACATCAGCTCCATCCAGTACCACAAAATCACAGCCTCTCCCTTCTCAATCAATCCTTGATTCCACCATTCTGGCCTTTCTTACTCATCACTTCCATACTCCTTATTCCCAGGCCAAATACTCCCATTTCTCTTTGGGTTATGGAAAAGTTGTTACCACACTGGCCTGGGCCTACCACAGGGACAGTCTGCTTACACACCCTTGCAAAATGCATGGTTTTAAAATGCAACTTATGCTCCCAAACCAAACATTGGAAACTGTCCCATCATGCCTCAGTTCTGTAAGGGGACCACCCTTGTCCTTTTAGCTGTTGGTAGGCTAACTTCATATGGCCACTTCCTCCTTCCATGGGCACTGTCTGCTTTGCCATTACATATATGGATTCTTTTACTGACCTACTACACCTAAAAGAACACCTCTGTGGAACAGGTAATCTTTTCTTTTCTAAAAATATCCTGCCCCCATTAGGTGCTCTTGGCAATGACTCAGATCAAGATCTCATTTTATTACCAATATAGCACAGCACCAGGTTCTCCTCCAGGAATTCAAAGGTACTTTTATCTCCCATACCAGAAACAGGCCTCTGGCATTATTGAAAGCCATGGTAGTTTAAAATTCTTCTTCTTCTTCTTTTTTTTTCCCGAAGTTTATTTTGAGAGAAAGAGTAAGAGGGGATGCTTCTGAGCTGGGGAGGGGCAAATAGGGAGTGAAAGAATCCCAAGCAGGTTCTGTGCTGTCAGCACAGAGCCCGACGTGGGACTCAATCCCATGAACTGTGAGATCATGACCTGAGTCAAAATCGAGAGTCAGTGCTTAACCGACTGAGCCACCCACTCTGCTCCTTAAGTTACAGAGTGGTAAATGGAATCCTAAATGGACTTCCTTGCTGCCATAGGCACTTACCACTTTAAACTCTAGACCATATTGCTACAGCTACAACTCACCAATCATACTGCTTATAATTGTTATCATGGGGGAATTTGATGTCTTCGTTTTGTGGGACAATATTTACATTTTTCCCAACAATTTTGAGTCCCCTTACAGATTGAAAATGTCACTCATCTTGCCTTCCAATATTCCTTGGCAACTTGATTAGGGACTTGTGGTTAAACATGACCTCCTGGTCATAGATAGTCCTGGCCTGCTAGAGAAATACAGACCCACTATGCTGTTGGTGGACCACACTTGCCCACTTGATATGAAAATTCCAGTTGAATTCTAATGTATAGTGGCTTTAGTGGATGGCTCATTTATCCTAATTATACTTCTCCACAAGAAGTGGAAAAGAGGCACTTGGGTGGCTCAGTCAGTTAAGCATTTGACTTCAGCTCAGGTCATGATCTGTGCTGGTGTCCGGTTCTGTGCTGACAGCTCAGAATCTGGAGCCTGCTTTGGATTCTGTGTCTCCCTCTTTCTCTGCCCCTCCTCTGCTCACACACACACACACACACACACACACACACACACTCTCTCTCTCTCTCTCTCTCTCTCTCTCTAAATAATAAATAAACATTAAAAAATAAAAGAAGTGGAAATAATTGCACCCAGACTCATCAAAGGAACAGGGTGGATCTCTAAAAGGTGTGGGGACACAACCAGGTTGGTTGACACCTGAAACATTAGAAGATGACATCATGGAAATACGATTACAATACCTGGCCCTGACCAACTTTGGAGGAGGCCACCAGTGAGCTGCTGAGTCATGGTGGCCCTATAATAAATATTCACATGGGGCAGTCCACAGGTAGATGCAAAACTGCAAAATGCAAATGCTTTCTACTGTTGGTTTTACTCTGTAACTTCTGTGCTATGTGGGTCATGGGCCTTCTCCTTGACCCTTGAAAGGTAATACAAGAAACTTGCTGGAACCACATAGCACTCATCCACAATCGTATCCCAGAATCAGGGGGTGGTATGTGTTGGAAGTCAGCCTGAGGAGGGCTGAGCCTGAAATGCCATCAGGTATGGATACTAGCTGGGTAATTCAAACCTTCTATCTTAAATAAGATCATTGGCACAAATGCTTACAGGCCATCCTCCCTGCCCAAACATCAACATTCTGACCTCTGGGCATTGGCCATCACTGCCCTAATTTTGACCCTAATGACTGACAGGCTTGTGCAGTTCAGACCCAGCTCTGGTAATATAAGGCTAAACATAAGATTTTCAGGAGCATATAACCAAATTTCTTTAAACCAAGGCTATCCATATGCCTCCAACCTTTTCTATTTATGGATGGAGACCACCTATGCCCTGGAGGAGAGCACTGCTCAATCATTTATGAGCTGTACCCCTGAAGACCTCCAAAATTTACTGAGAATTTGTGACATCAGTACATTCTTCCAGTGGTGCAAACAAATCTTAATCAGGGCATCCCAAATCTATGTGACTCTGGCAGACATCTTGGGCCCTCAATTCCCCTCTTGGGTGGCTCCCTGGGAAGCCAACAAGCTCATATGGGATGCCTCCTTTACAGGCAACAGCACTGGAGATGATTGTACCCCAACTCACGATGGTGCAGGACATGACAATTCAAGAAATGACAATGCCAGGACTGTGGGACATAATTCGAGATGATGATGCCTCACTTCATGACAACATGGGATACAACTTTATTTTGAATACTGCCTCCATAGCCTTCCACTATATCAAGTGATAATGCTGAGGAAGACATGGTGGCTGATGATGGTGAGCACTCCCTGGTACTTGGTTGCTGAATTGAACACTTGTTTACTGAAATGCCCTACTGATGACCCCCTTGAATGGTGTTTTGCAGATTTGCAGAGTTAACCATGCATCTACCCCAAGGCACCCTTGCTAACTACAATGCTTGCTGCTTGAGAGTAAGATAATAGTACAATGATTGCCAGGTTGCTCTTTGCAGGGCCTTTAAGCTTTGGAAGGCCAAGGTATGTGTTGAGTTTCATAATCGTACAGAGGCATCCTCAAACACTTTATTCAATTGCTTGCCTTCATCACACCCATTAGATTGGTCCATATTATGTGCCCTACTGCGGGTGAGTGAATTTAATTTGTTAGGAGAACCCTTCTCTGGTGGCAGATACTGCTACCACCACAACAGTGTCACTACCCTATACCATCCTGAGGGGACCCTTTCCCACCATCACCATACAGCGCTCTAAAATCCTCCCATTTGAACCCTCTAATCTCTAATAGTCTTAATATTTTTATACAAAGGCCAGAAACTGGAAATCCAAAGTAAGTTGGAATTCTGTGTGACTGGGCCTCAAGGCCCAAGACCATGTGGATTGTGCTCCTTGGGATGAGGTGTAGGTCATGTTCATCCATGTGGTGTTGGTACCGGTGCAGATATGGATGATTACAAAGAACATGGGATGGGGAAGGAGGATCCTCCTGCCAGGCACCACTTACTATATTGCAAAGTATCCTATGTGAGAGCAGTTGAGTACCATAGAGAGCAGTCAGGCAAGCTGCTGGGCTCTAAAATCCTCCCATTTGAACCCTTTAGCAGTCTTAATATTTTTATACAATGGCCAGAAACTGAAGCTCATTTTTTTGGTCATTGTAATGGCCGGACATGTTACTGGGCTCAACAAAGACTTTTCCCCCAGTTAGTGGCCTATCTGGATGATTTATTTACCCTGCCCCTGTTTTCCCAACAGAAGGCACTCTCATGTCCTGCACCTTGCATTGGAGATTAAAGGAAGAAGTACACATATAGAGAACTATGTAGGTGTGAAGGCCCCAGGACACTAGACTCATAGTGGACACCAACTGTTTGATTAGGAAATCCAAAGTAAGTTGGAATTCTGGGTGCCTGGGCCTCAAGGTCCAAGACCTTGCCTCCTTGATGGCCCCTGGATATTCCTGTCTGTTCATACCAACCACATTTTATTCTCCATGGGACTACCTTTACAAATCACCAACTCCCAATCCATCTGTCTTTCTGCTCCCTCCTGTCAAAAGTATGCAATATTCATCTCCATTATGTTGGGAGTAGGTCTGCAACTATTTATCATGGGAACTGTGTGAGGTGCCCCCACCATACACATGTAACAACAGTATAAGGTCTATACTTACTGTGGTAAGCACTGAGTAATGTATAGAATTGTCCAATTGCTATGTTGTACACCTGAAACTAATATGATATTGTATTTGTATACTTTAATTAAAAAGAAAAACACTAGGGCCACCTGGTTGTTTCAGTTGGTAGAACATATGACTCTTGATCTTGGGGTCATGAGTTCAAGCCCCACATTGGGCATAGAGCCTACTTAAAAAAAAAAAGATAAAACCAAATTAAGGCAAATGCCAACTTGTCAGCCATCCTGACTGAACACATTGGGCTGTTATACCCAATGTGTTACATTATCTATAGTTACAGACAATATTTCAGACTACCATTAGTCTATTGCCAATATTGATTGGCATTTTTATTTTGCTCAAATGTTTCATGTGCTGGGTGCCTAAAGCCCTGCCAGTGGCTTTTAATATCTCTACCATCCAGACAGTACTTGTGATTTTCCCTAAAGACTAATGCCTATGTATTATGAGGTTAATTGTGATGAGGAAACAGAGTTATTTTGAGTGGCTATTTAGGCATTTACAGTGTGAAAGCCCTATTCATACCCAGTGTCTAGACATTTAGATAAGAACTCAAGCTTAGGATTCCCACCACAAATCCCTACTTTGCTTTTCCTAGGGCACATTTCAAAATAACCACTTAAAGCTGAACCTGCAAAAATTTAGTGACTACCACCCCACCATGTTATAAGTAGTAGCTACTTGCTATTCTGCCCCCTAGCTCTTGCTTGCTCGTGGCCTGGGATGGAGGCCTTCTCCCAGCTCATCATACCCCTATTCCACTTCTGGGATTTGTAAATAATAAGTATCGGGAATTTACTTCCTTTGTGAGAGTGTATTGAAACTATGCCTTCAATCAAAACAGTCCTGGGGTTTTCAGTTCTTTAAAGTGGGAGCTAAGAGAATTTTTAGAATATGGTGGCAGAGTAGGAGGACCCTAGGTTTGTCTCCTCCCATGAACAAAACTAGATAACTATCAAGTCATCCTAATTACCCCAGAAATTGGCTTGAGGACTGACAGAACAAACTCCACAACTAGAGGGAGAGAAAAGGCTATAGGTAGGAAGCATGAAGATATGGTTTAGGGGAGAAACGAATTGTGGGTGCTGCAGAGGGGAAGGAGTCATAGTTGAAGAGAAGGTCAAGGAAGTGAGAGGAACACACAGGGAAATACAAAGGAGAATGTTTTCCCAAAGCCATTGGCTTGGAAAATGAGAGGGGCTGAATACTGTGAGTTCTTGCAACCAGTGGAGCTTAAAGCCTTGAGGTTTAAAGGTCAGTAGACTTGGCTGGGATAAAGCCCGGAGGGCACTTCCCTGCTCCTGGAGAGAGGGCAGGCAAAAAATCCAGGGGCAGACAATGTGGAAACAGCAATCTGAAAAATGCCTGGGGCACACAGAAAGGAGATTATTCACTATTATAGGAGTGCTTTCCTGAGAGGCAGCATTCACAGAGATATCTCTCTGGGAATAAAGAAGCTGGCTGGTGCCATTTCCCTCTTCCATCCCTTAGCATAAACAGCATAAACCTGTGGGAAGCAGTGCAGTGCCTACAATGGCTGCCCAACTTGCTTACACCAAGTCCCACACCCCACCCAGTGCTCTGGTGGCACTGCCCTTCTCAGTCAAGCTTGCCTCAGTACCAGCACGGTCAGCCCCTCCATCAGAATATCAGCACAACCCCCTGCTCACACCATATCTCATCATCAGAGAGTTCTGCAGGATCTCAGTTCTGGTGGAGTTGGTGTCAAGTCTCATTTCACAATCAGACCAAAGCATACCTAGTTAAAACACCACATTCAGGCCAGGGACCAACATGGCCCACAACAGGGAAGGAGAGCCTCTTCAGACAACTGGCCTGAAGGATAGAGCAGCCAAAACACAATAGTAGAGAGCAAGCAGCACACAACAGAGACACTCACTGAAGCACCAGGCTTTGGGCAATACAAGACTTCTTTATAAGGCTATTGCTTTCAGGAGCAGGGAACATGACTGGCTTTTAGAACACAGAGAAGTAGGCATAGACTTAGACAAAATGCCAAGATGGAGGAACTTATCTCCAATGAAAGAACAAGATAAGGCCATGGCCAGAGATCTAGTTAAACAGATATAAGTAACATGGCTGGTGGAGAATTTAAAGCAGCAATAATAAGGAAACTCACTGGGCTTGAGAAAAGAAGACATCAGTGAGACCCTTACCAGAGCAATAGTTTTCTTAAAAAAGAATCAATCAGAGATGAAGAATGTAATAAATAAGATTGGAAACAGGCTTGATGCAATGAACAACAGGCTGGAAAAAGCAGAAGAAGGAATTAGTAACCTAGAAGACAAAATAATGGAAAATAATGAAGCTGAACAAAAGAGAAAAAGAATTATGCAACATGACAATAGACCTAGGGAACTCAGTGACTCCAACAATTGTAATAACATTTGTAATTATAGGAGTCCCAGAAGAAGAAGAAGACAGAAAAGGGGGCAGAAAATTTATTTCAAAAAATCGTAGCAGAAAACTTCCCTAATCTGGGGAAGGAAACATATCCAGATCCAGGAGGCACAGAGAACTCCCATAAAAATAAACAAAAACAAGACAACACCAAGACATATTGTCATTAATTTTGCAAAATATAGTAATAAAGAAACAGCCTTAAAAGCATCAAGACAAAAGAAGTTCTTAAATTATAAGGAAACACCCATAAGCCTAGATGGAAATTTCTCAACAGAAACTTGGCAAGCCAGAAGGGAGTAGCATGATATATTAAAAATGCTGAATGGGAAAGATCTGCAGCCAAGAACACTCTATCCAGCAAGGTTATCATTCAGAATAGGAGAGGTAAAGAGTTTCCCAGACAAACAAAAACTAAATGAGTTTGTGACCATTAAACCATCCCTGTAAGAAACATTAAAGATTTTTTGAATGCAAAGGAAAGAGTGAAAGTGACAAAGACAAGAAAGGAGTAGAGAAAATCTCCAGAAACAATGACAAAACAAGTAATAAAATGGCAATAAATACATATCTATCAATAATTACATTGAATATAAATGGACTCAACATTCCAATCAAAATACATAGCATATCAGAATGGATAAAAAAAATAAAACTCATCTATATGCTACCTGCATAAGACTCGTTTTGACCTAAAGATACCTGTATATCGAAAGTGAAGGGGTGGAGAAACATCTATTATTTAAATTGATGTCAAAACAAAGTCGGTATAGCAATACTTATATCAGACTAACTAGACTTTAAAAGAAAGACTGTAAAGAGACAAAGAAGGGCATTATATAATCATTCAGGGGACAATCCAACAAGGAGATATAACAATTGTAAATATTTATTCATTCAACATAGGAGCATCCAAATATATAAAACAATGAATAGCAATCATAAAGGAACTAATCAATAATAATACAATAACAGTAGGGGACTTTAATGTCCCACTTATATAAGTGGGCAGATCATTTAAATAGAAAATCAACAGAGATGATGGCTTTGAATGACACACTGGACCAGATGGACTCAAAAGATACATTCAGAGCATTCCATCCTAAAACAGCAGAACACACATTTTAAAAAAATGTTTATTTACTTTTGAGAGAGAGGAAGAGAGTGAGGGAGGAGCAGACAGAAAGGGGGACAGAGGATATGAAGCAGGCTCGGGGCTGACATCAGAGAGCCTGATGTGGGGCTCAAACTCAGGAACCGTGAGATCATGACCTGAACCCAAGTTGGGTACTTAACTGACTGAGCCACCCAGGTACCCCAAGAATACATATTCTTTTCAAGTGCACATGGGACATTCTTTAAAATAGATCACATAGTAGGTCACAAAACAGCCCTCAACAAATACAAAATGATTGAAATCATACCATGTAACTTTTCTGGTCACAATGCCATGAAAGTGGAAATCAACCAGAAGAAAAATTTGGAAAGACCACAAATACGTGGAAGTTAAACAACACGCTACTAAACAATGAATGGTTCTACCAGGAAATCAAAGAAGAAATTAAAAAAATACACGGAATCAAAGGAAAATGAAAATACAATGGTCTAAACTTTTGGGATACAGCAAAAGCAGTCCTAAGAGGGAAGTATATAGCAATATAGACCTACATCAAGAAGCAAGAAAAATCTCAACTAAACAACAACATAACCTTACATCTAATAGAAAAAGAAAAGCAAAGCCTAAAGCCAGCAGAAGGAAGGAAATAATAAAGACTAGAGCAGAAATAAATGATACAGAAACTAAAACAAAACAAAACAAAACAAAAACCAAAAACCAAAAACAATAGAACAGATCAATGAAACCAGGAGCTGGTTCTTTGAAAGAATTTGAAAAATTAATAAAATTAATAAGCCCCCAGCCAGTCTTATCAAAAATAAAAGAGAAAGGACCCAAATAAATGAAACCAAGAATGAGAGGAGAAATAAAAACAACACCACAGAAACACAAACAATTATGAGAATTATGAGAAACTATATGCCAATAAGTTGGACAACCTGGAAGAAATGGATAAATGCCTAGAAGCATATAAACTACCAAAACTGATCAACACCCACAAAGAAACTGAGTCAATAATCAAAAAACTGAACAAACAAAAGTCCAAGACCACATGGCTTCAGAGGTGATTTCTACCAAATGTTTAAAGAAGAGTTAATACCTATTCTTCTCAAACTATTCCAAAAAATAGAAAAAGAAGGAAAACTTTCAAACTCATTCTTTGAGGAGAATTACCCTGATCCCAAAACCAGATAAAGTCTCCACTAAAAACTGGAACTATAGCCCAATATCTCTGATTAACATGGATGCAAAAATTTTCAATAAAATACTAGCAAACTGAATTCATTAATACATTAAAAAATCATTCACTGCAATCAAGTGGGATTTATTCTTGGGTTGCAAGTGTTGTTCAATATTCACAAATCAATCAGTGAATTATTATCAATTATACCACATTAATAAAAGAAATAATAAGAACCATATGATCATTTCAACATATGCAGAAAAAGCATTTGAGAAAGTACAACACTCATGATATAAAAAAACAAAGTAGGGTTAGGGTGAACATACCTCAACATAACAAAGGCCATATATGAAAAACCCACAGCTAATATTATACTCAATGGGGAAAAACTGAGAACTTTTCCTCCACAGTCAAGAACAAGACAAGGATGTTCACTCTCACCCCTGTTATTTAACAAAGTACTTAGAGTCCTAGCCACGGCAATCAGACAACAAAAAGAAAGAAAAAGCATCCAAATTAGCAAGGAAGAAGTCAAACTTTCACTATTTGCAGATGACATGATACTCTATATAGAAAACCCAAAAGACTCCACCAAAAACCTGCTGAAACTGATAAATTCGGTACAGTTGTAAGATACAAAACCAATGTACACAAATCTGTTGCATTTCTATACACCAATAATGAAGCAGCAGAAAGAGAAATCATGGAAACGTTCACATTTACAATTGCATCAAAAACCATAAGATACCTAGGAATAAACCTAACCAAAGAGGTGAAAGATCTTTACTATGAAAACTATAAAACCCCGAGGAAAGAAATTGAAGATGACACAAAGAAATGGAAAGACATTCCATGCTCAAGGATGGAAGAACAAATATTGTTAAAATGTCTATACTACCCAAAGCAATCTACACGTTTAATGCAATCCCTATCAAAATACGCCAGCATTTTTCATAGAGCTAGAAGAATCCTAAAATTTGCACAGAACAACAAAATATCCCAAATAGGCAAAGCAATCTTGAAAAAGAAAAGCAAAGCTGGAGGCATCACAATTCCAGACTTCAAGTTATGTTAGAAGCTGTAGTGATTGAACCAATATGGTACTGGCACAAAAATAGTCAATGGAACAGAATAGAAAATCCAGAAATGAAGCCACAACTATATGGTTGCTTAATCTTCAACAGAGCAGGAAAGAATATGCAATGGGAAAAAGACAGTCTTTTCAATAAACGGTGTTGCAAAAACTGGACAGCAACATGCAAAAGAATGAAACTGGACCACTTTTTTACACCAAACACAAAAATAAATTCAGAATGGATTAAAGACCTAAATGTGAGGCAGGAAACCGTAAAAATCCTAGAAAAGAACACAGGCAGTAACTTCTTTGATATCAACTGTAGCAATTTCTTTCTAGATAGCCTCCTTAGGCAAGGAAACAAAAGCAAAAATGAACTATTGGTACTACATCAAAAGAAAAAGCTTCTGCGTAGCAAAGGAAACAATGAATAAAAGTAAAAGGTAACCTATGGAATGGGGGTAGATATTTGCAAATGATATATCTGATAAAGGGTTAGTATCCAAAATATATAAAGAATTTATAAAACCCAACATCCCAAAAATGAATAATTCAATTAAAAAATGGGCAAAAGACGTTAATAGACATTTTAAAAAAAATTTTTTTTTCAACGTTTATTTATTTTTTGGGGGACAGAGAGAGACAGAGCATGAACAGGGGAGGGGCAGAGAGAGAGGGAGACACAGAATCGGAAACAGGCTCCAGGCTCTGAGCCATCCGCCCAGAGCCCGACGCGGGGCTCGAACTCCCGGACCGCGAGATCGTGACCTGGCTGAAGTCGGACGCTTAACCGACTGCGCCACCCAGGCGCCCCATAATAGACATTTTTAAAAAGAAGACAGATGACCAACAGATGCATGAAAACATGCTCAACATCACTGATCATTAAGGAAATACAAGTAAAAACTACAGTGAGATACCACTTCATACCTGACAAAATGGCTAAAATCAACAACACAAGAAACAACAAGTATTGACAAGGATGTGGAGAAAGGGGAACTCTCTTGCACTGTGGGTTGGAATGCAAACTGGTGTGGAAAACAGTATGGAGGTTCCTCAAAAAGTTAAAAATAGAACTACTCTATTAGCTAGCAATGGCACTACTAGGTGTTTACCCAAAGAATAAAAAATACTAATTCAAAGGGATATATGCACCCCCAATGTTTATAGCAGCATTATCAACAATAGCCAAATTAGGGAAACAGTCCAAATATCCAATGACTGATGAATGGATAAAGAAAAGGCGGTATATGTATACAGTGGAATACTACTCAGCCATAAAAAAGAATGGAATCTTGCCATTTGCAACAATATGGATGGAACTAGAGAGTATAATGCTAAGGGAAATAAGTCAGAGAAAGACAAATACCATATGATTTCACTCATCTGTGGAATTTAAGAAATAAAACAAATGAGCAAACAGAAAAGAGGAAAACCAAGAAACAAACTTTTAACTATAGAGAGCAAACTGATAGTTACCAGAGAGGAGGTAGGTGGGAAGATGGGTTAAATAGGTGTTGGGGATTAACACCAACACATTGTAAGGATCATACATCATGATCAAGTGGAATTTATCCTTGGTTTGCAAGGATGGTTCAATATACACAAATCAGTAAATGAGATACACCACATTAATAGAGTGAACCAAAAATCATATAATCGTCTAAATAGATGCAGCAGAAAAGACACTTGACAAAATTCAGTATCCTTTCATGATTAAAAACCCTCAACAAATTGTGTATAGAAAGAACATACCTCAACCAATAAAGGCCATATATGACAAGCCACAACCATTATCATACTCAGTGGTGAAAAATTATAAACGTTTCCTCTAAGATCAGGTAGAGACAGGGATGCCCTCTGCAATCACTTTTATTAAACATAGTACTGAAAGTGCTGGCTAGAGCAATCAGGGAAAATAAATAAATGAAAGGCATCCAAATCAGAAAGCAGTAAAATTGTCACTATGTACAGATGATATGATCTTATAGAATATTCTATTTACTCAACCAAAACACTGTTCAACGAATTCAGTAAAGTTGCAGGATATAAAATCAACATAATAAATCAGTGGTGTTTTTATACACAAACAAAACATCAGAAAATTAAATAGAAAACTATCCCATTCACAATAGCATAAAAAATAATAAAATACTTAGGAATAAATTTGTCCAAGTGAAATATCTGCACAATGAAACCACAAGACTTTGATAAACTCCTGCATGGTATGTTTGGAAAATGATTATCAAAAAAATCCAGTTGCAAACTACAATGGGTATCTTTATTATTATGTATTGTTGTTTTATTTTTTTCTTTTATGGAGCTTTGATGTTATATTTCCTTAATTATTATGTTTTATGTTATTATAAACATATAATTATTATGTTTATTGTTATTATGTTTTATGTTTTATGTTTATATTTTATGTTATTATTATTTTAAAGCTTATTTATTTATTTTGAGAGGGGGGGGAGAGAGAGAGAGAGAGAGAGAGAGAGAGAGAGAATCCCAAGCAGGCTCCTCACCACCAGTGCAGAGACCTATGCCGGGCTCGAACCAATGAACCACAAGATCGTAACCTGAACTGAGGTCAGAGCCACTTAGGAGCCCCTGATTTTATTTTTAACTGAAGTATACTTGACATACACTATTATATTAGTTTTATATGTACAACATGGTGATTCAAAATTTATATAATTTATGAAATGATCACCATGAAAAATTTAGTTGCCATTTGTTACCAAAGTTATTACATTATTGACTATATTCCCTATGCTGTACTTTACATGCCAGGACTTACTTTATACTAGAATATTGTACCTTTTAATTCCCTTCACTTATTTTGTCCATTCCCCTCAGTCCCTCTCCTCTGGCAACCAGCAGTTTGCTCTCTATTGTTGTGAATCTGTTTCTGTTTTATATTGTTTGTATATATATATTTTTAGATTATACATATAATCATATGTATGTATCATGCAAAATCATGTGGTATTTGTCTTTCTCTGATTTATTTCACTTAGCATAATAGCCTCTAGGTCCATCCATGTTGTCACGATGCAAAATTTCATTCTTTTTTATGGTTGAGTAATATTCCATTGTACATATACACCACATCTTTATCCAACTATCAATGCAAAGCAAACTAAGCAAAATTAGTTTGCTTCTATATCTTGGCTATTATAAATAATACTACAATGAACACAGGGGTGCATATAGCTTCATATTTATGTTTTTGTATTCTTTGGGTAATTACCCAGAAGTGAGATTGCTGGACCATATGGTAGCTTTATTTTTGCTTAAAAAAATTTTTTTTTTAAGTTTATTTATTTTTGAGAGAGAGACAGAGAGAGTGAGTGGGGGAGGGGCAGAGAGGGAGGGAGAGAGAGAATCCTAAGCAGGCTTTGCACTGTCGGCATAGAGCCTAATATGGGGCTTGAGATCATTACCTGAGATCATGAAACCAAGTGTCAGACCCTTAACCAACTGAGCCACCCAGGCGCCCCTATTTTTAATTTTTTGAAGAAACTCCATATTCTTTTTCCATGGTGGTTACACCAATTTACATTCCCACCAGTAGAGCACAATGGTTCCTTTTTCTTCACATCTTTGCCAATACTTGTTATTTCTTGTCTTTTTGACAATAGCCATTTGACTTGTGTGAAGTGATATCTAACTGTGTTTTTTAAAATTTGCATTTCCCTGATAATTAGTGATATTGCCCATCTGCTCTCTTTGGAAAAAATATTCATTCAGGTCTCCTGCTCATTTTTAACTGGATTACTTGTTTTTTGGTGTTGACTTGTATGAATGCTTTATATATTTTGGATATTAACACCTTACAGATATATCATTTGTAAATTTCTTTTCTCATTCAGTAGGTTGACTTTTTGTTTTGTTGATGGTTTCCTTTACTGTACAAAAACTTCTTAGTTTGATGTAATCCCATTTGTTATTTTTACTTTTGTTTCCCTTCCGTGAGGAGAGAGAGCCAAACAAATGCTGCTAAGACTAATATCTAAGAGTTTAATGCCTATGTTTTCTTCCAGGTGTTTTATGGTTTCAGGTCTTACATTTAGGTCTTCAATGCATTTTGAGTTTATTTTTGTATATGGTGTAAGAAACTGGTTCAGTTTTATTCTTTTTCCTCTAGCTGTCCAGTTTCCCCAGCACCATTTTTTGAAGACTGTCCTTTTCCCATTGTATATCTTGCCTCCTTTGTCTTAGATTAATTGACCACATAAATGTGGGTTTATTTCTGAACTCTCTGTTTTATTCCATTGGTCTATGTATCTGTTTTTGTTCTCTACCCTACTGTTTTGATTACTATAGCTTTATAGTATAGCTTGAGGTCATGGAGAATGATACATTCAGCTTTATTTGTTCTAATTCTGTAAAAAATGCCTTTGGTATTTTGATAGGGATTGTATTGAATTTATAGATTGCTTTGGGTACTAATTACATTTTAGCAATATGAATTTTTTCAACTTATGAGCACAAAATATCTTTCCATTTATTTGTGTCATCTTCAATTTCTTTCATCAATGTCTTACAGTTTTCAGAGTACTGGTCTTTCATTTCACCTCCTTGGTTAAATTGATTCCTAGGTATTTTATTCTTTATGATGCAATTTTAAGTAGGAATGTTTTCTTAATTTATTTTTCTGGTAGTTTATTATTACTGCGTAGAAATTTATCTGATTTCTGTATATTAATTTTTATCCTGCAACTTTCTTAAATTCATTTATTACTTCTAGTCTTGTGGTGGTTTTAGGTTTTTTTTTAATCTATAGTATCATGTCATCTGCATACAGTGACAGTTTTACTTGTTGCCAATGGATGCCTTTATTTCTATTTCTTGTCTCATTGTTGTGGCTACAATTTCAATATTATGTTGAATAAATGCGATGAGAGCCAACATTCTTGTTTTGTTTTAGATCTTAGATGAAAAGCCAAAAGCTTTTGAGAAAAGCTTTTCATTGAGTATTCTGTTAGCTGTTGCTTTACCACACTGTTTAATATGTTGAGGTATGTTGTCTCCAAACCCACTTTGTTGAGAGTTTTTAATGTTTGTCACTTTTTAGAGAAAGAGAGCGTGAACAGGGAGGGGCAGAGTGGGAGGGGGATGGGGATCCGAAGTGGGCTCTGTGCTGAAAACAGAGAGCCCAATGCAGGGCTCAAACTCACAAACTGTGAGATCATGACCTGAGCTGAAGTCAGACCCTTAACTGACTGAACCACCCAGGTGCCCCGAGAATTTTTATCATAAATGTATGTTGAATTTTATCAAATGTTTTTACTATGTCTATTGAGATTATTATATAATTTTTATCCCTCATTTTGTTAATGTGGTGTATCACTTTGATTTGTGTAAAGCAAGCCATTATTCCATCCCTGGGATAAATTACATTTGATCAGAGTGTATGATCATTTTAATGTATTGTTGAATTTAGTTTGCTACAATAGTTTAAGGATTTTTGCATTTATGTTCATCACAGATATTGGCCTACAGTTCTGTTTTTTGGTAATAACTTTGGTTTTGTTACCAGGGTAATGTTGGCCTCAGAATGAATTTGGAAATGTTCTTTTCTCATCAATTTTGGGAACAGTTTGAAAAGGACAGGTATTAACTACTCATTAAATGGTGGAATTTACATGTGAACTGGACTTTTGTTTATTGGCAGTTTTTTGATTACCAATACAATTTCATTACTAGATATCAGTCTATTCAGATTTTGCTTTCTAATTCAAGACTTGAAAGATTATGTTTCTAGGAATTTACCCATTGCTTCTAGGTCATTGTTGGCCTATAAATGTTTGTAGCAATCTCTTCTAATCTCTGTATTTCTGTGGTTTTGGTGTAACTTCTGTTTCATTTTTTATTTTATATATTTGGGCCTAGTATCCTTTTTTCTTGATGAGTCTGGCTGAAGGCTTATTAATTTTATTTATTGTTTCAAGGAACCAGCCCTTAGTGTCATTGAACTGTTCTATTGTTTTGTTTTTTCTTATTTATTTCTACTGTGATTTTTATTACTTCCTTCCTTCTACTAATGTTTGGATTTGTTTGTTCTTTTTTTCCAGTTCCTTTAGCTGTAAGTTTAGATTGTTTATTTGAGATATTGTTTCTTGAAGTAAAGTTTTATCACTATAAACTTCCTTCTTAGAACTGCTTTTGCTGCATCCCATAGATTTTTGAATGTTGTGTTTCTATTTTCAATTTTCTCCAGGTATTTTTTGATTGCCTCTTTGATTTTCGTGTTGACCCATTAGCTGCTGAGTAGCATTCTATTTAGCCTCTATGTGTTTGTTTTTCCCAGTTTTTTCTTGAAATTGATTTCTAGTTTCATACTTTGTGGTTGGAAAAGATACTTGATATGATTCAACCTTTTTAAATTTATTGAGACTTTCTTTGTGATGTAACATGTGATCTATCCTGGAGTTGATCCATGTGCAATTGACAAAAAAAAGTGTATTCTGTTGCTTTTGGCTGCAAAGTTTTGTACCATCTATGAAGTCAATCTGGTATAATGTATCATTTAAGGCCACTGTTTCTTTACTGATTTTCTGCCTGAGAAATATATTCATTGATGTAAGTGGAGGGCTAACGATCCCTACTATTATTGCCTTACTGTCAATTTTTTCTCTACATATCTGTTACTATTTGCTTTATATATTTAAGCATACCTATTTCAGAAGCATATTTATTTATTTATTTATTTATTTATTTATTTATTTAAAAACAAGCTCTAGCCAATTTTATTAACGAAAAATTTTACGTGATTTACTTTTCACCAGTCTGTTCTGGCTTGCTTCGAATGATATCAGAATCACCTGGATCAATAATAGCCAGTGTGCACACTCTGTAGTATTTCCCACACGCTGTGCCCAATTCAATATTATTGCCGCTGTAGTGATGGACACCAGTTTTGGCCAACATGGCATAGTATTCTATTTCAGATTTCTTCAAGGCTGGGCAGTTGTTGGCGAGGATGACCCGTTTTCCTTTGCCATGTCTGATCATTTTCAGAGTCTGCTTGTACCCCAACACGTACTTCCCACTTTTCATAATGAGTTGGAGCCTAGAGTTGATGGGCTCCAGCAACTTTTTCATCTTCTTTGCGGCCACCATCTTCCTGCCTTAGGTGCGGGGCGGACCCAACCAGAAGCAACCGCCAAAATGGCCGGGAGAGAGAAAGGGAAGCATAGATATTTATAGGTGGTACCACTATTTAATGCCCTTCTCTGTCTCTTGATAAAATCTCTGAAGTGTAACCCTGCTTTCTTTTTGTTTTCATTTTCTGGAATATCTTTTTTCATGTCTTCTCTCCATCTGTATGTATCTTTAAGTCAGAAGTGAGTCTCTTTAGGTAGCATATAGTTAAGTCTTTTTATTTTTTTATTTTTTTATCCATTCACAACCTTGTGTCCTTTGATTGGGGTATTTAGTCCATTTATATTTAAAGTAATCACTGGTACTTTATGTAATTTTCCCACTGTTAATTGTTTTCTGGTTGCTTTTGTTGTTCTTCTCTGTTCTTTCTTATTCTCTTGCTTTCTTCTTGTATGATTTGATGGATTTCTTTAGTGTTATGTTTGGATTCCTTTCTTTTGATTTTTTGTGTATCTATTATAGGTTTTGCTTTGTGGTTACCATGAGTCTCATATATAACATCCTATATACCTAGAAGCCCATTTCAACTTCTGGTTGCTTATATTTGAACACATGCTAAAATCTCTATATTTTTAGTCTCCCCTCTCCCATATTTTAGGTTTTTATTGTCATATTTTTGTTTCTTTTTATGTTGTGTATGCCTTAACTAATTATTGTAGATATAGTTTATTTTGCTAATTTTGTCATTCAACCTTCATACTAGCTGTATCAGTGATTGATCCACTACATTTACTGTATGTTTGCTTTTGCCACCTTTCTTCTTTCATACTTTTCTTAGTTCTAGTTATGACCTTTTCTTTTTTGCTTAAAGAAGTCCCTGCAATATTTCCTGTAAGCCCACTTCAGTGGCAATAAAGCCTTTTAACTTTTGTTAAAACTTTTTGTCTAGAAAATTCTTAATCTCTTTTTGAATTCTTAATATTAACCTTGCCAGATATAATATTCTTGGTTGTAGGGTTTTTCCTTTTAGCATCTTAAGTATATCATACCACTTCATTGTGGCCTGCAAAAATTCATCTAAATAGTCATTCATCAGCTATTCATCAGCTAATAGTCTTATGGGTATTACCTTGTACATTGCTATTTTCATTTATCTTGCTTTTTAAAAATTTTTTTTAAAAAAATTAAAAATTTTTAATGTTTATTTATTTTTGAGAGAGATAGAGCACCAGCAGGGGATGGACAGAGAGAGGGAGAGGGAGGGAGACAGAATCTGAAGCAGGCTCCAGGCTCTGAACTGTCAGCACAGAGCCCAACATGAGTGGGCTCTGTTAGATCATAGAGTTAGATCTCTCTAACTCACAGACTGAGAGATCATGACCTGGAACAAAGTCAGACACTCAACTGACTGAGCCACACCATATCTTGATGCTCTTAAGAGTCTCTATCTTTAATTTTGGGCATTTAAATTATTATGTGTCTTGGCATAGATCTGTTTGGATTCATCCCATTTGGGGCTCTCTGTGCTTTCTAGACCTAGGTATCTGTTTCCTTCTTCAGGTTAGGGAAGTTTTCAGCTGTTATTCAGAGAAGTTTTCTGTCTGTCTTGCTTTTCCTGGGCCCCCTAAAATGCAAATGTTAATATGCTCAATATTGTTCCTGAAGTCCTCTAAAATTTTTAAAAATTCTGTTTGCTGTTGTTGTTTGTTGTTATTTAACTTGGTTGATTTCCACTATCCTGTCTTCCAGATCACTGATCTATGTTTCTGCATCATCTAATAAGCCACAGCTTCCTTCTGCTACCTTCTTCATTTCAGTTATTGTATTCTTTAGCTCTGATTATTTATTTTTTTATGTCTTCTATCTCTTTGTTCAAGTTCTGTTTTTCTTCATTCTTCCCTTGATTTGAGTGAACATCTTTATGAGCATTACTTTGAACTCCTTTTTTTTTTAATGCTTACTTATTTTTGAGAGAGAGAGAGAGAGAGAGAGAGAGAAAGCAGGGGAGTGGCAGAAAGAGAGAGACAGAATCTGAAGAAGGCTCCAGACTCTGAGCTGTCATCACAGAGCCTGAGGTGGGGCTCAAACTCATGAACTGTGAGATCATGATCTGAGCTGAAATAGGTCGCTTAACTGACTGAGCCACCCAGGCACCCTCATTACTTTGAATTCCTTACAGGTAGATTACTTATCTCCATTTTTAAAAAGAACTTTTTTATGATTTTTTAAACATATTTCTCTGTTTTCTCATTTTGCCTGACTCTCTGTTTTCATATATTAAACTGATAGCTTTGTCTCCCAGGCTTGAAAGAGTGGCCATATGTAGAAAGTGTCCTGTGTGTTCCACAAGTGTACTCCTACCTAGTCACCAGAGCCAGGGACTCCAGGGATGTCCTTTGTATGTATTGTGTGAACCATTCTATTATGACTGTGATTTAAGTGTTGCTCATGGGTGGGGCTGGAACCGGCTAAGCTGGTGGCAATTGCTGGCCACAACTGGCCACTGGTGGTCAGGTCTGGTCCCACTAGGGCAAAAGATTCCAGGGAGACACTGGTGACATTCAAGGCCACCTGTTGGGTATTGTGGAACAGGAGTTGCTTTGGTGGGGCATTGATCCCAGCTGAGTCTATCTGCTGAGTGTGACAGTATGGAAGTCACTTTGGGGAAGAGCTGGTTCTAGCCAAGCGATTCACTATAAGAGCCACTTTGGAGAGGCTCCTGCTGGGGCAGGTCCATAGGGGAAAACCAAGTCCAGGTAAGCAGTACTAGAAAGATGGATGGAGAGTTTCAGAAATGGCACTTGCTGGCACTGGGCCAGCAAGGTACAGGAGGGTAAGAATAATGATGCCTGCAAGTGCTCCATTCCTGGAGAAAGTTTCTCCAGATCCATGCCTCTATGTTGTATACTCTAAAATTCGTCAATAAATCTTTACATAAGGCCCAAGAACTTCTAAACTGCTTTCCCTCTGCTGGGTCTTGGAGCAAGTGAGTTTGTGCATGGGCCCTTTAAGAGTGGAGTCCTTGGTTTCCTTGGTTTCCTGCTGATTTTCAAAGGCAGATAGTATATAGGCTTGTTTCCCCAGTACTAGTTCCCTGGGTGTGTATTCCCAGTGTGGGGCTTGAACTCTCTCACTTCTCAGGAAGGACCTGTGTGTTTGTGATATTGCTCCCACTGTTGGTCTCTGTGCTGGGACTGTGTATCCTGAGGTCATATCTTTACCCCTTCTGCATACTTGAGGTGGCTTTTTCTTATATTTTTAGTTAATGGAAGAGGTGTTCTGTTGAGTTGCTCTATATGTAGTTGTAGTTTTGGTGTGTTGTGGGAGGAGGTGAGCTCAGGGCTTTCCTACTCTGTCATCTTGGTCCTGAGTTATGGTTGATTTTTATTCCTTCAGTTTGTATCAGCAATAGATATCAATTGGCATTCAAGCTAAGCTATAGTTTTAACTAGCTCTAGATTAGTTGATTGCATCAGTGTAGTCCCCTCCCCCCCCCCCCCACTGGCTTTTCCTCTAAATCTAATTACTGATTTTATGGTTTTCAACATTGCTGCTGATGAAAGCTTTTTTTTAATTTTCTTTTTTCCCACATATTGTGCCTCGCTTTACCAAAACCATCATAATATGTTGGTGACTTTTGCAAACCAATAATGTTATTTTTTTTAACAAAACCTTTGGGAACTTCATTTAAAATTTTTTATTTATTTCTGAGAGAGAAAGACAGAATGCAAGTAGGTGAGAGACAGAGAGAGATAGGGAGACACAGAATCCGAAACAGGGTTCAGGTTCTGAGCTGTCAGCACAGAGCCTGATGTGGGGCTCAAACCCCACAAACTGTGAGATCATGACCTGAACTGAAGTTGGATGACCAACCAACTGAGACACCCAAGTGCCCCACCAATAATGCTATTTTTAGTGTTTACCAACAATTTTCCTGAGACAACTTATTCAGATCTCAGTACCAGAGTTCTCATTTGAAACAGATATTGAATTCTTTAAATATAAAGGCTCCCAATATTTAAAAATAACCAGTATTGGAAAAAGTAAAAGAAAATGGACTGAGGAACTAAATAAACATTTTTCCAAGGAAGACATTCATATGGCCAAAAGGTACATGAGAAGGTGCTCAACATCACTAATAACCAGAAAAATATTAATAAAACCACAATGAGATATCACTTCCCACATATTAGAATGGCTACCATCAAAAATAAAGATGATCCAAGGATGTGGAGAATAGGGAATCCTTGTGCAATGTTGGTGGAAATGTAAATTGGTGCAGTGACTATGAAAAACGTATGGAGGTTCCTCAGAAATATAAATGGAACTACCATATGATCCAGCAATACCGCTTTTGTGTATATATAGAAGGAAATAAGAACAGGATATTGAAGAGATCTGTACTCCCATGCTCATTCCAACATTACTCACAATAGCCAAAATATAGAAGCAACCCAAGTGTCCATCAACAGATGAATGGATAAAGAAGATATATACATATACAATGACATATTAGGACATTAGAATTATAAAGAAAAAAAAGTCATTGAAACAGAGTAGAAAAGTGATTGCCTGGGGCTGGGGGAAATGAGAAGAGGTTGGTAAAAGCCTATACTTTCAGTTATAAGATGAATAAGGTTTGGGGATGTAATGTAAAACATGGTGACTGTAGTTGATAACACTGTATTATATAAATGAAATCTACTAAGAGAGTGGAACTTAAAAGTTTTCACATTACACAGACGTGTGTGTTGTATAGTAATGGATGTTAATTAACTAGATGGGGGGGATATAAACATATATCAAATTACCACAATGTACATTTAAATATATCACACTTTTATTTGTCAATTATACCTCAATCAATTTGAAAAAATATGTAGTAACACATAAGAGAAACTAGGGTGAAAAAAAAGGCTAGGTTTTAGGCTTTGTGAAGAATGGCCTTATCCTGGCTTATTTTACTCAAAGGTATAGCTTTTAAGGAGTCTTTCAAAATGAAAGTACGGGGTGTTTAATAGGGCCCTTTTATCTTGCTGGGCCTTGAAAGGTTGACTAACTTCTAGTCTGGGACAACTGTCTGGGACTTTCCCAGTTTTATTATTAGATGCCTTGCTTGCATCCTGGGAAACCCCTCAGTCCCAGGAAAACTGGGCAAGTAGTCACTTTAGCTTTGAGCTCAAATTTCTGTATCATGAGATAGCCAAAAAATATACCCAACCTCTCTTTTGACTGGTTCTTTTGAATCACCAAATGCCTAAGGGTTAAAAGGATGCTTAATGTCCTCACATACGTGAAGATCAATTCCACAGTCAGAATTTTGAATTTGCTCTTCTTTTGCCTGCCATACTCTTCCACTCAATCTTCCTGCAACTAGCATCATTTAGGACTCATCTCAAGTATCATTTCCCAAAAAATGACTTGTGTACAATGCCCTTGTTCTTAGGGCATTCTCTCTCCCACTGCTCTATGTTATGTTCTTCATAGCACTTATCTATATCTCAAATTATTTGATTACATGCTTATTGTCTGGTTACCCTCACCTAAGATATTCATGGATATGAGTTTTTTAATGGCAGCAATTTAGTCCACCTTGTTTATTTCCATGTGCACAGCATTTAGAATATTTCCTGCAATTGGTAGGTCCTAAAGGAATACTTGCTGAATGAATAAGTAAATGAATGAATGACTCCTATTCAGTTGCATTTTCAAAGTTTCCCAAGACCTTAAGGATGCCTTACTGCAAGTTACACCACAGTAAATAACTCCCTATCTGACTCTTTGGGCCCCCTTCTCCAGTAGACTGAAATGGAGATCTTTAATGGGGCTCACTTGTCCAGTTGTTTTTCATAGTTAAACCAAGAAGCACAAGACCCCAAAGTTTAACTTTTAATAATTTAAATTCTTTATGAAATTTACAGCTCAACTATCCATGAACATCTTCATATGTCCTTAGGAAAGTCATGCAAGAGTAGGCTTATGTTAATGATCAGTATGTCAAAGCAAAATGCAAATGATTATGAGTCACTTTGCCGAGTGAATGTACTAGTGCTGTGGACTGTTGATGATCTCACAGGAAGTGGTTGTACATAAGGGAACTCATACTGTGGCAAAGATTCTCATCAGGGCTGTATCTCTGACAGCCAGTGAGCCTCTATAGGATAAATAAAGAAAATCTGAACTGGAAGCTGGCTTTGGGATAATGATTATGCTGCTATTGTATGATCCTTATGAAGTATATCCTTGATAAATAATATAATAAGATTCCTAAAATACAATTTTCTTGGAATATCTTTTTTCAGTAAGATGGCAAGTATCTCATATACATAGAACACATTTTTAATTTTGTGCTTACAGAAGCCAGGTTAAGGAAGTAAGATATAGACTATAATTATATAAACATAATAATAATAATAGCTGCCATATTGGGTGAACCAAAATCCATGAAGCCATATTCAACTCCTTTCTTCCTCTCACATTCTACATCCAATCATTCTGCACATCCTGTTGCTTCTATCATCAAATATATTCAGAATGTGACCATTTTCTGTCACCTCTACTGTTCCTACCCAGTTCCAAGGTCTTATGAAGTATCGTCTGAATTGTTGCAAAAATATTTAACTGGTATAACTTATTTCTAAATTTGTTAAACATTTAATGACAGCTTGAGAAAAGACAGTATATTTTTATTTGTTTATGAACGGGAAGCTGAGCAAAATTTATATAGCTGTTTTTCCAAGCTTTTGCAAGGTGTGGGGATGGGGAGAAGCAGACTATGGCCACCTGGCCAAATTCTTACTGCATATTTTTATAAATAAAGTTTTATTGGAACACAACCATGCTCCTTCATTTGCATATTGTGTATGGCTGCTTACACTAGAACTGCAGGGTTGAGTAGTGTAAACAGAGACCATTTGATCTGCAAGGCTTAAAATATTTACTCTTTGAAAAACACTCCCCCAAACTCATAGAAAAAGAGATTGTATTTGTGGTTACCAGAGGCACGGAGTGTAGGGAGGGGGAACTGGAGGAAAGTAGTCAAAATGTACAAACTTCCAGTTACAAGTACAGTATTAGGAATGTAATACATAACATTAGGTATAGGTAATACTGCTGTGTGATATACAGGATGGTTGTTAAGAAAGTAGATCCTAAGAGTTCTCATCACAAAGACCCAATTTTAAAAAACAAGAAAAAAAGTATCTACATGATAGATGTTAATTAAACCTATTGTAGTAACCGCTTCACAATATATGTAAATTAAAGTATCATCTTGTACACCTTAAACATATACAGTGATGTATGTCTATTACTTGTCAATAAAACTGGAAAAAATATTTACTATTTGGCCTTTAATGAAAAAGCTTGCTTGTCTCTGAGCTATAATATTTCAAGTTCTTGTAAAATCATTGTAAAACAGCATGTTATGTTTGCTTTCCTTAAGTCTAGCCAGTAAATTTCTAGAGGCATTATTATTAAACTTTCGGAATACTTATGTAAAGAAATTTTGTCAAAAGTCTAACCCAGAAAAGTTGCCTTCCCTAACACAACCCTGGTGTTTTTAAGATACATAAGCTCAGTTCCAGTGATCTGGAAACCAATATCCTATCAATTGAAGTAATTAAAGTCCTCAGGCCACCACAATTTAAAATTAATGCTCTGGCCAAATTTCAACAAATGTTTTATGTGGCTCCATTTTCTGTTGCATTTACAAGTTGAATTAGATTCTTTCTTTCACAAAAGGGACCAAGAATATCATTCTACTCTGGAAACTTCCTGTAAGGCATATGTTTATTTATTGCATGACACTAGGTGCTCTTTTCTTTTTTTTTTTTTTTTAATTTTTTTTTTCCCAACGTTTATTTATTTTTGGGACAGAGAGAGACAGAGCATGAACGGGGGAGGGGCAGAGAGAGAGGGAGACACAGAATCGGAAACAGGCTCCAGGCTCTGAGCCATCCGCCCAGAGCCCGACGCGGTGCTCGAACTCACGGAGCGCGAGATCGTGACCTGGCTGAAGTCGGACGCCTAACCGACTGCGCCACCCAGGCGCCCCTAGGTGCTCTTATTAATGAACTATCTGTATCATTAAAGTGGTTGTATCATCTAGTTCCAAAGCTCTAACTATCATATATAAACTATATATTCTTGTGGGACTCAACTTACACTACTCACTTCAGCTCTCTTAACACCTCTCCACATCTTATGTTTGCCTAAAACTGAGCTCTCAATTGTAACCACTACCCTCCAAATCTGCTTCACTTCAACAGTCCCCAGCTAGTTATGGCAACTGCCTCCTACTAGTCACTCAGGCTAAATGACTTAGACTCATTCTTATGCTTCTTTTTCTCATATTCTGTATCCAAACTAACAATCTCAATGGCTTCAACATATATCCAGAATCTTGTCACTTCTCACCATCTCCATGGCTACTGCCCTAGTACCATCATTTCTTATGTAGATCATTGCAATAGCCTTTCAGCTGGTATCCCAGTTTCTGCTCTTCCCTTCTTCAGTCTATTCTGAACAGAACAGCCAGAGCAATGCCGTCTGATCATGTCTGTCTGCTCAGAACCCATAGATGGCTGCTTGACTTGCACAGAGTCAAATTGGAAGTCCCTTCAATAGTCTATCAGGTCTAGGTCTCTGTCACCTCTCTGGTCTCATCTCTGTACTCCCCTCTTTGCTCAGTTTGCTGTGGTTGCAAGTTTTCTTCAGTATTTCTGGACTATAATAAGCACGTCCCCTCTTTGCATTTGCTCTTCTCTCTGCCTCAGATAGGCTTTCCTCAGATATCCCATAGTTTATTCCTTCAGATCAGTTATCTGCTCAAATTTATCAAAATGGCCTGACCACCCTGGAAAATATCTCTGCTCTACCATCATTCCCTATCTAGAATATCTTCATCCTTTATTCTAACACCTACTACCACCTGATATATATAATTTTTTAATTTTTAGGATCTAAGAATAGGGAATGTTCACTGCTGTAAACCCAGCATCTAGTTTGGTACTTAGTACATGAAAGTTTAAAAAAATTTTAACTCCAGTACAGTTCACATACAGTGTTAGTTTCACACTAGTAAAATATAGTGATTCAACAATTTTATGTATTACTCAGTATTCATCAAGATAAGTGTACTCTTAACCCCTTCACCTATTTCATCCATTCATCCACCCAGACATCTCCATTCTGGTAACCATCTTTTCTCTATAGTTTAGAGTCTGTTTCTTGGTTTGTCTCTCTTTCCCCCACCCTTTGTTTGTCTTGTTTATTAAGTTGCACATATGAGTGAAATCATATGATATTCGTCTTATTTCATTTAGCACTACATTCTCTAGATCCATCCATGTTGTTGCAAATGGCAAGATCTCATTCTTTTTTATGGCTGAGTAATATTCCATTGTATATATTTACCACCTCTTCTTTATCCATTCATCTATCGATGGACACTTGGGCTGCTTCCATAATTTGGCTATTGTAAATAATGCTGCAATAAACATAAGGGTGCATATATCTTTTTCACTTAGTGTTTTCACTTTCTTTGGGTAAATGCCCAGTAATGGAATTACCGGATTATATGGTAGTTCTATTTTTAACTTTGGAGGAAATTCCATACTCTTTTGGCCACTCTGATGGGTGTGAGGTGATATCTCATGTGGTTTTGATTTGCATTTCCCTGATGAGTGATGTTGAGCATCTTTTCATGTGTTTGTTAACAATCTATATGTCTTCTTTGGAGAAATGTCTGTTTATGTTTTCTGACCATTTATAAATTGGATTATTTGTGTTTTTGGTGTATTGAGCTGTATAAGTACATGAAAGATTTTTAATATGTATTTTTTGAATGACTGAATAGGCACTTAACCATGTTCCAGATTATGTGTGAATTCCTTTACATACATCGTCGTACTGAATTCTCACAGCAAAAAATGAATCCACGTTTTTTGGGGGAACATCATCAAAAAGTTGACCTGTGAGCTGGACCCAGGCACTCAGAAGCTCCTCATGTTCTCCCCTGTTCTTGGAATATGAGTCCCACTTGCCTTTTCCCCTCCGAGAGGCTGTTTCAAGGACATAGCCTCGAGATAATAATGTGGCGTTGAGAACACCTGCATGTTATACATGACTAAACCCAGTTAAGGGCTCTTTATAAACTTTTAAGTTTCGGTGGGTAGGTGCAAAGATCCATTTGTCTTGCTGCTGCCCAAGACATGCCTTGTATATAAATTCTCTGTTTTTATTAAAATTGCCACCTATTGGGGCACCTGGGTGGCTTAGTCAGTTGGGGGACCAACTTTGGCTCAGGTCACAATCTCACAGCTCGTGAGTTTGAGCCCCGCCTAGGGCTCTGTGTTGACAGCTCGGAGCCTGGAGCCTGCTTCAGATTCTGTGTCTCCCTCTCTCTGTCCCTCCCCTGCTCATATACTGTCTCTGTTGCCCTCAAAAATAAACATTAAAAATTAAAAAAAAATTGCCACCTACCAACCTAATAAATACAATATTTATTAGTTTCAGCTTTACAACATTATTATAAAATGATCACAACCATATGACTAGTTATCATATAAAGTTATTACAATATTACTGACTATATTCCCTATACTGTACACCTCTTGCCAACCATCAGTTTCTTCTCTGTATTTATGAGACTGTTTCTGTTTTGTTTATTAGATTACACATGTGAATAAAATCATGTGTTTGTTTTTCTTTGATTTATTTAACTTAGCATTATATTCTCTGAGTCCATTCATGTTATTACAAATGGCAAGATCTCATTCCTTTTTTTGGGACTGAGTAATATTCCATTGTGTATATATAGCACATCCTCTTTCTTCATTCACTGTCAATGGACAATTAGGTTGTTTCCATATCTTGGCTATTGCAAACAATGCTGCACTAAACATAAGGGTGTATGTGTCTTCTCAAATTAGCATTTCATTTACCACTGATAAATATTCAGAAGTGCAATTGCTAAATTGTATGGTAGTTCCAATTTTTAAGTTTTTAATTCCAGTATAGTAACATTTAGTGTTATATTAGTTTCAGATGTATAATATAGTGATTCAGCAATTCCATTTATCATCTGGTGCTCATCAAGACAAGTGTACTTTTTAATCGCCATCATCTATTTAACCCATCCGCCCATCCACCTCCCCTCTGGCAACCATTAGCTTGTCCTCTCTAGTTAAGAGTCTGTTCCTTGGTTTGCCTTTTTTCCTTTGCTCATTTGTTTCATTTCTAAGTATCATATGACTTAATTTGCTTAGCATTATACTCTCTAGTTCCAACCATGTTGTTGCATATGGCAAGATTTTATTTTTAATGGCTAAATATTATTGTATATATATTTCATATCTTTATCCATTCATCTATTGATGGGAACTTGAGCTGCTTCCATATCTTGGCTATTGTAAATAATGCTGCTATAAACATTGGGGTATATATGTTCCTTTGGATTAGTGTTTTTGTATTTGTAGTGTCATTCCTAGATTGTAGGGTAGTTCTATTTGTAACTTTTTGAGGAACCTCCATACTGTTTTCCACAGTGGGTGCACCAGTTTGCATTTCCACCAGTGCAAGAGGGTTTCTTTGTCTCTACATCCTCACCAAGTGTTGTTTCTTGTGTTGTTGATTTTAGCCATTCAGCCATTCTGACAGATGTGAGGTGATATCTCATTGTGGTTTTGATTTGTGATGAGTGATGATAAACATCTTTTCATGTGTCTGTTGGCCATCTGGATGTCTTCTTTGGAGAAATGTCTATTCATATCTTCTGTCCACTTTTTAATTGGAATATTTGGTTTTTGGGTATTGAGTTTTTATGTGTTCTTTATGTATTTTGGATATCCAATATAGGAAAACCTAAATATATAAAGTAAATATTAATAGACATAAAGGGAATGGAAGATATCCATCACAGAAAAGGATGGACCTGGATTTTGTAAATAACTGGATAGATTCAAATTGCAATGCTGTGTAAGACCTTGTGTTAGATAGTCTTGCAACAAGCACCTGTGACTCTCTCAAGGCACTTCTCTGGCCTCAGGAGGAAGCTTGGACACTTATAAAGCAGGCTGAATGTGCCAGCAGAATGAACATCCCGGCAATCATCTCAGCCAATGATGGACATGAGTTGGAAGATAGCTTTCCTAACTTCTCTCCTGAGTAGGGGACAACTCTGTAGCCTGTGTAGCCTATTCTCAGCCATATTTTAGAAGTCTTTAGCAGGACTAAGTCCTAATTGCCTCCAGTAGTAACTAGCTTATCAACAAATCTTCTAGTGGCATCTTTCCCTTTCCTGTCTCACTCTCCTACTGGTATTTCTCGCGATCATCTCCAATATAAACTGCCTACCTTCAAATCCTTTCGGGATCTACTTCTGGGAAACCTTGACTAAAATATATGATCTATGATACACTAGAGTTTAGGAATAGTTAACATTTGTGTCCAAACAGATTTGCACAATTAAGTCACTGACATAAGTATGAAAGCTATGATGATAGGGGAAATTTTCCTGCTGACCTGCTCATCTGCCTTCTATACTGTGAGAAAGAATCTGCAAAGAGCAATGTGGTATGAAATGAATTGCAAACTGAAGGCTGTGTGTCCCTATATTCTTTGAGTAGCTTTGTGGAGTAGGTGGGTAGAAGAGGAATGATTACTAAACCCAGGTTTACCAAGTGCCAGTATCAGCTGGGCAGCTTACTTACAGATGGTTGGGCCTCACTGTTGTCTGAGAGGAGTTAACAGACAGTATCCTCCCAGGCTCCTGTGTTCTCATTTATTGGGCTGAGAGTGGGACATGAGAAGTAAAAAGCTCCAACTATGTTTAGGAAGAGTTTATCCCTTCAATGAATACTGATTGACCATGATGAAATGCCAGGTACAGTGTTAATTAAGATGCATGTTGCACTCAGGACACCTGGGTGGCTCAGTCAGTTAAGAGTCTGACTCTTGATCTCAGATCAGGTCATGATCTCACAGTTTGGGAGATTGAGCCCTGTGTTGGGCTCTGTGCTGACAGCTCAGAGCCTGCTTGGGATGCTCTCCCTTCTCTCCCTCGTCCCCCATCAAAATCAATCAATCAATCAATCAATCAATATTTTTTTAAATATATAATTTATTGTCAAATTAGTTTCCACACAACACCCAGTGCTCATCCCAACAGGTGCCTTCCTCAATGCCCATCACCCACTTTCCCCTCTTTCCCACCTCCCATCAACCCTCAGTTTGTTCTCAGTATTTAAGAGTCTCTTATGGTTTTCCTCCTCTCCTCTCTGTAACTTTTTTTACCCCCTTCCCCTACCCCTGGTCTTCTGTTGAGTTTCTCAGGATCCACATATGAGTGAAAACATATGGTATCTGTCTTTCTCTGCCTGACTTATTTCACTTAGCATAATACTCTCCAGTTCCATCCATGTTGCTACACATGGCCAGATTTCATTCTTTCTCATTGCCAAGTAGTATTCCATTGTATATATAAACCATATCTTCTTTATCCATTCATCAGTTGATGGACATTTAGGCTCTTTCCATAATTTGGCTATTGTTGAAAGTGCTGCTATAAACATTAGGGTACAGGTGCCCCTATGCATCAGCACTCCTTTATCCCTTGGGTAGATTTCTAGCAGTGTTATTTCTGGGCCATAGGGTAGATCTATTTTTAATTTTTTTGAGGAACCTCCACACTGTTTTCCAGAGTGGCTGCACCAGTTTGCATTCCCGCCAAGAGTGCAAGAGGGTTTCTGTTTCTCCACATCCTCTCCAGCATCTATAGCCACTCTGACATTCATGAGGTGGTGTCTCAGTGTGGTTTTGATTTGTATTTCCCTGATGAGGAGTGATGTTGAGCATCTTTTCATGTGCCTGTTGGCCATCTGCATGTCTTCTTTAGAGAAGTGTCTATTCATGTTTGCTGCCCATTTCCTCACTGAGTTATTTGTTTTTTGGATGTGACTTAGGTAAGTTCTTTACAAATTTTGGATACTTACCCTTCATCCGATATGTCATTTGCAAATATCTTCTCCCATTCCAAAGGTTGCCTTTTAGTTTTGTTGATTGTCTCCTTTGCAGTGCAGAAGCTTTTTATCTTCATGAGGTCCCAATAGTTCATTTTTGCTTTTAATTTCCCTTGCCTTTGGAGATGTGTCAAGTAAGAAATTGCTGTGGCTGAGGTCAGAGAGGTTTTTTCCTGCTTTCTCCTTTAGGGTTTTGATGGTTTCCTGTCTCACATTCAGGTCCTTTATCCATTCTAAGTTTATTTTTGTGAATGGTGTAAGAAAGTGGTCTAGTTTCATTCTTCTGCATGTTGCTGTCCAGTTCTCCCAGCACCATTTGTTAAAGAAACTGTCTTTTTTCCATTGGATATTCTTTCTTGCTTTGTCAAAGATTAGTTGGCCATACATTTGTGGGTCCAATTCTGAAGTCTCTATTATATTCCATTGGTCTATGTGCCTGTTTTTGTGCCAATACCATGCTATCTTGATTACAGCTTTGTAGTAGAAGCCAAAGTCTGGGATTGTGATGCCTCCTGCTTTGTTTTTTTTTTTTAATGTTACTCTGGCTATTCGGGGTCTTTTGTGGTTCCACACAAATTTTAGGATTGCTTGTTCTAGCTTCGAGAATAATGCGGGTGCAATTTTGATTGGGATTACATTGAATGTGTAGATAGCTTTGGGTAGTATTGACATTTTAACAATATTCTTTCTTCCAATCCATGAGCATGGAATGTTTTTCCATTTCTTTGTATCTTCAATTTCCTTCATAAGCTTTCTATAGTTTTCAACATATAGATCTTTTATATCTTTGGTTAGGTTTATTCCTAGGTATTTTATGATTCTTGGTGCAATTGTGAATGGGATCAATTTCATTATTTGTATTTCTGTTGCTTCATTATTGGTGTATAAAAATGCAACTTATTTCTGTATATAAATTTTGTATCCTGCGACTTGCTAAATTCACGTATAAATTCTAGCAGACTTTTGGTGGAGTCTATCTGGTTTTCCATGTATAGTATCATGTCATCTGTAAAAAGTGAAAGCTTGACTTCATCTTTGCTAATTTTGTTTTTTTTTTTTTATTTTTATTTTTTTTATTTATTTATTTATTTATTTATTTTATTTATATATGAAATTTATTGTCAAATTGGTTTCCATACAACACCCAGTGCTCATCCCAAAACGTGCCCTCCTCAGTACCCATCACCCACCCTCTCCTCCCTCCCACCCCCCTTCAACCCTTAGTTTGTTCTCAGTTCTCAACAGTCTCTTATGCTTTGGCTCTCTCCCACTCTAACCTCTTTTTTTTTTTTTTTGTTCCCCTCCCCCATGGGTTTCTCTTAAGTTTCTCAGGATCCACATAAGAGTGAAACCATATGGTATCTGTCTTTCTCTGTATGGCTTATTTCACTTAGCATCACACTCTCCAGTTCCATCCACGTTGCTACAAAAGGCCATATTTCATTTTTTCTCATTGCCACGTAGTACTCCATTGTGTATATAAACCACAATTTCTTTATCCATTCATCAGTTGATGGACATTGAGGCTCTTTCCATAATTTGGCTATTGTTGAGAGTGCTGCTATGAACATTGGGGTACAAATGCCCCTATGCATCAGTACTCCTGTGTCCCTTGGATAAATTCCTAGCAGTGCTATTGCTGGGTCATAGGGTAGGTCTATTTTTAATTTTCTGAGGAACCTCCACACTGCTTTCCAGAGCGGCTGCACCAATTTGCATTCCCACCAACAGTGCAAGAGGGTTCCCGTTTCTCCACATCCTCGCCAGCATCTATAGTCTCCTGATTTGTTCATTTTGGCCACTCTGACTGGCGTGAGGTGATACCTGAGTGTGGTTTTGATTTGTATTTCCCTGATAAGGAGCGACGCTGAACATCTTTTCATGTGCCTGTTGGCCATCCGGATGTCTTCTTTAGAGAAGTGTCTATTCATGTTTTCTGCCCATTTCTTCACTGGGTTATTTGCTTTTCGGGTGTGGAGTTTGGTGAGCTCTTTATAGATTTTGGATACTAGCCCTTTGTCCGATATGTCATTTGCAAATATCTTTTCCCATTCCGTTGGTTGCCTTTTAGTTTTGTTGGTTGTTTCCTTTGCTGTGCAGAAGCTTTTTATCTTCATAAGGTCCCAGGAATTCACTTTTGCTTTTAATTCCCTTGCCTTTGGGGATGTGTCGAGTAAGAGATTGCTACGGCTGAGGTCAGAGAGGTCTTTTCCTGCTTTCTCCTCTAAGGTTTTGATGGTTTCCTGTCTCACATTCAGGTCCTTTATCCATTTTGAGTTTATTTTTGTGAATGGTGTGAGAAAGTGGTCTAGTTTCAACCTTCTGCATGTTGCTGTCCAGTTCTCCCAGCACCATTTGTTAAAGAGACTGTCTTTTTTCCATTGGATGTTCTTTCCTGCTTTGTCAAAGATGAGTTGGCCGTACGTTTGTGGGTCTAGTTCCGGGGTTTCTATTCTATTCCATTGGTCTATGTGTCTGTTTTGGTGCCAATACCATGCTGTCTTGATGATGACAGCTTTGTAGTAGAGGCTAAAGTCTGGGATTGTGATGCCTCCTGCTTTGGTCTTCTTCTTCAAAATTACTTTGGCTATTCGGGGCCTTTTGTGGTTCCATATGAATTTTAGGATTGCTTGTTCTAGTTTCGAGAAGAATGCTGGTGCAATTTTGATTGGGATTGCATTGAATGTGTAGATAGCTTTGGGTAGTATTGACATTTTGACAATATTTATTCTTCCAATCCATGAGCAGGGAATGTCTTTCCATTTCTTTAAATCTTCTTCAATGACCTTCATAAGCTTTCTATAGTTTTCAGCATACAGATCCTTTACATCTTTGGTTAGATTTATTCCTAGGTATTTTATGCTTCTTGGTGCAATTGTGAATGGGATCAGTTTCTTTATTTGTCTTTCTGTTGCTTCATTGTTAGTGTATAAGAATGCAACTGATTTCTGTACATTGATTTTGTATCCTGCAACTTTGCTGAATTCATGTATCAGTTCTAGCAGACTTTTGGTGGAGTCTATCGGATTTTCCATGTATAATATCATGTCATCTGCAAAGAGCGAAAGCTTGACTTCATCTTTGCCAATTTTGACGCCTTTGATTTCCTTTTGTTGTCTGATTGCTGATGCTAGAACTTCCAGCACTATGTTAAACAACAGCGGTGAGAGTGGGCATCCCTGTCGTGTTCCTGATCTCAGGGAAAAAGCTCTCAGTTTTTCCCCGTTGAGGATGATGTTAGCTGTGGGCTTTTCATAAATGGCTTTTATGATCTTTAAGTATGTTCCTTCTATCCCGACTTTCTCAAGAGTTTTTATTAAGAAAGGGTGCTGGATTTTATCAAAGGCCTTTTCTGCATCGATTGACAGGATCGTATGGTTCTTCTCTTTTTTTTTTGTTAATGTGATGTATCACGTTGATTGATTTGCGAATGTTGAACCAGCCCTGCATCCCAGGAATGAATCCCACTTGATCATGGTGAATAATTCTTTTTATATGCCGTTGAATTCGATTTGCTAGTATCTTATTGAGAATTTTGGCATCCATATTCATCAGGGATATTGGCCTGTAGTTCTCTTTTTTTACTGGGTCTCTGTCTGGTTTAGGAATCAAAGTAATACTGGCTTCATAGAATGAGTCTGGAAGTTTTCCTTCCCTTTCTATTTCTTGGAATAGCTTGAGAAGGATAGGTATTATCTCTGCTTTAAACGTCTGGTAGAACTCCCCTGGGAAGCCATCTGGTCCTGGACTCTTATTTGTTGGGAGATTTTTGATAACCGATTCAATTTCTTCGCTGGTGATGGGTCTGTTCAAGCTTTCTATTTCCTCCTGATTGAGTTTTGGAAGAGTGTGGGTGTTCAGGAATTTGTCCATTTCTTCCAGGTTGTCCAATTTGTTGGCATATAATTTTTCATAGTATTCCCTGATAATTGTTTGTATCTCTGAGGGATTGGTTGTAATAATTCCATTTTCATTCATGATTTTATCTATTTGGGTCATCTCCCTTTTCTTTTTGAGAAGCCTGGCTAGAGGTTTCTCAATTTTGTTTATTTTTTCAAAAAACCAACTCTTGGTTTCGTTGATCTGCTCTACAGTTTTTTTAGATTCTATATTGTTTATTTCTGCTCTGATCTTTATGATTTCTCTTCTTCTGCTGGGTTTAGGCTGCCTTTGCTGTTCTGCTTCTAGTTCCTTTAGGTGTGCTGTTAGATTTTGTATTTGGGATTTTTCTTGTTTCTTGAGATAGGCCTGGATTGCAATGTATTTTCCTCTCAGGACTGCCTTTGCTGCGTCCCAAAGCGTTTGGATTGTTGTATTTTCATTTTCGTTTGTTTCCATATATTTTTTAATTTCTTCTCTAATTGCCTGGTTGACCCACTCATTCGTTAGTAGGGTGTTCTTTAACCTCCATGCTTTTGGAGGTTTTCCAGACTTTTTTCTGTGGTTGATTTCAAGCTTCATAGCATTGTGGTCTGAAAGTATGCATGGTATGATTTCAATTCTTGTATACTTATGAAGGGCTGTTTTGTGACCCAGTATATGATCTATCTTGGAGAATGTTCCATGTGCACTCGAGAAGAAAGTATATTCTGTTGCTTTGGGATGCAGAGTTCTAAATATATCTGTCAAGTCCATCTGATCCAATGTCTCATTCAGGGCCCTTGTTTCTTTATTGACCGTGCGTCTAGATGATCTATCCATTTCTGTAAGTGGGGTGTTAAAGTCCCCTGCAATTACCACATTCTTATCAATAAGGTTGCTTATGTTTGTGAGTAATTGTTTTATATATTTGGGCGCTCCGGTATTCGGCGCATAGACATTTATAATTGTTAGCTCTTCCTGGTGGATAGACCCTGTCACTATTATATAATGCCCTTCTTCATCTCTTGTTACAGCCTTTAATTTAAAGTCTAGTTTGTCTGATATAAGGATGGCTACTCCAGCTTTCTTTTGGCTTCCAGTAGCATGATAAATAGATCTCCATCCCCTCACTCTCAATCTAAAGGTGTCCTCAGGTCTAAAATGAGTCTCTTGTAGACAGCAAATAGATGAGTCTTGTTTTTTTATCCATTCTGATACCCTATGTCTTTTGGTTGGCGCATTTAATCCATTTACATTCAGTGTTATTATAGAAAGATATGGGTTTAGAGTCATTGTGATGTCTGTATGTTTTATGCTTGTAGTGATGTCTCTGGTACTTTGTCTCACAGGGTCCCCCTTAGGATCTCTTGTAGGGCTGGTTTAGTGGTGACAAATTCCTTCAGTTTTTGTTTGTTTGGGAAGACCTTTATCTCTCCTTCTATTCTAAATGACAGACTTGCTGGATAAAGGATTCTCGGCTGCATATTTTTTCTGTCTAGCACACTGAAAATCTCATGCCAATTCTTTCTGGCCTGCCAAGTTTCAAAAGAGAGATCAGTCACGAGTCTTATAGGTCTCCCTTTATATGTGAGGGCACGTTTACCCCTTGCTGCTTTCAGAATTTTCTCTTTATCCTTGTATTTTGCCAGTTTCACTATGATATGTCGTGCCGAAGATTGATTCAAGTTACGTCTGAAGGGAGTTCTCTGTGCCTCTTGGATTTCAATGCCTTTTTCCTTCCCCACTTCAGGGAAGTTCTCAGCTATTATTTCTTCAAGTACCCCTTCAGCACCTTTCCCTCTCTCTTCCTCCTCTGGGATACCAATGATGCGTATATTATTTCTTTTTAGTGTATCACTTAGTTCTCTAATTTTCCCCTCATATTCCTGGATTTTTTTATCTCTCTTTTTCTCAGCTTCCTCTTTTTCCATAACTTTATCTTCTAGTTCACCTATTCTCTCCTCTGCCTCTTCAATCCGTGCCGTGGTGGTTTCCATTTTGTTATGCATTTCGTTTAAAGCGTTTTTCAGCTCCTCGTGACTGTTCCTTAGTCCCTTGATCTCTGTAGCAAGAGATTCTCTGCTGTCAGCTATACTGTTTTCAAGCCCAGCGATTAATTTGATGACTATTATTCTAAATTCACTTTCTGTTATATTATTTAAATCCTTTTTGATCAGCTCATTAGCTGTTGTTATTTCCTGGAGATTCTTCTGAGGGGAATTCTTCCGCTTGGTCATTTTGGATAGTCCCTGGCATGGTGAGGACCTGCAGGGCACTTCCCCTGTGCTGTGGTGTATAACTGGAGTTGGTGGGCGGAGCCGCAGTCAGACCTGATGTCTGTCCCGAGCCCACCGCTGGGGCCACAGTCAGACTGGTGCGTGCCTTCTCTTCCCCTCTCCTAGGGGCGGGATTCACTGTGGGGTGGGGTGGTCTGTCTGGGCTACTTGCACATTGCCAGGCTTGTGATGCTGGGGATCTGGCGTCTTAGCTGGGGTGGGTAGGCAAGGTGCACAGGGGCAGGAGGGGCAGGCTTAGCTTGCTTCTCCTTAGGTGATCCACTTCAGGAGGGGCCCTGTGGCAGCAGGAGGGAGTCAGATCCGCTGCCGGAGGTTTGGCTCCGCAGAAGCGCAGAGTTGGGTGTTTGCGCGGAGCGAGCAAGTTCCCTGGCAGGAACTGCTTCTCTTTGGGATTTTGGCTGGGGGATGGGCGGGGGAGATGGCGCTGGCGAGCGCCTTTGTTCCCCACCAAACTGAGCTCTGTCGTCCGGGGGCTCAGCAGCTCTCCTTCCCTTTGTCCTCTAGCCTTCCCGCTTTCTGAGCAGAGCTGTTAGCTTATGACCTCCCAGACGCTAAGTCGCGCTTGCTGTCGGAACACAGTCCGTCAGGCCCCTCCGCTTTTTGCAAGCCAGACTCAGGGGCTCTGCTTGGCCGGCGAGCCGCCCCTCCGCCCCGGCTCCCTCCCGCCAGTCCGTGGAGCGCGCACTGCCTCGCCGCCCTTCCTACCCTCTTCCGTGGGCCTCTCGTCTGCGCTTGGCTCCGGCGACTCCGTTCTGCTAATCCTCTGGCGGTTTTCTGGGTTATTTAGGCAGGTGTAGGTGGAATCTAAGTGATCAGCAGGACGCGCGGTGAGCCCAGCGTCCTCCTACGCCGCCATCTTCCCTACCTCCATCTTTGCTAATTTTGATGCCTTTGATTTCCTTTTGTTGTCTGATGGCTGATGCTAGAACTTCCAACACTATGTTAAACAACAGCGGTGAGAGTGGACATCCCTGTCGTGTTCCTGATCTCAGGGGGAAAGCTCTCAGTTTTCCCTCATTGAGGATGATGTTAGCTGTGGGCTTTTCATAAATGGTTTTTATGAAGTTTAAGTATGTTCCTTTTATCCCAACTTTCTCGAGGGTTTTATCAAGAAAGGATGCTGAATTTTGTCAAATGCTTTTTCTGCATCGATGCAGACTGGGTGACTCAGTCGATTAAACATCTGACTTCAGCTCAGGTCATGATCTCATGGTTTGTGAGTTTGAGCCCCGCATCAGGCTCCCTGCTGTCAGCACTGAGCTGGCTTTGGAACCTCTGTCTCCTCTCTCTGCACCCCCCGCTCCTGTTGTGCTTTCTCTCTCTCAGAAATAAATATTAAAAAAAAAAAAAAGATGCATGTTGCACTAACACCACTTTAGAAAATAAACTCATGAGAAGAATTAAGTTCAAATATGACAAGACTAGAAAATTTCCAAACTCAACCACTTATTTTCTAGCATCCTTTTGTAGGACATTATTCAGAAGAACTTTAGATGGCTAAGGTCATTCTACACATAGTAATGAAGACAATTTTATTGTTACTAATAAATGGTATAAATGTATATATTCAAGAAGTTAGATATTCTTTTTATTCAAAACCTATCAGTCCATGAAACTATTTTGTAAAGACCAGATATATATATATATATATATATATATATATATATATATATATGTATATCTATATATGACAATTAAACTTTATTTGTCAAATCTCTATTGGTCCCTATAATAATTTGTCATTATTTATCTTCCTACTTAATTCTCTAGTATAAAAAACTTGTGGCTAAGTAACTAAAATTCTAAACCATGTTTTTTTTCAACTATGGCATATATGGTTTAGTAATATTGTATCTATCATAGTACATCAATTTTATGTACAGACTATTGCTTCTTTTTTTTTTTTTTTAATTTTTTTTTTTTCAACGTTTATTTATTTTTGGGACAGAGAGAGACAGAGCATGAACAGGGGAGGGGCAGAGAGAGAGGGAGACACAGAATCAGAAACAGGCTCCAGGCTCTGAGCCATCAGCCCAGAGCCCGACGCGGGGCTCGAACTCACAGACGGTGAGATCGTGACCTGGCTGAAGTCGGACGCTTAACCGACTGCGCCACCCAGGCGCCCCCAGACTATTGCTTCTTAAGCGTATTTTATCATCTTAGATTTCTTAAAAAAATTTTTTTAATGTTTACTTTTGAGAGAGAGAGAGAGAGAGGAAGAGAAAGAGAGAGAAGAGAAGGAGATAGAGTGTGAACAGCAAAGGAGCAGAGAGAGAGAGAGAGGGAGACACAGAATCTGAAGCAGTCTCCAAGCTCTGAGCTGTCAGCACAGAGTCTAAAACGGGGCTCAAACTCATGAACCATGAGATCATGACCTGAGGTGAAGTCGGTCACTTAACCGACTGAGCCACCCAGGCTCCCCTTAGATTTCTTATTGTAAGAAGATGTTTGCTTAATTTGAAGAAATTAGCTTTTCTCTCCAAAATGTACTTCTTTATTACCTGAAAATGTATGTTTTTAACATGACATTTCTTTTATTATAGAAATATAAATTAAAGCACAGATTTCATAAGTATATAATTAAAATCATCTTTAAAAATATATATAGTTTTTCTAATAGAAACTCAGTCCACTACCAAGGCATTATATCTTTTCCATATTAAATATCATGAGGTGCATTATTGAATTCCATGCTAGATTTTCAATGGGCTGATACACAGCCATCATATTTTGTGTCTTGTATCTCATATATATATATATATATACACACACACACACACACATACATATACATATATACATATGTATACATATATATGTATGTATGTATATACATACATACACATATATACATATGTATACATATATATGTATATATATACATAATACATATATACATACAAACATAAAATATGTATTTATATAAATATAACATGGACATATATATAACAGTATATAATATATAAAACATGTAAATATATAATATATATGTTATATACAATATGTATATAAAATACATGTTACACATTTCACATTTATTGTATATAATATGTATCATGTTTATATATCATGTCATACATTTATATGTTGTATTCACATACATATATTTATAACTTTATTTTAGTTCTTTTACTTTCTCTTTCTAGTGTTCATTCTTTAAAAGTCCTCTCCCTCCTCATCTCACCTGTGTCTCCAGGGTAGGCATGGTTTATTTATGGGTTTGACTCTTTTAGTCACCATTTGTAGGGCTGATGTGATCTGGAATGTGTTATATCAGTCTATTTAGGTAGTAATCAGATTGCATCCTTCTGGGGAAGGTCAGTTGGTGCTCAGTGGAGAAGATACAGGTAATGTGTAAGAGCTAGCAGTAGCCCACGTTCTTATTTCTATTCTGAAATGCAATTTACTCTAGTTATAGGTAAGTTACTTCAGCTTTACTTGAAAGTGCACAGCTGCTTGATAATAGTTGATGGCCGATAACTGAGTTGTTTCTAGTTTTGCCACTAGATTTGACTTTGGGCAGGAAACTGAAAGACATCTCTCTATTTTGTCTTGTCAGTGTGAGAAATGAGAATAATAATGCTGCCCACTTTACAAGGGAAGACTTAATGAATTTTACTTTTGTAAAGCATTGTGAGATCCTGAGGCAAGGGGTGCTGGGAGAGTTTGGGCAGCTGTAGAAATAGAAAAGTACCCTTTATTTTTGGTATTTCAAATGTATTCTCTCAGCACGACAGCAATAACACTATCAGCTTTTAAATTATTGTTAATAATAAGAAGTAGATGGGGCACCTGGGTGGCTCAGTAGGTTGAGCATCTGGCTCTTGATTTTGACTCAGGTCATGATCTCAGGGTTGTGGGATCAAGCCCCACCTTGGGTTCCATACTGAGTGTGGAACCTGCTTAAGATTTTCTCTCCCTCTCCCACTGCCACTGCATCTCCCCAGCTTGTTCACTCTATATAAAAAAATAAATAAATAAGAAGTGGAATTTAGTAGGAAGAAACTGGAAGCAGTCTTGAAATATTTTTCATATTTACCCAAGACCTGAGTTTTCTGTATACCTATGTGATTCTAGAAAATTAGTTATCTTGGTTATTGCTTATAAAATAAAAACAAAATAAAGCTTGGAAATATCTGTTTTATTTCTAACAAGGCAAGTATCAATACACAAAATTCTACAGTTCAGACAAGGCCAGCATTAGAGGAAAGAGAATGATGATGGTGAAATGGACATTCATTCTGGAAGACCTCCTTAAGGATGTGGATTATAACACAGATAGTAGCATACTATTAATTTCTGTAATAAATTATGTATTAAGAATTATGGAATGAATTTGTGTAACAAATTATATAATAAGAGATATGATGGTTTTATTCATGTAGTAAGACTGTCAAGCTAAACTCACCTTATGCCATGGAAACACATAGAGAACAACCATCTTAGTGTAAATAACTCAGAAAATGACCCAAAGATTCAAGGGCACCGGGGTAGCTCAGTTGGTTAAGTGTCTGGCTCTTAATTTTGGCTCAGGACATGATCTCATGGTTTTTGAGTTTGAGGCCCGCATTGGGCTCTGTGCTGACAGCACTGAGCCTGCTTGGGATTCTCTCTCTGTTTCTCCCATGCTCATTCTCTCTCTGTCTTTCAAGTAAATAAACCTAAAAAATTTTTAAAAAAGAAAGAAAATGGCTTAAAGACTAGCAGAACAGACTAAGATTAACATAGAGAAGAGGTCATATTGAAGATAGGAAGAGGGGCAGAGATGCAGTCAGGAACCAAGCTGACCTATGAGATTGTCCACAGGAGGGAGGGTTACTGCAAAATGGGAGAAAGGAGAGGAGCAGACCTCATGCTGGGAACCCCAGGCATGGGGGCCTGCACTGGCAAGACAAATCCCCAAAATATTTGGCTTTGAAAACCAGAGGGGCTTAATTTTGCAAGTTTTTGCAGTCAGTGGGGCTTAACACTTGGAACTTTAAAAAACAGCAGCTTGGCTGTGGGAGAGCCAGAGGGTGATATAGGAAACTGAATTCCTCCCTTAAAGAGACAGTACAACAGCCCCACTGAGATGTAGCATAGAAGCAGCAGTTTGAAAAATGCCTGAGGTTGGGGCGCCTGGGTGGCGCAGTCGGTTAAGCGTCTGACTTCAGCCAGGTCACGATCTCGCGGTCCGTGAGTTCGAGCCCCACGTTGGGCTCTGGGCGGATGGCTCAGATCCTGGAGCCTGTTTCCGATTCTGTGTCTCCCTCTCTCTCTGCCCCTCCCCCGTTCATGCTCTGTCTCTCTCTGTCCCAAAAATAAATAAACGTTGAAAAAAAAAATTAAAAAAAAAAGAAAAAAGAAAAATGCCTGAGGTAAATAGGAAGATTTATTTTACTAATCTCAGAATGTGTGCTGAAGGGGTGGGGATCTTTAGGAGATTTCTACAAGAACAAAAGATCTGGTGGGTGCCATTTCTCTTCCCTGCCCCCCCCCCCCAGATACACTGACATCTGTGGGAACCAGTGTAGTGTGAAGACTCTCCTTTTAGCTTGCTAACGGCATGCCCCACACCTATGCTTTTCTGTGATCCACCCCTCTCCAACCTGTCCTAAATTGAAGTCCATCCAAAGCAGTGCCAGAAGCATGACATTGTGTAAGCAGGACCAACAGAGGCTAGCCCCACTCTAAAGTGACTCCTGTCCCTTTAGAGAGGAGATAAGAGGAGAATATAAGCACACACAGCAGGGCTGGGTGCAGACAGCTGGTCTGACTACAAGCCCCACCCACCAATGAAAGCCTCTTAGGGACAACACAGGAAAGGGCCTTGCATTTTGGTGTGACAGCAGCTCTAGAAAACATCTAGTCTGACCCAGCTTAAGACCAAGGTGGCCCTAGACTGGCCCATTAACAACATGTGGACCAAACCCTACCCACAAGAGGCAAAGTGTAGACAGCTGAACTGAAGGCAAACATAGCTCAGTGACAGCAGTGGGGTTGTAACACCTGGAGGACAGAGTAATGGAAAGCAATCAAGCTGAACAGCAGAAAGAAAAAAATCATAATAAAAAATGAGGGGCACCTGGGTGGCTCAGTTCGTTACCATCCAACTCAGATCTCAGCTCAGGTATTGATCTCAGGGTTGTGAGTTTGAGTCCTACTCTGGGCTCCATGTTGTGCATGAAGCCTACTTAAAAAATCTTAAAAAAAAAAAAAAAAAAGAAAAAGAAAATAGACATAGGGAACCAGTGACACTACCAGGTATAGTAACATTCACATTATAGGGATCCCAGAAGGCAAAGAGAGACCAAAGGGGGCAGAAAATTTGTTTGAAGAAATAATAGCTAAAAACTTCTTGACTCTGGGGAAGGAAACATATCCAGATCTAGGAGGCACAGAGTCCTCCCAACAAAATCAACCCAAGGAGGTCTACACCAAGGCACATAGTAATTAAATTAGCAAAAAGTAGTGACAAAGAGAGAATTTCAAAAGCAGCAACAGAAAGGAATAACAGTTACGTACAAGGGAAACCCCATAAGGTTACCAGCTGATTTTTTGGCAGAAATATTACAGGCTGGAAAGGAGTGGCATGATTCATTCAGAGTGCTGAAAGAAAAAAAAAAACAACAACCCTGCAACCAAGGGTACTCTATACAGCAAGGCTATCTCTTCAGAAAGAGAGATAGAGTTACCCAGACAAAAGTTAAAGGATCTCATCACCACTAAACCAGCCCTATAGGAAATGTTACAGGGGATTCTTTGCATAGAAAGAAAACACCATAAGCAGGAGTAAGAAAAGTAGGAAGTGCAAAAGCAGTGAAATTAAGTATATCTATAAAAATCAAAAGATTTACAAAATAAAAAGATGTACACTATGCTGTTATATACTGAAAACCTTAGGAGGGTGGGATAGGAGTACAATTTTAGTGCTTTTAGAATAGGCTCAAACTTAAGCAACTGTCAACTTAATATAGACTGTTATATGTATAAGATGTTATATATATAAAAATAATGGTAACCACAAATAAAAACCCAGTAATAAATTTTATTCTTTCTCATTTTCAAGTAGTATTCCATTGTATATATAAACCACATCTTCTTTATCCATTCATCAGTTGATGGACATTTGGCTCTCTCCATAATTTGGCTATTGTTGATAACACTGCTATAAAGATTGGGGTGCATGTGCCCCTTCAAATCTGCATTTTTGTATCCTTTGGATAAATGCCTCGTATTGAGTTGCTGGGTCATAGGGCAATTTTTTGAGAAACCTCCATAACTATTGTTTTTTCCCCCCATTCTCACCATTTTTATTCAACATAGTACTGGAAGTCCTAGTGACAGACATCAGACAACAAAAAGAAATAATAGGCATCCAAATTGGTCAGGCAGAAGTAAAACTCTCACTATTTGCAGATGACATGATACTATATATAGAAAACCCTAAAGACTCCACCAAAAAACTACTAGAAGTAGTAAATTCAGTAAAATCTCAGAATACCCAATCAATATAAAGAAATCCATTGCATTTCTATACCCTAATAAGGTGGCAGAAAGAGAAATTAAGGAAACAATCTCATTTACAATTGTACCCAAAATATTAAAATACCTAGGAATAAACTTATCTAAGGAGGTGAAATACCTGTACTCTGAAAAGTATTGATGAAAGGAATCAAAGGTGACATAAACAAATGGGAAGATATTCCATGCTGATGGACTGGGAGAACAAATATTGTTACAATGTCCATACTACACAAAGCAATCTACAGATATAGTGCAATCCCTATCAAAATACCAACTTTCTTTTTAATTTTTTTTAACAGAACTAGAAAAAATAATCCTACAATTTGTATGGAGCCACAAAAGATCCCAAATAGGCAAAGCAACCTTAAAAAAGAAGAACAAAACAGGAAGTATCACAATCCCAGATTTCAAGATGTACTACAAAGCTGTAGTAATCAAAACAGTATGGAACTGGCATACTGGCACAAAAATAGACACACAGATCAATGGAACAGAATACAGAGACTTAAACCAGAATTAAACCCAGACCTATATGGTCAATTAATCTATAACAAAGCAAGAACATGCAATGGGAAAAAAAGTCTCTTCAATGAACCGTGTTGGGAAAACTGGACAGCTACATGCAAAAGAATGAAACTGAACCACTTTCTTACACCATTCACAAAAATAAACTCAAAATGGATTAAAGTCATAAATGTGAGACCTGAAACTGTAACAATGCTACAAGAGAGCACAGGCAGCAATTTCTTTGACATTGGCTGAAGGAATATTTTTCTAGATATGTTTCCTAAGGCAAGGGAAACAAAAGTCAAAATAAACTTTTAGGACTACATCAAAATAAAAAGCTTCTGCACAGCAAAGGAAAAAAAAATCAGCAAAACAAAAAGACAACTAATGAATGGGACAAGATATTTGTAAATGATACATCCAATAAGGGGTTAGTATCCAAAATATATGACGAACTTCTACAACTCAAACCAAACGCCACCCCCAAAATAATCCAATTAACAAATGGTCAGAAAATATGAACAGACATTTCTCCAAAGTAGACATATAGATTGTTAACAGATACATGAAAAGATACTTAACGTCACTTATCATCAGAGAAAAGCAAATCAAAATCGCAATGAGATATCACCTTACACCTGTCAGAATGACTAAAGTTAAAAACTCAAGAAATAACAAGTGTTGGAAAAGATGTAGAGAAAAGGGAACCTTCATGCACTATTGGTGGATATGCAAACTGGTGCAGCCCCTGTGAAAAACAGTATGGAGGTTTCTCAAGAAATTAAAAATAGAACTACCATATGATCCAGTAATTTCACTACTGAGTATTCACCCAAAGAAAATAAAAACACTACATGAAAAAGATATATGCACCCCTATGATTATTGCATAATTATTTATGATAGTGAAAATATTGAAGCTTTGTCCATAAATAGATTAATGGATACAGAAGATGTGGTGTATATATAAACAATGGAATATTACTTAGCCATAAAAAGGAATGAAATCTTGGTATTTGCAACAACATGGATAAACCTAGAGTCTATAATGTTGAGTGAAATCAGTCACAGAAAGACAAATACCAACCATATGATTTCATCCACATGTAGAATTTATGAAATAAGACAAAGAAATAAATAAAAGCGAGACAAAAAACCAGATCTGGGGCACCTGGGTGGTCCAGTCAGTTGGGTGTCCAACTCTTGATTTCAGTTCAAGCCATGATCCTAGGGTCGTGTAATTCTCTCTCTCTCTCTCTCTCTCTCTCTCTCTCTCCCTCTGCCCTACTCTCTCTCTCCAAACAAACAAACAAACAAAAAAACCCAAACCACAGACTCTTATATATAGAGAACAAACTGGTGATTACCAGAAGAGAGATGGGTGGCTGGAAGGGTGAAATTGGTGAAGATTAAGAGTGCACCTACCATGATAAGCACTGAATTTTGTATAGAATTGTTAAATCGCCATATTTTACACCTGAAACTAATAGAACACTATACATTAATTACATTGGAATTAAAAAAAATTTATAAAAGACTGCCACTATTTGTCTAGCGACATGTGTTATTCCCATTATGATTCTTGGTAAGTCTTTCTATATCTCTGTTTATACTCCTGATCAGACCAGAATGGATATGCTAATATAATTCAGACTCCGCCCTACAAATGGCAAGTGGTGCGAGCCAGGATGAGCTAGATATCTTCTCTGCAGTAGCCCCCTCTCTGGTTTCCCTTCCACTAGTCTTTTCTTAGTCTCTTTGATCCTCCTTGCTGCTATCAGCACATTTTCCTCCTAGACACAAATCTGTGTCTAGCTCATGCTTGCAAACATCTCAACCCCCAGCTGTTGCCCACGCGAGTAATTCCAAATTCCTTTGTCAGGCATATCAGAACATTTATAATTTGGTCTCAGCCTTGTTCACACCTTTTCTTCCTGGCCACTATTATCCTATGCCCCTACATTTTAGCTTCAGTTCATTTTTAAGCATTTCTTGAAACAGCAATGGCCTTCACTCTGGCTTTATCCAAATTGTTCCTTCAGCCTGAAAATGTTCTTTGCCCATTACCATCTTACAAATGCTCGTGCTTCTCTAACCCTCGCAAAGGCTGTGGAGCCTTCTGATATCCCTCACAAATGCTTACAATGCTCATGTAGGCTTCTCTGGATCATCTCTCCCTCCTTGCAAATGGTTCATGATTCCATCTGGCATTCTTAGCCCTCTGTGCACATTGCCTCTCCAGTACTCACAGAATAAAAGTTATATGTGGTTTCCTGAGGGTAATCTTGGCGTTTGTACTTAATGAGTGAATGAATTGTATTTCAGGTTTGCAGTTTATAGGCATGCCGTTAAGCCTTGTGGGAGATGAAACTCCTAAAACTGAGTTTGTGTGAACTTTGTTTTAGGTGATGGCTTTATAAAAGATACAGGGTTCTCATAAGGTCCTTCTACCACACTCAGAGGCTCATTGGGATCAAGTTTCACAGATCCCATGCAAGGCATTTTATGTTAAGGCAAGTCTCTGGTCAAGAGATGATCAACACCTGTAATCATGGGATGTTAGAGCTGGAAGGGATCTTATAGAAATCACCAGTTGAATGTCAACTAATCAAATGGGGAAATTGAGGTTAGAAAAGTTTGAGCAAAGCTCCAGGTAACACAACAAGCTAGTATCAGAACTAAAATTGGAACCTGAAATACCTTCCCACTTCCCAATACCAGGTTATTCACTGCTCTTTATATCCAGCCCTATACTTTCTTTGCTGCTCAATAAGCATAGGGGTGGCAAGAAAAGGGGATGGACACATTACATTTCTCTTCAAGTGCAAATAATTGGACATGGGAGGAAAATTGACTAAGATATATTTTTCCAAACTGAGGGTCTTAATTACTGTAGCCTGACTCATTTCCTACCTCTACTTGGTGAGCCACTCTGATCACCTACTTAGTTCAAGTGAGTGCTTGGGGAGAACCAGAGTCTTTGTCCTACACCTCTTTTGGCCCTCAGATTCTTACATGTGTCTGCTATGGTTTTGCCTTTTCTGCATTCCAAACTACTCCTTGTTCCCCTAACGTTTAGGCATCACAAAATCAAGTATTTAATGTGCTTTTTCTAATGTTTACTCAGGAAAGGTCATTGCATTATAGCTTTAAGGAGGAAAGATGCAAAGGAAATCACATAATCTATAATAAGCACAACCTGTGTAACTTTCACACTGGGTATTCATGCACAAATATTTATATGTACAGATATTTTTAAAAAGAAGCATTTTCCATGCCAGCAAATGGGTAAATGGAGTATGAAATAAAACCCAGGAGGAGGTGTTGGTGATCTAGATGAGCTCTAAAGACATTTCCAGGGAAAAATTCTGTGATTGTTTCAAGTGATGGAATCTAGTGAAAAAAATCCTAAGTTTTCACCACAGCTGTTTGATTGTTTCTCCTTGTAGGTAAATAGGAAATAAAAACTAAGCAAACCTCATTTAACTGTTATTTTGAGTGCATGGGATTTTGGTGCCCATCAATTTGTGCATGACAGCACCAGTCATGCTCTCTCACATTTCTTGTAAATATACCCAGTGGTTATTTGTTAGCATTTTATAAAAGCCTTCAGTGAGAAGCTTGCCCTTTGGTCTCTGCCATAGGGAAATCCCCACAGCACACCTCATGCGGTGAAAACATGTATAACACCTGCTGTGATCCTAGCTTCTCTGCCTTGGGAATGTATATTCTGGTGTCCAAAGAGTTTCATAGCTTAATTTATTTTAATGATAAGATAAATGGTGCAAAATATATAATAATTATGATTAAACATAGCTACTATGTACAAACTGGCTAATAGGTATTTGAAGGGTTCAAAAGAAAAATAGAAAAAAAGTCAACTATAAAGATATAAAATAGTCCCATAATTTACACAAAATCACAAATTCGATAAATGTTTATAGAAATTGGAAATGTCATATTGAAATGCTCTTTAAAGGTTTAATAATAGCCCTATAAAAGAACACACATGGGAATGGTAAAAAAAAAATTTAAATTCCAGAGATTAGGAGAGACTGGTTCAAGATGGTGACATCCTAAACTTACTTCCTTATAGAAACATACCAAATCTATAGAAACATATGGAATAATTTCCTATGAAATAAATCCAGAAACTAGCTGAGTAATTCCTACACATCAGGCAGATAGGTAAAAAAAAATCCACATTGAAATAGGTAAGAGGGGCTGAGACACAATCTCACTATAAACCCATCCCGTGGTGTGACAACATACAATTGGTAGGGAATGCATGGCTCTCAGCTTGTCCCTGAGAAGGGAAGTGTTTGGACCTACATCTGGGGTCCAAACTTTTAAGACTTCTACCTGAGAGGTGGGCCCCTGAAGCATTTAGCTCTGAAAGTCAGTAGGGCTTATATATTCACAAGACCCACAAGATCATCACAAACCAAAATACAGTTCTTAACAGCCTTGTGAGGAGTTGCTGTGGCTATTGACTCAGGCTTAGTGAAGAGGCAACAGACTGAAATGCAGTCTGAAAGACAGCAGACGGAAAATCTTTCCACAAAAGAGGCCTATTTGCTTATCTTTAAAGTTCTGGTCTGAGTGGCAGTCTCCTAATTTAACATAGATCTAGGAGTTGATTGCAATACTCTCCAGAGACTGGGGGTCCAGTGGGTGCCATCTTTGTACTCTCCTTTTGCCTTGCCCCAGACTTCTGGTATCTCTTGGAAAGGCACTTGTGTACATGTCTAACTCCCCAGCTTTTGTGGCTGCCACCCAGGGAACACATTCCGTGATCACCTGGCTCTGGTGGCCAAGGGCTTATATTCATGAGTTCCATAGGACTGTAACAGAGAAACAGTTCTTAAACAGTTATCCCACCAGGGCACAACACAAAGACAACAGACAAACTCTCAGTCTTTCCATAAAAGAGGCATATTTGTAGATCTTAAAACTTGTGGCCTGAGGGATACACTTCTTTTTAAAAAAAATTTTTTTAACGTTTATTTACTTTTGCGAGACAGAGAGAGATAGATCGTGAGCAGGAGAGGGGCAGAGAGAGAGGGAGACACAGAATTGAAGCAGGCTTCAGGGTCCGAGCTGTCAGCACAGAGCCCCACGTGGGGCTCAAACTCACAAACCGCAAGTTCATGACCTGAGCTGAAGTTGGACGCTTAACCGACTGAGTCACCCAGGTGCCCCCTGAGGGATATACTTCTAATTTAACACACATTTAGGGGCTGACTGAAATCCTCCCCAGAGATCAGGCAGGTCAGTGGGCACTATGTTTATAATCTCTTTCTGCCTAGTCCCCCATCCCCCCACCAGATCACCAATGTCTCTGCGAAAGGAGTTTTGTACATATCTGATATCCAGGCTTTTATGGCTGCTGCCCAGAGGATACATCCCTTGATAGCTTGACTTTCGTGGCCAGAGGGCTGGGGATACTAGGTTCAATGAGATAATAGCAAACAAGTAAGTCATTCTTAACTTCTTTCAAGCCAGGGATAAATGAAGAAGGAACAGGCACAAACACCCATCTTCAAGTCATCCCTGAAAGAAGCATACCAACCTTGAAAAGCTCCTGCCTGAGAATCCAGACTCCAATCAGCCTGGATCTAGGTGCTAAATGAGAGCCTCCCTTTTGGGACACTGACAGGTTTTAACACTTCCTCAACTACTGGGAACCATTAACAATAAAGAAGCAGCTTGTATAATCACAAAGTTTTGAGACATGACCAGGAACTAGGGCAGAGTTGAACGTTAAGATTCATTCTTTACATAATGTTACTCTGTCAAGACTGGGAGAGGTGGATGTTTTATGTAATGCATAGAAACCAACATAGAGAATCAAAGAAAATGAAGAAACAGAGGGATATGTTTCAAAATAAAAACAAGATAAAACCTCAGAAAAAGACCTTCATAAAAAGGAGATGTGTTTTATCTGATAAAAAGTTTAAAATAATGGTCACAAAGATATTTACTGAGGTCTGGAGAACAGTGAATGAATAAAGTGAGAATTTTAACATAGATAAAAAATATAAGTACCAAACAGAAATCAGAGTCGAAGAATGCAATAACTGAACTGAGAAGTTTAATAGTTTCAACAACAGACTAGATAAAGCAAAAGAAAAAAATCAGCAAACACAAAGACACAGCAGAGGAGTTCATTCAATAAAAGGAGCAAAAAAAAAAAAGAAATGAAAAGAGTGAAGACATATTAAGGGTCTTATGGGAAAACATTAGGTATTTCAATATTTATTTTATACGTGTCTCAGAAGAAGAGGAGAGAGAGAAAGGGGAAGAAAAGTTAATTGAATAAATACTGGCTGAAAACTTCCCTAACCTGGGAAAAGAACAGACATCTAGATCTGGGAAGTCCAAAGTGTTCTAAACAAAATGAATTCAAAAAGCCCCACACAGAGTACATAATTTAATTGTCAAATGTTAAAGGAGAGAATCTGAAAAGCAACAAGAGAAACACAGATTTTTATATACAAGACAACCCCCATAAAACTATAAGCATATTTTTATCAGAAATTTTGCAGGCCAGGAGGGAGTGGTATGATATTTTCAAAGTGCTGAAAGAAAAAACTGCCAATCAGGAATTTTATACCCAGCAAAACTGTCCTTTAGAATAAGGACAATAGTTTTCCAGACAGGCAAAAGCTAAAGGAGTTCATCACCACTACATCAGCCTTCCAAATGATGTAAAAGGAACTTTTAAAAACTGACACGAAAGTGTGCTAATTAGTAATAGAAAAATGTATGAAAGTATAAATCTCACAGGCAAATGTAAATATCTAGTAAAATTCAGAATAATCTTGTAAAGGTGGTGAGTTAATCACTTATAAAGCTGGTATGAATTGTAAAAAACAAAAGTAGTAAAGATAACCAATAATTTGTTAAGAGATATACAAGAAAGATGTTTAATTGTTATGTCAAAAACATGAAATTTGGGGGTAATAAAATGCAGAGCTTTATAATGTGTTCAAATTTAGGTCATTAGCAACTTAAATAGAGTGTTTAAGTTGTTTTAGATAAACCTCATGGTAAACAAAAACTTATTGAGATATATAAAAGATAAAAAGAGGGCTCTAAGCATTTGACTACAGAAAATCATCAAATCATAAAGGAACAGAACAAGAGAAAAGGAACTACTAAGTAGCTAGAAAACAATGAACAACATGGCAATAAGCTCATCCCTATCAATAAATACTTTAAATGCAAATGGAATAAATTATTCAATCAAAAGACTGAGTTTATGGGAAAAAAATCCCCATCTATAAGCTGTCTGCAAAAGACCGACTTCAGATATTAGAAAACACACAGGTTTAAAGTGAAGAGAGGGAAAAGATATTTCATGTATATAGAAACCAAATGAAAGCTGGAGTACCTATATTTATATCAGACAAATTAGACTTTAAGCTAAGGACCAAAACAAAACAGGGGCAACTGGTTGGCTCAGTTGGTTAAGGGTTTGACTTTGGCTCAGAACATGATCTCATGGTTTGTGGGTTCAAACCCTGCGTCAGGCTCTGTGCTGACAACTCAGAGCCTGGAGCCTGCTTCAGATACTGTCTCCCTCTCTCCCTCTCTTTCTGCCCCTCCCCACTTGCACCCTGTCTCTCTTTCAAAAATAAAATAAAACATTAAAAACTTAAAAAAAGACTAATACAAAGAAGAACACTACATAATAACAAGGTCAATTCAGCAAGACAAATAATTGTAAATATTTATGCACCCCAAAATAGAAGCACCTAAATATATAAATACTAACAGACCAGATTAATATTAATAGACAACAATACAATAATAGTAGGGGGCTTACAGACCCCACTTTCAAAAATGGATGGATCTTTTTGTCTACATATAGACAGAAAATCTATAAGAAAACATTGGCCTTAAATGATACATTAGACAAGATGGACTTAACAGACATAAGCAGAACATTTTATCCAACAGCAGAATACACATTCGTCTCAAGCACACATGAAACATAATCCAGGATAGGGCATATGCTAGATCACACAATAAGACTTAATAAATTTAAAAATATTGAAATCAGATGAAACATCTTTTCCAACCACAATGATATAAAACTAGAAGTCAATTACAAAAAGAAACCTGGAAAAATATGGAGATTAAACAACTTGCTACTGAAAAACAAATGGGTCAGAGAAGAGATCAAAAGAGAAATAAAAAAACCTGAAGACAAATGAAAATAAAAACACAAGCTAGGACATATGACAAAAGCAGTTTTAAGAGGGAAGTTCATGGAAATAAATGCCTACATCAAAAATAAGATGAATCTCAAATAAACAATCCAACTTTAAACCTCAAACAACTCCAAAAATATAACAAGTCCCAGTTTGGTAGAAGCAATAACGTAAAGAAAAAAGTAGAAATAAATGAAATAGAGACTAAAAAGACAAAATAAAAGATCGATGAAAATAAGAACTTGTTTCTCAAAAAGATAAAACTGACAAACCTTTAGCTAGACTCACCTTATAAAAAAGACAGAGGACTCAAAATTAGAAATGAAAGAGATATTAAGATTAACACAACAGAAATACAATGGACCAAGAGAAACCTCTATGAACAATGATAGGCCAACAAATTGGATAATTTAGAAGAAATGGATAAATTCTAAGATACACACAACCTACTAAGACTGAATAATTAAGAAATAGAAATTTTGAGCAGAACAGTAACCAGTAAGGGTCAAAAATCTCCCAACAAACTAAGTCCAGGACTAGACAACTTCATTGATAAATTCTACCAAACATTCAAATAAGAATTAACAAAAATTCTTCTCAAACTCTTCCAAAAAATATGAGGAGGAAACACTTCCAAATTCATTTTACAAGGCTGGAATTATCTGGATACCCAAAGTAAGGATGCCACGGAAAAGAAAATTATAGTCCAATATCCCTGATAAACGTAGATGTAAATAAAAATCCTCAATCAAAATGTTAACAAACTGAGTTCAGCAATACATTAAAAAGATACTCAACCTGATCAAGAGGAATTTATTCCAGGGACATGAGGATGGTTCAACATCCACACAACAATATGATATACTGATATAACACACTAACAAAATGAAGGATAAAAATCATATGAACATCTCAATAGATGGAAAAAAAGCATTTGACAAAATTCAACATCATTTATGATAAACACTCTCAATGAAATGGGTATAGAAGGAATGTAACTCAACATAATAAAGGCCATTTTATGACGAGTCCATTTTTAACATAATACTCAATGGTGAAAATCTTAAATTGTTTTCTCTTAAAATAAGGAATAAGACACAAGGATTCACATCTCAGCAGTTCTGGATTAGATATGGGAGTTAGGGTATACCTTCCAATGGGTATACCTAGATAACACCCATGTCAGTGTAAAAAACCCAGAAAACAATAAAACAAACCCTGGCATACCAGACTCTTCACAGCAAATGGTAGAGAAGAGACCATATAAAAAATTGTAGGAAGGATAGAGACACAGTTGAGAACCATTGACCTGTAGGAGGGAGAGACATTGCAAGAATGGAAAAGGGAGATAAGTAGTCCCTACACCAGGCACCCCAAACACATGGGACTCACACTGAGAAGATGAGAAGATGAATCCCTATAATGTTTGGCTTTGAAAACCAGAGGGCTTAACTTCATGAGTTTTAAAAATCAAAGACTCAGCTCTGAGAGAGCTGGAGGGTGAGAGGACACTGATTCACTACCCTTAAAGAGACAGCAAAACAAGCAACCCTGCTGAGATACACTATAGAAGCAGTCGTTTGAAAAAGGTATACAGGGAAGAGATTTATTTACTACTCTCAGCCAATTAGCCAAATTATGGATAGAGCCTAAATGTCCATCAAGTGATGAATGGATAAAGAAGATGTGGTTTGTATACACAATGGAATACTACTTGGCAATGAGAAAGGATGAAATCTGGCCATGTATGCAACGTGGATGGAACTGGAGAGTATCATGCTAAGTGATATAAGTCAGGCAAAGAAAGACAGATGCCATATGTTTTCACTCATATGTGGATCCTGAGAAACTCAACAGAAGACCATGGGGGAGGGGAAGGAGGAAAAAAAAGTTACAGAGAGGGAAGGAGGCAAACTATAAGAGACTCTTAAATACTGAGAACAAACAGAGGGTTGATGTGAGGTGGGAGAGAGGGGAAAGTGGGTGATGGGCATTGAGGAGGGCACCTGTTGGGATGAGCACTGGGTGTTGTATGGAAACCAATTTGACAATAAATTACATGTAAAAAAAAAAAGAGCAAAACAAGAAAAAAATAAAAACATTGATTTGAAAATAAATAAGCAAGCTTAAAAGAAAAACAAAAAAGAGAGAGGACTCAAATAAATTGGAACTGAAAGAGGAGAAATAACAACCAATACTACAGAAATAGAAAGGATTATAAGAGAATATTATGGAAAAATTATATGCCAACAAATTGCCCAACCTAGAAGAAATGGATAAAATCCTAGAAACATATAGCCTCACAAAATTGAATAATAGAGAATTTGAACAGATCAATTACCAGCAATGTAATTGAACTGATAATAATAGTAATAATAATAATATTGATAATAATAATAGTAAAAACCTCCCAATAAAAATGAATCTAAGACCAGATAGATTCACAGGCAAATTCTACCAAGGATTTAAAGAGTTAATACTTACTGTTTCCAAATTTTCCAGAAAACAGAAGAGGAATGAAGGCTTCCAAGTTCATTCTCTGAGACCTGCACTACTCTGATACCAACAGCAGATAATGAGAATACAAATAAGAGGACTACAGTTCAATATCTCTGATGAGCATAAGTGCAAAAATAATCAACAAAATATTAGCAAACCAAATCCAACAATACATTAAAAAATCATTCACCATGATCAAGTAGGATTTATTACTGGAATGCAAGGGTGGTTCAATATTTGCAAATGAATCAACGTGATACATCACATAAATAAAAGATAGACTAAAAAACATAATCATTTCAATAGGTGTAGTAAAAGCATTTGACAAAGTACACCATCCATTCATGGTAAAAACCCTCAACAAAGTAGGTTTAGAGGGAACATATCTCAACATAGCAAAGGCCATATCTGAAAAACTTACAGCCTACATCAGACTCAATGGTGAAAATATGAGAGTTTTTCCTTTAAGATCAGGAATAAGACAAGGGTGTCCACTCTCACCACTTTTATTTAACATAGTACTTAGAAACCTAGTAACAGCAATCAGACAAGAAAAGAAATAAAAGGCATCCAAACTGGTAATTAAGAAGTAAAACTTTTACTGTTGCAGATGATATAATACCATATGTAGAAAATCTATAGAATCTACCAAAAAACTACCGGAACTGATAAATGAATTCAGTAATGTTGCAGGATACAAAATTTATATACAGAAGTCCTTTGTAATTCTATACAATAATAATGAAGTAATATAAATAGAAATTAAGAAAATAATTCTATTTACAATTGTACTAAAAATAATAAAATACCTATAAAGAAACTTCATTAGGTGGAGTACCTGACACAAACAAGTGGCAAGATATGCCACCATGTTGATGGAATGGGAAACAAATATTGTTAAAGTGTCCATACTATCCAAAACAATCTACTGATTTAATGCAATCCTTCTCAAAATACCAACAGCATTTTTCACAGAACTAGAATACATAATTCCACTGTTTGTATCAAACCCCCAAATACTCTGACTAACCTAAGCAATCTTGAAAAGGAAGAACAAAACTGGAAATATCACAATTTCAAGATCTACTCCAATGTAATCAAACAGTATGTAATCAAACAATACTATAGTAATCAAAACAGTATGGTACTGGCACAAAAATGAACACATAGATCAATGGACCAGAATACAGATCCCAGAAATAAAACCATGTGTATATGGTCAATTAATCTATGATAAATGAGACAAGAATATATAATTGAGAAAAGGCAGTTTCTGAAATAAATGGTGCTCAAACTGAACAGCCATATGCAAAAAGAATGAAACTAGACCACTATCATACATCATACACAAAAATAAATTCAAACCTAAAACCTAAAACCATAAAAATCCTATAAGAGAGCGCAGGCATGAATTTCTCTGACATTGGTCATAGCAAAATTTTCTAGTTTTGTCTCCTAAGGCAAGGGAGACACAAGCAAAAATAAACTATTGAGACTACACCAAAATAAAAACTTTTGCACAGCTAAGGGAACAATCAACACAACAAAAGACAGCCTACTGAATGGGATAAGATATTTGCAAATATGTTCAATTAATTCAATAAAGGTTAGTATCCAAAATACATAAAGAACTCATACAATACCAATAAACAAGTAATCCAATTAAGCATGGGTAGAAGATATGAAGAGATATTTCTCCAAAGAAGACATACAGATAGCCAATAGACATATGAAAAGATGCTCAAGATCACTCACTCACCAGGGAAATGCAAATAAAAACCACAATGAAATATCACCTCACACCTGTGTTAAAAAACCCAAAAAACAGTAAAATAAAAAACACAAAAAATAGTGGTGAGGATATGAAGAAAAAGGAATTCTTGTGCACAATTAGTGGGAATGCAAACTGGTGCAGCCTTTGTGGAAAATAGTATAGTGGTACTTCAAAAATTTATAAATATAATTACCAAATGATTCAGTGTTTTCACTACTGGGCATTTACCCAAGGAATGCAGAAACAGTAATTGGAAAAGATATATACCCCCCATGTCTATTTCAGCATTATTTACAGTGACCAAAATATAGAAGAACCCACTGATAGATGTGTCCATTGATAGACAAATGGATAAAGAAGATGTGGTATATATACACAATGGAACATTATTAAGCCATGAAAAGAATGAAATCTTGCCATTTGCAACAACATGAATGGATCTAGAAGATATAATGCTGAGTGAAGTGTAGAGAAAGACAAATACCATATGATTTCACCCATATGTGGAATGTAAGAAACAAAACATACAGAAAAAAAAAAGAAAAAAAAAACATAAAAAAAAAGAGATGGACAAAAGTAGACTGTTAAATACAGAAAAAAAACCTGGTGATTGCCACGGGCGAGATGGTAGGTGGATGGGTAAAATAGGTGAAGTGGATTAAGAGTGCAATTATAGTAAGCACTGAATTTTATATAGAATTGTTGAATCACTATATTGTACACTGAAACTAATACAACAAATGTTGATCATGCTGTAATTAAAGAATAATTAAAAAAAATAATTTAAAAAAGTATGCCCATTTTACCACTTTTACTCAACATATTACAAAATGTTCTAGCTGGATCAATTTGGCAAGAAAACTAAAAGACATTCAAACTGGAACAGAAAAAGTAAAACTATTTCAGATGCATTGATATTAGATACAGAAAACCTTAAAGACTATCAAAAAATTGTTAGAACTAAGAGACAAATGCATTGTAGTTGCAGGATATGAAATCAGTATACAAAAATCATTTGTGTTTCTTTAATTTTTTTTAGTATTTATTGTTGAGGGAGAGAGATAGAGCACGAGTGGTAAAGAGCCAGAGAGAGAAGGAGACACAGAATCTGAAGCAGGCTCCAGGCTGTGAGCTGTCAGCATACAGTCCGATGTGGAGCTTGGACTCACGAACTGCGAGATCATGACCTGAGCCAAAGTCAAACACTTAACCAACTGAGACGCCCCAATGAGTTGTGTTTCTATATGCTAAAAATGGGATAGCAGAAAGAAAAATTAAGAAAACAATTCCTTTTATAACTGAATCAAAAAGAACAAAATACCTAGGAACAAATTTAACGAAGGAGGTCAAAGACCTGTACACTGAAAACTATTGGACATTGATGAAAAACTTAAAGAACACACACATAAATGGAAAGATATACCTTGCTCATGGATTGGAAGAATTCATATTGTTAAATGTCCATAGCACAAAAAGCAATGTACAGGTTCAATGCATTCTCTATCAAAATTTCAACGGCATTATCAAAATTTCAATGGCATTTTTCACAGAAAAAAATCCAAAAATTTGTATGGAACCACACCATAGCCAAAGTAATCTTGAGAAAGAAAAAATCTGGAGGTGTCATACTTCCTGATTTCCAATTATGTTATAAAGCTATAATAATCAAAACGGTATGGTTGTTTTTGGAAAAAATATCTAGTCTTTCTCTCCTATGTGTCTCTTTACTTCTCACACTACTACCATACTCAGAACACTTCTGGTTACCAAATGTGTGTGGGGGTTTCCTATATGAAGTGTTTCTGTGACATCAGCTGGGTGCCCTACAATTGAACTCAATTTTGACAGTATTCACTTTGTGATAGCATCAAATCCCATAGGTTATAGGCTCAGTTCCACAAGACAACCCCCCTGCCCCCTGACTTCAGATGCCAATTTTAAGTGAGATTCTCACTTACGCTTGACTAATTGGGTATGAATTGGATTTGACACCAAAAACAAGGGCAACAACTGTAAAAATAAACAAGCGGGACTTCATCAAACTAAAAAGCTTCTGATATCTGACAAGGGATTAATATCCAAAATGTATCAAGAATGCATACAAGTCAATAGAATAAAACAAATAAGGGTTTGAGGAAGATGGCAGAGTAGGACGATCCTGAGCTCACCTTGTCCCATGGATACGCATCTATGTAGTGAACTCTGACAATGATCCAGGGACTGGCAGAATCCATTTTTGATCATGTAGAGAAAGTCACACCAACAAGGGTAGGAGGAGTGGATACCTGGTTGGGAACCAAATCCCAGGCTATCACAAACACAGGGAAGCCAGATCAGCCCCCACACCAGTTGCTACAGGCACTGGGGAACTGCACTGGGAAACTGAGTCCCCAAAATATCTGGCTTTGAAAACCAGATGGACTTAATGCCTGGAGCTTTAAAAATCAGTGGGGTTTAACTCTGGGAGATTTAAAAAATCAATGGGATTAACTCTGGGAAAGCTGGAAGGCAGTAAGAAACTAAGTCCCCACCCTAAAGCGCCAGCAAACGAAATAACTTGGCCCAAGACACAGCATTGAAATAACAGCCTAGGGGCGCCTGGGTGGCACAGTCGGTTGAGCGTCCGACTTCAGCCAGGTCACGATCTCGCGGTCCGGGAGTTCGAGCCCCGCGTCAGGCTCTGGGCTGATGGCTCGGAGCCTGGAGCCTGTTTCCGATTCTGTGTCTCCCTCTCTCTCTGCCCCTCCCCCGTTCATGCTCTGTCTCTCTCTGTCCCAAAAATAAATAAACGTTGAAAAAAAAAATCTTTAAAAAGAAATAACAGCCTAAAAAGTGCCTGGGGTATACATGAAGGAGATATATTTAAAACACTTTTTAATGTTTATTTTCATTTTTGACAGAGAGAGAGCACACGTGGGGGAGGGGCAGAGAGAGAGGGAGACACAGAATCCAAAGCAGGCTCCAGTCTTTGAGTTGTCAGCACAGAACCCGATATGGGGCTCAAACCCACCAAGGTGAGATCATGACCTGAGCCGAAGTCAGATACTCAACTGACTGAGCCACCGAGGTGCCCCTACATGAAGGAGGTATATTGACTAATCTTATAGCATGTGCTGGAGTGGCAGGGAATTGCAGATTTCCTTGGGAATAAGAGTGCTGGTGGATGCCATTTGTCTTCCCCTCTCCCACCCTAGCTGGGTGCTTGTGAGAGTGAGCACTAACATCCTCCATCTTTCTTGCTAGCACCATGTGCCCTGTTCTGGCATTCTCCTGTGAACCTCCCACATCCAACCTGACTGCCTCAGTAGATGTCACTCCAAAATAGCTCCTGCCCCACCAAACCTGGGTGGCAACACTTGCTGGAGCTGATGCCATTCCTAAGTAGCTCCTGCCCTGTGGGAGGGGGAGGAGGGAAAAGCACACACATCAGCATGCCTAAAGTTCCTGTAGGCATGCGTCTTAGCTGGCTACACAGGGAGAAAACTCTGTACTTTGGTATGACTGTGGCAGAGAGGCTGATTGCAGACAGCAAGGCTGACTGCTGGCCTCAACCACTAATGAGCCCATGACCACCACAGACCAGCCTCTCAACAGTGACAGGAGCAAACCCTCACTAGATGCCCACAGGAGGTCAAGCAGGTCACTGCAGCTGGCAGCTGGCTGGACTAAAGGCAGTCTAGCTCACCCATAGCAGGAGGATGCTTGCAGCCCACATAGGGGACACCCCCTAAAGTGCTTGTTTCTGGTGACCAGGGGGGACTGCACCATAGAGCACCACAGTACTTCTATACAATGCCACTACTTTCAAGACCAGGAGATATAGCTGACCTATGAATACATAGAAACACAGAGAGTTAGGCAGAATGAGGAGACAGAAGAGTATGTCCCAAATTAAAGAACAGGACAAATCATAGTAAAAGAGCTAAATGAAACAAAGGTAATGCTGATTTGAGAATTCAAAGTAATGGTCATAAAGATACTCAGTGAACTTGAGGAAAGAGTGGATGAACTCAGTGAAAACTTCAATAGAAAGATAAAAGATATAAAAAAGAACCAAAGCTGAAGAATTCAATAATAGAAATAAAAAATATAGTAGAGAATATAAACAGCAGGTTAGAGGATGCAGAAGACTGAATCAGCAATCTGGAAGAAAGGGTAATGGAAAGCATCCAAGCTGAACAGTGAAAAGAAAAAAGAATGAAAAAGGAAAATAGGCTAAGGGAACTCTGATATCATTAAGCACAATAACATTCACATTATAGGGATCCCAATAAAAGAAGAGAGAGGGGGCACAAAATTTATTTAAGAAATGATCACTGAAATCCTTCCTAATCCAAGGGAAGAAAACAGACATCCAGGCCCAGGAATCAGAGAGAGCCTCTAATAAGATAAAACCAAGGAGACTCACACCAAGACACATGTTAATTAAAATGTCCAAAAGTAATGATAAGAAAATAATTTTAACAGAGGTAAGAAAAAACAGTTACAGACAAGGGGAACTACATAAGTTGATCAGGTGATTTTTCAGCTGAAACTTTCCATGCCAAAAGGCAGTGGCATGACAAATTCAAAGCAATTGAAGGAAAAGAAACCTACGACCAAGAATACTTTACCCAGAAATGTTATGATTCAGAAAAAAAGAGATAAAGAGTTTCCCAACAAAGTTTAAGAGTTTATTACCACTAAACCACTCTTACAAGAATGTTAAAGAGAATTCTTTCAGTGGAAAAAGAAAAAGGCCATACCCTAGAAGAAAACTATGAAAAAAATTTCACAGGTAAAAGCAAACATATAATAAAGGCAGTAGATTAATTACTTATAAAGCCAGTATGGAGGTTAAAACACAAAAGTAGTAAAATAACTACCTATAAAAATTAGCCAAAGGATAGACAGTATAAAAGTGTAAAATATGACCTTATACACATAAAAATTGGAGGGAAGTAAAAATTTAGTGCTTCTAGAGTGCATTTGAACTGAAATCATCATCAACTCAATATAGACTGCTATACATATAAGAAGTTATATATGAACCCAAGCATAATGACAAATCAAAAACCTATAATAGATATATAAAAAACAAAGAGGAAGGAATTCAAGCATACCCTTGAATAAAGCCATCCCCAAAAGGAAGAGAGGAAAAGAAGGAACAGAGAAGAATTACAAAACGAACCAGAAAACAATGAACAAAATAGCAGTAAGTACATACCTATTACTTACTTTAAATGTAAATGGACTAAATGCTCCAATCAGAATATATAGAGTGACTAAATGGATTAAAAAAACTAGACCCATCATCTATATGCTGTCTAAAGAGATTCATTTCAGATTTAAAGACACATAGAGACAAAGTGAAAGGATGTATGAACATATTCGAAGGTCACTACATAATGGTGCAGTAATCAATTTGACAAGAGGATATAACAATTGTAAATATCTATGCACTCAAAATAGGAGCACCTAAATATACAAAGCAAATATTAATGGATATAAATGAAAAAATTTACAGCAAAACAATAATAGTAGGGGACTTTTATACCCCACTTACTACAATGGATAGATCATTGGGACAGAAAATCAATAAAGAAACAGTGGTTTTGAACAACACATTAGACCAGATGGACCTAAGAGATATACAGAGAACCTTCCATTCAAAACAGTATACATTTTTCCAAGAGCACATGGAATGTTCTCCAGGATAGACCATATATATGTCAGGCCATAGAAAAAGTCTCAAATTTAAGAAGACTGGAATCAGGGGCACCTGACTGGCTCAGTTGGTAGTGTGCGTGACTTTTGATCTCTGGGTTGTAAGTTGAAGCCCCACATTGGGCATGGAGCCTACTTAAAGTAAAACAACAACAACAATAATAACGAAAAAAAAAAAGGTATCCACACTGGTAATGAAGAAGTAAAATGGTCACTATTTGAAGATGGGGTGATACTATATATAGAAAACCCTAAAACCAAAACACCAAAAAACAACTAGAAATGAAAAATTAATTTAGTAAAGTCACAGGATAGAAGAGTAATATGGAGAAACCTGCTGCATTTCTATACACTAATAAAATAAAAAGTATTGGAGAGAGAAATTAATAAAAATCCTATTTACAATTTTACCTAAAAGGATAAAATATATAGGAATAAATTTACCCAAGAAGGTAATAGACCTATCCTCTAAAAACAGTAAGATATTGATTGATGACACAAAGGAAAGATATACCATACTCATGGATTAGAGCAATTAATATTCTTAAATTTCCATACTACAGATTCAATCTACAGATTCAATGAAAGCCCTATCAAAATGCCAACAGCACTCTCCCCGCCTCATAGAACTAGAATAGTCCTACAACTTGTATGGAACAGCAAAAGACCTCAAATAACCAAAGCAGTCTTAAGAAAGAAGAAAAATACTCTAGGTATCACAAACTTTGTAGATATACTACAAAGCTATAGTAATCAAACTATATATATGGTTTGGTGCATAAAATACCAGCATGGTACTGGCACCCAAACAGATACATAGATCAGAAGAACAGAATACAGAGCCCAGAAATAAACCCACACCTATGTGGTCAATTACTGTACAACAAAGGAGGCAAGAATATACAATGGGGAAAGACAGTATTTTGAACAGATGGTTCTGGGAATACTGGACAGCCAGATACAAAAGAATGAAACTGGATCATTTTTTTACACCATGCATAAAAATAAATTAAAAATGGATTACAGACCTAAATATAAGACCTAAAGCTGTGAAGATCCTAAAATAAAGCAGACCATAATCTCTTGGACTTCATTTTAGCAACAAATTTATGGATAAGTCTCCTGAAGCAAGGTAAACAAATGTAAAAATAAAATAATGGGATAGTTTTTAGATAATAAAAACCTTTTGCACAGCAAAGGAAACCATCAACAAAATGAAAAGGTAGCCTAGTTAATGGGAGAAGATACTTGTAAATGATGTATCTGATAAGGGTTTAATATCCAAAATATATGAAAAACTTACATAACTCAACACCAGAAAGACAGATAATCCAATTAAAAATGGGCACAGAACCTGAACACACATTTCTGCAAAGAATACATATAGGTGGCCAAGAGACATATGAAAAGATGCTCAGCATCATCAGGGAAATGCAAATCAAAACTACAATGGGATATCACCTCACATCTGTCAGAATAGCTAATATTGAAAAGACAAGAAATAACAAGTGTTGGAATGATGTGGAGAAAAAAGAACCCTTGTGCACTGTTGATGGGAATGTAAATGGGTGCAATCACTGTGAAAATAGTATGGAGATTCCTCAAAAAAGTAAAAATGGAAATGCCATATGATCCAGAAACTCTATTACTGGATATTTACTCCCCCAAAACAAAATACTAACTGGAAAAGATATATTTACCCCTATGTTTATTACAACATTATTTACAACAGCCAAACTATGGAAGCAACTCAACTGTCCGTTGATAGATGAATGGAAAAAGAAGATGTGATTATCTATCCATCTATCCATCTATCATGGAATATTATTCGGCCACATAAAAAAATGAGATTTTGCCATTTGGAACCACATGGGTGGAATAGAGGTTATTATGCTAATTCAAACAAGTCAGAAAGAAAGATAACTAACCTATGATTTCACTTATATGTGGAAAATAAAAAGTAAAACAAGCAAAAAAAACCAAAAAACAGAAGTCAAATACAGAGAACAAATTGGTGATTTCCAGAGGGCGGTGGGTGGGAGGATAGGCAAAATAGATAAAGAGAATAAAGAGGTACAAACTTCCAGTTATAAAATAAATAAGTTGGAGATGAAAAGTACAGCATAGGTAATATGGTCAATAATATTGTAATAATGTATGGTGACAGAAAATGGCTACATTTATCATGGTGAGCATTGAATAATGTATAGAATTGTTGAATAAATATGTTGTAAACCTGAAACTAATACAACCTTGTGTGTCAAGCATATTTCAATACAAAAACAAACAAACAATGGGCAGAGGATCTGAGTTGACCTTCTTCCAGAGAAGACATAAAAATGGACAACAGGTACATTAAAAAGGTGATCAACAATATCAGGGAAATGCAAATCAAAACTGCAATAAAATGCTAAGTGAAATAAGACAGAGAAAGACAAATACCACATGATCTCACTTATATGTGGAATCTAACCCCCAACCTCCTCCCAAACTCATAGATATGGAGAACAGATTGGTTATTGCCAGATGGGGGTGGGGAATGGGCAAAATGGTGAAGATGGTCAAAGTTACAAACTTCTAGTTATGAAATAAATAAGTCATGGGAATGCAACGTACAGCATGGTGACTATAGTTAATAATCCTGCAATGTATATTTAAAAGTTGCCGAGAGAGAACATCTCAAAAGTTCTTATCACAAGAAGCAAAAATTTGTAATTGTGTGTGGTAATAGACGTTAACTAGACTTGTTGTGGTGATCGTTTTGCAAATTATACAAATATTGAATCATTATGTTGTATGCCTGAAAATATAATGTCATATGTCAATTATATCTCAATAAAAAAACGCAATGAATTTTGCCTCAGATCTATTAGAATGTAGCTATTATAAAAAAGACAAGAAATAATAATTGTTGGGACACGTGGGTGGTCCAGCTGGTTGAAGGTCGAACTCTTGATTTTAGCTCAGGTCATGATCCCAGAGTCATGGAGTTGAGCCTCGCATCAAGCTCTGCATGGAGCCTGCTTAAGATTCTGTCTCTCTCCCTCTGCCCCACTTGCACCCCGCCACACTCTCTCTCTCTCTCAAATAAAAAAAAAATAATAATAATTGTTGGTGAGGATATGAAGAAAAAGGAAACCCCCTGCACTGATGGTGGGAATGTAAATTGGTATGGCCACTGTGGAAGACAGTATGGAGGTTTCTCAAACTGAAGTAAAAATTAAAAATAGAAATACCATACCAGCAATTCCACTTCTGGGCGATTTATCTGAAGGAAAGAAATCACTATTTTGAAAACATATCTGCACCCCCATATTCATTGCAGCATTATTCAGAATAGCCAAGACATGAAAACAATCTACATGTCTATCAACAGATGAATGGAGAAAGATGTGGGGTATATCTACAATGGAATATTATTTGGACATAAAGAAAGAAAATTTGACATATGCAACAACACTGATGGAACTCGAGGGTGTTACAGTAAATAAAATAAGTCATACAGAGAAAGATAAATACTGTATGACCTTACTTATATTTGGAATCAAAAAGCACTGAACTAAAAGATATGGAGAACAGATGGGTTTTTGCCAGAGGGAGGGTGTAGGAAGTGAGCAAAATGGGTGAAGGTTGTGAGAAGGGACAAGCCCCCAGTTACAAGACAAATAAGCCCTAGGGATATGAAGTAAAGCATGGTGACTATAGTGAACAATACTGGAGCAAATCTTAAAAGTTGTCAGTCCCCACCAGAAAAAGATTTTAACTATGTGAGGTACTGGATGGTAACTAAATTTACTGTGGTAATTTTTTCACAGTATATACATATATTAAAACATGTTTTGATTATAATGATCAAATTATTATTTTCAGCAAAAATGAAAACAGAACATGTGAAGAATTGTGAATATATTAAAAAGAGGTCTGAATTGTCAACAATCTGGTTATTTGATTTGAACATCAGGTAGATGGACTTGAGAAGGACAGGCTTGATTTAGCATTGCTGGAAAAATCCATTCAAGCAAACAGACTGAAAGCTACAGATGGATCATTACTGGGTTCCATTTGACAATCCTTTTACTTGTCTTTGGCTCATCCTCTTTCCTATTGCCCATAAAGGATGACATCAGGAAAACTTCACCTGCCTCTGTATTCTCTACCTACTTTTACTTATTGCACTCCAAGGAAATGCCTTTACCACTTCACTAAGAAGTGCATCAGGTATGCATTCCAATTCCTTACTTCCAAACTACAAGATAATTTATTCTCCTACCCATCCATTCCTTTCCCTCTCCAATTTCAGAAAATGAAATGCATTCCTGATCAAGATTAAGTAAGAGTTAAACAGGGAGGCAAGGAGTGTGGGAAGCTCATGTCTGGCAGGGGTAACAGCATGTAAGATGGTCTGGATAAGAGAAGCAAGATGACAAGTTCAAGGAAGTGAAAAAATTTAGCATATTTGGAGTAAGAGATCAGGCTAGGGTCTTGATCCTAATGGCAGTAGGGAGCCATTGAAGTGATTTAATTGGGAAATTATATGATGCTATTTGTCTTCTAGAAAAATCATTTTGGCTACTGTGGGTGTCCAGTATGGAGAAAACAAAGGGGGTGTCAAAGTTGGAAGCAGGAAGACCAGTAATCCAAGCAAGAAATAATGGTGAAATCTGAGCAAGAAATAAACTTGAGAAGTGGCTGTATGGAGGATTCAAGATATATTTAGGAGGTAGAACTGACAGAACTTGATGATTCATGAGGGTGGAGATTAGGACACTTAGGGTTCTGTCTTGTTCAACCAGGGAATTGGTGTGGCATTTATTGAGATAGAGAATATAAGAGTTAAAGTAGGTTGACATGTAGTAGCAAATGACAAATTCAGATTTCAGTATGTTAAAATTGAGGTACCTGTTGAACATCATATGGAGACATTTAATAAACAGTAGAATAAGTATTTCTGAAGCTCAGGAGACAGGTCTGACTGGAGATAGGAATTTGGGAGCAATTTACCTGTAGTTGGCTTATCAAGCTATGTGACTGCCTAGAGAGTGTGCAGAATTATGATACGGGTTAGGACAGGACCCTAATGAACAGCAAAATGTATGGACTAGGCATGAGGAGAGGATTCCACAAAGGAGACTGGCAGTACCTAACACAGACATAGGAAGAAAGCCAGGACTGTGGGGCCAAAAAACCAAGCGAATCAGGAGTTTCAGGATGGAGAAACTCATCAAAATTGTGTCACATGACCTTTGGATGTAATGACATACTCCATTGTTTGCCACTGTGGGAGGATCGTTTTCATAGATGAAAGCCAGGTTGTGATTTGAGGGTCACAAGTACAGAAACTGAATGAGAAAGCAATAGCTATTTCAAGATATTTGGCTGTGAAGGGGAGAGAGAAAAAGGGTGGCATCTGGGGCATTCGACGTGGGGAGTTTAAACTGGAGAGAAGTCTTTGTTAAATTATTTTTATTAATTCATTTATGTGCAACCACTGGGGCACAAGGTGAATAACCAGAAAATGAAGAAAGAGATGGTTGTGGTAGGTAGAATAATGGCCCCACAAGGATGTCCATGTCCTAATCTTTGACCTGAAGAACATGTTAGGTTATGTTATGGCAGGAGCAAATGTGGGTTGCAGTTGAGATTAGAGTTTGCGAATCTACTGACCTTGAGATGGAAAGACTATGTTTGATTAGGTGGGCCCAATGTAATACAAGCATCCTTGTACATGGAAGAGGGAGGCAGAAGAGACAGACGGCGGTGTGAGGACTCGGTCTAACATTGCAGGCTTTTCAGATGGAGAAACAGGGTCAGGAGTTAAGGAATCGGGGCTAGAAAAACTAGGAAATGGGTTTTCTCCTAGATTCCCCACTGAAGGAATACAGCTCTGCCAACATCTTGCTTTAAACCCAGACAGACTCATATCAGACTTCTGATCTACAGAACTGTGTAGAATAAATGTGTATTGTTTTAAGTCACCAAGTTTGTGATTGTCACAGAAGCAAAAGGAAACTAATACAGTGGTTTTCAAATATTTTTGCCCACATAACTTTTTTTTTTTTCAACGTTTATTTATTTTGGGGACAGAGAGAGACAGAGCATGAACGGGGGAAGGGCAGAAAGAGAGGGAGACACAGAATCGGAAACAGGCTCCAGGCTCCGAGCCATCAGCCCAGAGCCTGACGCGGGGCTCGAACTCCCCGACCGCGAGATCGTGACCTGGCTGAAGTCAGACGCTTAACCGACTGGGCCACCCAGGCGCCCCTGCCCACATAACTTCTAAATAAATTTTTAAAAACTATGTACCCCCTTACATATTCTCATGCAAATATCTAAAATTCTTCATCCTAAGTTTAAATAGTTGAAAAGGATGTAATTTCTGCTGCATGTAAATGTCTCATTTAAAAGACAAAACTGTGACATCACTCTCTCAAATGTAAACAAGGAAATCTAAATTGCACAATGATTTGATATTCACCATCATCTATTTTTTAAAAATATGTATATGAACTCTTCTTTAACCAATGAAAAATTTCCATCATTACCTTTTCTCCTTGAAGTATTTTCATTCCTTTTACCCCACAGAATTGTATCCTAATGTAATATAATTTTATGCTTAATAATCTTATGTATCATTCTATCAAAATTCTGTGTAAGAAAACATGTATATAAATGGAAATTTTCATGTTTTTCTCAAAGATAAGGCAGTATGTCTTAATGTAAGTTATACTTATTTTTAATACATGATTATAAAATGAATTTGTTATATATAATGATAATTATTAAATCTAGAAAGTAAATTTTTTTGGGAACTGCATTGGTTTTTGTGAAAGTTTTTTTCTAATTAGGTCATGTATCCATAGGTAAATATGACATTGCTAGAATGAGACAGGATTCAGCATCAACTATATCCCCATTTTTATGTATGTTAAATGAGAATTATTTACACAGTAAATGGAAGGAAACTGAATAATTTTTATAATATCACTCAATTCTTAGCAATTCTTCCAAGTTATATACTCAAATTCACAATAATATGTCAAGACTTATATTTAAAAGTTTAGCTACAGACTGCTGTTATAATTTTGTTGAAGGCAAACATAAAAAAGTGCTGACTTCCCAAGTATTTTTTTTTTACTTAGGTCTTAGAAGTATTAACTTTTTCATTTTCTGGGAAATACAATTAGAAGGCTTTATCAAGCCTTATCAAATACCTCTTAATTATACCTGCCATCCTTTCATTTAGAGACTCATTGTGAAGATTACATGACAGTTGAGCAAAAACCAATCCCAAAAAATTGGAAACTGTGCATTTTAGAATTTTTCCTGTTGGATATTAATGGAGATCTTTATATTTATCTAAGTTTTAATTTTCCATGTTATCTTAAACTGTCTTAAAAAATATGCGGAGGTCAGGGGTGCCTGGGTGGCTAGGTCAGTTAAGTGTCTGACTCATGATTTCAGATCAGGTCATGATCTCAAGGTTTGTGAGATTGAGCCCCATGTGGGGCTCTGTGATGATAGTGTAGAGCCTGCTTGGGATTCTTTCCCTCTTTCTCTGCCCCTCCCCTGCTCACACTATCTCTTTCAAAATAAATGAACATTTAAAAAAAATGTGGAGGTCAGACAGAGTCACACACTTGAGTATTATATATAGATTAGCAATTTCATTTTATCATTGAAGAAATTTATCGTTGTACATTTGAGGCAATTAAACAGCATTTCTGCCTCTGAGAGAGATAAATTAATATTAATTTCCTAGATCAATTCGTGAAAATTGTGTTCTATTTCTCGACACAAGAAAATGTTCTGCTTTAAAGGTACAGATTAACCTGCTTTATGGAAATTCATAAAAAGGAACATATCAGCCCATTAGTAAATGTGGGACTTACAAGCAGTAAATTAACAATTTTTAGCATTATTTACAGTAAGATCAATAAATGTTTCTATTATGTTAATCTAACATTAATACACACATAATAGGAATGAAAAATTGAACAGAGAAGTGATTGACCAGGGGCAGCAAACAGAAGACTTGCTTCTAAAAAGAAAGTGGATTCAATAACATTTTATTTTATTTTATTTATTTTTGGGGGGGGCAGAGAGAGAGGGGGTAAAGCAAGTGCGCATGTGTGCATGTTGGAGGAGCGAGAGAGATGGTGAGAAAGAATCCGGGGCTTGAACTCACTAACCGTGAGATCATGACCTGAGCCGAAATCAAGAGTCTGGCGTTTAACTGACTGAGACATTCAGGTGCCCATCAATAACATTTTTAGTACAAGTTAACAAAATTGTTTCTCCTACACGTCTGAATAAATGTTCAAGATATAAAATGCTAACTTACCTTCACGTATGTTCTTTTTATATGAAGCTGTAACACTGACTTGTGGAGGCACTTTTCATGATCCTCCTTGAGATCATGAAAACTTGTATATGAGCCCTAGGTCAAGCAAAGCTGAAATGAGTTCTCATCAAATGCTTTTTATTTAAAAAAATGCAGAGAAGGTGTGCCTCATGGTCAGCTGGATTTCCTGGCATACCTCCCACATATCTCAAGTATTCTAATTCTAGGACAGATAGATAATCCACAGAGCCTTGCCTTGAGTTTGTCACCTGGGTAAAATAAGACACTGCTGCCTTTGGTATTTTTCCTGTTCTGTCTTATCTCTTAGCATTCTCCTAACGTGATGTATCTTTTGGCAGTAGTCCAAGGAATGGAAGAAGGGAAGTTGTTAAATGCAATTGTCATCGCTCCTTCTGTCCCATCTTACAAAATATCTGAATTCAGGGCATCCCAACTCCCTTAGCATGGAATTCCCCAAAAAGAGGAGCCTGAGACTTACCATACTGGGAGCAGTGAGACAGGCAAGTAAAGGAAGAAGAGAAGAGCCAATAAAGGAAGCTTTATCTGATTGGCCATTGCTATGGAAGATTGGCTTCTGGATACCACAGGATCACCTGAGGAGCCTAATAAATGAGGCTCCTCTCTCTGAATAAAAGGGGAAACCTTTACCTACCTGCATCATAACTCCAGGATTACCCCGCAGAGAGTTAACTTCCTCAAGATGTGGGATTGCACCTGTGTGAGATTCCACCCTCCCACAGCACCAGAGAAGTTGAGGCCAGGAACTTGTAGGTTATATCTGCAAGAAGCTGGTCAAAGTCAGTTTGGAAGTGGACATGAGAATAAGAGGGAAGATGGAGAGGATGGAAGAAGTCACAAAAGATGGTTAAAAAAGGATTCTATAGCCATGCTGAACTCCTAACAGAAATATATAAGAGGGGAAAGACACAAGGCCCACAATGTGTTTCAGGTGCTTAATTGATTCAAGAAGGCTTTCCTGAGACTAAAATTTGGTATCATTTCTTTGGCCCTTTGGAAGTTTTTATACCTCAGTGAAATGTATCCAAGTATAATTAAGACTGGGTGAAGAGACAAAATACAGCATCCTTTCTTGATAAAAACACTCAAGGAAGTAGGGATAGAAGGAACATATCTCAATATCTTAAAGGCCATATATGAAAGACCCACAGCTAGTATCATCCTCAATGGGAAGAAACTGAAAGCTTTCCATGTAAGGTGAGAAACATGACAGGATGTCCATTCTTACCACTGTTATTCAATATAGTGTTGGAAGTCCTAGCCTCAGCAATCAGACAACAAAAAGAAATAAAAGGCATCCAAATCAGCAAGGAGGAAGTCAAATTTTCACTCTTCGCAGATGACATGATACTTTATGTGGAAACCCCCAAGACTCCACCAAAAAAATGCTAAAAATGATACATAAACTGAGCAAAGTTGCAGGATATAAAATCAATGTACAGAAATCAGTTGCATTTCTATACATCAATAATGAAGCAGCAGAAACAGAAATCAAGGAATTGATCCCAACTTACAATTGCACTGAAGACCATAAAATACCTAGGAATAAATCTTATCAAATAGGTAAAAGATCTATACACTGAAAACTATAAAAAGCTTATGAAAGAAAATGAAGAAGACACAAAGAAATGGAAAAACATGCCATGCTCATGAATTGGAAGAACAAATACCGTTAAGATGTCTATACTACGCAAAGCGATCTACACATTCAACACAATCCCTATCAAAACAACACCAGCATTCCTCACAGAGCTAGAACAAACAATTCTAAAATTTGTATGGAACCAGAAAAGACCAAATAGCCAAAGTAAAGTTGAAAAAGAAAACCAGGGGCGCCTGGGTGGCGCAGTCGGTTAAGCGTCCGACTTCAGCCAGGTCACGATCTCGCGGTCCGTGAGTTCGAGCCCCGCGTCGGGCTCTGGGCTGATGGCTCAGAGCCTGGAGCCTGTTTCCGATTCTGTGTCTCCCTCTCTCTCTGCCCCTCCCCCGTTCATGCTCTGTCTCTCTCTGTCCCAAAAATAAATAAACGTTGAAAAAAAAAAAGAAAAAGAAAAAGAAAACCAGAGGTGGAGACATCACAAGTCCGGACTCCAACCTGTATTACAATGCTGTAATCATCAAGACAGTATGGTACCGGCACAAAAAAACATGATGCATAGATCAATGGAACAGATTAGAGAATCCAGAAATGGACTCACAAATGTATGGCCACCTAATCTTTACAAAGCAGGAAGGAATATCCAATGAAAAAAAGACAGTCATTTCAGCAAATGGTGTTGGGAAAACTGGACTGTGAAATGCAGAAGAATAAACCTGGGCTACTTTCTTACACCACACACACACACACACACACACACACACACACACACCACTTTCTTACACCATACACACCATAAACTTCAAAATGGATGAAAGACCTAAATGTAATACAGGAAACCAACAAAATCCTAGAGAAAACAGGCAACAACCTCTTTGATCTCAGCTGCAGCAATTCTTACTTGACATGTCTCAGGAGGCGAGGGAAAAAAAAGCAAAAATGAACTACTGGGACCTCATCAAGATAAAAAGCTTCTGCATGGGGAAGGAAACAATCAGCCAAACTAAAAGGCAACTGACATATTGGGAGGAGATATTTGCAAATGACATATCAGATAAAGGGTTAGTATCCAAAATCTATAAAGAACTTATCAAAGTCAACACCCAAAAAACAAATAATCCAGTGAAGAAATGGGCAGAAGACATGAATAGATACTATTCCAAAGAAGATATCCAGATGTCTAACAGACATAGGAAAAGATGCCCAACATCTCTAATCATTAGGGAAATACATGAAAACCACAATGAGATACCACCTCAAACCTGTCAGAGTGGCTAAAATTAACAACTCAGGCAAAAGTAGACGTTTACAAGGATGCAGAGAAAGAGGAACCCTCTTGCACTGCTGGTGGGAGTGCAAACTAGTGCAGCCACCCTGGAAAACAGTATGGAGGTCTCTCAAAAAATTAAAAATAGATCTACCCTATGACCCAGCAATTGTACTACTAGGTATTTTTCCAAAGGATACAAAAATGCTGATTCAATAGGACACATGCACCCCAATGTTTATAGCAGCACTATCAACAATAGCCAAGTTATGGAAAGAGCCCAAATCTCCATCAACTGACAAATGGATAAAGAAGATGTGGTATATATACAACGGAATACTATTCAGCAATCAAAATAATGAAATTTTGCCATTTGCAACAATGTGGATTGAACTAGAGGGTATTATGCTAAGCGAAATAAGTCAGAGAAAGATATCATATGATTTCACACGTAGGTGGAATTTAAGAAAAAAAACCAGATGAACATAGGGGAAAGGAAGGAAAAATAAGATAAAAACAGAGATGGAGGCAAACCATAAGAGACTCTTAAATACAGAGAACAAACTGAGGGTTGTTGGAGGGGTGTTGCATTATGGGATGGGCTAAATGCGTGATAGGCATTAAGAAAGACACTTGTTGGGATGAGCTCTGGGTGTTATATGTAAGTGATGAATCACTAAATTCTACTCCAGAAAACATTATTACACTATATGTTAACTATCTTGGATTTAAATTTAAAAAAATATGTAGAAAAAAAAGAATGGATGAGGAGAATGCCTTTCTTTTTTAAATTTTTTTTTTTTCAACGTTTATTTATTTTTGGGACAGAGAGAGACAGAGCATGAACAGGGGAGGGGCAGAGAGAGAGGGAGACACAGAATCGGAAACCGGCTCCAGGCTCCGAGCCATCAGCCCAGAGCCCGACGCAGGGCTCGAACTCACGGACCGCGAGATCGTGACCTGGCTGAAGTCGGACGCTTAACCGACTGCGCCACCCAGGCGCCCCGAGGAGAATTCCTTTCTTTTGTGAAGGGAAAAGAAAGCGATTGTTAAATGGAAGGCGATTGTTGAAGGGAAGGTGAGAGAGCATTTTTCTAATGTCTGGACCCAATATTCTATGGTAGGTCAGTTTTAGGAGGGGTCGTATGAAATTTGAGGATCTGACATTGGTCCCTTAAGATTTTTCCAAACAACATACCTAATGTCCTTCAAGGGTTTACATATCCATTTTTGAAGTCATCCGAAGCCCAGGGGGAGAAATTAATCTTTAGGAGGAGGAAGAGGCAGTTCTTAATCATTTCAATGCAGAGGAGAGTGGAGGGTTTGTTCTGACCAACCTCAGGCTTAATGGTCTGAAGTTGCCTTACATGATCTCTGGATTCTTCCTCAGTATCTCCACCTACTTCTGTTCAGCCTTTTTCATGGGTACCTCTCTTGTGTCTCCCCCATTCAATGTGGTGATCCTAGAGTTCTAACCCTTGGTTCTCTTCTCTCTTAATCTCCTGTCTCCATACTCTTCAGGCAGATCTCACTCACGTCCATGATTTTAATTGCCAACTATATGTGGATAAACACTAAATATTTATCTTCAGCTCCAAATTTTTTCTCAGAGCGCTACAGACCTATTAATTCATCTGCTTCCTGGATATCCTCTCACAGATGGCTGGAATCAACATATGTTAGCTCTTTGTCTCCCCTGTCACTCCCAAATCTGCACTTCCCCCTAATTTCCTATCCTAGTGGTTGCAATCATTATGCACTCATTCCAACAAGCTAGAAAATTGAAAGGCACCCTGGATTTCCTTTTGCACTTCGCCCATAAGAGTCTTGTTGATTTTATGTCCCAAATACTTTTACTTTCCTCTGCTTTGTCCCCATGTCACTAACTTAGTCCAGCACATCATTATCTTTTGCCTGGATCATTATAAAAGCCTCCAAACTGGTCTTACTACTTCCATTCACTTTAGTCCTCCATTGTATTTCCCAAATTGCTCCCCAAGAGTGATCTCTCTAAAATAAAAATCATATCAAGTTACTCCCTTGCTTAGAATGCAATGACCTTCCATTGCCAACAGGATGAAATTCCAACAGCTCACCTTGACTTTTAAAGTCCTTCATGATTTAACTGACTACTAGTGTTACCAAAATAAGCAATTATGCAAATACAGTTTTCTCCACCTGGCATGCCCTTATAAATATAATCAAGTTTCGTTAATATTGCACTGTGTTAAGAGCACTATTTTTCTGGTTTTCCCCACATTGGGGAACAGAATATTTTCTTTTATGAGATATTTCAAACACATAGGAAAGCAGAGAGAAATACCAAAAACATCAACAGTTTTTGTCAAATCTTAAAACCCTAACACATTTCCTTCAGCTATATATTTTTTGTTAAAAAAAATAAGTCATGGCTGATACAGTTAAGACCCTTTTCATCCCCATCTCTTGATCCCTCACAAAGGCAGTCATCCTGCTGAATTTGGCATTTATTATTTTATGTCTCCATAAATTCTCTATAGTATTGTGCTGTACACTTGTAAGCTTTATGTAAGTGGTATTATTTGGTATATATCATGCAACTTGTTTATTTGCTCGACAATGCTTTTGAAATTTATCCAAGTTGTTAGGTGAGGCTCTAATTCTGAAGGGCTACTTTGTATTCTGCTCTATGAACATACCACAGTTTATTTATCCATTCTTTGATTGGTGGATATTTAGGTTGTTTCTAATTTCCCCCTATTACAACTAATACTGCAATAAACATTTTGCATGCATACCTCCTTGTTTACATACAGAGGGTTTCCCTAGGTGCAGAATTCCCAGTAGAAGGATATGTACATCTAAACTTTAGTAACAATTTTTCTTTAAAAATTCTTCAAAAAAGTTAGTATAAAATTTTTGCCAAAGGCAATGCACCCTTGGCCCTACTAGTCAGGTAAAGTCCAAGTATGAATCTGGTTCAAGTACAAAATATAACAAAGTATACTTAAGATGATGTTTTTAAGAGTTTATTTTTGAGAAAGAGAGGGAGAGAGTGTGAGCACGTGCATGTGGGGTAGGGGCAGAGAGGGAGAAAGAGAATCCCAAACAGGCTTGGCTCTGTCAGCACAGAGCCCAACCTGGGACTCCATCCCACAAACCTTGAGATCATGACCTGAGCCAAAATCAAGAGCCAGACGCTTAACCAACTAAGCCACCCAGGAGCCCCAAGATGATGTTTTTAAACTAGCAACTTTATAAAGTTTATAAGAGGACCGTATAAATGATTACATCTGTATTTAATTCTGAGAATTTCAGTATCTACTGTTTGTATGTGTGTGTGTGTGTTTCGTTTAAGCAAGATGGGAATTTAGGAATTATGTGGTTCTGATGTCAGTCTCTAGTTCCTTCTTTCTGGAGGAACTGACACTGATGGTATTCTAAAGAGGAAGCTCTCATATGAGTTCTCAGGTATTAGGAACCATTTCTGTTCATTCACATAGTATGCCAATAAGTTTATCTTTTATGTATATATAAATTTATTATTTTTTAAAGTTTATTCATTTTGAGAGAGAGCAGAGAGAGAGAGGGAGAGAGAGAGCGAGCACGTGCACTCATGCGCCCTCGTGCATGTGTGCATGCACAGGAAGGGGCAGAGAGAGGGAGAGAGAGAATTCCAAGCAGGTTCCATACTGCATCACAGAGCCCAATGAGGGGCTTGATCCCATGAACCATGAGCCTGAGCCAAGATCAAGAACCAGATGCATAACCACCCAGGTGCCCCTAAGTCAATAAGTTTTTATTAGGTGCCTACTACACAGCTGGCACCATTCTGGGAGCTGGAGGATACACCAGTAAACATAAGAGACAAAGCCTTGGCCCTCACAGAACTTATATTTTGGCGGGGATTAGATAGAGAAAGAAAGAAATACATTTAAAAACATAGACTACATCAGGTAGTAATAAATACAACCTAGAAAAAGCAGGGGGAGGGAAATAGAGAATGCTGGAGTAACGGAGAAGAGTTACTCTTTTATAGAAAGTGGTCATGGTAGACCTTGCTGCAAAGGGGATATTTAAACAGATACTAAAGAGAGAAAGTGAACCATGTGATAACATGAGGGTAAAGCTTTAGAAGCAGAGGGAAGAGTAAGTACAAAGCTCTGGAGTGGGACACTGCTCTGCATGTTTGAGGACTAGAAAGCAGGCCAGTGTGACTGAGACTAAACAAGCAGAGAGTGGGCAAAAATGTGGTCAGGTAGCAGTGTTGGGAGGGAACTGTTGGTTTTACTCTGACTTTGGTAGGAGTTATTGGATGGATTTGAGCCAAGAAATGCCATGATGTGATTTAAGTTTTTGAACAATCATTCTTATTATGAGAACAGAAACAGGGGGACCCACTGTGGAGGCTATTACAATATTCCTAGTGAAGGGTGATTGGCCTGGACCAGGACTTTGGCAGTAGAAGCGCCGGGAAGGGATGAGATTCTGGATATATTCTGAAATTGATTTGGTGTTGGATTGAATGTGGGATGTAAGAGAAAGAAAAAAGTCATGGGCAACACCAAGATTTCCACCACAAACAATGGAAAAATGGAGATACTATTAAGTGAGATGGAGAAGATTATAGCAGGAATAAGTTGGGGGAAGGAGTAAGAAGTTTCTTCTGAGATGTTGTAATGCCGAGATTCCTATGAGAACTTCAATGTAAATATTTAGTAGGCAGTGAGATCTATATACTTGGAGTTCACAGTTGTGAACTGTCTAGGACAGAGGTATAAATGTGGAAGTCACCAGCATATAGATGCTTTTTAAAAGTGTGGGACCGGGTGGAAGATATCTTAGGAAGTTAGTATGAATAGAGAAAGAAGAGGTCTGAGGGCTGAACCCTAAGGCTGTTCAATATTTAGAATGCAAGGGCATGAGGGGGAATCTGCAAAGGAGATAAAGCTGGGGGTGGTGGGAGTCAAGAGACTGGTGTCCAAGAAGCCAGAGGAAGATAGTATGTCCAGAAGGAGGATGTGGTACAGTCTGTTAAATGTTGGTATACCAAATTTCTAAGGATTGAAAACTGACTTTGGATTCAGCAGCATAAAGATTATTGGTGACCTTGGCAAAAGCTATTTTAGCAAAGTGATGGAGTCAAATGCTTGTTTGGAGTAGTTCAAGGGAAAACGTGAAGAGAGGAATTGGAGAAAAAGAAAACCGACAACTCTTTCACGAGAAGATTTTACTGGCAAGTCTCTGTTAATGCTAAGGGTCTACACTTAGAAGGGCACCCACAGGCGGACAGCAACTTGGCTCTTGTTGTGTCATGCATTTCTGTGTTTTTTGGCAATAGCAGTTCTGGATGCTCCCTCCAGGTACTTCATTCTTCAATGCCCTATCTGGATGGTGAACTCATATTCACCTTTAGCATCACACTTAGGCGTCTCCCTATGTGTGAATTCCTCAGATGGAGCAAATCATTCTGGACTATATATGTTTTTCACATAATCACATTATACTATTATAATTCATTCCCCACTAGGCAGTGACTCATGTAAAAAAGTGTTGTGGCTTGCAGGGTCCCCCATGTAAGTACTGAGTCTATTTAGTACTTAGTGATGTTCAGTTAATATTGGTTGAATGAGACGGAAATACTTTAAAGAAATGCAGGATTCAGACTTTGCCTTCCGTATTCAAGGGGATATCAGTGTGCTTTACATTTCTGTAGGGAAAGGAGCAACACTATTTATCCTTGGGAGAGCCTGAAACAGAATTCTTGTGGAGAGTTTGGCAAAACTCTGCTTTGTATTTACTTTTTTGTTCTTATCATAAATACTTCTATTTGGGGTTAGAGGGTTCTCACTGACATACACGATCAAGATGTTTGCCTAGTGTCTTCAGTAGGTTCCAACATATTGATTTGTGGTGGCACTGAAGGGAGTGACCTTGGGAGGTAACTTTTCCCATGCACCATTAGGCCAAACTGAGGGCTCCGTTAGTTTTTCACTCAAGCAACTATATTTTCGTAATGTGCCTTCAGTGAGCGCTGATGTCATTTCATTCCCAGAATCATTTCAATTAGATTCCAAACAGTCTTTTATTGCACTTTGGAAGTCTTTTGAGATGACAAATTATTTCTATATTCAATCTGCTGTTCTTTTCTTTTCTCTGCCTCTTCATGGCTGACAGCCCCTGTGTGCTTTGTTTTGTGTGTTATTTGGCCAAGGGGGAGCTGTCCGAAATACAGTTTGACAGCATTCCTAAAGAATATTATCCTTTTGCATTTACTCTTTCTGTTTGTTCTTTGGTTTCTGCTATTAATTAGGAAATTCATTTCCTGATAGCCACAATGAGGTTAGAATAGATGTAACCAGCTAGGTATCCAGCAAAGCCCAATGTATTCAGAGTGGTAACAAGAGACCAATTCTATTCTGATCAACACCATTAAAAGGAAAAGATAAATCAAATATTATGGCCTTAGTCAGCAAGTTTCATTAAAAAAAAAAATCCAAGCTGAACCACAGCTGTAATTTGGAGTCTTAGCTCAAAGTGACTGCTTTGTATTTTTCTCAGGGGTCGGAGAATCAAATCTGTATTCTGCTGGTCAGGCACCCTGTAAAGAGTGCCACCTTCACCTGGGTTGTTTGGAAAGCCCATAAGTCTTGGTAACTTGGTGGATTTCGATGCACAGCCATGAGTTCCACAGGGCATTAATTCTGCTCCATTGCTTGTCCATTCGAAATAAAAGTGTCGATGAATACATTATACTTAGGGACCTCTAAATCCCACTTTAGTTCGTTGTCATTCTCGAGGTCACTGATCTCCTTTGCTATCATTATTTCAGTATCCAGAGCACATTTGAAGTTTGCTGCTTTTGTGTCCTTTTTGCTTTATCTTTGACAACTGCATCAGCTTTTACTCTCGAGGAAATTAACATTTCCTTTTGTTCACAAAGCAAGATTATTTGGAAAGGTCAGTGGATGTATCACACCACTCTGGTATATTTCCACAAAGAAACATGCCTGCTATATTTCAGTGAGGCCATGAGATAAAGGTCCAGCTTGTTTATGGTGAATGGCCATGTAGAAATAATCATTGTAAATTCATTGGTTATTTGAAAGAAACGAATTTCATTTAGGAGATTTTATTAGTAGATCTATTAGAAGAAATATGACCAAACCATTGCCACAAAGTTGGCTCTGCAGGGACTGTGGGAGCTATGCCTGTTTGTATTTAGTTTCCTTCAAGAAGTCCTTTTTGAGTGAGAAAGTCACTATTACCTATTCTCAGCACACATAGGGAGTTAGCTAAATATACTTTTCACTTTTTTTATTAATAATTTTAAAGTTTATTTATTTATTTTGAGAAAGAGAGAGAGAAGGGGGGAGGGGCAGGGAGAAAGGGAGAGAGGGAATCCCAAGATTCTGACACTGGGCTCAATCTCATGAACTGTGAGATCATCACCTGAGCGAAAATCAAGAGTCCCACACTTAACCTACTGAGCCACCCAGGTGCCCCTCTTTTTCACTTTTATTAGGTGTTTCCATTTCAGTGATTTGGGCTAAACCATTGTAAATCTATTGTGTTTTCTCCCACTCTTTCTTTTTCTTTCTTTCTTTCTTTCTTTCTTTCTTTCTTTCTTTCTTTCTTTCTTTCTTTCTTTCTTTCTTTCTTTCTTTCTTTCTTTCTTTCTTTCTTTCTTTCTTTCTTTCTTTCTTTCTTTCTTTCTTTCTTTCTTTCTTCTTTCTTTCTTTCTTCCCTCCCTCCCTCCCTCCCTCCCTCCCTCCTTTCTTTCTTTCTTTCTTTCTTTCTTTCTTTCTTTCTTTCTTTCTTTCTTTCTTTCTTTCTTTCTTTCTTTCTTTCTTTCTCTCTCTCTCTCTCTCTCTTTCTTTCTTTCTTTCTTTCTTTAATGTTTATTTATTTTTGAGAGAGAGAGAGAGAGAGAGAGCAGGGGAGGGACCAAGAGAGAGGCAGAATCAGAAGCAGGCTCCAGGCTCCAAGCTGTAGCACAGATCCTGACTCAGGGCTCATCCAACAAATGAGATAATGACCTGAGCTAAAGTCAGAGGCTTAACAAACTGAGCCACCCAGGGACCTGTCTCCTACTTTTTCTAACAGTGGGTGTTATCTTAGGCTATTGATACTCTCAGTGTTTAGGCCAGAATGCAAATTGTGAAGGATGGGGTTTTTAACCAGGAAAAGTGAAAAACATATATCAGTAACTCCTGAGGGTAGGCAGAGGTAGATAGAAGTGAAGCTGGAGGTTGTAAGAAATCATATTTTCAGCAAGAAACATCCGGATTGCATCGGTGGGAGACTACCTGATCAGAAATTCGTACGTGTAAGAGGTCCATGAGTGCTTATTGAGAAAAATGGTAGGTCAGGAGGAGCCCAGGCTTGGGATATGAATAACAAGTACGAAGGAAGTTGACTGGCATGGTTAATACCTACTCTTATTTTCATTTTGTCAGCAAGCCTTCCTAATACTCCTGTTATATGATATAGTTTTAAGAGAGTCAAACATAACAGCTCAAACTTAGAGAATTAATTGCATTTAGCCTTAGTTCTAATTACTAGAACTGGAACAGTTCATGGTACAACAGCACAGGGGAGATGGTTAGGTCCATATGAATCTGCTAGTTGATGAATGCCAGCTAATGTGGATGAAATTCCTTCTGTGACACTCTGATGAAAACTGGTCATCATTTGGTCTACAGACAAGGTAAACATAATTTATCATTCAAAGTAGGAGAATTTTGAAGCAAGCAAGGTGCTATTAATGATGAAATTAGAATATAGACAACACCATATTGTTTGAGATTTTATTAGAAATGAAATGACTGAAATATTCCTGTTCTTAGGACAACTCTTTCTTCTTATATAGTTTGTAATAGAGAATTGAATTTACCTAACATAGACTTGATCAAAAAGAAGTACTTTTATTGTAGAAAAGACTGGAAAAGTTTTATCTAGAACCAATAAATATTGGGCCATGGAAAGAAACTTTGCTTTGGTTTTATCTTAATAGGCTGAAGTCTAAGCCTATTAGGCAAGATTGAATTTTTTTTTTTTTAAAATTTTTTTTTTTCAACGTTTATTTATTTTTGGGACAGAGAGAGACAGAGCATGAACGGGGGAGGGGCAGAGAGAGAGGGAGACACAGAATCGGAAACAGGCTCCAGGCTCTGAGCCATCAGCCCAGAGCCCGACGCGGGGCTCGAACTCACGGACCGCGAGATCGTGACCTGACTGAAGTCGGACGCTTAACCGACTGCGCCACCCAGGCGCCCCAAGATTGAATTTTTAAAAACTCTTTATATATGAGAGGTCAGATCTGCTATGATATAAATTGAGATTTTTTTTCCTGGTTTATCATTGTCATTTATCTTTTGATTTTCCACATACTGTTACTGTTTTTGCCTTACAAATTCTGTTTATTTTTAATTTTAAAAATTTTCCATTTTATTTTATTGCTTCTGGACATTGAATCATGGTTAGGAACTTCTTCCCCTATCCCAGGTAATAGAGGAATTGGCTCACATCTTTCGTCTGTCATTTTCTTCTCCCTCCCTTCCTCTCTCCCTTCCTTACTTCCTTCCTTCTTTCCTTTCTTCCTTCATTCCCTCCCTCCCTTCTCTCCATCTTTTCTTTCTTTCTTTCTTTCTTTCTTTCTTTCTTTCTTTCTTTCTTTCTTTCTTTCTTTCTTTCTTTCTTTCTTTCTCTCTTTCTTTCTTTCTTTCTTTCTTTCTTTCTTTCTCTTTCTTTCTTTCTTTCTTTCTTTCTTCCTTTTTTCTTTTCTTTTCTTTTCTTTTCTTTTCTTTTCTTTTCTTTCTCTCTTCTATGTATCTATGTATGTATCTATCTATATCATCCAACTGTCTACATTTAAATATCTAATTCATTTGGGGTTTATACTGGTGTATGTTGTGAAGTATAAATCTAATGACATATTCTTCTAAATGACTATTCAGTTTTCTCAATACCACTTATTAATATTTTTTTTTTCCTTTGAGATATTTTATTTTATTTTATTTTATTTTTTTTTTTTATTTATATATGAAATTTATTGTCAAATTGGTTTCCATACAACACCCAGTGCTCATCCCAAAACGTGCCCTCCTCAGTACCCATCACCCACCCTCTCCTCCCTCCCACCCCCCATCAACCCTTAGTTTGTTCTCAGTTCTCAACAGTCTCTTATGCTTTGGCTCTCTCCCACTCTAACCTCTTTTTTTTTTTTTTTTTTTGTTCCCCTCCCCCATGGGTTTCTCTTAAGTTTCTCAGGATCCACATAAGAGTGAAACCATATGGTATCTGTCTTTCTCTGTATGGCTTATTTCACTTAGCATCACACTCTCCAGTTCCATCCACGTTGCTACAAAAGGCCATATTTCATTTTTTCTCATTGCCACGTAGTACTCCATTGTGTATATAAACCACAATTTCTTTATCCATTCATCAGTTGATGGACATTTAGGCTCTTTCCATAATTTGGCTATTGTTGAGAGTGCTGCTATGAACATTGGGGTACAAGTGCCCCTATGCATCAGTACTCCTGTGTCCCTTGGATAAATTCCTAGCAGTGCTATTGCTGGGTCATAGGGTAGGTCTATTTTTAATTTTCTGAGGAACCTCCACACTGCTTTCCAGAGCGGCTGCACCAATTTGCATTCCCACCAACAGTGCAAGAGGGTTCCCGTTTCTCCACATCCTCTCCAGCATCTATAGTCTCCTGATTTGTTCATTTTGGCCACTCTGACTGGCGTGAGGTGATATCTGAGTGTGGTTTTGATTTGTATTTCCTGATAAGGAGCGACGCTGAACATCTTTTCATGTGCCTGTTGGCCATCCGGATGTCTTCTTTAGAGAAGTGTCTATTCATGTTTTCTGCCCATTTCTTCACTGGGTTATTTGCTTTTCGGGTGTGGAGTTTGGTGAGCTCTTTATAGATTTTGGATACTAGCCCTTTGTCCGATATGTCATTTGCAAATATCTTTTCCCATTCCGTTGGTTGCCTTTTAGTTTTGTTGGTTGTTTCCTTTGCTGTGCAGAAGCTTTTTATCTTCATAAGGTCCCAGGAATTCACTTTTGCTTTTAATTCCCTTGCCTTTGGGGATGTGTCGAGTAAGAGATTGCTACGGCTGAGGTCAGAGAGGTCTTTTCCTGCTTTCTCCTCTAAGGTTTTGATGGTTTCCTGTCTCACATTCAGGTCCTTTATCCATTTTGAGTTTATTTTTGTGAATGGTGTGAGAAAGTGGTCTAGTTTCAACCTTCTGCATGTTGCTGTCCAGTTCTCCCAGCACCATTTGTTAAAGAGACTGTCTTTTTTCCATTGGATGTTCTTTCCTGCTTTGTCAAAGATGAGTTGGCCGTACATTTGTGGGTCTAGTTCCGGGGTTTCTATTCTATTCCATTGGTCTATGTGTCTGTTTTGGTGCCAATACCATGCTGTCTTGATGATGACAGCTTTGTAGTAGAGGCTAAAGTCTGGGATTGTGATGCCTCCTGCTTTGGTCTTCTTCTTCAAAATTACTTTGGCTATTCGGGGCCTTTTGTGGTTCCATATGAATTTTAGGATTGCTTGTTCTAGTTTCGAGAAGAATGCTGGTGCAATTTTGATTGGGATTGCATTGAATGTGTAGATAGCTTTGGGTAGTATTGACATTTTGATAATATTTATTCTTCCAATCCATGAGCAGGGAATGTCTTTCCATTTCTTTAAATCTTCTTCAATGACCTTCATAAGCTTTCTATAGTTTTCAGCATACAGATCCTTTACATCTTTGGTTAGATTTATTCCTAGGTATTTTATGCTTCTTGGTGCAATTGTGAATGGGATCAGTTTCTTTATTTGTCTTTCTGTTGCTTCATTGTTAGTGTATAAGAATGCAACTGATTTCTGTACATTGATTTTGTATCCTGCAACTTTGCTGAATTCATGGATCAGTTCTAGCAGACTTTTGGTGGAGTCTATCAGATTTTCCATGTATAATATCATGTCATCTGCAAAGAGCGAAAGCTTGACTTCATCTTTGCCAATTTTGACGCCTTTGATTTCCTTTTGTTGTCTGATTGCTGATGCTAGAACTTCCAGCACTATGTTAAACAACAGCGGTGAGAGTGGGCATCCCTGTCGTGTTCCTGATCTCAGGGAAAAAGCTCTCAGTTTTTCCCCGTTGAGGATGATGTTAGCTGTGGGCTTTTCATAAATGGCTTTTATGATCTTTAAGTATGTTCCTTCTATCCCGACTTTCTCAAGAGTTTTTATTAAGAAAGGGTGCTGGATTTTGTCAAAGGCCTTTTCTGCATCGATTGACAGGATCATATGGTTTTTCTCTTTTTTTTTGTTAATGTGATGTATCACGTTGATTGATTTGCGAATGTTGAACCAGCCCTGCATCCCAGGAATGAATCCCACTTGATCATGGTGAATAATTCTTTTTATATGCCGTTGAATTCGATTTGCTAGTATCTTATTGAGAATTTTTGCATCCATATTCATCAGGGATATTGGCCGGTAGTTCTCTTTTTTTACTGGGTCTCTGTCTGGTTTAGGAATCAAAGTAATACTGGCTTCATAGAATGAGTCTGGAAGTTTTCCTTCCCTTTCTATTTCTTGGAATAGCTTGAGAAGGATAGGTATTATCTCTGCTTTAAACGTCTGGTAGAACTCCCCTGGGAAGCCATCTGGTCCTGGACTCTTATTTGTTGGGAGATTTTTGATAACCGATTCAATTTCTTCGCTGGTGATGGGTCTGTTCAAGCTTTCTATTTCCTCCTGATTGAGTTTTGGAAGAGTGTGGGTGTTCAGGAATTTGTCCATTTCTTCTAGGTTGTCCAATTTGTTGGCATATAATTTTTCATAGTATTCCCTGATAATTGTTTGTATCTCTGAGGGATTGGTTGTAATAATTCCATTTTCATTCATGATTTTATCTATTTGGGTCATCTCCCTTTTCTTTTTGAGAAGCCTGGCTAGAGGTTTGTCAATTTTGTTTATTTTTTCAAAAAACCAACTCTTGGTTTCGTTGATCTGCTCTACAGTTTTTTTAGATTCTATATTGTTTATTTCTGCTCTGATCTTTATTATTTCTCTTCTTCTGCTGGGTTTAGGCTGCCTTTGCTGTTCTGCTTCTATTTCCTTTAGCTGTGCTGTTAGATTTTGTATTTGGGATTTTTCTTGTTTCTTGAGATAGGCCTGGATTGCAATGTATTTTCCTCTCAGGACTGCCTTTGCTGCGTCCCAAAGCGTTTGGATTGTTGTATTTTCATTTTCGTTTGTTTCCATATATTTTTTAATTTCTTCTCTAATTGCCTGGTTGACCCACTCATTCGTTAGTAGGGTGTTCTTTAACCTCCATGCTTTTGGAGGTTTTCCAGACTTTTTTCTGTGGTTGATTTCAAGCTTCATAACGTTGTGGTCTGAAAGTATGCATGGTATGATTTCAATTCTTGTAAACTTATGAAGGGCTGTTTTGTGACCCAGTATATGATCTATCTTGGAGAATGTTCCATGTGCACTCGAGAAGAAAGTATATTCTGTTGCTTTGGGATGCAGAGTTCTAAATATATCTGTCAAGTCCATCTGATCCAATGTCTCATTCAGGGCCCTTGTTTCTTTATTGATCGTGTGTCTAGATGATCTATCCATTTCTGTAAGTGGGGTGTTAAAGTCCCCTGCAATTACCACATTCTTATCAATAAGGTTGCTTGTGTTTATGAGTAATTGTTTTATATATTTGGGCGCTCCGGTATTCGGCGCATAGACATTTATAATTGTTAGCTCTTCCTGATGGATAGACCCTGTCACTATTATATAATGTCCTTCTTCATCTCTTGTTACAGCCTTTAATTTAAAGTCTAGTTTGTCTGATATAAGGATGGCTACTCCAGCTTTCTTTTGGCTTCCAGTAGCATGATAAATAGTTCTCCATCCCCTCACTCTCAATCTAAAGGTGTCCTCAGGTCTAAAATGAGTCTCTTATAGACAGCAAATAGATGGGTCTTGTTTTTTTATCCATTCTGATACCCTATGTCTTTTGGTTGGCGCATTTAGTCCATTTACATTCAGTGTTATTATAGAAAGATATGGGTTTAGAGTCATTGTGATGTCTGTATGTTTTATGCTTGTAGTGATGTCTCTGGTACTTTGTCTCACAGGGTCCCCCTTAGGATCTCTTGGAGGGCTGGTTTAGTGGTGACAAATTCCTTCAGTTTTTGTTTGTTTGGGAAGACCTTTATCTCTCCTTCTATTCTAAATGACAGACTTGCTGGATAAAGGATTCTCGGCTGCATATTTTTTCTGTCTAGCACACTGAAAATCTCGTGCCAATTCTTTCTGGCCTGCCAAGTTTCAAAAGAGAGATCAGTCACGAGTCTTATATGTCTCCCTTTATATGTGAGGGCATGTTTACCCCTTGCTGCTTTCAGAATTTTCTCTTTATCGTTGTATTTTGCCAGTTTCACTATGATATGTCGTGCAGAAGATCGATTCAAGTTATGTCTGAAGGGAGTTCTCTGTGCCTCTTGGATTTCAATGCCTTTTTCCTTCCCCAGTTCAGGGAAGTTCTCAGCTATGATTTCTTCAAGTACCCCTTCAGCACCTTTCCCTCTCTCTTCCTCCTCTGGGATACCAATGATGCGTATATTATTTCTTTTTAGTGTATCACTTAGTTCTCTAATTTTCCCCTCATATTCCTGGATTTTTTTATCCCTCTTTTTCTCAGCTTCCTCTTTTTCCATAACTTTATCTTCTAGTTCACCTATTCTCTCCTCTGCCTCTTCAATCCGAGCCGTGGTGGTTTCCATTTTGTTATGCATTTCGTTTAAAGCGTTTTTCAGCTCCTCGTGACTGTTCCTTAGTCCCTTGATCTCTGTAGCAAGAGATTCTCTGCTGTCAGCTATACTGTTTTCAAGCCCAGCGATTAATTTTATGACTATTATTCTAAATTCACTTTCTGTTCTATTATTTAAATCCTTTTTGATCAGCTCATTAGCTGTTGTCATTTCCTGGAGATTCTTCTGAGGGGAATTCTTCCGCTTGGTCATTTTGGATAGTCCCTGGCGTGGTGAGGACCTGCAGGGCACTTCCCCTGTGCTGTGGTGTATAACTGGAGTTGGTGGGCGGAGCCGCAGTCAGACCTGATGTCTGCTCCCAGCCCACCACTGTGGCCACAGTCAGACTGGTGCGTGCCTTCTCTTCCCCTCTCCTAGGGGCGGGATTCACTGTGGGGTGGGGTGGTCTGTCTGGGCTACTTGCACACTGCCAGGCTTGTGATGCTGGGGATCTGGCGTCTTAGCTGGGGTGGGTAGGCAAGGTGCACAGGGGCAGGAGGGGCAGGCTTAGCTTGCTTCTCCTTAGGTGATCCACTTCAGGAGGGGCCCTGTGGCAGCAAGAGGGAGTCAGATCCGCTGCCGGAGGTTTGGCTCCGCAGAAGCGCAGAGTTGGGTGTTTGCGCGGAGCGAGCAAGTTCCCTGGCAGGAACTGGTTCTCTTTGGGATTTTGGCTGAGGGATGGGCGGGGAAGATGGCGCTGGCGAGCGCCTTTGTTCCCCACCAAACTGAGCTCTGTCGTCCGGGGGCTCAGCAGCTCTCCTTCCCTTTGTCCTCCAGCCTTCCCGCTTTCTGAGCAGAGCTGTTAACTTATGACCTCCCAGATGCTAAGTCGTGCTTGCTGTGGGAACACAGTCCGTCAGGCCCCTCCGCTTTTTGCAAGCCAGACTCGGGGGCTCTGCTTGGCCGGCGAGCCGCCCCTCCGCCCCGGCTCCCTCCCACCAGTCCGTGGAGCGCGCACCGCCTTGCCGCCCTTCCTACCCTCTTCCGTGGGCCTCTTGTCTGCGCTTGGCTCCGGCGACTCCGTTCTGCTAATCCTCTGGTGGTTTTCTGGTTTATTTAGGCAGGTGTAGGTGGAATCTAAGTGATCAGCAGGACGCGCGGTGAGCCCAGCGTCCTCCTACGCCGCCATCTTCGTCTCTTATTAATATTTTTGTATATGCTGCCATTTTGCTTTGAGATAACCATCTTTATCACACAATAAACTTACAAATGCACTTGGGTCTATTTCTGGACAGTCTGTTTTGTTTCTTTCTTTTTTTTTTTTTCCTGATACTATATGTTGTTTTTCTGGATGCCACACAATTTTAAATATGGGTCTTATAACAATATTTTAGTATCTATTTGAATTAGCCTCCCTCATTTTTTCTTCTTTTTTACACTTAGTGATTTTTCCTTGTTCATATTTTTTGGAAATGCACATAGATTTATTGATAACTCAATATATTTACAGAGAAAGTTGTAGTTTACTTATGATCTATATTTATTGATCACTCACTACATGCCTGGCATTAGACTAAGCACAGGAGTATCACACTTGAGGGAATATACTGAAGCTCAGTGGAATCAGTATTTCTGGTTCCCCAGGTAGATATTCTTTAAGAATAGAGGGATTATCTATAATGTTATAAAAGAATGCTTGAGAGGGGCGCCTGGGTGGCGCAGTCGGTTAAGCGTCCGACTTCAGCCAGGTCACGATCTCGCGGTCCGTGAGTTCGAGCCCCGCGTCGGGCTCTGGGCTGATGGCTCGGAGCCTGGAGCCTGCTTCCGATTCTGTGTCTCCCTCTCTCTCTGCCCCTCCCCCCCGTTCATGCTCTGTCTCTCTCTCTGTCTCAAAAATAAATAAACGTTAAAAAAAAAAATTTAAAAAAAAAAAAAAAAAAAAAAGAATGCTTGAGAGGTGATCAGTATGGAGAAGTTGTTTTATATTCCTGTTTTGTTTTGTTTTTTTAACTGTGATAAAAGATGTATAAAATGTATGGTCTTAATCATTTTTAAGTGTACACTATAGTAGTGGTAAGTATATTCACATTTTAGAGCAACGGATCTCCAGAACTTTGCCATCCTGCTGGTTTATTTTTCGGTCTCAATTTTATAACAAATTTATCTGTATCCGGGGAAAAACTTCTTGGCATTTTGGGGGATTGAAACAAATTTATAAATTAATTTAGGGGGAATTGATATCTTTAGGATGTTCAGTCTTCCTATCCTAAAATGTCTGTCTTTTCATTTGTTCAAAATATACTGTTTTATATTTCGCAAATAATAGGAAATTTTCCTCCTATAAGTTTACATATCTCCTGTTAACCTTATAACCAAGTATTTTCTTTACTGTTGTCTCTGTAAATTGAGTCTTCTCTCTCATTGTATCTTCTAACTGGTTATTGTTTGTATATAGAAAGCTATTAATTTCTGCATGTTAATATTTGAGTTTCATTGCTAAAATCTCTTATTGTTTGTAACGGTTTGTCTATTGATTCTCTTGGGTTTTTCAGATATACAATTATGTCATCTACAAATAGAAATAGTTTTATCTCTTTCTTTGAGTTTTATGCTTTTAATTACTTCCTCTTGCCTATTGCATCTTGTTTTTAATTTCTGTCCAATATTGTAGGTCTATCTTATTTTAAAACTCTACAAATTAGATATTATTATTAATATTATTTTATATCATACCCTTAGTACAATGCAATGTATGATGTATTATTTTATTTAAAAAATATTTAGGAATGAATTCTTATTTCAGTGTGTTTTAAACATTCTTTTTAAAATATAAGCACTTAAGTTTAGAAATTACTCTCTAAGAACTATTTGAGCAGCACTTTTCAAGTTTGGATATGTAACATTTTCCATATGATTTAGTTCTACTATTATTTAATTTCCATTATACCTTGTTTAACTATCAAATTACATAAAAGTGGGTTTTAAAATTACTAAATATATGGTTTAAAAATATTTTTGTTCTTTACTTCCAATTTAATTTTATTTTGATGAGGATATCTATATGGTAGCAAGTTTTTATCTGTTTTGTTGAGACTTGATTAAAGGCTATTACATAATAAAATGTTGTAAATATTCCATGTATACATTCTTTGTGTAGTTGCTAATTATTGAGTATCAGCATCTAGGTATATCTGTGCTTCAAATTTGCTAAGAATGTTACTTATCCCTACTTTTTTCTTTGCTTTACTTGACTTCTCTTTTATTAAGAAAAGTATCAAAAAATTACACTATGAATATTCTTCCAAATCTGTCAGTTTTTGCTTTACTGATATGTTGAAGTTATATCATTATATGCATACTGATTTAGGATTTTTATTTCTTCCTGGTTAAAGATGTTTATTAATATGGTGTATTTCTTCATTCCTAAACATGGTTTTGCTTTAAAATTGAAGTTATTAATCTGATTTTGCATCATAACCACCTAGGAAAAAATTAAAACATACATGCACAAGACCAACCTCTAGAAATTCTGAGTTAATTGGTGTAGGTGAGGCATTGATAATTTGAAAAAATTCCCCAAATTATTTTAATGTGAACTAGGTTTAAAAGATCTACCAATTTAAAGTTTTTTTTCTTATATTAATAGAGTTACACTGGTTTTCATTTGTTTAGTGTTACCTGGATAATTTTGTGTGGTTTAACACTCTAACTTTGTCATCTGCATTTTAACATTGTCTTTTGTAAGTTGCATAGAACTGAATTTTTTTTGTAAAACATCAATTTGAAAATGACTATGTTATTTTCACTGTTTTAAGTTTAGTCCATTTATTTTATTGTCATTTCAAATATTTTGGATTTATTTCTACTATCTTATTTAGTTATTTCATGGGACACTGCTTTTTCTGTGTCATCTTGTCTTCCATTCAGATTTTCTACCTTATAAATTTATTACAATTTTAAAATTAAAATTAATTAATTAATTAATATATTTTTCCAGATTTTAAGGTATAATTGATAAATGAAATTGCATATGTTTATGTTGTACAATGTGATGTTTTTATCTATTTATCAAATATAATCACAGTATGGTTATGAAATGATCACTACAATTAAGCTAATTGTCACATCCATCACCTCACATATTTATTTTGTAGTGAGGATATTTAAGATCTATCCCACTTCTCTCAAATTTCAATTATACAATAGTGTATAATTACTATAGTCATCATGCTGTACAGTAAGCCTCCAGAACTTATTCATCATGCATAGCTGAAATTTGTAAATTTGACAAATATCTCTCTATTTCCTTCTCCCTTTAGCCCCTGGAAAACACCATTGCATTCTCTGCTTCTATGAGTCCCTTTTTTAGATTCCACATATTAGTGAGATCATACAATTTTTGTCTTTCTCTGTCGGACTTATTTCACTTAACATAATGCTGTCCAGGTTCATCCATACTGTTGTAAATGGCAAGATGTCCTTTTTTTGAGGCTAAATAATATTCCATTGTGTGTGTGTGTGTGTGTGTGTGTGTGTGTGTGTATACACATATATGTGAATATACATTTTCTTTGTCTATTTTTCTGTCAATGGACACAGGTTGGTTCCATATCTTGACTATTATGAATAATGCTACAATGAACATGGGAGTGCTGATATCTCTTTGATATCTTGATTTTATTTCCTTTGTTTATATACCCAGAATGGGTATTACTGGATCCTACAGTAGTTTTTTTTTAAATTTTTGAGGAAGCTCCATACTATTTTCCATAGTGGCTGTACCAATTTACATTCCCACCAAGTGTATGAGGGTTCCCTTTTTTCCATATTCTTGCCAACATTTGTTATCTTTCGTCTTTTAGATAATAGTCATTCTAGCAGATACGAAGTGATATCGCGTTGTGGTTTTGATTTACATTTCCCTGATTAGCTGTGTTGAGCATTTTACATATACCTATTGGCTATTGTATGTCTTCCTTTGGGAAATAACTAATCCTTGTTCACTTTTTGATCATGTTATTTGTTTTCTTGCTATTGAGTTGTATGAATTTCCTGTATACTTTGGATATTAACCCCTTATCAGATAATGGTTGGAAATACTTTTGGTAGGCTGTCTTTTTACTTTGTTGATTGTTTCCTTTACTGTGCATAAGTTTTTAGTTTGATATCACAGTTTTTAAAAAAATTCCATTTTTCTTCTTCCATTGGCTTTGGAAGTCACACATAATTTCCATTCTCTAGTAATTATGTTTGAAATTACTACATATATACTTAAGTTAATTGATATCTTCACCTCTCCCTGAATGATAGAAGGGCCTTAGAGCGCTTTAATTCCAATCATAGTCTTGCATCTTACATCTAATTTTTGCCCGATATTTTAGGCCAGTCTTGTTTAGAGATTGTTAAACACTAAAAATTAGGTATTGTTACTATTTTATACAGATATATTTTAGATTTATTATTGTATCACCAATATCTTTGCTCATTTTTGCTCAAAAAATGTTTTTGCATCTTAAGCTTTTTTTCCCCTTTTATTTTATGAATTACTTCCTACAGAAGTTTGTTAAGAAAGTCTTTTGATGGTCACTTTTTTCAGTTTTTATATGAAAAAAATTTTGCTTCATATTTTTTAAAGGAATTGTTGCTCTGTATAGAATTCTAGATGATACTTATTTTTCCCCAGTATTTTGGAAATATTTTAATGTCTAATGGCTTCCACATTGATTATTTAAAAGTCTATTGTCAGCTTAGTTATTAATCCTTTAAAGGCCAACTGTCTTTTCTTTATGGAGCTTTAAGATCTCTTTATGCTTTTTGTTTACTATTGTTGTTTTCTAATTTTTATAGATAGCATTACAGATGTTGCTCTGTCTGTATGTTTGGGTTTGTATTTTTCAACAATTCTGAAAAATTTTTAACTATTATTTCTACATATATTACCTCTCCTCCTTTATTTTCTCCTTTTGGAAGAACTGTTAAATGTAATTTAAATTTCTCATTTTATACACCACTTTTCTTTTTGCTGGACTCTTCAGACCTATCTTCTAGTTCATTAATTCTTGATTCAGTTGTATCCAATTTTCTTTTTATGTTATCTCCTTAGTTTATTATTTTAATAATTATAGTTATAATTTCTTCATTAGCTAAAATTGTAGGGTCTAATTCACTATTTGTCACTTCCTTTGACTCTTTTTGTTTCTATAATATTTCCTTTTAGAATATAAGCCCATTCTACCAAAACTTTATCTGTAGAAATCCTGGATGGCCTAGATTTAGGATTTGCTTGTTCTTCCAGACAATCCCCAAATATTGTAGGCCTAAGGAAACTTGACTTTCTTATCTTGGCTTTTCCTAGACCATGAAGCATTATTTTAACTCCCAAACCAATGTAGGGGCTGGCTATGGATATGAATTCTTAGTTTCTAATTGTCTTTGAGTTGGTGCCTGAGAATTTTCTTTTTTTTCTTTCTTATAATACCAGATAGGTAATTATAAGAATATTTGTTATATGTTATGCAGCATTTATGTGTGCTTTCTATCAAGAATTTTTTAAATATTTAATCTACCATGTTGCCAGAAACAGAAATCTTACAGATAAGCTCTTTCACATTTTTAAAGTTATGTTTTTTGAGTGAATGCCAAGAATTAATGAGTAAGACAAAGGCTTTAGCATGTTTTTACTTTCTTCATTTTCATCTTTAGCTTCTGTCAAAATCTTAGGATTCTTATGCATTCTTAAGTTTGAGAATCAATGATCTAAATGATGAAGAGGAAAACATAGGTTGTGAAACATCTAAGAGCGATATTATCTCCCAAGACTTAATTCTGTGACACCAAGAAGATAGGGAGAGACAGGAATAAAGATTTATGCATCAGTATGGATAAGCAGAGAAGTGCAAATTAATGTGAATACCAAAAGCAGAATTATAAAATAGTTATATACCTTCTCTGTGTATTAAAAAAAGGTTGTGGTTATTACTCAAATGCAAAGAATTGTTATAGAATGTTTCCTGATGCCATCAGATCAATGTATGGCTAAATATTAAAGTACTTAAAATAATATTTATAAAGGAAATTAGACACTAAACAGAAAATATTCTATTACCCTCTCATATTATTTTCAGCTGGAATCTTAAAGACCATGGTCAATTCTTATGTATGTCAAGAAAGACTGTAGATTAAGATGCAATGATCAAAGATAATATTTTTTGCTCTTGGTATAATAACTGCCATATAAAGAATGATTAGGAACTTAAATTGAGGAATTTAAAACTGAAATAAGACATGACTAAAATTTATAAATTAAACAGTGGATAAGATAACACATAATCTTCATAATTGTGAAGGAACACCACGGCATCCTTTAAAACTTGAATGAGGAAATTTAGGCAAATAAAAGTAGTATTCGTGAAATAAATGTGGAACTTGCAGTGGCAGTTGTGAATGAATTCAAGAATTATTTGAATGAATTTATGAATGGCAGGGATACAGACTAGAAAAAGGAATATGATTACAAATATATGAATTCTCCCCCCATTCTTACAACATGTAGCTTAGAGCCATGCTTTGTAGCAGAATACTAGACTTGAATGTCTAGTTTGATGATTTCTGTATTTTAATGTTGAAGTGAAAGAATGAAAAATATTTTGGAATAAATAACAAGAAAAGCCATTCTTTAATGGTGGGACTTGAGTTAATTCTTAAAGAATAATTGAGAGGAGGCTAGAGAGTGAAGGGGATAAGATATCCCAAGACAAATGGCTTATAGTAGAGGGAAATGGCAGGGACACTCAAACAGCAAATCGGAGGGGGAGAGACAGGAACAGCAGCCAATTTGATTAATGGGTCTTTGTTACCACATAAGCATGGAATTAAAACCTTCCTGAGAGGGGCCCCACCTGCATGGCTCAGTAAGTTGAGTGTTAGACTTCGGCTCAGATCTGATCTTGTGTTTTGTGAGTTTGAGACCCCACTGGGCTGGCTACTGTCAAGCACTGTCAGTGCAGGGCCACTTTGGACCTTCAGTTCCCTTCTCTCTGCCCCTCCCCCACTTGCACTTTCCCCCAAATAAATAGATATTTAAAACAAACAAACAAACAAACAAACAAACAAACAAAAACTTTCCTGACAGCTGAGATAGTGTAGTGGTTAGGAGAATAGGCTATAGACCAGTGCTGTGCAATAGAAATATAATGCGAGCCAATTAAAAAATCTGTAATAGTCACATTGAAAAAGTGAATAGAAACAGGTAAAATTAATCATAATAATATTTTTTTTGGTGAACCCAATGCTGTTGACCTCCCTTATCCATGATTTCACTTTCTGTGGTTTCAGTTCCCTGCAGTCAACCATAGTTTGGAAGCAGATGATCTTCCTTTTTTTGAATCCTCAGAAAGTCAACAGCAGTCTAATGCTATCACAATGCCTATGTTGTTCACCTTACTTCATCTCATCACATAAGAGTTTTATCATCTCACATCAACAGAGAAGAAAGTGAGTACAGTACAATATGATAGTTTGATAGACCACATTCATTTAACTTTTATTATAGTATATTATTACAATTGTTCTACTATTAGTTATTATTGTTAATATATTACTGTGCCTAATTTGTAAATTAAACTTTATCATAATTATGTATATACAGGAAAAAACAATATATATAAGACTTGGGACTATTTGTGGTTTTAGGGATCCATTAGGAGTCTTGGAAAATAGCCCCCATGGACAAGGGGGGACCTGCTGTATATCCAAAATATCATTACAACATGTAGTCAATATAAAACAGTATCAATGAAATATTTTACATCTTTTCATACTAGGTCTTCAGAAGCTGATGTATATTTTATACTGATATACTCCAAATTAGTAAATTTGGAAGCTAAATTTTAATTAGAAATACTTGAACCTATAGGGGTGCCTGGCTGGCTCAGTTGGTGGAGCATGAGACTCTTGATCTCAGGGTTGTAAGTTTAAGCCCGACATTGGATGTAGAGATTACTTAAAAATAAAATCTTAAAAAAAAAGAGAAATACTTGATCTATATTTAAATTTCATGAAATTTACATTTGAAAAATTATGTTCACATATCCAATAACTGAATTAAGTATTGGCCCTTAAATTTAATTAACTTATAAAATAAAATAAATAAAAATTATATAAAAACTTTAATTTCTTCATTGCATTAGTCAAATTTCAAATGCTCAATGGCCACGTGTAACTTTTGGACAGTGTAGCATTGATTTTCAAAACTAGCCTACACCTACTACTTTCTAGTTATTTGGGCATGTTACTTAGTATTCCAATTCTTGGCTTCCTTAATTATAAAATAGACTAACAATATGACCTAATTCATAGGAATAATTTGAAGGTTAAGTCAGATAATCAGTGTACCACATTGATGCAGTGCTTTATACATAGTACGTGCTCATTGTTGGTTATTATTTTGACAATTAGGGATTTGGGGATCGGAACCAAGCTGGAGTTGGGCACAAGGGCAAAATCTGTCTTGAATGACCTGATTTTGAGGTGAAGATGGGAGATCTGTGGATTAGAAAGAATGATTAGGATTCAGGGGAGAGACTTTGGCCCAGAGAAAGCACAGGGAATAAAAGAATATAACTTTGTGAATGTTCGATTTATTTATTTATTGTTCTCTTTTCTCTCTTTTCTACCAGAGTATGAACTATTGGATGTCTCCCAGATATGACTGGTACAATTTAGAAACTGATTTCTTAATTGTATTTGATTTTAAGTGCCTGGAATTGTGCCTGCACATACTAGAGGTTTAAGAAATGTCTATTGAATGAAAAATTGCATTTACTAAAAGACTAAATGTCACAAAAGAATAGAGAATAGAAAACTTAAATATATTAGAAGGCTTTGCCCAATTAATACCTGATTATGTGCTTTTTAAGTAATGACATAGTTCAAATTAACACTTTGGCACACTTTCGGATATAACTTTTGAAATAGTTAAAGAGCATCAATTTTGTGTTAAAATTTGGCATATTAGAGGCACTCTGAGATGTTATAAATGAAATCATTTAAAAAAGACACTTTTTTAAATTCAAATTAATATAGTCTTTGTTAGTTTGTTTCTTCTCATTATTTGCATTTTTAAGGTAATCTTTATGCTTTTGATAGTTGGAAAATTGTGAAAGTCATATGAAAGGTACAAAAAATTACCCAGCACTCCTCCCTCCTAGCAAAATCTTTCTCTCTCAAGAGGTACACGTCAGAGAATTCTATTAGTGGACAAGGAGCCAGTCTAGTTAGTGTGACGTCGCTTCCCAATTTGGTGACATTTTTCTATAGCATTCTTCAGGCTATCTCATTTGACACTTTGGAACAGCTGCCAAGTCCTTTCCTGCTCTCTGTAAACAAGGCTGTCACTCACAGAGCATTCCCTTCACCTCAGGTAGGGAATGGAGGTTAATGACTTTGGAAATGGAAAACAGAACAATCATCAAAAGGACTTTTAATACCAGGAGCATTATTGGAGAATAATTGGATCAAATAAAATAAGAATATAAATAGACCATATTACAAGCCACATTTGTTAAAAGGTTTCATATCAGTTGAAGTTTTCTGTTACCTGGGAAGAGTAATAAAAAGAAATAAAATAGATTGAAAATGGTTACCCTTGAGAAGTTATTTCTGACTTTTTGGCAGTGTTCCCCTGTGGCTGCTGATGCCCATATAGTGTGTCTCATTCTTACTTTCTTTTCAACTTCAATTCTGCTTTACAAGTAAGACTTTTGATAGTTTCCCCCCCCCTTAGAATATCTTTGATTTATCATTTAGATTAGTGGTTAAAGGAATGAGACAAGCCTCTGCATCTGGGGAAATGCTGACATTTTTAGGCTTCTGATAGGAGGCCTTTTAAGGTCAAATACTCTAATAAGAATCAAGAGCATTTTTGGGGGACAGATCTTGTTCAATCTGAATCAGAATGTGCTGAAAATAGTAATTAAAAGAGTAGAAAAGGATATTTAAGAAATAAACACAACCTCATACAAACATACACAAATATGTGGCTGGCAGAAATGGGAATGCAGTAATTTTGCATTTTTGTATGTAATGAACTTTTTTTTTTTTTTTTTAATTTTTTTTTCAACGTTTATTTATTTCTGGGACAGAGAGAGACAGAGCATGAACGGGGGAGGGGCAGAGAGAGAGGGAGACATAGAATCAGAAACAGGCTCCAGGCTCTGAGCCATCAGCCCAGAGCCCCACGCGGGGCTCGAACTCACGGACTGCGAGATCGTGACCTGGCTGAAGTCGGACGCTTAACCGACTGCGCCACCCAGGCGCCCCTGTAATGAACTTCTTAAATGCAAATGCAAGGCATACTGATGGCCTTTTGCAAAAGAATGCCCAGTTTACTTACAAAGGTCTTTTGATTTGTTGTTCTTAAACTGAATATTCTTTGATTTTATGAATCTCCTATAGCACGGTCATTATTATTGAACAAATATTAATGAGAGCTTATTAGTTTCAGAGTACTGACCTAGACAGTAGGTTTTGGATGAAGAATAAAAAAGCATTGTTTGCTTATAGAGTTTAGAGTCTAGTAGGGGTAGAGATACAATTGACAAGTAAATACATTGATAACTATAAATTATAAAGAACTTATAAAAAGAGAATAAGAGGGAATATGGTCAGGAAATTAGATGATATTTAATCTAAAATATATAAAATCATAAGAAATTTATCAGGTAAAGAACCCGGTAGATGGGACAAAGGTGAGGGCTCAGTTTAGAAAAAATGAAATTGGGGAAATTTTTTATGTAGCAATAGATAATTAATATACCATTATGCTCTTTCCACTTTACAAGTTTCCTCTTAAAAGACCAAAAAGGGGAGCCCTGGCAGTATTATAGGTGTATGATGTATTATATAGTACGATGCTGGTGGTATACAACATAAAGTACATAGATTCAAGACACATTTTGGAGATGGTCTCCAGAAAATTTGCTGTTGGATTGAATATGGGTAAAGGTAAAAGGAGAAGGAAAAAATATATATAACACACCACTTAGTTTCAGGCTTGAGTATGTAGGTGGATGGGATGCTTGGGAGAATAATGTATTTGAGAATGAAAAATTCTGTTTTAGACATATTAAGTTTAATATGTGTGAATAGCAACTAGAGTCTCAAGTAGAAGTTGGATATATGAATCTGAAAGCATAAATGTGGGATTTTTTGGCGTTTATATGGACTTTCATGTGTTGGAAGTAGATGAGCAACTTGCAGGAGAGAGAGGAGATGTCTTTGGACTGAGCCCTGTGAAGTGGCAACATTTGGAAGGCAGGCAAAAGAGGAGCAATCAGGAAAGAAGCCTGAGTGGAAGTAGCCAGAGAGGTAGGAGGAAGAGTGTGATATTGCAGAATTCTAGGAACCAAAAGAAGAGAGTATGTTAATAAGGAGAGAGTGATTACCGGATTAAATGTGAGATTGAGTAAAATGAGGCTAGAAAAATGTCCACTGGAAGTGGCAAAACATGTGGTATTTAGTACCAATTGATAAAAGTAGTATCGGTGGAATGATGGCATCAAATCTCAACTAGAATGGGTTAAGTAAAAAATGAAAGATGGTAAGACAGAGAAACCAAGAATCCAATCTGCTTTGAGACATTTTGCCCAGGAAGGAGATCAGAGAAATGGGATAGCAGCCAACTGGGTATATGGGATTAAGAGAGAATATTTTTAGAGAAGTGGTATTAAGGAATATTGATAAATTTCTGGGGTGCATACAAAGAGAAGCAAGAAATTGGTAATCCAGGAAAGAGAGGTTGTAAAATATTGGATGTAAAATTTTTGAGTATTTAAGAAGAGAAGTACAAAGCACATGTGGAGATATTAACTATTTTTTTATGTTTATGTTTATTTATTTTTTGAGAGAGAGAGAGAGAGAGAGAGAGAGAGAGAGAGAGAGCAAGCTGGGAAGAGGCAAAAATGGAGAGAGAGAATCCCAAGCAGCTCTGCACTGTCAGTGCAGAGCCTGATGTGGGGCTCAAACTCGTGAACTGTGAGATCATGACCTGAACTGAAACCAAGAGTCTGATGCTTAACTGTCTGAGCCACCCAGGTGCCGAAATACTGACTATTGAGAGGAACGTGGATGAGAATTCCATTGTGGATATAGATGCAGATTGGTTGGTAGTTTTGGTTGAAGGAGAGTTAACTAAATCTTGTCTGATTGCTGCTATTTTCTAGTGAGGTCACTGAGACATGATTAGAGAGGAGAAGGAGACTGAGAATCAGGTGCTTGAGTCTTCATTAGATGAAAAAAAGAGGTCAGGGGAACAGTGGATGTCAGTCATAATAAATTTTACTATGAATTTTGCTTCCACAATGTAGAGGATAAGATATGCTGATTTCTTTTCTATATTTTCCCATGTGGCTCCTTTGTTACATTGGGAAACTCTTGGGAAATTGATCAGAGTGGATTTAGGAACATGGGTGAAATTGTTTACAGATAACACAGATAGAGATCAATGAACCTTTGGAACATGATGTGATTGGATTTAATTACCCTGGTAGCAAAAGCAGGAGCAACATACCTAAGAAGTTATCCTACTTTGAAATACTATACCTTGCTCTTATTGGAGTAGCAAAATCTCCTAATGAGATTGAAAAAAATTATGCAAATACTGTAATATTTAATTTTCCTCTCCTTAAATGGAGAAATGTAAATCAAAGTCCTACCTCAATAGAGAGATTAAGGTTTGAATTTTAACCTGTGCAACCTGGAAAATCACTGTAAGTATTTAATGGTTCTCAGGTAAGAAGTAGTAGTTAGAGTGGCAACAGCATAAAGGATGTATTAGTGGGTATTACTGTATAACAAACTTCCCCCAAACCTGGTAGCTTAAAACAACTTATTATCACACTATTTCTATGAGGCAGGGATTCAAGAGAGGCATAGCTGGATTCTGGCTCATGGTCTCTCATAAGGTTGCATCGAGCTGTCAAATAGGGCTGCAGTCTCATCTGAAAACTCAGGTAGGGGAGGACAAGCTTTTAAGCTCAGTCATGTGATTGTTAGCAGACCTTAGTTCCTTTTACATGGACCTCTCCATAGTTGCTTAAATGTCATCATGACATTCATCTAGTTTCTCTGAGAATGAACAATGGGATAGAGAAGAGAGGACTGCATAAGAATGTAAATAACAGGAGGTGAGAATCATTGGGAGCCATCATGGAGGCTGGCTAGCCAGCCTCCTAGCATGGATGGTGTATTAGGTTTCCACAATACACAAAATCTTTATCATTTGGCTTTGTGACCTTGGAAAAGTTAGCTAACATTTTTGAGAAGCAATTTTCTCACCTGGTGTGCCTCTATTAACCTTTCTTTCTCTAAAAACTTAGCCTATTCCCTAACCCTTATTTACACAGATGGTTAAAATGAAATTACAGGAGCGCCTGGGTGGTTCAGTCGGTTAAGTGAGCAGCTCTTCATTTCAGTTCAGGTCATGATCTCGCAGTTCATGAGTTCAAGTTCTGTGCTGTTAGTGCAGAGCCTGTTTGGATTCTCTCTCTCCCTCTCCTTCTGCTCCTTCTCAGCTCACACGCATGTGCTCTCTCTCAAAACAAATAAATAAATATTTTAAAAAATGAAATTGCAGTTGTCACTTATCTACTTAACTACTGTGTTTCTCATTGTTGCCATCAACAGGTTTGACAAGATTATAGGATATTTATAAGGAAATATGTATTAGTCAATCAGCCATAAGGGGTTTCCAAATTTTGTGAAGATATTCTATGTAAAAGATTCGAGTAGATATTTGACTATAGTTAAACTTCTGGAATCGGTCATATTTAAGGCACTCATACCTTAAAAAAATAATAACTTTATATCTCAATAATTCACACACTATAACTTGCCCATTTAAAGGGTACAATTTCATGGTTTTTAACACTTTCATAGAATTGTACAACTATCATCACTACCTATTTTAGAACACTTTTCATCCTCCAAAAAGAAACCCATAATCATTAGCAGTCACTTCTTAGGCACAACCCCTCAGCCATAGACAAACAGTAATGTACTGTCTGTCTCTATAGATTTGCCTATTCTGGACATTTCTTATAAATTGAATAATACAATAGGTGTTCTTTTATGACTATCTTCTTTCAGTTAGTATGCTTTTAAGGTTTATCTATGTTGTAGTATGTATTGATACTTCATTTTTTATTGCTGAATAATATTCCATTGCATAAACACACCACATTTTATTTACATTGAACAGTTTTGATGGACACGTGAGTTGTTTCTATTTTTTGGCTATTATGAATAATTCTGTGAACATTCATATACAACTTTTTGTGTGGACATATGTTTTCATTTCTCCTGGGTATATATTTAGGAGTGAAATTGCTGATTCATATGGTACCTCTATGTTTAACATTTTGAGGAACTGCCAAAACTGCTTTTCAAAGCTGCTGCATCACTTTGCATCCCTCACAGCAATGTAGGAGGGCTCCAATTTCTCTATATCCTTGCCAACTGTTTTTGTCCATTTTCTTTTATTATCATAGTCATCTTAGGTATAAAGTGGTATCACATTACATTTTCCTAATGGCTAATAATGTTGAACATCTTTTCAAGTGTTTGTCGGTCATTTTTATTTCTTCTCTGAAGAAATGTCTATTGAAGTCATTTATGCATTTTTATTTTTATTTATTTTTTTAAAAAAAGTTTTTTTTCAACGTTTATTTATTTTTGGGATAGAGAGAGACAGAGCATGAACGGGGGAAGGGCAGAGAGAGAGGGAGACACAGAATCGGAAACAGGCTCCAGGCTCTGAGCCATCAGCCCAGAGCCTGACGCGGGGCTCGAACTCACGGACCGCGAGATCGTGACCTGGCTGAAGTCGGACGCTTAACTGACTGCGCCACCCAGGCGCCCCCATTTATGCATTTTTAAATTGGGTTATTTGTATTTTTACTCTTTAGTTGTAGGAGTTCTTTGTATATCCTGGATATGAGTCCCTTAGAAGACTTGTCTTATGGTGGTTTAAAACATAAAATTAAGGTTCAATATAATATGCTGCCTTAACATTGGAAAAATTGGAAAGGATTTGGATGATCTAACTTCCAGGTCCTCTTCCCATTCTTCTCCCATATATAACGTCCCTGAAACAACTCGCCATATCAAACAGAACAGATGTGATTCTTGCTGATCCTTGAATAGCAAGTTTCAGCCAACCCATGGGTTTTATTCAAATAAACCAATCACATCCTTTCTTGGGAACCAAGGGTCATCCTACCTTCTTGCTACTATGAAATTGGCCTCCACAGCTCCTAGTTGTACACTCTGTTCCTGAGTGCAACTCCCATGTGGCTGGCTCCACATGACGTGGTATCCTTGTCCCATTGGCTGTGAGTATAGTGACTAATGAACTGCTGCCAGTCTCATCTGCTTTGTGTCGGGTGTTGTAGGTTCAGCCATCCCCATAACTCTAGTGTAGGAATCCTTCCCTTACAAATGAGTCAAAGAGGAAGAAATTAAAACATTTATAGTTTACATTATTTTTTCTTTTTCTGTGTTATGTTTCACTTTCTTTTCTTTCTTTATTTACTTGTTTTATTTTTTATTTTTTTAAAATTTACATCCAAATTAGCATATAGTGCAACATGATTTCAGGAGTAGATTCCTTAGTGCCCCTTACCCATTTAACCCACCCCCCCACAACCCCTCCAGTAACCCTCAGTTTGTTCTCCATATTTATGAGTCTCTTCTGTTTTGTCCCCCTCCCTGTTTTTATATTATTTTTGTTTCCCTTCCCTTATGTTCATCTGTTTTGTCTCTTAAAGTCCTCAGATGAGGGAAGTCATATGATTTTTGTCTTTCTCTGATGAATTTCACTTAGCATAATACTCTCTAGTCCCATCCACGTAGTTGTAAATGGCAAGATTTCATTCTTTTTGATTGCCAAGTAATACTCCATTGTATATATATACCACATCTTTTTTATCCATTCATCTATTGATGGACTTTTGGGCTCTTTCCATACTTTGGCTATTGTTGATAGTGCTGCTAGAAACATGGCGGTGCATGTGTCCCTTCAAAACAGCACAGCTGTATCGCGTGGATAAATGCCTAGTAGTGCAATTGCTGGGTCATAGGGTAGTTCTATTTTTAGTTTTTTTTAGGAACCTCCATACCGTTTTCCAGAGTGGCTGCACCAGCTTGCATTCCCACCAACAATGCAAATGAGATCCTCTTTCTCTGCATCCTCACCAACATCTGTCATTGCCTGAGTTGTTAATGTTAGCCATTCTGACAGGTGTCAGGTGGTATCTCACTGTGGTTTCGATTTGTATTTCCTGATGATGAGTGATGTTGAGCATTTTTTCATGTGTCGGTTGGCCATCTGGATGTCTTCTTCGGAGAAGTGCCTCTTCATGTCTTTTGCCCATTTCTTCACTGGATTATTTGTTTTTTGGGTATTGAGTTTGGTCAGTTCTTTATAGATTTTGGATACTAACCCTTTATCTGATATGTCATTTGTAAATATCTTCTCCCATCCTATTGGTTGCCTTTTAGTTTTGCTGATTGTTTCCTTTGCTGTGCAGAAGTTTTTATTTTGATGAGGTCCCAGTAGTTCATTTTTGCTTTTGTTTCCCTTGCCTCCAGAGATGTGTTGAGTAAGAAGTTGCTGTGGCCAAGATCAAGGAGGTTTTTGCCTGCTTTCTCCTCGAGGATTTTGATGGCTTGCTGTCTTGCATTTAGGTCTTTCATCCATTTTGAGTTTATTTTTGTGTATGGTATAAGAAAGTGGTCCAGGTTCATTCTTCTGCATGTCGCTGTCCAGTTTTCCCAGCACCACTTGCTGAAGAGACTGTCTTTATTCCATTGGATAGTCTTTTCCTGCTTTGTCAAAGATTAGTTGGCCATACGTTTGTGGGTCCATTTCTGGGTTCTCTATTCTGTTCCATTGATCTGAGTGTCTGGTCCTGTGCCAGTGCCATACTGTCTTGATGATTACAGCTTTGTGGTATAGCTTCAAGTCTGCGATTGTGATGCTTCCTGCTTTCGTTTTCTTTTTCAAGTTGCTTTGGCTATTTGGGGTCTTTTCTGGTTCCATACATTTCACTTTCTTTATGGTATCATTTGAAAGACAAGTTTTTAATTGGATGAAGTACTATTTTTGGTTTTGTTTTGCTTTGGCCACTTATATTTTTGGTGTCATATCCAAGAAGGCTTTGCTTAATTCAAGGTCACAATGATTTACTCTTATGTTTTCTTCTAAACATTTTAAAGCTTTAGCTCTTATATATAAGCCTATGCTCCATTTGGAGTAAATTTTTGTATGTGGTGTCAGAAATGGTTCCAGTTTCATTCTTTTGCATGTGAATATCTAGTTGTTCAGCACTATTTGCTGAAAACAGTATTTTCTCCTGTTGAATTATCTTGGTAGCCCTGTCAAAAATTTCCCATTAACTTTTGAATGGCTTTTCTATTCTTGGAGTAGTTTTTATTTTTGAATCCCACATCTTTAGTAAAGAGTCAAACCATAAGTTTATAACCTCTCGTGCAGCTAAAATGTAGCTTGTAGCCTAGGAGTCAGCCATCAGCAATACCCATGACAGACTGATACAGAAGGGAGCAATATGAACAAACAGGTCTCAGTGTAGTTCCTGCTTGCTGGTGCAGTGGTGGCAGTGACCACAGTGGTTTTCTCTACTCTCTGGTGAGACCATAGCAGTGGTGGTTGTTCTTTAACAGGCTAGCTGCAACATGGTTTTTGACATTGTACCCAAGCTCATCCTTGGCCCTTGCCTTTAGGTCTCCCAGCCAATACTTCCATGAATTATTATACCTTTTTTTTTTTTTTTTTTTGCTTTATCAGCCGGTGTCAAATTCTGTTGCTTATAACCAGGAGTGTAACCAATAAACATGCCAAGGAGAGATATAATAGATTATAGGTAATAAATTACACTTCAGTTTTGCATAGAACATGGATATGACAATTCCCTACTTGCTTTTGAGATGGAGATGTAGAAGAAATTCTTACAAAAAGCAGTCTTTGTTTTAAGCCAGTCAGATGCAGCCCTGGGTATTTTGTCTACTCCTAAATTGAAGAAAAGTGGTGGATTCTCCAATCTAAAATTGCATAGGTGCTTTATACTTTCATCTCTGACCAGCTGTGCTCCATTCTTTTCATGCTTCCAATACTTAGCTCTATCCCATAGTTAGGCCTCTATGATGTTCTTGGACCTGGTTACATATACTCCCTGATTTGACTTCATCTCCTTTTTGAGGAATGGGACCCAGATGGAACTCTCTGACCCATCATATCTGAATTGCTTGTTGATTAGTCCCTGAGGACCAAATCCCTGGCTCCAGGTAGTTTGGCAGATTAAAGGTTGGACCTGCCTAGCCCAGCTCAACCCATTTGACTCCAGTCCTCTGGATTTAAGAGCATGCCATTTGCTTCATGGAGTAGAGATAAGTTGTATCTCATGAAAACATGCCCTGGAAGAGGTATAACACCTATATTTATGGGGAGACAGTAGCTCTAATGAAAGGGGGTGAGGGAGAAGCGGTGAGTCACCTGGCACCTACATACTCCCTTTCCTATATCCCTCTTGAGGGGGATCCACAGTTCTACTCTGGTCCCTTTCTCCTGGAAAAGGTATTAGGCAAACTAGACAAATGGTTTTAATTCTTCATGGAGATGCAAATCCTTAAGAAGTAGAGCCCATTATTTGTTAATGAATTAGAAAGTTTGGTCTTTTTTATATCCTGTCTATGAGGGGATTAGACTAAATAGATGTCACTAGCATCCTCTACTGTTTAGAAATTCCATATTCTATATTTTGCATTTCTCTTTACCATTAAACCCATACCATAGGGCTCTGGAGCCAGTTATATTGGCAACCATAATAGCTACAAAGAATGGTCTGGGGATGAATTGGGATGGGTCTGTGGCAAAGGAGGAGGGAGATTTCTCCAAGGATCTCATGAAGCTGCCAAGATTGTCCCCTTTTGCTGCTGTAGTGGGTGCTGGGTAATGCAATACTGATGGTTCCTAAAATGGAGATGTATTGCATATTCTCTATCTATCCTGGAGAATTGAATTCTACTGTCATTTTCTTTTTGCCTCATAGACAGTCAGCTTAAATCTTTGCCTATATTGTTAAAAAACTAGAATCAGTGTGAACAGTGTCATTGGGAAAAGTCAGACATTTTTGAGAGCATGAACCAAGAAAAATAGATTGGTAAAAGTAATGTGAAATGGTCTCTATCAAAGTCATTATGTTTGATAGGTTTTTCTAAGGCATTAACCTCAGAGGTGTCTCTGAGAGATGCTTTCAAGATACAGTGCTCTTATAAAAGGAGACAGGAGGGTCAGTGGGCTAAAAAATAGACTAGGACCTGGAGGGACCCCATTTGAAATTCCGTTTCCCCACTGACTCTCTGAGATACAGCTGGCAAAGTCACTTCAGCCATCACTGCTTTAGTTTTGTTATCTGTAAATGGGAACAATAGCCGCTTATGTACTTTAATGGGTAATAATTTTATATTAAAAGAGCATTGTATACTTATTTGAGAAAAAATGCAGATGTGTAAGAATGCAAAATGCATCCTCAATCCTCTTTTCTTAGCCCAGAGGAAATAGTTCCCTATCTTTCATATCCTTTGAGATCTCCAGATTATCTCCTTTGCATTTCAAGTTTTGAGAACCATCTTTTAGCAATGACTGTTGAACATTGAAAATTCAACCAAATTTCACCCACATTTTAATCTACTACCCTTTTCTTTCTTCCTGAAGTAAGGTAAGTTCTAGTTAAAATAAAAGTCAGTAAAACTGGTGTAAGAAATAGACTTCATGTTACATCACAAAATTGTTCATTTGTACCACATGAAGTGGGTAAAAATTTCAAACATGAATATGTCCCTAGGACAACCATAAGGCAAACATCGATCTTGTGGAACCTTGTAGAATATTCATAAATGGTTCACAATCAGCAGTGTGTGGGAGAATAACACAGAACAACACTAGGAGGAGTAAGAGCAAGCTCCCTTGCTAATGAAGAAAGCCTCCTAAAGTGGGTTCAAGAATTGGAAGAGACCCTTTTCTTTGTGTGATGCTGCATAAGCCAGCCAGTGATGACCATGGTGACCCAGTGAACACACAGAGGCTGATCAGCTCACTTAAGCCTTGGTTGCCTTTATGGGATGGTGTATCTCCTAACCTACTCAGGGTCTTAGAGGACTTCTCTGGATTGGTTTGTTTGTACGGATCTTTGTGCAGTGGCGAGTGGGATCCTTCTAGTATTATTACCTCAGAGTGGGAAGGGAGAGACTGAGGTCTGCATTTCTGAGACGGCTCCTCTTAGTTACACTGACTGCTCATGGATTGGGAACTGGGTGCCTGGAAGAGAGGCATGGTGGGGGAGGGGGAAAGATTTTACACAAAGTACCTTATTTGAGTTTTAATCCATGTGTAAACATCTATTCAAAAAAAAAAAAAACAACAAATACAATTTAACATTGAAACAAATTAAAAATACAAATGGCAGTAAAAAATCTGGCATTTTAGATGAAGGTTAAATTGCTATGTAGAATTTTAAAGTCCTGTATGTACTTTAGTTCTCTTGGAAGCATCAAAGGGTTATGACAAAATATTTACATGTGAAAATGCTACCTCCAATAATAGCCTGGGTTAATGAAAAAAAAAACCTATAGATGTTGCTTTTATAGCAGATTATATTCCAATGTAGGTGTTATGGCCACAGGATTCAAATCACCCTGCCTAAAAAAACCAAGGAATACAGAAGGATACCCTCTAACTCAGCTGTAAAGTAAGACTTCCTCCACTGAATGAAATGTGTACTATGTCATCTTCTCCACAACAGAGATGCTTTTCTAATCCTAACTCTGCGTGTGTATGTATTTATTTTAGTGTTTATTTACCTTTGAGAGAGAGAGAGAGAGAGAGAGACAACACGAGCTGGGGAGAGACAGAGAGCGAGAGAGACACAGAATCTGAAGCAGTCTCCAGGCTCTGAGCTGTCAAGCACAGAGACTGAGGCAGGGCTCGAACTCAGGAACCATGAGATCATGAACCACGAGATCATGACCTGAGCTGAAGTTGGATGTTTAACTGACTGAGCCACCCAGGTGCCCCTTATTTTTAAACTTTATAGTGAATTTTTAAGCTAATGGGAAATTTTTGAGACTTTCTGAGACACAGTGTTTCTTGGTTCATTAATTAGGCTGGGCACAATAGTGTTTAGAATGTTATTTACTTTACAAAGAGGTAATTTATATAATCTGTAATATTTGAATACATTCAACTAGTGGTACTGGACTGGAGTCTATAGTTTTTCCATACAGTAGATTGCATTGATACTTAACAAGGCATTAATGTGACTGCATTGGTAATCTGCATTTATCCAATGACCTATATCTATTTTCCAAATACTTCCAAACTTGCCTTCTAGAAAACACACTTAATATAGACAGTAGGGGGTGCCTGGGTGGCTCAGTTGGTTGAGTATCTGACTCTTGATTTTTAGTTCAGGTCATTATTCCAGGGTTGCGGGATCAAACCCCACGTCAGGCTTTGTGCTGAGCATGGAGCCTGCTTGAGATTCTCCCCCCACCTCTCTCCAGCTTGCTCTCTTTGTCTCTGTCTCTCTCTCTCTCTATATATATATATATATAGACATGAGCTATATATATATCTATATATCTATATCTATATCTATATATCTATATATATATCTATATATATAATTTCTTATCAAAGAAAAGTTAACAGAATACAGTCTCTCTCTATATATATATGTATATATATATAGACACAAGCTATATATGTATCTATATATATATATATAAAATTTCTTATCAAATAAAAGTTAACAGAATATAGTCTCTCTCTCTCTTTCTCTCTCTCTCTATATGTATATATAGACACGAGCTCATGTCTATATATATATTCTGTTAACTTTTATTTGATAAGAAATTTTTTTTATAGTTCTGAGCAAGTAAATATTTTGAATTTTCTACTTACCTGTTAATTATTGAGGTATTGTGAGCATTATCCAGAAGTTAATAACCAAATGAGCATAACAAATGAAATTGTTCCCATGTTAATCAACCAAGCCCAGAGGTAATACATGCATTTCCTATATACTCTTTTTGTATCCACATATCTTTGTGATATTAAAATTAACTCGCTTTTGTTTCTTTCTGGAAGTCTTGTTTTGATATCTTCCTTTTCATTATCATTGTGCCCCTCTTGTTCAAGTATTCTGAATCTCTCTAAGTTCTTGCCTTTTGTTCTGTTTTCCTCTGGGTCCACTGAATCAACTGGAGGCTTATAAACCCGTATTCCTGGTTAAATCGCAGTACAGTTAGAGGAAACACTTTTCAACATTCTTGATTTCTGCTTTGCTATCCAAACTGTGTGAGGTTGATTAAATTATATGCTTGATGTCTATATTCTTAAAACAGTAGCACATTTAATGCTAGAGGGCAAAAGATATTGCAAAATTTTGTTGTCTTTTATACAGTATAGGACAGGGGAAAAAATGGGCAAATCTGAGATGAATAGAAAGTTGATCAGCGTATGGGTGACTTATTTTGATAATTTCTCTCTATTTAAATATACACAATCATATCTTTCACAAATAATGACATTTCTATTATTTCTTTTTCAATTCTTATAACTTTTAGGTATTTCCTTGCTTTGTTGCACTGCTAGATGTGGGTGGATCATAGGCTCCAGAAGCTAACAAAGCATTCTGAATTGCCCTGAAGTATTCCTGCATCTATCAGCAGGCTCTTAGACAGCTCAAGCCTGTCTGATAAATCTCATTCTGCCTCTCTCATTTTTAGAATTATAGATTTGCAGAGTTGAAGGGATAAAGAGGTTGTATAGTCCAGGGGTTGGCAAACTATAGCCCTTGGGCCAAATCCAGCCTGCTACTTGTTCTTGTAAATAACTTTTATTGGAACATAGTCATGCTTCTTTGATTATGTAATATCTGTGGCTGCTTTTATGATGCAATAGCACCATTGAGTAATTAGACAAAACCCGTGTGGCCCTCAAGGCCCCAAATATTTATTATTTGGCTTTTTGCACAAAAGTTTGCCACCCCCGATCTAGTCCAGCATCTTCATTCAACAAATGGGGAAACTGATCCTTACATGGTCCCCCATGGTCACACAGCTGTTAGTGGCAGACTCTTAGACTAGTGTTATTTTTTTTTTTTCACTGCACTATATAATTAAAATCCTTTCTCTGATCCAACATGAAAGTCTGTGTCATAGCTGGTGCTGATCCTGGGCAGGATGAAGTCTTAAAGTGGGGATGGCCAGGGCCCATTTATCAGATGGAAGGCCAGCAGAGACTTGGTGGAATAATCCTCGCGACTGTCATGACATTTCTCTCTTTCATTGATAAGACCCTAATGATAATAGCTTTCTTTTTCCCTTGAACGATGAAGAAAGGAGAGATATGTAAAGAATAAGGATCGTTTCTCCTTGTTCACATCCCTCTCCCCCATATGCAGTACTAATAAAATGTTAGCTTATGTTTACTGAAAGTACTAGACAATTTAAATTTGTTTTTTTCAACTTGGAAGTATTGTGAGTGTTACTGTTTATTTTAAAGTTAAGATCTCCAAAGGACCTTGAATTATTATTTACCATCCTTGTTGCCATGATTCACAGCTCCCTAGGCATAGTAGAAAACATTCAATTAAATTTTCACATTGCGCTGTTTGGTGATGGATGAAGGGAGAAATTTCTATTGAAAAAATAATGACCTCAAATTTACTTTTTTTCAATATGGAGTCCTCAGTTTTCTTCTCTTTGAAAAAGCATGAGTAATTATTAAAGAACATGTTACGTTAGTTTACATTTTTTGTTTCTCACACTCCTTATTCTCCCACATTCTCACTGTTTCTACTGAACCACAAGAGTCTTCAGATGGAAAGACTGATTCCAGGTTTAAACTTGGTCCTTGTCTTGTTGTTGACCACTGCATTGTTTTGGGGTGTTAAGTGCCAGTTATCCTACAAGAGGATTTACTTAATTAGATATGCCCATAATTGATGACTTATTAGGAAGAGATACAAAGAACTTAATTCAGTTTCTATTAACCTAAATCTGTCTTTCTTTTACTACTACTAATTATCTGTAGGATAATTCTCTTTTAAAAAATTCTTCCTGCTTTGATATCTTTGTAAAGTAGGGAAATTTTAGGGGCGCCTGGGTGGCGCAGTCGGTTAAGCGTCCGACTTCAGCCAGGTCACGATCTCGTGGTCCGTGAGTTCGAGCCCCGCGTCAGGCTCCGGGCTGATGGCTCAGAGCCTGGAGCCTGTTCCCGATTCTGTGTCTCCCTCTCTCTCTGCCCCTCCCCCGTTCATGCTCTGTCTCTCTCTCTCCCAAAAATAAATAAACGTTGAAAAAAAAAATTTTTAAAACTAAAACGTTGGATTTATTTTTTTAATTGTATTTAGTTACAGAATTAAGGGAACCATTTTCTTCAGTTATATCTCTCAAGAAAGATGTGAGAAGAGACAATCTGGTTTGTGTGCTGTGTTACTGTTTCCTAAACTGTGGAACTAGAAGTTCCACATCACATAAGACTTTTCTTTATGCCATCATTCCAAAACCCGGCTGGATGCTTTGCCTCAAAAGTAGAGAGAGGGGGAATAGGTAACATTAAGTTGAGAACAAAATCTGGTGCCCATTTTCCCCTGTTGTCACATGGGTCTCCCAGAGCCACCGATCTATGTTTTATCCTCTATTGACTGTGTAATGGGAAAGTCAGAGAACCTACCTATTACTAAAATAAGGCCACAGTTATGGTCATAGCCACGTGTTAATCACTTAAGATTCCAACTCCTTGACCAAAGGCAGTTTAGTTGGTTTTTCCTCTCCATAGTTCCCTCTTGTTGATTTTTGAGAATCTTCAGTGCCTTATATAGCTCCACAACTCTTAGTTTTGGTCACTGCCTACAACAGCTATTGGCAGAGGTAGAATGTCACATTCTCTCTCTTGCAGAGCTTAAAGGTATCCTTAGCCCTACAGCCCTGCCTTATTCAATTTTCTTCTCCTCTCAGCACTGGTTCTTCTGGTGCCTCTATCACTGCTGAAGCCAGGCAAGAGCCCAATGCCACTTTGCCACTCAACTGGAGGACCAAAGATCTGTAAATGGACAAATGCAAATAGAAAAGGATGAAGTCATGGCACATGGGTGGCTCACTCAGTTAAGCGTACAACTCTGGATCTTGGCTCAGGTCATGATCAAATGGTTCATGAGATGGAGCCCTGGGTCAGGCACTGAGCTGATAGCACAGACCCTAATCTGGATTCTTTCTCTGTGTCTGCTCCTCCTGCTCTCTCTCTCTCTCTCTCTCTCAAAATAAATAAATAAATGAACTAAAAAAGAGTTGGGATCTGGTGGGATTTATTTCTTTTCCCTCATTAAATGTTTTTTCCCTTAGCAAAGCTACTAATTGTGCACTAATCTTATTATGGAAAAAATATAATATTTATTTTAAAACATTTACCAATCTTTTCAGGTATCAATCAAATCCAACTGTCTTCTCAAAGTTCCTCCTGATATTTTCAGTTCAAAAGAGACTCCCCTTCTGAATTCTCATAGCCTCCTCTGTGCTATAGTGTAGACCCACTTATTGAATAAATTGCTTATCCTGTGTTTTTCTCCAGGTTGTAAATCCTTTGAAGAGAATGCTTATGTGTTTATTTATTGCCACATTCTCCCTAGCAATCAGCTGAATATCTTGCACATATCTTATGTTATTATATTCCAATTAACTAACTTTTAAAATGCCACGTAGTAAGCACATAAGGACAAAAAAAAAAAAAACACTTGTGGCAATATTTTGACTGTAAGTGATGATTAATAACATTTTGATAAAATTACTATCAGTTTGTCTTGGAAAAAGCCATTATTTACTCTAATAAGAGCTATTCTGCATCAGACTGGCCTCAGCCCAGACCTCCTGGCTGTATACAACCAAGAAAGGGTTTTTTTGTTAATCAAATTGGTCAGATCATTTGTTGGGCTACATGTTAGGAAGGAAGGTCTTTCCTCCCTGCATCCAGGTAGGGCTATAATTCATCCCTACTCTGGGGACACCATCATCTCAGGTCATGGCAGGAACATGTGAAGGGTAGGTGGAGAGAAATAGGAGCCTAAACTGTTTTCCAGTGTAGCTTTTCCCAAAGACTCATGGTACTGGAGATATTGAATGTCTCCCCAGCTCTTATTTAAGTTTTACTTTGATTCTCAGTCTTTTGTATGTTTTACACGTAACTACTCCCTCAGTCCAGTTTTTCTCAGGGAGAGTGCATGAACAAGGCAGGAACTGGTCATGTCTGGGTCTCTGCCTATAATGTCGTCGGAATTTTAGTGAAATCTCACCTCTAACTTCAACCTTACAGAGGAGAACTACAATGGGAAGTGGACCTCACTTTATTACATAGTCAGCTGTGTTTTCTGTATTTATTTTGGATTTTAGAACATCATGAAAAGCCACCCAGTTTTTTAAATTACCCAATTTTGTAATATTGATGATAGGAAGTAATGTTTGCTGGCTCCAGACCATGGCGGATTTGGGCCAGATTTTGAGATTTGTGCAATAAAAGGAGATCTGAATGACATGAACTCTTTGTGATAGCATTTCTCTTCCATGTCCAGTAATGGAGGAGGGCAGATTGGGCTCACCAGGGTGGGTTTGCTCTACCCTGATGAGGTGATAAGAATCTTTGAACAGAGCTGCAAGCTCTGTGGCTGGCAGTGGCCGTCTCATGGTGGCATTTCCAGGTGACTATGCTTTTGTGTATACCTCGCTCAAATGCAATAAACTCAATAGTATTTCTCAGTTTATATTTCCTTTTGCTGGAGCTGTGAGTTGGTTTTACAATTTATCCCACTGTGATACAAATGACATGAATAAAAAAATCTGTGAATGTAATAGAAAACCGCAAGCACAGAGTATCCATGGCACAGTTTTGTAACACCTCAAATGAGTAGAACTTAAACTTTTATACAATAAACTTTTCTTTGGTTCCCCTGTCTTTGGAACATTGTGTTTTCAGCAGTAGGTAATAGCATGGAAGTTGGGGATAGGTTAACCAGCTGGTAATACCTAGGGATTAACTCAGCAGTTTTTTTTTGTTTTTTTTTTTTTAATTTTTTTTTTTTTCAAACGTTTATTTATTTTTGGGACAGAGAGAGACAGAGCATGAACGGGGGAGGGGCAGAGAGAGAGGGAGACACAGAATCGGAAACAGGCTCCAGGCTCCGAGCCATCAGCCCAGAGCCTGACGCGGGGCTCGAACTCACGGACCGCCAGATCGTGACCTGGCTGAAGTCGGACGCTTAACCGACTGCGCCACCCAGGCGCCCCTAACTCAGCAGTTTTTTTGAGTGAAAGTTGTTTAGAATGTCTTAAATAATTTATAAGCCTTTTTTTTTTTTTTTTTTTTTTTTTTTTTTGGTCCAACAATGTATTGTAGGAAGCAGGTGAAACAGAAGGGAGATTGTGGTCAGTTGAGAATGGGTCACTGATCTCCAAGGACATAATTTTCTTCACCTGTAATAATTTGTTTTAAACTCAAAGTGCTTTTATATAAGTTCATAGGTCTTAACTACTCCTAAGAAAAAAAATATTTTGTTGAATTTCTGTTCTTGTCTTTTTCTAAAATGAAACTGTAAGTGGTTTTCAGAATACTGGTAAAACTAGAGAGTCAAATGTCATGCTAGATATAAATAGGCTTGCCCTATAAGCTATTGAATGGTAAGAAAATCTATTATTGTCCATATTGGAAATGGTTAAGTGGGAAAATAATGGGCTTTTCCATGGGACTCTACAAAAAGTTAGCCAGAAACCTCCAGACTTATGTATCCAATTGCCTTCTTCATGTCTCCTGTTGGTTATCTCAGAGGTACCATAACTCATCACGCCAGAAGCCAGTCTGTGGTCTCCTGCCTCAAACCTAATCATTTTACTATGTTCCTCACCCAGGGTATCACCCCACCCAGGGAAATGTGGCAGAATAATGTATGGAAATGTTGATTGTGATTTTTTTCCCTCATGTTTTCTTTTCCCATTCATTTAAAAATGGGGTGACACTCGCACACACAGTGAGAGTCTCTCAATGTGACCTGGAAACTTAGGGATCTTGGCTGGGCCTGCAATGGTGTGGCCTGGAGCCTAAGGCTGGTCTTTGGGAATGGCTTGAGCCAATTTCAGAGAGGAACTGGGAAGGGAAAGGTTCTTGAGGACCAGAAGAGAAGAAGGAAAGTACCCCAGCTAGGAAGAGAGGATAAAATTCTGTGAGGATCTCTGCAGGGGACCGTTGTGGTGCTTCCAAGGCTGTGTACCTAGGAGGTGGCTAGCCCTTGGGAGAATGACTGTAAGTCTCTCACAGCCTCATCAAAGGTGCCTGTGACCTGGAGGTAGTAATGCACAAGAGCCAAAGGGATGAAGATGACCAGAACGACAGACAGCTCAATGGTAACCAGTGTAGACAGACAACCACTAAACCAGAAGGAGAAGAACGAGCGTGATTGGAGAGGAGAGAGCAAAGTGTAGAGTGGTACAAAATAAACTGGAGAGGGAAGCTCCCTTGCTAGGTAGGCCTGTCCTGATAATCTGCTCAGCATACAGGCTTCTTGAGATAAGAGTGCTAGGTTGCTTTCATCCATTATTCCCCTCAGGGAAATGGTTTTCTTCCTAAAGGTCAATGCCATGGGCCCTTGTCATCTACCTGTGTCCTCTTTTCCTTCTTCACTCTTCCTTTCCCTTCCTTTATTCCTTCCATTTAATCAAGGGTGCCCATAACCAATATTTATTGAAGTGTTCTAGGAAACAGAATTATCAGAATTCTCACACTTCAAAATTGTGTGATCTTGGGTTAAGTCACCTAATCAAGCCTCATGTTGCTCATTAATAAAGAGTATAATAATAGTCCTTCCCAAGAGGATAATAATAGGGAAGAATACTGTCTGTGAAACACTTATCACAGAATCTGGCTGAATATATGGTAGTCAGTACAATATATGGTAGTTATTATCATGGTTCACTGTGCCCTCTGACAGGCACTGGACGTTGGGACTGAATGTACAAGCCAAGATTCCTGATCTCATGAAATGTTCACACTTTTTGCTATCATCTTGAGTCAGACTCCTAGGTCTGATGTGCCTCCTGGCTGGGCTATAATACATTTCTGAATGAGTATATTCTAAACTTTTAAAATAAAGTAGCCAAAGAATGTAAATGATTTTTAAAGGTTTAAATTAAGATGCATCTATCACAAGAAATGTTATTAAGGCAGGAAGAAATTTTCAATTGAAAAAAATATTAGTTGAAAAAAATATTAGCTATGTTCTTTTTGTTGTTCTTGAAGTTAACCATAAGACATGGATGTGAACTTTAAATAGTTTATAGTTTGAATATACATACAACTTTTTAGGCTATAAATTAAATAAAATCCCTGGCAACATATAGTCCTCTCACAAATAGCACTTCATTATTCATAGTTATGTTACTCTCTGTCTTCTCCATTTGGAAATACTTGCATTATTGCATCCAAAATTTATGTAATATTTGATTATGTTACACATAGAAGTTTGTCATAAAGCTAATGAAATTTAAGCTCTAAGACTTCTCACTTGCACTGGCCCTTCTAAGATCCTATTCCTAGTTTCATTACTGTAATTTTACATTATTTTTCTTAAAAGAGAATTAAGATCAGACTCTATAAGAGCTGGGACTGTTCCTGGTTCCCCACAAAGAACTTAAAAAAAATATTTTAATCTTTATTTTTAAGAGAGAGAGAGCGCGCGCCCGCGCGCGTGCGCGCGCGTGCACACAAGAGGGGGAGGGGCAGGGAGAGAGGGAGACACAGAATATAAAGTAGGCTCCAGGTTCTGAGCTGTCAGCACAGAGCTGGATGCAGGGCTGGAATTCACGAACTGTGAGATCAAGACCTGAGCTGAAGTCAGACACTTAACTGGTTGACTGAGCCACCCAGGTGCCCCCAAAGAGTTATTTTTCACCTTGGTGGGAGATGGAGCCATTGCTCTTGCTATGTTTGCTCTAAAATGAACTGTGCGGCTCACATGAACAATCTTATCCCCTTCCTTCTCATGCAGCCTGCAGCTTTCATTTTGACTTTAATGATGATTATATTTCACTACTTCTTCACTTGGGGTATTCCTGTGATGAGAAACTAGTCTTTTAAAAAATATGCAAGCAATTCTTGAAAATATTTTTGTTGTTTAAATTATATAGTATAAAACCTGTATCACTTTTCAGCCTTCCCCTCATCCAGTTTTAGGTTTTAAAGAGAACCACTGTTAACCCTCTGTGTCTCTTTCCGGGCCTCTTTCCCTACGTTTGCATATATGTAATCTTAAAACACTTTAAATTAAAATTGTATATTCTGTTAATAAACAATCATGTCATGTATATTGCTCTGCAAAATCTTTTATTTGACAATATGTCTGGGATATATTTCCACTCAGTACATATAGATCTACATCATTCTTTTTAGCTCTCAAATAATTTTCATGGACCTTAAATAATTAACCATCTACCAATTGATAATATCCAAGTTATTTCTCATTTTTACCATTACAAATATTACTATATCAAACATCTTTATAGACGGATTGGCTTTGGTACTTGTATAAAAATTTCTGTGATGTAGATTTGCTGGATTTTACTTGATCCTGCCAAATTGTTCTCTTTAAGCCTGTACCAGTTATATTCTCACTAATAATATATTTCTATTGACTTTATCACCAGGTGTGGAACTGTGGGGTCCTACATAATACATATATATGTTTGAATTTAGATATTCCCAAAGAATATTCTAAAATTATTGTGCCAATTTATATTCCCATCAGCAATACGTGGGAGTTCCAGTTCTACAACTTTGCCAGTATTTGGTATTGTCACCTACTAAAAACTGTATCATTATGGTAGGTGTATTATGGTATCTCACTTTTATTTTCTTCAGCATTTTCCTGTTGACTAAAGAAGTTAACCACTTTTCCAGATGTCATTGGCCTTTGAGATACCCTTCTTTGTGAAGTTTCTGTTTGTCTTTTGCCCATTTTTGAAAGCGAATTAACCATCTTATTCTTTTTTTTTAGTGTTTATTTATTTCCTGAGACACAGAGTGTGAGTGGGGGAGGGGCAGAGAGAGAGGGAGACACAGAATCCAAAGCAGGCTCCAGGCTCCGAGCTGTCAGCACAGAGCCCGACTTGGGGCCTGAACTCACAAACCACAAGATCGTGACCTGAGCCAGCGTCTGACACTTAACCGACTGAGCCACCCGGGTGCCCCAACCGTCTTATTCTTATTGATTTATAGGATATAAGTGATGTTAATGTTATATACATATTGTATATTCTTTTGGTTGACTCTTCATTGTTTTAATAGCATATGTTGATGAGCAGAAGTTTTAGTTTTACTGTAGTTCAATTTATCTGTCTCTTCCTTTGTGGTTAGTGCTTTTTGTACCTTGTTTAAAAAACTTGGGGTGCTTGGGTGGTGCAGTGGTTGCAGCAACCGACTTCAGCTGGCATCATGATCTCACAGTTCTGAGTTTGAGCTCCTCACTGGGCTCACTGCTGTAGGCAGGAGCTTGCTTCAGATCCTCTGTCCCCCTCTCTTTGTGCTCGTCCCTCATTTGTGCAGGCACATGCATGCTCTCAAAAATAAACAAACATTAAAAAATGCTTTTGCCTGCCCTCAAGGTGATAAGGATATCTTCTATGTTACTTTCTAGATGTTTTGTCTTTCACATTGAGATCTACAAGCCACGTGGAGTTGTTTTTAGCGTGTGGTACAAGCTAGAAGTCAAGATTTATTCTTTTCTCTATGAATATCCAATTGATGTAGTACTATTTATTGAAAAGACTGTTTTTCACCAACGGCATGTAGTGTTACTTTTTTCATAAATCAAATAACTATGTAGGTCAACTCCTTAATCTATTCCATTAGTCTGCATTTCCATCCCTGTGACATGATCATACTTTCTTAATTGATGAACTATATAATAAGTCTTGATATATGATAATATATGTCCTCCAATTTTGTTCTTCAAAATGATCTGATCTGTACTTGACACTTTGCCCTTTTTATGTAAGGTTTGGAAACAACTTTTGATTTTCTACAAAAAAAATTGGAATTTTGTAACTGCTTTATTGAGGTATAATTAACATATAATAAACCGCACATATTTAAAGTGTAGTTTTATAAGTTCTAAATGTGAAAACACCTATGAAACCATTACCACAATCAAGATAATGAACATATTCATTACCCCCAGACTTTCCTTGTACCCTTTGGGAATCCCTCCATCCCATCCCTCTCAGAAACCCAACCCATAGACAGCCATTGATATTATATAGATTTGTTTGCATTTCTACAATTTTATATAAAAAAATGGAATCACCCAGTATATACTGGTTATTGGTCTAACTTCTTTTACTCAGCATATTTATTTTAAGAGTCATCCATTCCATCATTGTTTATCAACAGTACATCCCTTTTTATTTCTGAATACAATTCCATTGTGTAGATTTGTTTATCTATTCACCTGTTGATGGACATTTGGGTTGTTTCCAGTTTTTGGCTATTGTAAATAAATTTTCTAAGAATGTTCATGGGCTAGTCTTTATGTGGACATAAGCTTTTATTTCTTGAGTAAATATCTGATAGTAGAAAGGTTAGGTGATTAGTAGGTGTTTGTTGAACTTTTTAGGAAACTGCCAAACTGTTTTCCAAAGTAGTTAACCATTTTACATCTCCACTAACAATGTAGGAGAATTTTAACTGCTGACATCCTTACCAGAACTTGGTCAGTATTTGTTTTTATTTTTTTAAATGTTTTTATTTATTTTTGAGACAGAGAAGAGACAGAACATGAGCAGGGGAGGGGCAGAGAGAGAGGGAGACACAGAATCTGAAGCAGGCTCCAGGCTCTGAGCTGTCAGCACAGAGCCCAACGCAGGGCTTGAACTCACAGACTGTGAGATCATGACCTAAGCCAAAGTCGGACGCCCAAATGACTGAGCCACTCAGGTACCCCGGTCAGTATTTTTAATTTAGCCATTCTTATACTGTGAAGTGATTTTAATTTGCATTTTCCTAATGACTAATGATATTGATATTGTGTCGATATGATATGATATTGATATCATATGCTTATCTGCCATCTATATATCTTAATTTGTAGTGTTTATTCAAATATTCAAATATTGTGTCTAGTGTTTATTGGTTTATTTTCTTATTGAATTTTGAGTGCTCTTTATATATTATGGTTCAAGGTCTTACTAGATAAATGCTTTGTAATTATTTTTCCTTGTTTGTGGCCTATTATTCTCTTAAGAATTTCTTTTCACGAACAGAACTTCTTAATTTTTGTAAAGTAAAGTTTATCATTTTTTTTTATTATCAATCATACTTTTGGTGTTATATATAAGAAATATCTGTTCAGTGCAAAGCCACAAAGATTTTCTTCTGCATTTTCTTCTATAACTTACACAGTTTTCAGTTTTATATTTAGGTCTACTATCCATTTGAAGTAATATTTGTATATGGTGTGGAGTATGGATTAAAGCTGATATTTTATACAAGTGATTATCCAATTTGTCTATCTTGACACCAGTGTCAGGAATTCTTGATTACCATAGCTTTTTACTAAGTCCTGGAGTCACCTAATGTAGTCATTCAACTTGGTTCTTTTTCAAAATTTTCTAGACTATTACAGGTCATTTTCCACATGTATTTTTGAATAAGCTTGCTAATTTCCAGAAAAAGATGTTCTGGAATCACAATTCAATGTAATTACATTGAATCTATAGATCAATTTAGGGAGAATTGACATCTGAAAAAAAACGAATCTTGTAATCCATAAATATGGTATATGTATCCATTTGTTTATATATTCTTAAGTGTATTTTAGCAATACTTTGTCATTTTCAGTGTACAAGTCTTGCACACCCCTTCACAGGTTTACCCCTGTGAAATTATTTTCTATTTTTGATGTTACTATAAATGGTACATTTTAATTACAGTTTCAACTTGTTCATTGATAGTATATTAGAAATATAATTCATTTTATATATTGCTCCTTTTTCCCCTATAATGTTCCTAAACATTTATTAGTTCTGATAGCTTTTCTGTAGGTTTCCTGAGATTTTCCACACAGACAATCATGTAATCTGCATATACAGTTTTACTTCTTCCTTTACATTTCTGGATGCCTTATATTTCTTTTTCTTGCCTCATTGCACTGGCTAGATTCTCTACTACAGTTTGTGTTTCATAACATAATTTATTGTCAAATTGGCTTACATACAACAGTGCTCTTCCCAACAAGTGCCCTCCTCAATGCCCATCACACTCCACTATAATTTTTAACAAAAGAGGTAAGAATGGACATCCTTTCTTTGTTCTTAATGTTAGGAGGAAAACATTTAGTCTTTCACCATTAAGTATGAAATTAGCTTTAAGTATTTTGTAACCTTTTATCAGGTTGTGGATATTCTCTTCTATTCCTAATTTTCTGAGAGTTTTTTTTTTAAAATCAGGAATAAATGTTAGATTTTATCGAATGCCTTTGCTGATTATTGAGATAATCATGTGGTTTTTTACTTATAGTCTGTTAATAGGATCAATTACATTGATTTATTTTTGCCTGCTGGGATTTTGATTGGGATTTTATTAAATCTTTAAAAATAAGGAGGATTGGGGCGCCTGGGTGGCGCAGTCGGTTAAGCGTCCGACTTCAGCCAGGTCACGATCTCGCGGTCCGTGAGTTCGAGCCCCGCGTCGGGCTCTGGGCTGATGGCTCAGAGCCTGGAGCCTGTTTCCGATTCTGTGTCTCCCTCTCTCTCTGCCCCTCCCCCGTTCATGCTCTGTCTCTCTCTGTCCCAAAAATAAATAAACATTGAAAAAAAAAAAAAAAAAAGAATATTTAAAAAAAAAAAAAAAAAAAAAAAAATAAAAATAAGGAGGATTAGTATCTTTATAATAATGAGTTCTTCAATTTATGAATCTTGATAATATTTTATAATTTTCTGTGTAGAAGTCTTGCACATCTTTTTTTATCTTCTTTCTCTTCTCTCTCTCTCTCTCTTTCAAATCTTTTAAGAGTAGTTTTACCCCAACGTGTTTTAAACATGTCCATATTTTGGGTCCTCCTTCAATCATATAGTGGGGTATATGTCCTCTCCCTGTGAATCTCATCTGGCCTTAGTGAGTTGGTTGTAACCAATAGTATGTGGCAGAAGTGATGCTATGTGACTTTGAATGCTAAGTCAGAAAAGGCCAGATCTTATCATGCACATTTGGTTTTAAAATTTTGACATTAAATGATCTTTGGGGAGATCCAAGATGGTGCAACAGCATGGAAGTTTTTTTGTATGTCTTGCATCTATGAAATACAGCCAGACCAACACTGAAACAACCTACACACCTAGTAAACTGATTGGAGGATCAACACAACAATCTGCACAACCTGAAGCACAGAATTCAGCATGTATGCATCACGGACAGGTGAACGTGGGGAGAGAGAGGCCGGCGGCACACAGGGAGCCGCTTTTGCAGGCTGAGAGACCACTGAGACGGGGGGGGGGGGGGGGGGGGGGGGGGGGGGGCGGGGAGAGAAAATACGGGAAAAGCACCCCTTGCCAAAAGCAGCTGGAGAGAAAGTGGAAAATCAGAAACAGCTGCAGGGACTAACCTAAAAAGGGAGAAAGGAGAAAGGAGAGATTTTAAAATCCATTAAGACTGTAAACAAGGGGAGCACAAGGCTACAACTCCACAGCTCGATACCTGGTGGTGCTCTGGTGGGAAAGGCAAATCCCCAGGAGCACAGTGGGGTCCAGGAGGTTCTCGGACCACACAGGGAAAAGCGGTTCCACTGCTGGAAGGACATTTGGTAGAGACTGTTGAGGCCACCTGATCCCAGCAGACCCTGGAAGGTGGCCACATTCGCTGGTGCTGGAACAAAGTTGTTAAGGGTGAAGTCTGGTGCCAGATATGTGTTGTGATTTTCCATAATCCCAGAAATGCTGCTGCTATGCTATCTCGCAAACTTTTTCTGGGGCAGGCTGACACCTGGCCGCAGTCTTGGGGCTCTGGCAGCAGCAGGGTCCAGTAAGCATTCCCGGGAGTAGCTGACATTCGGCCATTGTTTGGCCATTACTTGGTGAGACCCTCCAGCAGAGGAGCAAATGGGTCAAAGCCACAGTCCTTCAGAAGTAAGAGGCCGAAGGGTAAACAGCTGCCTCTGAGGCAAAACTCGGGAGAATGGTACTGCCTGGGGCCTGGTGACAGACAATGAAGAGGTAGGGTGTGGACAAAAGCTGAAGCCAGAGGACGGGTGCACGATTGCTGATCTGGGAGAACAGAGTTCGTTCCCGTACTAGAGACTGGGTAACTGAATGACACCATTTTCATCACTCTTGTGCATGCGCATGTGCATATGCACCTATGAGCACAGCAACAATCCACCCCAGTAGGCTAGCAGTGCCTTCTAGTGGAGAATGGAGTCGTTACACTGAGCCCCACCCAACTGAGCCAACCTCCCTCTTCAATAACACAAGTCTCACCAGGCAGTGAGACTTAGTTTATGGACTATAAACCGCTTCATAGTCTCTGACTTCTACAGGAAAACAAAGTAATTTCAGTCCTATTTCATTTTGTTGGCAGGTCCATATATTCCATTTTCTTTTTTTTTTCTCTTTTTCACCTCTTTTCTTTTTCTTGAATACAGAAAGAGAAAAACTTTATTTTTAATTTCAATTTCTTTTTTTTAAAGAATTTTTTTTTCAACGTTTATTTATTTTTGGGAGAGAGAGAGACAGAGCATGAACGGGGGAGGGGCAGAGAGAGAGGGAGACACAGAATTGGACACAGGGTCCAGGCTCTGAGCCATCAGCCCAGAGCCTGACGCGGGGCTTGAACTCACGGACCGCGAGATCGTGACCTGGCTGAAGACGGACGCTTAACCGACTGCGCCACCCAGGCGCCCCTTAATTTCAATTTCTATTAAAAATATTTTTCTTTAATTTTTTACCATATTTTTTTTTATGTAAATATTTTCAAATTCTTATTTGCTTCCATCATTTTATTTTAGTCTACGACAGTGTATTCACTTTTTAAAATTTTCAAACGATTTCTTTTCTCTTTTTTCTTTTTCATTTCTTTTTCTTGAATACAGAAAGAAAAAACTCATTTTTATTTTTAATTTTTATTAAAAATATTATTCTTTAATTTTTTCACTATATTCTTTACTTTCGTGTAAATTTTTTGAAATTCTATTTTACTCCCATCATCTCATTTTAGTCCACTTCAGTGTATCATTTTTTCAAGTTCTCAAGCAATTTCCTCCCCCCCTTTTTTTCTCTAATCTGTCAAATCACTTTTTTTTCTCTAATCTGTCAAATCAACATCCAGACCAAAGCACACCTAGGATCTAGCATCATTTATTTGATTTTGTGTGTGTGTATGTGTGTGTAGTTTTTTAATTTTAATTTTTTAATGTTAACTTTTCCACCTCATTAATTCCTCTTCTCCCTTCAAAATGAAAAAAATGAAGGAATTCACCCCAAAAGAAAGGGTATGAAAAAATGACAGCCAGGGATTTAACCAACACAGATACAAGCAAGATGTCTGAACCACAATTTAGAATCACGATAATAAGAATACTATCTGGAGTTGAAAATAGACCAGAATCCCTTTCTGTGGAGATAGAAGAAGTAAACACTAGTCAGGATGAAATAAAAAATGCTATAGCTGAGCAGCAGTCATGGATGGATGCAGCAGCGGCAAGGACGGATGAGGCAGAACAGAGAATCAGCGATATAGAGGACAGACTTATAGAGAATAATGAAGCAGAAAAAAGGAGGGAGATGAAGGCAAAAGAGCACAATTTAAGAATTAGAGAAATCAGTGACTCATTAAAAAGGAACAACATCAGAATCATAGGGGTCCCAGAAGAGGAAGAGAGAGAAATAGGGGTAGAAGGGTTATGTGAGCAAATCATAGCAGAAAACTTTCCTAACCTGGGGAAAGACACAGACATCAAAATCCAGCAAGCACAGAGGACCCCATTAGATTCAACAAAAACCGACCATCAACAAGGCATATCATAGTCAAATTCACAAAATACTCAGGCAAGGAGAGAATCATGAACGCGGCAAGGGAAAAAAAAAAAAAAAGTCCCTAACCTACAAGGGAAGACAGATCAGGTTTGCAGCAGACCTATCCACAGAAACTTGGCAGGCCAGAAAGGAGTGGCAGGATATATCCAGTGTGCTGAATCAGAAAAATATGCAGCCAAGAATTCTTTATCCAGCAAGGCTGGCATTCAAAATAGAAGGAGAGATTAAAAGTTTCCCAGACAAAACAAAAATTAAAGGAGTTTGTGACCACTAAACCAGCCCTGCAAGAAATTTTAAGGGGGACTCTCTGAGGTGAGAAAAGATGAAAAATATATATATATATATGGAAAGCAACAAATTAGAAAGGACCAGAGAACATCACCAAACTCCAACTCTACAAGCATCATAATGGCAATAAATTCATATCTTTCAATACTCACTCTAAACATCAATGGACTCAATGCTCCAATCAAAAGACATAGGGTAACAGAATGGAGAAGAAAACAAGATCCATCTATATGCTGTTGACAAGAGACCCACTTTAGACCGAAAGACACCTTCAGATTGAAAGTAAGGAGATGGGGAACCATGTATCATGCTAATGGTCAACAAAAGAAAGCCAGAGTAGCCACACTTATGTCAGACAATCTAGACTGTCCAGCAATGGACAGATCATCTAAGCAAAAAATCAACAAGGAAACAATGGCTTTGAATGACACACTGGACCAGATGGACTTAACAGATATATTCAGAACATTTCATCCTAAAGCAGCAGAATATACATTCTTCTCCAGCGCACATGGAACGTTCTCCAGAATAGACCATATGCTGGGACACAAATCAGCCCTTAGCAAGTACAAAAAGATCGAGATCATACCGTGCGTATTTTCAGACCACAACACTATGAAACTCGAAATCAACCACAAGAAAAAATTTGGAAAGCTAACAAATACTTGGAGACTGAAGAACATCCTACTAAGGAATGAATGGGCTAACCGAGAAGTTAAAGAGGAAATTAAGAAGTATATGGAAGCCAATGAAAATGATAACACCACAACCCAAAACGTCTGGGACGCAGCAAAGGTGGTCATAAGAGGAAAGTATATAGCAATCCAGGCCTTCCTACAGAAGGAAGAAAGATCTCAGATACACAAACTAACCTTACACCTTAAGGAGCTGGAAAAAGAACTGCAAATAAAACCCCAAGCCAGCAGAAGACAGGAAATAATAAAGACTAGAGCAGAAATCAATGCTATCGAAACCAAAACAAAAAACAAAACAAAACAAAACAAAACAAAAACAAAAAACATAAAAAACAACAGTAGAACAGATCAATGAAACCAGAAGCTGGTTCTTTGAAAGAATGAACAAAATTGATAAACCACTAGCCAGTTTGATCAAAAAGAAAAAGGAAAGGACCCAAATAAATAAAATCCAGAATGAAAGAGGAGAGATCACAAGCAACACAACAGAAATAAAAACAATAATAAGAGAATATTATGAGCAATTATATGCCAATAAAATGGGCAATCTGGAAGAAATGGACAAATTCCTAGAAACATAGACACTACCCAAACTGAAACAGGAAGAAATAGAAAATTCAAACAGACCCATAAGCAGTAAGGAAATCGACTTAGTAATCAAAACTCTCCCAAAAAACAAGAGTCCAGGGCCAGATGGCTTTCCAGGGGAATTCTACCAAACATTGAAGGAAGACTTAACACCTATTCTCTTGAAGCTGTTCCAAAAAATAGAAATGGAAGGAAAACTTCCAAACTCTTTCTATGAAGCCAGCATTACCTTGATACCTAAACCAGACAGAGACCCCACTAAAAAGGAGAACTATAGACCAATTTCCCTGATGAACATGGATGCAAAAATCCTCAGTAAGATATTAGCCAACCGGATCCAACAATACATTTAAAACATTATTCACCACGACCAAGTGTGATTTATACCTGGGATGCAGGGCTGGTTCAATATCCGCAAAACAATTAACGCGATTCATCACATCAATAAAAGAAAGGACAAGAGCCATATGATCCTCTCAATAGATGCAGAGAAAGCATTTGACAAGATGCACCATCCTTTTTGATAAAAACCCTCAAGAAGGTAGGAGAGAAGGAGCATACCTCGAGATCATAAGAGCCATATATGAACGACCCAACGCTAATATCATCGTCAATGGGGAGGAAGTGAGAGCTTTCCCCGCCTAAGGTCAGGAACAAGACAGGGATGTCCACTCTCGCCACTGTTATTCAACATAGTATTGGAAGTCTTAGCCTCTGCAATCAGACAACACAAAGAAATAAAAGGCATCCAAATCGGCCAGGAGGAGGTCAAACTTTCACTCTTTGCAGATGACATGATACTCTATATGGAAAACCCAAGATATTCCACCAAAAAACTACTAGAGCTGATTCATGAATTCAGCAAAGTTGCAGGATATAAAATCAATGCACAGAAATTGATTGCATTCCTATACACCAACAATGAAGCGACAGAAAGAGAAATCAAGGAATCGATCCCATGTACAGTTGCCCCAGAACCCATAAACTACCTAGGCATAAATCTAACCAAAGAGGTGAAAAATCTATACACTGAAAACTATAGAAAGCTTATGAAAGAAATTGAAGAGGTCACACAAAAAAATGGAAAAAGATTCCATGCTCCTGGATGGGAAGAACAAATACTGTTAAAATGTCAATACTACCCAAAGCAATCTACATATTCAATGCAATCCCTATCAAAATAACACTAGCATTCTTCACAGAGCTAGAACAAATAATCCTAAAATTCGTATAGAACCAGAAAAGACCCCAAATAGCCAAAGCGATCTTGAAGAAGAAAACCAAAGCAGGAGGCATCACAATCCCAGACTTCAAGCTATACTACAAAGCTGTAATCATCAAGACAGTATGGCACTGGCACAGGACCAGACACTCAGATCAATGGAACAGAATAGAGAACCCAGAAATGGACCCACAAATATGGCCAACTAATCTTTGACAAAGCGGGAAAGAATATCCAATGGAATAGAGACAGTCTCTTCAGCAAGTGGTGCTGGGAAAACTGGACAGCGACATGCAGAAGAATGAACCTGGACCACTTTCTTACACCATACACAAAAATAAACTCAAAATGGATGAAAGACCTAAATGCAAGACAGCAAGCCATCAAAATCCTCGAGGAGAAAGCAGGCAAAAACCTCCTTGATCTTGGCCGCAGCAACTTCTACTCAACACGTCTCTGGAGGCAAGGGAAACAAAAGCAAAAATGAACTACTGGGACCTCATCAAAATAAAAAGCTTTTGCACAGCGAAGGACACAATCAGCAAAACTAAAAGGCAACCTACAGAATGGGAGAAGATATTTGCAAACGACATATGAGATAAAGGGTTAGTATCCAAAATCTATAAAGAACTTATCGAACTCAACACCCAAAAAACAAATAATCCAGTGAAGAAATGGGCAAAAGACATGAAGAGGCACTTCTCCGAAGAAGACATCCAGATGGTCAACCGACACATGAAAAAATGCTCAACGTCACTCGTCATCAGGGTAATGCAAATCAAAACCACAATGAGATACCACCTGACACCTGTCAGAATGGCTAACATTAACAACTCAGGCAACAACAGATGTTGGTGAGGATGCGGAGAAAGAGCATCTCTTTTGCACTGTTGGTGGCAATGCAAGCTGGTGCAGCCACTCTGTAAAATGGTATGGAGGTTCCTCAAAAAACTAAAAATAGAACTACCTTGCGAGCCAGCAACTGCACTACTAGGTATTTATCCAAGGGATACAGGTGTGCTGGTTCGAAGGGACACGTGCATCCCCATGTTTATGGCAGCACTGTCAACAATAGCCAAAGTATGGAAAGAGCCCAAGTGTCCATCGAGGGATGAATGGATAAAGAAGATGTGGTGTATATATACACATATGTATATGTATATGTATGTATATGTACATATATATGTGTGTGTGTGTACACACACACACACACAATGGAGTATTACTCGGCAATCAAAAAGAATGAAATCTTGCCATTTGCAACTACGTGGATGGAACTGGAGGGTATTATGCTAAGTGAAATTAGTCTGTCAGGGAAAGACAAAAATCATATGACTTCTCTCATCTGAGGACTTTAAGAGACAAAACAGATGAACATAAGGGAAGGGAAACAAAAATAATATAAAAACAGGGAAGGGGACAAACCAGAAGAGACTCATAAATATGGAGAACAAACTGAGGGTTACTGGAGGGGTTGCGGGAGGGGGATGGGCTAAATGGCTAAGGGGCACTAAGGAATCCACTCTTGAAATCATTGTTTTACTATAAGCTAACCAATTTGGATGTACATTTAAAAAAATTAAAACTAAAACAAGTTAAAAAAATTATCTTTTAGTGTTCAACCTTTATCATGGTGCTTAGCATTAAACTCTATAAATATGTTTAAAATAATTTTTAAAGTAGTATCTTGTTATACCTCTGGGAACTTGAGAAAGCTGGAAGTGGCAAGATGGAGATGGGAATGGGTGAAAGAGAGGGAATGGAAGCAAACATTGTATGGAAATATTTTTATTGCAATTTTACATATGGGAAAACCAATACCTAGAGAGGTAAGTTACTTGCTTTTGTAAGAGGTAGGACCAAATTTCAAGGCCCCAGCAATATTTGGCTCCAACAGTCTTGTTCCTTCCTCACTATGATTCTCAAAGCCAGGCAGAATTCCTCACCAAAGAGTATATGATTAATATGCCATATGTTCCCAGAGGACATTTTATTCAAATTTATTAAGTTAAATCTACAAATACCCATTGTATATTATGGAGCATAGCAAATAATTTGCCATCTTTGAAAAAGGTAAAACAGAAGAATTCAAAGAAATATCATTCTTGCAGCTGCTTGATTTGGACTATAACTTGCAGCTACTTTGTTGGACTATAACTCAAGTTATATCTATTTTGGTGAGAAGTATCAGGATCCACTATTCTGTGCTTTATTGCTTTGAATACAGAGAAATAAAGTGTTTTTGTGCCATGATTTTCGGGCACTGATTACGCAATTCTAAGAATTACTAATACTCTTTTAGTTCTCGGAATATGTCAAACACTATGCTTATTCTCATTTATACTTACAACATTCCTACAAAGTAGGCAATTTTATTGCGATATTCTAGGAGAAGCACCTGGGTCTCAGAGAAACTATGTAATTTTCCCCATTTTCACAGGCAAAGTGTGGATTCAGCATCAGGTCTGTTTGCTTCCAAGGACTGTTCTCTTAACCATAGTATTGTATAAGCAATGGTTTTCTTGAACTGAAACTTGCTGTATAATTCATCAGGGTGGGAATACTAGCTATAGATGGGGTGATACTTGATTAGGCTCAAGGATAGCCTAATTCTCTATTCCAACGTGGTTAAAAATGGGGCCATCTTATATAAGTTGGATCTCTGATTTCTCTGGATAGAATTCACAATTGCTTCAGAGTGCAATTCTCAACTCCTTTCTGATTGGCCAACTTGTTTGCAGTGAGGTATCATACCTATGTGCACATCTGTTCAGCCATCTGTAGTGTAAAATGTTGTCAATCATTCTTACCTCAGGGAAACCATGAGATTTTAGTTTTGGAAAATTACCATCCTATGGAAGGATAAAGCAGGATGCCTGTGGTAAAGATATTTTAACAACATGTCTTGCTTTAGATAGATTACTGGATATATGGATTGTAGTCTTAGGATTTTAAGGTACACAAATAATCTCCCAGCCTGTAAAATCAGTTCATTTTATCCGTACTGGATCACTAGGTCATAAGTTTTCCTTCCTAGGACAGTCTGTATTACCAAGTCTGACAGTGAAGTTTCTCAGACCAAATGAAACTGAAGTGTCACTGGGCTATAATAAATTGTCCAAACCAGCTCTGTGAGATCTCTGTTTTTGGTAGTTCTGATTGTGGTACAGAACAGGAGCTGATGAAAAGGGGTATAATGAGCTATAACATTGCTAATAATTCAGTTGTTTCCCCAATGGCCACCAGTTTAGTAAGGTGGTAAGTGTATAGTTGGTGATTTATTTTTTTCAAAAGAGCTGAAACTATTGCACATACCATCCCCATACTGCCTCTACCATTACCAAGCCAATGCACTTTGAGTAACTTTATGTTTCATATGTATCCAGTCAACACAGACTGACTTTTCAGATTATTTGAGCTCTATATCACAAATGTTGGGGGGTAAGTGTCCAAAGGGAGATTTTATTTTAACTTATAGTGATTGACTCTCAAACTTGGAGGAACTAGACAGGGTCAGGAGACCCAAGGCCACTTCCTTGTTCCAGATTTGCAGTTTGAGCTCATTTGGATGTATTTTCATTATTTTCTGCTACCTTTGTAGAAAGAATTCACAGCTTGTGGTTATATAAATGGAAACTACTCTGGTGACATGATGTGACCTTCCTTCTCAAACCTGGCCCTTTTCCCAGTGTCAATGAATGGGGCTGTCATCTACCCAGTGACTCATGCCAGAAACCCGGGAGCTATCCTGATACCTCTCCACCCCATGCTGTATTCAATCTATCACGAGGTCCCTTCTATTTAGTTCTGAAATAGCCCCTTACGTGGCCCCCCCCTGGCACATTCTTTTTTTTTTTTTTTTTTTTTTTAATTTTTTTTTTTCAACATTTATTTATTTCTGCGACAGAGAGAGACAGAGCATGAACGGGGGAGGGGCAGAGAGAGAGGGAGACACAGAATCGGAAACAGGCTCCAGGCTCTGAGCCATCAGCCCAGAGCCTGACGCGGGGCTCGAACTCCCGGACCGCGAGATCGTGACCTGGCTGAAGTCGGACACTTAACCAACTGCGCCACCCAGGCGCCCCTCCCCTGGCACATTCTTGCTTCCCCGTGTCATCAGTATTCTCTACACTGTAACCAGAGTGCCAGTCTCAAAGTTATCTATTCAGGTATTACTTCATCTCATCAATATGTTTTTACTGCCTGCTATGTGTGTGGGATGCAGTGGGGAATAAGATAATATTCTTTCCTCACGAAAATGCAACACAATATGTGTCAGGATCCCAACTCCACCTCCCCCACTCCCCACCACTTTGTGTTAAAACACATCAATAGATTTCTAGTTGTTCTTAGATTAAAAACCAAAATATTTCCAATGACTTTCATAACTAGGTTCCCATTCCTCTAGCCTCACTTATTGTCAACATTCACTTCACTCTAAACATGAGCTTTGTTTCTAAACATGCCATCTGCCTGGCCACTTCACAGCCTTTGCACATGGTACCTTGTGCTCAGAATACTTTCAGCCTCCACTACGCATCAGCCATCCCTCATCTCTCAGCTCGAATTGTTCCTCCTTTAGGGAGTCCTTTTCATATCTGCCAGACTAGCCCACATCCTTGAATTCTATGCTTTCATGGCACCATGAAAATTTCTTTTGTGGCTGTCATTAAGGTTATTCCTCAGAGTAATTGATTAATGACTTCACCCCCACAAGTCTTTAAGCTCCATGAGTTTTTTGCTCACCAGTTGTATCCCCAGGGACCAGCGTACCATGGGTATTAAGTGCTCAAAATGATATTTTTAAAATAAATCAGTTTACACAAATGGACAAGCTGGGTCTTACGGAATAGACCTTCACTTGCTAATTCAGTCTTGGGTTGGCCACAAATACTGATGCTGTTTGAGAACACAGGCTCTTGCACTAAATATATCCAAGAAGTAATCCCGTCTCCTCCCTTTATTAGAATTATTCATTCTCTTAAGGCCTCAGTTTTGGCATCAATATCAGAGGGTTGTTGTAAGGATTAAATGGAACAATGACAAAAACCTCTTGGCATAAGTGACTTGTCTGTGGCAAGTACTCAATAAGTGATAGTTAAAATAATAACAGTAAATCACTGTTGCTTAACACAGCCTCTGTCTTGTACCCATAAAGTAATAGTACTTGGCCTTTTCTATTGTCAGTGAGCTACATGTAAAGCAAGTGCTCCTTGGGTAGAAAGGCTTCAGAAATCCAGTGTCATTTCTCTTAGTATTTTGGACTCCATTTCCATTCAGGAGGATTAGCTGTTGGGAAAGAGACTGCTATTGTCTCCCAGTATTTGTTCTCTCCTATTGTAATAATAGAATGTGTAAGGATACACACTGCCCAGAAGAAAGCCTACATTTAACCGCCTTCCTTGTACCTGGGTGTGTCCATTTGACTAAGTTCTGGCTAATGGGATAATGTTTGTGGTGGTTGTGGGAATGTCCTCCAAAAGACAGCTTGCATATGCCCCTGCCCTTTTTCTTATTTTTTCTTTCCTTCTACAGTTTGGTTGGAATGCTGGGGTGATGGCTGAACTTGGAGCTTCCATCTTGGACTACAAGGTAACCATGGGAATGGAGGCCATGCAAGGCAGAACTGCAAGGTAGAACCTAGATTCCCAAAGCCCTTTTAGGTAAAAAATTTGCACTATGGAGCACAGTCACCACACAACTCTGAAGTATCTCTTGTCCAACTTTGACATCAGAGAGAAACAAGCTTTGTCTTGTTCAAATCACAGTCATAAGAAGTTTTATTCACAGCCTAAGCTAAATCTTCATCAACATAGGTCTGTACTATATATGACATAAAAGAAACAAGAATCTTCTTGTCTTTGGCCCAAGCCCTGTGAGGTATTGATTCTGACATCTGTTTTCCTCAGTGGCCCATGAGCACAATGCATGGACCCTGGCCAGGGTCCAGCTGTATGAAGGCCCAAGGAATCTTTCTATGCATTTCCATAGCCATGTCCAAGTCAGAGTCCCAGTATGCTATTTGGCTTGTTCAGCCATTCATTCAAACATCAAATATTTGTCCATTTACACTATGGAACAGGCACTGTTTTAGGTTCTTTAGGTACACCAATAAGCTAAGCACCTGAACTGATTTCTCCTATTTCTGAGGACATCCTTATTCTCAGTAGGAGAGACAATCATGTTTTTAGTTGCTATTTCAACCTTAATAACTTTTGGTTTTAGAAGGAATTCTATATTTTGTGGGGAGACTTACAGTTAACATGGGCATTTTCTTTAGCTTTCAATGTTGTTTGTGAAGATTAATGAAAAATGGCATTCTTGTGATATTTGATGGTCAGAAATTTGGTCATCATAGCTTGAGAGGAAGCTTAGGTCATAGGTCATAGATCCTTTCATCATCCCATCTGGACAGGCATTTCTTCCTCTGTCCTTGCCAGAACGTATACCAGTCACTCTGGAGTATCGGGATGGAGAAACCATGTGATTATAGCCAAAATGACAGGCCACAACTCCCAGGTGGCTCACCAAGGACATACAGGCAACATGGTTTTCCCTCCTTTGTGCTCAAGTCCTGGTCTGCTCTTAATGACTTTGGGCAGAATGTCCACAACAGAAGACCTCTGCTTCTTCTTGCTTAAACACTTCCATTCCATATCAGCCCCAAAGAGACCATGCTTATCTCAGTATCTTGGTACCCAGGGTTAATCTAAGTCACCTGGTGTCCGTTTTCATTTTAAAGGAATCAAACTTTATCTCCTCTTGATGTTTTCAGTTGTTATTTATCTAGTGGCAATGACTCAAGTGTGGCTGTATAACAGTCTCAAATATTTCTTTCTGTTTCCTTTTCTAATTCAAGCAACTAGTGCACCTTGTTTTTCTTTTGCCTCAGAGAACAAGGATTCCCATTCTGTTTTTCAAAGGCATAAACTATTGAGTAGGATACAATTGCCCAAGTGAGGAAGATTGTATGATTATTCTCTGTACTTTGATTATACCCAAGATATAGCATGACTCAGGGAGGGTGCCTTGTGGAGTACCAGAGAACATGGTGCCATAGAGCCCCTAGGAGGCTGGGTTCACCCTATCCTTGAGTGGCTCAGAAGCAGTAGATCAGGGAACTTGACAGACCACATAAATAGGTGCCAGAAGTGGACCCTGTGGAGGGATGACCAATGACAACAGGCCTTATCAGTGTTGGGCACCCTCTATGACTTTACCACTGGCACAGTATTGGAGAGTGTGCACACGGGAAGCCCCGAGAATGAGCCTGGTTGAGGATGGTTTAGGATTACAGTTGAAATTAAGGTGAACTATAGAAAATCAAATCAGGTGTTATTTATCACACACCTTTTAGTATACTGAAGTATAGTGGATAAGAGCATAGGCTCAGAACTGGCTCTGCTGCTTACTGGCTATGTGACTTTGGACAAGTTAGTTAATAATGATGACTATGCCTCAGTTGTCTCATCTGTACAATGGGGCAATCATAGCATGTACCTCTAACCTTTGTTGTGAAAATAAAATTATTTAATCTATATAGTGCTTGGCACATAGTAAGCATTCCATGTAATGGTAGTTGTTAAGATCAGCTATTTATGGAAGATATGTTTTAGTCTGTTGGTTAAATTGTTGTTTATAGGCTTTTTAATAACTAAGAGGAAAATACTTTGGAAAAGAAATATAAAGCTATAGTATAGGAAAACATTGATCACTGAAAAGCAGTAAGAATCTAAAGTACTCATTTTTGTGGGGCGCCTGGGTAGCTCAGTTGGTTAAATGTCTCACTTTGGCTTAGGTCATGATCTCATGGTTCGCGAGTTTGTGACCCACATTGGACTCTCTACTGTCAGTGTGGAGCCTTTTCAGATCCTCTGTCTCCCTCTCTACTCCTCCCCTGCTCTTGCATGTGTGTGCTCTCTCTCAAAACTAAATAAACATTAAGAAGATTAAAAAAAATAAAATATTAATATTTGAAGTGATTTTTTAGAAACTTGAGAAAATATATTAAGTTCATAGCAAATGACATTTCCTGAGAAACACTTTATTTGGTTCAGTAAGGAGGGCCTGTAGTAAATAATTTCATGTGTTCCAACATCCCTTTTGTTTAATTTATGGCCAAACATTGCAGAAGCTGCTCCTTCTTCCCTTGCAAACCATTTCAGGAAACACCCCACCATGATTCCCTCTTCCTTTCGACTTGAACCCAGTGCCTCCGGTTGAGTAGTACAGAATGAATACCAATGAATCCTTGTTTCTTGACTGATTAGTCCTAAAACTTCTAATGTAGTTGGGAGAACACATCACTTATGTTCTACATTTTGATCCAATGCTTCTGAAGCCCAGCTCATGACTTGTAAACCCTAGTTTCCTATTTAGATTCTTAGTCTTATGAACTAAGGGCAAAGCATCTCAAACTTTAAAGTGCACATGAACCACCTGAGTGTCTTGTTAGAATGCAGGTTCTGATCCAGTAGGACTGGGGTGGGCCCAAGATTCTGCATTTCTGACAAGCCCCCAGGTGATGCCCATGCTGCTGATTGCTTTGAACAGCTTAGGTTCTGACAGGAGAAATATACCAACAGCAGTGTTGTCAGGGACTGGGACCAGTTACCAGGGAAATTGTTGATTCTCCTTTTCTTGGAGAAATCATGCCCTGAACATGAAACAAGGAGACAGGAATTTCTTAGATGCAGTTTCCTCTGGAGGCTAGATGGACTATATGACTTTTGACAGTTACCACCCTCTCTGCAGTTTCATGTGCACAGACTATTGTGTGGTATGATATTCAATTCCATAAACATCCATGTGCCCATATGACGCATGACATTCCACCAGGTTGTTGAATAAATTTTAGATCAGTAGCTATCTGGTATTCCAAGACTTTTTTTTTTTTTTTTTTTTTTGGCTATAGGTTCTCTTATAATATTAACTGGATAGATGGAAAGTAAAAGTCCTGTGATATTAAAAAAATTTTTTAAATTACATTGTTGAGTAAAAAATGTTTTAAGTGTAAAGGACACAATGACATGTGAAAATATTGAGGCATATCTATTTGTTAGTACTGTAATTGACACAGAAACAAAATGTCCAAAGAGGAGACTCTTGAAAGTATCAAACAGAAAATGGCGTAACCTATATACTACTGTATACTGTAGAATTCATAATTGAGCAATGTGTAGCAGCTCACCATAAGCTACCTCTCTAACTATTCTAAAGTGGGTATCTTTATCCTTCCCTACCCTAATTTATCAAGAATTATGGGTCTGCAAAGAGCTGATACAAGAGAATCCAGCTCTCATAATTAATGAATAATATTGATGATGGAGGGCTGAGTGGGATAGAAAGAGAGATACTGAAGAATAAGTATCTTTCTCTTTAGGAGTTTCAAATCAGGTTAGAGAGAACACTCACTCATATGGAACTATTAGTGAGTAATTCAGGATACTATAATATAGTGGCCCTCAAACTTTGGCATCAGAACCTTGGCAGAAATAGAAAACCCAGGCTTTACTCTACTCCAACAATCCTATGGTCTTGGTTTGATTTCCAGGTGAGATTCTGATACTCACCAGACTATGAACCACTGATATAGTAAATATTTGGTTGTGAATTTGTAAGACATTTGAGATTCCAGAGGAGAGATGGGCTGGGATACCAGGAGGAGGTTTCAAGTAGAAAGTCTGGCTTAGGGGACACTTACAGTGAGTGTGAAGAGGCATAAAAAAGGTTTATATGAAGAGGTGTCATGAGATTAGAGTTGATGGTGAGGATTAGCTAGATGAAGAGGAAAGATGAAGTGAGAGATATCATTTAGGAGGCAGACTGGGTAAGGCACAGGAGCAAAAGTAGCCTCACTTGTTCGGGAAGGTATGAATTGACTGAAATGTCTACAGTAAAGGGTGCATATACTCAGAAGCTTGGACTTCATCCTGGATGATGTGGAGTTATTACAAACTTTTGCACAGAGGAATGACATATCCAACTTGCTCATACAAAGACTGCTATGTCATTTTTTTCCTTTTTCTTTTCTTTTAAATTTTTTTTATACTTTACATCCAAATCAGTTAGCTTATAGTGCAACAATGATTTCAAGAGTGGATTTCTTAGTGCCCCTTAGCCATTTAACTGATCCCCTTCCCAGAAACCCTCCAGTAACCCTCAGTTTGTTCTCCATATTCATGAGTCTCTTCAGTTTTGTCCCCCTCCCTGTTTTTATATTATTTTTGTTTCCCTTCCCTTATGTTCGTCTGTTTTGTCTCTTAAAGTCCTCAGATGAGGGAAGTCATATGATTTTTGTCTTTCCCTGACAGACTAATTTCACTTAGCATAATACCCTCCAGTTCCATCCACGTAGTTGCAAATGGCAAGATTTCATTCTTTTTGATTGCCGAGTAATACTCCATTGTGTGTGTGTGTGTGTGTGTGTGTGTGTGTGTACACACACACATATATATGTACATATACATACATATACATATACATATGTGTATATATACACCACATCTTCTTTATCCATTCATCCCTCGATGGACACTTGGGCTCTTTCCATACTTTGGCTATTGTTGACAGTGCTGCCATAAACATGGGGATGCACGTGTCCCTTCGAACCAGCACACCTGTATCCCTTGGATAAATACCTAGTAGTGCAGTTGCTGGCTCGCAAGGTAGTTCTATTTTTAGTTTTTTGAGGAACCTCCATACCATTTTACAGAGTGGCTGCACCAGCTTGCATTGCCACCAACAGTGCAAAAGAGATGCTCTTTCTCCGCATCCTCACCAACATCTGTTGTTGCCTGAGTTGTTAATGTTAGCCATTCTGACAGGTGTCAGGTGGTATCTCATTGTGGTTTTGATTTGCATTACCCTGATGACGAGTGACGTTGAGCATTTTTTCATGTGTCGGTTGACCATCTGGATGTCTTCTTCGGAGAAGTGCCTCTTCATGTCTTTTGCCCATTTCTTCACTGGATTATTTGTTTTTTGGGTGTTGAGTTCGATAAGTTCTTTATAGATTTTGGATACTAACCCTTTATCTCATATGTCGTTTGCAAATATCTTCTCCCATTCTGTAGGTTGCCTTTTAGTTTTGCTGATTGTGTCCTTCGCTGTGCAAAAGCTTTTTATTTTGATGAGGTCCCAGTAGTTCATTTTTGCTTTTGTTTCCCTTGCCTCCAGAGACGTGTTGAGTAGAAGTTGCTGCGGCCAAGATCAAGGAGGTTTTTGCCTGCTTTCTCCTCGAGGATTTTGATGGCTTGCTGTCTTGCATTTAGGTCTTTCATCCATTTTGAGTTTATTTTTGTGTATGGTGTAAGAAAGTGGTCCAGGTTCATTCTTCTGCATGTCGCTGTCCAGTTTTCCCAGCACCACTTGCTGAAGAGACTGTCTCTATTCCATTGGATATTCTTTCCCGCTTTGTCAAAGATTAGTTGGCCATATTTGTGGGTCCATTTCTGGGTTCTCTATTCTGTTCCATTGATCTGAGTGTCTGGTCCTGTGCCAGTGCCATACTGTCTTGATGATTACAGCTTTGTAGTATAGCTTGAAGTCTGGGATTGTGATGCCTCCTGCTTTGGTTTTCTTCTTCAAGATCGCTTTGGCTATTTGGGGTCTTTTCTGGTTCTATACGAATTTTAGGATTATTTGTTCTAGCTCTGTGAAGAATGCTAGTGTTATTTTGATAGGGATTGCATTGAATATGTAGATTGCTTTGGGTAGTATTGACATTTTAACAGTATTTGTTCTTCCCATCCAGGAGCATGGAATCTTTTTCCATTTTTTTGTGTGACCTCTTCAATTTCTTTCATAAGCTTTCTATAGTTTTCAGTGTATAGATTTTTCACCTCTTTGGTTAGATTTATGCCTAGGTAGTTTATGGGTTCTGGGGCAACTGTACATGGGATCGATTCCTTGATTTCTCTTTCTGTCGCTTCATTGTTGGTGTATAGGAATGCAATCAATTTCTGTGCATTGATTTTATATCCTGCAACTTTGCTGAATTCATGAATCAGCTCTAGTAGTTTTTTGGTGGAATATCTTGGGTTTTCCATATAGAGTATCATGTCATCTGCAAAGAGTGAAAGTTTGACCTCCTCCTGGCCGATTTGGATGCCTTTTATTTCTTTGTGTTGTCTGATTGCAGAGGCTAAGACTTCCAATACTATGTTGAATAACAGTGGCGAGAGTGGACATCCCTGTCTTGTTCCTGACCTTAGGCGGGGAAAGCTCTCACTTCCTCCCCATTGACGATGATATTAGCGTTGGGTCGTTCATATATGGCTCTTATGATCTCGAGGTATGCTCCTTCTCTCCTACCTTCTTGAGGGTTTTTATCAAAAAGGATGGTGCATCTTGTCAAATGCTTTCTCTGCATCTATTGAGAGGATCATATGGCTCTTGTCCTTTCTTTTATTGATGTGATGAATCGCGTTAATTGTTTTGCGGATATTGAACCAGCCCTGCATCCCAGGTATAAATCACACTTGGTCGTGGTGAATAATGTTTTAAATGTATTGTTGGATCCGGTTGGCTAATATCTTACTGAGGATTTTTGCATCCATGTTCATCAGGGAAATTGGTCTATAGTTCTCCTTTTTAGTGGGGTCTCTGTCTGGTTTAGGTATCAAGGTAATGCTGGCTTCATAGAAAGAGTTTGGAAGTTTTCCTTCCATTTCTATTTTTTGGAACAGCTTCAAGAGAATAGGTGTTAAGTCTTCCTTCAATGTTTGGTAGAATTCCCCTGGAAAGCCATCTGGCCCTGGACTCTTGTTTTTTGGGAGAGTTTTGATTACTAAGTCGATTTCCTTACTGCTTATGGGTCTGTTTGAATTTTCTATTTCTTCCTGTTTCAGTTTGGGTAGTGTCTATGTTTCTAGGAATTTGTCCATTTCTTCCAGATTGCCCATTTTATTGGCATATAATTGCTCATAATATTCTCTTATTATTGTTTTTATTTCTGTTGTGTTGCTTGTGATCTCTCCTCTTTCATTCTGGATTTTATTTATTTGGGTCCTTTCCTTTTTCTTTTTGATCAAACTGGCTAGTGGTTTATCAATTTTGTTCATTCTTTCAAAGAACCAGCTTCTGGTTTCATTGATCTGTTCTACTGTTGTTTTTTATGTTTTTTGTTTTTGTTTTGTTTTGTTTTGTTTTGTTTTTTGTTTTGGTTTCGATAGCATTGATTTCTGCTCTAGTCTTTATTATTTCCTGTCTTCTGCTGGCTTGGGGTTTTATTTGCAGTTCTTTTTCCAGCTCCTTAAGGTGTAAGGTTAGTTTGTGTATCTGAGATCTTTCTTCCTTCTGTAGGAAGGCCTGGATTGCTATATACTTTCCTCTTATGACCACCTTTGCTGCGTCCCAGACGTTTTGGGTTGTGGTGTTATCATTTTCATTGGCTTCCATATACTTCTTAATTTCCTCTTTAACTTCTCGGTTAGCCCATTCATTCCTTAGTAGGATGTTCTTCAGTCTCCAAGTATTTGTTAGCTTTCCAAATTTTTTCTTGTGGTTGATTTCGAGTTTCATAGTGTTGTGGTCTGAAAATACGCACGGTATGATCTCGATCTTTTTGTACTTGCTAAGGGCTGATTTGTGTCCCAGCATATGGTCTATTCTGGAGAACGTTCCATGTGCGCTGGAGAAGAATGTATATTCTGCTGCTTTAGGATGAAATGTTCTGAATATATCTGTTAAGTCCATCTGGTCCAGTGTGTCATTCAAAGCCATTGTTTCCTTGTTGATTTTTTGCTTAGATGATCTGTCCATTGCTGGACAGTCTAGATTGTCTGACATAAGTGTGGCTACTCTGGCTTTCTTTTGTTGACCATTAGCATGATACATGGTTCCCCATCTCCTTACTTTCAATCTGAAGGTGTCTTTCGGTCTAAAGTGGGTCTCTTGTCAACAGCATATAGATGGATCTTGTTTTCTTCTCCATTCTGTTACCCTATGTCTTTTGATTGGAGCATTGAGTCCATTGATGTTTAGAGTGAGTATTGAAAGATATGAATTTATTGCCATTATGATGCTTGTAGAGTTGGAGTTTGGTGATGTTCTCTGGTCCTTTCTAATTTGTTGCTTTCCATATATATATATATATTTTTCATCTTTTCTCACCTCAGAGAGTCCCCCTTAAAATTTCTTGCAGGGCTGGTTTAGTGGTCACAAACTCCTTTAATTTTTGTTTTGTCTGGGAAACTTTTAATCTCTCCTTCTATTTTGAATGCCAGCCTTGCTGGATAAAGAATTCTTGGCTGCATATTTTTCTGATTCAGCACACTGGATATATCCTGCCACTCCTTTCTGGCCTGCCAAGTTTCTGTGGATAGGTCTGCTGCAAACCTGATCTGTCTTCCCTTGTAGGTTAGGGACTTTTTTTTTTTTTTTCCCTTGCCGCGTTCATGATTCTCTCCTTGCCTGAGTATTTTGTGAATTTGACTATGATATGCCTTGTTGATGGTCGGTTTTTGTTGAATCTAATGGGGTCCTCTGTGCTTGCTGGATTTTGATGTCTGTGTCTTTCCCCAGGTTAGGAAAGTTTTCTGCTATGATTTGCTCACATAACCCTTCTACCCCTATTTCTCTCTCTTCCTCTTCTGGGACCCCTATGATTCTGATGTTGTTCCTTTTTAATGAGTCACTGATTTCTCTAATTCTTAAATTGTGCTCTTTTGCCTTCATCTCCCTCCTTTTTTCTGCTTCATTATTCTCTATAAGTCTGTCCTCTATATCGCTGATTCTCTGTTCTGCCTCATCCGTCCTTGCCGCTGCTGCATCCATCCATGACTGCTGCTCAGCTATAGCATTTTTTATTTCATCCTGACTAGTGTTTACTTCTTCTATCTCCACAGAAAGGGATTCTGGTCTATTTTCAACTCCAGATAGTATTCTTATTATCGTGATTCTAAATTGTGGTTCAGACATCTTGCTTGTATCTGTGTTGGTTAAATCCCTGGCTGTCATTTTTTCATACCCTTTCTTTTGGGGTGAATTCCTTCATTTTTTTCATTTTGAAGGGAGAAGAGGAATTAATGAGGTGGAAAAGTTAACATTAAAAAATTAAAATTAAAAAACTACACACACATACACACACACAAAATCAAATAAATGATGCTAGATCCTAGGTGTGCTTTGGTCTGGATGTTGATTTGACAGATTAGAGAAAAAAAAGTGATTTGACAGATTAGAGAAAAAAAAAGGGGGGGAGGAAATTGCTTGAGAACTTCAAAAAATGATACACTGAAGTGGACTAAAATGAGATGATGGGAGTAAAATAGAATTTCAAAAAATTTACACGAAAGTAAAGAATATAGTGGAAAAAATTAAAGAATAATATTTTTAATAAAAATTAAAAATAAAAATGAGTTTTTTCTCTTTCTGTATTCAAGAAAAAGAAATGAAAAAGAAAATAGAGGAAAGAAATCGTTTGAAAATTTTAAAAAGGGAATACACTGTCATAGACTAAAATAAAATGATGGAAGCAAAATAGAGTTTGAAAATATTTACATAAAAGCCAAAAATATAGTAAAAAATTAAAGAAAATATTTTTAATAGAAATTGAAATTAAAAATAAAGTGTTTCTCTTTCTGTATGCAAGAAAAAGAGGTGAAAAAGAGAAAAAAAAAAGAAAATGGAATATATGGACCTGCTAACAGAATGAAATAGCACTGAAATTACTTCGTTTTCCTGTAGAAGTCAGACAGAAGTGGTTTATAGTCCGTAAACTAAGTCTCACTGCCTGGTGAGACTTGTGTTGTTGAAGAGGGAGGTTGGCCCAGTTGGGCGGGGCTCAGTGTAATGGCTCCATTCACCACTAGATGGCGCTGCTAGCCTACTGGGGTGGATTGTTGCTGTGCTCATAGGTGCATATGCGCATGCGCAAGAGTGATGAAAATGGTGTCACTCAGTTAGCCAGTCTCTAGTACCAAACGAACTCTGTTCTCCCAGATCAGCAATCGTGCACCTGTCTTCTGTCTTCAGCTTTCGTCCACTTCCTACCTCTGCATTGTCTGTCACCAGGCCCCAGGCAGTACCACTCTCCCGAGTTTTGTTTCAGATGCAGCTGTTTCCCCCCAGCCTCTTACTTCTGAGGGACTGCGGCTTTGACCCGTTCAGCTACTCTGTGGGAGGGTCTTCCCAAGCAATGGCCGAACAACGGCCAAATGTCAGCTACACCTGGGAACGCTTGCTGGACCCTGCTGCTGCTGCTGCTGGAGCCCCGAGACTGCTGCCAGGTGTCAGCCTGCCCCAGAAAAATTTCGCGAGATAGCATAGCAGCAGCGTTTCTGGGATTATGGAAACTCACAACACACTTCTAGCACCAGGATTCACCCTTAATGACCTTGTTCCAGCAACAGCAAATGTGGGCATTCTCTGCGGTCTGCTGGGATCAGGTGGCCTCAACAGTCTCTACCAAATGTCCTTCCAGCAGTGGAACCGGTTTTCCCTGTGTGGCCCGAGAACCTCCCGGACCCCACTCTGTTCCTGGGGATTCGCCCTTCCCACCAGAGCCCCGCCAGGTATGGAGCTGCAGAGTGGCAGACTTTGTGCTCCCCTTGTTTACAGTCTTAATGGAATTTAAACCCTCTCCTTTGTCCTTTCTCCCTTTTTAGTTTATTCCCTGCAGCTGTTTCTGATTTTCCACTTTCTCTCCAGCTGCTTTTGTCAAGGGGTGCTTTTCCTGTATTCTTCCCTCTCCCCCACCACCTCCCTTCACCGTCTCCATCCTTTCTCTGCCCGCAAAAGCGGCTCCCTGCAGAATTCGGCTTCTTGTTCCCCAAGTTCATCTCTCTGAGCTGCGTACCTGCTGAGTTCTGTGCTTCAGGTTGTGCAGATTGTTGTGTTGATCCTCCAATCAGTTTTCTCGGTGTGCAGGATGGTTTAGTGTTGATCTGGCTGTATTTCATGGATGCGAGACACACAAAAACCTTCCATCTTGTTCCGCCATGTGGCTCCGACCCCCCCCCCCCGGACTGCCATGTCATTTTGTAGCTACTAACAGGGAGCCAGGTTAATAGCTGTGGATACCGCTTGGGCAAGAATGAAATACTGAACAGAGGCTGAGAGAATGGAAGGAAGGGAGCAGGAGATGAAAAGGAGTCAGTGCAGTATGATGGGGAAAATGCACAGGCTCTCAAGTCAAGCACACCTGAGTTCAAATCCTGTTTTTTTTTTTTTAATTTTTAAATATTTATTTTTGACACAGAGAGAGACACACACACAACATGAGTGGGGGAGGGGCAGAGAGAGAGGGAGACAGAATCAGAAGCCGGCTCCAGGCTCTGAGCTGTCAGCACAGAGCCTGATGCGGGGCTCGAACCCACAAACTGCAAGATCATGACCTGAGCTAAGTTGGGATGCTTAATTGAGCTGTCCAGGCACCCCTCAAATATTCTTCTTATTAAAAATTAGCTGTGTAGCCCTGGGAAATTTATAACCCCTTCTGAAGTTGTTCCTCATATTGAAAATTGGTGTGGGAATCCCCACAACATTCCTAGAATGTAAGAAATCATGAGACAATGTATGTAAAAGACCCAACAGAGTGCCCAATGTATAGATATGTTCAATAAAAATATCTAGTTTGGGGGTTTATTAATGGGAATCGAGCAGAATGAGACAGAAGAGGTTCAATTTCCTGCTTTTCTTGACATAGTCTAAACTAGATTAGTTCCTAGCCCTTTGAAATTAATCTCTATAGCCTCCATGTTTAGGATTTAGGAGACTTTCTTTTTTTTTTTTTTTAATATTTATTAATTTTGAGAGAGAGTGAGGATGTGTGAGTAAGTTGGGGGAGGGGCAGAGAGAAAGGGAGAGAGAGAATCCTACGCAGACTTTGTGCTGGCTGTGTAGAGCCTGACATAGGGCTCAGTCTCATGAACCATGAAATCATGATCTGAGCCAAAATTAAGTGTCTTGGCACCTAACCCACTGAGCCACCAAGGCACTTTACAATTTAAGTCCTAAATTGACCCCTCTAAACCTGATCTCCAATTTGAGCTTCATTTTTAAGCTACTTATTCAGTACTTACTATATACCAAAGGCTGAGTATTTTACATACAAAATTTCATTTAATCCTAATTATACAATATGTCTTCTAATGGGATTGCTGTCATTAACTGCCTTGTTTTTTTAGTTGTCCTGTTACATGTGTTACATGTGTTTGCCCAACAACTTGTAGAGAATATTATATAGCAGGGTGCCCAGGGGCGGTTAAGCATAGATTTTGGTCATGATCTCACAGTTTGTGGATTTGAGCCCCATGTCAGGCTCTGTGCTGACAGCTCAGAGCCTGGACCCCGCTGCAGATTCTGTGTCTCCCTATCTCTGCCTCTCCTCCACTCATGCTCTGTGTCTCTCTGTCTCTCAAAGATAAATAAACATTGAAAAAAATTAAAAAAAATTTTTGAGAATCTTATGTAGCTCTGAGAAAATTTCCCCTACCTATAGCCTAATTTCTTGGTCAGATGCTTGCTGATCTTCTTATAACTTAACCCAATTCTAAATCAGATGAAATAAGAGAGAGACAAAGGAATAGAGATAGAAAGTATATTAAACTTGTATGAACAAGTCTCAGCTAAATGCCCTATTTTATTTTTTAGAAATACAAGTATTTAAGTAATTGTGCAAATAATTCCTCTCCTTCCCCTGCCCCCTCCCAATTTCCCTTCATACCAAAAAGAGACCTGCTTTAAGCATTTCATTCAAGGTTAAAGTGCTATTATTTTTAAAAATGTGTTCTTTACTTCCTGTGTACAGCAATCACAGCAGTGAATGGTTTTAAACAATGAAATGAATTACAGGGATTTCAATGGATTGCATGGAGAGTTTAAGGGTAAAGAAAAACAACTTTGGGGGAAAGCCTATTGATTTTTGCTTCATTATAAAAGAGAAAGGAGGGTAGATTGTATAGGGGAGGAAGCCTTTTCCTTCTTCCCTTCTAGTTTCTTTGGCCGGTCTAATAATTAAGTTGATGTAAGACAGATTAACAGGAGGAAAAAACAAATTTAATTCTGTGTATATGGGAACTCCAAAGATATGATACTCTCGACAATGAGGCAATTGAGGCTTATATGCCATCCTGAGCTAAGGAGAAAGAGGTAGGTGTGTGACTTCAAAGTGAAGGAAGACAAGTCACAGGAAAATAGGAAAAGCAAATGTTAGGTAAACAAATGTTTGCCATACTGTGCATAGAAGTCTTTCTGATGTAAAAAACTGTCTCTGGTAATAATAGCTCTCCTCCCAGTATGGGCTTCCTATCTAAATTCTTTTAGGTATTTAAGGGAAAGGTTTAAAAAAAAAATCCTCTTTCTCAGTCTGTTAGGCCTTGATTGCCTTTACTCAAAATAATCCACATGCCAAAGTGTCATTTTTGGGAGTCATGTATTCTGCTCTGCCTCAGTTGCCAGGTACAAATTCCTCTGGCAGTAAGGAAGGGAGTTTTTTTTTTTTTTTAATTTTTTTTTCAACGTTTATTTATTTTGGGGACAGAGAGAGACAGAGCATGAACGGGGGAGGGGCAGAGAGAGAGGGAGACACAGAATCGGAAACAGGCTCCAGGCTCTGAGCCATCCGCCCAGAGCCCGACGCGGGGCTCGAACTCACGGAGCGCGAGATCGTGACCTGGCTGAAGTCGGACACTTAACCGACTGCGCCACCCAGGCGCCCCAAGGAAGGGAGTTTTAAGAAATCACACCAGCACAATGATCAAACATATCTAGTAGCTGTTATTGATTCGTAAATGCAAATGCAGATTAAAACTCACAGAAAATGTGATTACTCCTTGACAATTTTTTCCCATGCATTTATTTATTTATTAAAATTGCAAAAAAATGTTTATTCATTTTTGAGAGAGAGCAAGAGCGGGTGAGGGGCAGAGAGGTAAACACAAAATCTGAAGCAGGCTCCAGGCTCTCAGCTGTCAGCACAAACCCGATGTGGGCCTCGAGCCCGTGAACCATTAGATCATGATCTGAGCAAAGGTGGACACTCAACTGACTGAGCTACCCAGGTGCCCCTTCCCAAACATTTAAAAAAATGTTTATTTATTTATTTTGAGAGAGGGAGAGTGCACATGTGCATGTGAGTGAGGGAGCGGTAGAGACAGGATAAAGAGAATCCCAAGCAGGATCCATGCTTGCAGTGCAGGGAACCAATGTGGGGCTTCATCCCACGAACGTGAGAGCGTGACCTGAGCCAAAACCAAGAATTGGATGCTTAACCTTCTGGTCACCCAGGTGTCCCTTCCCATACATTTAAACAACAAGCAAACAAACAAATAGCTAGTATTTCACTTAGCTTAGAAAGCTTTTCTTTTAAAGCAGATTCTGGCCTTGCTATAGTAACTCTTGCTTTTTCCCAATTTTCTAGCTGGTTTATTGCTTTAAAAAAACTGACAAATATATGATTTGTGCCTTAGTCAGGTTTAGACAGAAATATGTACAAGAGACTTTTGAGGCCAAGTTTTTATTCTGACAAAAGTCTAAGAGGTGATTGTTGAAGGCTTCGTCATTGTTTTTCTATGCAATTAAGTTTTTATTTAGGGTGTTATTATTTGATAGAACATGTAAGCTTTTTGGAAGTTACGTAATAAAAAAAATTATAATAGGAGCGATGCCAAAAATGCTGAACTGATCTAGAAAGTCAGTGGAGAACATTAGCAGACATGAGTCAAACATATGTATCAGTCTAAGGTCAAGATAGATAAATGTTTTGTCCATCTACAATGCTGTCAATTGTCAATTTAAATTGTTGTCAATTTTTTGTTGTTTTTTTCATGTCTTTGGTATTTTATTTTTATTTTTTATTGTTTTTAATATATGAAATTTATTGCCAAATTACTTTCCATACAACACCCAGTGCTCATCCCAAAAGGTGCCCTCTTCAATGCCCATCACCTACCCTCCCCTCCCTCCCACCCCCCATCAACCCTCAGTTTGTTCTCAGTTTCTAAGAGTCTCTTATGCTTTGGCTCTCTCCCACTCTAACCTCTTTTTTTTTTTTTTTTCCTTCCCCTCCCCCATGGGTTTCTGTTAAGTTTCTCAGGATCCACATAAGAGTGAAAACATATAGTATCTGTCTTTCTCTGTATGGCTTATTTCACTTAGCATAACACTCTCCAGTTCCATCCACGTTGCTACAAAGGGCCATATTTCATTCTTTCTCATTGCCAGATAGTACTCCAATGTGTATTTAAACCACAATTTCTTTATCCATTCATCAGTTGATGGACATTTAGGCTTTTTCCACAATTTGTTTTGTTTTTTAAGAGAGAGAGAGAGCATGAGCTGGGGAGAGGGACAGAAAGAGATTCTTAAGCAGACTTGGACTGCTTAGCTCGATGCTGAGCTCAATGCAGGGCTCAATACCATGACCTAGGATCATGACCTGAGCGAAAATGAAAAGTCCCAAGCTCAACTGACTGAGCCACCCAGGTGCCCCATCAGTGTTTAGTGTTGAAAAGAAGAAAGTGAAAGAAAACCTAAGCGATTAAATGCAAACAATAAGTTAATTTAAGTATTTGGCCACCTTTAAAAAATAAGGCATTCAATTAAAATGATCAATTTGGTTGCAATATGTCAACAAATTTTAAATAATTCTTTAAGCTTGCGTAATGAGAAAGCTAGGTTAAATGTGCCAATTTTTAATCTTTTCATTACTCACATATCCCCTGTTGATTGTGTTAACTGCTAGGCTGACTTTTCTGTTATATATAAAAATATGATGAAACTTTAATTACATATTTGCTTCTCTTGAGTAAGTCACTTATAGTTGATCAGATTCAAATTTATTGTTCAGTGTTTTCCTAATCCATACTTTCTTGTTTGGAATTTAGACTTTTTATTACCTAATTAGACAAACAGTGAATTTTCTCCCTTTTTCCACCCCATATAGTAGGCTATTGTGGTTCCTTAGTGTCAGGTAGCTCAGACATTCAACCCAATGACTGTCCTAATCTTAGAAGACTCTGAGTTTAGGAAAACTAATTTCTAAGCTAAAGAGAATTAGAATCTGGGTGATAGTATCTGAAGACCGCAGTAAACATCTGGTATTGTTTTTGGCACCCCTTCCTTTTTTTAGTTAAGAAGGAAGTAAAGTCTTGCACGTGAAAACAGGGGCTTAAAAAAATAAAAACACAAACAAAAGAAGGAAGTGAAGTGTATCTTTAATAGCAGCTTGAGAGATTGAATTTCAGGAGGACAGTTGGACTCGACGCCTTGTATAGAGATATTTGCTAAATTGTGAGGATATGGCTAGTTATGCCTTAATGTCCTAAATGGATTCTGTGCCTTATTTTGAAAATTAATTAATTAATTAATTAATTAAATGTTTATTTATATTTGAGAGAGAGAGAGAATGCATGAGCCAGGGAGGGGCAGAGAGAGGGAGACAGAATTTGAAGTAGACTCAAACTCAACAGCTGTGAGATCATGACCTGAGCCGAAATCGGACGCTTAACCAACTGAGCCACTCAGGCACCCCTGTGCCTTATTTTTAAAGATCTGTTTTGTTGTGAAGAGAAGTATGTAAGATCTGGGTGCCACTGTCATGTTCCCACCCTGCATTTTGATAAACTCTGAAGTATGATGTGAGAGAGGGAGAGAGAAAGATTGGGTGATAGAATAGAAGAATGGTGCAAATGGTTGGGATCCAAAGTATAATTCAAATAGACAAGGCTTAGTTTTTTTTTTTTTCTTCAGTATATGAAATTTATTGTCAAATTGGTTTCCATACAACACCCAGTGCTCATCCCAAAAGGTGCCCTCCTCAATACCCATCACCCACCCTCCCCCCCTCCCACCCCCCATCAACCCTCAGTTTGTTCTCAGTTTTTAAGAGTCTCTTATGCTTTGGCTCTCTCCCGCTCTAACCTCTTTTTTTTTCTTCCCCTCCCCCATGGGTTTCTGTTAAGTTTCTCAGGATCCACACAAGAGTGAAAACATATGGTATCTGTCCTTCTCTGTATGGCTTATTTCACTTAGCATCACACTCTCCAGTTCCATCCACGTTGCTACAAAGGGCCATATTTCATTCTTTCTTATTGCCACATAGTACTCCATTGTGTATATAAACCACAATTTCTTTATCCATTCATCAGTTGATGGACATTTAGGCTCTTTCCATAATTTGGCTATGGTTGAGAGTGCTGCTATAAACAATGGGGTACAAGTGCCCCTATGCATCAGTACTCCTGTATCCCTTGGGTAAATTCCTAGCAGTGCTATTGCTGGGTCATAGGGTAGGTCTATTTTTAATTTTCTGAGGAACCTCCACACTGTTTTCCAGAGTGGCTGCACCAGTTTGCATTCCCACCAACAGTGCAAGAAGGTTCCTGTTTCTCCACATCCTCTCCAGCATCTATAGTCTCCTGATTTGTTCATTTTGGCCACTCTGACTGGCGTGAGGTAATATCTGAGTGTGTTTTTGATTTGTATTTCCCTGATGAGGAGTGATGTTGAGCATCTTTTCATGTGCCTGTTGAGACAAGCCTTAGTTTATGAGACAAAAGAAAGTCTTGAAATGGATTCTTCCCATTTGAGATTTCAATAAAGCACTGTGTAATTGTGTAGTGGATGTAGGGACATAGCAGTAAACGAAAGGAAAAAAAATCTGTTTACATGGAGCCTGCATTCTACTGATAAGAGAAAGACAATGAACAATATAAGGTAATATGTGTATTTGCATGTGTGTGTGTGTGTGTGTATGTGTGTGTAAATACATATACATATGTACATGTATTTATACACATACATATGTTACATATATGTATGCACAATATACATATTGTGCATACATATATGTTTACTTATGTAAAGGTATAAATATATGTATTTGTATATGTTACTTGTATTAATTGCACTGTGGAGACAAAGTTTCAGGGAGGGCAACAAGATATTTTGGAGGATGATGCTTATAATTTAAAATAGAGTGATCACTGCTTCCCTTAGGAGGTGACATTTCAGGAAAGAGTTGAAACAGGTAAAAGCCATGCAGATATCTGAAGAAGACTCCAGGCAGAAGGCAAAGCAGGTACAAATGCCCTGGATGGCAGGGTCCCAGGAATAGCAAGAGGTTAGTGTGGTTAGAGCAGTGAGTGTGAGAGAAAGTAGTAAGAAACAAGTCATAGAAAAATAACAGGGTAAACAGACTCAGCAGTGCCCTGACAGGCATGTTAATGCCTTTGGATTTTTATTTTGAGTGAAATGAGAATTCATTGAAAGGTTTCTAGTAAAGGAATGATATATCTTTTATTTTAACCGTATCTCTTTGGCTGCTGTGTTAAGGGCAGCCTGAACAGGAACAAAGGCAGAAGCAGGAGACTACCAGGAGGCTATTGTCATAATAAAGGGAAAAAGATAATGAGTTGGATCAAGATGATAGAGGTGAAGGTAGTGAGAAGTGGTCCCGCTCTGGAAAATTCTTTTGAAGATAGAGCCAAAAGAATTTTCTGATATTTGGATGTGTAATGCAAAAGAACAGAATGTCAAGGATGACTTCGCGCTTTTGGCCCAAGTAACTTCTTTCTATTATGTTATGTCCCTTTGCATCTCTAATAATTTGTTTTGTCTTAGAATCTAATATAAAATAAATTAATGCTGCTAAGTATTTGCCTTTATACTTTCAACCTTGCTTGGCCTCTGTTACCAGCCTATAGCTGGATTTTTAAAAAATCCAGACTTAGATTTTCAACATTTTCCTAGGTTAGTCTATTTACATTTACAATTATTAGTGTTATTTTGTTTCTATCACCTTATTTTGTGCCTTCTGTAGATAGTGTTTTTCTTTTGCTTCTTTTCCCCATTTCCTACTGTATTGATGACTTTTCTTTATTCCTTTATTTTCCTTTAGTGTTGTGGAAGTTATGTATTTGAATATTTATTCTCTTAGCAATTATCCTCACATTTGTAACATATCCTATTTGATTTAACAAAGTCTATAGCTATTCAGTATTTCTCTACTGTTTCCAAAATTTACCAGAACAGAAAGTGCTTATACTCCAATCCTCCCTCTGTCATACATATTTATTTTCAGTATTTTGTTTTAAGCTTTTCATGATGGAATTTTCCACATACTCACAAAAGCATAGAGAAAAGTATAATCCCATGTACTCTTCATTCAGCTTCAATAATTGTCAATATATACCCATCCTGTTTCATCCATACCTGTTCATTTCCCCCACCCCTTCCACCTGTCAACGGATATTTTATTTTATTTTATTTTATTTTATTTTATTTTAAATGTTTATTTCTTTTGAGAGAGAGAGAGAATGAACGAGTGGGGTAGGGCCAAGAGCAGAGCCTGATGTGGGACTCAATCTTATGAACTGTGAGATCATGACCTGAACTGAAATCAAGAGTCGGACGCTTAACCCACTGAGTCATTCAGGCGCTGCTATCATTGGATATTTTGAATTTTTTAAATTGTTTTTTGTTTATTTTTTTGAGATAGAGACAGAGAGCAAGCTGGGGAGGGGCAGAGAGAGAGGGAAACACAGAATCCAAAGCAGGTTCCAGGTTTTGAGCTGTTAGCACAGAGCCTGACATGGGGCTCTAACTCAGAAAATGCGAAATCATGACCTGATCCAAAGTCAGACGCTTAACTGACTGAGCCACCCAGGGGCCCCTATCATTGGATATTTTAAAGCAAACCTCAGACATTATATTATTTTAGGTGTAAATAATTGTGTATGTTTTCTTAAGATAAATGGTCCACTATTTTAGTTCCATCTTATTTGTATTCCCTCGAGTTAGTTATTGTTATTGTTTTACAGAGCAATACCTGTTTAGATTTACCTGCACATTTACCAATTTTATCGTTCATCTTTGCATTTTGCATCCCATTCATTCATTTTGGCTCCAGTTCCCTTCTTCCTAAACTACATGTTTTAGTAGTTCTTTCAGTACAAGTGAATGGTATAACTCTGTGAATTCTCTCTTTGTCTCAGTTTGTGTGTGTGTGTGTGTGTGTGTGTGTGTGTGTGTGTGTGTGTGTGTTCCCTATTGCATAATATTTATCTGGAAATAAAATACTTGGCTGACAGTTATTTTTCTTAACATTTTGAAGTTATTTCCCTATTGTCTTCTAACTTCTATGGTTGCTTTTATAAAATCAGTCATCAATCTCACTGTTGTCTCATGTTCTGTCAATTCACTGCTATGTGTGTATCCATGGATTTTGCAGCTTGTTTACCTTGAGCTTCTTGAAGCTATGAATTCATGGACATAATCAATTCTAAAACATTCTCAGCTATTAATTCCTTAAATATTGCCTTCTCTCCCCTTCTTTCAATTCTCTTCTCCTAGAAACTCCTATGTAAAATATATTGGTTTTTCTTAGTTGGTTTTCCATGATTTTTCTTTTTATTTCCTTTTCTTTTTTTCCCCATGATTTTTAATTTGTCTTTTATTATTTCCATATTTGGGCTGCAGTAATTTTTTCAGATCTATCTTTCAGTTCTCTGATTTTCTTTTCAACTATAGATTTCATTTCTCAAAGCTTTATTTGATTTCTTTCCATAAAATTAATGCCTATTTATTTTCACAGTAAAATAGGTGATTAAATCCTTCTCTTATCACTTTATTTTTTTAAACTTATAAATTCAAGTTACTTAACATACAGTGTAGTATTGGTTTCAGGAGTATAACCCAGTGATCATCACTTACATATAACACCCACCCACCCACCACCTCCCAACAAAGATTTATTTAATGCCCATCACCAATTTAACCCATTCCCCCAACCCTCCCCCCACCTCCATCAACCCTGAGTTTGTTCTCTGTATTTAAGAGTCTCATATGGTTTGCCTCCCTCTCTGTTTTTATCTTATTTTTCCTTCCCTTCCACTCTGTTCATCTGTTGTGTTTCTTAAACTCCACACATGAGTGAAATCATATGATATTTGTCTTTCCCTAATTTCGCTTAGCATAATACACTCTAGTTCCATCTATGTTGTTGCAAATGACAAGATTTCATTCTTTTTGATTGCTGAGTAGTATTCCACTGTGTGTATGTATGTATATATATACATATACACCACATCTTTATCCATTCATCAGTTGATGGCTATTTGGGCTCTTTCCATAATTTGGCTATTGTCGATAGTGCTGCTGTAAACATCAGGGTGCATGTGGCCCTTTGAATCAGTATTTTTGTGACCTTTAGGTGAATATCTAGTAGGGCAATTGCTGGGTCGTAGGGTAGTTCTATTTGTAATTTTTTGAGGAAACTCCATACTGTTTTCCAAAGTGGCTGCACCAGTTTGCATTCCCACCAGCAGTGCAAAAGGGTTCCCCTTTCTCCACACCCTTGCTAACATCTGTTGTTGCCTGAGTTGTTAAATGCAGCCATTTGACAGGATGTGAGGTGGTATCTCATTGTGGTTTTGATTTGTATTTCTCTGATGATGAGTGATGTTGAGCATCTTTTCATGTGTCTGTTGGCCATCTTGATGTCTTCTTTGGAAGACATCAAGCTGTGACGTGTACTTGTAGTCCCAGCTACTTGGGAGGCTGAAACAGGAGGACTGCTTGAGCCCAGGAGTTCTGGGCTAATGTACACTGTGCCGATAGGGTGTCTACATTAAGTTTGGCATTAATACAGTGACTTCCTGGGATTGGGGGACCACCAGATTGCCTAAGGAAGGATGAGCCAGCCCAAGTCAGAAATGGAGCAGTTCAAAACTCCTGTGCTGATCTCATCACTTTTAAATGCTGTTTTTACATTCTTTTTCATATCATCTTTCAGTTATTTCATGGTTTTGCTGCTCTTGTCTTGTCTATTGACTCTTCCCAATGGTGTGTATGTCCCTAAGTGATTGTGACTCATTTTAGGGGACATTTACTTGTTGCCTTTGTTTCTTGGTGGAAATCCCCACTTGAAGCCTATGATGTGGAAGATTGCTCAAGAACAGTTTTATAATTTTTTTTTGCAATATGATCCATGGGTTCAACTGAGCTAGGATTGATTTTTGTGGTAATTTCTCAGTTTAGAGGTTCCCAGAAGCAATTAAGATTGTAAAACTATGAGACTTACAAATCTAGAATTTAAATTGAGTAGGGAATACTTTTCTTTCCTTTTTAAAAAATCTCAAGTCCAGAATTAGATAAGTTTCCCTGTTGTTTCCCATGTAGATTTAAAATAAATGAATGCCTAGATGGTCATAATATGCTACAAAAGAAATTTATATTTATTGTAGTAAATGTGAAAAGTCTAGAAAATACACTAGAAAAAAACAAAAATTGTCTATCATTTTATGACTGGGATGACCACTTTCACATTTTGATGTTCTTAAGGTTATTTTTTTGGTATACATTTTTTTTGTCAAAAGATACAATTAGATCATATATTATACTTTCTTTTATAACCACTTTTATTTCAAAATAGTATATTACAAAAACTTGGCATATCTTTAAATATTTTTCTGCAACAGGTTTTCAACTAGATGATTTTGTCTCCCATGGGACATTTGTCAGCGTCTGGGGACATTTTTGATTTTCATGAATGGGGAATGCTAATAGCTTTGGGTGGGTAGAGGCTAGGTATGTTGCTAAACATACTACAATAGGTAGGACAGCACCCCACCCACCACCTCCCAACAAAGATTTATGCAACCTAAGATGTCAGTAACTTTGAGGTTAAGAAACTTCTACAACATCATTTTAATGGGTACTAATAAAATTGTCCTTCTAATCCTTTATTCTGATTATAGTTCTTAGTGATAAAAAACTTTTGGAATTCTTATTGTTTGTATTGTTCCTAGAGCAATAGTACATGTTGTCTTGAACCGTTAATCATCGCTTCTTGAAGCCCATCTTGTCTCTGTGCTCTTTGATCCCCTTTTGTAGATAGACAATCTAGTGTGTTGGAACATGCTTGGACCTGTCATCAAATTCAAGTTTTATTCCCTAGCAGTTTTGTGATCTGGACTTAGGTTCCTACAGCCTCAGTTTCAGTATTTGCAAAATGGGCACAATAATACTAAGCTTGCAAACTTTGTTAGGATTTAGAGCATGTGGGTAAAATGCCTACTTATAGTAGGTAATTAACAGTTCTTAATAGAGTGATGGAACATGTGTACTTTTTGGTACCCATATACAGAATATTTTGACTAATGTTTAGCTTCCAGTGGACCAGTAAAAAGCAGACATTACTGAGTCAGACACTACTCAGGTGTAATACAATTCCTTTGGAGTGAGTTGTGTTCTTCAGAGAATTGTAGTCCTTTCTTCAGTCAACTTGGACCCCATTCAGGGCATGAAAGTAATTGACTAGTATCCTAAAAAAATTACTTAGTACATATGCATATTACATAGCAGTGTGTCATAGGCCTTGAAATTGTCAAGCAAGATATCTTTATGATAAAATTACTTAACAGATCTGGCCTTGGGCAATATTATGAAATAGGCAAGGTTGGTCTTTGTTTCTCTCTCTCCACGCCACTCAATGCCAAGCCAAGCTCTACAGTCACCTCAGGGCTGAAGTCCTGCATCTTGTTCCTGGAGAATGTTATTCTTTGCCAGCTGTCCCAGTAGAAACACCAGCTGGTAAGAATTCTCTCTACCCATCAATCAACAGAAGTCCTAGTGGTAGGTGCATTTTAATAGAAGTCGGCTAAAGATTAGAAAGGGTTTAGAACTTGAAGGGATGGGCTTTTAGGAGGAAATTAAAGGTAATGGAAGAGATGGTAAGGGGTGGGAGGACTTTTCTAGAACCTCCAAAATCATTTAAATAAACTGCTGCTTTCTCATAGGGATGAATAGTCTTTTGAGATTTGTGTAGATATTCTGAGGATCACTTAGAACTGTAGTGTACTTGCAGGTACTATATCTTTATTTTAATTTGTTGAGTATCTCTTATTTCTGAGATACTGGGCTTGTCACTCTAGTATACATTAGTGCTCCAGTGAAGCCTCATATTTACCCTCTGGTATAAATAATCTCATTTATAGATGAGGTAGAAGGGTGTTGTATGAATATATCAAATGAGTTTTGAATAAACATATTTTCATACCCTTCATATGGGAAGAGTCACTAGGTGTTCCCTAGTGGTCATGAAAAAAAGCCAGTGTCATTTATGGGGTAGATTGTTGTGGTAAACTAGGAACTTAGGACTTCTGTACCTCTCTGTTCAAGGTCCCAAGAAATTCTGGCAAGATAAACAGCCTAGGGTGGGGAAGAAGAAGCTATTATGGTCCATTTGATGTATTTCCTATCATCTCTATTTCTAGCTATTACTAATTTAGTTCTGAAAAGAATGGGCTGTAAATGTACATGTGTGTGTGCACGTGTGCATATATATTGGTGTGTGTACACATGGGCATGTGTGGATACATATATGAATTTTTCAATTGCTGTTTGCAGAGTTCTGGCCAATTGAATACAATGACTTTGAACTTGTCTCTAGTTTTAGAAAAGGTTAGCATTACCAAAGTATGCATAGCATCTGGTCTATCATATTAATGAATTGTACCTCTGTAGTTCCACCACTTTCCCTTCCACTTTATAAAGTTCATTAGGGTTTGCAGACTTTCATCTGATGTACTTGAAAGGACTTCAGGATAGACACTATAGCACCTGTTAGCTTCTTGTAACACACTGCCTCAGGTTTCTAGAATGAGAAGCAGCAGGAGCTTGGAGTCATAGAATGGAGTTCTAATCTCGCAACATTCTGACCATATGACTTTTCAGAATTTCATCGGTAAACTGGTGACCATAATATCTACCTCTCAGTAATTTTGGAGAATTAGAAATAATGCTTAAAGCACCTAAAACAGTACCTGGGACATGGTAGGAGTTTGAAAAAAGGCCTATATCTATTTGTGTGTTCATCTTATAAATAAATGATTACATGTTGAAGGCAGTGAGCATAGTGTTCTGCATTTGGTATTTCATACTTATTTTTGTGGACAGATATAAAAATGTCCTAAAAATATCATTCAATAGGCAACTGTGGATACAGTTAAATATGAGAAATTCACAGTGGTCCACCAAGAAAGGCTGCTGCTTCTAGAACTTGTTCATAATGTAATGTCAATTAAAAACTGTGTGTGTGTGTGTGTGTGTGTGTGTGTGTGTGTGTGAAATATTTGTGAGAAGAAAATGTTTATGTTGGTGTTCACAAATTTGTATGCTTTAATATCTTGAAAATTGGAACCATAATTTACAGAAGACATTTTCAAATTTCATGAATATTGCATGCAGTAAGTTTCTTAATTTCTCTTAACAACATTTTGGAAATTTTGGGTAATGTTTCTGAAGTTGGATCAAAGATGACTGAAAGAGGTGAAATACATTTTTCTTCTCTCCAGGTTAGGATGGGCTGTTTCCACATATTAAGTGAAACAAGACCTTGACTGATGCAGTCTGTTTCAAAAAAACAGGTCAAGGTTTTCTGACATTGCTCTGAGAAAGAGGAATCAGACTATCTTGAAAAAAAAATGGAGATGTCAGTCTTGTCTCTTTTATGTGGGAAAAATCCAGCAAGTGTATGTTTATTATCTCAAGGTCTGAAGACTCACAGACAGTGGGGGAGAAAACTGTGCTTTAGATGCTCTAATGTCCCCAGCTCTTTCCGGAGGAACACAGAATTCTGAACTCAGATTGGACTGGTCTGTGACTAGGATGACATGCATTCTCGATTTCACAGGGTCACTTTCATGGCTCAGTGCCTGCAGGCAGAATACAAAATAGGACCAGCATACCTTTTTAGTACAGCTGTCCTTAAAATATCATTCTAAATGTTTCAAGGAAAAACTCTATTTATGATGGAAATAAGACCTCTGGCAGCACTTATGAGTGAAAATAACTCATATAGCGCCAAATAAAATGTCTATGGTAAGCAGTGAGAACCAAGTGTGGTTGTGATATACAAACCGGGTCATTAAGTGCTCTGGAAACACAAAATGGCAACCTGGATCTCTTACCACATTGTTAGTTCCATCAGGGCAGGAGCTGTGTATTGTTCACCTTTGTATCACCTGGAGGAGCTCGAAGAGTACCCTTCACATGGCTGGCACTCGTTAACCATCTGTTGATTGGTTGAGTGAAAGACATACTGACTACATTGTCAAGGGACAGGCTTCAGACCCCATTAATTAGAGCTGTAAAATACACCAGGTGGGATTCTGGAGATATCTAGTTAGTATCGCTGCATCTTGACTCCCTGGGGAGGTAGGGTAGACATAGAATATATCATATGGCCAAAAGTGTCCCTGCACTTAACAGTGACTGGTAATGGCTCTGGACTGAATCAGTTCTTAAAAGGAGTGTAACTACATGTTTGGGATTTTTTTTTTTAAATTTTGTCTGTGTTTTCACAGAAAAGGGAGTGTATTACATAATATATAAATTAATAAGTATCTACATTGTTTTTATCTTGATCAAGCTTTTTGACTGTAACTCTCTTGAGAATCACATTCGTGTCTTGCTCTGTTTATACTGAGACACAGTGTTGTATAATGGATTAAAAATGGACTCTGGGCCAGACTACCTGGTTTAAAGTTTAGTTCTGCCAATTACTGTGTGACCTGGGCAAATTACATAACCTCTCAGTGTCTTGGTGTCCTTATCCATAAAAGAAGATTAGAGAGTTATATTGAGGATGAAAGAAAGTTAATGTGCATTAAAACATCCAAAACGATACTTAGCATATAGTGAATTCTCAGTAAAACATAGCCATTTGACAGAAACTTATTCTTATACTTTTCAATAGAATAGAAGAACAAAGTCTTAAACTTAATGAGCACTTGCTGTCTGCCTATTGCTTTACCTAGCTTATCTGTTATGAAGCAAAATTTTGTATAACACAGGTATGTTTTGCCTCCTATAAAAGGAGATGTAGTAACTGTAGGGCTAAAGTACCTTATTAGTTTCCTAAGCCTGTTGTAACAAATCACCACAAATTTAGTGGCTTAAAATAACAGAAGTTTGTTCTCATTATCCTGGAGGTCAGACGTCTGGAATCAGCTTCACGGAGCCAAAATCAAGGTGTCAGCAGAGCTGTGTGCCTTCTGGGTGTTCTAAAGGAGACTCCATTTCTTTCCACTTCCAGCTTCTGTGGCTTGTAGCCGCATCAGTCCCAGCTCTGTCTCCATGACCACGTTGCCTTCTCCTCTTTTCTGTGTGTAAAATCTCCTTTTGCCTCCACTAATAAGAACACTTGTGATTGGATTTAGGGCCCACTCATATAATCCAGGCTAATCTCTCCATCTCAAGATCTTGAATTCTAATCACATCCTCAAGGGCCAATTTTTGGCTACAGAAGGTAATATTCACAGGTTCTACGGATAAGAACATAGATATCTGTTGGTTTATGTCTCCTTGGGAGCTTCCCAGTATAATCTGAAATTGGCTCCCATACACAGGGGAGAGGGAGACACCACAGAAAGCAGCAGATCACTCCAGATTGATAGGCAGCAGGGGGCTTAGGTATGAAGCTTTTCTTGGGTGGCCTCAAGATGAGTAGACCTCTGTACCTGCCTACCAAATCTTAAAAGTTTTATATAGAGTCTTAACTGGGTTAAGTCACATATACTATCCAGATGGCTTCAACACCACATTCCTATCTCAAGGCTCTGTTCTTGGGGAAGCTTCTGGGAACCTGGAAGGCAAGTGGAACGCACATTCCAAGGACAGAGAAGGGGGTGAGGAGCCTCTAGTTGCCCAGATCTAGCTCACAAGGCAATCAGCAGTCACACTGATAACCTCCCTGACAATATCTTTTGGGAGGTCATTTCTTAGCCTAACACAGTCCCTTATAAGAATTTCTCAAACTATGAATTTTAAGACAATACCAAGACTCAGTTCACTTATTAAAACACCCTTAAAATGGGTATAAAGTAGCCTAAATAATGGTATAGTTCAGCATTGAGTATCACTAAATTTAATTGTTATTCCTTCTCATTATTTTTCTGTATCCTTATTTTATTTTACTTTAGTTTTTTAGATAGAGCAAGCAAGGGAGGTAGGGGCAGAGAAAGAGAGAGAGAGAGAGAGAGAGAGAGAGAGAGAGAGAGAGAATCTTAAGCAGGCTCCACAATGTGGGGCTCTCAGTCCCATGTCCCTGGGATCATGACCTGAGCCAAAATCAAGACCCAGATGCTCAACCAACTGAGCCACCAAGATGACCCTCTATCTTTATTTTAAACTAGTTAAAAAAACTTTGGTACCATTTGAACATAATTAATATAATATAATTTAGATTAATCTTGTCATCCCATCATTTAATATTCCTAACAATTCTATTATATTGACACAACTGGTATTGTCTTTATATTATAAAACTATAGCAAAGGAGTGTCTTACCAAAAATCAAAACTTTGAGCAGAGCAATAATAGCAGCCAAAGTCTTTTGACATGCAAGCATTTTTTACATTTCATCGTAGTGACAAACTGCTTTCATAGAGCTTCTGTTTTTTAAAAAATATTTTTAAATACATTTTAAGGAATCTTTAAATAATCTTTAAAAAACCTTTTTAAAAAGTCTTTAGAAAAAAAGAAAAATCTTTAGGAAGTGCTTTCACGATAAATCAGTCATTGTATTCTATATAGGATAAATATTGCTTTGTGGGAGGGGAAGTAAAAAATAAGAAGGTAATGTTGTAAGGATTTCTTTTTCTTTTCTTTTTTGCTGTATAGTTTGACACCTATTGTTTTTAGAAAATACAGATTTCCTATAGCATAACTGCTAAGGAGTTATTTTTGTAAAAATCAGGCTAATGTTGGTTTTTTGAGCTGTTCATGTATAACATTAAGCATTAAAACACTGACAAATGTTGCCTGGTAAGGTTGAATGCCTGAAGTGAAATATTGGCAATCACAGAAGGATGGATGGCAAGAAATAGCTGACAAAGGAGATGGGGACTATTTGTTGAGGAGAAATTGGCAGCCAGGCTGAGAGGGCCCAGTCACTATTATCCTAGTCACAATTTTGTTTCCTTTATTTCACCTGTTCTCCCACTGTCTTGTAATATTTGCACAAGTGGGAAAAACACAGCCATATTAGAATAGGTTATTCCCAAAGTGTTCTTTAAAAATTATTCTTAGTCACAAGAATGTGCTCTAATCATGAAAATTCCATATAGACTGCACTTAAGTAAATTCTTCATCCATAAAAGGGGATTAAGTAATAAACATCCTTACTCATGAATTAAAAAAAATTATAATATGGATTGAAGACATAGACAAATCTAGTGGAATTGCAGTAAAAGGAAAGCAAATACATTGTGAGGTTCATCCTATTTGCCATTATGTGAGGGAAGTGGAATTTTCTCTACCTGTTTTGGAGAAACAACATCAGATTGGCAAAGAACAATAAAATGAGGCAAAACAGGAAAATAATTGTCCCAGATGTTCTCTGGGTATCCCTACATCGTGTATTGACTGGTAAGTGACTTTATATCTTAAAATTCATCTAAGGATCAAGAGAGAACTAAAATAACACCTGAGCTCTCTCGTGGGAAGGGGTTCTATAAGTGCAAAGAATAAAAATTCATTAGATGTGTAAGTGCTCTTTCAGATGAAAAAAACCTCTATGTCAGTTGAACGTTTCCTCATAGGAGTATCATAAATATATTAAATGTCAGCAGGTGTGGTTCCTAAAATGGTCAAGCAAAGTACATTATTCACAAAAATGAAGCAGACATTATTTGTACAGATGCTGTAGTTTTTCTTAACACCACAACACATACAAACATGTGTACACGAAACCCACCTCACCTCCAATTTCACTATTGTGTCCTATCCTTCCTTCCTTCCTTCCTTCCTTCCTTCCTTCCTTCCTTCCTTCCTTCCTTCCTTCCTTCCTTCCTTCCTTTCTATATTATCTATCTCTCTATTTCTATTATCTATATATATCATCTATCATCTATCTAGCTCTCTAGTTAGCTGTATTTATTTTAAATAAATGTTGCAAAATTAGTATCTGAGAATAGTGTCCCAGACCCTAAGCTACCTTAGTCTGTCAACCTGCAATAAAAAATCCAGTTGTATAGAATGGCTGAAGTTAAAGGCAAGTTTTTGAGAAGTCAATCTCAATGGTTAGACTTGATCTAAAATAGTGAGTCAGTTAGCTTTGCTGCATAAAAACCACCCAAATCTCTGTAGCTCAAAATGACATGGTTTATTCTTGATTCTGACTACACACTGTGGGGGTCCATGTGTCTCCTATCTCCTGGTGGATCATACTCTTTTCAGGGTGATGATGGAAGCCAAAAAGAACATGCCCAACCATGTGAGCACACTTGAGGTCTCTAATTGTGCCAAATCTCTTAACAACAAACCTACTAACAATAAAAATTGACCAACATGAGTCACGTGACCAAGCTGAACATTAGTTAAGTGAGGATACCCTTGCCTGGAAGTGGAGGTAAAGACACTGAATATTTCTGAATAATCCATATTACTGCAAATAGAAAAATTCACTTTTGTCTTGATCACAAACAGCATGGAGAAGAACAGTGCCTGCCATAGTGCTATACAGTAATGCCTAATGTGATATCCCTGACTGCACTGGCTCTAGGGGAAGCCAGTGTACGGCAGCTGCCACTTCTCAGCCATCACTGCAACCTCCGTTGCACCCCTCTGCTGCGACTAGGGAAGGGAAACGCCAGGGGCTCTATGTGGTATAAAGGGAGAAAGTGTCCTATGATGGAAAGAGCTTGAGCTATGATATCAGAGAACCATGGGCCAGGTCCAGTTCTGATACCACCTCGTATGACCTTGGAAAGCTTATTATTGTGAGTCTCTTTTCCTAGATGCATCTGTGAGAACCAAATTATCTTATGAGTGATACGTCTAGCATGGTGCCTGGCCCAGAGTAAGTGCTCAATACACATGAGTTCTCTTCTCCCCGCAGGACTGAGGGGGCTTCAGAAGGAGTGAGCAGAATAAGTAATGTCAACTTCTGTCGAGACAACAAAAGTTGTATTATTGCCTTGCCTGGCACTCAACTCTTGCACTATGTTTTACTTTGAATGTGCTTCTGTCTCCACAATTACATTACAAGATTTTTTTGGAGGAAAGGGTCCTACTGAATGCTCCGTATCTTGCACAGTACCCAGCAGAATGTCATCCTTCTTGTGTGGTAGTGTCCGGAGAGGGAGGAAACTTGCCTTTAAAATGAGGAGAGGTCTGTGCTAGTTTTGGACCTGCCACCTTGAGCTGGCACTTCCTTTCTCTGGCTGTCTTCCCATCTCTAACATGGAAATTGGACTCTGGCCCCAGAACTGTGCCTGACACATAATAGATGCTCAATGAAAATGCATAAATGAAGAACCCCTATTCATCCAAAGAAGTTCATAAATTCTACAGTAAAGTTGACTTAAGGAAGAAGAATAAGTGATCGGAATTTTTAAAATAAAACGAATTAAACATTATTTCCAACAAGACATTATCAGATGTCATATCCCTCCTTCTCAGAAAAATAGTAATCTGGAACGAATGAAATCCTGAAAACAACATTTGCTACATGAATAGATAGATGTAACTATGTTTTTCCTTCTGAAGTAACTTATGATTTCTATTTAGCTATAAAAACAAAATCTATTCAGGCAGACATCTTTCTAAGTTCATCATGTTGAGTAAAACCCTAACTATAGTACACAATTTGGCAATTTAGTCTGCCCTGATGATTTATAGCTTTTATATGATAACTCAATGGGCCTGCTGGATACTGGATAACTTTCATAGGTTCCCCATTGACTCTCAATGGTAACAATTCCTGTATCAACCAAACATGCATTTACCACCTAAATACAGGAACGTTCGTCATTGATTTCTTCCTCCAAACAAATTGTCTGTAAACCTAGTTTTGCTATAAAAACTTGAAAGAAATATATCTAAACTTTTTGGTCTATTAAAGCATCAGGAGGGATGTTGGAAACCAGACGGTTGTCACATTTTCTTACGGAATTCCTGGAAGATGATTTATGGAGTCTTAGTCGGTGTTGCTGGTTTTATCATTCCCCTGACACCAACTTACCCTGGGAGACATTTCTTTCACTACGCATAAGAAACTGTGAAGATTTTTGAAGAGATAAAAAAAAGAATGGAGTCTCTGCGCGCGCGTTCTCTCTCTCTCTCTCTCTCTCTCTCTCTCTCTCTCTCTCTCTCTTCCTTCTCTGTCTGGAGAAAACAATTTCTTTCAGACCCACAGGACATTTTTAGTCGTCCTAAGTTGGATGTTTTAGGTGGTTTTGCATGATGGTAGAGCCTGGAATCTGGAATCAGAGCTGCCTGTGTTTAAATCTTGACTCCACTATTTGGGCAGCTTAAACCTTTCTGTGACTCAATTTTCTCATCTGTAAAATGGATTTTAGAATTGCTCTTGTGGTGATGATTAAATGAGTTATTTTATATAAAGGGTTTGCAGTAGTGTCTGGCACTCAGTAAGCACTACGTAATTATTTGCTATCAGTATAATGTCAATGGCATCCTTCCTGGTTTATTGTACCATTCCTGTTGGTTGAGTCTGGCAACTACTGTGGTTACAAGTTTGTCAACATCTTTCCTTTTGCCTTCTCACCTTCCATTCATTTTTAGAAACATCCATTCAAAATTGGGAAAAAACAATAAACTCTTTAATAAAAGCAGTTCATCAGGCAGGAGGAAATTTCTAAGCTATTTAGAACAGTTACTCTTTCTCCAGCTTTGGTGTGTTTTATGTTTTCCTTTGGGCAGCAAACTCATTTTGAAATTGTAAAAAGAGTTGTAAAGCTCTGGTCTTGCATCAGAATGATTTTTGATGCATCCAATTTGCATGTTGAAAGTCATATTTCCAGAAACACAAAGCCATCAGTTGGGGAAAATAATCACTTCTCCAATTCAGTGTCAGTAAAGAATTTCCTGCAGCAGGAATGAAAGACAAGCATAGAGAATGCATCTGATAAGAAACTAAAAATGATCAGATTTTATTTATAATGGAATTCACAATGTATTAGGCACCTTTGGGCACCATCGTGTTCTTTTCATTAGTTTCTCTTATGGGTTCTGTTGTCCTTCATTAAGATGTCTCATCTCTCTCTTTCTGGAGAATCAGAGCAGGAATTTAAACTTCCAGGGCACAATAAAAGCCACCTACTGCACACGTTCTTTGTATTGTTGCAGTATGAGAACACATTAGAAAAAAAGAGAGATGCAACATTTTTTAAAAATTGGGGTCTTGTAAATTAGATACCTTTCAGCGCAAATGACTTATTTGACAAGTGTCCTAGATGGCTTATTAGAGTAGAGTACAGATTACCTGGACATTTTGCTGAAAAGAACAGTGTGCCTCCCTTGCCAAAAAAAAAAAAAAATCATTTTGGAGACAATTAATGTTCCTAAAATATCTATTAAGAGGCAGCCTGTGACCTTTGATATTATGTGACAGAAATACTTAATGTCTATAAAAAAAATTTCAGTTTGGCATCTGTGTTTGAAAACAAAATCTAAATGGGGGTGGAGGTGGGGGCTGTTGTAGATCAAGAGCAGATGGCCTACTTTTTAGGACACTCCCGCCTTTTAAAGACTAATAAAATAAAAGAATCCAGTTTGAAAACACAAATACAAATATTGTCTCCATGAGTCTGATGGAATGTAAAAATGTTCCTGTCTTATATTCACTGATTTCTTTCCTTAAATTTAGAATGGAAACAGGAAAATGGAGATACAGTCTAACTGCTGTTGGGTACAATTCATGTGACCTTTTCACATCTCTATGAATGTAAATGCAGAAGGTGAGAAGAGCAAGCATCTATTCTTGAGTAACATTTAAAAATATCTGCCTCTTTCCCTTCATTTTCACAGCCAGATCCTAATCAACTTTCCTCGGGGCTCTGGTAAAGCTCCTGTGTCAGACTTCTTGCATGTCCTTTCTCTTGCAGCAGCAGAAATAATTCTTCTCTCTTAAGGGTCATTTTGACTATGTCATTCCTCTTTATTTGAGTCCAGATTTGCCTCTCAGTTGCTTTTTTTGTCAAGGGAAAAACTTTCAGGCTTATTTTTAAAAACTTAAAAATCATGAAAACAAGAGCAAACTACAAATTCTTCATAGTCCCTAAACTGTTCCTAGTATTGATGTGTATGTGTCTGAGTGTGTGTGTTTTCTACCTATTTCAGTGTCACAACAACAACAAAAACCTAAAACTCAGTGGCTTAACAAACAACTGCTTTATCATATCTCATCACTTTGTGGGGGAGGGATTTGGGCAGATCTTAGCAGGTGATTCTTCTGCTTCATGTAGTGTTGACTAAGATCACTTGGTAGTACTTAATTAGGCTCATCTGGAGTGTTCGAGTCCATTCCATTCACATGCCTGGTGTTTTCACCATGATGGTTCCACTGGACTCTTCTCCTTTGCCAGATAATATAACTCTCCACGTGTCTGTCCAGCAGGTAATTGGAATTCTTACATGGTGGCTCAAGGATCCAAGAGTAAATTCCCAGAGATAGGAAGTAGAAGCTGCCAGTCTTAGGTGAGGAAACTGGCATAATGTCATCTCTGCTGTATTCTCTAAGTAGCCACAGTCTCTGCCCAGATTCTCAGGGAGGAGTGTCAAAGAATTTGTCACAAATTATTTATATTCCTGTCACCTGCAAAGTACTGCTCATCCCATTATATGAGGGCTTGGCAAACTATGGCCCACCACATAGTTTCATAAATAAAGTTTTATTGGAACACAGCTGTGCCCGTTAATTTGTATATTGCCTATGCCTGCTTTCATGCTACAACAGCAGCGTTCAATAGTTGTGACAGAGACCTTATCATCTGCAAGCCTAAAATATTTACTATCTGGCCAATCCCTGCTCTCAGCTTAAAGTCCAGGATTTCATCTTCTAGATCAGGGGGCAAGGTGTGGATGAGGTTCCTTAAGTGCAGTTCCTCAAGTACAATGACTTTCTATCTGAAGACCTATGATGAACTTAAGAGATATCTTAGCTCCCCTACATATCCCCTATACACCATGGTGGCTCAGAGATAGGGTAATCCCAATAGACCATACCATTCAAAAAGGAATGGGAGGTACATAGCAGTCACTATTCCATCACAATTTAAAAATCTAGCACCACATTTTCCCAGTTACTTGATTATTGCCCAGTCTTGCTCCTTAGGAAGGCTTTTCCATGGCTCTTAGTGCTACTAAGATTTTGGTTTTGCCAAAATTATTCTCCCTGTTCTATGTAGCCCATATCTAAAGCTGAGTAGTTTGTCAACCTGCTTCCTACATATAGAAGGTTGGAATCCAAAGGTGTTTTTTCATTTTGAACTGCTTCCATTCTTTTCAGTCCAAGCTAATGAAATTCTTTTATAGACTTTTTGGGTTTCTTAGGTATTAATTTAAAATAAACTTCTTTAGCCAAAGCCACACCAACATTTCTTTCTTAGGCCCTTCTTTACATTCAGCTTTCTGTGCAGTTGATATGGGATAATGCCCTCAGGATTCTAAAAAGCCCCAATGCTTAACTGAGAAGGTCTATGAAGCATACTCTTTAGATTCTTAGAAGTTCTCCTAGGCACATTCTTAAATATTTCTGAGGTCTTAACAAATGGTCTTGCAGCAATGCCTTGAAATCTTTACCTTGAGTCTTGATTTACTGATGGCACCCTGGGTTTGATCTCTGCCTTGAAGCTATTTCCTTGAGAAGAATTTGTTAGGAGAGACCGAAACAATGTTTATTTTCAAACCAAGCAAGTTCTGGTTTTCTGATATTTTCTCTAACTTCTGCTCGAAAACTTAGTAGTTCTTTTAAAAGTTCACCTATCTTTTCTAGTATGTTATTATAGGCATCTAGGGGCAAGATGGCACATTCAGCCTTCTGTCCAGTAATCTCCCTGCCAGATCCATGATTTCATCAGATGCCATTTCTGTTTTCCACATGACCACGGGTGCCAGCATTGCCAAACTTTCTACTACTGCGTATTATCTCCCCCACTTCCTTCAAACCTTTACCAGTTGACACCCTAGGCCCTCTGAGCTTCTGTTCGTTGCCTAGTATCAGAGCCAAGGTCACATATTTTACATTTGTGTGGGCAGCCTCCCATTGCCAGGCAGTAAATTTTCATATATCTTCTGTATTTAATGCATAAGCACTGACATCTTTCCATTTTAATTATCACTTCCTACAACTTAAGAAACTCTCTCTACTGTACACACACAAAATTTAAAAATGACCCCATCTTATTTTCTCTCCTTGGTCTTGTGCTACAATGACCATGTCTTTAGAATATTCTGATTGAGTTAAGATTTATGTGTTAAAGAATCCCTAAGTCAAATAAAATTGTTTACACCCAGATTATTTCCTAGGATTGTTTTTCTTCAATCTCTTTTAATGCTGCAACTTGACAGGCAAAGCTTGAAAGAGAAAAACAAAAGGAAATTAAATATAAGGGCCAGAGAAAGGTCATAGGCAGCTGCTTCTTTATCTCTGATCTAGTTTATGTAATACTTTAAAAAGTGCTTGGTAGTTAAATATATTCTTATAAATAGCCATCACATGGACTCTGGCCTTTTTTGGGGGCTGGGGGGGGCATTTCTCTAGTCTCTACACATCTTCCAACCTAATAGATGGGCAAGACTGTGAGATTAGCAGGTTAGCAGGTAAATATGGATGGTCTGTCCAAACAATTAGTTGTTTCTGGGTTGAAGATACTCTTTTATCTCAACAAGTTTTTGATGAACTGTCTTAATCCAATGCCACCATTTTTCTCAGGTCTATTAGAATGGTTTTCCTGGGGAGGGTTTAGGATGGGAATAGTAGGGAGAAAAGAAGTAGAAGGAATCAGAAGGAGGGGAATATATCAGAGACAATATCACCAATAAGGCTTTTCCCAAAATATACAGGCCTAGATATCCCAAAAACAATCACTAGATTTGGGAGGTTTTTTTTCAATGTCCCTTCATAGTTTGATAGATGGGGTGGTAGTACCTTCTTTAATAACTGGGCTTTTAACCTTGCTTTACAAGACAATTCCACTTGCTTCAAAACATTTTCAGCTCATGGTTGGACACTGAATTTGTTGTCAGAAGAACTTTCTAGTACATAACTTTAAACAAGTTGCTTACTTCTACCTCTTTGGGGGACTCATTTAGTATCTATCCTTCTTACCTTACAGAGGAATTTCAGATGCCATAATGGATGTAAACTACTTGAAAACTCTAAAGAGCCTTGAGGGTCCTTTCAAAGGCCCTTGAAAGGCTTCCTATGGAAGAAGAATTATCCATGTTGCCCGTGTTCCTACAGGTAACACAATTTAAAATGAAACTATATCAATTTTACTTTCAGCTGCAGCCCCAAGTGTGAGTGGCCAGCTATTCCGTATTTGAGAGTGAGGTATTAAATCATCATGAAAGATTTCTAAGGATGTGCTCAAAATCCAGTCAACTGTTTGTTCCTTTTTCCTTTCTTTTTATTTCATTTTATTTAAAAAAAATTTTTTTTTCAACGTTTATTTATTTTTGGGACAGAGAGAGACAGAGCATGAACGGGGGAGGGGCAGAGAGAGAGGGAGACACAGAATCGGAAGCTGGCTCCAGGCTCTGAGCCATCAGCCCAGAGCCTGACGCTGGGGCTCGAACTCACGGACCGCGAGATCGTGACCTGGTTGAAGTCGGACGCTTAACTGACTGCGCCACCCAGGCGTCCCTTTCCTTTCTTTTTAAATAGAATTTATTGTCAAGTTGGCTAATATACAGTGTATACAGTGCTCTTGGTTTTGGGGGTAGATTCTCATGATTCATTGCTTACATACAACACGCAGTGCTCATCCCAACGAGTGCTCTCCTAAATGCCCATCACAAATTTTCCCCTCTTCCTCCCCTCCATCAACCCTTGGTTTGTTCTCTGTATTTAAGAATCTCTTAGGGTTTGCCTCCCTCTCTGTTTGAAACTATTTTTTCCCTTTCCTTTCCCCCATGGTCTTCTGTTAAATTTCTCAAGTTCCACATATGAGTGAAAACATATGATATCTGTTTTTCTCTGACTGACTTATTTCACTTAGCATAAAATCCTCCAGTGCCATCCACGTTGTTGCAAATGGCAGGAATTCATTCTTTCTCATTGCCAAGTAGTATTCCTTTGTATATATAAGCCACATCTTCTTTATCCATTTATCAGCTGAGGGACATTTGGGCTCTTTCCATAATGAATCAGCACTCCTGTATCCTTTGTATAAATTCCTAGTAGTGCAATTGCTGGATCGTAGGGTAGTTCTATTTTTAATTTTTTGAGGAACCTCCACACTGTTTTCCAGAGCAGCTGCACCAATTTGCATTCCCACCAATGGTGCAAGAGGGTTCCCGTTTCTCCGAATCTTCACTAGCATCTGTAGTGTCCTGAGTTGTTAATTTTAGCCACTCTGACTGGTGTGAGGTGGTATCTTGAGGTAGTTTTGATTTGTATTTCCCTGATGATGAGTGATATTGAGCATCTTTTCATGTGTCTGTTGGCCATCTGGATGTGTTTGGAAAAGTGTCTATTCATGTCTTCTGCTCTTTTCTTCACTGGATTATTTGTTTTTTGGGTATTGAGTTTGGTAAGTTCTTCATAGATTTTGGATACTAACCCTTTGTCTGATATGTCATTTGTAAATATCTTCTCCCATTCCATCAGTTGCCTTTTAGTTTTGTTGATTATTTCCTTTGCAGTGCAGAAGCTTTTCATCTTGATGAGGTCCCTTTTATTTCCCTTGCCTTTGGAGATGTGTCAAATAAGAAATTGCTTTGGCTGAGGTCAAAGTGTTTATTGCCTGTTTTTTCCTCTAGGGTTTTGATGGTTTCCTGTCTCACATTTAGTTCTTTCATCCATTTTGAGTTTATTTTTGTGCAAGAAAGTGGTCCAGTTTCATTCTTTTGCTTGTTGCTGTCCAGTTTTCCCAGAACTACTTGCTAAAGAGAATGTCTTTTTTCCATTGGGTGCTCTTTTCTGCTTTGTCAAAGATTAGTTGGCCATACATTTGTGGGTCCAGTTCTGAGTTCTCTATTCTATTCCATTGGTCTATGTGTCTGTTTTTGTGCCAATACCATACTGTCTTGATGATTACAGCTTTGTAGTAGAGGCTAAAGTCTGGGATTGTGATGTTTCCTGTGATTGGTTTTCTTTTCAACATTATTTTGGCTATTTGGGGTCTTTTGTGGTTCCATACAAATTTTAGGATTGTTTGTTCTAGCTTTGAGAAGAATGCCGGTGCAGTTTTGATTGGGATTGTATTCATTGTGTAGATCTCTTTGGGTAATATCAACATTTTAACAATATTTGTTTTCCGATCCATGAACATGGAATGTTTTTCCATTTCTTTGTGTCTTCTTCAATTTCTTTCATAAGTTTCCTACAGTTTTCAGCATACAGATCTTTTACGTCTTTGGTTAGGTTTATTCCTAGGTATTTTATGGTTCTTGGTGCAATTTAAAAAAAAATTTTTTCAATGTTTATTTTTGAGAGACAGAGACACAGCATGAGTTGGGGAGGGGCAGAGAAAGAGGGAAAGACAGAATCTGAAACAGGCTCCAAGCTCTGAGCTGTTAGCACAAAGCCTGATGTGGGGCTGAAACTCATGAACAGTAGATCAGGACCTGAGTTGAAGTTGGATGTTTAACCAACTGAGCCACCTACTCGCCCCAAGTTCTTGGTGCAATTGTAAATGGGATTGATTTCTTGATTTCTCTTTCTGTTGCTTCATTATTGGTTTATAGAAATGCATCCGATTTCTGTACATTGATTTTGTATCCTGAGACTTTTGCTGAATTAATGTATCAGTTCTAGCAGCTTTTTGGTGGAGTCTTTCAGGTTTTTCATGTAGAGTATTGTTAGCTCCTTTTTCTTATCAAGGGCACAGAAGGATTTAATTGGAGTGTTACGATTATTTTTTGGAGAGGGCTTTCAGTGTGTTTTGAGTCTATATGCCCTTAGTGACATGGGCTAGGAGTAAAGAGGGTGCTTTTCTCTCTTCTCAAGTCTAGGAAGAGGAGCTTCAATGGACCCCTGTGGAGAACTAGACATGCTTCTCCCATCTATTTATTCCTGAAAAATATCTACTTGGCTGAAGATTAGGGGCATCTGGCTGTGACTGTGGAGAGAAGAGAGGTAGCTTCAGTGGTAGTAACCTGCTCAGAAATTGGGGTTTTAATGCTATTTGACCAGAGCACTGAACTTGCTCATCTAGTGTTTGTCTTCCTAAGGTTGTAGGAGTATTTCTTCTGGGATGCCTGTGGTCACATATCAAGGAATCAGAAGAGTGTTATATTGGGGCTTGCCCAAGAGAGTCACAAGGGAAGGATACCAGATGTCCTTCAATGGCATAGAGGCTGAGAAGAGAATAGAAATTCACAGCTTTCACTGTGTCAAGGGAACTACAACAGAGAGAGATCCTGTGATGGTGGAATGCGAAGGGACTTCAAAGCATCCACAAAGTGTGTTGTGAGAAAAAAGCCCAGCTTTAAACATCTGCCAAGCTCCACAGCACCCAAATTGTATTACCATAATGTGGAGGAGGCAGAGGTAGCCTACTGAGTGGCTGGGAGAAGTGCCAGGTGAGAAAAGAGAGAAGTTGATGACTATAACATGCTCCCTTTCCACCACAGGCTGCCAGCCCAAAGCAGGGCAAATTGCAGCAGGGGGCTGAGGTAGAGGAGGAGAAAAGCTTTAATTCTAAATGAAGTTGTAAATTTGTTCTTACTATATGCAAGAAGTTACAAATTTGTTATAAATACAAATATATATTTGTAACTTACTATTAGTTGCTATATGTTAACTTATGTAAACACCCATATAATAAGGATAATATAATATGATGTATATAATATTATATAATAATGTATGTAAAGACAAAGGTTATGAGGATTTACCAGGTGTTTGTAGAGGCAGGGAAAGAAAAGAAGCAGCCATTCAGAGTAGGCTTTAATGGGTAGTGGAAGGAAAGAATAGAGTTATTTCCTGTTGCACCTTTAAAGTCTTACTTGTTCAATATAGTGACTGCATAGAGGATGGTATTAGGACCTGTGGATACCAGCTGCAGGGCTTATTACTAAGAAGACATTTGTTTTTTTTTTTTTTTTTTTTTTTTTTTAATTTTTTTTTTCAACGTTTATTTATTTTTGGGACAGAGAGAGACAGAGCATGAACAGGGGAGGGGCAGAGAGAGAGGGAGACACAGAATCGGAAACAGGCTCCAGGCTCTGAGCCATCAGCCCAGAGCCCGACGCGGGGCTCGAACTCACGGACCGCGAGATCGTGACCTGGCTGAAGTCGGACGCTTAACCGACTGCGCCACCCAGGCGCCCCAAGAAGACATTTGTAACCATGAGAACTTTCCATGAAATGTTTCCAATAGGAAAGCTTTTTTTTGACAATTATACAACCTGGTGATGACTACAAAATTGGGTCTAAAGAAAATGTTATATAAGTTTGTTCACTATAAGTGTTTACCATTCTTCCCCCCTCACCTTATATTGTAAGTGCCATCAGCTGAGGCTAATGTAAAGTGTCACATCATTTCACACTATTTTCTGGCCCCACATCCAGAGATGACATATTGGCTTAACTACTGAAGAGTTTTTCTATCTTTCACAAATGTAGGCAAAAGTTGGAAGCTATATCTCATTTCAGAAAATGTACCAGCTCTTTTAGGGAATGAAATCATCCATGGGTAATGAGGGTAGAACCTTCTCACATGCTGTGGACTACATTTCAATTCCCAGCGATCATCTGATTAATCCTGAACTAACACATGTAGACAGTAAACATGATAGTCTTCTCATATGGCACAACTTCCCAGAGTAGGTCAAGGTAACAGTCTCACATTCATCAGGACAGAAGCTGATAACAAATTCTGTAGGAAATACCTTTCAGAGACTATAAGAAGTCTCTTATTTTTGAAAAGCTCTTCTCTGTTGCCGTTTCCAGACACTAAACACTGGAAAAGGTTTTCTAACTGAACTCAGCTGATTACTTTGGAAAAAAAAAAATCGAGGAGTAGAAAAAGAGATGTAGAATTATTTTCCTTTTTTTTAGATGATCCTGAGCTCTCTGGAAATGGTCTTGGGGCTTTTCCTTTAATTACATGCCAGCTTTCCTCAAATGAAGGAGAAGTGCTGATGTTAAAAATCAATATGGACACCACACTTTCCTGTATAGTCTTCTTAGCCCCTGGTGTGCAGTTTATAATGTGGTTTTTTTTTTTTTTTTTGAAAGGAACTGCAGGCAAATTATCATTCTTTAGTTTTGAAATAACTCTGTCTTATAATTTTCTTCACAAAAATGAACAAAATTTGACCAATTCTCTAACTTTATAGTCTTTCATAAAAAATTCCACTCTAGTAGATGCATTTTTAGAGCATCTGACTGACTCAATCCCCTCTTCCCCTGATGGGCACCATCCCTACCCACCTACAATGTTTATACACGACTCTTGCCTTTTGGCCATAGCAGGCTGGACTGGACTAGGGGTAAACTGCTGAGCTGAGTCAATTTAGTTTTAACTGGAAATTTGGAATTGGACATCAGAAATGCTAGTTAACTTCTTCAGTTGTTTTGCCTGAGGTGACACAAATTCCCAAACAGAGGCTCCCTGTGTGGGGTGGTCATCTTGAATCATATTGATTTTCAGAGGAAAAAAAATTAAGCCAACATCTGAGAGATAAAGAGATGAGACCACATGGATGCAGAGAGTGAGAGCAAGAGAGTGTGAGAGAGAGGCTGGAGAGCAGTTGTCTGGGTCTCTGATGGGTTTTCTCTTCCTGGTCCCAGTCTTTTGTGATGCCAAAACAGGCCTTTGGTTCCATAGCACACCTCAATGTTCTCATAATATTTTGTCCTTTTTGCTCACTGGATTAACTGGGTTTCTATTATTTGCAACCAAAAATTTACTGAGATATCCAACTACAAAAACAAGTTTTGACAGCTCAACAAATGAATTGGCTTCCATTGCCAGTGGATGATCACTTAGAAATGTACTTCTGATGCCAACTTGGTAATCTCAAAGGACATACTGTTTATATTCTCTGAATTTCCATTGTTGTTTATACCTTTGTCTTGAAATCTCTGTAGAGAACACTAATTTATTATTATTATGGGAGAAATGACCTCAAAAATATATCATTAGTCACTATTGATGTCTACCATGGGCACCAGAGCTCCTCTAGACTGTCTTCTCCTGTCATCACCAAGGAGTCAGAAAGGGGAAGTTAAAATCCCACATCTTCTACTTACTGCTGTGTGATCTGCAGCAAATTACTTAACCTAAGGTTCAATTTCTGCATATGTAAAATAAAAATGAGATATTAACATCAACTCTAGATTAATCGAGTTTGAGAAGAAAATCCCTCTTTACAGTTAAAACAACTCTGGGTTATCTAGCAACATGTTACTCAGTTTGTAGACTAAGGCCAAGATTGCTGCTACCAATATGCAATTTCCTGTTCCTCCCTTAAAATATAAGATCTTTGTGTAAACACAGAGCATAAACTGGTGGTTGCCAGGGTGTGGGGGAGGGATGGGCAAAATGGGTGAAGGGAAGTGAGAGGTATAGGCTTCTAGTTATGGAATGAACAAGTCATGAGGGTAAAAGATGCAACATAGGGAATATAGTCAATGATATTGTCATAGTACTGTGTGAGGACAGATGGTAGCTACACTTGTGCAGAGCACTGCATAACCTATAGAGTTTGGAATTACTATACCGTACACTTGAAACTAATGTAATATTGTATGTCAACCATACTCAGTTAAAGGCAATTTTTAAGCAATAGAGAAGGTCTTTGTTGTTAGTGGACCCGTGGTCAGCCCACTGAAGACCACACTTCCCAGCCTCCCTTCTGATAACCACATTGCTCTCACATAGTCCATACTATGTGATGGTCCATGCACGGTTTCAAGTAGTTTATGTATATTACCTCAATTAATATTCATAACAACTCTATGAGATGGGTTATCTTCATAAGAACCCATGAGATACAAACCATTGTTATTCTCATTTTACAGATGAAGAAACTGAGGCCTAAGGCAGTCCAGGGAGGAGGAGGAGCCAGCATTCAAAGCCAGGCAGTGTGGCTCTAGAGCCTGTGTCTTTATCCCTGAGCTATGATGTCACTGCAGAAAGATAATTGGGACTTCACAACCTCTGCCTTCCAATTAGACATAGAACAAAAGCCAAGGCTGCAGAGAAGAGGAAAAGAATCCCCTAGGTTATCTGAGGATAGATAATTAGTTATGTTTCAAAGCTTTTTGTTCTTGTTGTTTTTTAATTTAAAAAAGTAATCCAGGGGTGCCTGGGTGGCTCAGTTGGTTAAGTGTCTGACTTCAACTCAGGTCATGACCTTGCAGTTCTTGAGTTCAAGCCCTACATGGGGCTCTGTGCTGACAGCTAGAGCCTGGAGCCTGCTTCAGATTCTGTGTTTCCCTCTGTCTCTGCCCCTCCCTTGCTTGCACTCGGTCTCTCTCTCTCTCCAAAATAAACATTAAAAAAAAATTTTTTTTTTAAGTAATCCATGCAATTGCACTCTTCAGAAGGAACCATTGTTTACTCTTAGGAATCTCTCTTCTGGTCTTTTCTCTCTTATATAATATGCATGCATCTATAAATATAAGGCTTTCATGTTTTCTGCAAGATGGAGTTATTCCTGAAAACCTCTCATAATTTAAAACTTGCATAACTCAAAGCTAATACTAACAAAGGATTGTGAGTAACGCAACATGGCATACCATGGGGCAGTAATATAAATGTGGTTAAAATTTGCTCTGAAATTATTATACTCCTTCACAAAATTTTAATTTGAGAAAGATTAATATTATTTCAAATTATGTGCACAAACTGATACTTTATTAAAAATTTTTGTGACAGTAGTCCAAATTCACTTAATTTACCTTGAAGTAAACTTATGGTCACATGGACATATCAGAATACTATTTTTAAGTTTTTTAGTTCTTAAATTTGTATTTACTTTTTGTTAACATTTTTTAAGTGTTTTATTTATTTTTGAGAGAGAGAGAGAGAGAGAGACAGAGACAGAGACAGAGCAAGAGTGGGGGAGGGGCAGAGAGAGAGGGAGACACAGAATCCAAAGCAGGCTCCAGGCTCTGAGCTGTCAGCACAGAGCCCAGTGCTGGGCTCCAACTCAAGAACCATGAGATCATGACCTGAGCTGAAGTTGGACACGGAACTGACTGAGCCACCCAAGTGCATGATTAAATTTGCATTTACTTTTAATCTTCTCACTTTATTTTCATTCAATGTATCCATATTCTTCTATTGGTTTGAGTCAAATTCTTAGTATTTTTTTCCCAATCTTTTCTTTCTTAAAATAATAAAAGCACTTACAACCAGCAGTTGTCCTTTAAGCATAATTGTCAGTATCCCCAAGTTTTGATTTCTAATATTCTGATTGTTTTACTTCATAAAGCATTTTGGCAGCTTTGTTTTCCTTTTTAACACAGAAGTTAGATCGTTTTTAAATTTCTAAGTGGTTAAGGGTTTTATTTTTAATGTTTATTTATTTATTTTTGAGAGAGAGAGAAAGAGAGAGAGAGAGAGAGAGAGAGAGAGAAAACGTGGTGGGGAGGGGCAGAGAGAGAGAATCTCAAGCAGACTGCACACTGTCAGTGCAGAGCCCTATGCAGGGCTCAGTCTCACAAACCGTAAGATCATGACCTGAGTGGAAATTCAGAGTTGGACGCTTAACTGATTGAATCACCCAGGTGCCCCTTGAGGTTTTTTTTTTTTTTTTTAATTATTTATTTTGAGAGAGAGAGAGAAAGCATGAGTAGTGGAGGGGCAGAGAGAGAGGGAGAGAGAAAAATCCCAAGGAGGCTCCGTGCTAACAAAGCAGGCTCCAACTCATGAACCATGCAGGAAATCATGACCTGAGCCAAATCATGAGTTGGAGGCTTAACTGACCCAGCCACCCAGACACCCCAACCATAGTCAGTCAACCATACTCAGTTGAAAATCACTTAATATTTTAAAAATTACTGTTTTGGTTTTTGCTCATTTGTTTGTATATTGTTTCTCCTTCCCCACCAGTAGATAAGCATGAAGAAAGCAAAGATTTTGCTTGTTTCCTGCTATATCTTTAATACCTAGCCAAGAATCTAGATATAATAGGCCTACAGTGAATATTTGTTGGATGGGAAAATAATTTCTGGCTTTACTGTACTGTGACCATACAATATGGGCAGTCCAGTTTCTGCTTTATGGAAATAATTGACATTTTCTAAGTGGTTTATCCCATGATCCATTTTCAAAATGTTTCAAGATCACTGAAAAAGATATATCCTATAGATCACAAAGCTCAGTACATTTCTATGAAGCAATTATATTAATCATATTATTCAGATTTTTGCCTTTCTTTCCCTCCCTTCCTTCCTTCCTCCCTCTTTCTTTTCTTTTCTTTTCTTTTCTTTTCTTTTCTTTTCTTTTCTTTTCTTTTCTTTTCTTTTCTTTTCTTTTCTTTCTTTCTTTCTTTCTTTCTTTCTTTCTTTCTTTCTTTCTTTCTTTCTTTCTTTCTTTCTTTCTTTCTTTCTTTCCTTCTTTCCTTCTTTCTTTCTATTATCTTCCACTGGTTTTCTCCAAGATTGGGAGTTGTATTTAAATTCACCCTATAAAATTGAAAGGTTTTTTTTTTCTTTCAGTTTTTCCCTTGAATTTCTAACACTTTTTATTTCTTCAACCAATTTATATCAAGCTCTCACCATGTTTCAGGCCTTGTATTAGTCCCTGGGTATATAGTGGTGAACAACAACGAAAAGGGCTTAGTCGTGCTTTAAGTCAGGGAGGTGGATATTAAGCACATTAAGCAGCCTAACAATCATTACCTGTGGTAATAGGAGCTCTGAAAGTAATGAACAAGATGAAGATATGAACATATGGAAGATAACACAGGAAACCCAGTGACTAGGGTTGTCAGGAAAGACTTCACAGCAAAGGTTTCATTTCAGCCATTATGGGAAGACTGAGGAAAGAAATAAGTTAGCCTCTGGACAGAGTAGTAGGTGTTTTAGGATTTGAGGGAGTGGTAGAGAGCAATGAACTTCACCTGTATAAAAACTCTTGAGTTGGGAAAAAGCATGGTCTGTTGGGATAACTTAAGAGATGCCAATGTGGAGCCCTTTCACAGCAATATTTTGCAGCAGCCCTTTTACTGTCCTGAAATGAAGTTCACATGTAACATACATAATTTAAAAAAATAATAATAGAATGCCCTAACTGGAATACAAAAGAAAAACAAAAGGAAATAAATACATTTGTAAATTCATAAGAATTCTAATGTGTGAACTCTTGGCTATAAGTATCCTAGAAAGTATAACAAAGTTGTTATATGTTTGTATCGAAATTTCAAATCTCTATGAGTGCTACAGTTAAATTGCAGATTGATTTCAGGAGTATTGGTTGGTAACACATTCCATGAACTGAGTTGATATTGATAGGATATTCCCACATGGTGAACAAATTTTGGTAAAATTCTGAAAATGAAATACCACTTGCCTTGATCAACAAAAGTCATTTATATTAAAATCCTGCAAAAAATGATTTTCATGGATAAAATATAATAAAAACCTTGAAAAAGTTGTTTTACTTACCTTAATGTCTATTTGGATGTTCGAAAGTTGTATGGAATGTAGGATTTTTCTTTGCTATGCCAGCCCCACGCAGTAAATGCCAATAGTGGCCTCTGATACTGTGAGAAACAAAAATGTACTTCTCAGGGACTGTGCCACACCTTTGACAACTACTGGGGTAGAGTGTTATGACTAATGAGAGTGATGTTCAAGGTGATGATCTGGGTGGGGGCATCCAGGAAGTCTACAACCCAGTGGGATGGCCAAAGGGCTGCTGGTTCCTTCCTTAAGATCTGGTAGATTTTGTATTAACTTTTTTACCTTTAACTTTTTTCTCTTTTGGCTTTGTTTTATTTTATGACTATTTCTTATGAATAGCATATTTTTTCTAAATATTTTTAGACCTAATTTAAGAGACATTACCCATCACTTTGTCTCTTAATTATAAAGCACTGTAAACCCATGAATCAGAGCAGTGCCAGCAAAACGTGGTTGTTCAAAAGAATATCTAATAAATGAATAAATATTTATTTTCCTTCAATCTTCTTTAGTAATTTGGAAACTATTTATATATTTCTTTTCATTTTGTATGTGATTATTTTTAAGTTTTTCTGAAGCATTAACATTTTCTATAATTTTTAAAACCAAGAATGAAGTGATTCATTTGGAAACCTTTGTTTAAGAAGATTTCTATTTTTCTCTAATTACCTGTCAGTCTTTATTAATAAAATCATGAATTTAGATCTATATTGTTACTAAGACTTTTTTTCTACTAAGAAACGTTCTCTTTTTGACATTTGCCTCTAGTTTTATAGCCAGATTTACAATTATTTAGATATCTCATTTTAATTGACCTTTATGTTCACTGCTTATTCATTTATGCCGACTTTCCTGTTCTTGAGATGTTAGTTTTATTTCTTCTGTTTGTCTTCAAATAATTTTTTCAAGAAGGATACAAGAGTAGTGTCTTTCTAGGGACTTTGTATTTGATCATCTTTAGTAAAAGACCATTTGGTTAAGTATCAGGTTACAACACCTGAATAATTAGCTCCTGAATTACTGAAAGTTGATTAAACAGTATTCTGAGTATGTCTGTGAGGGTGTTTCTGGATAAGATGAACATTTATATTGATAGATTGAATAAAATAGATAATTTTCCCCAATGTGGGCAGCCTTCATCCAATTTATTGAAGGGCTGAATAGAACAAAAGGTGGAGTAGGATAGAATTTGCTCTCTCCGCCTGTCTTATAGCTGGGACATTGGTCTTTTCCTGCCTTCAGATTTGACCTTGGACTGGAACCATTGGCTCTCCCGGTTCTTGGGCCTCTGGACTTGGAGTGGAATTAAACCAATGACTCTTTTAGGTATCCACCTTGCTCACTGCAGATCTTGGGACTTTTCCACTTCCATAATCATGTGAGCCAATTCCTTATCTATCTGTCTGTCTATCTATCTATCTATCTATCTAGAAAAAGATGATTTCAAGGATTTGAATTTGATAAAGATCAGTGTCCCAGAGGCTGAAGAGTGGATTATAACAATCTCATAACCCAGTATCTGAAGAGGTATTTGCACTGGTGTCAGTGAGTCTGCTGATAATTAGTGGGAATTGTTCCCAATGACAGAAAAACAACATGAGCATATTGGAGTCTTCAAGGGTAGGGACAAGCTTTGTTTATCTTTGAAAATTTCAGGGCCCCTGGGCTTGGTACCTTTATACTGGTGTGTACTCAATAAAGGCTGGTTCCATTGGGCCATATTCTTGATGATGGGCATTTCTCTTCCTGTGAATGTTTTTCAATTCTAGCTAATCTAATAGGTGATGAATGAGTGGTAAAGGGCAGTGTTCTGGCACTAATATGATAAGTTTATTTATATCAATTTTCTTACCCCAGGATAAACACTTCCTTGAGTGACAGTGTTTTTTGTTTTATAACTGGCTTGACTACTAGTAAGAAAGTCAGGGCGTGTAAATTCTACCTTGATGTTAGCTTTAGGGAAGTGCATGGCATCTTTGCCTACGTTTTTCTCCCCTTCAATTAAGTAGTATAATGATATTAACCCAAATCAGCAAGCTAATATGAAAAATATTTTAATAAAAATATCCCCACATACTTAAAAGTTTGGCTCAATGAGGTGGTAATCTCTAGCTCAGCAGGAGGGAGAGAACTGTTAACAGGAAGTTCTGAGAATCCTCAACCTCACCTTGGAACAATTACAATAATAATCATAATAACAATAATAGCAAAAAAAATCAGTTATACTTAATATTTACATGATGCCAGAGCCAGAAATTCTGTGGAGCAAGAGGGTAGCAATCTAGCTGGAAAGGGGTAGGAAAGCTAGGGAGATTTATTTTCAGGTTGCACTGGTGTGTCATCTCATCTAAGATTGAGAGAATGACAACTGTCAAAAATCAAAGAATTGGGATGCGGCAGGTGCAGGGAGGAGGGACAGTGGGGGTGCAATGGTGTCAAGCTGTCTCTCTTCACTCCCAACAAGCTACTTCTTGATGCTGGTGGAGACATGCAACTTTGCCCTTTCAGAACTCAGAGGAAGTTATTCACATCATATTTTGATGTAGACAATCCTTGTGTAGTGTTTGTTCAAAGAAGTGTTTTTTGTTCTGTAATTTGTTTCACGTTATTCTCTCACAGGATGAAGGCTAACCTGTTTAAGACTGAAAACCTAAATGAAGCTCTCCGTGGAAGTTAATGACATTCTTTCATGAGGTACACTTCACATCATATATGAAATTGTCTAGTATCAAGTGACAAATGTTTGGGTGATAAGGAGTTAATTAATTCTCTTCCATCCACATAAAAGTTCAAAGCCTGAGTATGATACATCAGTAATCAGGGCAGGATGAAGAGGGTCTTGATCTGGTCAGGATAAATGTATTTTCCTGCCCTAACCATTATGTCAGTGATGGCTTTATTCTAGAACCTCCTAAGCTGGTTTTGAAAATTCCCAGTCATCATTCCTAAAAATGAAAAGTTATCTGCTATGTGTATGAGCTCTTGAGAGCTTTCATAGCTGTAATTAAATACGCATAAAAGTAACAACATTTTCAGCTCAAGTTGCATGATGGTTTTATCAAGCATTCAGAAAGGTTCTGATTGGTGATTAAAAGGGAATTAACAATTTGGGTCTCTTTTTTCAGGGCTATCACTCTTATTTCTTTAGCACAGTCTCTGAGCCATGCCTTGGGGCACATTCTCCAAGTTGCTAGATCCAGTATAAAACTCCAGATTGAGCCTTACACATTAAATGTGCATGTTTGTTTTTGGATTCTTGAGCTTTGCCTGGGGCACCCTCTTTAATTAATCATCCCACAGGTTTAGAAAACCTCTGCCCAATCCTTTCTGATTTGTCAAAGGAAATAGAGAAAGTCTTACTCTGAGGAAGTCTTTTTGTGATAAGTGTCACACAGTGTGGATTTTGAGATTTAAATATACTTTCTTTTTAAATGCAATGGTTTTACCAAACTAGAAAGAGATGTTTGCATCTATCCACCATTCATTCACATTGGCAGACAGAAAGCTCGGTATAGTAAAGGATGGCTATTTCATAGTTCTTTTATTTTCCATTCAGATCACACACACTTTTACTGAAAGAGGCCTCACAGCACGGAGTCTGATATTACAGCAGTGTTTTCAGGAAGCAATAATTGAATACTCCTCATTAAACTGGTTCATAAAAGAATCCTATTAAAACCAATACAAATAATAAACCTTGAAAATACTGCTTTAAATTCGGAGAGGGTGGTGAAGATATGCTACAGTAACAGTCTTCCTGTTCGCAGGGTGATTTTGAAAATCTTGTGTGAATTTTTTCTGAGCCAAGCAGGCACCTCACTACCCAATAAAGGACCCAGGGAATATTTTAAATGTATTCAATCCAAGCCTGTGCCTTTTACAGTGCGTCTTCTCTAAGAATTTATCCCTAATCCTGACAGGATACCCTCTTGAAAGGCTAATTATCTTTAATCACCGAGTTAATAGGTAATTCTTACAAAGATGCTACGCACCTGAACCCACCAAGTCCTCTTTGCAAGGACAAATCCAGCTGGTTCCATGTACTAATTTCACTAAATGTGAATTTGGCCAAACTGTATATTGTTGCAAATAATGGTAAATGTATCCGATTCAAAAATAATAATGAAAAAGTTATTTTTTTGCTCCCATTTTAATCAGATTCAGCTGTGGAAAGCCCCAAATGCGCAGGGCATATGGCTCACCTCACCACCCCAGATGGTGCTGCTGGCCCAGCCTCTCCGATGTCCACTCTGGTAGGCTTCGCTCCTTTCCTCAGCCACTGCCCCTTCTCCTCAGCCTTCCAGCCACACCGCTGCTTTAAGCTGGTCTTTCTCCACAGTGTCCCCTAATTGTTTCTTATCCGTCAGTGTTTTCTCTTCTTAGGGTTTTTCAAAACTTTGGCACTCAGTTCCCAGACCTGTTTATAGTCTGACCTCTGAAGGAGATAAAAATCCATATGGACAGGCATTTGGGTCTTAGCGAAGAGTCACTCACGCATTTCTCTGTTGCAGATCTCAGAGCTGGGATGATACATCTTAGATGTTTATATGCTCCGTCTAGTTCAATGGTTTCTCAGTGTTTCTGATCTGAAAAGTATATGGGACCTATTTAGCTAAACGTTTTTTGTTTTACTTTTTATCCTCTGAGCCGGGTAGAGATTGTTGTTATCACTAACACAATAGTCATTTAATAGAAAAACTCAAGAGTCTGTAGCATTTCTTCTTGCTCCTTTCAAGGAGTGCTGTTCTTTTCTGTCCCCACCCCCTCCAACATTTCTTGTTACACCTTGCGACTAATTATTGTTACACAATATTTCTTCTTATTACTCTCAGTCTTTAGATTCTAGATCAGTGGTTCTCAAACTTTACCTGCTTCAGAATACCTGGAGGGCTTTTATAACTCAGATTGCTAGACTCCATCCCCAAAGTTTCTGATTTAGTAGGTCTGGGGTAGGGCCAGGGAATTTGCATTTCTAAGTTCCCAGGCATTCTTTTGTTGCTGGTCAAGGAAAAGCACTTTGGGAACCACTGCTCTAGAGATAAGAGAAACTAAAGGGGTTAAGTGTTCTAATTTCAGAGTCAGTGATAATGCCTTGTTCATGTTTCCAGCTGGGTAGTCTCTCAGCCTATAAAGCTCCCTAAAATAAACTTCAGTTTCTTCTCTTTTAAAATGAGTTTAACAAAACATCCCTAGCAGGGTTGTTAAAAGGAAGGAATGAGATCATGTTTATTAAGCATTTGAAAGAAAAGTGATTTTGATGGGTGTTTTTGTTATTACTTTTTATTTCTTCCCTAGAACTCAATTTTCAGAACTTCTAATTGAATCATAAAGGATTCCTTAAGCATCCAATTTGGTTGAGGAAAGTGTTTATCTGTATAGAATATGAGAAAATAAAATCCCTTTGGGAGGATCTTGACAAAATGATGATTTCAGAATTCATCTGGATATGCACAGTAATAGCCAAGAGAGTTTTGAAGGGAGGTTCCTCTTTCGATTGGGGTTTTACCCCACCAGATAGCAAAACATATTGTAAAATCACAATAATCAAAACAGCATGGTATCGGCTTAAGAAAAAGCAAACAGACTAAAGAAATAGAGTAAAAAATTTTATCCCACACAGATACACATGTATATGTATACATGATTTCAAGTCAGTGAGAAAAACATGAACAATTAGTTACATGATGTTGGTACAATGAGTAAATGATTTTTAAAAACGATACTTGCCTCACACACACAAAAACAATTTCTGAGCAGGTTTCTAAAATCTAAAGAGTCTGAAATTTCTTTCCATGTGTGTGGTACAGTGTGATATTTCTATAATCTTGGGGGAGAGAAAAAATAAAGCTAAAAAATGTCATATTTGAAATGACATAAAATTTTGAAAACTCTGTTTGAAAAAGGTATTTATTATGAATGAAGCTGAAGGACAAAACTGACTGGAAGAAAGTATTTGAATCATATCACAGAAAGGATTAATACTGAATGATAAAACCACCTTTTCAAAGTCATAGGAAAACAAAGCACATACATCGCTTTGGAAAAAAAACAAACAAAGCCCATCAGTAGCCAATGCAGAAGAAGAAGAAATAGTAAAGACTGATTAGATTTAGTGTTTTTAAGGCTATGGAAACCCAGTCACTGTCACCCAATGTTCATGGAAATGTAAATTTATGGAAATTTTAGGTGAGCAAACTAAAAATGCACATAGCCTTTGAAATATCAAGTCTACTTCTAGAAATTCACATCTTATTTTTATAGAACAGAAGTATTTTTATGTAGGCACAATAATATGTTCAAAGGAATGTCTATTGAGGTATTTGTTAATAAATACTGAACAATTAAGAGTTATCTGGAGGGGTGCCTGGGTGATTAAGCCTCCAACTTCGGCTCAGCTTATGATCTCACGGTTCCTGAGTTCGAGCCCCGCGTAGGGCTGTGGGCTGACAGTTCAGAGCCTGGAGCCTGCTTCAGATTCTGTGTCTCCCTCTGTCTGTCCCTCCACTGCTGGCATTGTGTCTTGCACTGTGTCTCTCGCATTGTCTCAAAAATGAATAAACATTTAAAAAAAAAAAAAAAGTTTGCTGGAGCTTGAGGATCCAGAGGATCCACAACCTAACTGATCCATGCACCCACCAAGGAGTCTGCTCCTCCCACGCTCCTCCCACGAGCGCCAAGTCTGGTTCCTGCAACAGCGCTGCTGTGAAGGCAGGAGCTCAACAGCGCTGGCTGGATGCCCTCAGGTTGCCCAGGCAGATGCAGATGTGAAACAATTCTGTCTGCAAAACGCTCAACACGACCCCCTGCTGACTGGAGTATCGTTAAGTACAAATCCCTTCAGACCCCAGAAAGCCTGTTCCTTTTTGTAGTAAAATGAATCTTTGGAGGTTTCCTAAACCACTTTTCATGAACTCGTGAGAGGACAGCTAAATTTGAAGCCTGTACAAAAGCTTATCCCTATAACACGTGCTATCCTACATAAACTTCTATTTTTGTCAGTCCTGAACATCTACCTTTCTGAACTTTCATAAAATTGTTTTACTAAGGTAATTATTTTATATACATTGGCAGCAGCACACAGTAAAATATTTAGTGTAAAAAAAAAAAAGTTTGCTAGAAATCGCCACCTGATATCAAAAAAATTATAACTCCTTCATATTTATAGTAATCAGAAAAGATCAAAACAATCCAACAGAAAAATGAGAAATGGACATGAAATTTGTAGAAGAGGAATCGTAAGTAGCTAAATAAATATATGAGAAAATGCTTAACTTCACTAGTGATTAGGAAATTGCAATGTAAAATCAAAATGAAATATCTGTCAGGCAAAATTACAAGTCAAAAGATACCTATTGTCTTAGACCATTTGGGCTGCCATACCAAAATATCACAGACTGGGTGGCTTATAAACACCCAAATTTATTGCTTACAGTTCTGGAGGCTGGGAAGTGTTAAGGGTGGAAGTCAGGGTGCCCTCAGGGTCAGCTTGAGTGCCCTCTTGTAGGCGGCAGACTTCTTGTATCCTTCAATAGTAATTGGGGCCAGGGATCTCTTGGGAGCCTATTTTGTATGGCACTAATTCCATTCATGAGGGCTCTACTCCCGTGATTTAAGCACCTACCAAAGTCCCCATCAACTAATACCATTACCTTTGGGGGTTAGGATGTCAGCTTATGAATTTTGGGGGGAATACAAACATTCAGATCATAGCACCTATTATTAGCATACCAGGACCTGTCATGGGAGAATATAATGGAACTACTTTGGAAGATAATATGGCAATAACTAGGTAACTTTAAGATACAATATCCTATGGAATAGGAATCCGTTGCCACATTCATACCTTAGAGTAGCTCCCACACAAGCGTACGAAGATGTATTTACAAGAATGATAGCATTTGTAACAGTAAAAATTAAGAACAACCTAAATGTCCAATAACAGAAGAATGTGTAAACAAATTACGATGGAATCAAATAGCAGAATGGTATATTGCAGTGAAAATTAAGGAATTAGAGCAGTATATATCCACCCAGACAATTCTTACAACCTAATTTTGGATGAAAAATGTAAGTTGTAGGGGAATACATACAATATGATACCATTCCTATAAAGTTTAAAAACATGCAACATAGTACTGGTACTGCTTTAACAATACATACATTTTAGCAAAAAGAAAGAAAGAAAGAAAAAGAAAGAAAGAGAGAAAGGTGTGTATGGAGATGATAGATACAAATTTAGAATAATAGTTACCTTTGCTGGGGGTGTGGGAGGTGACGCTGATGTGGGTACACAGCATGGAACTAAACTTGTCCAGTAGTAATGTTATAAATGTTGACAAAATTCAAAATATTTTTCAATCTTCCAAAATGACAATGAGGTAGATTACACATAAACCTGGAGAAAGATTTTGATATGATTAATGAAAAACAACTTAGGGCACCTGGCTGGCTCAGTCAGTAGAGCATGCAACTCTTGATCTTAGGGTTGTGAGTTCAAGCCCCATGTTGGGCATGGAGCCTACTTAAAAAAAAAAAAAAAAAAAAAAAAAAAAAAGAAAAACAACTCAAGTTAGAGGTTTATTACGTTACATTAAAAAATCTAGGAACGGGGCTCCTGGGTGGCGCAGTCGGTTAAGCGTCTGACTTCAGCCAGGTCACGATCTCGCGGTCCGTGAGTTCGAGCCCCGTGTCAGGCTCTGGGCTGATGGCTCGGAGCCTGGAGCCTGTTTCCGATTCTGTGTCTCCCTCTCTCTCTGACCCTCCCCCGTTCATGCTCTGTCTCTCTCTGTCCCAAAAAAAAAAAAAAAATAAACATTGAAAAAAAAAAATTAAAAAAAAAAAAATCTAGGAGCATGTGGACAAGACTTGAAGGGCAATGTACAAAAAAGGAAATAATTTTTAAGTTGTCTATGAATGATTAAAAATTGTCTTTAATATTGATATATCATAGTCTCAATTGGTTTTAAATTTTCACTTAAAAATTTAAAATTTTATTTTAATAATTTTTTAGATTCACCTAAAAATTTCAGCAAAAACTTCAAGGGATATGATATTGACTTGATAACTCAACCAGAATCTGAGTAAACTGTCATTTAGAAGAATCTTTACAGCTCAGAGTCACTGAAGAATATGAAAGGTTTGAAGCATCTACCTTGAAGCACACATAATTTTTGTTGTAGAAATAGTGTATGTGGGACATTGTATTATTTCAGTAACTTTTGTATAAATTTGAAATTATTTAAAAATAGCATATAAAAATACTCATACTGAAAAAATACACATGGGGCAAAATCCCAGAAAATAAGAGCAGTGAGGAGAGAATGATTATAAAATCATGCAGGATTATATTATCATTCAGGAGAGAATGATAATGAAACATTTAAAGCTTCCATATTAAAAGAATATGATACTGGACTCACACCTGTCAGGATGGCTAGTATCATAAAAACCCAAAAGACAGCAAGTGTTTGCAAAGATGTGGAGAAACTGGAACATGTGAACATTGTTGGTGAGAATGTAAATGATGCAGCCATTCTGGAAAACACTATGGAGGTTCCTCAAAAATTAAAAAATGTAACTACCATATGATCCGGCAATCTTCCTTCTGGGTATTTATCCAAAAGAATTGAAATCCAGATCTTAAAGAGAAAATAGCAGTCTTGTGTTCATTGTAACACTATTCACAATAGCCAAGATGTGAAAATTACCTAAATGCCCATGATAGATGAATGGATAAAGGAAACGTAGTATATACATACAATGGAATATTGTTCAGCCTTAAAAAAGACAGAAATTCTGCAATATGCAACAATATGGATGAACCTTGAGGGACATTAGGCTAAGTGAAATATGCAGTCACAGAAAGACAAATACTGCATTATTCTCCAAATATGAGTTATCTAAAAATAATCAATTTCATAGGCTGGAAGAGTGGAATGGTGGTTGCTAGGGGCTGGAAAGGGGAGGAAATGAGCAGTTACTAATTACCAGGCATAAACTTCTAGTTAAGCAAGATGAATAAGATCTAGACATCTGCTTTGCAACATTGTACCTATAGTCAACAACAATGCATTGCACACTTAAACATTTAAGAGAGTAGGCCTCATGTCAAGTGTTCTTATCACCATAAAAGAGAATGAAGAATATGGATACTGGCACATGAATAGATAGACCACTGGAAAAGAATAGAAAGTTCAAAACCAGACCAAAGTATGTACAGAAATGAGACCCAAGTAAATACAGAAAATAAGTATGATAAAATTGTATATTAACTTACTCTACAAAAGAAGTGTTGGAACAATAGGATAATCTTGAGAAAGGAAAAAAATAGAGTTCATATTCAAAACATGCATCATCATAAACTCCAAACAGATCATCTATTTTAGTGAGCATATGATTTTAACAGATTCTCTTTCCTAGTTCTGCCCACTGAAAGGGCCAGGATGCAAGTGGCATTTGTAAGCATTGAGAGATTAGTTTCTAAATACCATTCCCACGAAACAGAACCAGGATTTTTTGTGTATTGGGTGATTTCAGCTCTTGCCCTGAGAGACAGCAGAAGATAAACCTGGAACATCAGAAAGCAAGGAAGTGCTGAGAAAGTAACGGGAACATGTTGGAGACCACAGAACTACCACCGGACTGGCTAAATTTGAAACACTATGAGCATCAAAAAAATCATGATAGTAATGGATTATTGCATACTGAATATCGAAAATACTTGATATCAGAAGGAAACAATCAGACAAATCCAGATTATGGGACATTTCTTAAGACCTATTGTCCTGGAGTCCTCAAAAAATGTCAGTGCAGTGAAAAACAAAGACAACAGCAGGATACTATCTAAGTTGAAGGAAAGCAAAAAGTCATGACAACTAAATGAAGTGTATAATTCTTTACTGGATCTTCAATTTTAAAAACACATTTAGAAAGGACATCTTTGTGGACAGAGACATTTGAATAGGGACTGTATATTAAACAATATTGTATCAATGTTAAATTTCTTGGGTATGTAATTGATGTATTTATGCAACAGAATGTTCTTGTTCTCTCTTTTTTTTTTTTAACTTTATTTATTTATTTTGAGAGAGAGAGAGAGACAGACAGAGAGAGAGAGGCAGAGAAAGGGAGAGACAGAATCCGCAGTAGGTTCTGTGCTGTCAATGCAGAGCCTGACATAGGGCTCGAACTCATCAACTGTGAGATCATGACCTGAGACAAAATGAAGAGTCAGACACTTCACCAGTTGAGCCACTCAGGTGCCCCAAGAATGTTCTTGTTCTTAAGAGACCTATGGGATGTAATTAGTTGCAAAGTGTAACTTCCTTTGTAATGGTTTTGTCCAGAACTGGATATGTCTGTGTGTGTGAGAGTTGGAGGGCAGGAGGGCAATAAGACAAAGCAAAATGTGTGAAGAAGACTTTAACAACTCGTGGATCTAGGTGAAGGACATATAATCTTTGTTGAACTATTGTTTCAATTTCTTACAGCTTTGCAATTTTTCAAAATAAAAAATGAAGCAATAAAAGAAAAAATTCACCATCAACTCACTAAATCATTACTTAGGTATGTAGGAATATTTATAGCTTATGCAATTATTTCAAATTCTTTATAAATTAAAGCAAATGTAAGAAATAAATATAAAAGCACATTAAGGAATAAATGATGTAAGTAGAAACCATCTGTCTCTTCGCTTGACAGATGAAGACACAGATCCACAAATAAATTAGCTTCCCTAAGGTCACACTCTAATGTGTATAAGACTGCATTTCTGTGAGTTTTATACGGCAACTGAACATCAAATATGGTCCTTTGAAAAGCTGAAATTTTCTTTCCAGGCTATTGGCTTGAGGAGGCTCATTGTGTTACACTTTATCACAGAGAACAGACCTTTCAAGGATTTTGTTTTTCTTCTTTTTATATCTGCTATTTTTCTCTTATGTTTCAGCAGGGATTAAAATATCAGTAGGGATGCTTTCTATTTCTTAACTGAGTTCTTCATAAACTGGTGAAGGGATTAGAAGTCCATTCGATCTGTTGAATAAGGCAATAATGATGCTGAAATGAACAATAAAACAAGTGTTAAAAAGATTCTAGCCAGGATTTTAATATTTTGAAAATGTACAAAATCTTCTGTTCCTCTGTGCTAAGTAAGGATCCATCTTTCAACCGTGGGTCATCATGGATCATGATGTCAGGCATCATTATTAATACCTCCTGCCTGGATAAAGGAAATGGACACATGGATTGTTCTCAGAGTGCAGTTAGACTCCTGGATGCCTATCCTGATCTGCCCTCTACTGGCTGTGTGACTTTGGGCAAGTTACTTAATCTCTCTGGCTTCAGTTTGCACAGGTACAAAATGGGAATAACGGTGTCTAATGCGTAGATTTGTTGAGAAGATTAAATGAGGATATTCACAGGACAGGGCCTTGTACAAAGTAAACACATATTTTTTACTAAGTGCAATTTTGCCAATTTGATATTTCTCAGGTGACTGAAGAGTTTAAAATAGTTTATATTCTACAGATATCACTGACCTATTTTCATATTTATATATTATGATGATGTGACCAGAAATTGTTGCCCATAAACAGAGTTTTTAATTTTTGACATGAAAATACTTTAAAAAAAATGATTATGTATCTGCTGTCCTTCCAGGGTTTTTATTTTGGTCACACGCAATTCCTTAATATATATTTCCTTCCTATATATAATATTAGGAAATAATGCCGTGATTTACACAAGACAAAGTTAGTTTGGTTTTAAACATGTTAGATGAAAATGGGTGCTCCAGTGACACTTTTGTTCTCACATTTTTTTCCTGTGAAGTAATTTTACATTTGATTGGCTTTTACAATGTATTTAAGGATTTGGAGTTAACATGGACATTTACCAATGGCAATTAGGGTTTAACAGGAACCATGCAGACCTAACTCAGCTTAGACTCCTGACCTCTTCTCTGTTCTTTACTCCATGTGAGATCAAACTGCACATTGGTTCATGTGTTCTCCTATAAGTATTTATCAAGTGCCTGCCTGCTATGTTCAGTGCTAAGGGAGAAATGTAAGAAATAGTACCTGTTCTTTAGGAAGAACCACTATAATTAGAAATATAAATCATACATGTAAGAATGGATGGTAATATACGAACAGTCAAAATGAGTCATGTAGGTAGGTGAGGGTGAAGGTTAAAAAAGTCAGGATCGGGGTGCCTAGTTGGTTCAGTCAGTTAAGCGTCAGACTCTTGATTTCGGCTCAGGTCATGATCTGGTAGTTTCGTGAGTTTGAGCCCTGCATGGGGCTCTGCACAGGCAGTGTGGAGCCTGCTTGGGATTCTCTCTCTCCCTCTCTCTTTCTGCCCTTTCCCCACTCATGCTGTCTCTGTCTCTCTCAAAATAAATAAATAAACCTTAATTAAAAAAAATTTTTTTTAACGTTTTATTTATTTTTGAGGCAGGGAGAGACAGAGCATGAACAGGGGAGGATCAGAGAGAGGGAGACACAGAATCTGAAACAGGCTCCAGGCTGTCAGCACAGAGCCCTACGCGGGGCTCGAACTCAGGGACCGCGAGATATGACCTGAGCCGAAGTCGGCCACTTAACCGACTGAGCCACCCAGGCCCCCCTTAAATTTTTTTTTAAAATTTAAATCAGGATTGGGCAGAAAAACTCCCTTGTTTATGTTGATAAAGAGTTGCTTTTTAAAAGACGGGCGGGAACTGCTAGAAAGGAGAGGAAAGGCATTTTATGTGAAAGGAACTACAGGACCAAAAACTTAGAATCGAGCCTGAACTTGATGTCAAAAGAATGCAATAATAAGTAGTCTAGAATGTAGTATAGGTCTTGGGGAGAAGTCAGAAACAGGCAATGTGAAGATAGATCATAGGGCATCTTAGCTAGAAATGCCATGGATTTTACCCTGAAGGAAACAGGAGTCTTTAGAAGATGTCCAACAGCGGGATAACTTGATGAAGGAATAGTTTTGGAAATTTAAGATGTATTGGTATAACTGACAGGGATGAGGAAAAAGAAACTGGAGGAACCAGATAAAAATATGGTCTGTATTTAGTTTTGCTGAGGAAGATGACTTTGGGCCTGTTGTATTTAGCATAATAGTAGAACACACACGTGGAAATTCTTAGTTACTGACTGGGTCTTCAGATGGTTCTTGAGTCTCATCCTGTGTGAGGCCCTTGCTGGGGATGTGAGCAGATCAGCTTTTCTCCAGCCTTTATATTCTTGCCTTCTTATCTGTGAGCTCTGAAAGTCTCCTCTCCTTTTAGGCAGCCATGGTAGGTTGCCCTTGGGAGATGGCTGAAGGGCCTTATTTTTCAGTAGTTCTGTTTGGGCACTGGCCACACTGTCTTATCTTACATGTGACACTGTGCTCAGTTCTTTATATATGTTTCACAACTGCTAGGGGATTACAATGTGAAACACCTGGTAGTTTCAACTAGGGTCTTGATGGTCACAAGGGAGGTGGCCTACAAACGTTTATAGTGGTCTGGGGAAAGAATAGCATTTGAAGAATCTAGCCATCACCAGGAATTTTCTTTTGCCTTAAGCTACTTAAAATCAACTGGCTTATGTGTCAAGTTCCCTTGGAGATGCCAAACAGATGAAAATAACCTCCAAGGCACGATTTTCTAATGAATATTAAATCTTGCCATAAGCAACCTATCTCAATGGAAATACTGGCCTTGTGGAGAGAACTTATATCTTAGTATGAAAGTCAAGATGATTTTTCCTTTGGTAGTTTGTTTCCTGGCCTGAGAAAATATTTGCGTATAAATGTGTGAGGGGAATTACAGAAGCAGAGCTAAAATTTATTTTCTCTGAGCGTGTGTTAATATATTACTCCTAAAATCTAAAGCTCTATCTGACTACATTAATAAAGTATTCCTAGAAACTTCCATCTCACAATTGGCCAATATTATTAAAATATATCTTTACAACAGAGGACAGAAGAGACAAATACCAGTGGAATGGCCTGACTGGTTCCAAGTGTTTGCATGTAGGTGTTCTCTGGATGCTCTTCCCTCTTTAGAAGAAATGTATTTATTCCTCAGAGGTTTATTCTAAGGGAATGATGAGAGTAAATGGGAACATTTACGTGTGATTCAAATTGTTTAGTTCGTTAAATATTTGCATCTCTCCCTATGGGTTCCACAAGAGAACAGACATGGGCATTTTAAAAGAAAAGGATACTTTAGAAACCATGAATTTAGATGACTTCATTCTATTAAAAATTCAGAAATATACCATTAATTGTAAGCAAAACGCAGATAATTTAATTTTTGTTGTCTACAATGAAAGAGTATTTCACCCCCTACTCTTGCTGTCTTAGAAGCGTGTTAACTGCAGTCTGCAGCTTTTGGAAAGCAGCTGCGAGCCTGGATACCCCACTTACTTGCCAATATTTTATGGCCAAACAGATGTGTACGCAAATCACACCTGTTCTAATTCCAGAAGCTCTGCTTCAGTCAATCACTTTAAAATAACTTCTGTCTCTAAGACATAAAATGTACTAAAGAATCTTGAAGGCTGGACAATGAAGGTGTCAGCAGCTGTGCGACCAAGGGCACGGCTGAAACATATGGTCACATTTTCCATGCTTTCATGGGGCTCCAGGGAGCACTCAATGACAAATCAATGAAAACTTCTCATGGATGGGAAAGTGAGAAGCCCAGAGAATGTGTGGGGGGCACAAGAAGGCTCATCTTGTTCTACAAATGCTTTTCTTTTGCTTCTTTGTTCAGAAAAATCTTGAAATAGTCATGGGCTTCTGTGAGATAATGAGAGCAGGTAAATCTGATTTTGAAAGTCAAACGTTGTCTGAGAAGGTGAAGGGTAAAGTACTTTCCATTTAATTTTTGATTAGTCTTATTTTTGTGTTTATCTGGCACAAACCAGTTGTCATAACCCCAAAGAGCAGGCTGACACTTTTCCTATAATGATACACTGATAGGGTAAGATTCTCCTGGTTCTCTAACCCACATCCCCGGATACCACCATTTAATTGGAATCCAGAGTGTTAAAAAATTCTGAAGAGTTTTTTTTTTTTTTTCCACAGAGAAATAAATTGATTTTAAATGATGATGGGCATGTGTAAACTGGGTTCTGACAGGCGCCTGTACGTTTCTTCTCTGCTCATGGCCTCATGCTGTTTCTGCTTGGTAAAGGCAGGTTGTGTGTGTGGTCCAAATTTACTGTGCTATATTTGGAACCAATGAGCTTAGTTTCCGTTGCATTCTTTGCACACACTTAACAGCTAATTGTTTGTGAGAGCCACTGTGTCTATTGTATCTGGTGTTTTAATCCGTAGCAGTCACATTCACGGTAGACCCTTCTGTTACTCGGCTGATTATCTCACCAGTAGGCACAGTTATTTGTCATTAAGAGTTTCACTTCCTTTTTTCTTCAATTGTCCTTTGCTGTATCACCACTACAAATTCTTTGATATAAACAGAGAGCATGCTTAGATCTTACCACAAATAGATTCCAAGTTTATCTAATAAGCTTTTATTGATAAATACCCTACATTGCTTTTTAGCACCTCGAAGTTTGTACTCAAGATGAAATATCCATCAATAAGATTCTACTACATGTTCTTGAGTTTTAAGACATAAAACTCCAATTGCCTTGGAAACAGATTCGTACAGAACGCTGTCTGAAAAAAAGCTACAACTTCAGTTTTACAGTGCGGGGATTATTGTTATTTACCATGTGTACCTACATCTGCGCAGGAAACAAAAAGACCCAGAACAGCACAAGCTTCCAAATTCTGAAACAGTTTGTGAGACTCTGTAGAAGCAATGATGCTCCTACAGCCTAGCTAGATCTGTTCTCTGGGGGGTCATTTCCAGGAGCAATGAGCAAGACTAGGGCTCCCCTTGTCTTTGGTCCCACATGTTTGGATGTGCTGGCTGTGCAGTACAGTCTGGGAAGGAGTTTTGAGGGTGAAAATGTTCAACATAATGTTGATATCATCACTGAAACTGTCAGGATTGCAAAGGGATGCTTTTAGAGAGAAGCCTTTTTAATCTTCAACTATTTGCTTCTGGGAAACTCTCCCCACCATCACTGTCAGTTCCTTTGTCTTCTACACCTTTCTCTTTTCACAAACGAATCCTGTATTGCTATATGTTTATGTAGTAAAACAACAAAATAAAACTATTATAGCAGTTTCAGCTAGTGTTAAGGTTTATTTATTTTGAGAGAGAAAGAGAGAGAGAGAGAGAGAGCGACTGCAAGCACGAAGGGGTAGAGAGAGAGAGGGAGAGAGAGAATCCCAAGCAGGCTCCACCCTATCAGTGCAGAGCCCAATGCAGGGCTCTATCTCATGAACTGTGAGATCATGACCTGAGCCGAAACCAAGAGTCTAATGCTTAACTGACTGAGCCACCCAGGTGTTACATCAGCTAATGTTATTATGAAGCAATGTTTATGAAATGTACAAGTTGACAGCCATCCATTTCATTCATGGTTCACTGATTTCTCTGACATATGAAAAGGATTTGGGATTAGATCTATACCAGAACACGTCACTCACTTGGCTATATGGTGTGGTGACCAGGCTAGAGAAAATAGTATCATACAACTATACTTTGACCTCTGAAAAAACAGATAGAAAGGACTCGAAAGCATCTCAGACTGATTTTGGTGGTTTACTTTGATGCGGCTTGATGTAACTGAGGGAAGATGAGAATGTTCTGAGAAGAGGAGCAGACCAATGCAATGGCCACTCCTGTCAATTACTGGGAATGCCACATGAAAGGTAGTTTCTGTGTGTGTCTCACATTGACTCAAAGGTACAGTTTTGCTTGCTAAAACACCAGGAAAAATTGAACATGTGTATAACAAAAACAGAGACGTAGTAAAGGCAGCAAATTCTGAGCTTGCCTCCTGAGTCCAAACTTAATGTAACCGTTGAACACTGTTGACCACCACAAATGAATAGCTTACGGGATAGAGCTCTCCCAAACTGCAATAACACACTTTGGCAAAAGGATACCTCTCACCCCCTCCCCCAAACCACAATCACCCTAGCCTCAAAATCATCTGTGCATTTTATAATTCTTTACCTCCGATTTGAAAATAATTAAGTAAAATGAGTAGAATCCCAGAAATTCTGCCTACCACAGGTGTTCAATACGGAGTCTTTTCAAGCTGGAGTTATGGGCAGTGGGGGAAGGGTACAGCGAGATACTGGTGAAGGGTGCTGGGGAACAGACCGTCCAGATCCCTTGGCGTATAGCCACCACCATGGCCCGTTTACTGTGCCTGCTGGTACTTCTCCCAGCCCGGCCCCTGCTTATATTGCCATTCTCACACCTGAGTGGCTGATTATGTCAACTGGGGACAGTGGTTACAGCCGTCAGGGTGTGGTGCGTCTGGTCCATAAGAGTAAGTCAGCACAAGCCAGGTTTACTGGTTAAATATTGAAATTTTCCCTGTAATTAAAGCTATCTTCTGTTCTGTAACTTACCTGTCTATAGCAAGTCTATGGCTTCCCGATGAATTCATATTCTTCCATAAAATCGAGGAAAATACAGGGAAATTGAATGTATTGAGTTTATTTTAGCATTGGTTTTCATGAGGACCCCGAGTTCGATGCTGGTGTATTTGTTCTGATTTGTTGTCCTAGTTTTTTGGCCTGAATTTGTGTTCAGTTTTAGGCCTGCCTTTGCTTTATGACCATTTTTCATTCAAATGTGGAACAGGCAAAATGTACAGAATGTTTTCCATACAAGAGAGTGCTAATATGAATTCTTAAAAAATTTGACAACATACTATGAATCTGTGACATTCAGTCCTGTTTAGTGACACGGATGATGATGTGTGGTTTGAATTGCTCTTTCAGAAGGTACATTTTTTTCCCTTTGCTGAGGGCCTGTCTTTATCAGAAAGGCCAGAAATACTCTTAGTGTAACACATGTGACATGTATTTGTGTATAAATTTCTCCAGGTATTTTACGTTGCAGAATACTATCATTTGGGATTCCCATAACTCCCAGAAATATTTTAAGCAGGATGGATATTTTTACCTTAGTCAGATTTAGACATTTATTTAATGTAAACCATGTCATTGTGGTGTTTTATTTTTTTTATTTTATTTATTTTTTTTTAACGTTTATTTATTTTTGAGACAGAGAGAGGCAGAGCATGAACAGGGGAGGGGCAGAGAGAGAGGGAGACACAGAATCTGAAACGGGCTCCAGGCTCTGAGCTGTCAGCACAGAGCCCGACGCGGGGCTTGAACTCACAGACCGTGAGATCATGACCTGAGCTGAAGTCGGACGCTTAACTGACCAAGCCACCCAGGTGCCCCTGTGGTGTTTTATATATGAAGCTGAAACTACTTTCCTGTGGTGCAAAATTTGAAGGACTAAACAGAGATTCAATGAAAAATAGGTCAGTACCCCAGCCACCCAGTACTCTTCAATAATCACTTTATCATTTTCTTCTCTGTGCTTATACATAGATAAATGTAAGCCATATATGTTATATGCTATATCTGTATCTAACTTATTCAGTCAGGCTCCTATTGATGATATGTAGGTTGTTTTCCAGTTTTTACAAATGATGCTATGATGACGTGTATTTAGAACACTCTTCCCATATGTATCTATATAGCTTGCTCCCTCATTTCATTTAGATCTCTATTTAAATGTCACCTCCTTATTTCCCTCATATAAAATAGAATCCTTCCCTCATTACTTCCTACTCTTCTTACCCTATTTTTTCTTCATGCCACAGCTTGACATATTCTGTATTTATTTATTTATTTATAGCCCATCTCCCCAACCGACATAAGCTTCATGAGACTCGACTATGTTTGTTGCTCTGTTCTGAGTGCCTAGAATGGAAACTCAACGCAGCTGGTGCTCACCAAGTATTTATCAGATGAATAGGTCATTGTGCACACTTGTGAGTATATGTGTAGGAAAAATTATTACAAGTGGAATTTCTATGTCAAAGGGTATGGGCACTTGTAATTTTGACACATATTGCCAAATTGCTTTTCCTAGAAGCTGTAGAAATTTATAATTCTATCAGCAATGCATTAAAAACATTGAACTTTAATTTCTTCCAAGTTGATACAACATAAGGTGTCTTATTTTAGTTATAACTTGTGTTTCTCTATTATGAGTGATGTGCATATTGTCAAAAGTTTCTACCTGTTTATGACGACTGAACATGTATAAAGTGTTTCATTAGAGCTTTCTCAAAGACCCAAAGATCTTCCTGATGCTCTTGTTCTGATCCTAGAAGTTGTTTAATCTCTGCTCTCCTGGACTCTAGGTACATAGCAGCCCCTGGTGGCCTCAATTATGTCTTTTCTCACTTACTCTGAAGTCATAACTTACATGTATTAAACATTAGTTGATAAAATCAGGCATTAAACTTATTTCCTTAATTGTAATCCCCAAGTTTTCTTCTTCTTATGAAGATGTCCATTTCCCAGGTATTTCCTGCTCTAGCCTTCAACTCTCAGGGATCATAACATTGCCAGCATCCAGAGAAAGCCTCTTCTGAGAACCCTTAGTATCCTTTCCCTATAAAGTGTCCTACACATCACTGTTGGTTAACCAGCCTGGTAAGCAAGTTTATAGGTAAATTTTAGTAGTGATTTTTGACTTCCAGATTTGTCCTAACTTAAAATGTATCTAATTTTCTTTTTTACTTTATGCCATTTAATGCTCTTCTACTTTCAGGCCATATTTGGGAACTCAGTTTTTACCACCAAGAATGCCAACACCAGGCAATACATGTTATCATAATGGTTAAAAACACCAAGGATTTGATATATAATTTGGTCTGGATAAAAGAGTGGTATTAATTCATTGTGCTGCTTTGTAGTTAACCTTAGCTCAGAATTCTTTATACTCCCCATTTAAAAATGTTTAGATGTGCTAAACCCATGTATTAGGAAAATAATAAATAGTTCTATTGGAAAGAAAAATAGGAGTTTCCTGTGGAAATCCATTCTTTGGCTTGGTGAATCAAATCTAAATGGGTAAAATACAGAATCCGATAGCAAGCAGGAATAAAACAATGTGGCTAAGATGACCTTCAACACTGGATACTCTTGCTACTACAACTCTTAATCATACCAATATTTGCAAAGGCTCCTCTTTCCCTCTAGAAAGAATAGAAGGCATGCATTATTTACCTTTTGTGACCTATAACAAGACCTTGTAAGAACAAGAACACTGAGACAGGGGTGCCTGGGTGACTCAGTCGGTTAAGCCTTCAACTTTGGCTCAGGTTATGATCTCACGGTTGGTGAGTTCCAGCCCCGCGTCAGTCTCTGTGCTGGAGCCTGGAGCGTGTTCAGAGCCTGGAGCCTGCTTTAAATTCTGTCTCTCTCCTATAGATGCTGGAGAGAATGTGGAGAAACGGGAACCCTCCTGCACTGTTGGTGGGAATGCAAATTGGTGCAGCCGCTCTGGAAGCAGTGTGGAGGTTCCTCAGAAAATTAAAAATAGACCTACCCTATGACCCAGCAATAGCACTGCTAGGAATTTATCCAAGGGACACAGGAGTACTGATGCATAGGGGCACTTGTACCCCAATGTTCATAGCAGCACTCTCAACAATAGCCAAATTATGGAAAGAGCCTAAATGTCCATCAACTGATGAATGGATAAAGAAATTGTGGTTTATATACACAATGGAGTACTACGTGGCAATGAGAAAAAATGAAATATGGCCTTTTGTAGCAACGTGGATGGAACTGGAGAGTGTGATGCTAAGTGAAATAAGCCATACAGAGAAAGACAGATACCATATGGTTTCACTCTTATGTGGATCCTGAGAAACTTAAGAGAAACCCATGGGGGAGGGGAACAAAAAAAAAAAAAAAAAAGAGGTTAGAGTGGGAGAGAGCCAAAGCATAAGAGACTGTTGAGAACTGAGAACAAAGTGAGGGTTGATGGGGGGTGGGAGGGAGGAGAGGGTGGGTGATGGGTACTGAGGAGGGCACCTTTTGGGATGAGCACTGGGTGTTGTATGGAAACCAATTTGACAATAAATTTCATATATAAATTAAAAAAAAAAATTCTGTCTCTCTCTCTCTCTCTCTGTTTCCCCCCCCTCCACGTGTGCTCTCTCTCAAAAGTAAATAAACATTAAAAAAAAATTTAAAAGAAAGAACACTGAGACAAACACATCAAAACAATTTTCAGTTTTCCTGAAAACCTGTATTGTCTTATTTCTAAACCAGAAATCAAATGAATCACGTACCATGTAATTTTCTACTTTTGAGTGTTAGCCTAGGATCCTCTGATTTTGGTATGGTTTGTGCTTATAAATTTGCTGCATGTTATAGTTAATACCTTCATTTCTTTCCTTAGTTAATTAGTTAATACCTTCATTTCTTTCCTTAGATGGGAAATTATGAAGAATCATTGTTTAACACATGTAAATAGCAGATAAAACCTAATGTTTAAATCAAGTTAGTAATATCTTGATCCAAATACAATGGAAAGGTCAGGAATTTTTTTTCAAAATTTTTTTCTGAAATTCTCAAATCAGTAAATGTGATATTTAAAGAATTACATGAGCTATAAAACATGTCATGTGTATACATCCAACTAGTCAGGGAAAAATGAGGTAATAAAGGATTTTTATTTTATAATGGCACAGGAAAATTTGCACATATATTCATGCTGGACATAACCTTGATAAGAAATATCTTTTAAAACACTGTTTTTATAAGCAGTAGCCATAATGTTAGAACCCAATGATTATGAAAAACTACAATGGCTGACAGAAGATAACCTTGACACCATAATATAAAATCCCTGAAGTGTTATGGATGACTGTGTTGTATAAATGTAACTTGGAAACATCTTCATGCTGAGATTTAATACTTGGGGGTCAGTGTGGTGGTAAAGTTTGAAAAAAAAAACATATCAACTAAACAACCTTCATTATTGTGTCCACCAGGGAGTCTCAGTATGAAATCTTTTCACATCAAGAATGAGTCAAAAAGCCTAAAGCATGCAGGAGATCAACCAAGCAATGACAGAATTCTTAAAAAGAAACATGAACTCCTGAACTCTTGCAATAAAGTTTTACATAAATGTACTTAATCATATATCATTTAAAGATGAGTTTTTCAAGTGTATCAAGATATATATTCTTTGATCACTCACTCATTTTCCAAAAGGCAGTTGAGTTCATAAAAAAGATTAAAATGTTAGTTTGTAACATTAGCACATAAGATACACACAAAAATTAAAGTGTTAAAAGAAGTTAAGTAAAAAACTCATTTTCAAGGTGGATTTTTAGGGCAGTGAAACTATTCCATGTGATCCTTAATGATGGATACATGTCATAATACATTTGTCTAAACCCATAGGATGTACAGTGCCAATAGCGAACAGTAATGGAGACTATAGAGTTGGATGATAATAATGAGTCAGTATAGGTTCATTGACTGTAGCAAATGTACCATTCTGGTGAGGGATGTTGATAATGCGGGCGGCTATACATGTGTTGGCGTAGGGAGTGTGTGAGAGAGCTCTGCACTTTCTGCTTAATATTGCTATGGGCCTAAAACTGCTCTGAAAAAGAAAATCCATTTTTAAAATTTTAGTTTCTTTGATCTGTTTTTATATTTAAGTATCAAAAAATTTTTGGAGGTATAAGAGAACACAATAAATTGCACATATTTATAGTGTATATTTTGGTAAGTTTTGACATATGCACGCATGAGTGGAAGCATCAACATAAAATCAAGATAGTGAACATTTCCATTACTCTCAAAGTTTCCTTATGCCCCTTTGAAATCCTCCCTCCTCCCCTACCAGATCTCAGTTCCCAGATAACCACTGTTCTGTGTTCTGTCACTATAGACAATTTGGCCTTTCCTAAAATTTATATAAATGTAACCTAGTTGTCTTCTCTCAGCAGAATTATTTTAAAAGTATCTTTGTCGTTGCATTCGTCAATATTTTGTTTCTTTTTAATTCCTGAGTAGTATTCCATTGTATGGATGTACCAAATTTTGTTTACCCACTCACTTGTTGATGGAAATTTGGTTGTTTCTAGTTTCTGCAATTACAAATAAAGCTTCTAGGAACATTTGTATACGAGTCTTTGTATGGGCATATCCCTTTTTTTTTTTTTTTCCCTTGGGAAAACACCTAAGAATAAAATGGCTGAGCTAGGTGGTACCTATATATTTAACTTTTTAATGAAGTACCAAACTGTCTCCAAAGTGGCTGTACCATTTCATGTTACCACTAGTAGCATGGTAATAGAGAGGTCCAGTTCCTTTATATGCTTGCCAACAGAGACTTGATATGGCCAACTTTTTAATTTTAGACATTCTAATATACGGGTGGTGGTATATAAGTGGAGTTCTAATTTGTATTTCCCTATAATTAATGATGTTGAGTATCATTGCATGTACTTATTTGCTATCCATGTATCTTCTTTGGTGAAGTGTCTGTTAAAATATTTTACCATTTTAAAATTGAGTTTTGGTTTTTTTATTACTGGGTTTGGAGAGTTGTTTTTTTAATGTAATATAGATATAAGTTCTATATCAGATCTAGACTTTGCAAATAATTACTCCTAGTTTGTGGTTTTTTCATTTTAATTTCTTTGTGTCTTTCTAAGAAGAGAAATATGCTATTTTCCTTATTTTTGTTCCCCTGTAAGTAATGAGTTTTCTTTTAGTTGCTCTTAATATTTCCTCTTTGTCATGGGTTTTGAGCAATTTGATTATGATGTAACTTACTGTGTTTGCTTTCAAGTTTCTTAAAAATTTTTTTTAATGTTTATTTATAATTGAGAGAGCATGAGTGGGAGAAGGGCAGAGAGAGAGAGACACAGAATCTGAAGCAGGCTCCTCGGAGCCCGATACAGGGCTTGAACCCACAAACTGAGAGATCATGACCTGAGCTGAAGCTGGCTGCTTAACTGACTGAGCCACCCAGGTGCGCCTGTTTTCAAGTTTTTTATGCTAAGAGTTTGTCGGGGTTCGGAATCTATGGGTTTAGTTTTCATCATATTTGGACAATTTTGGCCATTATTTCTTCAAATATATTTTCTGTTTTTCCCTTACTATTCTATTATTTGGGGACTCTAATCACATGTATATTAGGTTACTTGAAATTGTCCAAGGTCACTGATTTGCTTTTCATTAAAAAAATTTTTTTCTTTCTGTATTTCATTCTGTGTAGTTCCTGCTGCTATATCTTTAAGTTCACTGATCTTTTCTTGTGCAATGTAAATCTCCTTTTAATCCCTTCCGGTGTATTTTTCAACTCCATCATTGTAGTTTTCCTCTCTAGAAGTTTGATGTGGATCTTACTTTTTACCTTCAATGTCTTCACTTAGATTTGGAACATATGGAATGTAGTTATAATAACTTTTACAATGTTGTTATCTAATAATTCTAACATCTGTGTCAGTTCTGACTCAATTGATTCTCCTCATTATGGGTTGTACTTTCCTGCTTCTTTGCATGACTGATACTATTGGATTGGATGCCATCTATTGTGAATTTTATCTTGTTTTTGGTGTTGGATATTTTTGTGTTTCTGTAAATCTTCTTGAGTTTGTTCTGGAATGCAGTTAATTTGCTTAGAATCAGTTTAATACTTTCATCTTGCTTTTATGATTTTTTAGGTGGATCTGGGGTGATGATCAGTCTGGGGACTAATTATTCCCCACTGAGGCAAGACCCTCCTGAATATTCTACTCAATGCCTCATGCATTATGAAGTTGGAGTCTGGCTGTTGTGAATTGGCCTTACTCCTGTACTGGGCAAACACCTGGCATTGTTCCCTCTAATCATTTCAGATGGTTTTTTCCCTGGATTTGTGTAGTTTCCACACATACAAGTGCTCTTCAATCCGCAGTTTTCTGGATCTCTCTCTTCATGTAGCTCTCTCCTATCTGATATTTTCTTATGTACTCTAGCCTCTTTGGTCTCCCTGGACTCCCAACCGTGTCTCCTCAACTTACAGAGCATCAGGCTCAGCTGATGTTCCCCCTTCCTGTACGCAGGCCTGTAAACTGTTTCCAGTAGTAAGCTGGTTAACTGTAGGGCTTTCTTCATTTGTTTCCTGTCTCTCAGGGATCACAGTTCTTCAATCCTCATTCTGTGTCTTAAAACCTTGCTTCTTTTATTTATCTGTTTTTGTTTTTGATTGTTTCAGTCAGGGCATTGCTTCTTCTTGGCTGGAAGTAGAGAGGTCTCCAAAAACTAATTTTCTAAACATTTGATTTTTGGAGAAGAATAAAGTAATATTATTATGATGTACATAAAGAGATAGGTAAATGCAATATTTCTGTTTACATAGAGAATTTATCCTAAGGTACAATGTTAATGGTTTGTGCTTTCCTTTAATTTATTCTGATATTGAAATGATTATTATTTAATATATGTTAAGCCTTCTAGATATAGACACCATAGCTATATTTTAATTCATCAAAGGCCTTCCTTGAGGAACTTGAAATCCAATGGCACAAAAGATATATAATATTGGAACTCAAATATGGAGTAAAAATGTAAGTGGGCAAGGACAGCTAATGTAGAAATGCACAAGGCTAAAACTTTAGTCTTCTTTTTTTTTAAGACTTTAAGTGTAAGAGTCAAGCTACAACATAATAATGACAGGAATGATCATTGAGATTTCTGAGAGGAGATACATTATGTAAATTCCATACTTGGAATACTGTAGGATGGTCTTACAGAAAGAGAAGAAATGACATGTACCATAGAACAGCTGCCTGAGGTAGTTGGGCAGGTGTTATTATCTCAGTCTTAAGAAGAAAACACTGAAGTCGTGTGAGAAAAACTGTGGTTTCTTCAAAGACATACCTCCCTGACTGCTGGAATGGAGCTGACCACACCTTCCCTGAGGCTCCCCTGTTTCTTTCTTATACAACTATGAGATCACACCAAACCCAAACCCGTAGTTCACATGATTTTATCCCTTATACATTTGTTATATGTTAAAGAACTAGTCACAGATTGATCACGTGGAAAAAATACATGTTTGGGGTGCACCGTGACCTGGAGGTGGTAGATACTCCCATGAAGTAGCACATAAGAGTTTATGTGTGCTTCTACTTTTTTTTTTTTTTGTAATTTTAACCTTTATTTATTTTTTTGAGACAGAGAGAGACAGAGCATGAATGGGGAAGGGTCAGAGAGAGGGAGACACAGAATCCAAAACAGGCTCCAGGCTCTGAGCTGTCGGCACAGAGCTCGACATGGGGCTCGAACTCACAGACTGTGAGATCATGACCTGAGCCGAAGTTGGACACTCAACTGACTGAGCCACCCAGGCACCCCTGTGTGCTTCTACTTTTGAGCTGTATAACAATTTCGTGGTTTTGACACTGTTGCAGAACTGAACTGTATTTCATCCATCTTCGAATTTCTATTACTTAGCATGGCACTATACATATAGTAAGTGGTCAGCAAGTAATTGTGAAACAAATGAAAAAATGAATACTCCGAATTTTACAAGAATGGAACTAAAGTAAACTAACTTTAAACTTAAAATAGTACAACTTTTCTTGATATTTTTCTTAATAGTCCTTTAAGAGGAGGCAAATATTTGTAAAGGGTTGAAAGAGTCAGAGTCTCCTAATCTCATATCTTCAATGTTTGAAAGCGTAACAAAGAATTTACTGTTTTATGCACTTTGGATCTTTTTCATATCTGCTATTCCTTTTCTTTCCATCGACATACAAATCACAAACTCAATCTAACCACTTCCCACCATCTCCATCATTACCTCCTACTGGAAGCCACCATGAACTTACCTGCATCTAGCAAATAGTTTCTCTGTTTCTACTCTTGCCTTTACACAATCTGTTCTTTACATAGCAGCCGGAGTGATTTTTAAATGTGTCTTACCACTCCCTTGGTTAAGATTTTTGATACCTTCCCATGAAACTGAAAATAAGTTCTAAACTCCGTTCTATGACCTATCAAGCCCAGGACTGTGTACTGGGCCACTGCTGCTACTCTGCCTGCTTTTCATAGCAATTCTCCTCTGCCTTGCTCTGCTTCTGTTGGCCTGGGTGCTCTCTAAACACCAAGTGTGTCTCACTTGCTTTCATTTCTACTTGGAATGTTTTGCCTCATTTTAACCTGGAGTGATTTGGATAATGGTATCTCCAAGAAAGCAAACATATAAAACTTACAAGGGACTCCTCTGAAAAACAACACACATTTGTTACATGTTAAAGAGATAGTCACAGTCACTCCTAGTTGCAAAGCTTTTGGAAGTAAAGATAGTTTACTCTCACCGTATGATCGGAATGGTTTGTTGTCAAGAGGAAGCCATTCCATGGCTCATGACTACCTTGGGAGGTTGGCATTACCATTTGAACCGTGAATTACCCAGCATCTATATTGGTAAAATAAACAGCCGTCTTTCCTTCTATCTCCCTCAGTCTGTTGTTACCTCCACAGTCAACATTTTTTCCAGCTCAAAAGAGCATCCTTAGGGATGTAACACCTAACCTTCCCTCCAAGGTCAATTGCAGTTCAGTTGACAGGGACAGAGCTATTACAGCTACGTTACACAATTTGTTTTTTACTCAGATCCATTTTACACCATTAATATGGGCATTGCTGTTTCACTAGAAAAAGTAGGCTATGTTCAGGGAGAAGAACATGAAAAATGACCTGGGGAGAAATAGGATCTTTCTAACAAAGAGATATATCAATGTAAGAACTTATTAAAAACATACCATTTATAATGCACAAATTGTAGTCATTGCAATGGCCATCATTGTTATTCTGAACTGCTTCTCCAGACTTTCAAAGGAGACCAGTGTCCTCAGACAGTCTCTTTTGTCAATGATGGATTTTTCTTTTTATGTTGCAGTACTATAGGATTTGTTCCTCTGCTTAGTTCAAACGGTTCATCCCTGTTTTCACCAATTTTCCTTCCATTTTGTCTCTTCTAAGCTGGCTACACGAGTTAAGAATTTTTTTTTTTCCTTTTTGAAAATAAACCAAACAAAAATTAGCTTTCTGCTTTAGGGAATTTAAAGCTTCCGTTAAAATATTAATAAAAATATGATCCTATCAAATCTCTGTAACAATTTTGTTTCACATCAGAACGTTTTGATATCTTATTTTTTAATGGCCATAGGTACTATGCATTTGTATAATACTCAGGAAAATGACACATTCTACCTCAGGTGGACTTTTTATACATCTGCATGAAGAGTTTTTGCAAATATCTGGCCTCTCTTTTCCAGGGTAGAAATTACCACTGAAGCACCATCGGAACTAGTTCAAGTAATGTGCTGGTAATTGTGAACAAATAGCAGCAGACAGATCATGCTGGTGACTAGAAATCAGGAGTGGTGTTGTTTAATTTGAAGGACACATCTGTGCTAGTTAGTGTGACAAGTCCAACAAACAGTAGTAAATGGAAGGAAGACAATATGAGATATAAAAAGAACTGTGGATAATGTCAACCTTTTATTATATAACTGTAAACCCAAGGAAGTAGTACAACTAGTGGCAATACTTTCTAGTGAAGAATACATGATTTCTAGAGCTCAAGTCATGCAAGGTATTAAATGCTATTCATTTTGGGGATTCAGGGCTGTGATGGACTGAATGTGTTCAGAATTCCTAATTGAAGCCCTACCTTTCAGTGTGATGGTATTTAGAGAGGGTGCCTTGGGTGGTTATTAGGGTTGGGTGAGGTCCATAGGGTGGGGCCTTCATGATGGGAGTAGTACCCTGGTAAGGAGAGACACCAGAAGAATAACTGTCTCTGTCTTTCTTTCTCCTTGTGCACATAAAGAAGAGGCCATGTGAGCACATTATGAGATAACAGCTGCCTATAAGAAAAGAAAAGAGGCTGCAGAAAAAAACTACTTCATCATCAACTTGATTGTGGAGTTTCCAGCCTCTAGAGCTGTGAGAACTCTGTTAAGTTACCCTGTTTTTGGTATTTGGTTACGGCAACTTGAGCAGACTAATATAGACTATGAGAGAGAGAGAGAGAGAGAGAGAAGAATTTGGCATAGCAAGAGGAGAATCTAGTGCAATTATTTTTGTATTAAAAACTTCTCATGTTAGAGCTAAATGCATGTTGAGGTTGGTGTATCTCAATTTCCCACCGTGTAAGGAGTTACCACTTGTAAAATAGCAAATTATAAATCCTGCTTTCCCCTAAATCAATGCCTCTTATTTATATTATCTTGGATCTCCTTCTTGTTATTGAGACATGTTTTTTTAGTTTTGTTTTTAAAGTAATGGAGGCTCAGAAGATGAAGAACAACTCACCATTTAAATATATGGACAACTCTGATAAAGTTTTGGATTAACTGAAATGAAGTTCAGTAAGAATTAAGGAAAGTCTTACCTTCTCAGGGAAGTTCAGATTAGACTGTGGGTGATTATTGTGGGAGAGGGTGCACGATGGAAGGAGAGGAGTAATTTGGTTCTAAGAGCCGCTATTGGTGAGGTACGTAGACCCAGGTCGTCTTCCAGGCATGCTCCCTCGCCAGCTCCTCTGCATTTGCCTGGCTCCAAGACTCATCCTCTCCTCTGATTCCCTCTTCCTGCCTAGCAGGTCTGATGAGCCACTGGTTTAACATTAAGCCCACTGGGGAAGAGAATGCCTGACAGAATCAGAGGTATACTACCCCTGGGTATTTTAGAGGAGATGGTTGTTTTGTTTTAATAGTAGCTTTGAGTTACTCTCATTTCCCCACCCTTTGTTACACATAAATAAGAGTTGAATGTAATCAACAGCAGATATTTATTGAATCACCGCCATGTACAACACTTTGTGTTAGGTCTCAAGGTACAAAGATGAGTAAGACCCAGTCTCTGAACTTGAAGTGCATTCATTCCAAAGTGTTGTAGGAGAGTGAGTAAGGCAGTAAATAAAATAATAATGTGTGATGTTTTGCAGTTGAGGAAGGAGAGCTTTATTCAGGAATGGTCAGAGGGAGATTTAATAGGATTTCACAGAGAAAGTAAGAGTTGAACATGGAGCTTAAATAATAAAATCTATCAAATAGAATTGGGCAATAAGATCCTTCTGAGGCAGGTAGATATGAAAAGTTTTGCAGTGTTCAGAAAGCTGACGGTCTAGCTGCAAAGACAATTATGTGGGTTTATAGGACAGAGGGGGCAGGAGATGAACTTGGAAAGTTGGGTAGTACCTGGATTGAAAAAGGCCTTGAAAGGCAGGGCTGGGAGGTTCTCCACTCCTAATCTTGTTAATGGGGAACCATGGAGAGTTTTAAGTAAGAAGGTATTATGAGAGCTTGTTTTCTAGAAAACCCATCTAGGCTGTATGTGAAGGGTGGATTGACATGGTTGAGGGAGATAAGGTAATGTTTGGAGTGATGGGGACGCCACAGTTAAGGCAATGGGAATGGAGAGAAGAAGCCAGAGAGATGCCAGAGATAGAATTGACAGGGGTTGGTGAATCAAAAAGGGAAGACGGTTGGGTTTACCAATCTGTAAGAGTTTAGAACTAGAAATGTTAGAACTGGTTACAAAAAAAAATTCAGATTTTCATGCCTTCAGTTGGGCATGATGAAAACAAATTCTGATAAAATCATTTGTACTTGAAGACACTTAGATTTATATAATATAAATATATATGCATATATATTTTATATACCTTCAAAATATATATTCATGTATATTTATATGACATAAAATACATAAATTTATATGATACGTCACCAAAAACATTTATATCAATAAAATTCTTAGTACAGTTGTGGAGAAGGATGACTAGTTTCCTTCTGTATCCAAATATTTTTAATGGGTTTACCCTACCTTCAAGAACTACTTGGAAGAGTAATCCGTGCCATACTGAAACTCATGAAGCAAGGTAATGCCAAAGTTAAATCTCATCTAAACTTAGTTTTTTTATGAAATTGCTTATTCATAAATACATTTTAATTAACCATTAACCAAAGGTATCATTTCAATAAATAGTAACCAAAGATTATATTTTGGAGCGTTCCCCTCTCCATCCCTTTCCTATCACAAATCTATTATAATTTGACTTCCATACTTTTTAAAGAAAGAAATGTAAGTTGCAATAAATGCTTTCCAAGGAATCATGGGAATGAAACATACTTTCCAAATTCCACTTAAATAAACAAAACAAAACATCTCTCTTTTAATTTTCAGAACTCATTACTCATGAGTTCCTTAGGTTTTCATCAATTTCTGAGCCTGCAGATTCTCTTTAAGACACAAAAGAAAAGCTTTAGACATCTTTTTCCTCAGTCTTAATTAAAACAACACAAAATTTTATTTTGCAAGTGTTTTAAGACACTTCCTTCTGGAATATCATTTAATTCCTTGCCAAGTGGCTTCTTTCATAGGTCTTTATAAAAGAAAAACATGAAAAATAAAATAGTTTAATATTTGGCAATATTATAAAAAGTCATGCATTTTATTGGTTAATAAAATTCTCACTATTGTGAGAATACCTAGGTACCTAGATTTCCAGTTCATCCCATTTTTTTCCTGTTTATTTTTTAAAATTCATTTATTTTTCACTCATTAAATATTTATTGAGTTGTGCCTGGGTGGCTCAGTTGGTTAAGCATCTGACTCTTGATTTCGGCTCAAGTCATAATCTCACAATCATGAGATCAAGCGCCATGTCACATCAGGCTCTGCACTGTGGTGCTTAAGATTCTAGCTTCTTCTCCCATTGCCCTTCCCCTGCTCATGTGCTCTCTCTCTGAGCCTCTGAAATATATATATATATATTTATTAAGTATTTACTATGATCCAAGACACTGCTGTGTGTTATCTTTCTATCTTTCTGCTGTTTGCTCTTCTTTCCTGAATTTTCCTTACTTCTAGTCCCCTTTCCATTTTGTTTGGCAGGGTACTAGGGCTGGGGATAAAAATGGTGAATAAAGTATGGTTTTTCTTTTTGAGGAGTTCATGGACAATACTTTTACCTACATGTATATTCAGGTCATTCACACTTGTGATTTCTTTCAGTCACATAAGATGAATTGATTTTTAAGACTAAAATAATTATTGCATGCAATCACAAAAAGAGATCTTGGGTATTAGAATATGGGAAATCAGGTCTCATTTAAATTGGGAAAAATCACATCCTCTTTTTTCTTAGTATTTCCCAAATAAGAAAATTAATTTTCTTCATTATATGTGAATTTTGAAATTATAAAACTTTTTTTTTTTTCAACGTTTATTTATTTTTGGGACAGAGAGAGACAGAGCATGAACGGGGGAGGGGCAGAGAGAGAGGAAGACACAGAATCTGAAACAGGCTCCAGGCTCTGAGCCATCAGCCCAGAGCCTGACGCGGGGCTCGAACTCACGGACCGCGAGATCGTGACCTGGCTGAAGTCGGACGCTTAACCGACTGCGCCACCCAGGCGCCCCTGAAATTATAAAACTTTTTAAGTTAAAATTTCTTCAAATGTGTATTTTTGTAATGAAAATAATGCCAAAAATTTACTCTTAAATTTAGTCTCTTAAAATACTTGACAGAGGGATGATATTATCAAAGTTCTTTGTATTTAGTAGGGCATACTGAAATAATGAATGTTACTTGTACTTGTGATCTCCATGTATTTTTTCATTCATTCATTTAATTTTGATCTTCTGTGCTTATGCTCTAGACTCCTTTCTAGGCATTGGGATTCCTTGACACCAAAATGCATGTAGTTTACAAAGCACGACCTTAACAGTAGATGTTATATAGAGATGAAGACTAGATAGATGTTAATGTGGAACTTTATTACTAGTGTTTAAATACAAAAATACTGGTTGGAAAGACATACGTTTCACTTTAAAGCAAAATCTGGGTGTTTATCATTCTGCAAAATATTTTAAAATGTTCTTCTTTGTGGGGGCGCCTGGGTGGCTCAGTTGGTTTAGCATCCAACTTCGGCTCAGGCCATGATCTCACAGTCCATGAGTTCGAGCCCTGCATCAGGTTCTGTGCTGACAGCTCAGAGCCTGGAGCCTGCTTCGGATTCTGTGTCTTCCTCTCTCTCTGCACCTCCCTGCTGATGCTCTGTCTCTCTCTGTATCAAAAATAAATAAAACTATTAAAAAATTAAAAAAAATGTTCTTCTTTGTATTACAAAAAAAAAAATTCTGAAAAAAGTATTATTTTAAATGTTATTTTTATTTGTTTTTAATTGTTAAATTCCCACTCCAAATATATTTATTATAAACTGATTACATAACTTTGGCAACTTTGGATCAGACTAATATGGAAAGACAAAAATGCTAATTCTTCTGTCTTTGGTGATCATAGTACCAAGAGACTATTTTATGTTTAGTTAAGTTAATCAATTTTAAATCAGATTAAATAGACAAAATGTTGGGATTTTTTGTGAAACTAGTCAATCACCATATGTACAATGTTGTGCTAAGAAATATGAAATCTATATGAAATGGAATATTTTCTGAGAAAATATGCTACCCAGTTGAAATTATAAGAGCTGGCAACTCTTATTAGAAATATTTCTAATATTTCTAATATTTCTATGGATAAGGTAGTCAGAAATTTATCCATATAAAAAGTACCTGGCCCAGAAGAATTAAGGGAAATTTCTACTTAAAGTAAGTAAATAGTTAATTCATGTTTTATGAAAAAGATGAAGGGCTTGCTAATAATGCAAAACTTGTAATCAATAATAGGAAAACTGAGTGAGGATACCATGAAAAGAGAAATTACAGATGTTTTATTTCTAAAAATAAGCACAAATAGCCTTAATAATGTTTTAAAACATCAAGTCCATCAAATACACTCAAATTTGAGATATCGTATGCATTGCATTAAAACAAGAAATTATCACTGTTAATATTGCTCAGGTGATCCAAGCCAATAAATAGAACAAGAAATAATTAATAAATAGATTAAAGACACAAACAAAAAAGTTTGAGGATGATAAAGGGAAAAATGAGTAATTTCAGACATTATGATTTTCTATTTAAAATCTTAACTAAAACTTATTAGGGCTTTTAAAAGAATTAAGGGAGATGGCTTGTAATTTAGTCAATATACAAAAAATCAATATACATCAAAGATGTCATCATTTAGAAATTTTCATCGATGTGATTGATGAAAGGACCTCCTTTAAAATAGACAAAAGCCTCAGAACATCCAGGAATAACTGACCAAAATGTGCAAGATCTACATATTAGTGTCCTATTGTTGCTGTAACAAATTACCACAAAATTAGCACTTTAGGGCAATACAAATTTACTGTTAACTGTTATAGTTTTGGAGCTCAGAAGTCCAAAATGGGTTCCTAGGGCTGTATTCTTTTTGGAAGCTCTAAGGAGAAAACATTTCATTGCCCCTTCTAGCTTCTGGAGGCTGCGTGCATTCCTTAACTTATGACCATTTCCTCTATCTTCAAAATCAGCAATACATGACTTGGACCTCTGCTTCTTAGATTCTTCTCCTTCCCTCTTTCATCTTTTAAGGATCGTGATTACATTGGGCTCACCTGGATAACCAGAATAATCTGATTATCTGATTAAGTTAAGGACCATTTCAAGGTCCTTAACTTTACCACATCTTCAAAGTCCCTTTTGCCATGAAATGTAACATATTAAAAGATTTGAGATATTTGGATATGGAAATTTTGGGGAGGTTCATTATTCAACCTATTGTAATCTATCTGAAGAAAATAAGAGTATTATAATGTCATTAAAATTGTTAATTCTAAAGTCAGATTACTTGAGTGGAATCCTAATTATATCACTTAAATTTACTTCTTTTCTGATATTGAAAACTGTAATGTAATTTTGCTAAGCTTCTTTTTCTTATCTGTAAAGTGATAATATTTGTTCTTTATTCCACAGAGAATGATCTCAGAAAATAAGATGAACCATATAAAGAGTTTGGCACAAACTCTAAGAAAACATATCCATAACCATGAACAGAATGCAATGAAAAAGAAAACTTATGGACAATAATGAATTCTTGGTAAATACAATTATGCTTATAAATATAAAATTTCGATAGAAGAACTGAAAGAAAAAAATCAGGAAGTAGCTTAGTATACAAGAAGACAATAAAGGAAAAATAGGAGTTAAAACTCAGAGACATGCGGAATAATTCCAGAAATTTTAATATATAATAATAGGCCTTTCAGAAAGAGAGAACAGAAAAACTCAACAAAGTTACAAATGGACTAAAAGCATGTAGTTGCTCACAGATAAAGAATGACATGACTCTTCAAATGAGAGAGAATTATTGAATGCTAAATTAAATGAATATACAACTTATCAAGGGAAATATTGGGTTCTGGAAAGCAGTGGAGTATGTTTAAAAAATGGACAGAAACTTAATTTCAACCCCGACTTCTATACCTAATCAAACTATCACTTAACATGAAAAGAAAAAAAAATTGAGACATGCAGGAACATAGAGCATTTACCTTTCATGTAATCTTCTTTAATGAAACAAAATGAAGTAATGAAATAAGAGAAGAATGTGGCATTTGGAACAAAAGAATCAACTATGGAGAGAAATGCAGGCAGTGTCAGGATGACAGCTGTGGATCAGACTTAGAGTATAATTAATCTAAGTAGGAGCAGGAGGATGGAGAGAGGTCTTGTTAATTCATAATCTCTAGTGTGTTGCCCTAATCTGTATGGTCCAAAATGGCTCATTACTGTGTCTGCATTTCATCCAGCAGAAAGGAAAAGGGAAAGAGAAGGACCTCTCCTTAAGTACATGATCCAAATGCTGTTTACGTTATTTCTGCTCACAACTGGCCGGAATTTAGGCATAACCAGCTGAACCTAATCACACCTGCTGGAAGGGAAACTTGGGCTCTCAATTCTGTGTTTTAAACTATGTCATTATTCTATCTGCTCTTGGATGTTATTTATTAAATGCTTACCATGTGGCAGACAATTGTGACAAGTTCTTAAATTAACTTTTTTTCCTTCAAAAACAATAATAGAGGGACAGTCCTCTTCTTAAAAATAAAGAAATGGATTCAGGGGCGCCTGGATGGCTCAGTCAGTTGAGCGTCCGACTTCAGATCAGGTCATGATCTCACAGTCCATGAATTCAAGCTCTGTGTCGGGCTCTGTACTGACAGCTCAGAGCCTGGAGCCTGCTTCAGATTCTGTGTCTCCCTCTCTCTCTGCCCCTTCCCCACTCATGCTCTGTCTCTGTCTCTCAAAAATGAATAAACGTTAAAAAAAAATTTTTTTTTAAAGAAATGGACTCGGGATGTTGAAATTATTTTCCCAAGGTCACACAGCTAGTAAGCAGAAGAGTCAGGACTAGAACTCATGTCTATCTGACTCTAGTGCTCATAATCTTCACTGCTAAACTATATCACCTTCATCATAATTGTCAACTGATCAGTTATTTATGGTTCTTGACCACCAGAGCTGGACTCATGGTGTCACAGCTGAGGATGTGCTCTATCCTTGCTCTGTATTATATGATCTGGAGCTGTGGTCTCCTGAATGGATATAAAGAGACACTGATCTTAAAGTTCCTTTGGGTCAGAGCTTCTTTGTACAATGGGGGTGGCAGAGAGTGACTCTCAGCTATCTGAGATATAATTGTGGTTTTGAAATTATAAATTAGGGGTGGCTGAAAGTCTTTTTACACCTCTTATCTCTACGTATGGAAGTGCTTTAGACATAACTCAGGTGCTAATCATTTCTCAAATCTATTCATTTGCTTTGTATTTAGAGATAACTTATTTCCCAAACTGGGTAACTCCTTCACTGATATTCTTTATTTAAATTCTCTTACAATGTCGAGTCTTTTTCTGTTTTCAAGAGTCTTTTAACTGGAAGGCAGGGAAAGGTGAATCAGGCCCAGCTAGCTTGCTGCCTCCAAACTTGGAAATTTACCCAAGGCCAGTCGTTGTGCTATTAAGGGAACAGCTATTAAGAGAAGGATAGCTGAGCCATGGCTATTTTATATTCTCAGCAGGTTTAAGCAGACACAATTTGACATCCGGGTGGGGAAATTACAAAAAAAAAGGAAAGACTTTTACAAAATTACAACACTGTTTAGCATGTACTTTCTCAGAGAATTGAAGCTTGCCTAATGAAGAAGTCTCTATATGATTGTGATCTTGTATATATTTGTGTGTATAGGCAAGCAAATATTTCAATGGTTGGGAAAATCAAAAGATGTGACTGAAAGTCACTGGTGGAGAAATTTGGAAGGGTGTGAGACTTGAAGTGTCTTCTCTGTCCTGGAGGACTTTCAAGTATCAGTGTTATACCACATTCCTCAAGCCTATTCTTTAAAGGCAGAATGCCAAATACCACCACTGACCATGTGGCTGAGGCTCTCCAAGGCTTTATTCTAGGCCAAATTAATCTGATTTGGGGAAGTGCACCACTTGGTAGAAAGAGACGTATCTGGTTTGAAAACAGTACCTGTGAGCATCCGGTGGGATTTGCCATGAGGTGGGTGTCCAGCCACATGATGGGCTGGGAGTGGAATGGAAGGGAGGTAGAAAAGTGCAGACCACAGAATTGCAGAGAAAGGTTATGAGTGGGATGTGACCAAGCAAGGAGTTCTGAGAAGGTTTATTTCTGTGGATGTTTTCCCTTGGACTATCAGAAAAGCCATGTTTACTCTACAGTTCCAGTTTTCTCCTATGCATAATTCCCTTTAATTTCTTCAGCGCTTGAACAAAGGTGAGTGAGCACACCTATATAGCTGTGTGTGCTAGGGTTGTTAAGGATAAAGTGAGACTAAAGGGAAATATGATTTGTCCCACATCAACTCTCCAGAGTTGGAACAACCTCAATCCCAACGGTCTGGGAGGCACCAGGCAGGTCCACTCTCGTGTTCTAAGTGTCAGAGACAGTCTCAGATGGTGACAGCGACTGCAAAGCAGGCAATATAGGAGGAACTCACAGAAAACCCACCTCTTTTCTTCCCATGTAACAGAGGGAAGTGAAGCTTGCAGGAGTGGGGGAGTGACAAGGGAGTATACTTTGATATAAAATGCTTGTTTGCTTGTCTGTTTTTGCATTGTCGTGATTTATGACCAGTCTCCTAGTAAGATTAAAAAATAATAGATCACAATGATCATTGTGGCGATCATTTCATAATATATACAAATATCAAATCATTATGTTGTACACCTGAAACTAATATAATGTGTGTGAATCATATCTTAGTAAAGAAAAGATTACAAAATAATAAATGGTTTCTTCTGAGAATCACTACCATGAAAACTTGCCTAGGTAAAATATTACTTTTCTCTATATATGTTCTGTACAAAGAAATACATTTTTAAAAGAGATTTCCTATGAGGACTTTTGTACCCAGAATGTCCTTTTACAAGTACAATTCTGGTTAAAAACCAATATGCTTAGGGGCACCTGGGTGGCTCGGTCGGTTAAGCGTCCGACTGCATCTCAGGTCATGATCTCACAGTCTGTGAGTTCGAGCCCCGCGTCAGGCTCTGTGCTGACAGCTCAGAGCCTGGGGCCTGTTTCAGATTCTGTGTCTCCCTCTCTCTCTGCCCCTCCCCTGTTCACGCTCTGTCTCTCTCTGTCTCAAAAATAAATAAATGTTAAAAAAAATAAAAAAAAAACCCAATATGCTTAGATTAGTACTTATACCACAATTCAAAGGTAATAATATGCACCTAACTTACCATGCCTGCTGAAAAACAGGCTTGGGAGATTTTGTAAATAATTTAATACTCTTCAATAGTATAGGCTGTGGAGAATCTGGAATCTCTTCCTCCTTTTTTTGGTTTGCATAATTTGAGATTTGTTTTACTATCTTTCCTCCCTCCCCCTCCCCCCAAGAAAACCACCCAATAAGGAACAACTTAAAATCTGAAATGTGTTTGTTCTCCTGACTGCTTTTTTCACCCTTCTGACTTCCCAGGCAGCAGCTTATAGAAGGAAGTTTATTCTCATCATCAAGACACACTGGTCCTATTGAGAACTCATTCTCAAGGCTAACCTCTTATTGATGCCCCACTGGCAGAAGAGTTACTTGGCTCCGTTGAAAGCGATCTTATGTTTTGTTTCCAGCTACAGCTGCTGCACAGAAATGAGGTAATGAAGGTCTTGGAATCATTTTATGGTCTACTTTTTCCATGTTCTCTGAATCAAGAAATCTCTGGGTCTTGATTAAGATGCACTCTCTTCTACCCTTAGGATCCAAATGGTACTTTTAAAGTGCACATCAGATGATATGACTAAAAATCTTGGAAATTCCTGCCTTGTTGAAAAAGAACAGGTGTTGTTTTGACTAGGGAAACCCACATGTAACATTGCAAAGGTCTTGTCCTCGTCTATCACATCTGGGTCTCGTGTGGGAGATAGTGGGTAGCAGCTATCAACATCTTTCCCATGTGTCCTTTCAGGTAAACTGCTCCTCTGGTAAGTGTATTGTGAAGTGCTCCTGTTGGGAGCTATGCACTTTCACAGTCTTGTTCAATGTTTGGGGGCTATGAATCCACACTGATACCTAGAGAGTTTGAGAGTCACCTGCCCTCTTTATTTTAGCCTAAAAAAGCAGAAATTTTTACTTTTGCAGAGATAGAGAACACGGAGATCTTTTCTAGAGTCACCTGCTAGTTTGGATCCTGTGCAGTTAAAGGTTATGAGAGTTAGTATACTGTCAGGGGCATTGATAAGGAAGATACGTGGAATGATTCCATTATAAAGTGACATATTTCCAGTTTGCATGTCAATGAAGAGTCAGAATGATTAACCAAAAGCACACATGTATATTCATGATGGCCTTTGGGTCTTTCAGGGAAAGTGATGCTAGTGGTTGAAACAGATAATCCTAAATTCTCTGTGGCATTACACAATACAAATTCATTTTTCACTCACATAAAGTCCAGTGGGGTAGGATGAGCCTTGTTACATGCTATAATTCAAGAATTCAGACTTCTTTTATATTGTTCACCCAACATCTTCAATTATGGCCTCTAAAGTTATTGCATAGTGGGAAGAGAGAGGGACTAGAGCAAGGAGGCAAACTTTTTCTGTAAAGGGCTAGATAGTTAATATTTTTTATTTTTGTGAACCCCATGGTTCTGTGGCAATTACTCAGATTTGCCATTATAACAGAAAAGCAGCTGTAACTATAGTTTTTTTTTAATAAAACTTTATTTACAAAAACATGTGGTGGCTGGGTTTAGCCATGAGGCTGTAATTTGCTGAATGCTGGATTAGTTTTAGGTGGGATATATGTATGATTCAGACACAGAATAGCATATATTTTTCTCACTCATTCCATTGGCCAGGAGTGAGTCACCTGGTTTTGATCAAACTGCAAGAGAGTTTAAAATGTTGTTTAGCTGGATGCCCAGAAAAGAAGCAAAAGTATATTATGGGTCCCAGGAAGTTTCTGTTATATTCTTCAACAGCTTAATGTGAATTAGCTCTTCCAGGCAAACCAGAAGCTTCTAATGAGTCAGTTTCATGGCTAGGATGTTAGATTATTTAAAGTTATATATTTTCTACCATAGTTTTTGTCTGAAAAGCCACTACAATGACAAAGCTCCAGAAAAGGGTCGATCTACAAGGTAAATTGAGAATTGCATTGCTTTCATGATCTTGGTATTGATATTTCCAAGAACTGGAGGAAAGCTGCCTTTAATCAAAAGAAAGCAGATGAGTGCTGCGTCAATCCACTCTGGTTGGATGTGGAGCAGAGGAACTTCTATAGTCATAGCTTCTCTCGGACACTCCACCTGAGGAGGTTGTCTTAGTCCTTTTGAGATGCTGTAATAGAATATCACAGACTGACAGGCCTACAAACAACAGGAATTTATTTTTCAGTGTTCAGGGGGCTGGGAAGTCCAAGATTAAGGCACTGGAAGATTTAGTGTCTGGTAATGACCTACTTCTGGTTCATGGACAACTACCTTTTCACTATATCTGCACATGGCAGGAAGGAGCAGAAAGCTCTCTGGGGTCTCTTTTATGAGGACACTAAATCCCATTTGTGAGGGCTCCACCTCATGACCTAATCACCTCCTAAAGGCACTACCTTCTAACACCATCATATTAGAGGTTAGGATTTTAATGTATGAATTTGGCAAGGGACAGTCTATAGCAGAGGGCTAGCAGAAGCGGGGTAGTTTTTAAAAAAAAAATTTTATGTTTATTTATCTTTGAGAGAGAGACACAGAGCATGAGTGGAGGAGGGGCAGAGAGAGGGGACACAGAATCTGAAGCAGAAGCAAGGTAGTTCTTTTTATTTATTTATTTTTTTAATTAAAAATTTTTTTATTAAATCTTTTTTTAATGTTTATTTTTGAGAGAGAGAGACAGAGACAGAGCATGAGTGGGAGAGGGAAGAGAGAGGGAGACACAGAATCTGATGCAGGCTCCAGGCTCTGAGCTGTCAGCACAGAGCCCGACGCAGGGCTCGAATCCATGGACCATGAGATCATGGCCTGAGCCAAAGTCACACATTTAACCAACTGAGCCACCCAGGCGCCCCATAAGCAGAGTAGTTCTAATCAGCCCTCTCTCATGGCTCTTTGCATATGGTTGGAAGACCCCTATTTATATTATTTTTATTTCATATAATAGCTAAGTCCCCAAAGATAAAGAGTACATTTTATTTCTCTGGAAACTTTTCTTTTAGATATATCATTCTCCACCAAGTGGCTGGCTCTAAATGTGTTTTAAATTTAATAAGCTAATAATCACTTAAGACAGCAGAGATGTAGAGTATAGCCCAATTATTTCCAAATGCAATTTAAGTTTGCCTTGAGCAATTAATGGGATTTTTTTTTTTTTTTTTTACATTTTAGTAATGTCCTCTTTTCTTTAACTTAATTGAGGACTAAATCTTCTCCCAAGTTCTGAAGACTGGATCTTCCCCCAAGGCCAGGTTACCTATATGAGAAGTGTAGCGTTTGTTACAAGTAATGCAGAGAAAGGATAAGATAATGGCCAATTTTTAATATGCAAAATGGGATTTTCAAGTAAATCTTGAGATCCAGGAGAAAATCATTTTTATAAATATCTAATAATATATATTTTTATAAAATATCCAATAACCAAATATGGAAGACCCCCACGCATAGAATTCTGTCATAGCTTAACATTTTCATCAATGATAGAAAAATACATGTCTTTTGCTTGACAGTAGGAGGGTAAGGCTAGGGGAAATGTTTTCAGAGCAAAACCGAAGGGGATCTGTGGAAGAGGTAAAGGTGAGAAAAATGGGATTAATCAGGTATGTGCTCCAATTTCCCTTCCTTGGCTTTTTCTGTTTGGACTCTGGAGACTCCAATCTCTCAAGTTTTATTTCTCAATTTACTCTTGGTTTTAGTATGGCATAGTTGGATGTAGAAGTGGCCAGGGCAAGGAGGGCTTTAGTGTGAACCATGTGAGCTCAGGGCAAACCGAAGAAGTCCAGTTTACTTATTTTAATTTTCTTAAAACTCTGTTGAGGTATAACTGATATCAAAAAAATTGTGCATATTTAATGTATCAATTTGATGAGTTTAGGCATAAGCATACATCCCTGAAACTATTATCATAATTGAGATAATAAACATAACCATCACCTCCAAAAGTTTCCTTGTGTCTCTTTGCTTTTTCTTCTCTCTCTGTGTGTGTGTGTGTGTGTGCGCGCGCGTAAGAACACTTAACATGAGATCTGCCTTCTTAATAAGTTTTAAGCGTATAATATGGTATTGTTTACTACAGGTACCATGTTGTATAGCAGATATCTAGAACTTTTTCATCTTGCAACTGAATCTTTATATCCATTAGCTAACAACTCCCTATTTCCCCTCTGGCAACGACTACTGTATTCTCTGCTTCTATGAGTTTGACTATTTTAGGTATCTCATATAAGTGGAATCATGCAGTATATTTCTTCCTGTGACTGGCTTATTTCACTTAGTATAATGTCTGGGAAGTCCAGTTTCGATCTCAAAGGAGTCTAATGACTAGTGCCAACTGAGCTGAGGCTGAATCACCCAGGGAACACCGGGAACACAGGCTGTAACCTAGAAGAAAATAAACTACAACTTATACCTGAGAGAGTCATCTTTTAAAGCATTTTTTTTAATGTTTATTTTTGAGAGAGAGAGAGAGCACAAGCAAGGCAGTGGAAGGAGGGGTAGTGCAGAGAGAGAGAGAGAGAGAGAGAGAGAGAGAGAATCCAAAGCAGGCTCTAGGCTCTGAGCTATCAGCACAGAGCCTGACACAGGGCTTGAACTCATGAACTGTGAGATCATGACCTGAGCTGAAGTCAGATGCTCAACCAGACGAGCCACCCAGGCGCCCCTGATGTAGAGTCATCTTTAAATGACAGTATGATGTGTTGCAAAGACTCAGTATGGATCCAAGAACCAAAACTAGCCTTAAAGCCAAGATCCTGTGTCTCCCTTACCGTAAACTTGAGAGGCAAACTCAAGGAGAGAAGAAGGAGAGAAAGCCTCTGAGAAGTAATTTTATCCAAGAAAAACTGAGTGATACTAAAAGGTACTATTTAAACCACAGGATAAGACATGAAATAAACAGATTGGACACGTAGGTTATTTTTTTCTCGCTAACCAGCTTGAAAGGAAGCCTGATTAATTACAGACAAATCAAGAAATTACATTTTCTCTGCACATCTGATTTGATTTGTGAGTTAAATATTTTCTATCCTGCCACATTGGCTAATGAATTAAAATTAAAAGAAAATCTAAAAAGAAAACCATGTAAAAATTTTATTGCATTTCAAATTCTTAGTTAATTGGAAAATATTTGTATTATCCAAACATTCACATATATTTACATCCACTTATCCTGAAAGAATCAATTATGATAAGTAAAAGGCACTTCATCTTGACATTTGGCAGAGATATAGATTGGATATTCTCTAAGCTTTATAATAGTATACAGGCTGAAAGCATATAATATACATACAATTGTTTAATTTACCTCAAAAATCCAAATATATCTTTTAAAAATGTATTGTTATAGGAAAGTAGCTTTACTTTTTATTCAACTGATAGCATCACAGAAAAAGCCAAATTACTACATAGTGTTGTTAACACTGACTGAAGTCACATGCCATTTTCCACACTTAAGCTTCCTGCCTATTCTACATGTTATTACTTTGTGCCCAAGATGGAAGTTTATCAGAAAAAAAAATCAATAAATATCAAAGAAGGAAAGGATTCTCACATAAAGGGGAGGGGAGCAATTTTTGCTTCCACTTGTTTATAAGGGAATATTTTACTCATTTCTTATTCTCCCTCTCCAGGGTCTCATGTAGCGTCATTTCATGATTTCTTGCCACTCTCCTCTGTCCCTGTGTTTCCATGCATATGTTTGACTGAGATGAGCCTCTCTGGGCTTGTGGGAACACATGGAACAGTCAGTAAGCCTCCCTGATGAGGATTGCCATTTCTGACACAGAGCGTTGGCTGGCCTGTTGCTGCTAAGGCTGCTAAAGCCTGGATAGCTGCTGGGAACCTGTGCTAAGGCTCAGGGCAGCTGTGCTATCAGGCTGGCACTCCCTCCCTCGCTGCCACTGTCTCTGACCGCAGTAGATTTTAATTCAATAGAATTCAACTCTTTAGCTGCCTGGAGCATCCAGGCATCGGGCCCAGAGGCCCTTTCAAATCAGGGTTTTTACAGTTATTTGAATCCACGGGAGATGCCAGCATTTCTCTGCCTCACAAAGACAAGCAAAACTGTACAGAGGCTGGTAAGATACAAAGTCTTGAGGAGGAAGTTGAGCCAGATTCTCTTGGGGAAAAATAAGAGTAAATCCATGTGTATTGTTCCTTGTGTTAATCTGCTGTCTGTTTTCGATTCTCAGGGCTGGATTCAGGTAAGAATGGTACAATAAATAAGTGATGGGAGAAAGTGTATGCAAACACACACCATTTTGTGCAACGAGCTTGTAGCAGGCACACGCTGCATATCGTATGACTCATATTCAACTGAGAGAATATTATTAAAGTCACTGTCCCTTCCTGTTGGATTAAGTTGGACACTAAAGTGATGTTACGATGATTTAACTCTGGCAGGGCATCCAAATTCAGCTCAGCACTAGTTCTACTCAGGGATGCTGGCAAGTGGTACATGCTACCTGGCCTTGGAAGAGCAGTGTATCTTGGTGATTGTACGGGATCAGGCTGTCTGGGTTCAAATCCTGCTTTGCCACTTACTAGCGATGAAAATTTGGACACATTTGTGACCTCTTTGTGCCCTCTGAGAAGAGAAAGATGATAACCATGGTCCCTATAATAAGGATAAAATGAGTAAACATATGTGAAGAGCAGAAAGCAGTGTCTGGCATATGGGTGATATTCTGCAGGGCAGCAGCAGCAGCAGCAGCAGCAACAGCTTATTAGAAATGCAGATTCCTAGACCCTGTTCCAGACTTACAGTATCAGACTCTGAATCTCAAAAAAAAAAAAAAAAAATCCTATTGACATTAAATATTTGAGAAACACTGCTATGTAAATGTTGGTGTAGGTCCTAGAGGCTAGCTTTAACTAGGTTAAGTGGTCAAGGTGAGAAGGGCATCCTTGCTGATTTGCCTTTCCCTCCAAGACTCTGAGCCCGAAGAAGAGACTTTGTCCTCTCTGACCCGGGCCTCTGATTATCCTGACTTTTTGGTAGCCATTGAACTGTGCTTTTGTGAGCCTATGCCCTGTATTATCCTCAACCTGTATCCCGAACTTGAATGTGTACTTTGCATCCAGATCTTGATGTTTTTGACTCCACCAGCTTGTTTAACCCCAGGTCTCCATTAGTACCTTTGCTTGCCAGCTTTATTGGATGTCTTAAATTTATAGACTGCGTCTTGATGCCTTTGCAGTTCAGCTGGAAGGTTCTATGCCCAATGCCTTCCCTGAACAAAACAAGAAAAATATTAGGAGCATATTAGGAGAAATAAAAAAGGCAGAATTATTTAACACTTCCCTCCCAGCCTCCACACTGTACAGAAACATTTGGCTTTTATTGTTGGCTCTAAGAGGCAATTTTTCTAACAGAGATTTTATAGCGGAGAAGAGAGCTCAGTCTTTAAAGAATGCAAAGGTCAACAAAGCAAAATTTGCTCTATTTATGGTATGGGTGTGACATTTGGACCTCTTAGCAGCCAATATTCTTTTGGCTTTAGGAAAGAGTTCATTGCCACACCTGCTTGCTTTATTTCAGATCAAATGGTCGTTAGTAAAGAGATTTGGAAACAGAGACCTATGGGCATTCATGCCAAGCTTATCACAATTCCATGATGCTTGGCCAATAATGCAATGAGAATGGATGACACCAGGATGCCAGGGCCCTTGATGTGTGGTGAATTGAAGGGATGTAATTGTATGTGAAATGGACAGAAGAAGTGCTTCAAGGGCACACTGGCACCTTACTTATAGTAGCAGAACAGCTCTGTAAAGAGGCAGGAATTCACAGCAATAAGCTTTGTATCCTGCCATGGATCAAATTGGAAGAGAGGAGAGGTTAGTTATTTGTAGACTGTGAGATTAATGTGACTCTCAAACCATTTCAATTGTGGATGTCGAAGCTTCTTGGGAAGACCACTCAGGCATCCAAAATTATTGATTTTGTCCTCTGTGTATGACACTAAGAAAGCAGCCAAGGAACACAAAGGAGAAATATAATACTTCTTCCTCCTGAAGAGCTTACAGTTACATGTGGGAAATACATATATGTATACGAAATGGAAAGTAACTTTAGCAAGGAATAAATTGAAGGTTCCAAATGAGTCACAGAGGAAAAGTTACTTCTGTCCAGTCTAGAGCTTCAGGACAACCTCAAGATGCTGTGGCTTGAGATATAACTTTGGAGGATCAGTTTATATTCGTTGTGTGTTGCACTCACAGGCTTGTGACCCCAGGAAAGCCTAGATGGAAAAGTAAGACAAGTTTTAGGGGCCCAACAAATAAATCTTGTTTTGCCCTCCCAAACTCAAATATATTGAGAGAAAAGCATAGGAGTCAGACAGTTAGGGGAGATTATCAGCTTTATTACCAAGGAGGCTCAGTTGGAAGACAAGATGATATGTGTCTGCATACATTTTAAAAATACTTGACTGCTGACATAGGTAGACTTAGCTACCCATCACTGGAGTACCTGGACAACCATAGGCCACACTCCACAGAGACAGAGTCTCATCACATGGCAGAGAGCAGACAGGATGTATGTACCCAGTCTGCGGTTAGGCCGCTACAAAAGAGAACCTGGAAGTATACCATGCTGGCTTAGCATTCTCCATAGTTCACAAATCAGAAAATTAATTTCTCCTCTTTGGAAATATATTCTGTCCCCCATCCACCTGCCCAGTATCATTCCACAGAGTTTATTCTATTTTTAATGGACTCTGTAAGTTGGTTTCAGTACAACTAGCCAAATTAACAGACAAAAATATTTATCTTTTTTAAAATGTGTATATTTGTGTCAGGTCAGTATGTATACATATTGAATGTATATATTGGTTTTTTTTCTTCTTACTAAACTAGCTTTTCCATGTTTGATACAGTACTATAATTGTAAAAGTTAAACATTAGAATGAAGATTGTATTACTCAAAAATTATGACCTCTTTCCCTGACTAGTAATTTTATTATACCCTCATATCTCATTGTATTTGTTATCCTGAGGGTCTCAATACGGATGATTGCCAGAGAGCAGCTTTTCCATCAGCCTGATTGAGATCTATTGAAGAGACTCAGGATGATAAGACAAGAGAAGACTTAAGAGAAACAAAAAGACTGCAATGCTTGGACTATTATGTGGAAGGCAGATGAGATTTACTCTGAATGGCCTCATTGTGTGTAAGAGCAAAGACTAGAGGTCATGTGGAGATATTTTACACACACATAAGGGAAAATTTTTCCAACAATGTGAACCACTTAAATATTGAAGAGGGCTGTTTTGAGAGAATGTGAATTTCCTATCTCTAGAAATTAACAAATCAAATAATAGGGATTTTTTTTGAGGTTATTTTAAGCACATGGCTGGTTGGTTTGATCAGAAACTTCCAAAAGCCTGTTCTAAAACTACTGGTCCACTAACTGTGTTAGATTAACCCAGGGAGTGTGTAAAATATAAAGAATGCTGTATAGAGATTCTGATTAAGGGAACTTTGGGAGATTCTCATAGTGTAATCATAGCTTGCCAATCGTGTCATGTAGTTTGTCATGAATGGGTTTGTGTCAGGGGTCCCTAAGACTACCTTTAGGCTCATGATTCACTAGAAGGACTCACAGGATTCAGGAAAGCTGTTATATTCATGGTTACAGTGTATTATGAGAGGATAAAGATTAACATCAACAAGTGAAAAAGGCACATAGGGCATAGTCCAGGAGAAACCAGTTGCAAGTGTCCAGGTGTCCCTTCTCAGTGGAGTTAGATAGGGATGCATTTAATACTGTCAGCAATGATGTGTGACAAAATGTGCAAAGTATCGCCAACCAGGTAAGCTCACTCAAGCCTTGGTGTCCAGGTTTTAAATTGTGGGTCAGTCAGGCATTCATCACCTGAGTGCCTGACCTTACCTATTTAGTCTCTAGGTCCCCAGAGATCAAACTGATAGGGCATGGCCCAGGGCTTTAGGCACACAAAAACACTTTTATCGGGTAAGAAATTCCAAGGCCTAAGAGGTTTTTTTTTGTTTTTTGTGTGTTTTTTGTCCTTGAATGTATACTTTAATAGTGTGACTTCTGACCACATAATGCAGCATGCATTTTTTATTGCAAGTGAAAAACACCTTTAGAGGATGGTTTGTAGCATGAATTTGGAAAATCACATTCATGTCAATATAACCACTCACTTCTGAAGTATCACTAGACAGTCTACAGGGTAAGGTTCCTCTGGCTGCCTCCAACTCTGTCTCTATCCTCCCCCTCATCAGCTTTAATAAAGTGATTCTTTGAATTATTTCACCTCTTGCTGTGCTGGCAGTTGGAGATCACTCCGACAACTTCATGGTTCTAGCTGCTGATATAATGTCCCTGTATAAAGTATGATCCAGAAGCCAGTTGAAGGCCAATTCTTTCTTTAGAAAGCTCAGTGTTTGTGCAGCCCAGGCTTGCTGAGTTAACTCTTCACTGCACAGGACTTGTGGCTTGAGATTTGATTCCTTCAGCCGTCATGAGGCCAGTGCTCCAGGGCCAGGTGCCATAGCCATGAGTAACCTCTTTGGGGCTTTTTAGGGTCTGATGGGGTTTCCCACTTGGGTTAGGAAACAGCCGAGAAGCACTGATATATAAATAATTCCCCAGGTGATTCTGATAAGTGGTAAGGTGCAGGATCTTTTGGTGCAGATGATTTCTAAGGATTTTGAAACCATTGGTTTCTAGGATTCTTGGAACAAAAATTTCCTGTGGATGCCTGCTGAGTATCTTTTTCTTTCTCTGGATAGTTATTTGATTAAGTTTAGTTTCTGGCCAAAGTTACTACAGTTTGGAGAAGTATTTCCAACAAATGCAATGGCTCCTTGAAGATAAGAAATAGATGTGAGAAGCAAGTATCTCAATCCCCAGAGAAGAAGGAGTTGGGAAATTATCAGTTTCGAAGAGTATTTATGTTAAGAGGTGGTAAGGGTGGGCTGTTTGTTTCTCTGATAAACTTTTGCAAATAGTTTAGGACAAAAGACTCTTGTCATTGAAAAACAATGTAAGGAAGGGATGTGTAACAAATTGTTGAACAATGGAGTTTTCAATTTTGTGGGAACTCTAATACGTTACATGTCTCTCTAGGTCCCAGTTATATTATTAACTAAATGGATTAAATGAAACTATCTTTGCCTGTTTACTGTGCTAACTATAAAGAATATTTTTGAGAAATTTACAAAATATAAATGTTAACTAATTACCAGATTCAAATGTTGCAGTCCCAAAGGCTAGTTTATAACAGATAATCTGCCCACATAGATTAAATATGTTCTAGAATTAATTTGCATTTTGGTGTCAGCTTTCTTCGTTGTAATTTTCAACAAATATGTACACTGGATCTATCTTATTTTGTCCTCCACACATTATTGTGCTCTCTTGGTTTCTAAGGCATTTCTCTTTCCTGGGTCTCTCCCTTTTCTCTGATATTTTCTTGTTCTTGTTTTTGGAATCTCTGCCTTTGCCTACCCCTCACATATAGTTGTGCCCCAAGTATATTTATAAGGTTCTTTTTAATGCCTTATCTTTCCCATTTATGCTCATTCATTCAGAAATGTAATTAAATAATACAAGTCTATTGAGTCCTACTATATGCCAGATATCATGCAAGGCACTAGGGACAAGAAAGTAAAAGGCAAAATTTCCAGCCTCCAAGACTTTAGCCTCTCACAAATTTGCTAATTATTTATATTCATTTCCTCTCTTTTGCAGTCCTACCCCCAAATCATCCACTGCACATCTCTGCTTGGAAGTCCTATAGGCACCGCATACGCAATGTGGAAAAAAAGGGGACTCATTATTTTTCCATGTAACCCTACTTTTCTGTGTACACTTTCTCTATTAAATAGCATTATCCCAAGCTTTCATACTAGCAAGCTTATCATCCTATCCATATCTACTCAGTTGCCAATTCTTGTTTATTCTGCATCTGATATGTCTCTCAGGTTCTTTTCCTTCTCTCTCTTTCCACTGTTTTCCCCGTCAGCTCTCACTGGCACAGGTGGAGTAGCCTTAATTGGGTCCCTACTTCCAGGTTATCACACTGCCTCAGAGTTGGCCTACTCACACTTTTCTGCATCTCAGTCTCCTGCTTACTTCCAGTGTAGCCCATAATCTTTCCCCATGTGCCCTCACTACTCTTCTGCCATTTTTAGTCATACATTCATGCCCTATCAGCTCCAGACTAGATGAATTTGCCCACACTCCCATGTCTTGCATTCCTTGGTGTCTCTGCTGACTCCTGGGCCTGGGATTTCCTTCCTCTGCATTTTCACTTGGTGAACTTCAACCTTCAAGGCTTAGATTCTTCTTCTGTGAAGATTCTTCATTTGTGAAGGTGTCTCCACATTCCTAGTTCTTTGTTCATATTTCTCTTACAACACTTTTCACATGGTATTTTGTATTCCCGGGAACTTCAATGTTTGGCACAGAGTAGATGATTTTTTTTTTTTTGGTTACTGCTTAATAAGCAACATGAAATTTATTACACTATTATTTTTTTTAATTTTTAAATTTTCTTTGAGAGAGAGATAGAGAGAGAGTAAGAGAGAAGGGGACAGGCAGAGAGAGAGAGAGAGAGAGAGGGAGAGAGAGAATACCAAGCAGTTTCCATGCTCAGTGTGGAACCCCATATGGGGCTCAATCTCAAGACTGTGAGATCATGACCTGAGCTGATACCAGTGTCAAACACTTAATCGACTGAGCCACACAGGCACCATGTTATACTTTTATATTTAGCTCTGTCTCTATGTGATCCATAACAACTTATTTTAGAAAAAGACTGGAATGTTGAATAGTTTATATATTTAATTAATGTAAATGCAATTGTGAAATGTAAGCTTTGACTTGATGAGTTTACATTCAGCTTGAAATTACATCCTACTACAGAGAAAAAATTCATTTTTTTTTGTATCTCTAAATTTTTCTTTCTTAAAATATATTCTGATAGAGAAGTTGCACCTGAAAAATTGGTAGTCCAGTTTGCCTCACACAGTTTCAGCAGATGGGTTGAAGAAACTGAAAGCACTCTGAAATAAAGCATGATTGCTTTAGATTCTCGGCCTACATTCTTCTTAATATTGTACTTTACACCTTAACGAAGAAAATACTGAATAGTGATGTGATTTTCTTTTCTTCTTTCATTGGTTATTGGGAATATAAATGATATGAAGGCATCTAGTTAATTCCACTTATTCTATTAATATATGCATTCACAAGCTCGTTGTATAACTTATTATCACCATTTTCCATGGTAGGATTATTGAGTCCAGTTATTATGTGAAACTTTGGGTTTTCCTTTAAGTTCTAGGTATTCTAGGGCGATGAATGGGTTAGTTTATTATTGCTGCAGTCTGCTCTAAGAGTGCCTTCCTAGTAATCTGATTGTCTCCACAGGGTGGATTGTGCAGATACACTCAACTCATTTACAGCTCAGGATGACATGAGAGCCGGGGGACAACAAAGATTTAGTAATGCTATTGGTGTGTTAGACTGCATGTGGGTATTTTCTCAGATTCTTCTTGAATTTAATATTATTTCCAAGGGATTTTTTTGAGCAGTGTTTAATCTAGGAAAGACGCATAGCAAAAGAAGATTTAGGATTCTCTTTTTGCTAAACATTTAACTATGAAACCATTCGGGTTACGGTAGAAAACAGCAATAAGAATTGGGGAAACTTAAACTAACTCCAAAATATTAACTGTTTTTAATGGATGGGATGGTACAGAGGGATCTATCAAAAATGATACTATTAAAACAAAAATGGATTTTAAATACCTTTTTCCCCCAACCAAATGTATACTATGTTATGACACTCCAGCTATTTACTTAAATGAAACTTTGATGTGTAACTATCAGAGAAAAAAAAATCGTCTAACAGCTTGCTAAATAAAAGGTTTTATTCCCTTTTAGTTTTTACTGACCCAATCCCATTTGCTAGAGCCAACATAATTCCTGCTCATAGTAACTGTCCCTGATTCCAGGATGCTTCCTTGTTACTGTCAGGCTGGTTTAGGTGCCTGTGTACTGCATATTCTATCACTGTATTTTTCCATCCTATCTTTATTATGATCTGTTCATGTGTCAATTTCCACCATTAGACTGTGAACTCCTTGAGATCAGAGGCTATTCTTTACTCACCTGTACCTAGCACTGTGTCTTCAGGGTAGTAGTGAATGCCATATGAATGTTTATATAATTAATAAGTGAAGCCAACTCTCAGGGAATGGAATTTTCATGGAAGTGCAGCATCATTGAAAGCTCTTATTTAGAAAAACTGGATTAAATATAATATCACCTAAATTTTATAGACACATCTGAATCAACACATTAAACCACTGTGTTTAATTTAGTTCTAAAATAAAAGCAATATCTCTTGTCTTCTAGTTATTTAAAGGGTATATTTTTAAAACAGAAAGTGGAGGTGAATTAAAAAGTGTACAGAAAGTCATAAGTGTAAATTGCTTCCCAATATAATCTCTTGAGTTCATGTTTAATAAAGATAAGTTACTCAATCAACAATACTCCATGTGTGAGGGTATTTGTATATAAATCACTTAGTTTGGCTTGGATCTAACATTGATAGGACATAATTGATCTTTAAAAGTTTTATGAAGAAGCACAGACTGTGAAATTAAGGGTGGTTGTATTGTCTAACTTTGCCTTTCCATCAAACAGACACCTATTTTCTTGGTAGTATAAACCTTATTTTATATGTATTATTGACCAGTCCATCAATTAACTCTGTCTCACAATAATTAACATCATGTTACCTTCTAGTTTATATCAAGAAAGCCTATCAGAGTTTTCTAACCTGATAAAGTGCCAGCTAATGTCTTTCCTCACCCCCTCAGAAAATTTTTCAAGCTGGCATTAAAGCCTGTATATTATGTTTTCTGGCTCATGATTTGGTAAACCAGCTTGTCATTTAGACTTTTGTATTGCACAGTGTTGTTATTTGTGACAAGAGTTGAAAAATATCTAGTAAGCCAGTTTTATTTTACTTTTCTCAATCTATAACAAGCTGTTCCTTAGTTTTTCTTTCTTTCTTTCTTTCTTTCTTTCTTTCTTTCTTTCTTTCTTTCTTTCTTTCTTTCTTTCTTTCTTTCTTTCTTTCTTTCTCCCTCTCTCTCTTTCTCTGTTTTTGTAGAAACTTTATTTTCTGTCAATCTTCTTCTATTTTCTGTTTAAGAGGCTGAGGAGGAACAGCTTAAGATCACTTGGTGGTTGTTCCTACTCATTCAGTGGCCTGATCAGTGGGAGCTGCAGATCAGTCCTCAGTGGCAGCCCAAGTGCCCCCAGTCTTCAGTAGAGAACTGCTGACTAGGCACAGAGGGTACCTGCATGCCTTCAGACCCCCTCTGCAACCTTGGGTTGAATAGCAGTAAATTTGGGAGCTGCAGTAATCCATTCACCCTGATATTCTTCCTTGGTCACAGCTTTTTCAGCAGTGGCCTGCTCTTCCTTTTCAATCTCTTCAGAATTTCTATAGAAGGAGAGATCAGACATCTTACAGGATGCTTACAGGAGAAAGTGCCATCCATGTGCAGAACTTCCTGGGCCAGCATCTATCACATCAGACCTATGGGATGGCAATACCCACATAGCACAGAGAAGAGTCTGTTACACACAGCAATGTAGGCAAGTTAACTGAAGATGCCTCTGTGAGAGGCTTGGCAGTCAGCCCTAGGATCAGTAATCACCAGAAGTCTCAACTCCTAAAAGGCTTCCTGGATCTGGTTAGTGAATGTACCAGCAGAGAAGCAGCCAGCAATAATGGCTCCAGTGACAACCCCAAACTTCAGCACAGCCCACTGGCCAGTATTCCTGGAGCATATGACACTCACATCAACTGGGTTTCCAATGGCAATAATGGCATGAGTTGCCAGGAGAAGCTTCTTCCAGATTATGTTCAGATTTATGATATGGATGCCATTACTTTTCCTTTTGTAGATGGAAGTCAAGTTTGGTGCCACCTCAGTGGGTTCTTGCTGCAAGGAATTTGAGAACATCTTCCTCTTTCATCTGTAAGACATTAAAGACTCCAGACATTGTAAAAGTTTCCCTGTAAGTTAGGGTGGAAACCTAGAGCAATACAACATGGACCCCTCTCTGGACAGCTCAGAAAGGCTTTACTTTCTGATAATTCATAAATATTGTCATATTGTCCCATTATCCTTGGAAAAGAGAATAGTTGTGGTAAGCGGGATAGTACATAATAGTTAAAGTTTGTAATTGAAATCTTTGGAAAGTATTCTATACATATGTATTTGTCTCATCTACCAAACTTCATGGTCCCTGAGGTCATCTATATTAGTCTCCTAGTACTGCCATAATAAATTACCACAAATTTACTGGCTTAAAACAGAAAATTTATCATCTTACAGTGCTGGAGGTCAGGAGTCTGAAATGAATTTCACTGTGCTAAAATAAAGGTGTATTCTTTCTGGAGATTTTATGGAGAAGTCCACATCCTTATCTTATGTAGCTTCTGGAGGCCACCTGCCTTCCTTGGCTCATGGCCCATTCCTCCATTTTCAAAATCAGCAATTACACCACTCTGACCTCTGCTTCAATTACGTTGGGCGTAATCAGATAATCCAAGACAAGCTCTTCATCTCAAGTCTTTTAATCACATCTGCAAAACTCCTTTTGCTATGTGTGTTTGGGGCCTCCAAGACCACCCTCATGTTTGATACTTTGCTAAGAAGAATCAAAGAACTCAGCACACAGCAATATTCACAACTATAATTTATTATGGCAAAAAAGCAAAGCAAAGAAAATTCAACCAAGGAAAAAGGAAAATTCTGAGGGAAAACAGGCACAAGTTTTCAAGGGTCCCTCCCAGGAGAATCACATAAGATGTGCTTTATTCCCAAGGCGATGAGTTGTGACAGCACATGCAACCTGTTGCTAACCAGAGAAGTTCATTAAGGACCCAGTGCCTAGGGTTTTTATTGGAGCTGTCTATAGGCATACGTTGTCTGCTGTGTGCCAAAATTCTAGATTCCTAGAAGGAATGCAGATGTTCAGCACAAACTATATTGCTTGCACAAACATTTTAGGCACAGTAAGCCATCCTTATCAGTTAATATTGGGAACCCTCCCAAATCTAAATTCCCAGAAGCTAGCCAGGGGCTGATCTTGCAAGGAGGTCTTTTCAAGGATAGATGTTTAGAACTGCTATGTTAACTCTTTTCTTCATAGCCCCAGTACCTTGCATTTAGTGAGTACATGGAAATGCTCCTTCTTTGTGCATTGGCCTGTGGACCATGATTTGTCATATTCCCTGTGTCTCTGTCTTTGTAAATTGTATTACCTGAATACCTGAATACCACCCAGTACCTGAATAGAAAATCTATTTTGACTCCTTCCTGTTTCTTGCCCTCCACGTGCAATCAATCACTAAATCCTACTGATTGTACTTTCTAAATGTTTCTTGGTCCCTTCCCTTCCCTTCCCTTCCCTTCCCTTCCCTTCCCTTCCCTTCCCTTCCCTTCCCTTCCCTTCCCTTCCCTATGTCTTTTACCACCACTGTAGTCTGGGCCACCATTATTTCTGGACATTCTTTCTCTATAAACTCTGGAATGGTTTCAGCTTCTAGTTTGCTTTCCTCCAATCCATTCTCAAGATAGAAACAAATGTGTTCTTTTAAGAACAGAAATCTAATTGCATTACTGTTCTAATAAAAACCTTTGAATGGTCTCTATCTACTTCTCCAAACTCAGTTTTTACCCTCTTTCATCTTGTGCACTATACACTTTACATTCACATTGAATTTCTCTTGTTCCTCAAGCAGAACATACCTCACCCCCCTACAACTAGAGTCTTACATGAGTTTGTTCCTTTGCACCAAACACTTACCTCCTTCTTTTCCAAGTTAATTCTGATTATCTCTTCACTTGGGTTTCAGCAAAAACATTTCTTCCTCAGGGAGATCTTACAAGGCTTCTAAACAGGTTGAGTCCCTCTATTATCTGTCCCTATGTATCCTTTATTTTCCTATCATTATGCTTATCCCCAAAGTTATGATTTTGTCTATCTCTGCTAGGTTATAATCTCCATTATGGCAGAGTCTCTGTTTTGTTTGCCATTCTATCTCTAATATATAACACATGAAATTGGACATCGTAAGTGTTCAGTAAATGTTTCCTAAATGAGTGAATGAATTAGTGCTGAAAGTTTTTAAGAATGATTGCGTGGCTGCTTTGGAAAAGAATCTGGCGGTTCCTCAAAAGGTTAAACATTAGAGTTACCATATGACCCAGCAATTGCACTCCTACCTATCCATCCAAGAGAAATGAAATGTAATCCCCACAAAAAATTGTATCTAAAATTTCATAGCAGCATATTGCCACTGTAATAAGCTAAAAGTGGAAACAACTCAAATCTCCATCAACTGATGAAAAGATAAATACAATGTGGTGTATCCATTCAATGGATTATTATTTGGCAATAAAAAGAAATGAAGTGCTGCTATTTGCTACAACATACATGGACCTCAAAAACATGATAAGTAAAAGAAGCCAGTCACAAAAGACCACATACTGTATGATTTATGAAATGTCCAGAACAGACAGATCTATAAAGACAAAAGGCAGAACTAGAACTGGGGAGGTTGGAAAGAAATAGGGAAAGACTGCTAAGGATTGCCAGGGTTTCTTCGTGAGGTGATAAAAAATGTTCTAAAACTGATTATAGTAATGGGTGAACAATTCTATGAATATATTAAAAACCATTGAACTGTGTATTTAAAATTTGTAAATTGTACAGAATGTGAATTATATGTCAATATTATTAAGAAAAGAATGATTGAAAACTTGCCGATGTATAATTCAACTTTGAAAGAGAGCTGATGGTGATTATGTTTAATTCAGACTAAGAAGAACACTGAATTCAAGAAATATTAATTGTGAGTGAATGGCTTATAATTCTCTATTGACTGAAATGCCTGGCCAGCTAGTTCACCTCACAACTTGAACAATCACATAAGTGCTTTTTTCTTAAGACAACTGTTGTACTTTGGTATTAGTCCAGAGGGGTTTAATGTGTATTTTGTCACGTGAAATACTTAAAAGAAGTGAACTTATGAATTGAGAATTAATTAAAAAAATTAATACTTCTCACGGATTCATCAAGGACCCTCTTAAGTGAAACAACTCTTACCTATTAGGTACAGTAAGATACTGGCTTGAGTGACTCAAGCCAGTAGTTCTACTCATTAACTGACTATTGCTTTTGTACTGTAAGTGCAATGTCAACCCGGTAGAAAAGGCAAATAGCTGCTTATATTAATAAGCATTAATATTTTGAAAATAGTTTTGACCTCATATTTCCTCTGAAAAGATCCCGAGGACTTCTAGTGGGTCTGTACACCATACTTTGAGAGTTGCTGTCCTAAGTGATATAAAATCACAGATGCCTTAGCAACACAGATCCAGCATGTACTTACAGATCGCCCTTACTTGTGCCGCAGTGGTCCTTCTGGGGTTGATAATCATCTCAATAAAGTTGGAAATTATTTGGCCAAGTTTCTCCTTAATGTGGTACACATCTAATTAAACTGAGAGCATTGTTAATTGTTAAGTGATTAGCATTTCCTTGCTTTTCACTGTCAGAGGATGCATTAACAGCAATCACCTCTATTTTATCTTAACTCTTCATTTTTTTTTTTTTTTTTTTTTGGTCTCCTCTCTGCTCCCTTATCTAGAATAGCCAGAGAAGGCACCAAAGAGGTAGAGATAGAGTCAGAGACATTGTGATAAATAACCTTCCAGAAGTTTGCAAAACTCTTCTCTGAGTATCTTTTCTGGGGAGCTTTCTAGATGTTTTATAGTAATAGATTGGAGATGGATTGAAACATATTCTGGCTTCCCTACATCTGGGAACTGAGAGACCAGCCACCAAGTTCTTGATTTCAGTTAAAAAGATGACATTCAGAGCTTAGTTGTGGGTTAGTTGTAGTTAGCTTCAGCACATGAATAATTCTTCCAGCAATGATAGACGGGAGAAACTCCTAAACCATTCTGTAATTTGCAGTTAAGTTTTTAGATTAAGCTACCATGATTTGTGACAACACAGAAGGATAACATGCCAATGGCAGGTTAGAGTTTTGCACTGTGTTAGCATTGTCTTTGTTTAGCTTTTTGCTATACCTTTCTTTGGGGAATGCTGACATTCTTTGTGTTGCAGAAGATTGCTCAGCATGGCCAGGTGGCATTTAAAGAGCCTAATGAGAAAGATGACTTGGCTCCAAGTGGCAATGTCAAAAGACACTTCGCAGCTGCCCTGTCGCAGAGGTCTGGAATGAGACCAACATTCTCAATTACTGCCCAGTGTTGCGTTGTCACTACCGCCTTCTCAGCATCCACCTTCTTCAAGCAGCATCCATGCCCTCTTTTCATCTGTTCAAGTGGGTGCTTTGGCATGAAGGAAGCTGCACTTTATCTCCCTAATGCATCTTACTGTCTTTGGCACATTTGTTGTTTGTTGTTGGTAGTGCCAGGGCTCAGCTGTTACACGACAAGCTTTGATAGAGTAAATCAGTTGTTGTTGTTTTTTCTTCTTGAAATACCCATCAGACTTTGTACTTTCCCTTTAAAAATGAAGGCTGCTTCATAATAGTTACTATCAGAAATAAGAAAAATATGACACAAGAAATTTATATCATTTTCACATTTGATCATGTCTGATGAATTGTCAGGAGAAAAATAAGTCTTGATTATTCACAGTGTTCATTTAGATGGGAACAAATCCCAGAAATCTCACTTTCTGGAAATACAGTATTAAAAGTATACTGATTTAGCCTTAACTTTTTAAACTCTTTAGAAAGACAGAGAGAGAGATCATTATTTTCAGCTTTCCTCTATGCCAAAAGGGCAGGAACCCTCAAAAGAGTACTTTCTGGGAGTCTAGGAGATTGCTTTTCACTTGAGTGTTATTTGAAATTTCCTGTGGATGGTGAATCTGAAAAACTTTGGGGTCAGGGTTGAGGATTTGTGATCTAAACATTCTTGACCCTGCCTCCTATAAAACCACAAATTGATATTGCTAGGACTCATCGCCACAGGATACCTATCCAGCTGTCCAACATCCAGATAAAATTGAGTAATAAATTCAGGAAGTTGAATGTTTCTTGTTTTTGAACAATTGAGTTAAAACCTTTTAAACCTGATAATATTATTCAAATCTAACCCCACTCTAAGTTTAAAAACTATCATAAGAAAACTCTAAATCTGTAAAATTTTTTGAATGGTGTTTAAAATATGACTGACCCTAATATATGGTTTCAAAAAGGAGAGCGGGAACTAGAACATATTCGTGTCCTGTCTTCGTCTGTGGTTCATATTCTATGAGGAAGCTTCCACAGCACTGTGCAAACAGAAGCTTCTTGAGGTCAGTGGCTCTTCTTAACTGTACTAAGAGGTCAAAACTAGCAATCAGTCAGTTTTACCAGTTATATGACCTTGGACAAAGCCACCTCTTCATGCTTTGGTTTTCTTAACTGAAATGGTGATAGCTTTAGTGCTATGTTAGAAGTTTATTAAAGAAGTAAAGATTAAATGAGTAAACATAATAAAGCACTAGAACAGTGCCCAATAACAAACACCATGTAACTGTTAGTTCTGTTGTAGGGTATAATAATTGTATAAATGTTGTAGTTGAGGTAATACTAGGTGCCCAAGAAAAAAAGATAAGTATAGAGAAGAAGAGAAGGGAAGTGGGAAGACCAGAGAGAGGGGGTCTTTCCCCTGATGAGGAAGGGGAGAGGGAGAAATTGGAAGGTCACAGCCAATGTGTTCCTTGGCACTCATCCATGGAAGCAAACTCTCTGAGTGAATGGAGAGTTTTCTTGATTCCTGCATGGTTCACACATGGAAGCTCACTTTGGGCCCAGGGCCTTCCAGCCTTGCCTAAGACTCTCATGTCCCAGTATAACATTTTTGTTTTTGCTACAACTGAATACTATCACTCAGAACTCTGTGAGATATAATGTAGGGTGAGTAGGTTGCATGATGCAGTTTAGTCAGCATAAAATGGGCATTGAAGAAAGAACATATGTTTATTGGAACATGTGAGATCTTTTACAGCCTGAGAATACAAGAGATCAGAGGACAATACAGGTATTTTCAAATGGCCACACAGAAAGTCTTATGGAAAGACTACAAGGGAATGAATGAAGCCATAATGAGAGAAGCTTTCATTGTAACTATGAGATGCTGTTATATTACAATAGTGATTTCCATGTTATTGTTAGTAACTTTAATGATGATGATTTTGGTATTTAATCCCTTCATGTGTGTTGCAAAAATGCTAGAATTCAAGAGTGTGACAAACTCCAAAACGGTTGAGAACTACTGCTTTGGGATAAATATGTCTTAGAGAAAGTAGTGTGAGGCACTCAAATGGAAGGTTCTTGATTCTCTTAACATCATCCCGTAGGGCCAAAAAGAGGTATTTCAACCAGATTACCTAAATATCTCATCTCTATGGTCAAGAAGTTGAGCAGACCCTAAGCAACGATGTCTACTGCAGTTACTACTTTGGCCACATTTCCATAGATTCCTTCGGTAAAGAGACAAGCCCAAATATGTTTAGACAGTTTATGCATCAGCTTAATCAGTTTTCCTTGACCCCCCAGTCCCATGGGTGAAATGGACATAGACCCAGGGGGATACCGTGTACATAGGGGTATGTGTCACAGATGAGGAACCCCTAGATTTTAAAAATCCCTATGCGTATAAAGGGCTGCTGGCAAATCTATCCAATCTTTGCCCCCAAGGAAGACGTTACTTTTATCAACTTGGAATGCAAACAAATCTCCTCTGAGGAATGCAGGAAGACTTTTTATTATGGAGTGAGTAAATAAATCTGCTCTCTGACCAGCAGAGTGATGTTCTCTCTAGCTTCTGTGGCTGTTGATTACAACATCTTCAAACAAAACTGTCATAGAGTAACCATCTACACACAATGCAGTACGTTTAGCATCATGGAAGAAGCAGTAGAGACCAATAGATCTGGATTTGAGTTTGAATTCTGCTATTTACTAGCTGGGTCATCTTGGGCAAGTTGCTTCAAATCTCTGTAAAATGGGTGATAATAGTTTCCTCTTTGTAGAGCTACTGAAAAAATTAAATTAGGTAGTGTTTTTATAGCACTTAGGACTGTACCTTGACAATAATAATTACAACACACTGTAAAAATTAGGGCTGCATTAGGCTGAGTTCACAGAACACTTGATCAGCAATAGCTTAAAAAACTGAGGAGTTTTCTTTTCTCACATAACAACGAGGCCAGAGATAGATAGCTGGAAACTAGTTCAGCTCCTCACTAATGCTGCCAGGGACAGGCTTGCTTGCAAGATTTGCATTTTTATTCTGGAGGAAGTGTCCTTCTTATGGACTTCATTCACATACCAATTGGTAGGTTCTGGATTACATGGCCAGTCTTAGCTGGGAAACTGGATATTTTTAGTTGGGTACACAGTGGCTCCACACAAAATTGAAGCTCTGTTAGACAGGAAGAAGTGGAACGGGTACTGGTAGTCGATTGGCAATGTCTGCCACAGACATGACCTCTGTGTTCAAGCTGTTCACATTCTAATATGGTGCTTCAGTGAGCAATAAAAACTTTCCTTCCTGGCAGTCACAGACTGTGGTTGGTGTACGCTTTTTATTAGACATTTATATTAAATTTGAAAAGGTTAATTCTGTTTGATCCAGTGGTCAAAGGACAGATATATCCCCAGCTTCCAGATTTTAGACACTGTGAATAACATATTTGCTGAAGCTTAAAATGGAACAGAATGAACATATTACAGTTAATTAGGCCTACTGGAAAGCCTTATTGTCCCTAACATAGATAGCGTAATTACTTTGTATTTTAATTTCCTCTTCTTCACTAACAGGTACTAAGGGGCATCTTCAATGAGTTGGCTCTCAGCATTTTGGCTTTAAGCTTCTGTTTCCATCTTTATATTATGAAGAATTGATCAACTGGGTATCAAGTCATTCTGTGTAGAGTAGTTTTTTGGATGTGAATTAAACTATTAAGTTCAGGATTATTTATTTCAGCCATTTTCTCTCATAAATGTTACTAAAATTTATTTCATAGCCCTTAAAGAGAGGATACTTTGACTTATCCTAATTTTGATGACTCAGAGTCACCTTTGAACATCAGTCATTATGAAATTTTATAGTCATTATATTGATATAAAACTATTGCCAATGTAGTCCTTTCTTGCTTTTTTCTCATAAAATGAAGACTGTTTAATTATGAGACTCTTTGGGATGGTGTAACACAAGAGCCTTCATCATCTTCAGAGAAGTTATCAATGCCTTCACTCTTGCTCCTTTTGCTTTTGACTTTTCATCCTTGTTCAAGTAATTATTGTTACTAATTATATATTTAATAATTCTGTAGTTGGACCACAAGCATTAGTCTATGGACTTGCATCCACCCTCCCTTCTCATCTGAACTAATTTCATTAATGAATTGAGAAGGGAAATCCCTGTGATATTTTCCCCCTCTTCCTTTTGTCAAAAACAGACCATGGATCAGATTGGACCTGCAGGTGAATGTTCCTGAACCTTGTTCCAAAGCATAGCTCTTTACCATTTGAGCAGTGGTTTCCAAAATATTTTGAAAGTGGGCCCTTATTATTAAAAAAGCTTTGAGAATATACTCAGGGTATAGGTATTTACTTTCATTTATAAACTGTTTACATGTTTTTACCAAACTAATGTTATGTACATTATAAAACATGCACAAAAATAGAAATTAAAAAGCATCAGATAAAATGTGGATATAAGTAGAATCTCTAGAAGTTCTTTCTGTGCCTCAGGAGATCACCTTGCCCACTTCCTGGGGAATCTGCATTTCATCTTGGAGTTCTCGATACTAGAGGAAAAAGATGACACTTCTCATATGACACCAGCCCTGCAATATTCTAGAAGATCTTAATATTAGCTTTTACCTTGAGTCTACTTAAACCCAAGGGAACTTGATTCATTGGAACCTGCCAACTTAAAGGTTGAAAAACACTGCAAGAATAGACTTGAAAAAAAAACACTCTCTAAAACTATTCAGAGAATAGACTAGATCAAAAAGAAGCTCCTCAAGACCGTGAAATTCTCCTTCAGGATTATGATTTATTAACCATTTTTCACTGGTGAATATACAGTCTTCTAATGTGATATCTCACTTGAAATGCCAAGGCCACCTTTCAGGAAATAGCACACAGCACAGGAACATGCATTTACTTAAAAAACTGTTTGTACTTTCTAGTGAATGGTAGCCTGGAACCCAAGGAACTTTCAAATTGTTTTCGAAGAACCATTATTGAACATATCCTGCACCAGGCTCTGAGATTCTTAATCTTGGCCTCATGGATTCTATAAGGGGCTGTAAATGAATTTTAGTGTATTGATGAACACATTAAATTTTTTATGCAAAATGGAGAGTATGGATGTAAGATGAGCATATTTCTGGGAATATGGCCATAACTATCTACTTAGGAGACAGAAATCACACCAGCTATTTTATTAGAATTTAATACAAAGAATTGCTAACTAAGTGTAAAATTATTAACAAGGTAATTGAAATGACAAAAAGAGAATTCTAAGTAATCAGAGAGGTAGCAATTGCAGGAAGCTGCTGGGACTCCTAGAGTTGGAGAAAAAGAGGATAGGGGCTGGAGGAGCCCCTGTTCACGGGGTGATTGGTCCCAGTCTTCTTAGGAGGAACACCAGGCAGCTGGTGTGGGCTCTTGAAAGGGGCACAAGGAGGCTGGTTCTGAGAGTGTTGAAATCTCTTCTCTGGAGTCAATCTCAACTTCCTAAACAAACTGCTCCTGCTGGAGTAAGAAAGCATTGCTAGGTGTGCTGCTCCCAGGAACCTCAAGCTGACTGGAAGCTAACAGAAGACGCTTCTTCCTCCTTATGTCTTGCAGTCTCTCTGAAGCGCCCCCTACTGGTAGACTCTAACAGGCATCAGCTAACAAAGCAGAAATATGGTTTGCAACATTGCAAAGCTGAGTGGATTTAAAGCTCAGAGATATTAACTTCATTGCTGGACCAGTGGCCCATAGATTTTATGAAATTCTTAGAGGGGACTGGAACTCCAAAGGTTAAAATCTCTGTTTTTTAATTTTTTAATACTTGGGGAAGAGGATTATTTTATGTATGGAAGTGTTGCTTCCCAGGTAAAGATAGATGAGAATCTGAATATTCCAAAGTACAGTAAAACCTTGGTTTGTGAGCATAATTCGTTCTGGAAACATGCTTGTAATCCAAAGCACTTATATATCAAAGCAAATTTTCCCATAAGAAATAATGGAAACTCAGATGATTCACTCTACAACCCAAAAATATTCATATAAAAATGATTACAATAGGGGCGCCTGGGTGGCGCAGTCGGTTAAGCGTCCGACTTCAGTCAGGTCACGATCTCGCGGTCCGTGAGTTCGAGCCCCGCGTCAGGCTCTGGGCTGATGGCTCAGAGCCTGGAGCCTGTTTCCGATTCTGTGTCTCCCTCTCTCTCTGCCCCTCCCCCGTTCATGCTTTGTCTCTCTCTGTCCCAAATAAATAAATAAACGTTGAAAAAAAAATGATTACAATACTGTAATATAATATAAAACAATAAAGAAAGTACAAAATATAAAGAAAAAATCAAATTAACCTGCACTTACTTTTGAAAACCTTCATGGCTGGTGTGAGGAAGATGAGAGAGGAGGTTTATAGTATAGGATGACTTTCACTATCACTAATGTAATCACTGCTATCTGTTGGATCAATAGAATCTTTTTCTTTTCGTGCAACTTTAACAAGGAACCTATCCAATGACACTTGATTTTGCCTCTTTTTGAGGATTTCATGGAAATGTGACATTACATTGTTGTTAAACAGATTTATCACTCACACTGCTACAGCCTTATTTGGGTATTGCTTTTCTACAAAATTTTGCACTGTTGCCCACAGTTTACACATATCTCTGATCTCATTTGAAGTGCAGGATTCCTCTGCCTTTTTCTCCTCCTCCTCTGCAGATGAGATCTCCTCCATAACCTCTTGCTGTTGCTCGCGATACAGAGACATCAATTTGTGGGTGGTCAGCTCCTGGCCATGTTCCTCCATCAGCTCTTGAATATCATCCTCATTCAGCTCCAGTCCTGTGGTCTTCCCCAAAGACACAATTTCATCGACAACTGGAGTCTCCTGTTTATGAGCAAGCCCCTTTAAGTCAAGTCCAAGAATTTAATCAGGCCAAGTTTTCTCCAAGCAGAATTGAGGGCTCTCTTGGTGACCCCATCCCAGGCTTTATCGATGATCTTGAGGCAGTTACCAATGTTGACATGATTTTTCCACATCTCTCGGAGGGTAAGGTTTGATCCTTCAGTCACCTTGAAGCATCGCTGAAATAGTGCTTTGGTATAAAGCTTTTTAAAATTCGAAATGACCTGCTGACCCATGGGCTGGAAGATTGGAGTGGTGTTGGGAGGAAGGAACTTGACCTTTTTTTTTTTTTTAAGTTTATTTATTTATTTTGAGAGAAAGAGTACAAGTGGTGGAGAACCAGAGAGAGGGAGAGAGAGAAAATCCCAAGCAGGCTCTGAACTGACAGCACAGAACCTGATGTGGGGCTCAAACTTATGAACTGTGAGATCATGACCTGAGGTGAAACCAAGAGTCGGATGCTTAACTGACTGAGCCCCAAGGCACCCTGGAATTTGACCTTAATGAATTTGAATTCCTCCAGTAAGTCACCCTCAAAGCCTGGAGGATGAGCAGGAGCATTATCCACAATCAGATTCTTTTCTGAAAGGTATTTTTTCACTGTAGGATGGAAGACCTTGTCAATCCACTCAATGAACAAAATACGAGTGGACCTCCACATAACATTTAACTGGCTTTTCTGCACCTTGCTTTTCTTGAAGGCTGGTGGATTCTCAGAATGATACATAAGCAGGGCTTGACTCTGAAATCCCCACTTGCATTAGCCCAAAATAAGAGGGTGAGACGGTCTTTAATGGGCTTGTGACTGGGCACTGCATTCTCTTCTTCTGTAATGTAGACCCTCTTTGGCATCTTTTTCCAAAAAAGCCCAGTCTCATTGCAGTTACCTTGCTCCAGAAGGTAACACTCGGAAACCATGAGCTTCTGGAACTTAGTAGTAGTAAACGCTTCCCATGCCTTGGCGTTTGAACTCACAGCCTCTCCATGCCTCACAACACTATGGATGCCATTTATCTTAAAGTTATCAAAACATTCCCTGGTTACCTTGAAGTCTTATTTGTTTTCTGTTGATGTACCTGGAAGTTTACCTAAGGTTGTTGTACAAGGCCTTTGCCCTCTTGCAGAAAAAGTTCTCGGTCATTGTCTGCTAGTTGTGTCTTGTTTATCCAAACCAGAAGCAACTTTTCTACATCTTCCAGAACACGTGGCCATTGCTTTGATATTCTTGTGACTCCCTTTGCTGCATCTAGCCCCCTTATTTCTTCTGTATTCTTTAATATTGTGCAAATGGTTGACATAGACTTCTTATAAAATCTTGCAATTTTGGCCACTCGCATAACTCGTTCATACTTCTGGATGATTTCCTTCTTAACTTCCACCATAATCATCTCCTTCTTCTTGCTGCCTTTCATTTCAACCTTTTTCTGCATGGGGGCCTTTGTATACACTTGCACGGATGTTGACTATAGTACAGTATTAATAAACTCTTGTCATTGTATTTAATGTAACTGGCAATAAAGCAGCAGAGGAAATGGTCTATATCTGCAGGCAGGCTGACCTAGAATGAAGTAAAAGCATTCCAAACACTTGCATGGAAAAGCGAAGGGCTGTCCATAGGTGCTTTGAAGTGACAAAAAATACACTAGTGTAAGTTGTGGGTACCTTCAAAAGTTCTGAAAAATCATGGGTTTCTGCCAAACACCGTGGCTTGAGACCGAGCATCCAAGCATGGGAGATTATAACCCATAATCCCACAGGGAGAGAGAGAAAGAGAGAGTGCTCACAAGAGAGAGAAAGAGAGGGAGAGAAGAACCATTGGCTCAGTTGTGATCATGTGACATTTGGCGTCGGGTACTACTGGTATTGCCAGACATGGGCTTGTTTATCAAGTTAAAATCTATTAGAAATGTTTGCTCATCTTGCGGAGCACTTGCAGAACAAGTTACTTACAATCCAAGGTTTTACTGTATTTCATTTTCTAGGTTCTGGAATCATGTAATGCAGACAAATCATGAATCTATCATGAATGCTCTAGAACTAAACTTCTGAAATTATGTGGTGAGATCTATTTCTTTTCCTTTCATGTTTTGCATCTTCTCCTTGTCTGGAAAGTTATTTCTTTTCTTGGGACAGTGTAGTGCACATGATCTGTGGTGGTCTTTGGCACCAAGGTCCCCCAGAGGTGTGTCTGTGCTGCTTCTATGGCCCCCTGGCCATGATTAATGCAGAGGTTGGAGACATAGGAAGAGCTAAGCTACTTAGCGCAGCCCACCCCAACCAGTTAAATAAGTGGTCCATGTTTAGCAAGAGAGTATCTCTCTCAGGTGGTGAAATTGGGAGACATTAGCTGGAAGCTGTACAGCAACTCCGTTTGTCATGGTGAGGAGGAAGCCCCTTTGAAGAGAGAGGGCGTTGAGCCAAACCAGTGAGAAAAGCAGAGAGGAGTGGCAGAGTTCTGGAGCTTTCCAGTCCTGGTGCTAGTGTCTCTGAAACAGCTGCACCAATGCTTGTGAACACATCTTGCTTACATAGATCAAATTTACTTTCTTTTTTCCTCTTCAGCTTGTTCAAATTGGTTTTCTAACACTGGTACCCAGTAGAGGACTGCATAAAGAGGCTCTGCTATGCTGCTTTTGTGTATACCATCTAGACAATCTCTTGGGGACTCCGCTGCCATAGTGGTAAAAGGGTGGTGGAATTTATCTCCAAGATTGTTTGAGGAGTAAATGAGAAAAATGTATATAAACCACTTAGCATGGTGCCTGTCATAAAGTGCACGTTAAAAACAACTGTGGGCGGGGCGCCTGGGTGGCTCAGTCGGTTAAGCATCCGACTTCGGCTCAGGTCATGATCTCGCAGTCTGTGAGTTCGAGCCCCACGTTGGGCTCTGTGCTGACCGCTCAGAGCCTGGAGCCTGTTTCAGATTCTGTGTCTCCCTCTCTCTCTGACCCTCCCCCATTCATGCTCTGTCTCTCTCTGTCTCAAAAATAAATAAACATTAAAAAATTTTTTAAGAAAAAAAAACAAACAAACAACTGTGGGCTCGGTATTGTATCATCAATAGCGTAGCTTGTCACTAAACTGTGCTGTGTATAGCAGTTTCTACCTGTGCCTCATGTGTTACTCTACTACACCATTTAGTTTGTCCTTTTTCATGACACCCTGACACTGTCAAGGACCAACATGTTTCAGTGAGATAATTATTAACCAACAATAGCAATACATCATTTCTTCAAAGACGTTCACCTAAGTTTAGTGTAGTTTGTCTGTGGGGGCAGGCATCCCTTTAAGCTTTAAAGTTATTTAATTTTCTCTTTTTCTTCTGCTTTGCTTCACTGCCATCCTTCTTTATTCTCTACCATCACAATTAGTTGTCGAATCTGTTGCTATTTCTAATTGGTGAGGTCAAGGCTGCCTGTTTGAATCTGTTTCGTCTTGAGATTTGCTTTTGTTGTGTGTCTTCCACATCTTATTACATCATCTTTGCTTCTTGGCTTCTCAGGTGAAGTTTCATTTTATATATATATATATATATATATATATATATATATATATATATAGTATTTCAGAAGACCAATGCAACAACTTCTATGAGAATTATAACTCTTATTCAGACTAGCACATTCTTACTGTCATAATATAGGAATCTAAATTATTATTTTTTTAATTTAATTTTATTTTTTATATTAAACATAATTTATTGTCAACTTGTTTTCCATACAACACCCAGTGCCCTCCTCAATGCCCATCACCCACTTTCTCCTCTCCCCCACCTCCCATCAACCCTCAGTTTGTTCTCAGTATTTAAAAGTCTCTTATGGTTTGCCTCCCCCCCCCTTTCTGTAACTTTTTTTTCCCGCTTCCCCTCCCCCATGGTCTTCTGTTAAGTTTCTCAGGATCCACATATGAGTGAAAACATATGGTATCTGTCTTTCTCTGCCTGACTTATTTCACTTAGCATAATACCTTCCAGTTCCATCCACATTGTGGAGATTCCTCAAAAAGTTAAAAATAGATCTACCCTATAACCCAGCAATAGCACTGCTAGGAATTCACCCAAGGGATACAGGAGTGCTGATGCATAGGGGCATTTGTAACCCAATGCTTATAGCAGCACCTTCAACAATAGCCAAATTATGGAAAGGGCCTAAATGTCCATCAACTGACAAATGGATAAAGAAGATGTGGTTTATATATACAATAGAATACTATTTGGCAATGAGAAAGAATGAAATCTGGCCATTTGTAGGAAGCTAAATTATAATCAGAAGGTTGCTTGGTGATCCAGGAATCAGTGTAAGAGCCATGAGATGACCGCCTGACTGCTCCCCCCACTGACAGTTGTTGATTTAGTGATTATTGCTGCAGGCTTGAGAGGATAAAGTACTTTGTTATTCAGAAGTTATTTTTGAATTAATATCAAACCACAGAGCTAAAGATTTTACAATTGCTGCTACATAAAATGAATAATTTTTAAAAAATATTTCTTTAATGTTTATTTATTTTGAGAGAGAGACAGAGTGCAAATGGGGGAGGGGCAGAGAGAGAGGGAGACACAGAGCCTGAGGCAGGCTCCAGGCTCTGAGCCATCAGCACAGAGCCCAACACAGGGCTTGAACTCATGAGCTGTGAGATCATGACCTGAACCGAAGTCAGACACTCAACCGAGTCACCCAGGTGCCCCAAAATGAATAATTAAAAAAAAAAGAACAAAACTGTTTCATGTGTCAAAATAGCTATCTTTGTCTCATAAATACAAAGTAATGAGGATGTACTCAATTCTCAAAAAGAATAAAACAAAAACAAAAAATCCAAACTAACAAAGCAAGTGGGAATGAGTGATGTCTGTGAAAATTTCCTATAATAATCATTAAAAAATTATTAATAAGGAGGCAAATGGCTTCCTTTGTATAAGCTTTACCTAGCTTGGTCAAGTGTGGCATTATAAACTGAATACTTTCAGGCACATAGTCAACCTTCTCAGATGACTAAAGTAACTCCTGATTGTTCAGCTATTTGAATCATATAGGCATGGTTCAAGACAAATTCCAAGCTACATTAGTACACTGAGACAGTGGGGTATAATAATACAACTACATTTCTGTCTTGTGCCCCAACTCTCCCATACTTTCTAAGCTCATACATTCAGTTGGCCACTGGATACTCTACATAAACAACCAACAGATACTATGTCAACCATAACACATCCAAAACAGAATTCTAGACTTTTTCCCACAAAACCTACTCCTCCCCTTCTCTTTCCCATTGCACCAAAATCCTGAGATATTCTTGACTTCTCTATTTTGCTCACATCATACACATACTCCATGAACTGAATGTTCAGAGTATACCCCAGTTCCAGAAATCACATGAACCTAAGTCACTTTATATTGTTCCTATACTCAGAATGTTCAAAAAATATTCAATAAACTCAAAGTAGCACACAGGTGACTTTTCATTTTTTTATTTACATTTTCAATATTTTCTATAATTACTGTATGTAATTTTTATAACCTGAAAAACAATTCAGTTTTATATTTCTGTTTTTATAAGAAATATAGCATTAAAAATTTTTTTTTTCAACGTTTATTTATTTTTGGGACAGAGAGAGACAGAGCATGAACGGGGGAGGGGCAGAGAGAGAGGGAGACACAGAATCGGAAACAGGCTCCAGGCTCTGAGCCATCCGCCCAGAGCCCGACGCGGGGCTCGAACTCACGGACCGCGAGATCGTGACCTGGCTGAAGTCGGACGCTTAACCGACTGCGCCACCCAGGCGCCCCAAGAAATATAGCATTTTAAATACAAATTAAAGAAAGCATTTCTTGGTACAGCTTTGCTTTCTTTAATCACTTAGTTTGATACGTATACCCTGATGCTAATATCAGAGTCTTCCTTTTGTTTTGACTATTTCTATTACCAGTTAGATGAAAGATAATAAATACTCAGTGACACTAGGAGACAGCATAGTATAGTGGGAAAGATGTGGATTTTAAGCGACAAGACCTAGGATGTAGTTTATCTGACAATGGATTAGCTTCGTAGTTTTAGCCAGTTGACTTAAATTTTTCAGTCCCCCATCTTAAAAAAAAAATGGAACAAATAATATCTGGCTTACCTACCACATAGAATTTTTGTGAAGTTCAAATAGCTATTTAGAATTGTTTGAAGTGTAGGGGCACCTGGGTGGCTCAGTCGGTTAAGACTTTGGCTCAGGTCATGATCTCATAGTTCGTGAGTTCTGTGCTGACCACTCAGAGCCTGGAGCTTTCTTTGGATTCTGTGTCTCCCTGTCTTTCTGCCCCTCCTCTGCTTGTGCTCTGTCTCTTTCTCTCTCAAAAATAAATAAAAAAATTAAAAAAAATTTTAAAAGTGTTTGAAGTGTAAAATAATGAATATTAGTTAAAAATAATAGAATTATACAATAGTCAAATGGTGAGCTGTAAAATCTACAGATGGCATGATGAATTATCTTAAAACACCAAAGTAAATTAGAGTTCAATTGCATATTGTACTTGTCATATGCTATCTTAACCCAATATCCATATGTGTAGAGGATGGTAAGATTAGTGGATGTCAGATGCTAACTGAGTAAAAATGAAAATGACAGATGTTGAGTTGGAGCAGCCTTGTTCATCAGAGAAGACAGCTTTACACATCTCAGAGAAAACTCTGCCTTGTTAAGTGGATGGGCTTTCTTATACACCTTGAGAAAGCAGCTAAGAGCTTAGATGTATGAGTGGAAATAGTGCCCAGATGTGAGTGGGGAGAGAGGTCACACCTGGTCGCCCTATCATGGCAGCTACAGGCTGACCTTGAGAAAACGGGCCCTCTTAGAGGATCTAGGAGAAACTTTATTTTGCCAGTCTTGTAAGCACTGCTGGTAATGGTGATCAGACCTAAAGGGAAAAAGCTCTCAGCCCACTAGGAAAATTTAGAGTTGGGGCCTCAGGAGAGAGAACAAGAGAAGTTTTGAGATCTTCATTCAGTTTAAAGCAACCAAAAACTTGCTGAGTACCAGACACATTGCTAGATCTATTTATATATTATCATATTTGATCCTTAGCATGCAATTTTGGATAGGTATTATCAGTTTACAGACAGAAAAACTCTAGACTCAGAGGGGTTAGAGAAGTTGTTCAAGATGACTATATTGGTAAGTGACCAATATGAGATTGAAATCCACTTCTGTTGGCCTCTTTACATTATACCCTCTTGAATGTTGGTGAACTTCTGTGTAGTAAAGGCCGCGACTCTGTTCATATTGATGATTTTCAGAGAGATACTGTGAATTTTTTCATGGGTATTGGCAGTCTTTGATATCAGGGAATGATGCTATTGGAAGCAGTGAATGATATGTGGAACTGGTTTCTTTAATGAAGGACACTTAGATTGGTGGCTTAGTATCTCTGAAAGATTACCATGATTTTTTCAAGACATATATTTTCTTGATAAAGAAAAATTTTCCTAGATTAAAAATGGCCTTTACAATATTTCCCCAAACCTCATCAGATCAGTGTGTATTAAAGTAAGAAACTGAGATTTTCACTGCACTAAGAGCTCCGGATGGTTTCATTCCGATGTAGGTAAATGGCCTAGCTGCTTATATAATTCATGACCTGCTCCATGGAGTCAGGGACATTATTTTACAAGGACACTGCTTCATTATCACTTTTCTGCTCCAAGTCACAACACAGAACACATGATTTCAATGAGGTCTTTCAGACAGGTGTAGCTTCTTTTCAAATGCTTCAAGACAAGACTTTTGTATTGTGGCAAATCCAAGAGTTAGTAAAATCTCAGCCTTTTCAAATCCAGTCTTCTTCTCAAAAAGATTCACATTGTCTAAGGTATCATGGACAGGCATAAGACACTCATTTGAATTTTGCTGGCTTCATATTTTTATTGGAAAAAATCTTTTAACACCCAAAGCACTGAGACTTCTGTTTTTATGTTCAATTATAGAAGTAAAATCTAAAAATATAGAAATTTTATCATACTTTATATTTTTGGCATTTTACAGCTAAGTTCTATAAAATAACTTATAAAAATCATATGTCTATAAATATAGTGACAGTTTAGGATATCCATTATTGTTTCCAAAGGAAAATTATTCTATATAACTTAGCAGGAAAACAAGGATGGATATAAATTAACTGACCATGTATACTACAGATAATGTACTACTATTCTGTATTATCTTAATTCAACAATGCTTTAGTAACTTAGTCTGTTATGTATAGAATATATATCACAAAGTCTTACTTGACTTATATCACAAACATATCTAGAAAAAATTAAAGACAAAAAATTTGTCATCTGTTACATGTGGCTGCTGAAATCAATCCAAAGACCCATGCCACAGTTTAAGAAATTATGTTTTAGGGAAAAACCAAATATTAGATTTAGTGTAAGAATAGCTAATTACTATGATCTATAAGATGTACCCTTTCTATTGTAAGAAGTCTTAATTGTGTTATTGAACTGTTTAAGTCATTTGCCTTATTGGTGAAATCAAGGATAGCAGAAACCCTATTGTATGGCAGAATTAAAAATGCCTTTATTTAGAAAATAGTTAATGGAGGGGTGGAGTTAAAATGGTAGAGAAGTAGGGGGACTGGGACTTTCCTCCTCCATCTAACACAGTTGTATTGAGGTCAGATCATTAGGAACACCCAGGAAATCAATCTGCAGAGTGACAGAAAGATCTCCACATTTGGAGGGAGACAGCTTGGCGGGATTGAGGTGCATGTATGTGATTTGGGGGAGATAAAATGGCATAGACATAGAAGGGAGGGAGCCCTTCTGTGCAGAGACAAAAAGGAGAGAAAGAGAAAAAGGGGCTGTGAAATTGTGGTAAAAACTTTGCACAAGAGAAAAACCTCTCTGGACCATGGACTGGGGAACGAGAAATACAGAGAGTGCGTTTCTATTTTATAAAAAGCCTTAGGATCTGAAACTCGGAGGTCCAAAAGCAAGAGACCTGTGCACACGCCTAGTTGGGGGGGGGGGGGCTGGCCCAGGGTGTGGTAGTGATCTCAGGGGTGCACTGGGGGACAATAGTTCCCTTCCTCAAGTACTGTGGGAAGAGGGTTTATTGCCTCCCCAGAGACAAAAGACTGCAGATGCCAGCTAGAGGCCTTTTAACAGCAGGGCTGAGTGGTGCTACAACAGAACAGGGTCAGGGTAGTGTGAGGTCCTTTAAGACTTCAGGTTTTGAATTCCAGCCCATTGCCTAGGAGGCACAGGAGACTGTGGAGCAGGACAGGTGGGCTGCCCATGCTATTCCGTGAGGGCTGTCTGAACAGTGTGGTTTGAGACACCTGGTGCAGGGAGGAGGGATTGGGGTGTCACCACTTTTCACCCCAACACCAATAAGGTGGGGCTTCAGAGAGCAACACATCGGCCCCCAGGGGAGGCAGGACACGCTTACACCAAACCCCTCCCTCTGTGCCTGGCAACTGCTTATCTATTGGAGGAAAACTGACACTGAGTGAATCAGCCTCTCCTCCAGACCTGCACAGCACTAATAAACAACTCTTTCTTTTTTCTTTTCTTTATTTTCTTTTATTTATTCACTTTTTATTTTTTATTGCTTCTCTTTCTTTTGGAATCAGGATCGTAGTTTCTTATTTGTTTCTGGTCAATTCTTTACACTCACACAAACACACACACACACACACACACACAAATTTTTTGTTGTTTGATCAGGCATTTTTATTCTTTTTTATACCTTTTCTATCTTCTTTATTTACCTTTCTCTTTCTCTGGATTTAGCCTTATAGATTTTTTTATTCTCTGTTTGGTCTTTTCTCCCCTTTCATTTTTCTCTTTGTATGGGATCAGGCTTCCCCCCTCCCTTTTTCCTTTTTTTTTTCCAGGGTTACTTCAACAAACAGATCAAAGCACATATGGTTGAAGGTCCAAACACTTCACCACTACAAGCAAGGAGGAGCTCTGCAGAGAACTGACCAGTGAGATAGAGCAGCCAAAATGCAACAACAGAGTGCATGCAACATACATCAGAAACACTTCCTGAAGTGTCAGACCCTGGACAGTGTATGACCCCTTTTTAATAGAGTCGTACTTGCAGGTGCAGGACACATAACAAGCTATTAAAACATGCAAAAGACAGAGACTTAGCCAAAATAACAAAATGAAAGAATTCTCCTCAAAAGAAAATTTAGGAAGAAATCACAGCCAGAGGATTGCTCAAAACAGATATAAACAGGGGCGCCTGGGTGGCGCAGTCGGTTAAGCGTCCGACTTCAGCCAGGTCACGATCTCGCGGTCCGTGAGTTCGAGCCCCGCGTCGGGCTCTGGGCTGATGGCTCAGAGCTTGGAGCCTGTTTCTGATTCTGTGTCTCCCTCTCTCTGACCCTCCCCCATTCATGCTCTGTCTCCCTCTGTCTCAAAAATAAATAAAGGTTAAAAAAAAAAAAAACAGATATAAACAATATATCTGACCAAGAATTTAGAATAACAGTCATTAGACTAATAGCTGGGCTTTATTAAAAAAAAGTATAGGAGACAACAGAGAATCTCTTGCTGCAGAGATCAAAGACCTAAGAACTAGTCACAGGGAATTAAGAAATGCTATAAATGAGATGCAAAATAAACTAGATGCCATGACAGTGAGAATGGATGAAGCAGAGGAGAGAATAGGTGAAATAGAAGATAAAATTATGGGAAATGATGAAGCTGAAAAAAAAAGAGGAAAAGGAAATTACTAGATCACAAGGGGAGAATTAGAGAACTAAGTGATTCCATGAAACAAAACAATATCTGTATCATAGGAGTTCCAGAAGAAGAGCAAGAGAAAGGGACAGAAGGTTTATTTGAACAAATTATAGCTGAGAACTTCCCTAATCTGGGGAAGGAAACAGGCACCCAAATATAAGAGGCACAGAGAACTCTCTTCAAAATCAACAAAAACAGGTCACCACCATGACATATCTTAGTGTAACTTCAAAATACAAAGATAAAGAGAGAATTCTGAAAGCAGCTAGGGACAAAAGGTCTTTAACCTACCAGGGTAGACACATAAGTTTAGTAACAGACCTGTCCACTGAAACTTGGCAGGGAGAATGGAGTCTCAGGAAATATTCAATGTGCTGAATAGGAAAAATATGCAGCCAAGAATCCTTTATTCAGCAAGGGTGTCATTTAGAATAGAAGGAGAGATAAAGAATTTCCCAGACGAACAAAAACTAAAGGAGTTCGAGACCACTAAACCAGCCCTGCAAGAGATCCTAAGGGGAACTCTGTGAGTGGAAAGAAGTAAAGACTAAAAAAGACCAGAGACATCATCACAAACATGAAACCTATAGATAACACAATGGTACTAAATCCATATCTTCCAATAATCACTCTGAATGTAAATGGACTAAATGCCCCAATCAAAAGACATAGGGTATCAGAATTGATAAAACAACAACAAAAACAAAAACAAAAACCAAGATATATCTATATGCTGTCTATAAGAGACTCATTTTAGACCTGAGGACACCTGCAGATTGGAAGTGAGGAAATGGAGAACCATCTATCATGCTAATGAATGTCAAAAGAAAGCTGGAGTAGCCATGCTTATATCAGAAAAAGTAGATTTTAAAACAAAGACTGTAACAAGAGATGACGAAGGGCATTATATCATAATTATGGGGTCTATCCATCAAGAAAAGGTAACAATTATAAATGTTTATTGTCCCCAATGTGGTGGCAATCAAATATATTAATCAATTAATTGTAAACAAAAACTTATTGATAATAATACTGTAATTATAGGTGACTTTAATACTCCACTTACAACAATGGGCAGATCATCTAGGCAGAAAATTAATAAGGAAACAATGGCTCTGGATGATCCATTGGACCAGATGGACTTAACAGATATATTCAGAACTTTTCATGATAAAGCAGCAAAATACACATTCTTCTTGAGTGTTCATGGAACATTCTCCAGAATAGGTCACATACTGGGTCACAAAACAGCCCTGAACAAGTATAAAAAGACTGAGATTGTACCATGCATATTTTCAGACAACACGTTATGAAACTTGAAATCAAACACACACACAAAATTTGGAAAGCCCCCAAATGCATGGAGGTTAAAGAACACCCTATTAAAGAATGAATGGGTCAACCAATAAATTAAAGAAGAAATTAAAAAATACATGGAAACAAGTGAAATGAGAAACATGACAGCCCAAGCCCTTTGGGGTACTGCAAAGCAGTTCTAGGAGGAAATTGCAATTCAAGCCTCTCTCAAGAAACAAGAAAGGTCCCAAATACACAAACTGACCTTACACCTAACAGAGCTAGAAAAGCAGCAGCAAAGAAACCTGAAAGCCAACAGAAGAGAAATAATAAATATTAGAACAGAAATAAATGATATAGAATCCAAAAAAAGAGTAGAACAGATCAGTGAATCTTAAGAGTGAGTTTCTTAAAAGAATAAACAAAATTTATAACCCCCTATCCAGACTTCTCAAAAAGAAAAGAGAATGTAGCCAAATAGATAAAATCATGAATGGAAGAGGAGAGAGTACAACCAATACCACAGAAATACAAACAATTATTAGGGAATACTATGAAAAATTATTTGCCAACAAACTGGACAATCTAGAAGAAATAGACAAATTCCTAGACACCCACACACTACCAAAACTCAAGCAGGAAGAAATCGAAAATTTGAACAGACCCATAACCAGTGAAGAAATTGAATTGGTTATCAAAAATCTCCCAAGAAACAAGAGTCCTGGGCCAGGGTAATTCTACCAGACATTTAAAGCAGAATTAATACCTATTTTTCTCAAACTGTTCCAAAAAATATAAATGGAAGGAGAGCTTCCAGACTCATTCTATGAAGCCAGCATTACCTTGGTTCCATAGAGCACACTAAATAGGAGAATTACAGGTCAATATCCCTGATGAACCTGGATATAAAAATTCTCAACAAGATACTAACAAAATGAATTCCACAGTACATTAAAAGAATTATTCACCATGACTAAGTAGGATTCATGTCTGGGATACAGGACTGGTTCAATATTCACAAGTCAATCAACATGATACATCACATTAATAGAAGACAGGATAAGAACCATATGATCCTGTCAATAGATGCAGAAAAAGCATTTGACAAAATAAAGCATATTTTCTTAATAAAAACTCTCAAGAAAGTCAGGATAGAAGGAACATACCTTAACATCATAAAAGCCATATATGAAAGGCCCACAGCTAATATCATCCTCAATGGGGAAAAACCCAAAGCTTTCCCCCTGAGATCAGGAACACAACAGGGATGACCACTCTCACCACTGTTATTCAACATCGTGTTGGAAGTCCTAGACTCAGCAATCAGACAAGAGAACAAAATAAAAGGCATACAAATTGGGAAAGAAGAAGTCAAATTTTCACTCTTTGCAGATGACATGATACCCTACATGGAAAACCGAAAGACTCCACCAAAAAACTGCTACAGCTGATCCAATTCAGCAAAGTCTCAGGATATAAAATCAATGTACAGAAATTGGCTGCATTTCTATACATCAATAATGAATGAAACAACAGAAAGAGATATCAGGGAATCAATCCCATTTACAATTGCACCAAAAATCATAAAATATCTAGGAATAAATCTAACCAAAGAAGTGAAATATCTGTATGCTGAAAACTATAGAAAGCTTATGAAAGAAATTGAAGACACAAAAAAAATGGAAAAACATTCCATGCTCATGGATTGGAAGAACAAATATTGTTAAATGTTGATACTACCCAAAACAATCTACACATTCAATGCAATCCCAATCAAAATAGTATCAGCATTCTTCACAGAGCTAGAAGAAACAATTATAAAATTTGTATGGAACCAGTAAAGACCTCAAATAGCCAAAGTAATGTTGAAAAAGCCAAAGCTGGAGGTATCACAATCCTGGACTTCAAGATGTGTTACTAAGCTGTTATCATCAAGACAGTATGGAATTGGCACAAAAACAGACACATAGATCAATGGAATAGAATGGACAATGCAGAAATGTACCCACAAATATATGGCCACTTAATCTTTGACAAAGCAGGAAAGAGTATCGTATGGAAAAAGGACAGTCTCTTTAGCAAATGGTGCTGGGAAAACTGGATACCAACATGAATAAGAATGAACCTGGACCACTTTCTTATACCACACACAAAAATGAACTCAAGATGGATGAAAGACCTAAATGTGAGACAGAAAACCATCAAAATCCTAGAGGAGAAAACAGGCAGCAACCTCTTTGACCTTGACTGCAGCAGGTTATTGACTGCTTTAGAGACTTGACATGTCTCTGAAGGCAAAGGAAACAACCAAAAATGAATTATTGGGATCTATCAAGATAAAAGCTTCTGCACAGAGAAGGAAACAATCAATAAAACTAAAAGGCAACTGACAGAATGGGAGAAGATATTTGCAAATGACACATCAGATAAAGGGTTAGTATCCAAAATCTATAAATAACTGACCAAACTCAACACCCAAAAAACAAATAATCCAGTGACAAAATGGGCAGAAGACATGGATAGACACTTTTCCAAAGAAGACATCCAGATGGCAAACAGACACATGAAAAAATGCTTGACATCACTCATCATCAAGGAAATACAAATCAAAACCACAATGAGATACCTCCTCACACCAGTCAGAATGGCTAAAATTAACAATTCAAGAAACAACAGATGTTGGTGAGGATGTGGAGAAAGGGGAACTCTTTTGCACTGTTGGTGGGAATGCAACCTGGTGCAGCCACTCTGGAAAACAGTATGGTGGTTCCTCAAAAAATTAAAAATAGAACTACCCTATGCCATAGCAATTGCACTACTAGGAATTTATGCAAAAGATACAGGAATGCTGATTCATAGGGGCACATGTACCCCAATGTTTATAGCAATGCTATCACAATAGCCAAATTATGGAAGGAGCCCAAATGTCCATCAACTGATGAATGGATTAAGAAAATGTGGTGTGTATACACACACACACACACACACACACACACACACACACATACACACACAGGAATATTACTCAGCAATTAAAAAGAATGAAATTTTGCCATTTGTAACAATGTGGATGGAACTGGAGGGTATTATGATAAGCAAAATAAGTCAGTCATAGAAAGACAGATATATGATTTCAATCATATATGGAATTTGAGAATCTTAACAGATGATCATAGGGGAAGGGAAGGAAAAATAAGATAGAAATAGAAAGGGAAGCAAACTGTAAGAGACTCTTAAATACAGACAACAAAGTGAGGGTTGATGGGGGTGGGCTAAATGGGTGATGGGCATTAAGGAGGGCATTTGTTGGGATAAACGCTGGGTGTTGTATGTAAGTAATGAATCACTGGATTCTACTCCTGAAACCAAGACTACACTGTAAGTTAAATAACTTGATAATAAAAAATAAATAAATAAAGGCTTCAGAATATATTAAAAAATAAAATAGTTTATAGTTTGCAGTGAGTTTTCAGGTAAACTATTTTATATGCGCTAGGGTTGTGTTTCAGTTATCCATTGTGTGTAACAAAATACCTCCAACTGTTGACTTTAAACATTGGTTCTCTCTTGTGGTTCTGTATTGATTCTTTTGCTGCACATAGTGTTGGCTGGGATCACTCTTGCAACTGCAGTCAACTGGAAGCTTGGATGGGACACTTTTGTTCTTTACATGGCCTCTCTCTCTCCAGGAGGATCAATAGGACTTCCTTACCAAATGGCAGCTAGGCTCATAAAAGGAAATGAGCCAAGAGGATGAAACCCACTATGTAAGCCTCTGCTAGCATCGTGCTTGCCAGTATTCCAGGGGCCAATGTGAGTCACCTGGCTAGGCCACATGGGAAGAAACTCTACATAGGTGTGAATTCCGGGAGGTGTAGTTCATTGGAGGCTGCCAACATCAGAGTCTCCTACAGGCTGCTATTTATCTCCTAATATCTGTCCACCTCTGCCTTTTTTCTAATTTTTAACAGGATGCATGGCTAACTAGAATAATGACTGCTTTTCCTACACTAACACTCATCAAATTGTGGATGGGAAGCTACATTTTTGGGCAAGGGGATTCAAGAAGTGTTGTGTATGGGTTTTGGATGGTGTCTTTATCACACATATTGCCAGGTGACAAATTACCCACAATGCTTTGCAGCTGAAAGCAACAAAAATTTATTTTCTTGCACAGTTTCTGAGAGTCAGCATTTGGTAGCAGCTAATCTGGATGACTTCATTTCAGAGTCTCTCTTGTGGTCAAGAAGTTCTGTCATCATCTGGAAGTTGACAGGCTGGAAGATCACTTCAATAATGGCTCACTCATATGGTGTTGGCCAGAACCCTCAGTCCCTCACTGGCTCTTGGCAGGAAGCCTCAGTTTCTCATGATGTGGGCCTTTCCATAGGGCTGCTTAAGGGATAGGTAGGCTAGCCTCATATCATGGAAGTTACATTCCCCCAGAGTGGGACAGGATGGGAGAAAGGGAGAGGAAAATAGAGGAAGCAAAATATCTTTTATGATCTAGCCTTGTAAGTTATATATTATAACTTCTATATTCAATTGGTCACATAGATCAACTCCGAGGGTGGAAAGAACTACACAAGAGTATGAACACTAGGAGGTAGGAATCTTTGGATGACCTTGGAGGCTGCCTATCACACTACAGGTAGGCAGGTGTATGTGTTTCTTATTTCAAGCTTCTAGTATTTGTTAATACTCTAAGCAGTTATGTGAGACAAAGCTGAGCAAACCAAATTCTATACAAAATGTTCTCCACAGTGTAGCTAAGCTCCAATTTATTTGTATTTTTCATTCTCATTAAGGAAAAAAAACAAAAGAAATCATTTCTTAAAACTAGAAACACTTACAATAATATTTACTGAGAATTCTGTTCTCTAACCTGCTAGGAGTGTTTTTGGATTGTTTGAAAACAATTTAGAGAACATGGCCTGAAACAGAAATATTGCTGTCTTATTCATATGCATTGCAAAAATAATTACAGATTATTGTTGGCAAACTTGTCTCTTTTTTTTTAGACAAACTATAAATGGGGCAGTATAAACTGTGGTATAAAATGAATTTTCATATTGACCAGTTCTGCTATTACTTTCCTGCTGTACTCATGGTGGAGCTGTTGGTTAAATCCTATCTTCAAAATGTCCAAGAAAATACTGATACTGTTTACATAATTATTAAAGAGAAAGTCACATCCCTTATGCCGTTTTTCCCAGTGTAAATGTTAATGACTTGATTCTCGAAGTGGATAAAACATTTACTTTAAGTTAGGTATGTGGGGTTTCAGGTCCCAGTTTGACCTTTTCCTGGCCATGTCTTTACATGCTCTAACAGACAGTAGATATGGGGATAATAATATATACATCCAGGGTGTTATGTATAAGATGGGGATCTATAAAATGGGGATAATAATATATACATCATAGGGTATTATGTAGAAGATACACAAGGCTTATAGTGAACACACAATAGGCAGAACTATTATTAGCTAAGTGTTCTTTAAATAATTATTATATTTAGTTATTTAGTGATTATATTTGGCTTTGGTGAATGTTTAGCACATTTCCTATAACAAGACCTTTTTTTAAGGCAATTTCTTGGGCATAAGCACGCACGTGTGTGTGTGTGTGTGTGTATGCATGTATGTGTGTTTAAAAAGGAGAGATTAAGGCACTAGATGAGCTAGGATTAAGAAAACATGTCTCCTCTATTGGAAAAATTCTTTTAACAATTAATTAAATTAATTAAAATTAATTAATTAATTAAAATACAATTAATATTAATACAGGCAAACAACTAGAAACTATTCATCTACCCATTTATCCAGGAGCCAATCATATAACCAACATTTATAATGTATCCATTATGTGGTGAGCACTAAAAATGCAAAGAATAAGACATTGCCCCTGCCTTCCAGAATTTCACAAACCAGTAAAATTTTATATCAAAGAGAGATATAAACGAATAATAAAGCAATGTGTCAGTTGCTATATTTGTAACATATCTGCTATGAGCCACACGTAACACTAGTTGCTGGCACAGGAAGAAGCACTTAACTGCCCAGGAGATGCTTTCTGAGGGGTTGATGCTTCCTGAATCTTAAAAGATAAAGAATAGTTCCCCAGATGGCTAAGGAAAGGACTGGGGGTGTTGGGAGAAGAGACAGAACTTTCTAGGCAGAGGCTGTAGCCTGTGAGAAGATGGAAGGAATGGAAAGACATGGTATTTTCTGAGGAGGAACCACCATAGTTTACATGTCAGAACTGTGCAGTGCTTAAAGGGTGGCAATCGTGGCAAGGATAGAAAAGTAGAACAGGCCAGATCATGAAGGGGCTCACATCCATGAGAAAGAATGTGAACTTTACCTTGTAGGTATCAGTGAACATGATCATATTGGCACTTCCATCAGTACAGTTGCGTGGAAGACACTGCAGGGACTTGGCAGGAGGCTGCTGCAAGCACTCAGAGAGTCATGGCAAGGGGCTGAGCTAAGAGGTTGTGGATGCAGCAGGAAGAAAATATGTCTGACTGAACTGCGGGGTGTGTGTGTGGGGGGGGAGGGGAATGATGGTAAGGAGAATGGAGGGAGAACTTCTGGGTTTGGGATTGAGGTACAGGAGGATGGCAGTGTCAGTCCTCAAGAAGGAAACATAGAAAAAGGAGTGGATATGTGGGGGAAGTAGGGATGATGTGCACTGTTTTGGACTGACAAATCTGATGTGTCAGGGGTAATCCAGGTGGAGAGATCCACTTGGATTTGATACATGAATGCAGCTCAGGGATGGAGAGAGCTAGAGAGACTCCAAGTTCAAATCCCTTTTCAGCAAGCAACAGTGTATGCACATTATTGAACCTGGATTTTAGAATGGGGACTGCCCCAGGCAGAACTCTGAAATAGGTAAGTTCTGTCTCTGATCTTCTGACCTTTTAGTGCACATTATTGACTGCTATTTTTATCTGGTCCATGTTTACCTTTTTAGCCCCACTTTTGACTATTTTTTTCACATTCATTGTTTATGCCAGTTACATCAAATAATATGCAGTGTTATAGTTTCATGAGTACATCAGGCTATTCTGTGTTTAATGTATTCACATCCATCTTGACTGAATTTTCTTCTTTTGATATCTAATTAAAAATTCCACTCAATCATTACTTCCTCTAGGAAGCCTGCCTGGATTCCCTGTCTTTTTTTTAGATAACTTCTTATGCATAGCTCTTAAGTTGGAGGGATAACCAACCTTATATTGTTCCAAGACAGTATAGGTTTCCCCTGCTATCCAAAAATAGAACATTCTTATGAAAACTTTCAAAAGTCTAAATGGCGAAAAGTGAAGAAGTAATTACCATTAATTTATGTGGAAAAATTCTTGAGTGTTCTTAGACCCCAAAAATAACCTCTCTTAGGCTTTTCTGATACCTTGGGACATATCTTTCTAAGATGCACAGAAAAGATCTAGATAAAGCACAGATGCTCACTGACACAGTTCACAGGTGAAGGGGGCTTGATGCTGAGATGCTGAGTGTAGTTCCTGGGGAAGGAGCTTGGCAGTGTCTCTCTTGCTGCTTCTGAAATGACTCGCTGCAAAACAAACACTGAACACTGTTTTTGGGTTTTTTTGCATTTTTTTCATAAAAGCAAAAATCTTGAGATTTCAGTTAGTGAAAATAGGTATTAATGTACAGCTTTCATAAAAAGCGAAGGGGCATAATATGAACTTTTGAAAAGTGGGGGATACCTATATTTATAAACATTATATATTGTGAATTTAATGTTTAATATAAGTAAGTGATTTTGTTGACCACTGGCAATATGCCATATAAGTGATTTACCTGCAAATATTAATGGGAGTAGATGATACTTACCTTTTAGGCCCACTTTCTTCAGCCAACAATATATCATAAACATTTTTCATGTTAGTCAACACATGGCTTCACATTTCTGTAAAGCTACGTGATGTTTTGTTTATTGTATGCACTTATTGTATCCAAAAGTTTTTTGAATAATACCTATTTCTATATCCTTTAATATTTAAATTTACTTCTCTGTCTCCTCCTACAGATTGCAAGAACCTTGCTAGTAGAGGGTAACTTATGTTGGGAGACGGCTCTGCATAGCTTGATCATTTCTTGTACACATTGGGAGTGGTGGTACTGACAGCGATGGTCCTGGCTTATTTTTTTAGGGATATTTGTACAGCAAACTGCCTTGGAAGATAGAGTGGTTCTCTCAGGAGCAGAGGGCAGGCCTGATTACTGATAGTAAGGATAATGTTCCCCCTCCAGGGGGAAGATCAGGCAGGTTTGCTTGCAGCCCGTTATAAAAGATTTGGGTTTCCTAGCTAGGCTCAGAGTTTCTGGACTGTGACCCAAGTCTCATGGAATTTGAGAAGCGAGTGGAAGTGATGTAAACAGAATGCTCAGGCTCTTGCTGTGCTGTGAGTAGCAAAGTCTGTTGTCTCTGACTCAGTAGTCTAGTGTCTTCTCCCAGCATCCACGGAACTGGCAGGCTCAGTTGTCAGCTTTCAATTAGGGTTAAATATCAGACCATTCACAGTTTCTCTCTCAGCACTCGTGATTATTGTTAACAAAACTAATGCTTAGCATGTGCTTGCTAGAGGCTAAATATTACATGTACTATTTTCTTTCAGTTGTCATATAATCATGAGTAGAATGCTATTTCCCCATGTTATAGATGAACAAACCACTGGAGGTGTAAATAACTTGCCAAGATTACATCATCAGGAAGTGACTGAATAAGGAGTCAAACCCAGGTCTTTGGAGTCCCAGGGATTATCTTTGCATGTCATTACAGAACCGCTTAGCATAGAAATCATTCTTGGAACTTCAGTACTGTAACTGAGCTAATTTCTTAACCCAAATGAATGAATACTTTGGCTGAAAGAAAACAAGCACAGGAGAGGGGAGATCTTTTTGAGTAAGGAGGCCTTCTTCACATTCCTCATATTAGATGACGAAGACAAGTCCTCAACATGGGTATTCAGCTTGGTTAAGGGAATAGAATATATGTGTTGGACATAACTCTGCTTTCAAGGACCTTGTAGTTTTGTTTAGGAGGTGACATTTACCCAAAAAAGCAGTTAGAAGGTAAGACAGTATTTAATTAAGCTCTACATTGAATGATTCAAGCAATAAGCAAATTACGAGTTGAGAGAGAAGAGAGATCAATGAAAGATTCATCCGGGAGAGATTCATGAAGGAGGCAGGGCTTGAACACAGCCTGGAGAAAGGGAAAGTCAGTTTCAGGTGGGTCAAAAAGCTGAAGAAAAAATACAGGAGAAAGTAATGCACCTGATATGTGTTTGAGGAAAAAGTACTTTATGTGCCTGCTTTTCTCCATATGTGAAAAGAACCATTTGCCGTTTTGTGTCTTTTAAAATATCACAACATACAACCACTGGAAAAAAATCCAAAATATACTCACACAAAGAAACAAAACCCACCATGATATTTTCTCATTTGCACTTAACTCAGAGTTTGGGGGCCTTTTTTCCTGGTGTGGATGTTGCCACAGGCTCCTGACATTCTTAACTTGATTGGATCCCTGCAGTGCAGTCTACTTCAGACTACCTTTTTTAGACCACTTGAAAGTTTTTCGATTTATTCAGCAGAATATATCAGCCTGTCACCTTTGGAGAGCTGGTGCCTGCAGAAGATATATCTTTCCTCTGCAGGTGGCACTGGCTGCCAATTTTTCTTTGGGGTGAGCTCTTGTTCTGAAGAAACCCTCGGTGGTTTGAGCACCAGTTACATTTGAGTTGATCTCCTTTTCTGTCTACTGCTCTATCTGGATAATGGCTATACCTGCTGTGTATGAGTGGAGAGAGGAGCCTATTGTGTTATTTCTTTACCTTGTGATTAGCAAATTACTTTTTGCTTAAACTGGGTCATCCTATCTCTTTTTTTCTTGCCTGAGCAATTTATCTGCCTCTATCATTTCCTAGATGTTGATATCAATGTCACTTTGCTTCAGATGGTGTCCCTTGAGTCCTTGAAGTTCCTGCTATCTGTCTTCTCTTTTATTATTTGCCATCCACTCTGCAGAATTGCTTCACTCTCTTCCTGCTGTCCATCCTCATCACATAAGCAATCTGGTTCGGCTGAACTGCCTTGAGCCTTCCCCTCTGGGCTTCAGTGAGGAAGCAGAAAGATTTCCTCTGGGATTGTCAGAGACCTCTAGAAGGTGCCTTCACTTACTCTAGACAGCACACTACAGAGACTGAAAGTAAAACATACCCACTGCTGTCAGTTTTACTAACTGGACTTTATAAGGTGACACTGAAATCAAAAGTAATAATGGATGAAGGAAAGGACCTCTCTTTTGTTTCTGGGTTTTCCTCTTCCAGTCTTTCTGTTCTTTCTGAATGTCAATTTCCTTTTTTTTTCTTCTGCATAGCAAGTTACCAGGAGATTAGTTCATTAAGAAAGTTTGCCACCAAATGAATCATAATGCCAAGCTGAATTTTGAGGCTTACTAAGTTCTAGTAACGGAAAAGTCCTGAAAAGACGAGGGAGCCCCTTTTCCCTGTTTCTAGGAGGGAGGGCCCTCAGGAATCCTAGACAGATGGGTCTTGAGGCTATTTGTAGGTATTTTGTAGAACAGGGTGCAGGAGGAGAATCCAGCTTATGGTAGATGGCTCTGTATTTAACAAGTAACACTTAGTAGTAATGAGGATTGTACACTATTAATAAAAAGCTAAGAAAAGGACTAGAGAATTATGGTAGCTAATGGTCTGAAGAACATTTACTATAAACCTGGTTTTATGATACATTTTAGAAGAGCAGTTTGATCATAAATATCCACTCTCTTGTGACATGTTGCACATAAAATCTGATCTCAGGAACATTTTAAAAATACCTTTAAAATTATAGGAGACAAAAAAAGGCAGCTTTCATATGCAAGGGAAGCTCTTCTAGGTTTTTGCCACCCTTGGAGTAGGAACCCTGAATCAAATTATTTCTACTAAAGATTTACCTTTAGGGAAACTCATAGTAAAGTGAAAAGGTCAACTCACTGAGAATATTTTAACTTTTATAAAAGGATGAGACATTTGATTGGGTGGTAAGCGGCTCACAGGTGTCTTGCTTTGGATTTTATTATAATCACAAGGAATTTTTGCTATTTCTAGAGTTAGAGTGTTTGATCTTTTAGTTGTACCATCTTTTTTTTTCTTCTGCTCTCAGATGATGACAACCATTATCTCAACCTTCCTTAGAGGTGCTAATATTGGTGAAAACTCCTTCATTCTACCCCAGGCATTATGGACTGGGACATCATTTCAAGCATCACCAGTAAAACTAGTGAAGAGATAGTTTCCTGCTAATACTTCCATAGTTCCTCACGGCATATTTTAATCTGGGATTGAATAAGTGTGGCTTCCCTTAAACCAGAAACAGACAGAGAACCTAATTGTATTGCAACTCAAGTTTCTGTTTTTGTTTTTTTTTAAGATCTCAGGAGTAATTCCTCAGTCTGAATTGGGCAATGAAGAAATGTGCTGAAGAAAGGAGGATAAAAGGAATATTTAGAACTTTTAAGCTCTAAGTCAAAGCTTCAGAGTGGGACTTATTAGCTTGGTGTGTATTCCCAAAACATAAAGCACGCTTCTATTCAGAACAAGTATGAAAACGTAATATATATCCCAACAGTGTGTGTGTGTGTGTGTGTGTGTGTGTGTGTGTGTGTGTAGCTTATTTGTGGGTTACTTGATATATTTTGCTATATCTCTTCTTTTTGCCATTTTTGTAGGTCGATGATCTATAAACTATTTTAGTAATATGTTTGTTGGTAAAATATTTTTAGAATAAATTCCCCAAATATCTTTATATATGTTTACTTGCTTATATATTAAATAATTCATTTTAATAATATTTTGTGCATTAAAAACATACACAGAAATAAATAAAAGTAAGCTAAGCATGAATAAATAAGTTATTTTAAATATCTTGCTAATCAATCAAGCATGAAAATAAGTTATTTTAAATATCTTGCTAAATGACAGTATCATTTGTTGATAACTTATGGCACTACAAAGAGTTAAGATGGGACAATTACTAACCACAGTAAGTATAAATCCATATCTCAAATACCATTTTTGATAAATCTGATTTATTTTTGGTGGCCAGATTATTATGTTTTTGCATTTCATAATGAAAATCTCATGTAAGAAGTAGTATCCACTGTGCTATTTATTGTTCACCCATGTTTATCATTGTTAGTATTGTATGTAGTCTGTGGTCTTTGAAGGAATATCTTAAAACCACTTGTCTAGTTTATATGAGTTCTTCTGCTAAAACTAGAAAAAATCCATAAATCTACATAGCTAGTCACACTTCAAGTCCACTATGTCCATTACACATGTATACAGGAAACAAACAAGGGTGGCACCAGTTCTAACCCCTCCACATTGGGGAGCGACCCTTTTCCCTCAAGATACTTCATATCCTATTTGTGACAGATATCTGATACGTGGATGGATGAGAATGTGTTTGTCTGAATATTAAGTGCTAGGAAATGGATAAAGCTGAATTTTCTTTTTTATGAAAAGAATAAATAGAAATTTTAATATTTTCTTCTCAACTCATATGGATTGCCTGGGATGCCCTTGGTAGGAGTGGGGAACACTATCTTGGAGACCACTTTTGATAATGTGATAGAATTGATAACCTAAAAAAAGGTATGTATCCATTCAAGGTTAGTTTTACTTCATTTTATGGCAATGGATATAGAATAAAGACAATGTCCTAGTCAAGAAATCTGAGTAGGTCCTCAACAAGGTAGCTATGATTCCTGACAACTATTCAGAATCACCTCATTTAACTCCACTACTGTGTGAATTCCATTAAGGAGAACTTTTTAGGGACAAGAAGTCCAGTAATTAAGTTCTAATTAAGCTGTTTAAAGTACAGGTTAACTCAAGTATGCATTTGCTGAGGTATAGTGTTAAACCCATTAAGTAACATCTATGAGAAATGCTAGATGTTACTTAATGGGTTTAACACTATGAGAAATGCTATCAGTCTCTTAGAGATCTAATAATGTGTCCAGATAAAATAAAATACCCTAGAACTGTGCTTGTGAGCTATAAGATGGTTCTGATGAAGATACAGCTACAAATGTTCTGACATTGTTGGAGAGCTGAAACATTTACTAATGTAATTGATCCAAAAAGACTTCAAGAAAAATGGGCATAAAAGAGATTGATCATGTTATTTTGGAGAGACCATCTAAAACAAACCTTCTGATTATTTTCCCTTGATTCTATATCACTAAAGGGACTTGTTTCTTACGTAAGTTTGGAAATCACTATTCTACGTAAGTATAGAATTAGAATTAATTTCTTTTTAAGTAGTTTCTTAAAACTTTAGGGTATAATATATTTAACTCTGGAAAAGATAGCAATAGCTTCCCCTAATCTGAAGTAAATATGATACAATCTTTTTTCTCTTGTTTTTTTTCTCTAAATATTTTGTACTTGTCTTCTTAATTTTGAAACAGAAGCCATAGTAGAGGCAGTGACTACATATTATAGAGACAACAAAAGCCCCCACCCCCAATGTTATTTGCAGGAATAATTGATGTTAAAACCATCTTCAGATTATGATTTAGGAACTTTTGAGATGTATCTGAACTATTCAAGTTTATTTGTTCAAGAGAGGCTAGCATAAGGAGGTATAACTTCTTAAGACAGAAGTCTGTTAAATTTTTATCCTGTCTCTTTTTGTGTCATTGTGTAAAATCAGCAAGTATTTGGGAATAGGTACAATGGAGACTCTTTCTCATCCTCAAAAGCTTCTTGATAATAACACCCTCTTCTTTCTGACTTATACTGTGAGGCTTAGGCATTAAAAATGTTGGGTGTATTCCATTCACATATTATATATTGCTTGGACATCAAGAGGATTTTGAATTCTCTTACAGTGTGAGAATCACATATATTTTTTCTCCCTCAAAGTACTATTCAGCTTTTGTTACTTAGACACTTTAGAAAATTTATATCAAAATATATTAATGCTTTCTATGACCTTCCTACAGATGAAGGTAAGGCAATAAAAAAATTTCCCCCCAAATCAATTCCAATTATTGCATGAATGTACTGCATGGACTACTGTACAGTAGGAGTATGTGTTTCACTTTTCAAAAATTAATGGGCTTATATTGATTATTGATCAGTAGCAAAAATTTAGAAATGCCCATGAATCCTCATATTCTGGAAATTGCTGAAAATATGTTGGAGATTAAAATTGAGTCTGACAGAGGATTCTTATTGTCTATACCTAACATTTCTTCTCTGTAGAATAGTTTATAACCTCTATAGAGCTTCAGTTTTAATGATAAAAAATAGTAGTTGCCAAGCATGGTTGACTCTCAGAATCGTGGTGGTTGGGGAATAAGATCCCCAACCCCGCCTTCAGAAATTCTGACTCAGTGATCGGTTGGTGAGAGTTGAGAGGGCAGGAGTCACTATTTTAATCTCCCCCTACCATGTGATTCTGGCAATAAGCCGCATTTGATTTTTACTATAGAGGTAGTCATATTTCCTACTTTAGCAATTAGGAAGGGGGGTGGAACCCAACTTCAAGATTTTGGAAGAGCAAAATTTCAGGCAGTTATAGTGTCAATACATGTTATAGAGAACATTTGCTTTAATAGGCCTGCTGCTTGTTACAATATTCCTTGCAGAAATACTGTGGCTTTGTTCCTAGGTAACAATGCTTGGCAGACTTAATAAGAGGGTATGCAAAGACAGTCACAGCCCCTCAGAAAGAGAACTAAAGGAAAGACCACCCTTTCTGATCTTGGTGGATTTTGGACAGGAAGACAGAGGGAAATGGGAAAGTAAGTCAACAGAATGTCCAATTCCCTCTCTCTCCTCCTTTAAACTTTGATATGGAGGAGTTTTACTTTGGTTCAACCAAATAGTGTGGGAAGCAGCCCTAGGGATACTGAATGAAGTGCATGGCCAGCCTCTCTAAATTTATTAGGAAGACTACAAGAACTTAGGAGAAAATCAGCCTTCAGCTCAACGCTACAGTGTGGTATAACATATGTGAGATGGTGTAAGCCAAAGAGAAGAACAGTTAGATGTGTATCAGGAAGTAAAATTCAGCTTTGGGACCCATACAAATGGAAATAATGTGAAATTCTAAAATGAGGTGCTAGATTGCCATATACTGAATTTATAAAAGAAATGGAAAATACAAAATTTCATGGGCCTTCATTTAGGGGTCCTCATCTACATCAAGACTATGAAAAGGTAGAAGAAGTGGATATAGGGAGATTGTTAAGGGGGAAAAGGATGTGCATATATGTGTGTGTGTGTGTGTGTGTGTGTGCGCGCGCGCACACACACGTGCATGTGTCTGTGAAGGGCGAGGTGTTTCTATCTCCTTCACTTCAAGCTTAGTTTGAGAGGGGGCTTTAATAGGACCATTCATAGTTTGCAATGCATTCCCAGCACTTGGGTTTCATAAGGAGCTGTGGCTGTCTATGACAGCAGGGTAGAGGTGGCAGTGTCAGAACTGGTTAACACCCTAGAGCTTGTTGGAACCAGAGATGCATGTTTCCCCTGGTGGTCCATGTGAAATGAGATCTTGCCCAGCGTTGGGAGGATAAAGGGTCTTTTAGTAGTGAGAGTCCAAATCAAATGAGACATTATGAAATTTAGGGGCTCACGAAGGGCAGTGGTCAATGGGGCAGAGTCGAGGTTCTCAGTGAAGGCAATCTCCAAGGAGCATATGAGCTACTCTGTAAGGAAGAGTCAGTGTTAAACACTTTTCCCAGAAAGCTTACTCACCAGACAGCAATGGGACCTGTCACTGTGCTTGCCCTTCCCCTTAATCATTTCTTCTTCTGGACACAACACTGGAGAGTTCTAAATCTTGCTTACTAAGCTGGTGGAAGAAAAGGAGTAGGATTAAGCACAGAAAGAGGAGGACCCTAACCCTCTTATCCCACTGCAAGTGGGCAGCTCAGTCCCTAGCAAGAGGGAGGAGAGGCGATGATAGTTAAAATCATGTTTCAAGTTTGGATTATCATATAGAATAGATTTACTTACCAAACTAGAAGGTTTTGTGAGTTGTAATGACTGAAATATTGCTTCTAAGTGTCAAAGAGTCTTAAGGGCAGGGGGGAAGATTTTCTTAATCTAAAAATTTGCTTAAAGAAAGAAGGATTTCTAAAAACCCATGTTTCAATCACAGTTGGGTTTGTTCATATCCCAGTTTCAGGTAAGCTGGTTAGTAATGGGTTCTGGAAACATTTGCGTGCTCTGGGGAGACCTGTGGAGTCTGGAGGGAGCAGCATTCTGATGCTACATGACTGGAGGCAAATGGGTGAGTTCAAGGACTTCAGTGATTAGACCCAGCAAGTCACCCCTCACATCAAAAAATGGAAATAAATGTGAGTAGATATTGACCTGAGTAGTGCAAACAAAATAAAATACAACACAACAAAAACAGTTGCTCTGCCGAGTACTCTTGGATTCAGACCCCCTTTCCTAACCTCAGATGCCTCGTATGTCACAACCCTCCCCATTCTCCTGATGCCATATTGAAGAGGAGGAGGGGAGGGATGAATGGAGCATGGAAGATTTGTTGGAGTAGTATAAACAGAGATTGAGTTACGTACAGAGAAAGCTTAGATTATTAGGTGAAACTAAGGTTATTGCAGTGGACTAAATTTTAGTTTTTCCATGCTAAATAATTTCTGGTATTGGTGGTTTTAGTAACAATGGCAATGAAGAGTGTTAGGAAAAAGATCATAACAAGATAGATTGGAAAAAATTAACAGTGTGTGAGTGAAGTTTTTACTTTTCTCCATTTCTGGTTATTTTTCTTGTGCTGTTTCATTTGAGGAAGAAAGTAAATCAGTCAGCTGCTGTGGTACTTACTTGATGCTTATTCTTTTACTGATTTTAGGACAGTGTTAGGAATCTTATATGACTGTGTTTTTTAAGGTAGAAGAGAAGGAATCTATGTGGGGGAGAAGAAAGACTGTACTAGATGAGAATGGAGGGTGAGCCACAGAGTGGTTTTTTTTTTTTTTTAATTTGTTTAATGTTTATTTATTTTTGACAGACAGAGACAGAGCATGAGCATGGGAGGGGCAGAGATAGGAGGAGACACAGAATCTGAAGCAGGCTCCAGGCTCTGAGCTGTCAGCACAGAGCCTGATGTGGGGCTCCAACCCATGAACTGTAAGATCATGACCTGAGCCGAAGTCAGACACTTAATTGACTGAGCCACCCAGGTGCTCCCCCCCTTTTTAAGTTTTTTTTTTTTAAGTTTTATATATTTGAGAGAGAGAGTGTGTGTGCACACATGAGTGAGAGGGGCAGGAGCAGAGAGAGGAAAAGAGAGAATCCCAAGCAGGCTCTGCCCTGCTAGCACAGAGCCAATGCATGTCTCAATCTCATGAACTGTGAGATCATGACCTAAGCCGAAACTAAGAGTTGAACACTTAACTAACTGACTGAGCCATCCAGGTGCCCCCCGCCTCCCACCCCCCGCTTTTTTTTAAACTAAGCAATCAAAAATAATCAATGGTTACTTTGAATTAGCTTTGTTTTGACTGGGTCAAGGGCCACGTGTATTTAGTTTTCACTACCACATGTTTGTGTTTGTTTGTTTGTTTTATTTTTTGAGAGAGAGAGAGAAATAGAAATAGATTAGTATGAGGAAAATAATTTTCTTTGGTTTTATCTCATGATGGAGGCAAAAGTATTGTTTTGCAAAAATACATAATGTTGTTAAGTCATTCTTATTTAACCTTCCATTTTCATAGCTTTCCTTTTTTGAGGGAAAGAAAGGACTGAAAAGCCTCCCCCCACAAAAAAATGTGAGACTACTGAACTTCTTGGATTTCCTGAGAGAACCACAGGGATTCAAGCACTCCAAATGACCTTAGAAATGCAAGCTACCTCGTAGATGGCTGTTGGATGGCAGGATGTCTATAAGAGTCACAGATATGGATTCTTTTAAGAAATCAATCACTTTGGGTGATCAGACTGTATTACAACAGACAAGGCATGACCTTTCTCCTGGTTAACCTATTTATTTTTCCCTCCTGTGTTTATTAAAGAGTCTATTTTCCAGGTGGGGAGGGTAACAGTGGCATATAATTTAGATTGACAAATGTGTAATAACCTGGTTCTTTTTCTAGAACACTTGAATACAATTTTTTTTTTTGTTTTAACGTTTGAGACATTATTTTTTAAAAAAGAAGAAAGGGAAAAAGGGGAAAAATTACTGTATGAGCTTATTGGGACATCATGATCTTGCATCCGCATGTATCTAAAAAGCCATTAAGCATCCTGATTAGTTTGGGAGATGGTGTAAACACTGTTACATTTCCAGTTGCTGTAAATGAACACCAGATGCAGTATTTGTCATGGTGAAATGCACCTACCAGAAAATATGGGAAATGTATTATATACTGCAGTGGTTGATTTGGCTTAGGTATTGGACATAATGAGATTTCTTTTAAAGGAAAGTATCTGAAAAGATAGATACTATAGAAGGGATGGCAGTTTAGCTGGTGTATGTGACCACAAAGGAAAGCATGGGATTTCCAAGGTCACACATCATTTTCCTTACTGAATGGTCATACTTTGCATATGTCAATGACTTTTCCTCTCCTCTATAAATTGAGAAAGCATCCTTAATGAGTTCAAAACAAACAAACAAACAAAACAAAATAAGAAAACCTCTTCCTCAGTATGCTAATTGACATGGTTTATATTTTTGGAGGTTACTTTAACTGTAGGATTTATATTAGCATTTAATATAACTTTTAATGATAATTCATTATGCTCTAAAATAAGGATAAGACGATGTCACTTGAGTCAGGAATGCACATGTGTATCATCAGATCTTACTAAAAGAGCCAAAGTGGGCTTTCATTGCAAACTGATTTTTCTGAAGATGGATCCTACCTGACATAGTGTTATGCAACAATTGCTTATTTCAGCCTTGTTTTTCTACTTGCTTACCTTGGCATCTTTAGGAAGCTATTGAGAGGATTTCTGACAAAAAAAAAAAAAAAAAAAAAAGGCCCATAAATCCAGCTATCAAAGCATGTATGATCTAACCATGCACTGGGATTAGCAGAGGTCCTTTGGAGGCAGGGCTTGATGAGACAATGTTCAGTCCTGGAAGGCTCTCACAGGCTCTGCCCATGATCCCTGGGGCCTTGGTTTTTGAACTGAATAGGATTAAGTAGCTTTAGGAGGATGGAAACTAATACCATCTAGGGAGTGACAGCATGCCTCAGCTACTATGTTACCCAAATAAATGTGAGCTCTTCTGGTTTTGTATTTCAAGTTTTGTTTCATACATTTGGCGGTGGGGGGGGGGGGGGGCATAGTATTATTGCCTTGAGTTCTATATAGTTGAATCATGTGTTAGAAGATCTTTAAATGTAAAATGGGGACCTTCTTAAAGTTTTTCTGTGCAAAGAGCAGGGAGGCATCAATCTTCCCAGATGTTAATAACATATTTGATTTTGAATATATTTAAGCATTATATATTTTAATAATATTTAAAAGTTACATATACGATATTATTTATAAAGTATATATGACATTTATAAAGAAGATGATTAGAAAATTCTAAATTCTCACCTCAACTTATAACTTATAAACAGTACATCAAGTATATTAAGATTAGCACACACAGTGATCTTAATTTTTGATTGTGGCGTGGTTCCACCACATTCTCTGGGCATGGAGATTAGGGAGTGTACATAATGTAGCCAATGGGCCTAAGGAAGAATTTGCCCATTTAATCAGTATTTGTCTTATTTTTCAAAGAAAATATGGCTTCCTTAAAGTACAGGTTTTTTTTAGCAGACTCAAATTTTTTTTACCCATGTAAAAAGATACGTATTTCTTCCATCTTCCTCTTATCCCATCTCATAGCCTGTGTTATCCCTCTGGTAACCATTGTTATAAATTTTTTTATGCATTCCTTATGTGCAGATTGTATTTCAAAAGATGGCCACAACATCTCCCTCCCTCCCTGCTCTTTTGCAATGTGACTTTGTCACTCCCCCATTAAGAGAGGTAATCTATTTCCCCTCTTCTTCAATCTGGGTTGCCCACTGTTCTAAGCTTTTTACAGGAATTAATTCATTTTGGCTTTAAAGGAGCCATATGAGGAGGTACTATTATCATCCCCATTTTAGAAATGAGACAATCATGGTTAAAAGCCAAAAGGTTACTTAGGAGCAGCATTCATAAAGTAGAAATTACAGTAGATACAGAAAGAAATAGAAATTTGGATTCATGCTGCAGTTCATGATTAAGAGGAACACTAATAAACTGAAAGTACTTGAGAAATGTTAGTAATAAACAACATTTTAGATTTCAAATATTTTATTTCTGATATTTCAATTGTGTATTTTAATTTTTTTGTCTTACATTTGTTTCTAATTCTCCAACATATTATTTTCATTGTTTCAAAAATATATTTCCTGTCCTACTTTTATAGTTTTACTATTATTTTTATTTTTTAGTCCTTAAAACCTGAATTTCTAAACCTGAATCTTATGTATTTTTACATTTTCTGTTCTTAAATTCACATTTAAAAAATCCATTATCTCTTTTGCACTCCTTTTTAAAAAAATTTATTGCCGTAGACTTTACATCTCAAATCTCATGTCTTATTGCACTATTGTTAACTCTTAATATTTAATCCTAATTGGGAATTTAGTTCATTTATTACATTTTAAAAAACTTTCTTTGTCCTATTTTCTTACTGTATCTTATGCTTAAAATATTTTTTTCTTCCAAGATTTTATTTAAATTCAAGGTAGTTAACATATCGTGTAGTATTGGTTTCAGGAGTAGAATTTAGTGATTCATCATTTACATATAACACCCGGTGCTCATCCCAACACGTGCCCTCCTTAATGCCTATCACCTATTTAGCCCATCCCCCACCCATCTCCCTCCTTCAATCCTCACTTTGTTCTCTGCATTTAAGAGTCTCTTATGGTTCGCCTACCTCTCTGAAACTATTTTTTCCCCTTTCCTTCCACCATGGTCTTCTGTTAAGTTTCTCAAATTCTACATCTGTGTGAAAACATATGATATCTGTCTTTCTGTGCCTGACTTATTTCACTTAGCATAATAACCTCCAGTTTCGTCCACATTGTTGCAAATGGCAAGATTTCATTCTTTCTCATTGTCAACTAGTATTCCATTGTATACATTAACCATGTCTTCTTTATCCATTCATTCATTAGTTGATGGACATTTGGGCTCTTTCCATAATTTGGCTATTCTTGATTATGCTGTTATAAACATTGGGATACATGTGCCCCTATGAATCAGCACTCCTGTCTCCTTTGGATAAATTCCTAGTAGTGCTAATTGCTGGGTCATAGGGTAGTTCTATTTTTAATTTTTTGAGGAACCTCCATACTGTTTTCCAGAGTGGCTGCACCAGTTTGCATTCCCACTAGCAGTACAAAAGAGATCCTCTTTCTCTGCATCCTCACCAACATCTGTTGTTACATGAGTTGTTACTTTTAGCCATTCTGACTGGTGTTTGGTGGTATCTCATTGTGGTTTTAATTTGTATTTCCTTGATTATGAGTGATGTTGAGCATTTTTTCATGTGTCTGTTAGCCATCTGAATGTCTTCTTTGGAGAAGTCTCCATTCATGTATTTTCCCCATTTCTTCATTGGATTATATGTTTTTTGGGTGTTGAGTTTGGTCAGTTCTTTATAGATTTTGGATATTAACCCTTTATTTGATATGTCATTTGCCAATATCTTCTCCCATTCTGTGGGTTGCCTTTTAGTTTTGCTGGTTATTTCCTTCACTGTGCAGAAACTTTTTATTTTGATGAGGTCCCAATAGTTCATTTTGGTTTTTGTTTCCCTTGTCTCCCGAGATGTGTTGAGTAAGAAGTTGCTGTGGCTGAGGTCAAAGAGGTTTTTGCTTGCTTTCTCCCCTATGATTTTTATGGCTTTCTGTCTTACTTTTAGGTCTTTCATCCATTTTGAGTTTATTTTTGTGTATGGTCTAAGAAAGTGGTCCAGGTTCCTTTTTGGCATGTCACTGTCCAGTTTTCCCAGCACCATTTGCTGAAGAGACTGTCTCTATTCCATTGGATATTCTTTCCTGCTTTGTCAAAGATTAGTTGACCATACGTTTGTGGGTCCATTTCTGGGTTCTCTATTCTGTTCCATTGATTTGAGTGTCTATTCTTGTGCCAGTACCATACTATCTTGATGGTTACAGCTTTGTAGTATAGCTTGAAGTCCGGGATTGTGATGCCTCCAGATTTGGTTTTCTTTTTCAGTATTGCTTTGGCTATTTAGGGTCTTTTCTGGTTCCATAAAAATTTTAGGATTGTCTGTCCTAGCTCTGCGAAGAATGCTGGTGTTATTTTGAGAGGGATTGCACTGACTATGTAAATTGCCTTGGGTAGTATCAACATTTCACCATATTTGTTCTTCCAATCCAGGAGCATGGATATTTTTTCCTGTGTGTGTGTGTGTGTGTGTGTGTGTGTGTGTGTGTGTGTGTCTTGTTCAATTTCTTTCATAAGCTTCCTGTAGTTTCCAGTGTACAGATTTTTCAGCTCTTTGGTTAAGTTTATTCCTAGGTATTTTATGGGTTTTGGTGCAATTATAAATAGGATAGGTTCCTTGATTTCTCTTTCTGTTGCTTCATTATTGGTGTATAGAAATGCAACCAATTTCTGTGCATTGATTTTATATTCTGTGACTTTGCTGAATTCCTGGATAAGTTCTAGCAGATTTCTGGTGGAATCTTTTGGCTTTTCCATATACAGTATCATGCTATCTGTGAAGATTGAAAGTTTGACTTCCTCCTTGCCAATTTGTATGCCTTTTATTCCTTTGTGTTGAATGCTGAGCATCTTTTCATGTGTCTGTTAGCCATCTGGATGTCTTCTGTGGAAAAGTATCTATTCATGTCTTCTGCCCATTTCTTCACAGGATTATTTGTTTTTCAGGTGTTGAGTTTGGTAACTTCTTTATAGATTTTGGATACTAACCCTTTATCCGATATGTCATTTGCAAATATCTTATCCTATTTCATTTATTGCCTTTAGTTTTGTTGATTATTTCCTTTGCTGTGAACAAGCTTTTTATCTTGACGAGGTCCCAATAGTTCATGTTTGCTTTTATTTCTCTTGCCTTCGGAGACATGTCGAGTAAGAAGTTGCTGCGGCTGCAGTCAAACGATTGTTGCTGTTTTCTCCTCTAGGGTTTTGATGATTTCCTGTTTCACATTTAGGTCTTTCATCCATTTTGAGTTTATTTTTGTGTATGGTATAAGAAAGTGGTCCAGTTTCATTCTTTTGCATGTTGCTGTCCAGTTCTCCCAGCACCATTTGCTAAAGAGACTGTCTTTTTTCCATTGGATATTCTTTCCTTTGTCAAAGATTAGTTGGCCATACATTTCATTAAAATATTTGTAATCACTTGTCTTTTTTTCCCTAGTCTTCATGGTGTGAGTTCTTGATAAAGTTCCTAATTTGTCTAACAGCATCATCTAGTAGTACACAAGAATTGTCCCCAGAAGCCTGTAAACTTCTACCTTGAACTAGATTAGCTTAGATTTTAGGATCTGGGAAAAAATTCTGTACCTGGACAATGAATTTGAAGGATTTAAGTTACCTGGTTGTACCTTATGAGATCTGTTATCTGTCCTATATTATGGAATGTGGCCAGTTGGGGTCCTGAAAAAAATGACACTAATGTAGTAATATTACTTAAGTTTTACAGCTGCAAGAGAACTTAGAACATTCAGTTCTCACTGAATATCACTGTTTTGGATTTTTTCTTCTTCAGTATTGACAGGTAAAAAGGTTTGCTGAGATTAGGATTGGGTTTGCTGTTGAGATCCTTGGTTCATATGACAGAGATTTTTCTTAACATTTACACCACTACTATCATGGTGCATTCTATACTTTTGGCACATGCTGGTTTTCTTCTTGATGATAACTTTATTTTACATACTTCTCTCAGTTCATCATCACTGGCCACTGATTACCAAGACTGATGTAAAACTAAAGGAGTGATTTCCTGGAGTGATTGCTTTAGGTCCTATCTCTATGGGGCTTCCTCTTTATAGGAAGATGCAGGAACATTAACGGAGACGTTAGCCACATTTCCTCCCTGAGGACCAGCAATATAGATTATTTAATGTTAAAACCTTCTCTGCTTAGATCTTCTTAAGATGGATGCTTTGGACTAAATATTTAAAAAAAAATCCTTTATTTTCATCTTTGGAAAAAAACAAACCAGAACGAATATTATCCATGATTACATTAATGAGATTAGAGGGTAAGGAAGACTAAGATGAACAAAGGGGATTTAAGATATATTGATTACCTGCTGTTATCACAAATCGTGATTGTAGCTTAAAGAGAAATTTCTTATATCCTGTCAATAGATTGATAACTTAAAAATGTTTTGATATACATGATATCATAGAAAACATGGCATCACCTTTGTGCTTTGACAAGACTTCTAGGTAGCAAATAAAACAAAAACAATGCAAAACAAAACAAAACAAAAAAAGAAACGAGGTAGTGATTGACATATGAAAAAAATCAGAAGCATCCATGTACGATTTTATCAAATTCAAATCCTAAAACACTCTAAAAAATCTGGTAAAATAAAACTATGTGGAAAGTTCCATCAAACTGAACAATGATAATAGATTTTGAAATATAGTTACTTGAGATAGAATTTTGGGAAGTGAGGCAGAGGATTGGTGGATTTGTGACATATTTAAATTTGCCAGCTTTATAAAGGAATATCATCTGCCTAGGATGTTTTCCTATGCCTCCTAATATTCTATACTTGATTTAAGACTTTAAGTTATTGTGGAAGGTTTTATGCCTTTGAATTATTCAAAGATTTCAGGTGGTGTGTTTTAATCCTTGTCAATTTCTTTATTAATGCCAAATTTTACCTAAATATAATCCATTCTTTGGTTCTTTAGAGGAAAAATTATAGACCTGTTAGTGTGTAGTAAATTTCTTTGACAATATAGGCCATGTCCTTCTTGGTGAATTGCAAATTTTATTTCTCATGTTAATGTCCCTCCTAAGAAAACAGGCAAGATTCAAGCACAGCTATTCCATTATTGACTTATTATACTCTCTACCTTGTAGAAACCTGTCTTTATGATAATATAAGATTGTTTGCAATTTTGGCATTGTAGACAAGAATTAATTGACCTTTAATGTGCGGGCAGGACTTGATTATGGACAAAACTAAATTGATATCTCTCCCAGTTATTCATGCTTATGTTTAATTGTGTTTTAAACAGTATGGTGAGCACTTGTTGGGATGAGCACTGGGTGTTGTATGTAAGCAATGAACCATGGGAATCCACACAAAAACCAAGAGCACACTTTACACACTATATGTTAGCCAATTTGACAATGAACTATATTAAAAAAAAGTTTCCTATAAAAAGTAAATAAATAATGAAATATGGTAAGAGCTAGGGTTATTAGTAATAATGTTTTGATTAATAGGATAACAATTGCTTTTGTGCAAAAAATAGGGATAGAGTTTGGATTCTCAGTAATTTCTAGCACAATATCTTAATAGCTGTTTTAGATTAGAGAAAATCATACCCTCACATAAAAAAGAACCATGATAAAAAAAAAAAAGAAATGTGATGATGATAGTAATGGTGACACTTTTTTGGGGGGGGCACTTAAAATATTTATTGAAGCAAATGAATGAAATCCCACTTTTGTACTTCTTCAACAAATTATTACCTAATCTAAAGTAGTAACAATTTAAAAAAGGCTTAAAACACTGTAACAATAAGAAGATAATTGGCTAGCATATATTGAACACTTCACATACAGGAGGTACTATTCCTAGGGCTTGATATATGTCATTTAATTCTCATAACAACTCTTTTGTATAACAGAGATATTATTATTCCCATTTTTAAAATGAGGACACTCAGGTAGAGACAGATTAACTATACTCAATGTAACACAATAAGAGACAGCATTACAATTCAAAACCTGGACAGTTTGACACCAGAAAGCAAATATATACAATATAATAGTAAGCTTAAGACTTGCACAAAGTTTAGTGGAAAATTAACTTCAAATAAAAATCTGTGATAATTTCATTAAGAGATGCTCACACTTAAAAACAATTTTTAATGATGAGATAGTGCAGGTCCTCATTAGTTGGAGATGCTTAATATACTGTCATGTTCTGTTTTGTTTTTTTTAACAGGTCCAGTGCAAATGATGTGGCTCTATTTTCTACCTCATCAAAACACTGGAACTGTGGTTTATTTCAAAGTTGTATTTTAGATTGAAAGAATAAATTTAAAATTTTGTTTTCTTTTTGTACCTACCTTCCTTCACAGGCAAACACATCTGCTCTTGGCTTCTTGAAAGGCTATTTTCACAGAAAAAATTAGAGACATTATTATGTACATCGTTAGTAAAAATAATTTAAAATACCATTTTGCTGAGGATCAAGGCCAGCTTGAAAAATTAAAAATAATGTGCTGTTATTCTGGAACTGTTAACTTACTCCTTTGCAATTATTCCAAACTCTATCCTTTTTCTTTGCAGGCTTATTCTTAGCCTTTGATAAACTGCTGTTACCATCTGTAGAAACACTATCCTAGCTTTCAGATATTACACCATTCACATTTAGTGAGGTGAGAGGTATTTAAAGTAATATCTAAAACATTATTTTCCAGTTCTAGCTGTATCTTGATAAAATCTCAACAAAAAATTACAGGCTCTATTTATCGCTAGAAGAGTGTTCCTATTGGCATACTTCTACAATTTAAAATGACACCATCAAAGGAACTTCCAGCTTAAAGACATAAGGTCAACTAAAATTTCCTAAGATATCGCTTATGATATTTTAAAGGTGTACTGGCAACAGAATTATAAAACTGGTAATTTTATTCTTGCTTTTCTTGGTAAGGTAACTATGTTTAACTCTGCATCTGCTGGAATGCTTCTTCCTTCATGCTCTACTCTGCCGGTATTTTTATTTAGTGCTGCTTCTACTTTTCCAGAGGATGGTGCTAGGGTAGAACATACTGAATCCCTTAGTTCATGAAATATGTTTTCTCATGTTAGTCCTGTTATTGTCATCATTATTTCTGGATTAAATAACTGAATCATTTAAGTCCAACAAACTTTTGAATCAGGAGACAGAGGAGATTGATATGTACTACACTGACAGTTCTATTCTACTTTCCTTTTAATTTCAGTCTTCAGTCATGATTCAGACTCTTGTGTTCCTCGGTATATGTGTGCACAATGGGGCCAATTTAGTCTTACAGGATTAATTTTGTTTAGACACAGAGTAGGATTTTTTCCTTTGAATTTAACACTGTATCTATGCATTAGCAAGATGAAAACGTTTTCCATGAACGTTCCAGAACGTAATGATGCATTTTGTGTATTTTCATTTAATTTATAATTATCGTTCTACACGTTAAGTAATTATGTGGCCTTCCAAAGTTTTAAGACTGCCCGTCTCGTGTCGTCTTACACGCGTCTTTGAGACGAAATCACCGGAAATAGCAATTTTGGATCGGCAATTTGACTTCCATTGAAGCAATCTCCCGGCGCTGTCCTCCCTCTCTCGGGCCGCCATATTCTTCCTCCCACGCCACTTCCCTCTCACCTGACGCCCAGATGGTAGCTGGGCTCGCCGGGACAAGGGGCAGGGGGCTGCGCCTCGGTGCTCACCGGGATGAGGGGCCGAGCGAGCTGCAGGAGGGCAGCCGCAGCAGGGTTCCAGCTGGCTCCGGCGTCCACATGGACCTACACAAAGGCAGGTGAGGCGCAGCCGGGCCTGTCTGTGGGCTCCCCAGGCGGCGTGGCCTGCCACCTGGGCTTTTCTTCCGCCTCTAAGCTTCTTCAGGCCCCTGCAGACAACGCATGGTGCCTACGGTAACAGTGCTTCCAGCCCGGTTCCTCTGGGCCCACCCATGCCACTTGGGAAGCTTGCGGCAACCACCCCTCTACCCCCACCCCAGCGCATGGAAGGGAGGTTGAACGTGCCTTTCTGTGTCTGGGCGGTAAAATGGCAGCACTGGCCCCTGGCTTTTTTTGCAGCAGCTGCCGCTGAGGCCCTGCATCCTCCCCATCCAACCATGACTGCAGCCAAGGGGGCCTCTGCGACTGTCCATGTGGACGGGGGTGGGTCTCCTCTGCTAGCGCCCCCTGTTGATCGCCACGACAGTATCCTTGGTATAAACCTGAATTATCCTTGGTATAAACTGTGTAATTATAACAAAGAGAAGGGCTTCTATTACTCTAAAACTAAGGCTGTCATTTGTAATCATTGTTCCTCAACATTTAACGGCTTGTGTTTAACAGTGCTGTACTTAGTAGCAGCTTAGTCCATTCAGCTACTTAGGTGTGCCACTTAGTAATTGGTTTATCTTTGATGAAAGAACAATAAATTGTGTTGTTCTGTAAGGCCACTCTTAACGCCCAGGGCTGAGTGGCCCCTGGCAAGAGCCCTGTGCAAGAGAGGACCCACATCACAAACTCATGAAAATCAACTTTTAAAAACACATGCTCAACCCTGGCACAGTGCGACCTGTAACTTAAGACATCCATTTTTGTGACTAACATTTCAGGCTCCAGGGAAGTGCTTCTCTGTGACTCTGGTCCACTTATCTTGGAGGGAAGGGCAATTGAATCCCAGTGCCATAAACGTTTGTAGACTGTGCTATTGTCAGGATAGGAGATACACACCACTTTGGAGTGCGGGGGGAATCTGCGTGGCAGAAGCACTTAGGAAAGAGAAAGAGAAATTGGGTTCCTCTAAGCCACCATTATTTCTTGCATATTCTTCAGTAATCAGATCTATACTTTTTGCATTGCCTCTCTTTAATCCATCTTCCAAATCTTTATAAATGTAAATTCAGTCCTATCACTTACCTAATTAAAACTCTAAAATTAAAGCTTCAGCTTCTTCTTTTTTTTCAACGTTTATTTATTTTTGGGACAGAGAGAGACAGAGCATGAACGGGGGAGGGGCAGAGAGAGAGAGACACAGAATCGGAAACAGGCTCCAGGCTCTGAGCCATCAGCCCAGAGCCTGACGCGGGGCTCGAACTCCTGGACCGCGAGATCGTGACCTGGCTGAAGTCGGACGCTTAACCGACTGCGCCACCCAGGCGCCCCTCAGCTTCTTCTTAATACTCCTGACCCATATCACCTTGTCTCATGGTATGTCTGCATCCTCATGAACATAATGTTCCTGAAGATTGGCCTTCTCTCTTTTCCTGGAGAACCCCAAACTCCTTCCTGCCATAGAGCCTTGCATATATTCACATATTGTTGCTTTTTCCTTGAAATGCTTTCCACCCAACTCCTCCACCTCACTGAAATAACTCCGTGTCTTCAGATTTTAGTTTAAAGCTCAGCTCCATGAGGAAGACCACTCTGACATCCAGGTCCACATTGAGTTTCTGTAATACACTCTCACATTCTCTTAGACACCCTTAAATCTGTTTTCTTCTTAGGACTTAGTACGATTTTAATTACATTTTTTACCAATAGTTGTCTAATAAATTTCTTCCCTACAAATTAAGAGTTCCATGAGATCAAGGTTTTTTTAGGTGTATCACCAGTCCTTAGATTGATGTCTGGCACATAGAGTGTGCTTGGTTTTTCTTGGATGAAACAATGATTGTGTTCCGTGGCTTGTGAAGCAGTGATTGTGAAGCATGGCTCAAAATTGCCATGCTTAGATCCAGGCCAGATGGCCTAGAGAAATGAATGAATGAAGAATGCCCCTAATTATGTGATCTCTGGCATGTCTGGGTCTCAGTTACTTTATATTTTAATTGAATATGATAATTCCCATAAAATAGCTATTGTTAGAACATTTGAAATTACACACACATGTACACACACACCCCTGGAAAAAGATTATTTTGATTACTGATAAATATTTATGTCTGTGTTGTGAAATATATAGGTATAGCTATAGTTTAGGATGAATGTATGTATCAGTTAGTGTGAAGTATTAGTGAAATGACGTGGGTTTAAAAAATACCAGGATTGGGGTGCCTAAGTGGTTCAGTCGGTTGAGTGTCTGACTCTTGGTTTCGGCTCAGGTCACAATCTCACAGTTTGTGGGTTTGAGCCCTGCATTGGGCTCTGTGCCAACAGTGTGGAGCCTGCTTGGGATTCTCTCTTACTCCCTCTCTCGGCCCCTCCCCCATTTACTCTTCTCCAAATAAATAAATAGACTTAAAAAAAATTAAAAATACCAAGATAGTTATCTCTTTTAACAAGAGGTCCTTTGGGAGGGAAAGCTCTAGGTGCAAGTTGTCATGACTGTCACTCTGCCTCTTTGTCATTTATTCCATTTCATCCTCCTCTGTGGATAAGCCTTATTTTCAGACCCACAGCATGATGCCTATAGCAGTTCTGGGCACAGTATCTACACAACAACATCCGGAGAAAGAATATCTATTTCTATAAGTTTTGAAAAGGAGAGAAAGCTTTCCCAGATGCCCCCAGCCCAGGAGACTCCCTCTCATCAGAATTGCATCACATTCCTGTCTTAAACCAACCTCCATCAAGGGCATAGGATTGTCATGATTGGCTTCATTCATACTGACTTCAACTCTTTGATTGGCAGTGACATCAGCGTCCCTTTAATCATGTGGACCTGTGGAGAAGGGGGGATAATAGAACATTATAATTGTTTCTGGAAAGAGGAAGGAAGGATGAGGGAGGTGGATTTTTGGGTAGGGAACCAACAGTGTCTGCTACACAATATGTTATATATATTTAAATTTATTTTCTTATTTATGGAGGTCAGAAGATCTAAGTCATATAGGTAGTGTGGAAGGATGAGGTATTATAATATCACATAATATTTTAGGGTACAGAATATTGGGATTATTAGCAAACAATATCACTAACAGGCCAGCCCACACTGGTATGCATCAATGAAGAAAGTTTCTCTACTTTGTAGTTAAAAATCATGTCTGATTATAAGGTAGAGGGAAATATCAAATAACAAAGGGTTCTATGAGCAGTGACAACTGTCAGGGATAACATGCATGTTCTCTGCCCACACCCATGCTCACTGCAGACTTAGCTAATTGAGCACAACATACTGCTTATTGAAGGTGGACGTGATTTGGTGTTCTTTTCAGACATCTCCTAACTATCCACTGGAGTTGACTTTCTGAAGAAAGCCTTTCCGCTATCTATGACATAAATATGTTATAGAACTAATGTTTTAAATTTTTTTTTTCAACGTTTATTTATTTTTGGGACAGAGAGAGACAGAGCATGAACGGGGGAGGGGCAGAGAGAGAGGGAGACACAGAATCGGAAACAGGCTCCAGGCTCTGAGCCATCAGCCCAGAGCCCGACGCAGGGCTGGAACTCACGGACCGCGAGATCGTGACCTGGCTGAAGTCGGACGCTTAACTGACTGCGCCACCCAGGCGCCCCTAGAACTAATGTTTTATACTAAGACAAGAAACCAATATATGTGAAACAGAATGAAAAAATTTCAAAGTAATTTCAAGTGAAAATCTATAAAGACATGGACCAAAATCAGAAGAAATAGAAATATGAGTCTAATTTTATGCAGTCTTGACTTTTGGTGTAAGTGGCCTTTGAATTAGGCCCTGAAGGGTGCAGAGGTCTTATGGATCAGTGGATGAAAAAAGGAAGAAAAAGAGGAAACAGGCCAGGGCATTGGTAAAGACAGGTAAGCAATAAGATCAGTGATATTAAAATATTGAGATGAAATTAGCGTGTCCCTAACTTTCATTCCTCTGTGCCTTCTTCCTTAATCCTTTACTTAGCACTTTATCATTCTATTTGCCCTCAACCAAATCCCTCTGTCAGCAGAAGATCTGACAAACTCATTCACACTAAACAGCACATGAATGATAAAGCTCAATGAGAAATCTTTCCGTGACCTATTGTGAATATTTTTTAGAGCAAAGGCTTAAGCCAAAGGTGTGAAGTTAATAAGGTTTAATTTCACAAGGTAGTGAAATAGGAGTAGAGCAACGGCAAGAGATATTTCAGGGACAGTGAGCTCTCCCACAAGTCTGTGCAATCATACAATGGAGTGAAATACTGAGTAACAACAAAAAGAGAAATATTTTGAGTAAAGGCAATTTATTCTGCCTGCAGTGTCCAATGCTTTAAAAAAATGGCTTTGTTGAAGTATAATTAATATACCATACAATTTAACCATTTATGTACATTTCAGTGGTTTTTAATATATTCATAGAGTTCTGCAACCATCACACTGTTCTAATTTTAGAAAATTTTCATCACCTCAGGAAGAAATGCTATACTCATTAGCATTCATTTCCCATTCTTCCTCCCTCCAGCTCCAGAAAACCAGTAGTCTACTTTGTCTGTATGGATTGTCCTATTCTGACCATTTCATATAAATGGAGTCACACAATATGTGATCTTTTTGGACTGACTTTTTTCACTTAGCATAATGCTTTTAAGGTTCATCCATGTGGTGGCAGCTATCCATATTTCATTCCTTTCTATTGTTAAATAATACTCCAATGTAGGGATATTCTACATTTTGTTTATCCATTCATCAGTTGGAGGAACAAGTGGGTTGTTACCACTATTTCACTATTATGAATCATGTTGCTCTGAACATTGATTTATAAGTTTTTGTGTGGACATATGTTTTCATTTCTCTTAGATGTATATCTAGGAGTGGATTGAGAGTTAAGGTGGTAGAGTTACAGAAGGATCTCCACAGTTGGAGGGAGACAGCTTGGTGGGATTGAGGTGCGTGTATGTGAATTGGGGGAGATAAAATGGCATAGCCAAGGAGGGGAGGGAACCCCTTCTGTGGAGAGACAAAAGGGAGAGAGAGAGAGAGAGAGAGAGAGAGAGAGAGGGGCTATGAAATTGCACTATTGACTTAGCATAAGAGGAAAACCTTTCTGGACCGTGGGCCAGGGGATGAGAAATACTGAGAGTGCGTTTCTATTTTGCAAACAGCCTTAGGAACTGAAACTTGGAGGTTTCAAAAGTGCACGACTTTCTTCAGAGCGAAACCAGGTTCAAGAGTGCCTGACTTTCTCCAGAGCACTATGAGGGAGCTGGCCCAGGGGCATGGTAGCGATCTCAGGGGTACACTGGGAGAGAACAGTCCCCTTCCTCGAGTAGTGTGGGAAGAGGGTTTATTGCCTCCCCAGGGACAAAAGACCCTGCAGGTGCCAGCCAAAGGCCTTTTATTAGCAGGGCTGAGTGGTGCTATACCAGAACCAGGTCTGCGAGGTTCAGGGTCCTTTAAGGCATCAGGTTTGAATCCCAGCTGATCCTCTAGGAGACGAGGTAGACTGTTGAGCAGGACAAGCTGGCCACCTTTCTCTTTCTCTGGATTTAGCCATATAATTTTTTCTGTTTGGTCTTCTTTTCTCCCCTTTCATTTTTCTCTTTGTATGGGATCAGGCTTCCCCCCTCCCTTTTTCCTTTTTTTTCCCAGGGTTACATCAACAAACAAATCAAAGCACATATGGTTGAAGGTCCAAACACTTCACCACTACAAGCAAGGAGGAGCTCTGCAGAGAACTGACCAGTGAGATAGAGCAGCCAAAATGCAACAACAGAGTGCATGCAATGTACATCAGAAACACTTTCTGAAGTGTCAGGCCCTGGACAGTGTATGACCCCTTTTTGATAGAGTAGCACTCACAGGTGCAGGACACATAACAATCTATTAAAACATGTAAAAGACAGAGACTTAGTCAAAATAACAAAATGAAAGAATTCTCCCCAAAAGAAAATTCAGGAAGAAATCACAGCCAGAGGATTGCTCAAAACAGATATAAACAATATATCTGACCAAGAATTTAGAATAACAGTCATGAGCTTAATAGCTGGGCTTGAAAAAAAGGATAGAAGACAGCAGAGAATCTCTTGCTGCAGAGATCAAAGACCTAAGAACTAGTCACAATGAATTAAGAAATGCTATAAATGAGATGCAAAATAAACTGGATGCAGTGACGGTAAGAATGGAAGAAGCAGAGGAGAGAATAGGTGAAATAGAAGATAAAATTATGGGAAATGATGCAGCTGAAAAAAAGAGGAAAAGGAAATTACTAGATCACAAAGGGAGAATTAGGGAGCTAAGTGATTCCATGAAACAAAACAATATTCATATCACAGGAGGTTAGAAGAAGAAGAAGACAGAAAGGGACAGAAGGTTTATTTGAACAAACTATAGCTGAGAACTTCCCTAATCTGGGGAAGGAAATAGGCATCCAAACCCAAGAGGCACAGAGAACTCCCTTCAGAATCAACAAAAACAGGTCAGCACCACAACATACCATAGTGAAACTGGAAAAATACAAAGATAAAGAGAGAATTCTGGAAGCAGCTAAGGGACAAACAGGCCTTAACCTACAAGGGTAGACACATAAAGGTAGTAGCAAACCTGTCCACTGAAACTTGGCAGGCCAGAAGGGAGTGGCAGGAAATATTAAATATGCTGAATAGGAAAAATATATAGCCAGAATCCTTTGTTCAGCAAAGCTGTCATTCAGAATAGAAGGAAAGAGAAAGGTTTTCCCAGACAAAGGCGTATACCTAGGTGTGAAATTGCTAGGTCCTGTGGTGACTCTATGTTTAGTAACCCTTTGAGAAATGGCCAGACCATCTTCCAAAGCAGCTGCACCATTTTATTTATTTATTTATTTTTTTTATTTAAATTTTTTTTTTCAACATTTATTTATTTTTGGGACAGAGAGAGACAGAGCATGAATGGGCGAGGGGCAGAGAGAGAGGGAGACACAGAATCGGAAACAGGCTCCAGGCTCTGAGCCATCAGCCCAGAGCCCGACGCGGGGCTCGAACTCACGGACCGTGAGATCGTGACCTGGTTGAAGTCGGACGCTTAACCGACTGCGCCACCCAGGCGCCCTGCAGCTGCACCATTTTAAATTTCTCCCAGCAACGTGTGAGCTTTCCTGTTACTCCATAATCTCACCAACACTTATTTTTATCTTGTTCTTTGTGGTGGTTGTAAAGATAGATATGTCGGTGGTTGTAAAGTAGTATCTCATTGTGGTTTTGATTTTATTTTCCCGATGGCTTGCCCAACACTTTTTCCATCCTCATTCTGCCCCCGATAGATATAGTTCAATTGTTTTTCTCAAGTAAAATTTCTCCTTTTTCCCTTTTCTAGCTAACCACCAATAGAGATTAACACAGTCATGGCAGCTTCCTTTTAAATGATACTGATCCTGTTTATGATTTGGATGGTTAATGCTCAAGATGTATTTGGGGGGCTTAGTCAGTAGAATGTGCAACTCGTGATCTCATGGTTGTAAGTTTGAGCCCCATGTTGGGTGTAGAGATTACTTAAAATCTAAAAAAGCCCCCCAAACCCATATTATTAAAAAAAAAGATATATTCGGGTCAAGAACAGAAGTAACTGTTGAAACATGAAAATCTAACTTTGTGTGTGAGAGGAGCAGATACCGGTGAATAGAAACTGGAATCACAGCTCTGCTCCACATGTCGCTTCAATCTTGGTATATTGCTAAATGGCCCTTCGCTGTAATTTGAAATTGTGGGAGAGCAGTGACTATCCTAAAAATCCTGGAGGAACTGAGAAAGATGAATAGTCTACTCTATTTCCTTAGATCTTCAGAACATTAGTAGCATTTCAACATTGCAGAAAATCTTCATATTGCTTTCATTTTCATTTATCTCCAGTCAGAAGGAACTCAACTGTGAAATGACACCAGAACCCCTGCTGCAGGAGAGTCTCTGTTTCCTGAAGTTCGCTTGGCTGACTTCACTGGGCCATTATCCCTGAAGTGTTTGCAGAGGCCAACGGCTCCTAAGGAGTTTAGGCAAGTTTTTATATGAGCTAACATATAAAATTCCTCAACAGGAATTTCATTTTAGTTTGATTATTGTTGTTTTTGTATGGTATATGTATTAATTACATTAGAAGCTTAATAGCTATATAAGTAGTATTAAACTACAAGAAGGAATCTCTATTTTCTTCATTGATATCCTAATGTTTAGAACAGTTTCTGTAAGTCCTCGTAAATATTCGTCGAATGGATTATTAGATGAATTGAGTACTTCTTATATCGAGCACATAATACATGCTCAGTAAATGTTAGCTGCTATTTTAAAGTGCAAGTTTTAGGTGAAGCACTTTACAATGGATACTTCACTTAATTCTCCGACGAACCAAGAAAGATAAATTCTGTTATAATATTAATTTTAAAGATGAGGAAAGGAAGAGCTCAGAGAGTTAAGGAATCTGTTCAAGGTCACACACAGGACTGATAGGTGGCACAGCTGTGGTTGGAACCCATCCACGCTTATCTTCTAAGCTTGTGCCCCCATTCACAGTGCTCCTCTGCCTTTGCTGTTGAAGTATAAACAATCAAAGCCACATGCCCTTTTATCATTGCCTGGCAGCTCCAGAACTGCCGGATGGTACGATTTAAACAGAAGACGAGTGCCGTTGTGTATGAGCCACCTCTCCTTGCTCCGCGGCAGATAGCCCTTTGAAGTGGAGAGAACAGACATTCAGGGAATAGAAAAAGGAGACCTCAGACTGCTTGAATTTCATATGAAAAGTTGTCAGTTAGTGTTATTGATCCACCCCACATGTAGCAGCTGGTAAAGGGTTTGTTTTAACTTGCTTTTCTCCTAATGTTTGGAGGTTTTGCTGCACTATACTCACAGAATTCAGAGACTGCTTAAATGGGACCTAATCCTTCTGATGTGTTGCTGTAAGAATTTATAGTAATGCTCTCTTCTAATAATAATAGCTATTCCCAAAGGGTGAAAAGAGGAAACTTAATGTGGTGGCTTATTCCAGGAGGAAAAAACAAATACTTTTTCTGAGAGTCAAGAGAAACATGAAAACAAAACACAGTGCTGACTTGTAATTTAGAGTTTCTTGGAGCTACTCCTATGCTAATAAGTCTTAGTGACTAATTATAGCCAAGAAAAATATGTGATATGTGCAGATTTGAAGAAATTAGGCCAGACATTTAAAAAATATATGAGCCTACTGGCAAATGAGGTTTTGAATAAAAATTGAGAACAGTTTTTGTCACAAATGCTGATCTGTCTAGAAGTATGATTGGAAATTTGTGGGTTAGTAAAAGGAATTTTTTTTTTTTAATTTGAAAATTTTAAGGACATTCAGCAAGGCGAGATCTAGTCAGTATTCTTGGAGTAGTAGCAGATTTTCTGGGACATGTTCCCCAGCTTCATAGACAACTGAGGTGAGGTTATAGTGCATGCTGTGTGGCTGAAGAAAAACAATATTTAGCAGTTACCAAGGTAAAGTGAAGTTGGATGATCTTTCCCTCAGTTCATTTTTTTTCAGCTCTGTTCATTTCCCATATGGCTTTTCAAATGGGAAATCTGACAGTAGTGAGCATTATTGTGGATCTGACAGCCTCCATTCCTTTAATTACTATTGTTGTTGTTGTTATTGTTATTATAATTTTTAATGCTGTCTGGATGTGGCTGAGTTGGGTGTGCAGCCTCAGCCAATCAGTAGAGCTTATATCCTGTAGGCCACAGGCACTGATTTAGGAATAGATTTATGACCCAAATTGGGCCAGTGGAATCAGAGTCCAGGACTTTTGTCCAATCTGTTGGGTGGGAGAATGCCCAACTGTTTTGGTTTTTCTGTTTTGGTTGAGAAGAAAAGAATGTAAGTCTGAGGCTGCTGGCAGCCATTTCGTCCTCTCTATTGTCACTGTGATAGGAGTGGCTTTCTGGGGGGTGGAAACAATACAGAAGAAAGCAGAAACAGGACTGGGGAGAGACTGGGTCCTGGTGACTTGGTTTCAGCCCTTAGATCTAGCTGTGTTCAAAATCATCCTTGCCCTTTGACTCTTAAGTTCCATGAGCCAATAAATGCCCCCTGCCACCTTAAAAAAAAACCCTTTTTGACCTTGTCTCTGCCTTGCAACCAAAGCATACTGACTGATATCTTGAGATAACTTTTAATTTAATTGACCTCTACCAACTTCCAAACTAAAGAGTCCATTCACATACTTGCTAAGGCTATTTACAGTGGACTTTATAGCACAATCCTGATCATATATAAAGGGTATATCTTATACTGCTAGGTTTCAAATTAGATGTATTATTTCATCTGAATATTTGGAGGTAGGTATTTTGTTTGAAAAAAGGTGCCTTGGTAATACTGTCCTGATGCAGCTTTATTCTATATAGGTTTCCATTTAGTGGCAAATTAAGTAAGAGTACAGTCTTTACTTTTGGGTCTCAGACAAAACCAAGATGTTCTTATGTCCTATCCTAGGACATATCATAGCTTTGTAATTAGTAAATTTATGGGCTAAAGGTTTGTGTGCCCCCAAAATTCATATGTTGAAATCCTAACCTGCAGTATGATGGTATTAGAAGTTTGGGAGGTGATTAAATCACAAGGGTAGAGCCCTCAGGAATGGGATTAGTGCACTTGTAAAAGAGACCACAGAGATCTCTTTTGCCCCTTCTGCCATGTGAGGACACATTGTAAGAAGACTGTCTTCTTTGAACCAGGAAGTAGGCTCTCACCAGACACTCAACCTGCTGGCACCTTGATATTGCACTTCACAGCTTCCAGAACTGTGAAAAATAAACGATTGTCATTGAAGCCACATAATCCATGGTATTTTTGTTATAGCAGCCCAAATGGACAGTAAAAAATCCATAAATTCATGAATAATTGGTCATTTGTTCCTGTTAATTAAAATATGACTTATTTTCTTCTCTCTGGGAGGAAAGAAAGAAAATTCATTGTGAGCACCATCAGAATACTTTTTATGTTTGTACTTTGTCGCACAAAGATAGGATGACTTAACCTTCTTTAGCATTTCCTTATTCCTTAGTCATTGTTTATTAGGATTTATACCCTGCATAATTTGGTTTTAAAAATACATTTAATTTAAAATATTTTAATAAGTTTATATTTAAAAAGTTATGTTTTTTTTTATTGGTCGGGCTTCAATCATAGAAGTAGAACCACTATGGGATATGAGAGAAGGGATTTCTTTTTTTTTATTAAAAAAAATTTTTTTTTAACATTTATTTATTTTTGAGACAGGGAGAGACAGAAAATGAACAGGGGAGGGCCAGAGAGAGAGGGAGACACAGAATCTGAAACAGGCTCCAGGCTCTGAGCTGTCAGCACAGAGCCCGACACGGGGCTTGAACTCACGGACCGCGAGATCATGACCTGAGTGAAGTCGGACGCTGAACTGACTGAGCCACCCAGGCGCCCCGAGGAGGGATTTCTTACAGGAGTTAGAAGGTGCCTTGGCAATAGTATCCTGATGCAGCTTTATTCTATATAGGTTTTCATTTAGTGGCAAATTAAGTAAGAGTACAGTCTTTACTTTTGGGTCTCAGACAACAGCAAGATGTTCTTGTGTCCTATCCTAGGGCCTGTTTTAATTAACAGGAACAAAGAAGACTGTCTTCTGTGAACCAGGAAGTGGCTCTCACCAGACAGTCAACCTGCTGGTACCTTGATACTGCACTTCCTAGCCTCCAGAACTGTGAAAATAGTTATGGGAGGAGCTGGAAAAGAGAAGGTCCTAAAAGGAAATCGAAGGATCAGAAAAAAAAAAAAAAATCATCAACCAGTTAATGTGAAAATCCAAAGATGCCCAGCTGCTAAAGGGGATGATTCATTGAAGACTCTGTGGGGAGGTGTGACTCTGGCCAGCTAAGGTCTCTGTGAGTCCCCTGCCAAACGTGTGTGGGTGGACCTGAGCTGCTGTTGAGAGGAAGTGTATTTGGAACTGAGGATAGCCCGGACAAACTGAGACCTGCTGCCAACTCTACATCAGTCTGTCCTTGCATTTAACCACCATGACCTTCAGACCATCTTGGCGAATCCTTCCTTACTTCCACTTTCTGCTTGTGAACATTCTTTAAGTCTCCTCCAGTCTGAGAAAAGCATAATTTATAGCTTTGTCACCATACTTGCTCTTAACATTTTAATTTATGATTAATTTGGATTTGAGTTAATTGGAGTGTTGTGCAAAGGTAGTTAAAATAAGGAAACATTGACACAAAGAAATAGCATAATGCTTAAGGGCAGGAGCATAGAGTTAGACGTACTTAAGTTTAAAGTTCTGGCTTTACCATTTTCTACTTGGACAACTAAAAAAATTTACTCTAAGCTTTAGTTGCCTCATCTGTGAAAGGGAAATGCGATCATATCTACTATACAGAGCTGATGAAAGAATTAAACACATGTGTTGGACTTAACATTGTGAATGGCAAATTGCAAGCATGCTTGAGTTTTTGTTATTGCACTATTGCCTACATGTCAAATTTCATAGAGGAGCTGCAGAAGGCAAGAGTTTTAAATTACAGTAGTTCAGTTTGGATACAGATTCTTCCTCAGTTCAATCCCACTCTCTCACACTGTTTTAATGCACTGATGATTATTCTTATTTATTTTAGATTTCATAAAACCTGTGTATGTGTTCTTACCTCACCATAAGCCTCACAGGTTTTGTGTTTTCCAAGTAAGCCTTTATTCATTTTTGTCTTGTACTAACAATTCTTCTCCAAGGTATGATAGTTTAATACTTTAATCAGTTTCAACTAGTTTGGCTGGCTTTTTTTCAAATATATATATATATATATATATATATATAAACATCATACAGTCCTTCCTTTTTACAGTGTTTCTGATTGGCCTATTGCATACATTTTAATAGTCTTGGCCACAATTGGTAACAGTAGCTTGTATGTTAGAAACATGTCTGTATCACCATGGTCATGTTTTGGTTTTATTAGATTTTCTGCTGAACTGCCATTTCTTTCTTGTTCATAACTAGCTAATAGGTTTTCTCAAGTCAGCTGCCAGTTAGATATGCTAAACTATATCATCAACATTGCCACAGTTGTGGGGGAACATCCATTTGGTTCATGCAGTTGCTATTTTAAGCTATTAAAGTAAGATTTAAGGTAAAGGGCTGGAAAATGGCCATATTTCATATTGTGATGAATTTTTACTCATCTGAGACTTTCCCTATATGTTTTATTTTAAAACACATTGTATTGATAATGAAATAGAAGTAAGTTATAGAAGGAAAAAATTGGAAACTACAGAAAAGTACAAAGAACAAGTAAAAATCACTTGTGATCTCACTACTTGGACAAAGCTGCTGTTAATATTTTTCTGCCTTTGCTTCATTTAAGACTTCTGTTTTCATATATAAAAGGCTAATCATGCTATTTGTATGCATAAATACAGATACACAAGAAGTCACCTTACTGTTATTTAGTTTGGCATCTTACTTCATAATATGTCATATGATTGTTCCATGTTAGTAAAAATTCTTCATTCCCTATTTTTATTATTTATGTCATAGTTGAATGTAAATATATATAGAACTCCTAACATAATGCCTGGGACATAGTTAGTACTCAAATGGTAACTGTTATGCATATCTCTGTACATAGAATTGTCTTTATTTGTCTAAAGTCTTTGGACCTAGAATTACAAACATTTTAGTGTTCCTAATGCAATTTGTCAACTCTTTTTTTAAAAAAGATATCTTTATTTTTGCATAATCAGGAACAGATGAGTTTATTCTCTTTTTACAAGGAACAAATGTTCTCTTTCCCTCCATGTATTATTTAAAATATCTGTGTTTTTTATGTTGACAGTAAATGGTCTGCCAGAACTTGATGTTATGAGCTTCACAAACAATTGTGTGCCTTTATGTTTCTCCTGGTACTTCTTAGTTTTTATTTCATATATCTCATCAAATCAATGAAAGAATATATCCCTTCCTTGTGGATTAGATTTTTAAAACAACAATTTTTGCCCACTTAATTTGAATCTTAAATGTGACTTTGTCTAAAAGTAATATGCTGCTCCTGGTTTTTTAAATTTTTGTTTTGTTTTTGTTTATGGTTTGATTTTGATATCTTTCCCATAAGGCATTTATTTTTCACCCATTTTAATCATTCTAATTTTATTATTTCTTTTGTAAGCAGTATGTAGTGTCTCTATTATTTAATCAAGAAATTTATTCTTTTCACATTTGTGATTTGAAATGTTGTCATCTGATTGATTTTATGATTTACCTTTCCTTACCATGATTAGTATTTTCTTATTTTTATGACTTTTTCTGTAGATGGCCTATGTTTTGTTTGCTTTTTTTCCCCCTCCTCCAGTGAGTAGGAAACATATGACAGGTTTGCTGTCTTTAAAGATAGCTTTCCAGGTACATTTAAAATCTTTACTTCAGTAAGAATTGCATAGCATCTTTTTAATGTCCTTATATGTCACTTTTATTTTTGACCCATTATTAAATTCCTGATCTTTTTTACTTTTATTTTGGGTTGTAGGTCATATGAGTGGTTAAATTAATAATTAATACTTCATATATTACATTTATTTTATGTAATATGAGATTTTTATTTTATTTTGTGATGATGTTTATAATAATTTTGTATAGTCAGTCATTTGATTTCAGTGTTAACCACCAGTACTTGTATATGACAACGTTGTTTAAAATGTTGAGCTTTTAATTTTGATGTCATTCTTAGTTGACTGGTCTTTGGCGGTATTGGTAAGAGTTTAGTTCCAGAGAACTCAGTGACAGAAAAGTGAATCTACTCCTGCTAGTTTTAGCAGGAAAAAAATCATAATGTATTAAATAGTTTATGAAATTATCAGAAAGGCTGTAGAAACAGACTCAAGGTTGAACTTTTGAGAGCAGCTTGTAGGCCACAGTCCAGAATTAGGCCACCCAGGAAGCTTCTCCCTCGGTTATAATCAGGAAGCATTTAGTTCCAGAGTGATCCTTTCAAGGCCATAATCCAGGAAACTGCTACTATTGCTGCTGGCTATATGACTATGTCCCACTTGTTACAAAATGTGCCAGCAAAACGGATGGCCCATGAAGCTAGGGACTGGACTGCAAATGTTGCTTCAGAAAAACCAAGAACCTCCATGATTGTGCTTACTGCAAAATAGCAGCAGCAGCTGGAAAAGATGGCTTCTGCAACACTAATGCTTTTTCAGGTCATTGGTGAATGTATTTGATATGTCAAACCTAAATCATACCTGGCAACTCTAGCTGCAAAGGAGCCTACAAATTGAATTGTTTATTTTTCTAGTCCCAACTTTATAGGAGTATTCTCTACTGTGAAGATAGAATTGATGCCCAAAGCCAAATCTCGTATCTACCACAGTATTATAGTTGAAAAAGCTGAGGATATCTCCCAGAAATGAATTTGTGCATTCCGTCACAAACACAGATGTACAGCAGGTGTCCTTTTCCCAAACTGGAGGCTCATACTGGCAGTCTACTACTTGAGGACAGGGGAAGAGGAGAGCATGCTCCACCTGATCAGGCAGTTACAGCAGAGTCAGAGACGAGGGTCAGAGAGAATGGGTAGAGCCCATTTATTCTTTTGAGGTACAAAGAATTGTCCCACAGCCTCCCCTAGAAAGTAGACATTGAGCTGGAGCAGAAATATGATTTTTGTAGTTTGAGCTGGGAATGTGAAAAGTGAAAGAAAAGGGTTCTACCGGCGTAACTTCTTGATCTTTTAAAACATTATGTGATAATGGTGGTATGTTTTCTGAATGTAGGAATCCCTTCTGTAGTTGAAAATGTTTTCACATGTGAATGACATCTTGGCTTGGTTGTAGTCTTGGGTTATAGGCTTTTCTCCCTAAAAATGTCATTGTTTGGTCACTAAGTATTTCAAGGGAAAAACCTCAGGCCAGGCTAATATTCCTTGGTAGAGAAACCAGTTTGTTTGTTTTTTCTGCCTAGTGCCTTATGGACTTTGTTTTTAGCCTGTTAATTGGGCACTTTAACAGAATATGTAGATATTTGGTCTGTTGGTTGAGATTTACTTGGAAAATAGTTGGGCTTTTATAGTAAGTTATAAGATCTTTTATCAGTTTAGACAAGTTTTCTTCAATAGTCACTGACTGTTGTTTCTGTTATATGTTTTATGTTTACAACTTGGGGAAAACATGTGTCTATATAAGTTTAAAATTTAATTATTTATTGAAAATATTAAAAAAATTTAGTTCCTCAGTTATGTTACCCACATTTCAGGTGCTTAGTGGCCACATGTGGTTAGTGTTACTATATTGGATAGCATAGGTATAGAACATTTTTTCACTGCAGAAGGTTTTATTGGACAATGTCCTTAAATCTGTATTTGCTGATGAACTCAAATACTATTGGTTTTTAATGCAGTGTTTTGGGAGGAGTATTTAAAAGTATCTAAGATTAGGGTGATGTCCAACTCTTGATTTCGGCTCAGATCATGATCTCATGGTGAATTTGAGCCCTGTGTCAGGCTCTGCGCTGACAGTACAGAGCCTACTTGGGATTCTCTCTCTCCTCTCTCTGCCCTTCCCCTGCTAGGCATGCTCTCCCTCTCTCAAAAAAAAAAAAAAAAAAAATTTTTTTTAAAAAGTGTCTAAGATTAGGGACTCTTGATTTTACCTGGGTTTCTTTAAAACAACTTTTTTTTTAATGTTTATTTTTGAGAAACAGAGAGAGACAGAGTGTGAGCGGGGGACGGGCAGAGAGAGAGAGAGAAAGACACAGAATCTGAAGAGGCTCCAGGCTCTGAGCTGTCAGCACAGAGCCCGATGCGGAGCTTGAACTCACAAGCTGTGAGATCATGACCTGAGCCGAAGTCGGATGCCTAACCAACTGAGCCACCCAGGTACCCCTAGCTGGGTTTTTTTTAAAAATAACCTTTTAATTGTTGAATAAGATATTTATTTTAGAATATTTAAAAATGTATAGAAAAGTTGCAAAGTTAGTATAAAGACTTGCCATATTGGGGCCCCTGGATGGCTCAGTCGGTTGAGCGTCTGACTTAGGCTCAGGTCGTGATCTTATGGTTCGTGGGTTCGAGCCCTGTGTCGGGCTCTGTGCTCACAGCATAGAGCCTGGAGCCTGCTTCGAATTCTTTGTCTCCCCCTCTCTCTGCTCCTCCCCTGCTCATGCTCTGTTTTCCTCTCTCCTTCAAAAATAAATTTTAAAAAATTTTTAAAAATTAAAAAAAAAAATAAAGACCTTCTGTATAACCCTTGTCTAAAAATTTTCAGTGAAGTCAATAGGTAAGAGAATTAATATTTACCTAGACTCTTCACATTTAAACTGATTATTACGATAGTTGGGTTAATAATATCTGTCATATTTGTGACTATTTTCTTGCATTTTTCTCTATTTTCCTCCCCCCTCCCTCTTTTTCTGCCTTTTCTGGTTTTAAATGATAATTTTATATGATTTCATTTTATCTCTTCTTTTAGCGTATCAATAACCTCATTTAAAAATTTTACTGGTTACCTTATGGTTTATGGTACATATTTTTAAACATCTAAATCCATCTTCAAGTAACTGCGTATGGAGTAAAGTTACCTTATAACAGAGTATTCTTAATTCATTTGTCTGTTGTGGCATTATGGTCATTCATTTCACTTATTCATGTGTTATCAATAATCAGTACACTATTATTGCTTTAAAGAAAGAAATATTTTAGGTCAATTAAGTATAAGAGAAAATAAAAGGTTTTATTTTACTTTCATTCATTTCTTCCCTGACATGCTTGCTTTATTTATGTAGATCATAACATGTCGTTTCTTTCTGCCTGAATTAACTTCTTTTAGCATTTCTTTTAGGGCTTGTTGGTCTGCAATGAATTCCTTCACTTTTTGTGTGTCTGAGAAGGTCTTTATGTCTCTTTCACTTTTGAGGGGTAATTTTGCTGGATATAGAATTCTAGGTTGATGGTTTTCTTTCAATACCTTAATTCATTCTATTTTCCTCTTACTTGCTGGTTTCTGACAATAAGCCTGCTGCAATTCTTATCCTCTGTTACTCCATAGGTTAAGAGACCTCTCCTCCCATTCCTGCTGGATTCCCAAAATTTTCTCTTTGTCTTTGGTTTTCTGCAGTTGGAATGCTGATGTGTGCTTTTTTTTTTTTTTTAAATAATGTTTATTTATTTTTGAGAAAGAGAGAGAGAGAGAGAGAGAGAGAGCGAGCGAGCATGAGTTGGGGAGGGACAGAGAGAGAGGGAGACACAATCTGAAGCAGGCTCCAGGTTCCAAGCTGTCAGCACAGAGCTCGTTGTGGGGCTCAAACTCACAAGCTGCAAGATCATGACCTGAGTCAAAGTCAGGTGCTTAACCAACTGAGGTACCCAGGTGCCCCTGAGGTATGCTTTTTGTGGCATTCATGCTTGGTGTTTTCTCAGCTTCCTGTATCTGTGGTTTGGTGTCTGTCATTAAATTTTTGAAAGTTCTCAGCCATTATTACCACACATATTGTTCTGCTTTGTTCTCTTTCCTTTCCTTCTGGTATTTAATTATGCATATGTTATATGTTTTGATATTGTCCCTTAATTCTTTCAGGTCTTGTTGTTGTTGTTGTTTTCTTTTTTTCTCTTTGTATTTTGGTTTGGGAAGTTTCTGTTAACCTGTCTTCAAGTTTTCTGATTCTTTTCTGTCATTTAAAGTTTACATTGAATTCATTAAAGGTGTTGTTCATTTCAGTTACTGTGTATTTTATTTCTAGAATTTCCTTTTGATTCTTTTTTAGTTTCTGTCTTTCTGCTTAGGTTACCAATCTGTTCTTGCATGCTGTCTAATTTTTCTATTAGAGCCCTTACGTATTAATTATAGTTATTTAAAATTCCCTGTCTGGGGCGCCTGGGTGGCTTAGTCGGTTAAGTGTCCGAGTTCAGCTCAGGTCACGATCTCGTGGTCCGTGAGTTCGAGCCCCGCGTCAGGCTCTGGGCTGATGGCTCAGAGCCTGGAGCCAGCTTCCGATTCTGTGTCTCCCTCTCTCTCTGCCCCTCCCCCGTTCATGCTCTGTCTCTCTCTGTCTCAAAAATAAATAAACGTTAAAAAAAAATTTTAAAAATAAAATAAAATAAAATTCCCTGTCTGAAAATTCCAACAACTGTGTCCTTTCTGAATCTGGTTCTGATGATTGCTTTGCCTCATCAGTGCTTTCTTTCCTTGCTTTTGGCATTTTTCTCTTGAAAACTGGACATGTTGTGCTGGGAAATAGAAATGGAGGCAAATAGATCTTTATCATGAGGATTTATGTTAATTTGGCTAAGAATTGGGCTATGTTTATTGTTTGTTGTAGCTATAAATACCAGAGGCCCCAATTCCTATAGTGTCCTGGTTTTTGTCTCCCCTGTTGTCTTTAGGTTTTCCTGAGAACTCCTCAGATAGAGTTAATGTTTTAGTTTGTTCAACTATAATCCACTGTTATACTGGAGTCCTATTTTAGTGGTGATAAGGTCTGGGGAAAGGGAGCATTCCATCCATAATCTCAGTCTTTTTGAAGGTGTGTGTCTTCAGGCCTTCCAGTGTTTCTGTAGTATAAAGGAGAACTTGTCCACTGAGATGTTTCCAGTCTATATCCTTGAAGTCCTGACCCCAATTAACTATGGTTTATTTTTCCTTCTTAAGAAGAAAATAGGAAGGCTAGAGGTGGCTGGAAGGCTGGAGTGAACATACTTAAATTCCGTAAGTTGGTTACTTGCCTTAAAGATAAGTAAACCTGGCAGTTGTCAGGCAGACATCATCTGTTGTGTACATGCTGAATCAGAGAAAGGTATTTAGAGTGAAGACGTGGACATTCTGAGAGAGCATATGTGTGAAATCATAAGCCTGAGATAGAGACATAGAGGGTAAGAACCTTGGGTATCTGTAACATTCCATGGCTGTCTTAGGCTCTGAGTGATACCCCTATTTTATTATAATAAATTTCCCTTTAGTGCCTAAACTAGATTGAAAGCATATTTTTCACTTATTGCCCACGGGTTATTGAAGACACAGTGATAATGAGAATCAGAATGAATTTCAGAGAAAGAGGGAAACCTGCATATTTGTTTGAACATTAGCCTTGAGAAGTGCAAAGACACCTAGTCATGTCTGAATGTTTGTATTAATTATTAAATAACACTGGTACTTTGGAATAAAGACATAAGTAAAATTTTTATATTATTCCATATAGCTTCCATTCAGTGTTTTAAGATTAAGATCGCAAATTTATTTGATCCAATTGGATTTGATAGTTGACTGTACTTCCTATTTGTAAAGATTTGATAGAATCTTGTCAGTTAATGAATTGCATATTTCTGACCTTTTGACTAAAATTGTTGAATTATGAGTTTCTATACCCAGAGGAACTTCCTTGCAGTTTGAGTCTCTGGACTTTCTAGTTCAGCTGTCCTGAGAAGGAAGTCATTAAATAGTAAGTTAGATATACATAATGATGACAGTCTTTGGAAAAGAAGAACAAATTTGTGTAAAAGATGGGCTGATGGATCAGGCATTACTGAAGGGAAATTTTTATCGAGGACACTGATTTCTATTTCTGTTAGCCTACTTCTTAGGCTTTGTGTATATATGACGCTGTCAGCCTTCTTTAGACTACAGTCGTTTAGCCAGGGATAGGGAGTTTAAGGATACTAACAGAGGTTCTATGGCACTCATTCAAGGTAGGGTTTGGATAGTTAAGGTCTTCCTCTTGTTTTGATATTTCTTATTTACTTAATTTTAAAAATAATATATTAAGTATACATGACAATACATAGAAAATATTAGCAACCTTGGGTTTAGCAAAGATTTCTTAAATGTAACAAAAGCATAAGCTACAGGAGAAAAAAAAATCAAGACATAGGACTTTATCAATGTTAAGACATTTTCTCTTCAAAAGGCTGTTAAAATGAAAAGTCAAGCTACAGACTGGGAGAAAATATTTGTAAAACTAGTCTGACAATATATGACATATGTCCATTGTATGATATAGTCATATACCCATAAGATCACTTACTATTCTTACAACTTAATGATAAGACAAATATCCCATCTAAAAGGTGCACAAAAGATTTCAACAGATACTTCCCTGAAGAAGATATGCAGATGGAAAATGAGCACATGAAAAGATACTCAGCATCATTAGTCACAGAGAAAATGCAAATTAAACCACAATGAGATATTACAGTGCTCGTACCAGAGTGACTAAAATTGAAAACACGGACCAAACTGAGTGTTGACAATGATGTGGAGGAACTGAGACTCTTGTACATTGCTGGTGTAATATAAAATGGAGTAATGTACTGTCACTTTGAGAAACAGTTTGACAGTTGTGTGTGTGTGTGTGTGTGTGTGTGTGTGTTAAAAATACACTCACCATATAGCCCATACATTCTACCTCTATATTTTTACCTAAGAGACATAAAAGCATATGTCCATTTTTTAAAATGTTTATTTATTTATTTTGAGAGAGAGAGAGAGAAAGGGTGTGAGCATGAGTGGGGGAGGGGCAAAGAGAGAGAATCTTCACTGTAGTGCAGAGCCTGATGTGGGATTTGATTTCACAGTCATGAAATCATGACCTGAGCCAATTATCAAGAGTTAGATACTCAACTGATTGAGCCACCCAGGTGCCCTGAAAGCATGTGTTCATTTGAAGACTGGTATGTAACAATTCCTAAAAGGTTTATTGGAAATAGTCCCAAACTGGAAGCAATTGAAATGTCCATCAACAGGTAAATGGATAAACAATATGTAATGGAATACTACTCAGCAATAAAGAGGAATGAACTATTGCTACAAGCAACAACATGAATGAACCTCAATATAATTATGTGGAGTAAAGAGAGACAGACAAAATAGTACATAATCTATGATTCTATTTACATAAATTCTAGAATATGCCAACTAATCTATAGTGGTGGAAAACATATCAGTGCTTGCCTAGAGGATAAAATAAGGAAAGAGGTATTAAAAGTGTTATAAAGGGACATGAAGAAACTTTGGGAAGTGATGGATATTGTGAAAATAAAGGAAGCCTCATTTAAAATGGAGTAGGGCACTTTTGAAGGGGGACTTCTCATGCACTACTGTTCACTATAAGAAGCATACCTTGCATTCCTCAGCAGGGAGACACTTTACATACCCCAGAAGGAGGAAAGAAGAATTTCTCCTTGCCCAGCAACAGCTCAGCCAATGAGAATTCAGTGAAACAGCCTCCTCTCAGCTTCTTCCTTTCCCCTGTAAAAGCAAGCCCTTCTCTTTTGTTGTCCAGACTTGCCTATGGCTTGCCATAGCTTGCTTGTCCTAAATTGCAATTCCTCTGCTAATTCTGCATAAACTAATTTTGCTGATAAAATAACTGGTTCTACTGTTTTTAAGGTCAATAGTATGTTTATTTTCTTGGTGTGTGGTGATAGTTTCAAACCTTACCAAACTTACCAAATTGTATACTTTAAATATGTATACTTTATTGTATGTCAATTATACTTCAATAAGGCTTTAAAAAGAACAAATTAGGTAAGCTCAGCTGGGAGTAAATGAATAAAATAGGCATAAATATGATATATAAGATGCTCAGCATTAATAATTAGAGAAATGCAACTCAAAACCATAATGAAATATATCATTTCACACCCATTAGGATGCCTATTATCAAAAAAAAAAAACCCAGAAAATAAGCAGTATTTAGTGAAGATGTAGAGAAATTAGAACGCTTGTAGGGGGCGCCTGGGTGGCGCAGTCGGTTAAGCGTCCGACTTCAGCCAGGTCACGATCTCACCGTCTGTGAGTTCGAGCCCCGCGTCGGGCTCTGGGCTGATGGCTCAGAGCCTGGAGCCTGTTTCTGATTCTGTGTCTCCCTCTCTCTCTGCCCCTCCCCTGTTCATGCTCTGTCTCTCTCTGTCCCCAAAATAAATAAAGGTTAAAAAAAAAAAAAAAAAAAAAAAAAAAAAGAACGCTTGTATATTGTTGATAGGAATGTAAAATGATGCTACTATGGAAAACAATATGGTAGTCCCTGAGTAAACTCAACATAGAATTATCATATGAAGTGTCATTTCCACTTATAGGTGGGTACACAAAAAAATGAAAGTAAAACCTTGAACAGATACTTGTATACCAGTGTTTATAGCAAAATTATTCATAATAGCCAAAAGGTAGAAACAACCCAAATGTCAATTAAAGGGTGAATGGATAAACAAAATGTGGTATGATGGAGTATTATTTAGCCTTAACAAGAAATGAAATTCTGATACATGCTTTAAAGTAGATGAACCCTGAGGACATTATGTGATACAAAAGCAAATAATGTATAATTTCACTTATATGAGCTAGAATAGCCAAATTCATAGAGAGAGTAAGTAGAGGAGTGATTACTACAGGCCACTGGGAGGGGAATGGGGAGTTATTGTTTGATGGGTACAGAATTTTATTGTGGGAAGATGAAAAATTTCTGGAGATGGAGAGTTGTGACAGTTGCACAACAATGTGAATGTACCTAAAGCCAGTCAACTCTATACTCAAAAATGAGAAATGGGAAGTTTTATTTTATGTATGTTTTATCACAATAAAGTTTAAAATATCTGCTATTTCAAATGGGACCCCCAAGAGGCGAGCAAATTTTTGTGTCCAAATTTAATGAGTTTTGTAAGAATTTGAAGATGCCCTGGGAAAAGAAGCTGCATTCTGTTGGGAAAATAATTTCCTTAAAGGCTGGGTTATAGACTGACCATAGTTGAAGAGGTGAGTACATATCACTTTACGTTTCATCTCAGGCTAAAGGCATTATATACTAAAGAGGAAGAACGAGATTCATGTTGAAATGAAGTCTCACCTAACAGTTCACTCTGCCAGCTTGGAGTGCATATTAAAGCAGTAGCCTCTCCTCTTCTGATGCAGAACTGAATTCCTCTGTTCTTTTGGAGCTTTGTTTTCCATATTTGTCATGCTACAGTGACGATATCTTCTCACCTACAACTTCAGGGTGTCGTTTCAAGATAGGCTAAATAAAATAAGCCTATAAATTGCCTTTAGTTCTTCAGAGACTAGGTGATGTTATTTTTGTCAGCTGTTCAGCCCATGTGAGAATAGGATCAGTCATTCCAGTCTTACTGCTATTTACTACAGGGTGTGTCAAGACTACAGTGACCTCTGACCCAGATGATATTCATCAGGGGTTGGGGCTAAAGGCTTTTTCATTTAAAGTATCCTTCACCTGTACAATTTTTTTTTTTAAAAGAAGCATCCTAAAAGCAATATACAAATGGGAGGAAATACAGTAAAGATGTCATAGCTAAGACAGTATTAAAAGTGTTCATGATTTCCTTCTATTTTCTTGCATCGTTTCATTGCTGTAAAAGAAACATACCAGTTTTCTGGAGCATTTTGCTAGTTTCTGATGACGGATAATAGGGATGATTGTACCTGTGGTTAATATAAGTGTAGGAAAGGAAAAGAACTTTTCTAATACCCTCTTAAGTTTAGTGAGTGAGATCTGTGAAACCAACAAATGACAATTTCATGGGAGAAACAGTTTGTTATGCATGCACATAGGAGTGTCACAGAAAAGTGAAACCTCTAAAAATATGATTAGGCTGAGGACTTGTATACCATTTTAAAATAGGATGATGAATTTTGGAAAAGTGACAAGATAAAGGAAAAGGGATTTGGAAATCTAGGGACAGTAAAAAATATGTGGAGGAAACTAATGAAAGATAAGGGTTATTTTAGTAATGTTTGTTTATGCAGACTCAAGTCAGTGCTATCACCAGAATAAGAGTCATGTCTTCCTTCTTGTAAGGGAAAGGGGAGGGGAAGACAACTTCATAAAGGGAAATTTATGTGGGAAGGGGGAGGAAGCTGTTTATAATTTGCTTGGATATTGGTCTCATGTTGTATAACTTAAATCCTTCTTTGTCATCATTTACTTGAGAGTTTTCAAATTTCTCCATCTGAGTGTGTCAGATAATGCACATTTATCCCTTATAACCCCTTGGGGGGGGGGGGCAGGCAGCTTTGCTACCTCTTATGGCTGGGTGGTTCCACAGTGGTGGCAGGGCTAATTCTCAGGGAAGTAGACATGAAGCATGGTAATGTCAGAGTTTGGAATGTTACTTCTGCTGTTCTTCTTCTTGGAAGGCCGGGTTTTTTTTTTTTTTTTTCTTTCCAAAACCTAGGGTTTCTGGAGAATCTGTTCCATCTGAAAGAAAATGAGAAGTAGAGAGATGTGCTTAGTCAAATCAGTGATTGCTGGGGTGAATCCATGGCCTGAAATTCCCTTATTGGGAAGATGGCCTTGGAATGTGTGAACTTGATTCAGGAGGCAGTTAACAATCAGGGATAGTGAAATATCATGGCAACTAAGTTGAACAGCATGGGAATAACTCAGAAGAGAAAAGCAGTGATAGCAAGGAAAGCAGCAGCCAGAAAGCAAATCCATGAGTACATGCACAAGCAATAGGAGAGAGGTGTTGCCAATTAGAACAGGAAATTTACAAGGGAAAAGAAAAGCAAGTCACAGGAGTTATGGTTGAGAAAGCAAAGACCCTGTGTTATAAAAAGTGTTACATTTCTTTGAAGACACTTGTAAGCCTTCTGTAATAATAGAAAAGAAGGCATAGAAAGAGGAAGAGTTATCTGATAAAAGATGGGGGAATGAACCAATGACTTTGTCATATCCAATTTATGACATTTCCTTTTCTTGAGAAGGGCTTGGGAGGTCAAAGGTAAGTTCAAATTGTATAATATATTTGCTACTAGGTTAAAGTATCTTGAACCTTTTAATAATGTTATTCAGTCATCCATGAAAATTTGATTCTTACACAAATGATTATTCATGTTACAAGCTGATGTTTAAGGGTCCTAACAAAGCAATGATTATACAAACTCATCCTTTACCCTGTAGCCCTTGTTATCTGTTTGGTCCAGGCTCTTATTGTCTCTATTAGGGATACTGAATCTGTGGTCCATAGATATGCAGAGGTATGTGAATTTATCTTGTTTTTTAAGGAAAATAGCCATGGTAACTAATTTATTACAAACATTTTTTGATACTTTCACCAAATTAGCAACTTTGAAAATTGTCTTACCTGGATATTTGTTAGTGAAGGAGACACAGGCACTGGAATCGAGATTCTTGCTAAGTTTGCCTGTCCTTGAAGAGCTTGTGGATCTACTCTACCATATGGTCTCTGAAAATATGATGATATCCAGTGTATGTGAAGGATATTTCCAAAATGATTTGGTTCATAAAACTGTCAGTTGATTTCATATGTCTAATTGAAATGTTTTCCATCTAAAATAGGGCAATTTACAGAAGTGTCTCTCTGGTTTATTTACATTGCATATTCCCATAAAGCAGCAGGTTTGCAATAAAGCATTTGACACCCCCATGGTATTTTGGAAAAACAATATACAATCTGGCACGAGTTAGCACCAGTGTGAAATGGCAGGCTGGGGGGATATCTTAAACAGCAACAACTTTCAAGACTAAATGAAGTGTCATCTTAAGGAGTCTGCTGTTAATGCAATTTAAATTACTCACCTGAAATTAATATTCTGCTGAGGGAAATAAAGCAATTTAAAGGGCCACATAATTTCTGATCACTTTAATGACATTATGTGGTCATGGACTGCTCCCTTATCTAATATAGTAACATTCTAGTTTCTTTTTAACACTAAACACATTTTCCATTTTAATTACTTGGCTTCTGGAAAAAAAATAGATCCACTCCATTCCCTGCAATTGGTTAACATTTTGAGATTTATGCTTCACTTCATTAGAATTAGGTAAACATGACCTTGACATACTTATTATCCTACCTAATATTTATTCCTATAGAGAAAAGTGGAAATCAAAGAACTGTGGCCTATTGTGTGAATTCTCCAAGCCTTTTAAGCCTGTACAAGGCCAATTTCACTTTTTTTTCCCCCTTTCTACCTAGAGGCAGTTTGAAAAGTGCACCATTTTCCTTCTTACCATTTTGGCATATGAAAATGCTAAAGGAAGAAAGTTTTTATAATTAACTGCCTATCTTGTGATGAAAGAAGAAATGCTGGATTTTTTTCTAGATGAGGGAGACGTTTGAGGTTTCTAGGTTTCTAGGATGTTGGGCTGACTGGATGAGATAATGGAAGGACAAATGTGTTGACTGTTTATGATGCTGGAATTGGTATTGTATCAGAGTAAGGATTAAAACGAAAAGATCTTATTTTCCAGTTGAATAAGAAAGGGTGAAACATGACAAAATACATTTTGTCTAGTGAGTATCCTCATTTATTAATTTTTTTTAACATTCTTTGCTTTTAGCCCCATGATTATGAAAGGCTCTGTGCCCTCAGGCAGGAAGAAAAGGCTACTAGGCTGTTGAATCCTGGTAGTGGTTTTCAGTGTTGGTATGTGAGAGCTTCTTCTTACTCCATTCCCAAACTGCACCTAAGAACAGTTAAATCAGAAACTGTGAGGGTGGGATCCAGCTTTTTTATATGTATTTTAATGCTCCACAAGTGATTACAGTGAGAATGACTATGGTATAGACATTCTTTTGAGGTCAAAGGCATTTGTGTTGGCATCATTTTTTATGAATAGTTCAATTACCTGTTTAATCTAACTTTTGTTTTCTAGTTTGAAGAGAACAGAGGAAATTCCATTAATTTAGATTTGGTGAAAATGACAGTGAAGTTCTCTGGGGGATGGACTGGCTTCAATTTTTTTGTAGTTCGGTTTCTAACAGTGACTAGCGTATAGTAGTTTATTGATGAATATTTCCCAAATAGAAGCTTAGTTTGTCAACTTAAGTTTATTTTGATGGAAATTATTGTCATTCAGAGACCTTGTTAATGGAGCATGTAAAAATGTTTAGGAAGAGTATCCTTCTCATTTAGTATGCTACCACCTATGGTGAGTCAATAAACTTCAGTAAAAACAATATAGAAATATTTTTCCCAAAATAGCATCATCATTGGTAGATGATAAATCTTCCTTAAGTCACTTGAATAGAATTAACTTTTGCATGTGGAAACTGTGTTCAAAATTAATCCATAATCTAAGCTTTTAGTAGGCAATGGTCATGTGACTGACTGAATGAATGAGTGACTTGACAATACTGTGGGGAATATTTTTCTGGACACTATAATTTTATTAAGTACAAGGTTTATACATTGAGCCATTTAATAAGTGAATATATATCAGCCTATATATCTCAGGTGAAAATAATTTCTAGGCATGTGAAATATACCCTTATAACAGGATGTGGCTTTTTCCTTCAATTTGTTCTGTCTCTTCATCCATCTGCCCATCCCTCTACCCACCCATCAACACACTTACCCATTTACATACCTATTTATTATTACCAGGGATTTTTCCTTCACCTTTTTATCTATATTTTCTGCTGCATTTTACTTTAATCTTATTCATTAGATGGGATCTTGGAATTATCTAACCAAGGATATCCCGGGTTCCTACCACATGAAGATTTCTGTAAAACGGAATACATAAGATATAAATACAGTGCATGTTTTGATAATTTTTATGATGCCATTGTCAGTATATATTGGATAAAATTAGTAGGAACTATTAAATATTACCACTGTACATGAATATATCAGGTCAGTAAAGATTTTTTTTCTCTTAAGATTTAACAGAGGGATTTAAGTTATTTTTTAAATTAAACTTTATTTTTTATTTTTATATTTATTTTTATTTATTTTTGAGAAAGAGAGAGACAGCGCACGTGGGGGAGGGGCAGAGAGAGACACACAGAATCGGAAGCCCGCTCCAGCCTCTGAGCTGTCAGCACAGAGCCTGAGGTGGTACTCAAACTCAGGAACCATGAAATCATGTCCTGAGCAGAAGTCGTAGGCTCAACTGACTGAGCCACTCAGGTGCCCCTAAAATTAAAACTTTAAAGAACAATGTTCAAATCATAATGAAACATAGGGAAAATAATATTACAGACACTTATTTATATACTACTGAAATTAAACATATATTGACAGTTTGTCCCTATTTGCTTCCTCATTTCTCCTTCCTTTTTCTTCCTCTCCTGCCTCCCTCTCTCTGCTCTAGTCTTCCCTCTTCACCTTCCGCCTCTTTTTCCTCTCTCTTTCCTTTTCTTCCTCCTCCTCTTTTTCTTCTTTATCATCATCACCACCACTCTTGATAAAAACATTGCAACCATAGCTAAAGCTTCATACATTCTCTTTCGCTCCTTCCTTTTTCCATAGGGGTCATGATACTTCTGAAGTTGATGTATATCATTCCCATGCATGTTTTCTACTGTTTACAAATTCATGTATATGTGAATGAAGTAGATTTTATTGTTTGGGTATTTAAAAATACATAGAAATACATTTGTTTTACATTACTCTTAAATTGGGTTTTGAAATTTATTCTTGATATACTTATTCACTCAAATGGTTGCATAATATTCCATTCTCTCTATAATTTACAATTATTTTATTCATTCCCTAATGGGGAGCTCTTAGGATAAGAAATAAACATGGAAAGCTTACATGAAGGTGATATTTGTATTAAATCCTGAAAGAGGTGTGTAGGTATTTTCCAGAGAGATACAGACATTCCAGGAAGAAAGACAAACAGAGGCTTAGAGCTGAGTCCTGGTGAGCTTTAAACAGCACATGACAGATGTGGATGAAATTCATCATTATAGGCTCCTATTAAAAAAATGACTGGTAGCATTGACATGTAGCTTCAAAGTAATATTAAAAATATTTAGGGGTGCCTGGGTGTCTCAGGCAGGTTGAATGTCTGACTTTAGCTCAGGTCATGATCTCACTGCTTATGAGTTCAAGTCCCGCATTGGGCTCTGTGTTGACAGCTCAGAGCCTGGATCCTGCTTCAGATTCTGTCTCCACCCCACCCCCCACCCTTCCCCGCTTATGCTCTGTCTCTCTCTTTCAAAAATAAATAAACATTAAAATTTTTTTTAAATAAAAAAATTATTTGAAGAATAGCTCAATTGAAATGTTCTTGGAATTAATTTTTAATCATCTCAATCTTGTATGAGTGGCAGTAAAGCCATGATACCGTGGATACCAAGATACCAGTGTTATGTTTTGTTTCTCCTCACTTTTAATGAGAAAAAGAAATTTGACTTTCTCATAACTATTTGTGCAGTATATTTTTATTGAAGTATGGTTGACACATATCCTATTAATTTCAGCTGTGCATGATAGTGATTTGATATTTTTATATGTTACAAAATGATCCCCACAATAAGTCTAGTTACCACCATCTGTCACCATACAAATATATTACAATATTAGTGATTATATTCTATGTGCTATACATTATGTCCCCATGACTTATTTATCTTATAAGTGGAAGTTTGTACCTCTTAATCCCTTTCACCTATTTTGCAAGCCCACCCATGCTTCCCAAACCATTCCCCCTCTGGTAACCAAATTTTTTTCCTATATCTATCAGTCCGTTTCTGTTTTGACTGTCTGTTTTGTTTTTTTAGATTCCATATATAGGTGAAATCATGTGGTATTTGTCTTTCTTGGTCTGACTCCTTTCGCTTAGCATAACATCCTCCACCTCCATCCATGTTACTGCAGATGGCAAGATTTCATTATTTTTTATGACTGAGTAATATTTGATTTTATATATACATACATGTACATATACATACACACACCACATCTTCTTTATACTTTCATCTATGATGGATGCTTGGGCTGCTTCCATAATTTGGCTATTGTAAATAATGCTGCAATAAACATAGGGGTGCATATATCCCTTCAAATTAGTGTTTCTGTATTCTTTGGGTAAATACTTAGTAGTGGAATTACTCGATCATATGATAGTTCTTTTTTTAATTTTGTGAGGAACCATCATACTGTTTTCCATAGTGACTACATCAGTTTATATTCCCACCAATGGTTTATGAAGGTTCCCTTTTCTTAATATCCTTACTAACACTTGTTATTTTTTGTCTTTTGGTAGTAGCCAGTTATTGCACCTGCCAAGTATGTGTTGATGTCTCATTGTGGCTTTGATTTGCATTTTTCTGATGATTAGTGATGCTGAACATCTTTTCATATGCCTTTTGGCCCTCTGTATGTCTTTGGAAAAAGTCTGTTCAAGCTGTCTGTCCATTTTTTTTTTAATCAGGTTGTTTTTTTTATATTAAGTTGTAAGTTCTCTATGTATTTTTGATATTAACTTCTTATCAAATGTATGATTTGCAAATACCTTCTCCTATTCAGTGGGTTGACTTTTTGTTTTGTTGATAGTTTCCTTCACTGTGGAAAAGTTTGTTAGTTTGATATAATCCCTTTTGTTTATTGTAGCTTTTGTTGCTCTTGCCTGAGGAGACTAATCCAAAAAAATATTGCTAAGACTAATGTCAAAGAGCTTACTGTCTATGTTTTCTCTAACAGTTTTATGGTTTGAGGTTTTCATGTCTTTAATCCATTTTGTACATGGTGTAAGATAGTGGTCCAGTTTCATTCTTTTCCATGTAGCTGCTCAGCTTTAACAAGATTTATTGAAGAGACTGTCTTCTTTCTGTTGTATGTTTTGACTCTTTGTCATAGATTAATTGACCATATATGCATGAGTTTATTTTTGGTCAGTTTTTCTAATGAATTGATTCCATTGATCCATTTGTTTGTTTTTGTGCCAGTACCATACTGTTTTAATTACTGTAGCTTTGTAGTATAGTTTGAAATCAGGAAGAGTGAAACTTCTCACTTTGTTTTTTCTTCTCAAGATTGCTTTGCTGTTCAATGTGTTTTGTGGTTCCATACAGATTTTAGGATTCTTTGTTCTAGTTCTGTGAAAAATGCCATTGGTATTTTGATGGGGATTATATTGCATCTGTAAATTCCTTTGGGCAGTACGGATATTTTAACATTAATTCTTCCAATCCATGATGATATTACTAGATGTTTTATTATTTTTGGTGCAGTTGTAAATGGGATTGCTTTCTTTCTCTTTTCTGTTGCTTTATTATTAGTGTATAGAAATGCAGTGGATTTCTGTATGTTGATTTTGTATCCTGTTACCATACTAAATTCATTTGGTAGTCCTAGTAGTTTTTTTTTTTTTTTTTGGTGGAGTTATAGGGTCCTTTATATATATTCTCATCTCATCTGTAAGTAGTGGCAGATTTCCTTCTTTTTTTACCATTTATATACCTTTTATTTCTTTTTCTTGCCTAATTACTATGTCTATGGCTTCCAATACTATGTTGGATATAAGTTGCAAGAATGGACATCCTTGTTCTGTTCCTAAACTTAAAAGAAAAGCTTTCATCTTTTACCATTGAGTATGATGTTAGCTGTGGGTTTTTCATATATGGCTTTTAGTATGCTGAGGTACTTCCTTCTATACCTACTTTGTTGAAAGTTTTCTTTTTAAATCATAAATGGATGTTGAATTATATCATTGGCTTTTTCTGCATCTATTGAAATAGTCATAATTTTTATCCTTTGATTTGTTAATGTGGTGTATCAAGTTGGTTGATTTGTGGATGTTGAAGTATCCTTGTATCCCTAGAGTAAATCCCACTTGATCATAGTGAATGATTCTTTTAGTACATTGTTGAATTTGGTTTCCTGATATTTTGTTGAAGTTTTTGCATCTACATTCTTCAGGGATATCGGATGTAATTATCTTCTTTTTTTTTTTTTTTTTTTTTTTTTTTTTTTTTTTTTAGTGTCTTTGTCTGATTTTCACGTAAGTGTAATCTGGTTTTATAAAATGAATTTGGAACATTCCTTCCTCTTCAATTTTTGGGCATAATTTGAGAAAGAAAAGTAGTAACTCTTCTATAAATATTTGGGAGATTTCATCTGTGAAGTCATCTGGTCATGGACTTTTATTTTTTGGAAGTTTTAAAATTACTGATTCAATTTCATTTCTTGTCATTGATTTATTTGGATTTTCTAGCTTCCTGCCTCAATCTTATATATGGCTTAAAAATATAATGGATATATATATCCATTTCTTCTAGTTTTTCCTATTTGTTGGCATGTAATTATTTATAGTAGTCTTTTTGATCCTTTATATTTCTGTGATGTTAGTTGTGACATTTGTTTCATTTTGGATTTTGTTTATTTGGGCCCTCTCTTTTTCTTGATAAGTCTGTCTAAAGGTTTATTTTGTTTATCTTTTCAAAGAACCAGCTTTTAGTCTCATTGATCTTTTTTCTATTATTTGTTTAATCTCTATTTCATTTATTTCTTCTTTGATCTTTATTATTTCCTTCCTTCCACTAACTTTGGGTTTGTTTATTCTTATTCTGGTTCTTATAGGTGTAAAGTTAAACTCTTTATTTGGGATTTTTCTTGCTTCTTGAAGTAGACCTGTATTGCTATGAACTTCTCTCTTAGAGTTACTTTTCCTGCATCCCACAGATTTTGGAAAGTTGTGTTTCCATTTTCATTTGTCTCAAGGTATTTTTTATTTCCTCTGATTTCTTCATTGACCCATTGAAGTTTAGTAACATGTTGTTCAGTCCCCCTGTGTTTGTTGTGGTTTTTTTTTTCTCCTGATTTTCTTCTTGTAATTGATTTCTAGTTTCATGTCTTTGTAGTTGGAAAAGATGCTTGATATGATTTCAGTCTTCTTAAATTTACTGAGACTTGTTTTGTGGCATAACTTATGATCTATCCTAGAGAATGTTCTAAGTGTACTTGAAAGAATGTGTATTCTTCAGTTTGGGGATGGAATGTTTTGTATATATTTATTAAGTCCGTCTGTTTCCTTATTGATTTTCTGTCTGAATGACCTAACCATTGATATAAGTGTGGTATAAAGTTCCCTGCTCTTACTGTATTGTCAATTTATTTCTTTATATCTTTTAATAATTGCTTTATTTCAGAGCTCCTGTGTTGTGTGTATACATATTTATGAGTGCTAGATCTTCTTGTTTGATCTTTTTGTTATGTAATGCTCTCCTTTGTCTTGTGTTACAGTCTTTTTTAAAGTCTGTTTTGTCTGATAAGAGTATTGTTTCTCCAGTTACCTTTTTGTTTCTATTTGCATGGAATAATTTTTTCATGTCTTCACTTTTAGTCTGTGTATACCTTTAGATATGAAGTGAGTCTCTTGTAGGCAGCAAATAGATAAGCCTTTTTTTTTTTTTTTTTAATCTCTTCAGCCACCCAGTGTCTCCTGATGGGAGTTTTTGGTCTGTTTATATATAAAGTACTTACTGATAGGAATGTACTTACTGGCATTTTGTTAACTGTTCTTTTAGTTCTTTTCTGTTCCTTTCTTCTACTCTTGGTCTCTTCTCTTCAGGTTTGATGGTTTTCTTTACTGTTATGTTTGGGTTCCTTTCTCTATTTTTTGTGTATTGTAGGTTTAGTTTGTGGTTACCATTAAGTTCACATCTATCAACCTATGTATGTAACAGTCTACCTTAAGCCAATAGTGACTTAAGTTTGACTGCATTCTAAAAGCACTACAGCCTTATTCTCCTCCTCCACATTTTATGTTTGTGATGTCATATTTTACATTTTTAATTTTGGGTATCCCTAACTACTTATTGTAGTTAGTTGATTTTAACATTTTTGTCTTTTAACCTTCGTTCTAGTTTTTTAATTAGCCAATCCACTGCCTTTAGTAAACATTTGCCTTTACCAGTGGGATTTTATCTATTTCCTTATTTTTAGTTAGGGACTTTTCTTTTATGCTTAAAGAAAATGCTTTAACATTTTTTGTAAGGCCAGTTTAGTGGGATGATGTACTCTGTTAGTTTTTGCATGTTTGAGAAACTCTCTCTCTCCTTTAATTCTGAATAATAACCTCGACAGTTAGAGTATTCTTGGTGTTAAGTTTTTGCCTTTTAGCACTTTAAATATATCCTGCCACTCCTTTCTGGTCTGAAAAAAAATTGCTGAAAAATTAGCTCATAGGCTATGGGATGTCCCTTGGGTGTGACTGTCTCTTGTTGCCTTTAAGATTCTTTATCTTTCTTTTTTTTGCCATTTTAATTATAATGTCTTTGTGCAGATCTCTTTAGGTTCATGTTGTTCAGGACTCTGTGCTACCTGGATGTGATATTTGTTTCCTTCCCCAGATTGGGAACGTTGGCATGCTTGATGTTGTCCCAGAGGTCACTTCACCTGTCCTCAGTTTTAAAAATTGTTTTTTTTTTCTTTTTGATGTTCTGATTGGGTTATTTCCACTCTTCTGGTATCCAGATAACTGATTCATTCTGTAATATCTAATCTGGTATTGATTCCTTCCAGTGTGTTTTTCATTTCAGTTTTTGTATTCTTCAGCTCTGATTGTTTTTTCTTATTTTTAAGCTCCTGTTGAGGTTTTTACTATGTTCATCTATTTTATTCCCAAGTTCAGTAAGCATCTTTTATGACTCTAACTTTGAACTATTTACCAGGCAAATTACTTATCTTTTTTCATCATGTTTTTTCCCCCCTGTTATATCTTATTCTTTCATTTGGAACATATTCCTCATATCTTAATTTTGTTTGACTTTTTGTGTTTCTATGACTCAAGTAGAACAATCTCCTCTTCTGGTTTTGAAACGGTGGCCTTGTGTAGGAGCATCCCTTGTGTAGACTGCATGTGCCTGGGAGCTTTTGCAGAACAGTTGGAGCTAGAGCAAGGAATAGCCAGGGGTCTTAGAATAAACCATGCCATCACCTCCCTGGTTGGATAGCTGCATCTGGAGCAGGTGTAGGTTGGGCTAAGAAGGGGGTCCCAGGTGTGCAACCCTTGGTTGCCTTGGTGGGGTAGCTGGATTGTGTGCAGCCTGTTGGGGTCCTGGGGCTCACCACACCATAGATATGTTGGTAGGACTTCTGGATCAGGTGCAAGCCAGGGTCTTTCCAGGCACATGGCACCTAGGCTGCCTTGGTAGGATGGCTGGATTGGGCAGAGGCTGGTGGTAGTAGTGGGAGGGGGTGTCCTAGAACACAACCAAGTTCACAAAATATGTTATATACTATTTTTGTGTGTATTGTAAAGAATTTTAACTTGTATGAATTAATTTACTGTAAAGAATGAAATTGCCATTTAAAATTTTGTATTTGAAAACAGTAAAGTTTCTTTACTACCATTCAATAGACAAGAGAGCAAAAATAAGACTAAACTGATAACATTTGAACTCTGTCATTATGAGCATATGTAATTAAACATTTTAAAAAACCACCAAGCTGATAATGGGAAGTTCATAATCTTAAAAGATTAGTCCAAAGAGACTCATTAATTCATAACAATTAATTCAATAACAATTAATTCATAACATTAATTCAATAACAATTCATTGAAATGTTATCACAGCATGGGTTAATGATGTGCATGTTTTTATACACTACTAAAAAGGATTGTTATTGCTCAGTGTGTTGTAATAGTCATTTCCTATTTTTAAATTTTATTTTCTTTCTTTGAAAAAGTGATTGCTGAAATCTTCCATACTAGTAATTATCCCTTGCTCAACCTCATTACTGGAGGTTTGATAAATCATAGGCTTGATTTTCAAAGGAAAAGTTTGGTTAACCTTCCTAAAGGTTCATGTGATTTACATATATATTGTCTCATCAGGTTATTTAAGATTTAATAAGAGCACAACACATGCTTAATGCATTACTAGAAATTTTGAAGAACATTTACGACAGGCACATATCAGACAAAGACTAATGGTTTGCTAAATTTTCATTCTGTATTTAATTTAGGAGCTTAAAAATGCTGAAATATTGTTTTAGACATTGACTTTTCAGGGATGAGCATTGGAAATGAGTGCAAATAGATTCTGGACTTACAACAGTTTTATTCTGATATTCATTCAGTGTTTCCAGTTAGATTTTTATCCTTATTTAATTAAAAAAATATTATTTTGAATTGTCCTACATTGTGATCCTGTTAGAAACTCCTCACTAGGTTCACTAAGAAAGATCTGCAGACATTTCTGTATTAAATTCCCATGGCTGATGCAACAAAGTGCCTCAAGCTGGGTAGCTTAGAACAACAGACATCTATTGTCTAGTTCTAGGAGCTGGAAGTCCTAAATCCTAGGTTATTAGCAGACCATGTTCTCTCTACAATCTGTAGGAGAATCCTTTCTTTCCTGTTCCTAGATTCTGGTGGTTTTCTGGCAATCTTTGGTGTTCCTTGGCTTGTAGATGCATCATTCTAATTCTTCATCTTCCCATGGCAGTCTTCCCATGTCTCTGTCTTTTCACATGGTATTCTTTTTTTTTTTTTTTTTTTAAAGAACTCTAGTCATATTGAATTGGGCCCATCCTGCTCCAGTATGACCTCGTCTTAACTTATTACATCTGTAATTATTCTGTTTCAAAGAATGGTCATAACATTCAAAGTAGGTCGTAACTCCTACTGGGAGTTAGGATTTCAGCATATGAATTTTAAGGGGGACACAGTTCAACCCATGTCAATTTCCTATTCAGGTAAAAACCTGAGCATGTGTCTTATTTCCAGATGAACTTAGTCCAGGATAATACTGCCAGCTAGCAATGATTAGTGCAGAAACTTTGCCTTTCTGGTGAAAAATGGCAGTCACTACAAATATATCAAAACTTGAGCTGTTTCTTCCTGCTTTCAGGAAGCAGACATCATTGTTTGTCTAATATTGTTATTCTGTATGTGGACAATTCATCATTCATTTGTGCATCCAGAAGTGGTCAACATCAAAGTCTGGACTGGCTGACAAGACATTTGCTTCTCACTAAGCATAACCTGTAACCATTTAAAAACTTGGTTTTTTTTCCCCCTAGATATAAAATATTAGCATTTATTAGAAAAGAAACTATATAGGTCTTTTTTTCTAGAATCTCATCTAATTGTGTTGTAGGAGAAGATTTTAGTTACTAGAAGCATCTATTAGATTTAGAATATAATAACATTCGTCTTATGTGGCTGGCAATTACCAAAATAGGCTCAGTCTGTGTGCAAAGATCGAGTTTATCTGGCCCATGGTTTGACTTTTTTGCTCATTATTAGTAATGAGAGGTTCTGTAATTTTTCTGCTTAGTATTATCTCTGGATTGGTTGTAGCTCAGGTAATATTGGTCTAAGGTAAAATCACAAAAATTGTGCACACAAGATAAGACATATTCTTTTCAATTATACATTTGCCATGTATATGTATAGGCTCACAAGTAGTCTCAACAAATGTAAAAAAATATGTACTGTATGGATCATTTTCTGTTATTTTAAAACAGTCTGAGTAGAAATTAGCAATAAAAGGAAAATGGCATAAAACAATACCTGTGTTTGGAAACTAAGAAATATATAAATTGTCAAACAATTCCTGGTTTACAAAGTTTTTAGAATGGAACAATAAGAAAAGTACATATCACAACTTGTGGGGTACAGATAATGTGGTATTCAGAGAAATAATTTACGATCTTAAATAAGTTTATTAAGAAACAGTATTTCATATGGGGCGCCTGGGTGGCTTAGTCGGTTAAGTGTCTGACTTCGGCTCAGGTCATGATCTCACAGTTTGTGAGTTCGAGCCCTACATCGGGGTGTGTGCTGACAGCTTAGAGCCTGGAGCCTGCTTTGGATTCTGTGTCTTATTCTCTCTGTGCCCCTCCCCCACTTGTGCTCTGTCTCTCAAAAATAAATAAAAATGTAAAAAAAAAAGAAATATTTCATAGGTTTCATTTTTGCTGTCTTCTGCTTATTAACCTTTTGAAAAAGGTGCTGTTTATCTAGGCTATATTTTTCAACAGACAAGATATTAGATTGTCTTCTTAGTCTCTGTTCATTTTTGTCGTCACTGAATCCACTTCTCAGATTTTTACTTGGATGTCAATTTGAGAAAAAAACATAGTCTTCCATTTGAGGGCAAACTGATTAATCTCTCCTGTGCTTTGTGGAGATTCTTTGCAGATGTTTACTTGAAGTTGTCTGTCAGTCCTAACATTTAGGTGGTGGTTTTTCATCTGTTACTGTGTCTTTTTATAAGTACTTTAGTAAAAAATTAGTAGAGGCAACATTAGGGTATGTTAACAGATGCCATTTTAAGTAAGAAATTCTGGTTTGTTCCTATGCTTTTGAAGAGATGTATGAGCAAGGTAAATTAGGGATTTACCTGTGCTATACTTTGATCAAATTGAGACAGAATTCAGGCAGATGGCAGGTTAGTTAATAATCACTGCTTTACTTGCCTTTGTGCTGGTTTTGTAATTTGCATATAGAAGGAGCCCTCCTTATTCTTTGTGTGCCTGAGTGATGTATACCCCAACAATATAATTTGCTTCTTCAATTTACTTGAAACAAATATCCTTTATTTGCTTCCATTCCTAGGTTTGAAGATTTCTTAACAGGTTTATTCACTAGATATTCCAGTAGGCTCTAAGACAATTTCAAATAACATATTAAATAAAAGCTGAAAGTCTAACACAGGTGCTTCCACATTAAAAACGAAAATAGATATAGATGAACAAACTGTCTCAGACTTTTGAATCAGAGTTCTGGGTTTGGGATTTTGGCATCTACAGTGCCAAATTTTAAAAAGTGGTTTTAATCCATGTCCTAGTTGCAAAACAAACAAACAAAATCACTACTTTAATTTAATTTGTTATATATAGATTAACTACTTAATTAATATGGTGAGTAGGTTCTAAATTATATTACATGTGGTTTGATTTCTCAACCATGTATCATTACAGTGCAATTAAAAAAAATTAGTTGTTTGACAGGACTTGGAGCAGATCCCACTCTATCTCTCTGTGCTTTGGGCAAGTCACTTAGTTCTGAGTATCAGTTTTCTCATTGGGCAAAAGGGGATACCATCATTTGTGACAAAGGATTTGTTTCATGGGTTACAGTTTTGATGTCTAGGAGTCTTGGATGGATCCTCAATGCTAAATAGGGGACGAGATCATAAACATTCTAAATAGAATGATTTGCTAAGAAGTGGCCAAAGCCATCTTGAGACACAAAGGCCACATATAAAGAAAAGATTTGCAGGCTATCCTGATCAGAATAAAAGATTTATTTAAAGGGGTTTGTTACCTTAGAAGGCATGACCCTGATTTCTTGTTTCAGTGCAACCCATACAGATTGTCCCTGGTGCTGTGACCTCATCCTGACATACTGGTTTTAAATGGTTCTGTCTGTACCTCCTGCATGTCAGCCCTGGCCATTAGGAGACTGTCTGTAAAATAGGAGCTTGTTTCCATTGTAATCCACCAACAGGGATGGGAGATACAACGAACAGATTGAAAGATAACAGTAAGGAGGGGAAAAAAAGACTATTTTTAGGTCGTACCCTACTGAATAAGCTTATTTAACACTAGTTATATATATTTAGCTCATATGACTCACTCTGTCAGATCTGGATATGTCTATTATAACATCTCATTTGAGCACCCTCCTGTCCTATTAGCCAAAATCTAGCATCTTTTTCTTGAGCCTGCCAAAGAACCCTGGGATCTTATTTAGTTCACTGAGTGGGAAAAGGGAGGAATTAATCTTCCACATGCTGAACAGAGAGAGATTTGGAATCTGACATCCCCTGCTGTCTTTGTTTCTCAAAGTTGGTGTGCTTCTGCCTAGCACTGAGATTATAGGTCTTTTTGAACTTTGTACTCTTATTCTCTTAGCCATTATTCTCCAAAGCCCAGTGACTTCTCCTAACATGTGCAAATGACCTAGTATAATGTTTGATACAAGATAATCTGTCAGTAACTGCTAACTTCTTGAACAACATTTATTGGACTATGATGCATGCAGAGCTGTAAATGTGTCTATTGATACTATTGGACATATAACTGAAGGGTTTAGAGTTTGTCCTGTAATAGGTAAGGGCTGTCAGTCTTCTCATCTAGTTGATGCAATTGGTGTTGCTCAATGTTGTAATTTCTTTGGGACTAGTAATACAGAAGTGGCTATTTTTTTTAAGTTTATTTATTTATTTTTGAGAGAGAGAGAGAGAGAGAGAGCGCACATGCACCTGCTGGGGGAGGGGTAGAGAGAAAAGGAGAGAGAGAATCCCAAGCAGCCTCCGTGCTATCAGTGTAGAGCCTGGAATAGGGCTCTTTCCCATGAAATGTGAGATCATGGCCTGAGCTGAAATCAAGCATCAGATGCTTAACTGACTGAGCCACCCAGGTGCCCCTAGAAGTGGCTATTTGTTCACAGACTTCTAATGTTGGAATTACCAAGGTTCCATCTCAGCCAGCTTTCCTTCCTTCCTTCCTTCCTTCCTTCCTTCCTTCCTTCCTTCCTTCCTTCCTTCCTCCCTCCCTCCCTCCCTCCCTCCCTCCCTCCCTCCCTCCCTCCCTCCTTCCCTCTCTCCCTTCCTTCCTTTCTGTTATTCTGCACTCTCCTTTGGTCATCTCATGCATTTTTATAGCTTTCAGTACTGCTTCTAGGCAAATAACTCAAATTCTCATCTCCAGCTCAGTTCTTAGTTCCATGCTTCTGAGTTTATATTACATTGCCTGCATTTTTCATATCTTAAAGAAACATCCCACATGTAATGTGTTCAAGACTGAACCCCTGAGTTCCATCTCTCAAACATGCTCTCTTTCCATTTAGTAATTGGTACCATCTCCCTTCTCAGCTTTTCACACAAGAAAATACCTTACAAAAACCACCACCATCCCTTGCCTAGAATGCTCACCTTATTTCCTTCCTTGGCTACCTCCATTTATTTTCCACATAGCAACTGGAGTGATCTTTAAAAAAGAAAAAGATTAACCACTCTGTCTTAAAACCTATCAGTGACTTCCAGTGGTACATAAAATAAAACTAAATAGCTTGACAGTGGCCGTAAGGCCTTGCATGATTTGATCTGTGCGTATTTATTCAACACGATCTCTCTTCATTCTTCCCCTTATGCATTTTCTCCAACTACTTTGTCCACTTTGCAAACACAAAGGCACTACGCTTATTTCCACCTCACGGTCTTTCCACTTGCTTTACTTGCTGCCTGCATCACTCTTCTCTAACACCTGGAGCCCCTGCTGCCACATTCCCTACCTAGTTCATCAGTCTAACAACTGTGTTTAAAGGTAATGTCACTTCTTCATGGAAGAAGTACCTTCTCTTGTACCTTCCCATTATTCTCTTTTATCATATCCATTTCTTTCCTTTTAGAAGTTATTGTACTTTCTAAATCATGTATGTTTGCTTGTTTAGTGCTGATCTTCCCTACTAGATAAGCGAGTTCCATAATGATAGTGACCTTGTCTGTTTTACTTACTGTTGAGTAAGCAGAATGTGAAACAACGCCTGGCATAACCTGCTAAGTGGATGAATTAATGAGGAGAGTGTGCATGGAGGTAGGAGTAGGAGATGGAGTTTTTTCTCTGCTTGTAAGAGTGAAGGGGTTGAGCTACAAGGTATTAGTTTGCCCCTACAGTTTATGGATACATCTCCTTTTCTTTCTTCTTGTTGCTAACTTGCTTTTTTGTATGGCAGGGAATTCCCATTATCTGCTGTTTCTTTTTCTAATAGTTATATCCATCACCACTGCCATCAGTCCTGCTGTTTGTCTTTCTGTTCCTTCCTCTTCTTTCAAGTTGGATAAGGTGTTCTTGCTGAAGCCACAGAAATAGAAAGTATAGTTGAAATTATGTAGTATTTCCTAATTCAAAACTCTGGGGTGGAAGGTGTCAGAGGGTGTCTGGACCCAGGGCTTTGGGAGTGGGCTTGCACCCCCAAATATGTCTGGGAAATAAACTGAAAGGCTAACACTGGTAGTATAGCACCTTGTGCTTCAGTCTGGAAGGGTGAGAGGGTTGTTTCTGAGCATGACAGTGGGCGTGTGCTGCCAGCCTGAAGTGCTGCCAGCCTGAAGTGCTGTATCAGCAACCAGGGTGGCTCTAGAGCAGAGGACACAGCCTCTGCTATTTTGTACTGGACTCAGTCTTCAGTAACGGCTTTATGGTGTGGTAGGATCTCACCTCCGTGGAGCTTATATCTTTTAGGGCAGTCCCTGTTGTTGCTTGCTCATACGTGTTAGGTGACAGAACGGAATGAACTGTAACAGAGGGGCTTGGGCGCTACCCTCAAAGATGCTTGACTGTGAGGATGGGCAGCATCTCAGCACCTATTCCTGCCACATGAGCTCAAGACTTTGTCCAGATTCTAAGCTTCAGACAGGGTTTGCTAAGCTCTTTCCAAACACTCAGAGCATTCAGTCAGAAAGGAACTGGATTAAACTTGCGAGGCCTGACTCCTACCTTCTTACCAAGATATTTGTGAACAATAAGGGACCCCTGGGCTCTAATAGAGAGGTGATGAGAATGAGGGAGGGACAGACTGGGCTTCTGGACCTCCTTCTGTTACTAGGTGGGTCACCATCTGGGGATGTGTAGGTTGCATTTTGTGCTATGCTGGGGCACCCTGGTTATAAGCAGGCAGACTCAGCAGGTGTGTACTTACTGTGATTCAAAGTAAACCATGAAATTCACACTACAAAACAATATATATTTCAGAGATATCTGATGTATCATTGTTAATGCATCGAGGCACAGAATTCTAGAATTGAAAGAAACTTAGAAATGATGTAGAACAGGGGTGCCTGGGTGACTCAGTCTGTTACGGGTCGGACTCTTTATTTTGGCTCAGGTCATGATCTTCTGGTTCTTGAAATCAAGACCTGTGTTGTCTGTGCTATCAGTGCAGAGCCTGCTTGGGATTCTCTCTCTTCCTCTCTCTCTGTCCCTCCCCTGCTCGTGCATGTGCTCTCTCTCTTAAAAATAAATAAGCTTGGGGCGCCTGGGTGGCGCAGTCGGTTAAGCGTCCGACTTCAGCCAGGTCACGATCTCGCGGTGCGTGAGTTCGAGCCCCACGTCAGGCTCTGGGCTGATGGCTCAGAGCCTGGAGCCTGTTTCCGATTCTGTGTCTCCCTCTCTCTCTGCCCTTCCCCCGTTCATGCTCTGTCTCTCTCTGTCCCAAAAATAAATAAACGTTGGAAAAAAAATTTAAAAAATAAATAAATAAATAAATAAATAAATAAATAAATAAGCTTAAAAAAATGATGTAGAGAAGCTTATGGCCCAATAAGATTCTATGTACCCTTTCTATTACAGCTCTTAGTTGAATACTTCCAGTGATAGGAAATTGAGAACCTTTTAGGATATTTCATTAATTTGCTTTTGATCATTTTTGTGTTCAAATTGGTCTTGGCTGTTTTTTTTTCTGGGTCATTTATAATCTTTAAGCTAAGCTTCAAAATCATTTTGTGAAGTTCTAAGTTTGTACATTAATTTAGGGAGATATGAAATCTTCATAATGTTTTCTTTTTCATTCAAGAACATGGTTGTGTCTGTCCATTTGTTCAATTTATCTATCTCTCCCAATAAAGTTTTGTAGTGTTCTTTATATAAGTTCTGGGGATTTCTTATTAGTTTTATATATCTTTCTGTTAGTGGGATCTTTTTCTATCTTGCTTTCTAATTTAGTTATTGTAATAATATACGAAAACTATTACAATTCAAGTATTTGTATTTAATAATTTATGAATTCCAGTAATCTTCCAGTTAATTTTCATATACTATCTGGATAGAATAGCAAAAATTTAAAAATAGTGGTCATTTTGTCTTTTTCAAAAGTGAAGAGTTTCCAGCTTTGTTGTTTTGGCTGGAACTTTTGAAACAATTAAAATAAGGAGTTATTTTTCCAATAAATATACCACTCACTTATATTTCTGATGCTGTTGTATTCGTTAAAATATTTGCATGCTACATTGCATCAAATTTTATCTTCCTTGTTCTGAGGCAGATGAATTTTGGGATTCTTTTCAACTGTCTTTATGAGGCCTCTACCCATTTTATCTCTCCTTACAAAATGTTCAAAATTACCTGAATTATTATTATTATCATTGTTAATGCTACTCAGAAAACAGTAAAATGACAGCAAATTAACTTTGGAAAGCAGAACAAACCAACTATAATTCCATTACTCTTACGTATTAACAATTAGAGTTGGGGGGATATTTCTTTTCTGCTTTTTATTGAATGCATACTTATTTTATTTTTATATATTGTTGAAATTTGAATGTTTTTAGCATTTGGAGATTGATTTAATTTTTAAAATTGCAAAAAAATTTCTTACAAATACAAGACTTCTTGTGTTATCCAAAGTTATCTAATTTGGAAAATAGTAGCTCACTTAGGGTACACAGAAAAGGGGTGGCATATTACAGTGATATTACATTTTCATCTAAAATTGAGAGATAATTATTGATAGTAACACCTACCTCATACTTAAAATCACATTGCTTAAATACTACAAAAGTACTTTAAAGTATCTTGAATTTATTTTAAAATATACTTTTTGTAAGCTTTAATATTTTTGTAAAAGGATCACGATTCATAATTTATAGCAGAGAAATGAGTATAAATATTCTCGACTTTTGTATGATGTGCTTATACAGATTGACATTTTGATTGTTACTTTAAAAATTTTATGTTTATATGTCACTGTTTCAGGTCACAGGTTGTATGCTGGGTTAAGTGTTTATCTGTAAATATACACGTTATAGGATATAATGCAGTACATATAGTAATGATGTCTCAAACACAGTTGAATGAAGAAATCCACTTACTTTAAAGCTCAAGAGATGGGGATAAACTGGGATTTTTTCTTTCTTTCTTGACAGACACATTCATCTTGTCTGACATCCCTTCCCCTCCCCGCAGTACCTGCAATGTCTCCAGGCTAGCAGTATAGTATATAGAGACTTCAACCTTGGATGGGAGAACACAGATTGTATCAGTTTTGATGTAATGGTATGAGTTCATGAATAAGAAGATAAGGGATGTTTTGTGGTACTGAAAGTTCATTATCTATTTATTTTAACCGTGTATACCTATTTCTAGAATTTTTTCTGTGATGGATATTCAGTTCCTACTTATAATTTTTCCTTACTTTTCCTTTTCATTTGTCTTGTCTGTGAAGCTTAAATAATTATGTCAAGGTGGGGATGACTTTATGTTTTATTTTGGGTCTGATGCGTGCTTGCTTTTGTGATCACTGTGATTACTATTATTGCCACCACATAATTTTAGTAGTAGATCTTCCTTGCTCTGTAAACTAATTATTTTTATACCAGTTCTGCCTAGGATGTTGGATTACAACCCACAGAACACGCATGAATGGTACAATTGCAGGCTTACCCTTAGAAAATAGTGTCTACATAGAGAAGAAATGATCATAGCCCACAGAAAGCATGAGTTTTAAAGGTATTCAGCTATTCATGGAAAGCTGGGAAGTTCTCTCCTAATCTCTGGCTCATAGCTTAAAAAACTTTCTATAATAAAAACTTCACTGCTTTTGGTTTAAGGTGATAGTTTATATAAAAGTCAGTTCCTGTGCTATCATATGACTGTGATGAATTTAGATTAATTCTGTTAAAATAACATTTATTAATCGCCTCTATATATTATGAACCAGAGGTCCTGTAACTATGCCCTGGAGATACCCCATGAATGAACTGGCATCTAAGCTCTTGAGAAACTCTAGAATGGTGATTTTAAATACTAGACACTAACAATTCTCATATATAATGTGATAATTCTATACAAGAGGGAAAGGATTCTAAAATAATATTATGTTTTAATTTAAAAGTAGGTTCTCAGTAAATATTTTTTGTGTTACTAGTTGTCCTTTAGATTGATGAGCTGCTTTTCATTAAAGAAAGAAATGATTATTTAATGCTTAAAAATACCTATAATTTATTCATTTCTTACTCTGTGCTCAGTACTTTGCATAAAATTTTTGTACTTTTTTCTATTATATCAGTTATATGATATGTATAGTATATCATACTGACTCTAATATGATATGTATAGAGACATGATATATGTAGTATATCAAACTTATTGTAATAATTCTGGAAATTTTCGTCCAAGTATATTGGAGACCACAAAATCACCAATAGCTCCATTACTCAAAGATAGTCATGATAAATATTTTAGCATAGATCTTTTCATTACTTTTTCAATATATATTCTATACATATATTAATAATTGAAATGAAATTAGTAATGTGATATGCTATATTCTGTTTTTCACTGAAGCAATTAATCATTTATTCATTAGTTTACTAAATATTTATTAAAAGTCATCATGGGGGCTGCCTGGGTGGCTCAGTCAGTTGAGCGTCCGACTTTGGCTCAGGTCATGATCTCAGGGTCCGTGAGTTCGGGACCCGCGTCGGGCTCTGTGCTGACACAGCTCAGAGCCTGAAGCCTGCTTCAGATTCTGTATCTCCCTCTCTCTCTGACCCTCCCCCGTTCATGCTCTGTCTCTCTCCGTCTCAAAAATAAACATTAAAAAATTTAAAAAAAAAAGTCATCAGGGGTTTAGATATTCTTCTACCACATTTTTAGTAGCTATGTGGTATTCCATTTTCTGGAAGCGTGGTGAAATCATTAAGTACTGTTGGTTATTTTCAGTGATCGTACTTTGGGCCACCATGAATGTTGCTGAGTGATTTTCTGAAATTGGAATTCTTCTTAACTGTTAAGGTGTACACATATTTTCAAGGTAATCACATATGTTGCCAGAAAGCTCTCCTGGAAAGTTGTATTAAGTTATATTGTATGAAATGGTGTATGAAAGTATCCATTTCCCATTACTCTAGTCAACATTGTCAATTAAAAAAAAATTTGCCCGTGTGTGTGTGTGTGTGTGTGTGTGTGTGTGTGTGTGTGTAAAAACAGGGTTGATCATTTTTATTTTTTCATGTTTAATGCATTTAAAATTTTCTTTCAGTGATTTACTTGATCATATTTTTTACCTATTTTTTTATTGACTTATTCTTCACCATACTGTGTGAAATTTCCTGTAATATTAAGAATAATAATAGCCTTCCAAAGGTGCCTGGGTGGCTCAGTCAGTTAAGTGACTGATCCTTGATTTCAGCTCAGGTCGTGATCTCATGGTTTGTGAGTTCAAGCCCCAAGTCAGGCTCTGTGCTGACAGTGCTGAACCTGCTTGGGATTCTCTCTCCCTCCCTCCCTCCCTCCCTCCCTCTCTGTCTCTCTCTCTAGGTCCTCCTGTGCTTGCATGTGTGCTCTCTCTTTCTCTCTCTCTCTCTCAAAAATAAATAAATAAAGAAGGAGAATAGCCCTCTAGCTGTCTTGGCCTTAATGTTTTCAGTTTATATGCTTTTTTGGCTTTTGATATTTATGTGTGCAAGTTACTTTTTGCAAGCAAAATCTATTATCTTCTTTAATTATGTTTTCTGCCTTTGTATTTATGCTTTAAAAAGTCTTTCTTATCATGAGATCAGAATCATTGTAACTAATATTTTCTTGTAGTACTTTTTTATTTCATTGTTGTACATTTTATTTTTTAATATACTGGAAATTCATTGTGGTGTATGTACAAGAATATTTCTTGAGTCCATGGTATGACTAAAGCATACATTTCTGTTGACTTCATGTATGAATGAATGCTAGCAGGATTAAGTAAAGACCTCTGGGTTCATCTTTTTCATCCAAAATTCTGTAGGCATTGCTTCATTGTGTCTTACTCTTTAATGAAGATGGCCTGATTTTCCCTTTTTTGTTTTTCACATCAAATCTATTCTTTTTTTCTCATTGGGTATATATGAATCATTATTTATTCTTAAAAGTGAAAAGTTTATCAAGGTGTGTTCAGATGTTGGCCTATATTCATTGTTTTTGTTTTAATCATGATGAGTTATTTCAAATATGTAGATTTATATATGTTTTCTATAAGTTTAGGAAAGTTTTCTTGTATTACAACTTTTTGTACTATTTTGCTTCCATTTCTTCTTTTCCCTTCATCAGTAGCTCTGATTATATGTACTGGTGAGTCACTTTCCTACATATATCTACTATTTTCTCTTTATGATTTTTTTTATCTCTTAATTCTTTCTGCATATAGGTAAAATTCTAAAGCTTTTTTCTAAATACATTTTCTGCAGTGTTGATTATGATCTTCAGCGCTTTTAAGACATTCAGTTTAAATTTAATGACTGATTTTGTGTTTTTAAAATCTTTATCTCATCTAGCTCTTCTGCCTGTCAGCAGTTTGGACTTTCAGTTTGGACTTTTTTTTTTTTTTTCTAATCAATTAATCTTTGGTCTCCTCTCTTTTTGCAGTCATTTACAATTTAAAAAAATTGAGGTCATGAAGAAGACATATGCTTCTGTTCTATGATATGCTTATCTTTTCATTTTATATTACCAAACATTTTTATTTACTCCCCTCTTTCCCCATCTTTAAAAAGGTGAGGTATATCCAGGGCCGGCAGATGCTCTAAATGTTCAATAATAATACAATGTGTATAACAGCGATATCTCAATTTCATACCAACAAAGAGATGTACTTAATCTAAGTGTCAGAGAATATAGAGAAACTGAGGTTTGTCTTTCTTTCGTTGACTCTCCATTTTAGCATATCCTGGCATGGAATCAGTACCTTCAAAATGGTTCAGAATGTACAGATCTCAACACCGGATGAAGGATAACATTGTACCAGTATTATGGTAAGTCCATGCATGTGGTGTAAACTCAGCACTACAATTCCATGTATTTTAGAAAGGGATATACTTGCACATATAAGACCTAACTTCTAAGTTTTAATGAGATTACTTATTATTTTTAGTGTCTTACTACTATTTGTCTCTCAATTTAATAATTATATTGTATACATATAATAATAGCTATTATTATATTGTTATATATTATATATGTATATGTTCCCCTACCCTCACTATTGTTTCCTGTGCTCTTCATCTTCTGCTCCCTTGAAGTATCTATTCTTTTTTTTTTTTTTTTTTTTTTTTAAATTTTTTTTTCAACATTTATTTATTTTGGGGACAGAGAGAGACAGAGCATGAACGGGGGAGGGGCAGAGAGAGAGAGGGAGACACAGAATCGGAAACAGGCTCCAGGCTCTGAGCCGTCAGCCCAGAGCCCGACGCGGGGCTCGAACTCGCGGACCGTGAGATCGTGACCTGGCTGAAGTCGGACGCTTAACCGACTGCGCCACCCAGGCGCCCCTTGAAGTATCTATTCTGATTTGGGTGTCTTACTTTGTATGATAAGTTGTCATCTACTCTCTGCCTAGGAGGTTGTAAGAGTTTTTTCCTTCATTTTTGAAAATTTGAATCATTCATAAAAAGATAATTGATAATTGTACCAGGATGTGGTTAAATGTATGTCATAATTTATGGAATTTGGTGAGCTCTTTTAAGTAGGAGACTCAGGTTTTTCTTCAGCTTAGAGAAATTTTATCTATTATCTGTATCATTATCACATTTCATTTTTGCTTTTCTGAACCACCTGTCCTTTGTGATCTGCACCTGAAGTCCCTTAACATTTCCCTGAAGATAAGATATTTGTTTTTAGAGACTCATCCTTTTGGAAACCTAATTAGTGGCTCAAGAGATTAAAAAAAAAAAAGTCCGTCTTTTTATGAAATTCATGTACTGAATTTTAAATTATTGTGTATTTTATCATGCTGTATTTCAATCTTCTTATGTCTGCTTGTTGTTTTTTGGTTCAGTAGTCATCTTTTCCTCTGGCAGTACTGTTTCACAAGGTGGTGCATGTGTCTTTGGTCTTTCTCTGGCTGCTGGCATGTGTTATGGGCAATGGGGAGGTAGTGAGGAGGAAAGTGCACCAGCTCCACTAGGGGCTAAAGTTAGTAGTTGTATTGGCCTCACTCAGGAGGAGAGGGAAACAGGAACTTCCACCTTCCTAGAATTTCATACAGTCCTAGCACTGGACGTTTCTGTTTGTTATTGCCAGTATAAGTATTGTAGATTTTATGTTAGGAATCACAGACCACTTATTTTTAAAAAAAATTTTTTTTTTTCAACGTTTATTTATTTTTTGGGGGACAGAGAGAGACAGAGCATGAACGGGGGAGGGGCAGAGAGAGAGGGAAACACAGAATCGGAAACAGGCTCCAGGCTCTGAGCCATCAGCCCAGAGCCTGACGCGGGGCTCGAACTCACAGACCGCGAGATCGTGACCTGGCTGAAGTCGGACGCTTAACCGACTGCGCCACCCAGGCGCCCCCAACAGACCACTTATTAATAAGAAAAAAATCTATGTTTCTTACTTAACAAGAACGAAAAAGTAGGAGCAATTAATGATTTTCTTCTCCTCTTTACTGGGACTATTTTTGCAGTATTTTGTCACCTAAAATTTATTTGGAATAAGGTCAGAATCTAATGACTTTACCAACACTGACAGGTGCTATTTTTGGTAGTGAAAGTTTATACATAATTCCATATAACCTGCTGTTGTTCAAATATTAATGATTTGTAAAAACTAATGGGGCATGAAGAAAAATACATAATTACTTCAAAATTAAATTTCTTCATCTTAATTTCTATATTTTGCTCTCTGTGCTTCATGGCTGAGTGTCAGAGGAATAACTCTTCCCTGAAAAAGGGTACAGGCTTCTTCCAAGGAAATTTTCATGGTACCTCAATAAATCATCAAGGAAAGGCACCCAAGAAAGCAGTAAATCAGCACCCTAGGTTCTGTCATCCTTTCATTATACATTCCTTCCTGAGGATGATCAGGCTGTATTTATTACCTAAAACAGGCTTTCCATGTGAATGTTTGAAAAAATATGTATTTTTGGCTTATTGGAAACTTTAAGAACAGTTTTCACTTTTTATACCTAAAAATATGTTTCTGTATGTATATTATTACTACTTGGTGCGTGAGTACACATAACTGGCCAACAAGGGCCTCTTTCTCTCCTCTCATTCTTTTTCTTCCTCCTGCTATCTTATATGTGTTTAATATCAATTCAGTGTATATTCATTGAGTAACTTCATATATCATAAACATTGTAGGCTTCGGGGATACAGAAATAAATATAGTGTTGTCCTACCATGCATATATAATTTGTTTGTAAACCCACAGCATATAACTCTGATTAAAATATTTGGTTTACTTACTAGGTCACATTATTTTTAGACTGTAAGTATCAGATAAAACTCTAATTTTCATTAAACCTTTACAGAGGTAACATGATTTTATAGTTGGGCTATGTGTAGGTAAATTATACAGAACTCTGTACAGGTGTGGAAATAGGAATTCTTTTTTCTATTTATCATTTTATCTTGGCTAGGCCATAAAAGTCAGTTGCCTGTTTCCCTAGCAAGTTAAAAAATATCCTAAGGCCCAAAAGGATCATTCAGTTGATCAAGTTGGATTTATTCTGAGGATGCAAGGACGGTTCAATATTTCCAAATCAATTACCATGATATACCTATTAACAAAATAAAGATAAAATCATGTGATCATCTCAGTAGATGCAGGAAGAGAATTTGACAAAATTTAACATATGTTCATGACAAAATTTAACATATGTTCATGACAAAAAGTCTCAAAGTGAGTTTAGAGGGAATGAACATGCTTCAATGTTATAAAGCCTTATACAATAAACCCACAGCTAACATTACACTCAGTGGTGAAAAATTGAGACCTTTTCCTCTAAGATCAGGAATAAGACAAGGATGTTCACTCTGACCACTTTTATTCAACAGAGTACTAGAAGTCCCAGTCACAGAAATTAGACAAGAAAAATAAATAATAGGAATCTATACTGGTAAGGAAGAAATTAAACTGTCACTACTTGCAGGTGGCATGATACTATTCATAGAAACCCCTAAAGACCACACAAAAAAACTATTAAAAGTAATTGATAAATGTAGCAAAGTTGCAGGGTACAGAATGAATACCCAGAAACTGGTAGAGTTTCTATACCCTAAAAACAAACTAGTAGAAAGACAAATTAAGAAAGCGATTCCGTTTACATTTGGACCAAATAGAATAAAATACATAGGAATAAACAACCAAGGAGATGAAAGACCTGTATTCTGAAAACTGTAGAACATTGATAAAAATAATTAAAGATGACACAAATAAATGGAAAGATATTTTATTCTCATAGATTGGAAGAATTAATATTGTTAACAATCCCTACTACCCCAAACTATCTACAGATGCAATGCAATCCCTTTCAAAATACCAGCAGTATTTTTCATACACTTTAGAGCACATAATACTGTAATTTGGGTGGAACCACAGAAGATCCCAAATAGCCAAAGTGCTTTTGAGAAACAAGAGCAAAGCTGGAGGTATCACAGTTCTAGATTTCAAAATATACTACAAAGCTCATAGTAATAAAAACAGTATGGTACAGGTACAAGAACAGACACATAGATAAATAAAACAGAATAGAGATCCCAGTAATAAACTCCTGCATATATGGTTAACTAATCTATGATGAAGGAGACAGGAGTATATGATTGGGAAAAGCTAATCTCTTCAACAAATGGTGTTGGGAAAACTGGACACCTATATGTAAAAGAATGAAACTGGATCACCTTACATCATACACAAACATAAACTCAAAATGGATTAAAGACCTAAATGTGAGACTTGAAACCATAAAACTTCTAGAACATGGGCAATAACTTTATTACCATTGGCCATAGCAGCATTTTCTAGAAATGTCTCCTGAGGCAAGGAAAACAAAAGCAAAAATAAGCTATTGGGACTATCTAATAATAAAAAAAACTTTTGCACAGTGAAGGAAACCCATTAAACAAAACAAAAAGGCAACCCACTGAATGGGAGAAGATACTTGCAAATTATATATTCAATAAGAGGTGTCACATATGTATAAAATGTGTATTTATATAAAATATAACATATAAAAAGATATATTTTATATAAGTTATACATATATATACCTCCAAAATATATAAAGAACTACAACTCAATACCAGAAACCCAAATAATCTAATTAAAAATGGGCAGAAGACATGAATATACATTTCTCCAAAGAAGACACAGAGATGGCCAACGGACACATGACCAGATGCTCAACATCACTAAGCATCAGGAAAATGCAAATCAAGACCACAATGAGATATCACCTAATACCTGTCAGAGTGACTAAAATCAAAAAGACAAGATATAACAAGTGTTGGTGAGGATGTGGAGAAAAAGGAACCTCTATGCACTATTGGTAAGAGTGTAAATTGGTACAGCCACTATGGAAAACTGTATGGAGGGTCCTCATAAAATTAAAGAAAGAACTACCGTGTGATCCAATAATTCCATTACTAGGTGTTTCACTAGGTGTTTATGCAGTGAAAACACTAATTCAAAAAAATATATGCACCTTTACATTAATATTACAGCATTATTTGTAATAGCCAAGATATGGAAGCAACCTATGTGTCCACTGGTAGATGAATTGATAAGGAAGATGCAACACACACACACACACACACACACACACACACACACACATATACACATATACACACACATACATATATATACATATACATACACACACAATGGAATATTAAGCAGCCACACAAAGGATGAAATCTGCCATTTTTAATGACATGAGTGTACCTAGAGGGTGTTTTTCTAAGTGAACTAAGAGAGAGACAAAATACGGTATGATTTCACTTATATGTGGAATCTAAAAGATAAAATGAATAAAAATGCAGAATTAGACCTATAAATACAGAGAACAAATACAGAGGGGAGGTGGTTAGGGGGATGGGAAAAATGGGTGAAGCGGAGTGAGAGATACAGGCTTCCAGTTATGGAATGAATAAATCTCAGGAATAAAAGGTACAGTATAGGGAATACAGTTTTTGGTATCATAATAGTATTGTATGGTGACAGTTGGTAGCTACACTTGTGGTGATCATAGTATAAAATGTAGAGTCATGGAATAACTTTGTTTTACACCTGAAAATAATGTAATATTGTGTGTGGACTATACTCAAATAAAAACATAAAAAAGAATTCTTAAATAATAATCTCCAGGCATGATTGCAGGATCATTGATGATCTTTCCGTGTTGCGAAAATCCTTAGTTGTAATACACTTTGGCATGTAACAACTGTTTTAAAGTATGCATTTGCAATTCCTAATTGAGAATAAGCTCCCAGATATTCCAGGTAAAACAGTCTTATACAGCAGGGGTGGGCAAACTACATTTAATGGCCAAATCCAGCTCAGCACCTAATTTTGTAAATAAAATTTTATTGGAGCACAAAAGAGCAAACCAAACTGTCACAAGGTCTTAAAAATAGTCATTTGCCCTTTCTCTGTTTCATAGAATATCTAATTTAAAAAGCATTTGTAGGGGTGCTTGGGTGGCTTAGTCAGTTAAGCGTCCACCTCTTGATTTCAGCTCAGGTCATGATCTCATGGGTTATTAGATAGAGCCCCATCTCGGGTTCTGTGATGACAGTGTGGAGCCTGCTTGGGATTCTCTCCCTCTCTCTCTCTCTCTCTCTGCCCCTCCCCCTTGTGCACATGCTTTCTCTGTCTCTCTCAAAATAAATAAATAAACTTAAAAATATAAAAAGCATTTGTAACCTATTGGACAGCATATTATAGTGGGAAAAAAATACACTAACTGAGGATCTTGGCCACTTGAATCCACTAATAACTTATAATTGATTTATTTCAATTATTTGATGTAGAATATATCTCAAACTTTAATTCAATGGAATAGAAAAATCTTTTTTTATAAATTATTTAAATCACATGAAAACTTTCAAGAAATGTATCCTCTTTTGTAAGCTAGTTTTTTTTAAATTTTTTTTAACGTTTATTTATTTTTGAGACAGAGAGAGACAGATCATGAATAGGGAAGGGGCAGAGAGAGAGGGAGACACAGAATCTGAAACAGGCTCCAGGCTCTGAGCTGTCAACACAGAGCCCGGCGCGGGGCTCAAACTCATGGACTGTGAGATCATGACCTGAGCCGAAGTCGGATGCTTAACCGACTGAGCCACCCAGGTGCCCCTGTAAGCTAGTTTTTAAGAAATCAGTGCATAACCTGTAATTCAGCTGAGTTACCTAAATGATTCAAAGAGACAATATTTGAGTTTATTGTATAGGTTTAGAGCAAAAGCTAAATTTTTTACTTTCTTAATGTTATTTATTCTTGAGAGAGAGAGAGAGACAGAACGTGAGCAGGAGAGAGAGAGAGACAGAGAGAGAGAGGGAGGGAGGGAGACACAGAATCTGAAGCAGGCTCCAGGCTCTGAGCCATCAGCACAGTGCCCCATGCAGGGCTTGAACTTACAAACCATGAGATCATGACCAGGTGTCCCAATAGCAAAAGCTAGATTTTCAAATCACTAACATGCCTTAACAGATTTTCTACACGTATACTAATTTGAAGGGTGCACCCATAATCTGAAATAATACTTAGCTGAAGTTAAGGGCCTTATTAAATAATTTTAGGAACAGAGTAGTATGGATAATCTTTGTTAAATAGTGATATTATTCAGCCTTGATGAATCTGAGTAGATAAATGACCCAAAGTAAAGCAATATTTAGGGATCTTTCAAGAAAATCATTTATAAACTAATGTAAATACTTGTAAAGATTTTTACATTATAAAAATGATAAAGCTGGAGACCTTTGTCTTCTGGTCTACACAAGACAATAGACATGTCCATGAACGTTCCTACATGTAAGTATCTATTTAGACACAAACCTGTCAGGGAGCCTATTTTGAGGTAGATCTTGCTGCTAATGGATAGTGAGGCAGGGTCAGACTCATCAGGGAGACCCCTGCCTTTTGGGGGTTTGTATTTAACTAAAGGTATGTGGTCAAAAAGCCCAGATCCTTTACTCTGATAGGAAATGCTCATAACAGGAGAGGCAGGAAGTGTTCTTGAGCCATTTACAGGGACAAAACAACATGGATCTTGTGTGTGTGGTATGTGTATGTATGTTTGGAGGAAGATGTCTCAGATTAAAGAGTCGTTATAATTGGGGTATTCTTGTATAGATGCTTCCTATGTTCCCATGTGTAGCTGTAGCATGAAGATGGGAAGTGAGAATGTCATTTTCCAGTACTGTCAGCCATCAGCCAACCTAGAGTTTGAAGGAGCTCAGAGTAGATGGAGCCTTGAATCCCCAGGGAGGTAAGTGGTTTGTAATTGTGGTTGAGGGATGATTTAGCAGTGTGCTTGTTCAGTCCATTGGAAGAGAAGATAGATGATTAGACTGGAAATGGATTTGAAAAATATTTTACTTTCAGTATTTATTTTAAAATTTTATTAAAAAAATTTTTTTAAAATGTTTATTTTTGAGACAGAGAGAGACAGAGCATGAATGGGGGAGGGTCAGAGAGAGAGAGGGAGACACAGAATCTGAAACAGGCTCCAGGTTCCGAGCTGTCAGCACAGAGCCCGACGTGGAGCTTGAACTCATGGACCGTAAGATCATGACCTGAGCCGAAGTTGGACGTTTAACTGACTGAGCTACCCAGGTGCCCCTAGAAATTTATTTTAAATTTAATTAGTATGATTTTCCACACTTTGTATGTAACTGCATAATCATAGCCAAAATCACTTTAGATTTGTAAAAAGGACTTCAAGATTGTTAAATGGGAAAAAAGAATGTTCAATAATGTATTTTGTTAGAGTTCTTTAAAAGAAATCTCACAAACTATCCATAATATTTTCCAGGATTTGGGCATTAAGGTATCCATCTGAAATCTTTCTTTATAAATAGTGTTTTGGCTTAAAGAATAAGATGACCTTTCTTACTTTAGAGTCAAATAACTGGGCTATATTTGATTTAAATCATGCTCATGTTATTTAAAAATTGAGTGATTAAAATATTTGAATCAGAAAAGCATAGTTTTTTGTTTATTAATTTGATCAGTGGCAGCTAAGCACTTGTCTCGATTTACCTCCTCCCCCCCTTACACAAAGAACTCCCTTGGTTCTTTGTGTAATGGACCAAATCATACCTCTCTGTTATAGATCCAGAGAGCTGCTTGTCTTTGAATAAGAATATTCAGAAAAGACATCAGGCATTTCCTTTCTCAAATTTTAAAATAAAGAGCCCCAGTATTTCCAGAGTGAATTTTAAGGTTTATGACTCTGAAAATTGCAAGTTAAGAAGCACATTAGCAATTATTTCTGAATTGCACCAAAAATTATGGGCCAGTTCAAAACAGATTGTTGATATTCTAATGTTGATATTCTAATGTTACTATAGGTGCAACAAAAGTCCTTTGTAATAGAGATTTTTGTTTATGACTGTATCCATGCCCTGTATCCCTTTTCTGAACATCATTGCTTTTTTCCTTTTTAACAATTTATTAAAAATAAATCCCTAGGGTATAATTTGGTCTGCTGCTTAGAACAGGTTAACAAAAGTGGAAAATTATATTTTTATTTCTGATCTTTGCCCATAGCAATTTAGTAGTAAGTTCAGTATCCGGGTCTCACCGTTACAAAAAAAAAAAAAAAAAAAAAAAAAAAAAAAAGTTTATTCCTTATTCTTAAAGGTACTTAATTATTAGTAGGAAAGATTTGATGCTATTTAGCAATCTTCTGATCAAAGCAGTATAAACACCCATCATTTTAACAGCACACAAGTATAAAAGCTAAGAAATTATCTTTAGTGTAAGGTTAGCCTCCCTACTCTTGATGATTTTGCTCAAATTGCATGGGTAACCTAGATACTGAAGCTGAGATATACATCCCTTTGAGGGAAAGGAAATTATTTCCTTTGCCTTTTGTTTCATTTTCTGCATAAAAGGAATTGCAGATATTTTGTAGATGAAAGGTTTTATTTATCTAAGGATTCCTTTGAACTCAAACTTTCTTGCTGAAGTTGCTCAGAAGGTTGTGTATGGGGAAAAACAGTCACACTGTAAGTGAAAAGTAGTCATTGTCAATAGCACTTAGCTAGAGGACAGTAAAATGGACAAAACATGGGCCTTAAAGTGGTAATAAAGTGCTTGCTTTGATGAACAGTTATCAGTAGCTTAATTGGGTATTTCATCATGTGCTGTGATGGGCTGTAGGTTATTTATCATGTTTGTGTATTCTCACTTATCTGAGTCTTCATACAAATGAAAGAAAGACCTCTGGGTAAGTATCTTTGAAAGGGGAATTCAAGTTGGACTTTGAACACTGTAATCAATTGGTTAGCCCATAAATATGTGAAAATACAGGTATTGGAAATAATAGTTTACCTCTTGTTTTTGATCTCCCGTTTTCTTTCATTAGTTAGCCCTTCGGAGCTGGAAAACCCTTGATTGCTTCTGCCCAGCCGCTCACAACCATTCTGCTCTATCTACTTCTGTTAGTGATTACATTAGCTCAACAGCATTTAACTACAGTTTTCACGGTCGATTATTAATGAAAGTTTCATTTTATCTGTAGTATTACTTTGCCAACAAAACTGCTGTGAAGTTAATTACCTGGCAGTTTTTTAAAGGATAAAATTGAAAGAAATGGCTTTTGCTGTTAAATTGTCATGCAGACCTACTTTTGTCATTACAGGATAACAACAGATCCCTTTGATAACTAAGGCAGGTAGGTCAGCTGCTCTCTCTTGTTCAAATGGTTGATGAAATATTCACAAAACCGCAATCTGGCAAGGTCTGGAACCTATGGCTTTGCAATTTGGATGACATTTGATTATGTCCTTTGTAGATTGTTCATGTTCTTTGAACTTGGTTGAAAAAAAATGTTTATGTTTCAACCTGCTGAGCTCCTCACATTTAAAAGAGAATAAGTGGCTTCTACAAATCAAGGCATCCCAGGCAGCAAAGACTTGTCTCACAAACAATGGCTGAGAGAGACACCTGGCTGCAGGCACATCAAGAGGCTGCATTGTTAAACCAGCTGAATTGTGGAGAATGGATGTTCAGCAAATGACAGTCCCTAAAAAGCCAGTGTACTTATAGGCTAAATATTCCTATCTGTCTTGACTCATTTAAAAATTATTCTCTATAAAAATATTGAGATAATGGTTTTAAGATTTTTTAAGCTTTTATTTTAATCACCTGATGCTCATCATGCCAAGTGCGCTGCTTAATTCTCATCACCTATTTTACCCATCCCCCCATTCACCTCCCTCCAGTAACCATCAGTTTACTCTCTATATAGTTATGAGTCTGTTTCTTAGTTTGTCTCTCTCTCTCTTTTTTCCCTTTCCTCATTTGTTTTGTTTCTTAAATTCCACATGTGAGTGAAATCATATGGTATGTGTCTTTCTGTCACTGACTGACTTTGCTTAGCATTGTACTCTCTAGCTCCATCCATGTCCTTGCAAGTTGCAAGGTTTCTTTCTTTTTTTAATAGCTGAATAATATTCCGTTGTATATATACCATGGATCTAATGTATCCATCCATCAATTGATGGACACTTGGACTGCTTCCATATCTTGGCTCTTGTAAATAATTCTGCTATAAACATAGGGGTGCTTGTATCCCTTTGAATTAGTGTTTTTGTATTCTTTGGATAAATACCCAGTAGTGTGAATGTTGGATTGTATGGTCATTCTATTTAAAAAAAATTTTTTTAAGGGTATTTATTTTGAGAGAAACAGAGAGACTGAGCAGGGGAGGGGTAGAGAGAGGGGGACAGAGGATCCAAAGTGGGCTTCATGCTGACAGATGACAGTGGAGAGCCTGATGTGGGGCTCTAACTCGCAAGCTGTGAGATCATGAGCTGAGCCAAAGTCGGACGCTCAACTGAATGAGCCACATAGGCACCCTGGTCATTCTATTTTTAATTTTGGGGAACCTCTGTACTGGTTTCCATAGTGTCTGCACCAGTTTGCATTTCCACAAGCAGTGTAAGAAGGTTCCCCTTTCTCTGCATCCTTGCCAACACCTGTTGTCTTTTATGTTGTTGATTTTAGCCATTCTGACAGGTGTGAGGTGATATCTCATTGTAGTTTTGATTTTCATATCCCTAATGATAAGTGATGATGAGCATCTTTTCATCTGTCTATTGGCCATCTATATGTCTTCTTGGGAGAAATTCTGTTCATGTTGTCAGCCCATTGGATTATTTGGGTTTTGGAGTGTTAAGTTTTATAGATTCTTATGTATTTTGGATACTAACCCTTTATCAGATATGTCATTTGTAAATATCTTCTCTCATCCCATAGGTTGCCTTTTAGTTTTGTTGATTGTTTCAAGAAGTGAGAACTGTGCATTGGAAGGGTATAGGTGGGGGCAATGATGGTGAGAGGATTAACACAGAGGTTTGCTGTTCATTAGTAAAGTATGTTATCCTTTGGCCTTTTCTCAGGAGACAGAATAGAGATTGGCATGCTTTTAATACACTTTTGTTTGTTGGACATGCCTAAATTAATTTTTCCAAGTAGAATGTGAATAATTATTTGTGCCATCTTCTAGAATTTGTTGGCGATAGTGGGACCTATACCTACTTATCAACTCTGTCCTGGTGTGGCCCTGCAATGGATTATCACTCTTTTCTGGGAAAGGACAGGTGGGATATTTCTGTCACTTGCCCTAAACATTTTCTGTTTGTTTTTTGGTTTAGGATTTTTAGGATGATGTGTATTTTTAACACACACTTAAAATTTCTTTAATGTTTAATACTTTCTTGACAACAGATTTTGCTGTCTTATGTGAATGTCATTCACATGTCCTAAACAGTTTTATCGACTTCTACCTCTGATAATAAATTCCCTGAAAAATGGTTCATTGAATACTGTCATCTTATTTTTTAGATATAGCATTTTGATGCAACATGACCACAAGCTCCATTTCTTTTTGTTTCTAGAACTTTGGACTTTACAAATCATAATAATATTTCCCAGTTCCTTGAAACTTATCTTAGATAAAATAGGCCCACAGTCTGCTTTTGTTATATTATGAATATCTTGAATCTTACTAATTTTTTTGCTTAAAACTAACCTTCTCTGGGGTGTCTGGGTATCTCAGTTGTTTAAGGTCTGACACTTGATCTCAGCTCAGGTCTTGGTATTAGGGTTGTGAGTTCAAGCCCCACTTTGGGCTCCATACTGGACATGGAGTCTACTTAAAAAAATACAAAATAAATAAAAATAATCCTTCCTGGTTTTTTTCCCCAGGAAATTATTTAGTTACTTTCTAAGATATCTTTCTTTTGCAACTGTTTTCATTTGGAGGATAGATTATTAAACCTGTGTAGCAAATGCATATTTACATATTGAATGGCCCCAATTAGTGAGAAATGTTGCATTTTGAATGTATTAAAGGGGAGTCCATTAATCCAAATGAGAAAAAAAGGGACTGTCTTTAATTTTGGAATTATATGTAAACTGTACTATTGAAAAAGACACACTGAAGAAAACCTCCTCTTATCCCTGGTGAATTTGAATATATATGTACATACATTATAATCCATAAGGGGTAAGAAAACACTAGTTTCCTTCAGTGTGTTAGACACACGCACACACACACATACACACACACGTGAAGTTACTAACATTTTTTGAAAAGTTTATATTTTAGACTTTGGTTGTTTCCATACAGCCAGATATGCATGTTTACAGTACAACTCACTTTAATAATTTCATAATTTGCCTCATAGTAAAATACCTCTTTCTGTTTTAAACAAATTACCTTGGTCTTTTAAGAAAGGATATCAGGAAAATATGATTTTTTTAATTGTATTTTGTCCTCAAAGCTCATCCAAAAGCTTTAGGATTCTCACACAAAGTAGGAAGCATTTACTCAGAAAGTAAATCCAAAGAGGATTTATAAGAGACCAACTAACCAAGCAGGGAGTGAATTTCCAAATTCACAGAATAAAAAGGTTTATTAAAATATGTCAGCTCATCACTTCGAGACTTTGCTTTTGAAATAGCCAGTGGCCCTCCTTTAGGTGATTCCAAACAGTGGTTCATTTTCTTTTAGTTAATAAGAATAAATAAATAGAGAAAGAAGTATTCTAGCTAATATTTAATCTCTAGATGCTGGCATGTACCACCATGTTGTATAACTATGCTTCTATTTACGGTTCAAGTATTTGTTTTGTTACATTTAAATTATAAAAATAATTTCAGTCCCTAACCATTTAAAGTGGATACTAGCTGAGCTTAAATTGACAATAAGCATCTTACTGTTTGCTGAGCCAGTGTGCTGGTGACCTGTAAGGACATCTATTAGCATACATTGATATGCCTAAAAAAATTATTTTAGGTAAAAGCAGAAAGAATTTTTTTTTTAATTGCGGGGGCATCTCAGGCTGAGATGGGAGAAATATCAACAATGGAGGAAGCAAAATGGCTACAGCCCATTTGGAGTTTTGAGCCCTGAGTGTGGTAGAGGAAAAAGCTGAAGGAGCTGCTTTCATGAGAAATGCCATGATACTTGCATGATATTTGTGAGAGGGTCTAGCCTGCTCCAAGGACAGTGATAGAGTATGTGAGAGGAACTTTTCCCAACCTCAGTAATGGGCACTTTGGCTTGGGCACAGATATTTCACAGGGGACATGAAACAATGGAAGTGAATAGCAATTTTCATGCTGGACAGGAACCTCCAGAAGGAGAAGTTGGGACATATAATGGCAGATTTATTCTTTGCCTTCTAGGGACTCCCAGAAATACTGGGCAGGGGATCCTTCCAGGGACTGGAGTCTTTCCTGCATGAGTCAGTAGTGATATTGACCCAGTGAATTTTAGATGTCTTCTACTGCTAATGTACCAGTATCTGCTGGAGACATCCACATTGTCTTCATGGTATTTCAAAATTTCTGTGATTATTGTTTTTAATGAAAAATGTATCTTTTTTATGTATCATATTTAAATGAAAGGTATATTTAATTACAACTAAACAAATAAAAAAACTCCACAACACCTGACTGATATTCACTAACATAGTTTTGCTTCTACAGTCTGAGTTTTTTGAGTTATTACAAAACTTCTCAATTGTCTTTGTGCATATTGATGAATTTAATAATTAGATGAGGAATGAGGGAGAACATGTTCAGAAGCACTTAGTCAACGTTATTAAAATACAATCTGTAAATTGTGTCTATATTTGTTGAAAAGATTGTATTCTCAGTTTGAGAATTTAAGAATTACATACTAAATATCAGCTAACTTATTTGATAGTAAAATTAAGATTACAATTCTATTTATTTAGTGTTAGAACATAGCATTAAAAGGGTGCTTGGGTGGTTCAGTCAGTTCAGCATCTGGCTCTTGATTTTGGCTCAGGTCATGATCTCACGGTTCATGGGTTTGAGCTTCATGTCCGTATTGAGTGTGGAGCATGCTTGGGATTGTCTCTCCCTCTCTCTCTGCCCCTCTCCTACTCATACTTTCTCTCTCTTTCAAAATAAATAAATAAACTTCTAAAAAAAGAACATGGCATTAAACTAAAGCATACTTTATTTTAGTATGCTATGCTAGAAAAATGGAGATGTGTTAGCTAGACACTGATTGGTTTTTAACATACCCTATGCTAAATTATTTCACTCTAGAAGTTCAAAAAGCTTCAGATTGGGGAATACTATTGCTGTACTATGTGATGTTGTGATTCAATATTAGTACATTTATTTATTTTTGTTTCATGCTTCTGCTTATTTTGTAATGATTTGGGCTGTGTAGCTGAGAAAAATTTCCATTGTTGTCCAAAAATTGTTAAAGAGCTATTTATTTTATTTGCATTCTTTCACTGCTGAAGCAACAGCATGCTCTTCTACTTATTGACTGAACGATACTCAACAAGTAATTTATTTTCTTTTTGTCTCAGTTTTGTCTTACCCTGAAAAGGGTGGATAAAAGAAGCCCTAATAATGATGTGTTCAGGAACTGAAGTATGGTGCATCCCAGCATCTGGTTGTTGGGCATTTTCCTTCCTTCTTGCAATGCACTTCTTATAAACAGCCAAGTCTTGGTCTCAAATTCCAGCTTGTAGTCTTTTTTCTACCCAGCGTTCTAGGCTTGTAATTCTGTTGTCTTCACATCATACTTCTGTATACTTAGACTTGCCACTGTTAATAATATGGCAAAGTATATTTTTAGTTTTTGTTTCTTCATTTTTTATTTTATTTTAGAGAGAGAGTGAGAGTGTGAGTGGGGAAGGGCAGAGGAAGAAAGACAGAGAGAGAGAGAGAGAGAGAGAGAGAGAGAGAGAGAGAGAGAATCTTAAGCAGGCTCCACGCTCAGTGTGGAGCCCATTGTGGGCTTGATCCTGTGACTCTGGGATCATGACCTGAGCTGAAATCAAGAGTCATTTGCTAAATGGACTGAGCCACCCATGCACCCCTATTTATTTTTAATTTCGGTAAATCTCCAAATCCATTATTTCCTTTGAAATGTGTTTTACATTTTTCATTTCTCTTACCTTTCTAACAGCACATTTCTAGTTTGGATCCTAATCACTTCCTGCAAGGATTACTGAGCAACACCTGGCAGGTGTCTCTCACAGCAGATTTACCCCCCTTCATATGATGTGAATTATATTACTAGAGTTACTTTTCTTAAAAATTGTACTATTCCCCTCATGAACAAAATAAAATGTTAGCAGGTTGATAAATATTTAAAGTATATCATGTCCAATTTCTTTCTTAGCTTTGATGGCTTTTAAAAATTTTTTTTTAAAGTTTATTTTTGACAGAGAGAAAGAGAGAGAGAAAGAGAGAGAGAGAGAGAGAGAGAGAGAGAGAGAGAGAGACAGGGCGTGAGTGGGGGAGGGGCAGAGAGCAAGGGAGACACAGAATCTGAAGCAGGCTCCAGGCTCTGAGCTGTCAGCACAGAGCCTGATGCGGGGCTTGAACCCATGAACCATGAGATCATGACCTGAGCTGAAGTCAGACGCTTAACCGACTGAGCCACCCAGGTGCCCCGATGGCTTTTTATAAGAACATCCCCTCCCCAATCCTAGTAGCCCTCTTTGCATATTCCCTTTATTCCTGGAAAGAGGATTTTTTTCTTGTGGTGGTTTATTTGGGCCTCTCTGCCTTTGTTTTGTTTACACCACTCATCTTATCCTTCATCCTTCTCTCCTTCTTCACCCATCCTTCAGGGATCTTTCAGGTTTTTCTTTGTCCTTGAAGCTTTCAATCCAAGTCCTATGATAACTTGCCAAATAATTATGTCTCTTGGACTTCTTTACCAGTGATTTTTATACATACAACTAACTGGCCCTTGAACTTTTTTAATATTTTGGTAAAACATACCTAAGATAAAATTTACCAGTTATGATTTTTAAGTGTACATTTCAGTGGCAATAGGTACATTCATATTATTATGCAGCCATCACCACTGTCCATGTCCAGAAAGTTTTCATTATCCTGAACTGAAACTCTGTACCTATCAAGCAATAACTCCTTACTGCTTTCTCCCTCAGTCCCTGGTGACTACCATTCTACTTTTTTCTTTATGAATTTGACTACTCTAGGTACCACATTTAAGTGGAATTATGCAATACTTGTATTTTGGGGAGTGGCTCATTTCTCTCAGCATAAGATATTCAAAGTTTGTTCATGTTGTAGCATGTATAGAATTTCATTCCTTTTTAAGGCTGAATAGTACTCCATTGTATGCATAGACTGCATTTTGTTGATCTCTTTAACTTTTTTTTTTTTTCCTCGCCATAAAACCAGTTTTATTTTTATTTATTTTTTTTTTTATTTATATATGAAATTTATTGTCAAATTGGTTTCCATACAACACCCAGTGCTCATCCCAAAAGGTGCCCTCCTCGGTACCCATCACCCACCCTCTCCTCCCTCCCACCCCCCATCAACCCTTAGTTTGTTCTCAGTTCTCAACAGTCTCTTATGCTTTGGCTCTCTCCCACTCTAACCTCTTTTTTTTTTTTTTTTTGTTCCCCTCCCCCATGGGTTTCTCTTAAGTTTCTCAGGATCCACATAAGAGTGAAACCATATGGTATCTGTCTTTCTCTGTATGGCTTATTTCACTTAGCATCACACTCTCCAGTTCCATCCACGTTGCTACAAAAGGCCATATTTCATTTTTTCTCATTGCCACGTAGTATTCCATTGTGTATATAAACCACAATTTCTTTATCCATTCATCAGTTGATGGACATTTAGGCTCTTTCCATAATTTGGCTATTGTTGAGAGTGCTGCTATGAACATTGGGGTACAAGTGCCCCTATGCATCAGTACTCCTGTGTCCCTTGGATAAATTCCTAGCAGTGCTATTGCTGGGTCATAGGGTAGGTCTATTTTTAATTTTCTGAGGAACCTCCACACTGCTTTCCAGAGCGGCTGCACCAATTTGCATTCCCACCAACAGTGCAAGAGGGTTCCCGTTTCTCCACATCCTCTCCAGCATCTATAGTCTCCTGATTTGTTCATTTTGGCCACTCTGACTGGCGTGAGGTGATATCTGAGTGTGGTTTTGATTTGTATTTCCCTGATAAGGAGCGACGCTGAACATCTTTTCATGTGCCTGTTGGCCATCCGGATGTCTTCTTTAGAGAAGTGTCTATTCATGTTTTCTGCCCATTTCTTCACTGGGTTATTTGCTTTTCAGGTGTGGAGTTTGGTGAGCTCTTTATAGATTTTGGATACTAGCCCTTTGTCCGATATGTCATTTGCAAATATCTTTTCCCATTCCGTTGGTTGCCTTTTAGTTTTGTTGGTTGTTTCCTTTGCTGTGCAGAAGCTTTTTATCTTCATAAGGTCCCAGTAATTCACTTTTGCTTTTAATTCCCTTGCCTTTGGGGATGTGTCGAGTAAGAGATTGCTACGGCTGAGGTCAGAGAGGTCTTTTCCTGCTTTCTCCTCTAAGGTTTTGATGGTTTCCTGTCTCACATTCAGGTCCTTTATCCATTTTGAGTTTATTTTTGTGAATGGTGTGAGAAAGTGGTCTAGTTTCAACCTTCTGCATGTTGCTGTCCAGTTCTCCCAGCACCATTTGTTAAAGAGACTGTCTTTTTTCCATTGGATGTTCTTTCCTGCTTTGTCAAAGATGAGTTGGCCATACGTTTGTGGGTCTAGTTCTGGGGTTTCTATTCTATTCCATTGGTCTATGTGTCTGTTTTTGTGCCAATACCATGCTGTCTTGATGATGACAGCTTTGTAGTAGAGGCTAAAGTCTGGGATTGTGATGCCTCCTGCTTTGGTCTTCTTCTTCAAAATTACTTTGGCTATTCGGGGCCTTTTGTGGTTCCATATGAATTTTAGGATTGCTTGTTCTAGTTTCGAGAAGAATGCTGGTGCAATTTTGATTGGGATTGCATTGAATGTGTAGATAGCTTTGGGTAGTATTGACATTTTGACAATATTTATTCTTCCAATCCATGAGCAGGGAATGTCTTTCCATTTCTTTAAATCTTCTTCAATTACCTTCATAAGCTTTCTATAGTTTTCAGCATACAGATCCTTTACATCTTTGGTTAGATTGATTCCTAGGTATTTTATGCTTCTTGGTGCAATTGTGAATGGGATCAGTTTCTTTATTTGTCTTTCTGTTGCTTCATTGTTAGTGTATAAGAATGCAACTGATTTCTGTACATTGATTTTGTATCCTGCAACTTTGCTGAATTCATGGATCAGTTCTAGCAGACTTTTGGTGGAGTCTATCGGATTTTCCATGTATAATATCATGTCATCTGCAAAGAGCGAAAGCTTGACTTCATCTTTGCCAATTTTGACGCCTTTGATTTCCTTTTGTTGTCTGATTGCTGATGCTAGAACTTCCAGCACTATGTTAAACAACAGCGGTGACAGTGGGCATCCCTGTCGTGTTCCTGATCTCAGGGAAAAAGCTCTCAGTTTTTCCCTGTTGAGGATGATGTTAGCTGTGGGCTTTTCATAAATGGCTTTTATGATCTTTAAGTATGTTCCTTCTATCCCGACTTTCTCAAGAGTTATTAAGAAAGGGTGCTGGATTTTGTCAAAGGCCTTTTCTGCATCGATTGACAGGATCATATGGTTCTTCTCTTTTTTTTTGTTAATGTGATGTATCACGTTGATTGATTTGCGAATGTTGAACCAGCCCTGCATCCCAGGAATGAATCCCACTTGATCATGGTGAATAATTCTTTTTATATGCCGTTGAATTCGATTTGCTAGTATCTTATTGAGAATTTTTGCATCCATATTCATCAGGGATATTGGCCTGTAGTTCTCTTTTTTTACTGGGTCTCTGTCTGGTTTAGGAATCAAAGTAATACTGGCTTCATAGAATGAGTCTGGAAGTTTTCCTTCCCTTTCTATTTCTTGGAATAGCTTGAGAAGGATAGGTATTATCTCTGCTTTAAACGTCTGGTAGAACTCTCCTGGGAAGCCATCTGGTCCTGGACTCTTATTTGTTGGGAGATTTTTGATAACCGATTCAATTTCTTCGCTGGTTATGGGTCTGTTCAAGCTTTCTGTTTCCTCCTGATTGAGTTTTGGAAGAGTGTGGGTGTTCAGGAATTTGTCCATTTCTTCCAGGTTGTCCAATTTGTTGGCATATAATTTTTCATAGTATTCCCTGATAATTGTTTGTATCTCTGAGGGATTGGTTGTAATAATTCCATTTTCATTCATGATTTTATCTATTTGGGTCATCTCCCTTTTCTTTTTGAGAAGCCTGGCTAGAGGTTTGTCAATTTTGTTTATTTTTTCAAAAAACCAACTCTTGGTTTCATTGATCTGCTCTACAGTTTTTTTAGATTCTATATTGTTTATTTCTGCTCTGATCTTTATTATTTCTCTTCTTCTGCTGGGTTTAGGCTGCCTTTGTTGTTCTGCTTCTATTTCCTTTAGGTGTGCTGTTAGATTTTGTATTTGGGATTTTTCTTGTTTCTTGAGATAGGCCTGGATTGCAATGTATTTTCCTCTCAGGACTGCCTTCGCTGCGTCCCAAAGCGTTTGGATTGTTGTATTTTCATTTTCGTTTGTTTCCATATATTTTTTAATTTCTTCTCTAATTGCCTGGTTGACCCACTCATTCGTTAGTAGGGTGTTCTTTAACCTCCATGCTTTTGGAGGTTTTCCAGACTTTTTTCTGTGGTTGATTTCAAGCTTCATAGCATTGTGGTCTGAAAGTATGCATGGTATGATTTCAATTCTTGTAAACTTATGAAGGGCTGTTTTGTGACCCAGTATATGATCTATCTTGGAGAATGTTCCATGTGCACTCGAGAAGAAAGTATATTCTGTTGCTTTGGGATGCAGAGTTCTAAATATATCTGTCAAGTCCATCTGATCCAATGTCTCATTCAGGGCCCTTGTTTCTTTATTGATCGTGTGTCTAGATGATCTATCCATTTCTGTAAGTGGGGTGTTAAAGTCCCCTGCAATTACCACATTCTTATCAATAAGGTTGCTTGTGTTTATGAGTAATTGTTTTATATATTTGGGCGCTCCGGTATTCGGCGCATAGACATTTATAATTGTTAGCTCTTCCTGATGGATAGACCCTGTCACTATTATATAATGTCCTTCTTCATCTCTTGTTACAGCTTTTAATTTAAAGTCTAGTTTGTCTGATATAAGTATGGCTACTCCAGCTTTCTTTTGGCTTCCAGTAGCATGATAAATAGTTCTCCATCCCCTCACTCTCAATCTAAAGGTGTCCTCAGGTCTAAAATGAGTCTCTTGTAGACAGCAAATAGATGGGTCTTGTTTTTTTATCCATTCTGATACCCTATGTCTTTTGGTTGGCGCATTTAATCCATTTACATTCAGTGTTATTATAGAAAGATATGGGTTTAGAGTCATTGTGATGTCTGTATGTTTTATGCTTGTAGTGATGTCTCTGGTACTTTGTCTCACAGGGTCCCCCTTAGGATCTCTTGGAGGGCTGGTTTAGTGGTGACAAATTCCTTCAGTTTTTGTTTGTTTGGGAAGACCTTTATCTCTCCTTCTATTCTAAATGACAGACTTGCTGGATAAAGGATTCTCGGCTGCATATTTTTTCTGTCTAGCACACTGAAAATCTCGTGCCAATTCTTTCTGGCCTGCCAAGTTTCAAAAGAGAGATCAGTCACGAGTCTTATAGGTCTCCCTTTATATGTGAGGGCACGTTTACCCCTTGCTGCTTTCAGAATTTTCTCTTTATCCTTGTATTTTGCCAGTTTCACTATGATATGTCGTGCAGAAGATCGATTCAAGTTACGTCTGAAGGGAGTTCTCTGTGCCTCTTGGATTTCAATGCCTTTTTCCTTCCCCAGTTCAGGGAAGTTCTCAGCTATTATTTCTTCAAGTACCCCTTCAGCACCTTTCCCTCTCTCTTCCTCCTCTGGGATACCAATGATGCGTATATTATTTCTTTTTAGTGTATCACTTAGTTCTCTAATTTTCCCCTCATATTCCTGGATTTTTTTATCCCTCTTTTTCTCAGCTTCCTCTTTTTCCATAACTTTATCTTCTAGTTCACCTATTCTCTCCTCTGCCTCTTCAATCCGAGCCGTGGTGGTTTCCATTTTGTTATGCATTTCGTTTAAAGCGTTTTTCAGCTCCTCGTGACTGTTCCTTAGTCCCTTGATCTCTATAGCAAGAGATTCTCTGCTGTCAGCTATACTGTTTTCAAGCCCAGCGATTAATTTTATGATTATTATTCTAAATTCACTTTCTGTTATATTATTTAAATCCTTTTTGATCAGCTCATTAGCTGTTGTTATTTCCTGGAGATTCTTCTGAGGGGAATTCTTCCGCTTGGTCATTTTGGATAGTCCCTGGCGTGGTGAGGACCTGCAGGGCACTTCCCCTGTGCTGTGGTGTATAACTGGAGTTGGTGGGCGGAGCCGCAGTCAGACCTGATGTCTGCCCCAAGCCCACCGCTGGGGCCACAGTCAGACTGGTGCGTGCCTTCTCTTCCCCTCTCCTAGGGGCGGGATTCACTGTGGGGTGGGGTGGTCTGTCTGGGCTACTTGCACACTGCCAGGCTTGTGATGCTGGGAATCTGGCGTCTTAGCTGGGGTGGGTAGGCAAGGTGCACAGGGGCAGGAGGGGCAGGCTTAGCTTGCTTCTCCTTAGGTGATCCACTTCAGGAGGGGCCCTGTGGCAGCAGGAGGGAGTCAGATCCGCTGCCGGAGGTTTGGCTCCACAGAAGCGCAGAGTTGGGTGTTTGCGCACGGAGCCAGCAAGTTCCCTGGCAGGAACTGGTTCTCTTTGGGATTTTGGCTGGGGGATGGGCAGGGAAGATGGCGCTGGCGAGCGCCTTTGTTCCCCACCAAACTGAGCTCTGTCGTCCGGGGGCTCAGCAGCTCTCCTTCCCTTTGTCCTCCAGCCTTCCCGCTTTCTGAGCAGAGCTGTTAGCTTATGACCTCCCAGACGCTAAGTCGCGCTTGCTGTCGGAACATAGTCCGTCAGGCCCCTCCGCTTTTTGCAAGCCAGACTCGGGGGCTCTGCTTGGCCGGCGAGCCGCCCCTCCGCCCCGGCTCCCTCCCGCCAGTCCGTGGAGCGCGCACCGCCTCACCGCCCTTCCTACCCTCTTCCGTGGGCCTCTCGTCTGCGCTTGGCTCCGGCGACTCCGTTCTGCTAATCCTCTGGTGGTTTTCTGGGTTATTTAGGCAGGTGTAGGTGGAATCTAAGTGATCAGCAGGACGCGCGGTGAGCCCAGCGTCCTCCTACGCCGCCATCTTCCTGAGATCCTCTCTTTATCTTTTTATAGACAACTAGCTTGTTTCTACATTTTGGCTGTTGTGAATAATGCATCCATAAACATTGGTATTCAGACATCTGTTTGAGTCCTTGCTTTCAGTTCTTTTTTGTGACTATCCAATAGTGGTACTGTGGATCATTCTATGCTTAATTTATTGAGTAATTATCATTCTGTCTTCTCTGGTGGTTGTTCCATTTTACACTCCCAGCATCAATATACAAGAGTTCCAGTTTCTCGAAATTCTTGCCAACACTTGTTATTTTCTGGGTTTTTTGGATAATAGCCAGCCTAACGGGTTCGAAGTGGTATCTCATTGTGGTTTTGATTTATATTTCCCTAATGATTGTGAAGTCAATTATGTTTGGCCATTTTTATATCTTCTTTGGAGAAATTCACGTCCTTTGGTTTTGAATTGGATTATTATTATTATTTATTGATGAGGGCCTTTTAAACAGCATATATTAAAAAAAATTTAAAAGATTTATGAAGACTTAAGTCATCACAGGGAACATGACTAATGCTCTGAGTGTATGATGCACTGTGAAACCGTTGAGGAGGATAGGGCTTTCCAGTGGCCCAGATGCCTAGCTTATTAAGTTATTGGAAATGTTGTTTATGTTTTCTACCAATTCCTTTGTTTATAACAGCTGTTCTCTTTGGTGTCAGCATGCCTATCTATATGCAGCTTTTTTTTTTTAACTTGATGTCTTACTCTGATTTTTCTCTTGGAAACTAGATGATTCAATTTTTTGCAATTGTGCATAAATTTAGACTAAATAGTTTCTCATGAAGGCCTAAGAGACTCATCTATGGGTAAAGAGAAGAAACTTTATTGTATAGAATTCACAATGTCAAACATATAGCTTACTTTTGTTTCTTGTTGATGGGGCTAGGTAAGATATCTTCTTTTTCTTTTTCTCTAGAAGTGAGATTTTGCAGGGTAAGCTTCTCAAGTGTAGCAGCTATATTTGGTTGTTTATTTACTCTCTATTACTCTATCATATTGAATAGTCAGTAGTTATCTAATGAATGGATTTTAGTTGCTTTGTGGTTGGTTCATTCAGGTTGTATCACAGGACAGTTTCCATGGTGATTTTAACCATTTTTTTCATTGATTAATTGATTCTAAAATTATGGTCATTATTTAAGGAAAGGCCTTGAAATTTATGATGCTTTAAAATAAATCTCAATTTATCAATAGGCTTCACTGTGTTACAGATAATCATAAAACTTAGAGGTTTAAAAAGACATCATTAGCTCATTAGCTCATTCACTGATGTTTTTATGGGTTGGCAATTTGGAATAGGCTCAACTGGGCAGTTTTTCTGGTGCTTTCACCTGAGTTCATCCCTTGGGTGTAGTCAACTGCTAGGTAGGCCCAGATCTGATTGGTTCCAGATGACTTTACTCACAAGTGTAGCATGTGGGTTGGGTACCAAAGTTACTGGGTCACATATCTACCCTCTAGCAGGCTAGTCCAGATTTCTTCTCAGGGTTCCAAAAGCAACAGGAAAGGGCAGGCTCCAGTGTGCAAGCTTTCTTCATGTCTGTCTCATATTTGCTAAGGGTTTTTGGCCAGAGAAGTCACATGGCTAAGCCCAGATTCAGAGGAAAGAGAACTAGATTCTATCACTACATGGAAGGAGCTGCAACTTACTATGATAATTTTTTTGCTTTCACTCTACCACGATGTCAGTATCAACACATGACTTTGTTTTGTTGGTGTGGTATAAGCCCCATGTGAAAACCATATTTTCAAAATATGACATTAATATGTTTTAAACATAGATTGAAGACATACATACAGGATCTGAAATGGCATGAGGCTTGGATATCTTCTTTGAATTTATAGTTTAAAGTATTTTTCAGTAGGTTCTTTTTAAAGTTTATTTATTTATTTTTTGGGGGGGGAGGGGCAGAGAGAGAGGGAGACAGAGAATCAATCCCAAGCAGTCTCCACACTGTCAGCACAGAGCCCGATCTGGGCTTGAACTCATGAACTGTGAGATCATGACCTGAGCTGAAATCAAGAGTTGGACACTTAACTGACTGAACCACCCAGGTGCCCCAACACATTGTTTGTTTGCTTGTTTGTTTGTTTAAATCAATTGCTCGCCTTTTTGTCAGATTCTTTAGGGTATGAAAATTACTAAAATACCAAAATCACTGTGCATTGATCATATAAGACAATTGAATAACAAAAATTTTAACATGAGGTCACTCCCCAAAGTAGATTTGTCCTTTTAAACTTTAATTTCTATACAATATCAAAAAAAAGGAAGAATGTAGTAAAAAAAAAAAAAAGCACATATAGAGTAAAATTGTAGTCATAAATCTATGGAAGTTACCTAAGTTATTTGGAAGCTAATTATGACTGTGTGCAAAGCAAATGATGTGAGAACTGAATTAATGAAGACTAGCTACCACCCACAAGCTAATGAGGCATGCTTTATACCAATAGTGCCACAAATTGAAAAATTAAACCTCTTGGTGGAAAGAATAAAGGAGCAGCACACGTTAAGAATAACATGCAAAGCCAAAGAAGTTCCCAAAGGCCCTTTCTTCAATTATTGGTCTTTGCTTGCTTTTGTATGATGTGAAATATAGAGTATAAAATCCTTGAAATTCCCTTATCTTTTGCCCCCACCCTCATAGGAATTTATAGACACTATAGTTTGCTTTAGCCCCACAGAGTCAATGTAGTGCTAGTGTTCAAATGCATTTCCATTTCTCAGATGCTGGCACTTAATTTCATATATATATGAACTATATATATGAGCTTATAATATATAAAATCAAAAGGAACATATATCTGTTTTTACAGATATATATATGTTTTTACAGATATATATATATATTTACAGATATATATGTTTTTACAGATATATATATATTTACAGATATATATATATTTACAGATGTATATATGCTTTTACAGATATATATGTTACAGATATATATATTTACATATAATGCTTACTCTGAAAAAAAATATATATATATTTACATATAATGCTTACTCTGAAAAAAAAATATAAAAGATGACCAGAATAGATCTTCCACATTTTTATTTTTATTTATTTATTTATTTTTATTTATTTATTTTTTTTTCAACGTTTATTTATTTTTGGGACAGAGAGAGACAGAGCATGAACGGGGGAGGGGCAGAGAGAGAGGGAGACACAGAATCAGAAACAGGCTCCAGGCTCTGAGCCATCAGCCCAGAGCCTGACGCGGGGCTCGAACTCACGGACCGCGAGATCGTGACCTGGCTGAAGTCAGACGCTTAACCGACTGCGCCACCCAGGCGCCCCGACACATTTTAAACATAAAAAGAAGGCCATATCAAGAAGAGTAGAAGGGTCAGAGATGAAGTTGGGAATCAAATCTCTGATGTGGTAACCCACAGATGCAAGGGATATCACAGGCACAGAGATCCTCCCTGAGTGAAAGGATAAGACTCCACATCAGGCACCCCTGACCTGGGAGATCTGCACTGGGGAGACCAGCCCCCACAATTTCTGGCTTTCAAAATCAGAACGGTTTAATTGCAGAAGAGCTGGAGCACTATGGGAAACAGACTCTATTAAAGGGGCAGCATGGTATATCACTGGGTCCTAGATCTACTACTGAAGCAGCAGTTTAAAAAGCACCTGGGTTAAATGTAAAGGAGAATATTGACTAATTTTAGGTTATGTGCTAGAGGATCAAGTACCTGTAGGAACTTTCTCCAGGAATGGAAGTGCTAGTTAGATACCGTTTTTCCTCCTCACTCTAGCTTCACTGACACTAGTTCTGACACTCTTCATTTACCTTGCTAGCACCATTCACTCTGCCTGACATTCTGCTGCATATCTTCCCATCCTGGCTCCAAAGTGGCTCCCATCTGCCACACGTGGTAGGCAACCTTAAGTCAGGACTGGCATCTCTCCAGAGCAGCTACTGTCCCGCCACACCTGGTGGGCAGCAGTGGCTAAGAATGGTGTTCCTTCCAAGTGACTCCAGCCCTGAAGAGGAGGAAACCTGCTATACCCAACAGCACACCTACAGCAGTTGTGGCTGGGCCTCTCAGCCAGTTATGCTGGGGCTAATCCTACCCACCAGCGTGCCTGCAGTAGTTACCACCTGGCCTCCCAGCCAGCTGCACCAGGAGCAAGGCCTACCCACCAGCAAGCTGTCAGTAGCTACAGTGGGGCCTTTCAGTCAGCTGCACTGGGAGCCAGTCCGGCACACCAGTCCTGCATTATGGGCTCAGGGCCAGTCCCACCCACCAGCTTACCTGCAGCGTTTGCAGTCTAGTCATAACAGAAGGTTGCATGCAGCCCACAAGGGAACACCCTTGGAACACCTGGTTCTGGTAACTGGAGGATATTGTACTACTGAGCCCCACAGAACACCTTCTACATAAGGCAGCTACTTTCAAGGCCAGGCCATGTAGCTGACCTCCCTAATATATAGAAACAAACACAGGATCAGACAAAGTGAGGAGACAGAGGAATATGTTTCAAAAGAAAAAAAAAACTCAGAAAAAAATTAAATGAAATAGAGATAAGAAATCTGCCAATAAGGAGTTCAAAGTAATCGTTATAAAGATACTCATTGGACTTGAGAGAAGAGTGGATGAAATCTGTGAGAACTTCAACAAAGAGATAGAAATTATAAAAAAGAACCAGATATGAAAAAATATAATAACCAAATGAAAAAAACACTAGAGGGAATCAGCAGCAAATCAGAGGATGTGGAAGGGATCAGTAATATGGAAGACAGTGTTGTGGAAAACAACCAAGCTGGACAGCAAAAAAGAAAAAAAAAATTAAGGGAATTCTGCATTATCATCAAGCATAAAAACATTCAAATTATAGGGATCCCAGAAGGAGAAGAGTGAGAGAAGGGGGAAGAAAGCTTATGTGAAGAAATAAGAGCTGAAAACTTCCCAATCTAGAAGGAGATAGACATCAAGGTTTGGGAAGTAGAGAGAGCCCCTAACAAGATGAACCCAAAGAAGTCCACACCATAATACATAATAATTAAAAAGGTGAAAAGTTATGATACATAATTTTGAAAGCAACAAGAGAAAAGAAAACAGTTACATACAAAGGAAACCCTATAAGGCTATCAGCCAATTTTTTAGCAGAAACTTTGTAGGCCAGAAAGGGGTGACAGGACATATTAGAGTGCTACAAGAAAAAAACCTGCAACCAAAAATACTCTACCCATAAGGTTATCATTCAGAAAAGGATAAAGACTTTTCCAAACAAATAAAAGCTAAAGGAGTTTATTACCCCTAAAGCAGCCTTACAATAAATGTTTAAGGGACTTTTTTAAGTGGAAAGAAAGGGCCATAAGTAAGAAAGTTATGAAAGGAATAAATATCATAGGTAAAAGCAAATACATAGTAAATATAGTACATTAATTACTTATAAAGCCAGTATAGAGGCTAAAACATAAAAGCAGTAAAATCACTTATATCTACAAACATATCAAGGGATACACAAAATATGTTAAATATGAATATACACATATATGGTGGAGGAGGAGTAAAAATTTAGTGCTTTTAGAATGTATTAGAACTTAAGTCACCATCAACTTAATATAGACTGCTATACACATAAGATGTTGGGCCCAATAGTAACCACAAGTTAAAAACCTGTTACATATACACATAAATAAAGAGAAAGTAATTCAAGATAACACTAAAAGTCATCAAATCCTAAGGGTAAGAGCAAAAGCAGAAGAAAGGAACAGAGAACTACAAAAACAACCAGGAAACAATTAGCAAGATAGCAGCTATACATAACTATCAATATTTACTTTAAATGTAAATGGACTAAATGCTCTAATCCAAAGACACAGGGGGAGTGAATGGATAAAAAAAATAAGATCCCTTTCTATGCTGTCTACAAGAGACTCATTTCAGACCTAAAGACACATGCAGACAAAGTGAAGGGGTGGAAAAAGATATACCATCAAATGGAAGTAAAAAAAAAAAAAAAAGCTGGATGACAATATTTATATCAGGGCAAAATAAACTTAAACCAAAGACTGTAACAAGGAAAAAAATGTATCATTGCCTAATGATAAACGGATCCATCCACCAGGAGGATATGATTATTTTAAATATCTATGCACCCAACATAGAACCACATAAATATATAAAACAAACATTACCAGGTATAAATGAAGAAATTGATGATAATAAAATAATAGTAAGGGAATTTAACACCCCATTTACCTAATGGGTAGATCATCCAGACAGAAATCTATAAGGAAATAGTGACTTTGAATGATGCATTAGACCAGATGTACTTAGCTTGTGTGTGTGTGTGTGTGTGTATATATATATATATACACACACATATATATGTGTGTGTATATATATGTGTGTATGTGTGTGTGTATGTGTGTGTGTATGTGTGTGTGTGTGTGTGTGTGTATATATATATATATATATATATATATATATATAGGGAGAGAGAGAGAGAGAACATTCCATACAAAAACAGCAGAATACACATTTTTTTCAAGTGCACATAGAACATTCTCCAAGATAAAACAAATGCTAGGCCATAAAACCAGTCTCAATAAATTTAAGAAGATTAAAAATATACTAAGCATCTGTTCTGACCACAAAGATAGGAAACTAGAAGCCAAATACAAAGAAAAAACACAAACACATCGAGGCTAAACAACATGCTACTAAAGACCAATGGGTAAACTTGATTTTAATCAAAGAGGAAATAAAAAAACCCTTGAGATAAATGAAAATGAAAACAACAGTTTAAAATCTTTAGGATACAGGAAAAGCAGCTCTAAGACAAAGCTCAGTAATGCAGGTTTAACTCAAGAAACAAAAAAAATCTCAAACAAATAATCTAACCTTACACCTAAAGGAACTGGAAAAAGAACAATGCCCTAAGTTAGTAGAAGGATGGAAATAATAAATATCAGAGTATAAATAAATGAAACAGAGATTAAAAATCAATAGGAAAGGGGCGCCTGGGTGGCTCAGTCGGTTGGGCGGCGGACTTCGGCTCAGGTCACGATCTCGCGGTCCGTGAGTTCGAGCCCCACGTCGGGCTCTGGGCTGATGGCTCAGAGCCTGGAGCCTGTTTCCGATTCTGTGTCTCCCTCTCGCTCTGCCCCTCCCCCGTTCATGCTCTGTCTCTCTCTGTCCCAAAAATAAACGGGGGAGGGGCAGAGCGAGAGGGAGACACAGAATCGGAAACAGGCTCCAGGCTCTGAGCCATCAGCCCAGAGCCCGACGCGGGGCTCGAACTCACGGACCGCGAGATCATGACCTGAGCCGAAGTCCGCCGCCCAACCGACTGAGCCACCCAGGCGCCCCAAGAAAAAAAAAAATTTTAAAAATCAATAGGAAAGAACAATGAAATTAACAGCTGATTCTTGGAAGAAATCAACAAAATAAACACACCTATAACTAAACCCATCAAGAAGAAAAGAGGACTCAAAGTCAGAAATGAAAGAGAAGTTACAATTGACACCACAGAAATACAAAGGATTGTGAGACTACTACAGAAAATTATACAATAATGAATTGGACAACCTACAGGAAATGGATAAATTCCTAGAAACATGCAATCCTCCAAGATGGAATAAAAAAGAAATATAAAATTCTAGCAGACTGATTATTAGTAATGAAATTGAATTGGTAATCCAAAAAACTCCAAGCAAACAAAATCCATAACCAGATGGATTCACAGGTGAACTTAATCAAAAATTTAAAGAAAATTAATACACAGTCTTTCAAACTATTCTGAAAAACAGATGAAAGAAAACTTTCAAATTGACTCTATAGGACCAGCATTACCCTGATAACAAAACCAGACATAGGCAATATAAAAAAAGAAAATTGTATATCAATATTCCTGATGAATATAGATGCAAAAACCTCAACAAAATATTAGCAAACTGAATTCAACAATACATGAAAAATGTCATTCACCATGACCAAGTGGGATTTATTTCAGGGATATAAGGATGGTTCAATATCTATAAATCAGTCTATATGATACACTACATTAATTAGTTGAAGGACAAAAGTTACATCATCATGTCAATGGATGCAGAAAAAGCATTTGACAAAATTGAGCATCCATTCATAACAAGCCATTAACAAAGTGGATATCAAGTGAACATATCTTAATGTAATAAAGGCCATATATGACAGACACACAGCAAACATCATACTGAGTTGTGAAAGGCTGAAAGTTTTTCTCTAAAACCAGGAACAAGACAAGATGACCATTCTCCCTACTTTTATTCAACACAGTATTGGAAGTCTAGCCACAGCAATCAGATAGGAAAAATAAATACAAGGAAGATATAAAACTTACTATTTACAGATGACAATACTATATAGAGAAAACCCTAAAGACCCCACCAAAATACTGTTAGAACTAATAAATGAATTCAATAGAGTCATAGGATACAAAATCAATATACAGAAGTTTGTTGCAATTTACATACTAATAATGAACTATCAGAAAGAGAAGTAAGGAAACAATCCCATTTGTAACTACATCAAAAAGAATAAAATACCTAGGAACAAATTTAACCAAGGAGGTAAAATACCTGTACTCTAAAAACTATGACATTAATGAAAGTAATTAAAGATGACACAAAAACAGAATGATATAACATATTTATGGATTGGAAGAATTAATATTGCTAAAATGTCCATACTACCTAATGCAACCTACAGATTCAGTGCAATGCCTTTCAAAATGCCAATAGTATTTTTCACAGAACTAGAACACATAATCCTAAAATTGTGTGCAACCACAAAAAAACCTGAATACCCAAAATAATCTTGACAAGAACAAAGCTGGAGAGGTATCATAATCCCAGAATTCAATCTTTATTACAACATTATAGTAATCAAAACAGTGTGGTACTTGCACAAAAATAGACACATAGATCAATGGAACATAATAGCCCAGAAATGAATTCATACTTACATGGTCAATTAATCTACAGCAAAGGAGGCAAGAATATACCATGGAAAAAGACAATCTCTCAAATAAATTTTGGTGGGAAAATTGGATAGCTACATGCAAAAGAATGAAACTATACCATTTTCTTACATCATATATAAAAATAAACTGAAAATGGATTAAAGAGCTAAATGTAAGACATGAAACCATACAAATTCTGAAAGAAAACATAGGCAGTAATCTCTTGGACATTGACCTTACCAATATGTTTCTGGATCTGTTTAGGAAAGGGCAACAAAAGCAAAAATAAATATTTGGGACTACATCAAAATAAAAAGATGTTGCACAGCAAAGGAAGCTGTCAGTAGAATGAAAAGGCAACCTGTTAAATGGGAGAAGATTTTTGCAAATACTCTGACAAAAGGTCAATGTCCAAAATCTATAAAGAACTTCTACAACTCAACACCAAAAAAATCTGATTTAATAAATGGGCAGAGGACCTGAATAGACATTTTTGCAAAGATATACAGATGGCCAGAGATAATGAAAAGATGCTCAACATCACTCATCATCATGGAATTGCATATCAAAACCACAAATACATACTACCTCACACCAGTCAGAATGGCTAATATTAAAAAGATAACAAGTAACAGGTGTTGGAGGGGATATGGAGAAAAGGTAACCCTCACGCACTGTTGGTGAGAATGTTAACTGGTGCATCTGCTATGGAAAACAGTATGGAGGTTCCTCAAAAATTTAAAAATAGAGATACCATATCATCCAGTCATTCCACTTCTAGGTATTTACTCAAAGAAAATAAATATACTAATTTGAAAAGATAAGCACCCCTATGTTTATTGAGGAATTATTTGCAATAGCCAAGATATGGAAGCAACCCAAGTGTCCATCAATAGATAGATGGATAAAGAAGATGTGGTGTATATACACAATGGCATACTACTCAACCATAAAAAGAATGAGATCTTGCCATCCGTGACAATAGGGATGGACCTGGAGGATATGATGCTAAGTGAAATAAATCAGATAGAGAAAGCCAAAAGCATAATTTCACTTATGTGGAATCTAAAAAATAAAACAAATGAAGAAATAAACAAAAAAATGGAAACAGACTCATAAATGCAGAGACCAAACTGGTGGTTGCCAGAGGGGAAGGATGTGGAGGATAAACAAAATGGGTGAAGGGGATTAAAAGGTACAAACTTCCAGTTATAAAATAAGTCATATGGATGAAAAGTATAGCAGAGGGAATATCGTCAATAATATTATAATAACTTTGTATGGATACAGATGGTAACTACATTTATCATGGTGAGCATGGTGTAATGTATATAATTGTTGATTCTCTTTGTCATACACATGATACTAATATATGTCAACCGTACTAAAGTTAAAAATAAATTAAAAACAGATATTCATTAAATATACTCCAAAACCATTATATTAATGTTAATGTTCCATTTTATGGGCTTACTATAATTTAAGTTACTTTTCTACTGTCTGTATTTTAAGAGTAGATATAATTAATTAATAGCTAGATATTAAATATACCAGTATTAGAAAATAAAATATGGGATCTGATATTTTTTTCTCCTTTTTTCCTCCCTCTTTCTCTCCCTGTCTCTTTCTTTTCTCTTATTCCTTCCCTTTCCTTCCCTCTCTCTGTCTCTCTTTTCTTTCATTCTTTCTTCTACAACAAATCAAGTTCTTGTAGAAATACTCTAGACATTTTTGCCATTTGTTTATCATTTTGCCCATCCCCTCATATCCCTACCCTCTGGCAACCAGCAGTTTGTTCTCTGTATTTATAAGTCTGATTCTGTTTTTTGTTTATTTTTTTACATTCCACATATAGGTGAAACCATATGGTGTTTGTCTTTCTCAGTCTAATTTATTTCACTTTGCATAATACCCTCCAAGGCCTTCCATGTTATCACAAATAGCAAGACCTCCTCCTTCTTATGGCTGCATAATGTTCTGTTGCATGTATATATGTATATGTATGTGTGTATGTATATATGTATCATGTATATGTATATATGATACAGTCATTCCATTACTGGGTATTTACACAAGGAAAACAAAAACACTAATTCGGAAAGATATGTGCACCCCCATGTATATCATAGCATTATCTGTATAATTGCCAAGATATGGATAAATACTATCTATCAGTGGACATTAAGTTTGCTTCCATATCTTGGCTATTATAGATAATGCTACAATAAACATGGGGGTGAACATATCTTTTCGAATTAGTGTTTTTGTTTTCTTTGTGTAAATACCCAGTAGTGGAATGATTGGATCATATAGTGTTTCTATTTTTAATCCTTTGAGGAACCTTCATATTGTGTTCCACAGTGTTTGTACCAATTTATATTTTCACCAACAGTGTATGAGGGTTCCTTTTCTCCACATTCTTACCAACTTTTGTTATTTCTTTTCTTTCTGATAATTACATTTTTAGGAAAACTTGTGAAATAATAAATTACATAATTAATAGGGGCAAGTATGTAGAAGGTTGCATTTATAAACTGTAGTTTCAGTTTCAGATTTCCAGTAGTACATTTCAGTAACAAAGATATAGCTATAACTGTGCACATATGCAACCTAAACACTACTCAGTCAATTCAGTATTTGATTATAACCATTTTTTGCTATTATTAACATAATGCTTCTTAAATATTCTTATCTTCTGTATCTCCTGTGGTTAAGGGAAAAGAAGCACCAAGGCACTCAAATGATTTAAGCCTTTAGTATTTGATGCCAGTCTGGAATTCTTATCATCCATGACACCTGGCAGAATGCAAATTTTTTACCCTAAGTAATGCTTCACCAATATCTCTATGGTGGGTTGTCAAAATTCTTGCTCTGGGGTGCCTGCATAGCTCAGTCAGTTAAACATCTAATTCTTGATTTCGGATCAGGTCATGATCTCATGGTTTGTGAGATCAAGCCCCACATTGGGCTTGGCACTGAGCATGGAGCCTGCTTGGGATTCTCTCTCTCCCTCTCTCTCTTTCCCCCTCCCCTGCTTGTGCACTCTCTCTCTCTCTCTCTCAAAATAAATAAATAAACATTAAAAAATTCTTGCTCTAACTCAGGAGAAATGTGGATATAGTATACTTCTAAATTGTGTACATTTTATTAGTTACTGTTAATATAGTTTATCTTCAGGGAATGTTGGGAATCTTCTCTAAAAGCTGAGCTATTCATGATTTCATTAAGTAGCAAGAAAGGGAGAAGTGAACTGCTTCTTGAGGGTAATCTACAGCTAGATTTACCACAGTACCTGAAATGGACAGGTTCGTCATAAGCAGTGGGTGTATGTGGCATGCATTGTTATTGCCTTCTAGTGTTTATACACCGGTAATGGATTTGATGTAACTCACTTATCAAGAACTTTATATATGCAAGAAGTTGTTCTTAGCAATTTATTTACATTAACAACACTATGAGGTAGGTAGTAAAATTATCCCCACTTGCAGATGAGAAAACCAAGGTACAAATAAGTTAAATTATTAAACCAGGCATACATTGCTAGTAAGTGATGCCATCTGGTTCTAGAGCCCACATTTTTAACTAATATGGAGTATTCCATCCCTTTATATAAAATAATCTGTCTCATTTGGAAGAGATATATTTAATAAAGGCAAAAGACAAAAAGTAGTATATTGGGCCTAATTCAACCATAGAGATAAAATACTTTCTGGAATAATTGAGCATTAGTCTTAAAATGAGAAGATATCTGTTTAGATCTTATCTCATCCACTTAATGGTTGTGTGAACTTGTTCCAGGCACTTCAGATAAACATTTCAACTAATGCTGTAAGAATTGTATAGAGTTAATTGCATGATAATCCATAGAGAAATACTAAGTTTTTATTACCATTTATAAAATAGAGCACTGTACTACAAATTGGAAGCCAAATCTAACTCTTATCTTGCACTAGCTGGTTATGACTGGATAAATCCTTAAAACTCTGTCTTATTTCTCCAATTATAAAATAAAAACACGTTTTTAATCTTATCTTCTAAAATTATCACAGGAATGTTGGAAAGAAAAATGAGAAAGTAAATGAAAGTGCTTTGAAAGGCATCCTGTAAATCCTGACAGGTGGCATTGCTACAAATACAGATCAAAAATATTAAATTCTATGTGACATTTAGATCCTTCTTAGTGTCTCTTTTGTTTTCACTTACATGTTGGTATGGAGAAAAGTTGGTGATTATTGAAATCATAAAATTCTTTTTTGAGTGAGAAACTGTATGATCTGTTTTATATAGTCTTTTCTTTATCATTTACATAAATTTTTCTGAAGTTTCAAAATAGAAAGCCAGCAATAATAATGTTTTAAAACATTTTAATGTATATAACATATGTATTTATACACACACTTCATACACACAGACACACACACACACACATACACACACACATTCATACACAGTTATTTTTACCTTTGGAAGTTGATCTGATTCAAAGCCTACATTTTGTGACTGACAGTAATATAATTTGTTGCCATTTAACCACTGTTCTCAAGGTGAAAGCAGTACCAAGTCTTCTGAAAGAGAATGCAGGGCATTTTCCATAGTCTATAGTAGTATTTACCTCTTCTACCAATGTTCTTACATACTATTTTCTTTTTTAAAAAAATTTTAATGTATATTTATTTTTGAGAGGGAGAGAGACAGAGTACAAGTGGAGGGGGGGGTGGGCAGAGAGAGAGGGAGACACAGACTCTGAAGCAGGCTCCAGGCTTTGAGTTGTCAGCACAGAGCCCAACGTGGGGCTCGAACTCATGAACCACGAGATCATGACCTGAGCTGAAGTTGGGTGCTCGACCAACTGAGCCACCTAGGTGCCCCTCTTACTATTTTCTTTCTTTGATATTTTCTTTGAACTTTTTCCCATTTAGTTCATTCTTTTTTTCGTCTTCAAATTTCCCCTTTCCCTTATTGACATAATTTCCAAGTCAGAAATTTAAAAAATGCAGTCAAAATTAATCTAAGAAAATGAAATAATTTCCATCTCATCTGAATTTTAGGTAAAAAAATACTTTATATTTTACTGTATTTATTTAAATATATAGCTACCACAAAGAGCCCAGGTTAGGCTTCTTATGTACTTGGGAACATCTGTCACTGTGAGCCAAGTAGTACTTTACTCATGATAGACATTGCAAGTTCTCTAGTTTAGATTTTTATTAAAAAGTACATAGAATCCACATGCCAGCTTCCAAGTAGGTAGACTGCTTATGGATATAGATTTCCAAGGAAATCTTGGTCTTTATCAAACTTGTATGCTTTCCCATTACCATGAACAATGAGCCCTTTCATTGAGTCCATATGTCGAAATATGGCTAGAGAGGTTATTTTGTTTAATCCTACATAGCTTTGAGCTTTTTTTGAACCCAAATGGATGACTGGATTTGATATGCTCTAACATCTAGACTACTGACAGAGATAATGAAAATACTGTATTTTTTTCAGGTTCTAAAGGAGGTTTGTATAGGAATTATATGAAAACAGAGTATGTACCTTCTTTGGATTATTTTCCTTATATTTTAAAAGTTTAAATTAGTATGGTGGCTTATTATATAAGTAATAATTAATTTTAATCAACAGCTTATTTTGTTATAATTTCACTTTAAAATATAAACTCAAAATGGATGAAAGACCTAAATGTAAAACAGGAAACCATCAAAATCCTAGAGGAGAATACAGGCAACAACCTCTTTGATTTTGGCCACAGTGACTTCTTACTAGACATGTCTCTGGAGGCAAGGCAAACAAAAGCAAAAATGAACTATTTGGACTTCATCAAGATGAAAAGCTTCTGCACAGCAAACAAAATAATCAACCAAACTAAAAGGCAACCAGTGGAATGGGAGAAGATATTTTCTAATGACATATTGGATAAAGGATTAGTCTCCACAATCTGTAAAGAATTTATCAGTCTCAACACACAAAAAACAAATAATACAGTGAAGAAATAGGCAGAAGACATGAATAGACACTTTCCCAAAGAAGACATCCAGATGGCTACCAGACACATGAAAAGATGGTCAACATCATACATCATCAGGGAAATACAAATCAAAACTACAATGAAATACCACCTCACACAGGTCATAATGGCTAAAATTAACAACTCAGGGGTTGCATGGGTGGCTCAGTCCGTTAAGTGTCCGACTTTGGCTCAGGTCATGATCTCGTGGTTTGCGAGTTTGAGTCCTACATCAAGCTCTGTGCTGATAGCTCAGAGCCTGGAGCCTGCTTTGGATTCTGTGTCTACCTCTCTCTCTGCATTCCCCCCCCTCCTTTCTCTCTCAAAAATAAATAAACATTAAAAAAATTAAAACAAGAAACAACTCAGGAAACAACAGATATTGGTGAGAATGCAGAGAAGGGGGAACACTTTTCCACTGCTGGTGGGAATGCAAACTGGTGCAGCCATTCTGGAAAACGATATGGAGGTTCCTCAAAAACTTAAAAATAGAACTGCTCTATTACCCAGAAATTGCACTACTAGGTATTTATCCAAAGGATACAAAAATGATGATTCAAAAGGACACATGCACCCCAACTTTATAGCAGCACTATCAACAATAGCCAAATTATGGAAGGAGTCCAAATGTCCATCAACGAATGGATAAAGAAGATGTGGTATATATATACACAATGGGTATTCTTGGTGATTGAAAAGAATGAAATCTTGCCATTTGTAACGACGTGGATGGGACTAGAGTGTATTATGCTAAGTGAAATAAGTCAGAGAAAGATAAATATCATATGACTTCACTCATATGAGGAATTTAAGATACAAAATAGATGAACATGGGGGAAGGGAAACAAAAATAAGATAAAAACAGAGAGGGAGGCAATCCATAAGAGACTCTCAAATACAGAGAAAAAACTGAGGTTTGGTGGAGGGATGTTGGGTAGGGCAATAGACTAAATGAGCAATGGGCATTAACGAGGGAACTTGTTGGGATGACCACTTGGTGTTATATGTTAGTGATGAATCACTAAATTCTACTCCAGAAAGTATATTACTATATGTTAACTAGCATGAATTTAAATAAAATTAAAAAGAAAAAAATATAACCATGGTAGGCAGGGATAGATAGAGAGTATGACTAAGGATTGGATGGGTTGACGTAGACTCATTTGCCAAATTGCATGTTGGTACTACCGGAAATCCTTGAAACTCAAGGAAAGTGTAGGACCAATAAAATGACATAAAAAATTTACCTAGTGAGTAATTTATTGAGCTCATGTCTCTGGTAAGCATTGTTAGGTTAGGTAGGTCAGGCCTTTCTGAATTACTCATTGTTTGGCTCCATTATCAGTGACTGAATATGAAATAGGATGGACCAAGGTCCTTACCTGGTAGGATAATTCTTCTGTTACTTTTGCATTTAGGTTCATAAACAGGCCTGGCTTCTATGATGGACACTGATAGAAAATCTACTTTTGAGTAAGGCTTCTTAAGAAGAAAACTGCTTGTGGCTTAGGTACACTTTTGAAAGGGAAGTGATATTAGCAGTGCTTATCAGTTTGTTATGAAAATTTAATAGAACTTATGTTATAAAATGAAATATGGGATGAACTTATGACAGGTTGTCTTTAATGACAGTTCAGGATACAAATAGCTCATTCCAGAGACCATTTACCTAAGGCTTTTAAATTAAATTTTCTAAGTGCCTCACATGTTCAACTGTACATTTAAAGCAAGCGTCATTCTACTTCAGGGAAATGAAACCACTTATAGTCATAAAATAATAGATTCAGATTGGCCTTTCAATGAAGGGGTAAGTGTGCCAAAATTTTGAAGGGTATTACTGTAAATAAAAATCTTTATTAAGAGCTAAAGAGTGCAAATTGATTTTAAAGGCTGTTGTCCTTGCTGGCACATGATAAAATACAAAAATGATAATATGAAAATACTCTTTAGGAAGAAGGATATCCTGAAGCAATACAGAACTATAGTCCTGCAGGCAAGAAAACATGGCTCTATGCCTTTCGTGAGGATGGTCTAGTGCATTAAAGTGATGGGTTGTTTTAGTTGTAGGACTCTGTGAGGAGACCCAGGCATGAAGGTGAAGGGTCAGCAGTTCACCATTAGGTTTATTTCTTCCATCAGATACATTGTTCTTGACTCCAGAAAGGACTTCTTGTTCACAAAAAGTTTGTACAAGTCAATTGGTCAATGTTTATTGCCCACAGAGTGTTTGGCAAATAGGGCTGGATCCAAGGAAAATTGCTTGTTAGTAATAGTTGAAATTAGTATGCCCCTCTCAATAGTTTTATCTTTTTCCTCCTTTTTAATTCATCCTTCTTCCCCCATACGCATACACACAAGTACTCTCATCTTCTCTGCTCTCTCCTATAATGGAATTAATAGAACACTAGAGCTGACTTAAGGAGTTGGTGACTCTAAGTGGCATCCATTCCTCCTCATCCATTCCAGGGATACTGGCCTTTTAAAAGAGCAGGCAATGCTTTCCTCAAAAGAGACAAACAACAACTAATAGCAGTAAACCCATTTTGCATATTAGGAAATTGAGCTTGATGGAGAATAAACCACTTATTGGAGATCACACAGAAAGTTGCAGAACCAGAATTTGTACCCACCTCCTGTTAACTCCCAAGCTGTTGAGCACTCCCAATCTCTGGCAGCTAGATTGCAGGAAATTCCTTGTTAGGAAGACAAGGAAGAGTTCCTAGTCTCCCACACACTTATACTCTACAACTAACAATTTGCCTGCACATGAGAGCCATTCTAGCCCAGGCCTTAAGGAGCTGCTTTGCATGCTACCTTATGGCCATTCATGCTGACTTTACCTCAGCCTTGGCCTTCCTTTAAATTTGCAGCAAGCCTTCATTGTTATGATTTTGATTCCTCCACATTCCCTATTTCTTTTCATTCTCTTAGGTTATTACTCACCTGGGGTAACCCATGCCCCTTGGTTTAATTGTGCCCCTCTGGTTTAATTACCCCCTCTCACCTGACTTCTGAGACTTCAGAAATTCTGAGGGTGAAACTGAGGGTATAGAAGACGCTTTTGCATTAGTTGTTTGTTCTTATTGATGAAATTCAACACTTCAGTATCCAAGGGGGAAGTATGATATATAAGAATTTATAACTTGGGAATCTGTCTTTATTTGTTTTTCTCTATGTTTTTCAGCAAATCTGAGGCTTTGGTTACATTGGACAATTCACAATAACCTTTAATGAAGGTTTCTTCCAGCACAGGAGGAAAAAAAGAGTCTTCTATAGAAAGAGTAACCTTATAAAAATGACTTCAGACATTATTTACTGATGTATTAGGGTTCTCCAGAGAAATGGAACCAATAGACTGTATATGTACATGACTTTATATATACAATCTCTTTTTGTAAAGAGATTGCTTATAAGGAATTAGCTCATGTGATTTTGGAGGCTGGCAAGCCTAAGATCTGCAGGGTGAGTTAAACAAGCTAGAAACTCAGGAGAGCTGATGGTTTAGTTCCAGTCTGAGTCTGAAGACCTGTGAATCAGGAGAGCCAATGTTCTAAGTTCCAGTTCAAAGGCTGGCAGGCTTGAAACCCAGGAAGAGCTGATGTCTCAGTTTGAGTCCAAAGATTGGAAAAGAGTGATTTCCTGCTCAAGGCAGCCAGGCAGGAGGAGTTCCCATTTTCTTCTATGCAGGTCTTCAACCAATTGAATGAAGCCCACATACATTAAGGAAGGCAGTCTGCTTTACTCAGTCAACCAATTTAAATGTTAATCTCATCCAACAACACCCTCACAGAAACACTCAAGATAATGATTGGTTAAATATCTGGGCACCCTGTGGCTCAGTCAAACTGACACATAAAATTAACCATCATAAGTAGTGTTTCTATATATGAGTAATGTTTCTTCATTTCTGTGTTCAGCCATTTCTCATAGCTACATGTAGAAAGAACATTCGTCTTAGTTACCCAGGTTAATAGATTCCTATTAATGTGGTCCTATTAATTGTGTCTCCTTTTTCTTGCAAAAGTCTAGGTGATATGAACATTCTATCTGTACAGGAGTTTGCCAGATTTAAGCTATTTTTTCCAATATCTAGCTCAAAATAATCTTCTCGTTTTCCTCTCCAGGTGAATGTGGATATTTCTCATCACACTTGTAGTTTTGTCTCCACTCTTCTTTGAGTTTGTTGCTCTTATCTCTTCTTCTGTTTGTGATTGTGTACTTTCTTTCCTTCTTTCTCCTCCTGCATGTACCTACTCATTTAATCAATGTCTGTGAACTTTAGTAGGCTGCCACAGGATTGGTTTCTTCCGTGTCTATTAATTAATGCCAGTTATAATTTGTCATATTCAATCAATGCTAGAAAAGTTTGAGAAGGTGAGATTAGCAGGCACGTGACTCTTAACCAGATTTTTTAAGTGTGTAATACTAATTTTATAGCTTTACTTATTACAGAAGAGCATCCACATTTGTCTTTTGTGGTATTAGCTAAGCAGATTAGTGCACAGAACTAATGAAATCAATAGCATTGTCTCCCTTCCTAAGACTGTCCATTGTCCTGGCCTTATCTCTAGCCAAGGCCTGTGTCTGTAGTCCTCTGGTTTATCAACCAATGAGGATGCTGTTGTTTGTCACAGGGGGCTTGGGTGAAAAAGAGATGCTCAACTTATTTTCTGTTATTAACAAAGCAACTCATGGCATACACCTGGGGGAGGCGGATAGGGCTCAGCAGGACAATCTTCTTATGTTAAGGTCAGCAAGTTATTAAATATTCTCCATAGGGAGGTGATTGGATTAAATAATTAGTGAATCTAAAGTGCTTTAAACTTCTAATTATTATGCTTTGTGGGTTTCCTTTGCAGATGATCTGCAGTCAGTGAATCTATCATGAGGCAAGAGGTTCGGGATGATGTTCTCTCATTTATCTCCACTCCCCCATGAGTATTTATAATTATATCATGGATGGGTTTTAGTACTTTACAGCATTTACAAATGTAATCTACCATTGTGACTTCTTAAACTTTGGTACCTAAGAAAAACAGGGCAAGATAGCTAAGGAAACCTTTTCAGGAGAAAAAGGGAGATTAGAAATACCAGATAGCAAATTGCTCACACTATTAATCATGTGTCACCATACCAACATAAGAAGTATGAGCTTGTGCCATGTAGGAAAAAAAACCTGGGAATAGGGCTCAACCACTGATAAGTCTGTTTGGGCTACTTGTTCCAAAAGTTCAATTTAATCTCCTGTTGTAGCATGGATATTTGAAAGGGAGAAAAGCAATTACTCCTGTCCCTGGAGGATCAGGCTCTTCTCCATTAAGGAATTAAGACTAGCTCTAGAGATGATTTAAGAAGCTATCTGACGTATACAGTATGTAAAATTGAATAATCCATAGTCAATCATGTCAGTATGGTTTTCAATAGATTTTAAATAATATATCTTTGTTAATAAGCTTGCTGTGTTTAGCAGCCCCACCCCTGCTATGCAAACCACAAAGGAACATGGTGAAATTTAAATCCATAGCACTCATTCCAAAGTTGGTATGGAATTAATAAAAAGCACTTGACAGTATTACTTTTAAGTAAAGATCTGTTGAATACTGGTAGGAGAGAGGATGATGAAATTAAAAGTATGATGTAGAGCATAGAAACTTCACCATATTCCTTTAGCCCTTTATTACACTACCTCTTTGCCGTGTACAATTTGACGGGGGGGGAAAGGGGTGGGTAAGCCAGTGATGATTAAGCCAGTGAAAAATGACTTTGTATGTTTGTGCTGGCCCAAGCCTGAGGAAAGCTCTGATTCTGTGTGAAGCATTAGAAGAGATGGACTCTTGGGGCACCTGGGTGGCTCAGTCGGTTAAGCGTTCCGCTTCAGCTCAGGTCGTGATCTCATGGTTGGTGGGTTCGAGCTCTACGTAGGGCTCTGTGCTGACACCTAAGAGCCTGGAGCTTGCTTTGGATTCTGTCTTCCTCTCTCTCTGCCCCTCGTCTGCTTGTGTTATGTCTCTCTCACAAAAATAAATAAACGTTAAAAAAAAAAGAAGAGATGGACTCTGGAGAGGGAGAGGGAATTGGAGAAGGAGAGAAGAAAGGAGAGGGAAGAGGAAAGGGGGCAATGGGAATAGAAGAGGGAGGGAGGGAGAGAGAATTAAAGTCTAATTAACTTTCTGCCACTTTGCTAGAGTAAAGAGAGCAACACCACAACCTCCTTAGGCTATTAGAAAAGATAGGAGAGGGGCCCCTGGGTGGCTCAGTTGGTTGGGCGTCCGACTTCAGCTCAGGTCACGATCTCACGGTCCGTGAGTTCGAGCCCCGCGTCAGGCTCTGGGCTGATGGCTCAGAGCCTGGAGCCTGCTTCCGATTCTGTGTCTCCCTCTCTCTCCGCCCCTGCCCAGTTCATGCTCCGTCTCTCTCTGTCCCAACAATAAATAAACGTAAAAAAAATAAATAAATAAAAATAAAAAAAAAAAAAAGAAAAGAAAAGAAAAGATAGGAGAGGTTGGACTAGAGCCGGGAGTAAAGGGGCTGTATATGGCTCTGAGAGGCAGTATATGCAGTGGTGGAAAGCATGGAGTTTCTATCCAGACTGCATCAGGTCATGAACCCAACTCTCAAGTGCTAGCTGTATGTCCTTAGATAGAGTATTTAATCTTCCTGGGCCTCAGTTTACTGGTCTGTAAAGTGGGAATAATACTAGTGGGAATAATACTAGATTTCTATGAAAATTGTACCTAGAACGATATGTGGGACATTATAAACACTGTATAAATGCTTGTTCTTGTATAAAAATAGTAAAATTACTCTTGTTTATAAAATGAATGAATTTTTATTAAATAAAAATATAAAGGTTTACTGTTACTAAAGACCATGAAAAATAGGCAAGGTCTAATTTCTTTTTTTTTTTTTTTTTTAATGTTTATTTTTGAGACAGAGAGAGACATAGCATGAACGGGGGAGGGCCAGAGAGAGGGAGACACAGAATCCGAAGCAGGCTGCAGGCTCCGAGCTGTCGGCACAGAGCCCAATGCGGGGCTTGAACTCAGGACTGCGAGATCATGACCTGAGCCGAAGTCGGCCGCTCAACCGACTGAGCCACCCAGGCACCCCAAATTTCTAAGAGAACTAGAGAATGAATTAGTTGTGGTTAACTGTTAGACAATGGATTAGTTCCCAATTAACTTTTAGGAAAGACAGTGTGATACAGAGGAAAGAGAACTGAGCTTTAGAGATCAGTTCAGATAGGGACTCCGCTATGGGTATATTCCAGATTGGAGTCCTCCTCTTCTCCCACAGATTCACTTTTTCTCTCATGGACCTTCTTTCAGTCAGAAGTACCAACTGTGACTTTCCTCTCATTTCCTGAATTGAGCCCTAGCCAGGTGGAGCTAAAGTGCCTCATGAGGACCCTCATCGTGCACTATTATTTCACATGGGCTTTTGCAGTAACCTTCCATTCCAGATTTTGACTTTCTAAACCATCTGATATTCTGCTGCTAGAATAATTTTCTTAAAGCACTGTTCCTTATGAAACTGTTTCTCCTGTGCTTGACAGTCTTCACTGGGTCCTCAGTTTTGACAAAATAAAATCAATCTTTGCAGGATGCACTAGACTTTTCATGATAGGCTCTCAGCTTAACTCCCAGTTTTGTTAGTACCTTGTCGATGCAACCAAACCAAGGCAGATTAATCTGCTCTACCCACTGCTTATGGTCTTTTTTTCTCTCCTAGCCCTCCTAGCCTTTACCACCCAACTATATGTTTGACTTTTCCGAAACTTTTACCCCTGTTTCTGATTTTTCCATAGCTGTAAACTCCTTTGAGGTACTGTACACATTCTAGTTGATCTTCTAATACAAAAATTGTTATTATAGCTATGTGGGCAAATGTCTTATCTCTGCTTTTTGTACCTAAGTCTTAGAAGATTGGGCTGTGTTTTTATCATTTTGGTGTTCTCTGGACTCTTTAAGGTATTACCTTAAACTTAGTAGGCACTCAGATATGTGATGAATAAATAAACTAATGAATAAATGCCATTAATTGTGTGACCCAGAAAGTCGCATTTGGAGCTTAAGTTTCTTATTTAAAAAATAATAAGATCGGAGGAAATTCCCCAACTTATTTTTATGTTTCCTTCAAGCTTATAAAGTTTATGATTCTAAATCATTCCATGTCACCGTATAAAGAGAAACTACAGCATAGTGGAAATAAATACAAAAAGCTCTTTGAATATAATTACCGTATCAGTTTCCCCAACTTCACAATTCCATTATGTTTAATTCCCTGCTAATACTAGCATATTAAGCACAAATGCCATTATTGTTCAGAATTTAATTAATAAAAAAAAAACTGTTCTTATATAAACAAATATATAGTGGGATTTTCAGTCACTGATAGAATCTTTTGTACCAAGGTTTTCCTGCTCTGGCAGATTTTCCCAAAGTTTTGGGCTGTTGCTATTTGGTAAGAAGTTTGGAGCTTATGTATTTATTTTAATTTTAATTTTAGATTAGGGGATTATTGTTAGTGACTCTTTTCCTTTTTAAATATCTTTTACTTTTTTCATTCTGTATTTTCACTGTTTATTACCAGCTATGTCCAGTCTCCTGCAGGGGTGAACTAGTTCACCACTGTTGCTGGGGTCCAATAGTGGTGATGATACCTCACAGAGTTTTCTGTGTTTATGGTGACTGTGATGCCCTCTGTATCCTTGAGCACATAAGGGATGTGATGAGATCTGGAGAAAAAACTGAATCTATGGAATAGCAAGCTACTCTCTAATGGCATTTATTGTATTTTTAAAAAAATATTTATTTTTATTTTTGAGAGCGAGTGAGTGTGTGTGTGAGCTGGGTAGGGGTAGAGAGAGGAGGGGGAGAGAGAGAATCCCAAGCACGCTCCATGCTGTCAGCACAGATCTGGTCCCTGGGCTCAAACTCACAAACTTTAAGATCATGACCTGAGCTGAAATCAGGAGTCGGATGTTTAACCTAATGAGCCATCCAAACACCCTAGTATTTTTACAGAATGTTATGATGGGATGTCAGAGTCATCATTCAGTTAAAAACATACATGCATTTGAGCTCTTGACTTAGTGTGAAAGTTACATTTCACTTGGCATTTCATTGAATGTTCGAATTTAAAAGTTTTATTACATAATGAACAAGCAAGGTCATTCCAATGTTTATCTTGTATTACTTGAGAGAGACAATAGGAATTTCTGTAGTGTGCTTGTAGCAAAACTGGTATTTTGAGATATTTATCACATGAGTTGATACTTATGTATCCATGACTCTCCATGTATAGGAAATTTTTATGTCTTATCATGAAAATATTGTCATTGACAATTCCAATTCCTTCAGAGGTTGGAATAATTCAACGTTCACCTTATAATTGCTTATTTGCTTTGCTTTGCATTATAAGAATGATTCTCTTATAGTTAAAATTTTAAGGCTATTGTGCCATTCTTGTAATTTGTGTAATTTATTATAATTTCTTAAGCATATATAAGCATCTTACATATTTTTAATACATAGGGGAGAGAATAAATATTTAACCAACTGCTTAAACTTTAATTCTTAGAATATTACGTTTATCTTATGTCAATTATTTTAAAAAAATGTGTATGTTCAAGATCCTCTCAATTCCCAAGCCCATTGATCTCATCTCATATAATGAATAACATGGGGAACTCATGTTGCTAACAAATGTTACTTTTCAAAATAATCAGGCAAATTCTAGCTGTTGTGTTGGGGCTCTACTCAGTAGTATGCAATGGGAAATAGCTTTATTTTTCCTACTGCTGTCTTTAGATCCACATGGTTGTGTCTCCCTTTCAAGGCCCTAAGTGATACTCTGGTGCATTTCTTAGCTTTTCAGTCAGTTCGAAATACAGAATAATCTCTTTTTTTGATACTAAGTAATCCTATGTAATCCAAATTTTAAAAAATTCATTTTGTTTACAGTTTAAGTCTTCTCCCCTTGTGTTCACTCTGGTACCCACCAACCCCAGTTCAAGTATAACCCAGGTTCTATAGCCTGCAGCAGTGGGAGTAGGGGGCAAGGCATAGCCTGTTTCATCACTGAGTTTGTTCTACTTTTCTCTCCACTTATTAACTCTTGCTTCTGGTTCTGTGGGTGGGCAGTGGGGAGGAGCTAGAAAAAAAGGGCAAGATCCTAATTGATTATTACCATTAGAATCTGACATCGAGGCCCTTACTGTGGCAGATATTTGAACACTGATTCTTCTTAAAGGATGCTTTGGTGGACTTTATGGAATCCCTCCCACCACCCTCCCCCAACCTTCTCCTGGGACCTCAGCTCTGTAGTTCTCTCTGAGGTGGATGGCATATGTTCTGGCTGTCCTGAGTGAACATACACCCCTCAATTCTTGCTCCTTGTATACTCTGTACATCCTTGTCCTGGTAGGTGGTTTCCCTGAGCCTAGTAGTATTCAAAAGTCTGAAGCACAGATAGTTTCTCTCAGCCACAAAGGAAACTCACAACCTTTGTCCTTGCATCCTAATCTTGGACGTGGAGTGTATGCTGCTCTAGCTCTGTCTTTAATATTTGCTATCACAATTAGAGTTGCCCTGCTTTTTTTTAGGTGAGAAAATGTAGGTGAAGGTCTCAAGAGAATTCTGCTTAATATTCAGATTCAGTACTAATATTATATGAACCTCTGAGTTTTTATATCTGAATAAGCACATGAGCTGGGGGCAGAGAGGGTGGGAAGAAGGGGTTTAGGATGTCATCTCCTTTTGAATTCACAGTGGCTCAGGCACTAATATGCTAGAATATAAAACAATGTGTTTAGATACTGACACCTATTTACAGTGGATGACTTTGGATTTAAGGGAGGAAAATTTTCTTTCTATTTAGCATTTAGAAATGAACACTGATTAAGTATTTATACACGTACACACAGAATCATTACAAATACACAAGTAGTAAATGCAGACTGATGCAAAAAGGTTTTGTAGTGGTGACTCCAGTACTGCTGATGTCATCAGTAATATGATTTTTCTATTTTAATAAATTTCTGAACAAAACAAAGTGTGGTGATCCTTCATTTACATAAGAGTTGCATTCCTAGAAAATTAGGTACATTTCAAAACCATGTCGGATTTTTACTTCCAGCTATGGTTGATTGAATTGTGGCAGTTGACATCTCCTACCAAAAGCCAGATAATGAGAAAAAAACTGTTCAAAACCATCTCAGAAGTCACCAAGGGAGCCAGAACCGAAGGAGCCAAGATCCTGGAGAGAAGAGAACACACTCTGCACCATCTTCCCCCTTAAGATATTACTGGTTAACTCATGAGCAGAGAAGAGTGAGAGGCTACAAAGCTGAGCACAAACTGGCTACCAACAGGCTGAGGTAGGATTTTGGGGATTTGGGGAACTAAGCAGGATTTTGGGGATTCTTATGGTAATTGAGGGACAAAAATTGGAGTTCCGCAGGCCCTCAGCTGAGACCCTGAAACACTATTGGAGAGAAATAACAGAAATGCACCAGATCTTATAAAGAAGTGAAACTCAGCTTTGAAGTAACTGAATACCTAATTTAAATCCCAGCCAAATGCTAAAATAAATTCTCTCTGAAGAAAAATAATATTCTGAGTTTCTATAAACTTTCAACCTAATGTCCAACATTCAATAAAAAATTACCTGGCATACTGACAAATGGGACCAAAAGAAAAAATAAACAATGGAAACATACTTATAAGTGATACAGATATTAGACACACATTTTAAAATAAAATAATTAAATCAAGAAAATAGAAGAAAAGATGTAGAACTTTACCAGAGAACTATGCCCAACACACACACACACACACACACACACACACACACCCATGTATATATGTATTATTACTATTATATGAAACAATTTCTAGGATTCAATAAACATAATCACAAGCAAACAGGTTTTACACCTATGTGAATTCCTGGTGGGCATTTGAAAATCTTGTAGGATGTGGAAATACTGCTTATCATGTAGAACTGTTCTGAGCATTGTGGGCTATCTAGTATCCCTGCTTGTCCAAATGGCAGTAATACTTGACAATCATGATGTCAACTGAAACACCCCCCATAAGTTTTCCAGATGTACTCTAGGAGAAGTGTTGCCTCTGTTTGAGAACCATGACTCAGTTGTTCAGTCTAGCCCTCCCTTTTTTAAATGTTTGTTTATTTTTGAGGGGGGCGGAGAGAGAGAGACAGAGTGTGAATGCGGGAGAGGCAGAGAGAGAGAGGGAGACACAGAACTCAATGGGGGCTCCAGACTCTGAGCTGTCAGCACAGAGCCCGGTGTGGGGCTCAAACTCATGAACTGCGAGATCATGACCTGAGCCAAAATCAGATGCTTAACCAACTGAGCCACCCGGGTGCCCCGTGTCTAGCCCCTTTTTATGGAGAGGGTTGCAGCCCAGAGAGCTGTGATTGCTATGTAAATCTATACAAATTTTACAGCTGGTTATTTGAAGAGATGAGGTTTGAACCTTACTTCCTAACTCTTAATACAGTGCTCTTCTACAAATCTTCTGCTTCATTAAGTATTAAGGTTCTTGGGAAAACTGGCTTTGATTTCTGTGTCAATCAGCAATTTGAGTACAGCCCCCACCACACACACTCAGTTGAATGATACAGGATACTTAAAGACCATTAATAACTGAAAAACATTAGTTGTTCTTAAAATTCCCTTTGTTATAATAATGCAAATTCCATTCCAAAATTTTGAAGTATGTTGGGACTTCTTGCTGAGAGTTTAAAGGTCTCAAAACACCTCACCCTGCTTCAGCTTAGGAGAATCAAAGGAATACTTCAAAGATCTCAAGTTTGAAAAATATCAGAAAGTCCTACTTGTAGTATAGTTCAAAGCAATCATAGGTGAATCATGAGGGATTTGTGTGAAAAGTTAGTATCCAAATATATTTTTCCTCTGAAATTCACATAGGCTTCTAAATTCAGTTGTATTAACATTTTTATAAATTCTCTCACAACTCCACAGTTCTTCAGCATCCCCTGAAATCATAGCCTTTACTCCAACTTTAATGTTGAGATAGCTGTCATGTCTCACAGACTTCTGAGATACCTGCTTTCCATCCATTTGCTCTCTGCTTCTCTTACATGTGGAAAATACAGCTCATCTAAAAGATTAGATTTTTCTCTACTTCTGTTTTTATAGGCAACCTCAGAATCACATTTTTATCATTCCTCTCTCAAAACACGTTGGCCTTGTTGTTAAGTTCTAATGGCTTTTTATTGGTAGTTCTCAAAATTAGTGCATCATTATTTGTTGCTCTGTGTAGGTTTGTATGCAAGCTCCACTGTATTTCTTGTTATTTTTTCCCAGGCAGAGTAGATTCCTAGTATACACGAGTGAGATATATGTATGTATTCGTGTGTGTGTGTGTGTGTGTGTGTGTGTATCACTAGTGCAAGAGCCCAGTAGAGAGCACCCATACTTACAGAAGGTGATTACAGAGCTTTTAATTCTGTTGATACATGCACACGAAGTGAAATGGCTCCATATCTATCAGAGCTTCTGTGAATTCCACCTCAATGAGTCCTTGCCAGGGATGCACTGTACCCTCTACAGAGGGGTCAGTTTTTATTTGCTGCAACTCTGTCAGGAAAGCTTGGGAAATTGTGACCACCAGTTATCCCCCTTCAGCTCCTTGCCATTTAGCAATGTCCTCAGCAGTATTATACCTCTAAGATTTAATTTGTCTTCATTCTTCTACTCAACAAATATGCTTGAACACTTGCCTAAATATAAGTCTCTTCTAATGCCATATATACTGCTAGGTTTGTATTCAAATATTTCAATCCTTGGCTTTTTACGTGCTTTTTGGAAGTCTGTACAAATGTTATTTCAGTCCTAATTCTTTGCCTAAGTCCTTCTATGTAGCTGTATCACTGGAGTGAACCACACATTCACAGCAATTAGATAGATATTAGGAGTATTATAAAGGTCTCTGACTTCCTTCCTGCCCCACCCTCATTTTTCCTTCTCTTCACCAGTCTCTAAACACTTCTCTTGGCAGCTCATGAGTGTGATTATTTTGTTGCCTTGCAATCATTTATTTAACTAGAATTTTTTTACTAAAAACTTAAGCCTATTATTCCATTGCGTGTTAGTATGAGTTGGTCTGTACTTTCAGGAGAGCAAGTTTTAATGATGAGAAGGTGTACAAAGCTTGAAGATTCTGGCCTGTTTGAGGAAGAATACATCTTCAGTAAGGAAGGAAGCATTACTGTGGGGGGAATTCTGGGGTAGCCAGGCCATCCAGAATGGATGATCCCAGCATATCCTGTGGTTGGTTTAGGGAGCTGTTGTTAGAACTGTGGTTCTAACTTCATGTTGGGAGTTATCTCAGGGAAGAGAGAAATATGTGATCTGACTTCTTTATTAGGTTGGCTAGACTTCCAGCATGTGCTAGTTCAAGCTAAAAGAAATCACTTAGAATATCAGATTCAACAGGGTTTTAGTCTTTTCAGAATCAAGGGTGAGTGGTAGACACATTCTGTGGAAAGTGAAGAGTAATACGTTTTTGATCATTTTACTATATCCTTAAATTAAAAAAAAATTTAATGTTTATTTATTTTGAGAGACAGAGACATCATGAGCAGGGGAGGAGCAGAGAGAGAGGGAGACAGAATCTGAAGCTGGCTCCAGGCTCTGAGCTGTCAGCACAGAGCCTGACACGGGGCTTGAACCCACAAGCCATGAGATCATGACCTGAGACAAAGTCAGTTGCTTAACCGACTTTGCACAGCCTCCCAGGTGCCCCTACTGTCTCTTTAAAATTTTAATTAATTATACTTCTCTGTAGGATAGTGTTGAAAGTATAGACTTAGGCAGCCTAGTTTCAATTCCTGTCTGTGCCCCTTACTTACAGTGTGACCTTGAACAGAGTAGCCTCGTTGTAGTCTGAAGCCCCTCTAAATATTGCCTCTACAGTGGGGAATAATAACAGCATCAACCTCAGAAGGTAATTTTGAGGATTAAGTAAGAAAGTATATGGACAGCATTTAGCACAGTTTGTGGAATAATGATGGCTATTAATTATATTCAAGCTTAATAATTTTCCTTTATGATTTCACTTAACTTCAAAATATAGTTGTTTAATATCCCCTTAGGTATTATTGCAAACATTTTCGACGGCTATTTACTGCAGTATTTTCTTACTCTTTTCACAATCTGGTGTATGATAGCTGTTTTCTGGATTTATTGGTTCCAGTGAATTACTTGACCTTTCAGAGAACTTACTACCAGTGGATTCTTAATTTGATGACGTTGTGCAGATGTGTTTTGTGTTTCAGTTATTTTGTTGATCCTATTTTTGTTAAGAGATAAAAGTGGAGACAAGCGCACAGGCTGGATTTTCAGTTGTCCAGCAATTCTTTTCTTCTGACTTTCAAATGCAAAGTGTCTCAAATACTCTCACAAGTACACTCATCTTTTATTTTCACCAAAGTAGCTTTACAAGAGACATCCTCCAGGAGCACCTGAGTGGCTTAGTCAGTTAGGCATCAGCTCTTGATTTTGGCTCTGCTAATGATCTCACAGGCTCTGTGTTGATGGTGTGGAGCCTGCTTGGGATTCTCTCTCTGATCCTACCCTGCTCATGTTCTCTCTTAAAATAAATAAATAAACTTTAAAAAATATTTAAAAAAAAAGACATCCTCCAACCAGTTCTTTCATGGACTACTTTTGAGTTATTTATTTTTTAAAAGTCATCATACTTGCTCTTCTTCCAAATACATCCATATTTATTTACTGAGCCCTGGTCTCTGAACCCCCATTAGCATATCTGGTATGCATTTCCAAAATAATGCTATTATTAAATGTCTTTGTGGTAGACCCAACTTATTTTGGTTGCCTTGCTTATGGTAACTTCCCAGGTGGTCATGAATATGCTGCTGTTTTGTTCAGGTTATAGACTCTACTCCTGGCTACAGTTAATCAACTTAGGCCAATCACAGTGCATCCTCATGGCCCACAAGTAATTATACTATCCAAGAGGTAGTGATAACATCCAAATCAGATCATTCTTGCCTGGGAACTTTGCAAACATGAGAAATAACTTTTAGTTTTATTTTTAAATTTCCCTTATCAATAGCAGTAAGATGTTAGCTTAGAGCTGCCTTCAGTCATACTTCTTGGTCCCCTGGTGACAGCTGGTCCCAAGAGAAGCAGAGATGAAATTTATAGAGGAAGATAGAACATCTGAATGGAATTTCGGTCCTTGGAGCCACTGCATGAAGCCAGATCCACTCCTTGTCTTTGTACCCTGCAGATATTCTGTTTAGGCGTAAGCTGTATTGAGTTGTTTATCACGTGAAAGTAAAAAATTCTCACTAATACAATTCTTTTAATTTTCAGCCTGATAATTGATAATAGGGTCTTGATATTTTAAATTTAAATCTTCTTAGCAAATTAAGAGTGAGAAATCCTATGCCAGCATTCAGCTATTCTAGGACAGAGACAGGTTAGAGCTATTCTAACCCAGAAATAGGTTTTGTGGAACCCATTTACCATTAACTGTGTAAACTAAATATGGCAGTGATGTCAAAAAATATGGCAAGCTAAATCATAGTGTGTCCTTGCTGAGGAGTCACATGCAGTAGCCTAGACCTAGATTCAGAGCCTAGTAGCAGATCATTGCGTAGGTGATCTTGGGCACGTCATTTGTGGTTTTTACTTTGTAAAATGAGCATTATAATAATCTCATAGTGTGGTCATGAGAAGCAAAAGACAATGAATGAAGCAGAACTTTTAATAGGCTTTCTTTCTAATACAAACATATATTCTGTCATTCTTCCCTTTGTTAGTATTTGAGCCTCTGTCCAGGCTTCTTATTCTGCTGCAAAATATGTATGTATGGGTAGGGGGGTGGGGTGTGGTGAAGCTGATCTTGGCCGCAGACCATAAGAGCTTTTATATACCTGGTCTTTTGGTTTACAGAGATCTCTTCACTGTTATATAAGCCATAAGTATCTGAACCAAAATAGTTGTCCTGATTCTTCTGTTTTAACAATTTCCCCAAGACCTGCTTTCACAACACTGTACAACTGCTTCTTATACAAGTAATGTTTGACACAGAGACAGAACTGCTGTAAATGGGTATTCCCTTAGCTAGAACCTTCTCTCAGGCAGTTTAATTCTTTTTTTTAAATATTCATTTATTTATTTGGAGAGAGACAGAGTACAAGCAGGGGAGGTGCAGAGAGAGAGGGAGAGAGAGAATCCCAAGCAGGCTCTATACCATCAGCACAGAGTCTGATTCTGGGCTCGAACCCAAAAACTATGGGATCGTGACCTGAGCTGAAATGTTGCTTCACTGACTGAGCCACTCAGGTGTCCTCAGCCAGTTTAATTGTTAACCATCACCTCAGTTCGTTTTGTAGTTTTCTTTTGTTGTTATCTGTCTCTAATACCAGCTCTAATTAAGGAGTTTCAATTTCTCTTGCCTTTGCCACAGCAGAACTCTTCAATCAGTAGGAAGATCCACCTTCCCTGGTCTGTCATCAGTGCTCCAGACTTCAATTATTAGTAGTTTATATTCAAAGGTGTGTTTCCCTTTGATGCTTTGGATCCACTAGGCCCTGATACATTTTAAACAAAATAAATGGTAACTAGAATTATCATTATAACTGTGATGCTCGCCATGTTTACAAGTGCTAAAATGCTACTGACATATATCACCTCACAGGGCTCCAGATTCCATTCTTTCTACTAACCTGATTGTTGGGGTAGGTATTTTTCTTCTTCATACCATTCGTGTCTTACTTGAAACAGTTCACTCAAAGAAGGATGGTCTTTTGTCACAGAGGAGGACCTTCATTGGACAAGAGTATGTGAATGAAGCCTTTAACCTACTAATGAAATAGCCAAACTAGATTTTGCAGTTCCACAGCCATTGTATCTATAACAATTAAATTTAAAATAATTTCCTTGTTAGGCCTAAACCTGAATATAGACTATAACACAGAGATGCTAGTAATAGGTGTATAAATAAATTCTCATGTGTTTTATGTTCTTGATAAGTAAGATTAATAGTCAGCTATGGTATTTCTCCTTGGAAACATTTCTCATGTTCAAGAATTGTTTTATTATTGCCTTTTGAAACAAGTTGAATATTTGGATGAATAGGGAACCAGTAAAATGTCCTTGCCCTAGTGCTAATAAACTTTGAAGAAGAGTTTTCAGCTGCTTTGAAGGATATTTTTTCCTGCTGATAGCTTGTAAGTAATTCAAGTTGTAATTTCCACTGGTTCTTGCTATCACTTTAGCAAGAAGGAGAAAAAAATGAAACAATTGATGAGTCATCTATCAGAATAACTAGATGCAGCTATTTGGAGGGGAAGCAAAAGGGACCAAGAAGAAGTGATTTTGCTGTTAATTATACTGTGTTTGATCTGAAGTAATTATATACAAGGAAGAACTGTGTTGGGTATTAGGGCTTCAACTCTCCCAGACATACATTGTCCTTGCCTTTCTAAGCCTTTTTTGAACTTACTTCTACTGGTGAAAAGTAGGTATTGGATATCAGTTACCTTAATAGTCACTGCCTTGTCTGTTGAGTTGAGGAATGTGTTAGCTATGGTAGGAATTTCGAAAAGATGCTTCATGGTAAGCATTACTTTGTGTTTTTAATTTAAATTTTAGTTAACATACAGTGTAATATTGTTTTCAGGAGTAGAATTTAGTGATTCATCACTTATGTACAACACCCAGTGCTCATCACAAGTGCCCTTCTGAATAGCCATCACCTATATAGCCCATCTCCCACTCACTGCCCTCTGTCAACCCTCAGTTTATTCTTTATTGTTGAGTCTCTTGTGGTTTGTTTCATTTTCTCCTCTTCCTCCCTGCTTCCCATATGTTCATCTGTTTTGTTTCTTAAATTTCACATATGAATGAAATCATATGGTATATGTCTTTCTCCAACTGATTTATTTTGCTTAGCATAATATATTCTAGCTCCATCCACGTCATTTCAAATGGCAAGATTTCATTCTTTTGATGAGCCAAGTAATATTCCATTATTTGTGTGTGTGTGTGTGTGTGTGTGTGTGTGTGTATATATATTCCGTGTGTGTGTGTGTGTGTGTGTGTGTGTATCTATCACATCTTCTTTATCCATTCACCAGTTGATGGACGTTTAGGCTCTCTCCATAATTTGGCTATTGTTGATAGTTCTGTTTATAAACATTGGGATGCATGTACCCTTTTGAATCTGTATTTTTATCCTTTGGGTAAATACCTAATAGTGCAATTGCTGGATGATAGGGTAGTTCTATTTTTAGATTTTTGGGGAACCTCCATACTGTTATCCAGAGTGACTGTACCAGTTTGCATTCCCACCAACAGTGTGAGAGTGTTCTCCTTTCTCTGCATCCTCGCCAACACCTGTGGTTCCCTGTGTTGTTGATTTTAGCCATTTTGATAGGCGTGAGGTGGTTTTGATTTGTATTTCCCTGATGTTGAGTGATGTTGACCATCTTTTCATGTGTCTGTTAGCCATCTGGATACCTTCTTTGGAAAAGTATTTATTCATATATTCTGCCCATTTCTTAACTGGGTTGCTTGTGTTCTTGGTGTTGAGTTTGATAAGCTCTTTATGGATTTTGGATACTAACCTTTTATCTGATATGTCATTTGCAAATATCTTCTCCCATACTGTAGGCTGCCTTTTACTTTTGTTGATTGTTTCCTTCACTGTGCAGAAGTTTTTTATCTTGATGAAGTCCCAATAATTCAGGTTTGCTTTATTCCCCCTTGCCTTCAGTGATGTGTCTCGTAAAGCTGATCCAGTTGAGGTCAAAGAGGTTGCTTCCTGTGTTCTCCTCTAGAATTTTGATGGTTTCCTGCCCCACATTTAGGTCTTTCATCCATTATGAATTTATTTTTGTGTATAAGTGGTCCAGTTTCATTCTTCTGCATGTCGCATCCAGTTTTCCCAACACCATTTATTGAAGAGACTGTATTTTTCCATTGGATATTCTTTCCTGCTTTGTCAAAGATTAGTTGACGCTATAATTGTGATTCCATTTCTGGTTTCTATCCTGTTCCATTGATCTATGTGTCTGTGTTCTTGCCAGTACCAGATTATCTTGGTGACTACAGCTTTGTAATACAGCTTGAAATCCGGAATCATGATGCCTCCAGTTTTGTTTTACTTTTTTAGGATTGCTTCGGCTATCCAGAGTCTGTTGTGGTTCTATACAAATTTTAGGATTTTTTGTTCTAGCTCTGTGAAAAAGTGTTGGCAGTATTTTGATAGGGATTGCATTAAATGTGTAGATTGTTTTGGGTAGTATCAACATTCTAATAATATTTGTTCTTTGAATCCATGAGCGTGGAATGATTTTCCATTTCTTTGTGTTCTCCTCAATTTCTTTCATAAGTGTTCTGTAGTTTTCAGAGTACAGACCATCACCTCTTTAGTTAGGTTTATTCCTAGTTATCTTATTGTCTTTGGTGTAATTGCAAGTGACATCAATTCCTTGATTTCTGTTTCTGCTGCTTCATTATGGGTGTATTGAAATGCAACAGATTTCTGCACATTGACTTTATATCCCGTGACTTTGCTGAATTCATGTATTAGTTCTACAAATTTTTTGGTGGGGGTCTTTGGGTTTTCTAGATAGGGTATCATATCATCTGCAAACAGTGAAAGTATGACTTCTTCCTTGACAATTTGGGTGCCTTTTATTTTCTTTTTGTTGTCTGACTGCTGAGGCTGAGATTTCCAGTACTATGTTAAATTGTAATGGTGAGAGCAGACATTCTTGTCTTGTTCCTGACCATAAGGAAAGCCTCTGTTTTTTTTTTTCCCCATTGATGATGGTATTAGCTGTGGATCTTTTGTATATGACCTTTATGATATTGAGGTATGTTCCCTCTATCCCTACTTTGTTGAGGGTTTTGATAAAGAATGGATGCTGTTATTTTGTCAGATGCTTTTTCTGCATCTATTGACAAGATCATATGGTTCCTATCCTTTCTTTTGTGATTATGTTGTATCATGTTGATTGATTTGCAAATATTGAACCAGCCCTGCATCCCAGGAATAAATCCCACTCAATCATGTGAATAATTCTTTCAGTGTACTGTTGAATTTGATTTGCTAATATCTTGTTGAGAGTTTTTACATATAGTTTCATCAGGAATAGTGTCCTGTAATTCTCCATTTTAGTGGGGTCTTTGGTTTTGGAATCAAGGTAATGCTGGTTCATAGAATGAGTTTGGAAGCTTTCCTTCCATTTCTATTTTTTTAACAGTTTGAGAAGAATAGGTATTAGCTCTTCTTTAAATGTCTGGTAGAATTCCCCTGGGAAGCCATCCAGCCCAGGCCTCTTATTTGTTGGGAGATTTTTGATTACTGATTCACTTCCTTTCCTTGTTATGGGTCTGTTCAAATTTTCTATTTCTTCCTGTTTCAGTTTTGGTGGTTTGTGTGTTTCTAAGAATTTGTCCATTTCTTCCATATTGCTCAGTTTGATGGCATATAATTTTTCATAGTATTCTGTTATAAATGTACTTCTGTGATGTTGGTTGTGATCTCTCCTCTTTCATTCGTGATTTTATCTATATGGATCCTTTCTCTTTTCTTGTTGATAAGTCTGACTAGGGAGTTATCAATTTTGTTTATTCTTTCAAAGGACCAGCTCTTAGTTGCACTTGATCTGTTCTACTGGGTTTTTGTTTGTTTCTTTTGTTTCTGTCTAGTTTATTTCTGCTCTAATCCTTATTATTTTCCTTATTCTGCTGGCTTTAGGCTTTACTTGCTGTTATTTTTCTTGCTCCTTTAGGTACAAGGTTGTGTATTTGAGACCTTTCTTTCTTCTTGAGATAGGCCTGGATTGCAGTGTATTTCCCTCTTAGGATTGCCGTTGCTGTATTCCAAAGGCTTTGGAATGTCATGTTTTCATTTTCATTGGCTTCCATGTATTTTTTTTTATTTGCTTTTTAATTTCTTGGTTAAGCCATTCATTCTTTAGTAGGATATTCCCTCATCTCCATGTATTTGAGGGCTTTCCAAATTTTGTTTTGTGGTTGACCTCAAGTTTCATAGCATTGTGATCTGAAAATATGCATGGTATGATGTTGATCTTTTTGTACTAGCTGAGAGCTGATTTGTGAACCAGTGTGTGATTTATTCTGGAGAATGTTCCATGTGCACTTGAAAAGAATGTCTGCTCTGCTGCTTTAGAATGAAATGTTATGAATATATCTGTTAAGTCTATCCATCTGGCCCAATGTGTCATTCAAAGCTATTATTTCCTTGTTGATTTTCTGCTTAAATGATTTGTCCATTGGTTGTGGAGTGTTAAAGTCCCTACTATCATTATTGTATTATTATCAATAAGTTTCTTTATGTTTTTTGTTAAATGATTTATGGGTTGGGAGCATAAATATTTACAATGGCTAGATCTTCTGTGTGGATAGACCCCTTCACTATGATATAATGCCTTTCTGCATCTCTTTTTACAGTCTTTGTTTTAAAATCTAGTTTGTATGGTAAAAGTATGGCTATTCTGGCTTTCTTTGATGTCCATTAGCATGATAGATGGTTCTCTCTTCTCACTTTCAATTTGCAAGTGTCTTTAGGTCTAAAGAGTCTCTTGTAGGCAGCATAGATGGATCTTGTTTTTTAATGTATTCTGATACCCTGTGTGTTTTGAGTGGAGCATTTAGTCCATTTACCTTCAGAGTGATTATTGAAAGACATGAATTTAGTGCCATTGTGTTACCTGTAGAGTTGGTGTTTCTGGTGATGCTCTCTGGTTCTTTCTACTCTTTGTTGCTTTTGGTCTTTTTTCCCCCCCATTCAAATTTCTTGTAGGTCTGGTTTAGTGGTCACAAACTCCTTTAATTTTTATTTGTCTGGGAAACTCTTTATCTCTCCTTCTGTTTTGAATGAAAGCCTTGCTGGATACGGTGTTCTTAGCTGCATATTTTTCCCATTCAGCATGTTGAGTATTTTCTACCATTTCTTTCTGGCCTGCCAAGTTTCTGTGGACAGATCTGTGGTAAGTATTACTTTGAACAATAGGCTGTCAAAGTGAAAATAATGAAGAGAAGGATGTGATATTACAGCTTCCAGTCCTGGAAGCAACCAGGATACCTTAGGTGGTAAGATATTTTGATGTCACAGATTGGTTTCTGGATCAACTTAGTTGTTCTTAGTAAACCATTACTTTGAAATTAAATGGAACAAGCTTTATATTAGGCACTTTAAAGAAGACAAGGCCTATTTGTCTTGTAAAAATCAGTGAATGAGGTGATACCAATTTGCTGATTCCCCTTTTCAACTGTGGGTCCAGGGAAGATGCCTTTCAATGTAGGTTTTATTTATTCTGATGGATCTAACTTTTAGTGACAATGATTTTCAAGACTATGGATCATCACTTCCATCCTGAGGATAGGAATAGGATTGAATTTCAAGTCATCAAGTCATACATACATCAAGTACAAGATATATGTAACACAACACCAGCAGCATCAGTCTGTGAAGAGTGTTCAAGCCTTTCATTATGTCTCCCCACAGGTGCCATTTACCTCAGTAGGGCTAGTGCCTCACAGGCCTATTGTTTCCCATTCACTTCTATTAATGTGAGAGCAGGGGACTTATCTTTAATTGGCCTTTTTGATCCTAATATCTGTTTATGAAATGTTTGTGGAAAACTTAAAATCCCTTTATATTTTTTATAGTCATGGTTTCTCAGGTACTCTGATGAATGAGCATGCTGTATTACAATATACTATTAGACAATTTGGGCAATAGTTTGCTTTAAATCATAGTATATAAATACTTTTTTGAAAGGATGGTTTGACCTCTCAAATAATTGTTATTATTGTTTAATGAAACTTAATACAAAAGTATGAATAAACATACAAAGATTTCTTAGGTGTCCTGACCTAGGTTTCTGAGGAAGTTGACTCATTGCCTAAAAGAGAGGATGCTTTCCTTTGTATTTAAAAAACTGGTGGCCTAAATGCAACTGGGTGATTCTTGCCTCATGGGGAATTATAGTACAACTTTAATAAGTTGCAGTAGCTTCCTGTTGTTGCTATAAAAATCAACACAAATTTGTGATTTAAAACAACATAAATTTATTCCCTCATATTACTGAAGGGCAGAAGTCTGAGATGAGTTTCATATGGTCAAATCAGGGCTGTACTTCCTCATGAGGCTCCAGGGGAGAGTCTATATCTTGCCTTGGAATCCAATTTCTGGTAGCTGCTGGCTTTCCTTGGTTTGTGGCTGCATCATTCCCATCTCTACCTCTTTGGTCCCACTGCCTTCTCTTCTGCGTTTAGTAAAATCTCTCTTTGCTTCTCTCTCATAAGAATATAATTATTGCATTTATGACCCACTCTAATAATCCAAGATAATTTCCCCATCTCAAGATCTTTAACTTGTTCACATTTTCAGACCCCCCCCTTTTTTTGTCATATAACACAGGTTCTAAGGATTAAAATGCAGATGTCTTTTGGGAATCCATTATTCAGCCTGTCACTTAAGTGTTACCAGGATATTTAATATGTAATACATAAATAACATGATATAAATTACTAACAATGGTTTTCAGGAATTAGCATTATTTTTCTCTAAGAATATAGAGAATTTAAAGGGGCAAATATGGGAACAACTTAGCTTATGAACCAGAGTATCAAAACACAATTAGAAATGAAACATGCAGGGAGGAGTTAAGATGGCAGAACAGTAAGAGGACCCTGGGTTTGTCTCATCCCTTGAAAATAGCTAGATCAACATCAAACCATTTTGAACACCTGCGAAATTGATCTGAGGATTAACAGAACAATCTGCATAATTTGAGGGAGAGAATGCAGCAGGTACACAGTGCAGAGAGGTGAACTGGGGGAGAAGAGCCACAGTGCCACAGAGGAAAGGGAGCTGTTTTCACAGAGAGGAGAAAGAGACAAAGATTAAGCAGTGTGTATGGTTTGCACAAGAAAGCACTACCTCCTGAAAGCAGCTAGAGAAAAAGAGTGAACACATGTGCAGGGGACTGCACAAGAAAACTGTTGTCTAAAACCACTGACAGAGAAAAAGGAGAAGATTTCAATACCAATTTTGTATAAATAGTGGCGTACAGAATCCGAAGTTTCAGAGCTCATTGGCTGGCAGTGCTCCAGCAAGGATGCAGGGTGAAGCCCCAGGGAGTGACCAGCATGGTCTGAGGACTCCCTGGGTCACACGGGAGAAGTGGTTCCCCTGCATAGAGTGCATTTGGTAGATCCAACACAGACTCTGCCAAGGAGAAGACCCGCTGGACACCATCAAGCCACCAGGTTCCATCCATACAGGACAAAGATGCTGGCTAAGGGCAGCAACCCTGGCACTAGCTGTGTATTGAGATTTACCATACTCTGATCCACTGCCACCGGCTGGTCACACAACCACTTTCTAGGACAAATTGGCACCAGCCACACTGAGTTAAGACCCTAACCCAGAGGATCAGTATGGGTCTAAGCTTCAGGGATTTCTGAAGTGTGAGGCTTTGAAACACAGCCCCACCTGAGATAAAACTCTGGAGGGAGGTGGTGCCTGGAAGGTAGACAGCTCAGACTTGGGGAAGATGGGGGAGCTGACTGAAGTGGGAGACACAGGAGGGGTGACTGATCATACATCTGTGAGTGTGCAAACTTCAAACTCCTGAGACTACAGTGCAGGGTGAAGCCATTTTCACCATTAGCTCAACACTGATTGGCCTCAGTGAGCTAAAAAGTGCCACCAAGTGGAGAATAGAGCTGTTACACCAAGCCCCCCTACCTGGGCCCTCCAGACACGTCTCCACCAGGGCAAGTTGGCTTGAAAATCACAGCAGCAAGCCCTTCTCACAGAGGAGCAGCATGAATCCCTTCCACTCACTTAGTCTACTGATCATAGAGTGGTGCAAAGTTTCAGTTCTAGGAGAAACTGACTCTAGCTTCATTTAGGTGTTTTTTTGTTTATTTGTTTGTTTTCTTTCACTTCTAATTTTTGTTGTTGTTTTGTTTCTTGGCTACAGAAAAAGCAAAAATTTTTATTTTATTTATTTTTAGTTTTTAATTTTTTTCTTTTCCCTTTATTCTGTCAACTTTCTCTTAACAAGTAGACCAAAACACACCTATAATCCTTTTTTGATTTTTATTTATTTTAAAAACAAAATTTTTTTAATGTCTATTTATTTTTGAGAGAGAGAGTGCATGAGCAGGGGAGGGACAGAGAGAGAGGGAGTCACAGAATTCGAAGCAGGATCCAGTCTCTGAGCTGTCAGCACAGAGTCTGACGCAGGGCTTGAACTCATGAACTGTGAGCTTAAGACCTGAGCTAAAGTCGGATGCTTAACCAACTGAGCCACCCAGGTGCCCCTGATTTTTTTTTATTTTTAATTTTTATTTCATTTTATTATTATTATTATTATTATTATTATTACTATTATTATTATTATTATTTTGTTCTTCCTCCAAAATGACAAGACAGAGGAATTCATCTCAAAAGAAAGAACAAGAAGAAATGACAACCAAAGATTTAATCAATACAGATATAAGTAAGATGTCTGAACCAGAATTTAAAACAGTGATTATAAGGATACTAGCTAGGCTTGAAAAAAGCATAGAAGACACAACAGAATCCCTTTCTGCAGAGGTAAAAGAACTAAAATCCAGTCAGACTGAATTTAAAAATGCTATAACCAAGATGGAAACTGAAATGGAGGCCATGAAAACAAGGATGGAGGAGACAGAGGAGCCAATTAGGGATATAGAAAATAAAATCATGGAAAATAATGAAGCTGAAAAGAAGAGGGAATCACAGGTCATGGATCATGAAGGCAGATTTAGAGAACTCAGTGACTTATTAAAACATAATGACATTCATATCATAGGAGTCCCAGAAGATGAAGAGAAAAAGGGGAAGAAGGTTTATGTAACCAAATTATAGCTAAAAACTCCCCTAATTTGGGGAAAGATACAGAGACCTCAAAATCCAAGAAGCACAGAGAACTCCCATCAACTTCAACAAAAACTAGCCATCTCCAAGACATATCATAGTTAAATCACAAAATAAACAGATAAGGAAAGAATCCTGAAAAAGGGAAAAAGTCCTTAACTTACAAGGCAGAAGGGGAACTTTACAAAGGGAAAAAGTCCTTAACTTACAAGGTAAGGCAGATTAGGTTCACAGCAGATCTGTCTACAGAAACTTGGTAGGCCAGAAAGGAGTGGCAAGAAATACTCAACATGCTGACTGTGAAAAACAAGTCACCTTTGGTAGGTCACAGTGATAAAAATGAGAAAAACAGACTTGCTTTGTGTCTTCTTGGGGCTTTCATTATATTGGGTGGGGGGAGTGACTAAATCAAATAATCATAAAAATGCAAATTACAATTTTGAATGATAAAAGACCTATTCTAGGAAAAGTTAGAGCATGTAACTAGTTACTCAACCTAGTTGAAGGGAGGCACTCAAAGAAGGTTTCTACCAACTAGCAATATTTTTTATGGGTATTGAGGAATGAATGGGAAATTAGCAGCATGGGATGGTGGCGATGAGGAGAGAACATTCTATGCAAAAGCACATGTGCATATGTCCTATGGTAAGGGGGAGTATGGCATGTTGAAGGGATTTAAGTAAGACCAATGAAGTTGAAATAGGAAGTCATGTTGTGTGCAGTACTATTGGTAGGATAGGTCAGAATCAGATGATGTGTTTTAGGCATGTTAGAGATTTAATCTTGCCAGAAAATTATAGGAAATTATTGGATACTCTAAGCAAAAGTATATGTGATCAGGTTTATGTTTTAAAAAGGATACTATACTGTGTAGAGATGAGTTTATAGGAAAGTAAGAATGGATGTGAGAAGACTACTGTAAAAATAGAGATGAAAATGAGTCATTCTCTTCTTCCATATTCTTTGATTTTGTCCTTTTCTGTTTTTCAGCATTGTGCTTGGATCACTATATATTTGCTTAAAGAACAGTAAAAGATTTATGAACGAATAAATTCAGCTATGGCTTGGTGTAGGAGAAAAACTCAAAGACGCTATGCTGTTTGTTTGTTGTTTATCACTGATTCACACGCTCAATTTGAAAAACTTGAAAGTTTTATAGCATCATGAAAATACAGAGATCAAAATGTTCTAAATATAACAAATCATTCATTTGTGCATTAGGGAAAGAAGTTAGAGGAGTTCTAGGGATATAGGGCAGACATCCCATATTTTAATCCTTGTGGACCAGAAAGTTATTAAGCAAAATTAAAGGTCTGATTAAGACTGCAAAGGGTATTGAGATTCCTGAGGTTCTTGGTAATTATGCAATAGAAATTTAATCCAAATTGGCAGGAAATTAGTCTTTGAAGGATAAGAAGATGATAACTAGGTCACTTGACAATATGGTGTGAATATTTTGTCTGAGCTTATAAGAAGAGGTCATTCTAACTGCTTCATTAAGACTCAAATATTCTATTAAAATGAAGATATTCTAAATATGTCAGGCTTTAGAAAAAGAAATCCAGGAATTACAAAGAGACATTCTAAATTGCAAGTGCCTGATGTCCATCCAGGAGTTGAACTAATAGCCACAATAATGTGAAGTAAATATTTCTGCTGTAAATTCTCTCAAATTTACACCAAAAGTATTTAAAATATTATGAGTTAAAATAAAGTTAAGGCATTGAGACTTTGAAAATGTTCTCAGTTGATTTCATGAGTTGGGCTTAATGAGGTCTGGGTGTCTCAGTCAAAAGCCCTAGTGTATCCCCTCTCAATGAAGGCCAAATATATTGCATCAGCACAGCAAGGGCCTGCATTAATTGGCTTCTACAGGAGACTAGTATTTTTCTCTTTCAAAAAAAAATTATTTTCAGAAATCAGATACAGAGCCTAAGTTTATTTACCTGGAGAAGTAGATTTTAGGTTCTAAATAAAAGATTAAAAACACAACATTTGTTTCTTAAATTCCACATATGAGTGAAATCATATGATACTTGTCTTTCTTTGACTGCTTTATTTCACCTAGCGTAATACATTCTAGTTCCATCCACATCCTTGTAAATGGCAAGATTTCATTCTTTGATCACCAAATAATATTATATATATATATACATATACATATGTGTATATATATATATATATATATATATATATATGTATATATATATACACACACACATACATACACACACACACACACACACACACACCACATCTTCTCTATCCATTTATCAGTCGACAGTCATGTGGGCTTTTTACATAATTTGGCTATTGTTGATAGTGCTGCTATAAACATTGGAGTGCATGAGCCCCTTTGAATTAGCATTTTTGTATACTTTGGATAAATACCAAGTAGTGCAATTGCTGGGTTGTAGGGTAACTCTATTTTTAATCTTTTGAGGAATCTCCATACGGTTTTCCAGAGCAGCTGCACCAGTTTGCATTCCCACCAACAGTGCAAAAGTATTCCCCTTTCTCCACATCCTTGTCAACATCTGTTGTTTCCTGAGTTATTCATTTGAGCCATTCTGACAGGTGTGAGGTGGTATTTCATTGTGGTTTTGACTTGTATTTCCCTATTCATGAGTGATTTTGAGCATCTTTTCATGTGTCTGTTAGCCATCTGGATGTCTTCTTTGGAAAAGTCTCTGTTCATGTCTTCTGCCCATTTCTTCACTGGAATATTTGTTTTTTGGGTGTTGAGCTTGATAAGTTCTTTATAAATTTTGGATAATAACTCCTTAATCCAGTATGTCATTTGCAAATATCTTCTCCCATTATGTCAGTTGCCTTTTATCTTTGTTAATTGTTTTGTTCACTGTGCAGAGAAGCTTTTTTGTCTTATTGAGGTTCCAATAGTTGATTTTTGCTTTTATTTCCCTTGCCTCCAGAGACATATCTAGTAAGAAGTTGCTCTGGCTGAGGTCAAAGTGGTTGCTTCCTGTATTCTTCTCTAGGATTTTGATGGTTTCCTATCTTTTTGTTTTAATTTTTTTTAACGTTTATTAATTCTTGAGAGAGAGACAAAGAGAGGGAGAGAGATGAGTCGGGGAGGGGCAGAGAGTGAGGGAGAGACAGAATCCGAAGCAGGCTCCAGGCTCTGAGCTGTCAGCACAGAGCCCGAGGCGGGGCTCCAACTGCGAACTGTGAGATCATGACCTGAACCGAAGTTGGACACTTAACCTACTGAGCCATCCAGGTGCCCCTGATGGTTTCCTGTCTTACATTTAGGTGTTTCATCCTAATCTTGGGTTTTAGTCTTAGTGTTAGGTCTTTGATCATTCATTTTTGTGTATGGTGTAAGAAACTGGTCTGTTTTCATTCTTCTGCATGTTGCTGTCCAGTTTTCCCAGCACCATTTGGTGAGCAGAAAAACATAGGGGAAGGGAAGGGAAAATAAGATAAAAACACAGAGAGAGGCAAACCATAAGCGACTTTTAAATACAGAGAACAAACTGAGGGTTTTTGGAGGGCTGGTAGGTGGGGGGATGGGCTAAATGGGTGAAGGGCATTAAGGAGGGCACTTGTTGGGATGAGCGCCGGGTGTTATATATAAGTGATGAATCACTAAATTCTAGTCCTAAAGTCCTGAAACCATTATTACACTATGTTAACTAACTTGTATTTAAATTAGGAAAATGATCAAATAAAAAAAAAAATAAAATAAGAACCACCCCCCCAAAAAAGCATAACCTGAAGTGAAAGGGTAATCTGATGACACAGATTTTTATTGATTAAAGAGCCGCTTTGCCTCAGACCCAGTACAAATTCTGTGCTTCACAGTGGAATTCCTCTAACCTTGTTGAGAAAGGAGATAACCTGGCAAATAATACCCAGGGCATTATTTCTGGGGTCCAGTTATTCAAGAATAATTATTCCTCTTACTAAAACCCATTTGTAGGACCCACAAAATTGTAATGTCATAGATTAATATACATGTTTTAGAGTCCTACACATATGGGTCAGATCCTGGCTCTACCAGTTATTTGCCATGAGACCTTGGTCAAAGTACTTAACTTGTCTAGGCGTGTATTTTCTTATCTCTAAAAAGGGGGGGGGGAGAGAAAGGGGAAGATGGGGTAGGAGGATGCTGGGCTCACCACGTCCTGTGGATCACTTAGATTCCACCCACACCTGCCTAAATAACCCAGAAAATTGCCAGAAGACTAGCAGAACGGAGTCTCCGGAGCCAAGCGTAGACAAGAGGTCCACGGAAGAGGGTAGGAAGGGCGGAGAGGTGGTGCGTGCTACACGGATTGGCGGGAGGGAGCCGGGACGGAGGGGCAGCCCACCAGCAAAGCAGAGCCCCTGAGTCTGGCTTGCAAAAACGGAGGGGTCAGACGGAGTGTGTTTGGACAGCAAGTGTGACTTAACATCTGGAATGTTATAAGTTAACAGATCTGCTTGGAGAACAGGAGGGCTGGAGGACAACGGGAGGGAGTTTTTAAGCCCCAGACAACAGGGTGCAGCTTGGCGGGAAACAAAGACACTCGCCAGCGCCATCTCCCTCGCCCATCTCCCAGTCAAAATCCCAAAGGGAACCAGTTCCTATCAGGGAACTTGCTTGCACTGCGCAAACACCCAAGGCTGTGCTTCTGCGGATCCATCCCTCCAGCGCGTCTGACTCCCTCCCAGTGCCGCAGGGCCCCTCCTGAAATGGATCTCCAAAGGAAAAGTGAGCTGAGCCTGCCCCTCCCACCCCTGTGCACCTTGCCAATCCACCCCAGCTAATACACCAGATACCCAGCACCACAAGCCTGGCAGTGTGCAAGTAGTCCAGACAGGCCACACCACCCACAGTGAATCCTGCCCCTAGGAGAGGGGAAGAGAAGGTCTGACTGTGGCCCCAGCAGTGCGCTGGGGGCAGACATCAGGTCTGACTGCGGCCCCACCCACCAATGCGAGTTATTCAAGACAGCACAGGGGAAGCACCCTGTAGTTCCACGCCACTCCAGGGACTATCCAAAATGACAAAACGGAAGAATTCCCCTCAAAAAAACCTCCAGGAAATAACAACAGCTAACGAACTGATCAAAAATGATTTAAACAATATAACAGAAAGTGAATTTAGAATAATAGTCATAAAATTAATCCCTGGGCTTGAAAACAGTATAAAGGACAGCAGAGAATCTATTGCTACAGAGATCAAGGGACTAAGGAACAGCCAGGAGGAGCTTAAAAAATGCTATTAATGAGCTGCAAAATAAAATGGAGACGACCACAGCTCAGATTGAAGAGGCAGAGGAGAGAACAGGTGAACTAGAAGATAAAATTATGGAAAAAGAAGAAGCTGAGAAAAAGAGAGATTAAAAAATAGAGGAGTATGAGGGAGAAAATTAGAGAACTAAGTGACACACTAAAAAGAAATAATCTATGCATAATTGGTATTCCAGAGGAGGAAGAGAGAGGGAAAGGTGCTGAAGGGGTACTTGAAGAAATCATAGCTGAGAACTTCCCTGATCTGGGAAAGGAAAAAGGCACTGAAATCCAAGAGGCACAGAGAACTCCCTTCAGACATAACTTGAATCGATCTTCTGCACGACATATCATAGTGAAACTAGCAAAATACAGGGATAAAGAGAAAATTCTGAAAGCAGCTAGGGATAAACATGCTTGCTCTAACATATAAAGGGAGACCAATAAGACTAGTGACGGATCTCTCTACTGAACCTTGGCAGGCCAGAAAGGAATGGCAGGAGATCTTCAATGTGATGAACAAAAAAATATGCAGCCGACAATCCTCTATCCAGCAAATCTGTCATTTAGAATGTAAGGAGAGATAAAGGTCTTCCCAAACAAGCAAAAAATGAAGGAATCCATCACCACTAAACCAGCGCTACAAGAGATCCTAAGGGGGATCCTGTGAGACAAAGTACCAGAGACATGACCACAAGCATGAAACCTACAGACATCACAGTGACTCTAAACCCATATCTTTCTATAATAACACTGAATGTAAATGGACTAAATGCGCCAACCAAAAGACATAGGGTATCAGAATGGATAAAAAAACAAGACCCATCTATTTGCTGTCCACAAAAGACTCATTTTAGACCTGAAGACACTTTCAGATTGAAATGAGGGGATGGAGAACTATTTATCATGCTACTGGAAGCCAAAAGAAAGCTGGAGTAGCCATACTTATATCAGACAAACTAGACTTTAAATTAAAGGTTGTAACAAGAGATGAAGAAGGGCGTTATATAATAATTACAGGGTCTATCCATCAAGAAGAACTAACAATTATAAATGTGTATGTGCCAAATACGGGAGCTCCCAAATATATAAAACAATTACTCACAAACATAAGAAACCTTATTGACAAGATGTGGTAGTTGCAGGGGACTTTAATACCCCACTTACAACAATGGATAGATCATCCAGACACAGGATCAATAAGGAAACAAGGGCCCTGAATGATACATTGGATCAGATGGACTTGACAGATATATTTAGACCTTTGCATCCCAAAGCAACAGAATATACTTTCTTCTTGACTGCACATGGAACATTCTCCAAGATAGATCACATACTGGGACACAAAACAGCCTTTCCTAAATATACAAGAATTGAGATCATACCATGCATACTTTCGGACCACAATGCTATGAAGCTTGAAATCAACCACAGGAAAAAGTCTGAAAACCTCCAAAAGCATGGAGGTTAAAGAACACCCTACTAAAGCATGAATGGGTCAACCAGGCAATTAGAGAAGAAATTAAAAAATATATGGAAACAAACGAAAAAGACAATACAACAATCCAAACGCTTTGGGATGCAGCGAAGGCAGTCCTGAGAGGAAAATACATTGCAATCCAGGCCTATCTCAAGAAACAAGAAAAATCCCAAATACAAAATCTAACAGCACACCTAAAGGAAATAGAAGCAGAGCATCAAAGACACCCCAAACCCAGCAGAAGAAGAGAAATAATAAAGATCAGAGCAGAAATAAACAATATAGAATCTAAAAAAACTGTAGAGCAGATCAGTGAAACCAAGAGTTGGTTTTTTGAAAAAAATAAACAAAATTGATAAACCTCTAGCCATGCTTCTCAAAAAGAAAAGGGAGATGGCCCAAATAGATAAAATCATGAATGAAATGGAATTATTACAACAATCCCTCAGAAATACAAGCAATTATCAGGGAATACTATGAAAACTTATATGCCAACAAACTGGACAACCTGGAAGAAATGGACAAATTCCTAACACCTACACACTTCCAAAACTCAATCAGGAGGAAATAGAAAGCTTGAATAGACCCATCAGCAGTGAAGAAATTGAATCAGTATCAAAAATCTCCCAACAAATAAGAGTCCAGGACCAGATGGCTTCTCTGGGGAATTCTACCAGACATTTAAAGCAGAGATAAATACCTATCCTTCTCAAGCTATTCCAAGAAATAGAAAGGGAAGGAAAACTTCCAGACTCATTCTATGAAGTTTTACTTTGATTCCTAAACCAGACAGAGACCCAGTAAGAAAAGAGAACTACAGGCCAATTTCCCTGATGAATATAGATGCAAAAGTTCTCAATAAGATGCTAGCAAATCGAATTCAACGGCATATAAAAAGAATGATTCACCATGATCAAGTGGGATTCATTCCTGGGATGCAGGGCTGGTTCAACATTCACAAATCAATTAACGTGATACATCACATTAATGAAAGATAAGAACCATATGACCCTATGAATCGATGCAGAAAAAGCATTTGACAAAATTCAGCATCCTTTCTTAATAAAAACCCTTGAGAAAGTCGGGATAGAAGGAACATACTTAAACATCATAAAAGCCATTTATTAGAGGCCCACAGCTAATATCATCCTCAATGGGGAAAAACTTTCCCGCTGAGATCAGGAACACGACAGGGATGTCCACTCTCACCGCTGTTGTTTAACATAGTGTTGGAAGTGCTAGCATCAGCTATCAGACAACAAAAGGAAATCAAAGGCATCAAAATTGGCAAAGATGAAGTCAAGCTTTCACTTTTTGCAGATGACATGATATTATACATGGGAAATCCGATAGACTCCACCAAAAGTCTGCTAGAACTGATACATGAATTCAGCAATGTCACAGGATACAAAATCAATGTACAGAAATCAGTTGCATTCTTATACACTAATAATGAAGCAACAGAAAGACAAATAAAGAAACTGATCCCATTCACAATTGCACCAAGAAGCATAAAATACCTAGGAATAAATCTAACCAAAGATGTAAAAGATCTGTATGCTCGAAACTACAGAAAGTTTATGAAGGAAATTGAAGAAGATATAAAGAAATGGAAAAACAATCTGTGCTCATGGGTTGGAAGAATAAATATTGTTAAAATGTCAATACTACCCAAAGCTAACTACACATTCGTTGCAATCCCAATCAAAATTGCACGAGCATTCTTCTCGAAGCTAGAACAAGCAATCCTAAAATTCATATGGAACCACAAAAGGCCCCGAATAGCCAAAGTAATTTTGAATTAGACCAAAGCAGGAGGCATCACAATTCCAGCTTTAGCTTCTACTACAAAGGTGTAATCATCAAGACAGCATGGTATTGGCACAAAAACAGACACATAGACCAATGGAATAGAATAGAAACCCCAGAACTAGACCCACAAACGTATGGCCAACTCATCTTTGACAAAGCAGGAAAGAATATCCAATGGAAAAAAGACAGTCTCTTTAACAAATGGTGCTGGGAGAACTGGATAGCAACATGCAGAAGAATGAAACTAGACCACTTTCTCACACCATTCACAAAAATAAACTCAAAATGGATAAAGGACCTGAACGTGAGACAGGAAACCATCAAAACCCTAGAGGAGAAAGCAGGAAAAGACCTCTCTGACCTCAGCCACAGCAATTTCTTACTCGACACATCCCCAAAGGCAAGGGAACTAAAAGCAAAAATGAACTATTGGGACCTCATGAAGATAAAAAGCTTATGCACGGTAAAGGAAACAATCAACAAAACTAAAAGGCAACCAACGGAATGGGAAAAGATAATTGCAAATGACATGTCAGACAAAGGGCTAGTATCCAAAATCTATAAAGAGCTCACCAAACTCCACACCCAAAAAACAAATAATCCAGTGAAGAAATGGGTGGAAAACACAAATAGACACTTCTCTAAAGAAAACATCCAGATGGCCAACAGGCACATGAAAAGATGCTCAACATCGCTCCTCATCAGGGAAATATAAATCAAAACCACACTCAGATATCACCTCACAGCAGTCATAGTGGCCAAAATGAACAAATCAGGAGACTATAGATGCTGGAGAGGATGTGGAGAAAGTAGAACCCTCTTGCACTGTTGGTGGGAAAGCAAACTGGTGCAGCCACTCTGGAAAACAGTGTGGAGGTTCCTCAAAAAATAAAAATAGACCTACCCTATGACCCATCAGTAGCACTGCTAGGAAATTACCCAAGGGATACAGGAGTACTGATGCATAGGGGCACTTGTACCCCAATGTTTATAGTAGCACCTCTACAATAGCCAAATTGTGGAAAAAGCCTACATGTCCATCAACTGATGAATGGATAAAGAAATTGCAGTTTATATACACAATGGAGTACTACGTGGCAATGAGAAAGAATGAAATATGGCCCTTTGTAGCAACGTGGATGGAACTGGAGAGTGTGATGCTAAGTGAAATAAGCCATACAGAGAAAGACAGATACCATATGTTTTCACTCTTATGTGGATCCTGAGAAACTTAACAGAAAACCGTGGGGGAGGGGAAGGAAAAAAAAAAAGAGGTTAGAGTGAGAGAAAGCCAAAGCATAAGAGACTCTTAAAAACTGAGAACAAACTGAGGGTTGATGGGGGGTGGGAGGGAGGGTGGGTAGGTGATGGGCATTGAAGAGGGCACCTTTTGGGATGAGCACTGGGTGTTGTATGGAAACCAATTTGACAATAAATTTCATATATTAAAAAAAATAAAAAATAAAAAAATAAAACATTAAAAAAATTCTTAAAAAAATAAAAAAATAAAAAGGGGGTAATAATACTATTTATGTCATACAATTATTGAGGGGAAGAAATGATCTCATAAATATAAAGGACCTGGTACAGTGAGTGGCACATAATAAATAAAAAGTTGTAGCAACTGCTCTTATTAGGAGGCTTTTCAGATTATTTATGATCTTTATTTAGTTTTCATCACAGACAGAAACAAAAGAATGAAAAATTTTTGTAGAGTATTATGCCAATTTTACAAATATAGTGAATGTTCTGCAAACTAACAGATTCTCAGAGATAGACAATTTTAGGGAAAACATTATTTTGAAATTCACCACTAAAGCATCATTATAAACTTCAATGAAAGATTATCCGCCCTATTAAAATATTTTCAGTATTCTCCCCACTATGATAGCCATGGATGGAGAAGTGTTAATGGCATATTGTATGACCTTTTCTTATATTCAGATATAGTTTATTCCTGGGAAAATATTAACTGTTTAGGCAAATTCAGCAAAAGCTAGTGACTAGAGGGAATAGAACTAATGCATACATTAAATAGAATATCCTAGTATTTCCTTGATTCGTTCAAATGGGAGAAATCATGTAATTTTTTTGAAAAGTGCAATTTATATGAAAATGTAATTTCTAGACATTCAGCAGCCCATCATCAGGGTAAAAAACTGTTGTCATAAATCCCCCCAAAAATGCAATTTTACATTTTTGTGACTATTTATCAAAATGAAATATTTTTCTGTAGGCACAATAAGCAACTTATTATTATACATTTGGGGATTTTAAAGATTCATATTATGTTTTCCAAAAGACTATTATTTCTGACTGACTGCTTTGGGTTTTAAAACCAATATTGTCATTAGCAAAGAAGCATACCAGGTTACATAAGCAAAAACAAAAATCAAGCCATATTTGAACAGCACCTCAGAAGAAGTTTCTCAAGAAGTCATTTAAGTAATTTAAAATGTATTTTTTTCTCTGATGCTCTGATATTCTACATATAAAGTTTAATTGCCCTTGGGTTATTATTTTTAAAAGAATCTCAAAGCTAAATCTTAATCCCTTAATTTGTAAGAACCTCACAGTGTGCCCCTTGTGATCATCTGGTTTACCTTCTCTTTGCCAATGAATCCTAGAGAAGTTCCTCTAAGTATTCCTATGTATTCCATATACAAGTATCTGCTATTGATGGTATATTGAAAGAACCATTGTATAGTTATAGGGGCCACATGCCTCACCCACAATTTTTTCTTTGAAAAATCTTCCTCCTCTATGTGATTGAACACTTAACAGCCATTTTTAATCACATGATCCCACCCTCTGAATCAAGGTTCCGCTAATAAGATTCTCTTTCCAATTATTTGAGTTTCTGAGCCAATAGCCAGTTGCAGTCTTCATTGGCTGAGTGTTTCATTTTGGGGAAGCACTGGTCTATAACATCCTTAAAAAGAGACATTTCTCAGAGAGAGAGAAACAGTGGACAGATTATGCAGAGAGAAGCAAGCTCAAGTTCATGATGTCCCTATAAATCAGAGAGTAATTTTGTTTTCTAATACTTTTCAGTTGCTAGTTCCAGACCCTCATGAGAACCACTTATCAAGGAGTTTCATAAGATTTTCTTGTGTCCTTATAAAAATTTTTACTTTGTTGAAGTAGTTTGTGTGAGCTTTTGTTATTTGCAACCAAAGAACCTCTACTCTACTAAGGGGGTAATTCCAATCTGTGGCCTTGTGTAAGGGAAAAAAGTGATGGTCATGGTGGTGGAATTCTTTTCCTATGAAATTGTACAAGTCTGAATATATACACCTTGTTAAAGCATTGAAAATCATCAGCAGCATAAGATATGAAAAGCATGTGTAATTTTAGGAATTCTTATCCAATGACAAAAAGTAAAACATGATTACTTCCTAGGCCAGGAATGCTTCTTCAGCATCTTTGAGGAATAATTTATAAAGCATGATTCGAAAACTACCCAGGGATTTCCAAGAGTAATTTTTACAGTCAGGAATTTTTGCCTCTGATTTATACTCTTACTCCGTCCACTGTGTGTATTATCAGAGAAAATTTAGTAATTCTCCTAAAGTCATAGTAGATGTATGTCAGAACTGAGATCAGTTCCAAGACAAATGTTCTCAGCTACTCTGCTGTTCTGCTTCCTGAGGTGATGCTAAAATTCAGAGGTGGCAAGCTTAACTCTTCCAGGAAGTACATTTTGCAACTAGTGAGATGTACAAAACAAAATCATACTCCTTATCTACATCCCTTACTCCTTCTAGATGTTCATCTTCTACCTAGCTCTGCTCATTTTCAGGCCCAAGCCCACAAGAGAGGTTAAAATGCTTGGATATTACTATTATTTAGTAGCATGCACCCACCAATAACCCATCTTTACTGCCCCTGCCTGGACTTTTCTTGTGATTTTGTAGGATTAGGAGTCATATTTGAGATCTTATAATGCAGGATATTGGCATGGAGAATCTTCCAAAGAAAATAGGCCTCCACTGGAAGATATTTGCTTCTTTATATACTAAGTAATGGCTTTAAGTATTACTGTAGGTGAATGACCACCTCTGTCAGCTATCACAATTTAAAATTGGGCCCTAAAGACCCAATAGTTCTTATTACTTTAAATAAAGCTGATAGCATCAGATGATTCTAGTATAATTTTATTTTAAGTGTGTTTAGGTGGCTATCTATAGTTGACAGTGACAAATGAGTATAGCTTAAGGCTCTTTTCATATGCATTGATCCATGCTAAAAAGACCAATACAGCTCTTACTGCAATATGTTGTGAGTCTGAGAAACAATAGACAAATTTATGATGAGTCAGTTACCTAACTATAGCAAAATACATTAGCCCTTTTTTGTGATGAATGTAACAATAAACACTATAGCTCCTATAATGACTAAAAAGATCTCTGATAGAATTACTGTAATTTTCTTCACTTAGAGAAATCCCATGCCATGTGATTTTGGGGTTATACTTATAGTGCCAGAGATTGGTTTAGGTGGAGAGATAACAAGCAAGTTGCTTAAGTTATTATTGCTCCTACAAGTTTAGCAGCAAAAAGGAAAAACATTAAGAATAATTGATAGTGAAGGGATGAGGGAGATAAAAAGAGATGGACTGGGAAGAATTTAATGACTCTTTGTGGCTTTACATCTGTCACAGTTTTTGTGCTACATTAAAGTTTCATTATTTTCACATTTCGTGTTTTCATATTTTTCTGTCCCCTTCTTTCTGCTAAATTTACCAAGTAATACAATGTAGATAATGGAGAACTATTTCTACAAATGTCATTGAATGTGTTACTGAAAATGAATAAAGTGTTTCACTGATGCATTTCCTTCAAAATACATTTTCAATTAGTAGCAGAGGATTTGTGTACAAAACATGCTCTTTTAAAAATTACATAAAAAATAAACCATCATATGAAAAAAATGAAAGCCTAAAATCATGAATATTTGTATTTTTGTTCAAGTTTAGTGGGCCAAATGGTTGTGTCAACTTGCTATTACAAACTTCACTTTCTTATAATATTTTGTGTTTACATAGAAATGCACTGTACCTCTCAGTTACTTGACCTTTCGCTTACCATAGGATACATTTTAAAAGTAATTTCTGTTAATTTTACCAATGAGTTAAACATATTTTATATGCAAATATCTGAGAGCATTGATTGAAATGATTTTCCTAATCCTGTATTAGCATAATAATTTTTTAAAGTAATTCTTCACTCAGAGTTAAGAAAGAAACCATGGCTGTATTCCCTCTCCATGACTGAATCATCATGTGACCTCTTGCAAGAACTTGTATTTTTGGTGCTTTAATTGAGTAAAAGTGAAAAGACTTTTAATACTTGCCCTAAGCATATACATTCCATGGATATGTGGAGGAGGGCTATAACTCAAGATGCCACTATTTCAACCTGACACTGAACTTCTGTATCAGTGTTGCAGAAAGACAGGACAAAGGATCATGTTTTCATTCACCGTATATTTCTTTCACTCCCTATTTTGCCATGAATACAACTATGCTTAACTTTGGAAATCATATAAGATAGTGTCTTCAGGTGTTTATAGTCATTCTTCATGAATCTTCATTCTCCCCTCCTGGCTGGCATAGGGAATGTGCTTGTCAATGCTTGTTAAATGTGTTTTGAACACCACATTTAAGTTATTATTGCTCCTACAAGTTTAGCAGCAAAAAGGAAAAAGTTTTGAATTCAACTCTCTTTGCTTGTCTTCATGCAAGAAATTCTAAAAGAGCACCAGCCACACAGTGTGCATGTTGTTGTTGCTAGTAAAAGTGTAAGAATCCCCCTGATTCTACTGCCATTTTTATTACTGAACTAGATCAACATCTCTTCCTTACTTATCCATGTTTTGTGGAATGAGAGATGGAGATACAGTCTTATGGAATTGATGGAAAAAGCTATGGCATTCTTATTGGGGGTTGAATTTGTCCTCAGCAGGAAATATCGCTGAATTAACATCATCACTCTTAGTATATTGTTCTATTTTGGGGTCACTTTTCATTTAGAGATCATTCCTTTATTTTTTTTGGACTGCAATAATGTTTTGTAATAAGCAATATTGACTGTTAGCACCCAGTCAGCCTCCTTTAGGAAAACTAAGTTGTACACAATGCATTTATGGTTATATGTGGGCAAGTTAGAGAACAGTTAAGAATAGAAATGTTTTCATTGACATCTATTTGTAGTTTCATGTTGCATGATGTGAGAAAGAATGTTATATAATATCAAGACAGTTTGCTGTATTCATATACTTTAGTTCATTCAGTAAAAACTTACTATAACATTTCTTTGTGCTGCTTAAGTTTTGTGTAAGATGATAAAACCATGGCTAGAGCTGCCAAAGTTTAAGTGTGCCCTGTGGCTACCACCTTCATGTACATGGTCACAATCATGTGTACCTGTGCTTGAACTTTCTAGGCAGTTCTTGTTAATGAGGAGGAGATGTAGGCTTGGAGCTAGGAAACTTGAGTTCAAATCTAGGCTTTGACTTTATGGTTTTATAGTTTTGATTAATCTCATTTTCTTTCTTGAGCCTCAATTTCTCCTTATGTCAAAAATAGGCAACTTGTGTGAGATAATTCATGAAAGCATTTGTAAACTCTAGAGAGGCTCCTAAATTTAAAATGTTGGAATTATTATAAAATATGTAGGCAGGTATTACTACGGAGCAAATGAAAAGCACTTTCAATGAAAATGTCATGCCAGCAGGGACTTTGCCAGAATATCTTTACCCAGGGCTTCTTTGAAAGCTGGACTCAGATCCTTGATTGGCAGTAGCATGCTTGGAGCACTACATGGCCCTGCTTCAGTGCTCCCACTGTGTTTTCACAAAGCTTGCTCATTGTTAATTAAACTGAGCCAAGAGTGTCAGCATTTATTAGGCTAGACTCTGGACAAGCATGGAACTGTGAAAGCAAAAAAGAATTTAAAATTTGAGAAAGGTTATTGAAACTATATAGGTTTTAGATTTACATTCCTTGCCTTCTTGTATATTATAATTTAAAATAGGCATCTGTACCCAAACAAGGAAAATGCAAAAGAAATGTCCAGCTTTGCTAATGCTGATGAACGTCTGGATCTTTTAGTGTCATTGAAGCATTTAGATTTTTATCCCCAAGAGGTCTGCAGTCTTCACTCAGCTGGAACAAGTGGAAAAGGATCTCTGAGATAACAATGTTATAGCTAGAATGTCTAGAGTCATTTTCATCTGGATGATGCATTTTACCTTCTACATCTTTAAAATAGAAAAAAGAGCCTCATTCTTTTTTTTTCTTTCTTTCTTTCTTTTTTTTTTTTTTTTTGTAACTGAGTAGCATAGCTCACATCTTGAAAAGCTATTGACAGACTCCAATTTCTCTGATATATTTAACCAGAAGGAGCTCTTGATGATGAGCGATCATTTACAGGTACTTTTAAAGGCAGGAGATAATGGAAGTGAGAATAAAGGGAGAAATTATTCCTATTCTTTACTGTGTCTTCCAGTTAAAAGATTTTTAGTCTTGTCGGAAGGAAACCTGCCTCATTCACCTGCCTGGTGATTATCGATGAATACTGACTTACATCTTTACCACACCAGCATTAACGTGTCCTGTTTTTTCTTTATCTTGAGAATACTTCCTTCTTTGAGTCATTAAAGTCAGATCTAAAAGGGTTTTCTCCCACTCTACTTTAAATAAGAGCATAGTCGATTTTGAGGAGTGTGTGTAGAAATAAATTGTACTTTGGTGTTTCTCTAATAACCAAAAGAAAAAAAATGGGACAGTGTGCTTGGAATTAAAGAGAGATGTGCTCACATTTACCAATATTTATATGGAACCAAATGATTCTTAAATAGATTAATACTAGTCAGTGACCTATAAGCATATCCACTTTATCTGAAATCATGGCCAGGTACTCCTGTCTGTGTCACTGTGTGAAGGCATTACTATCAGTTACACAATTTTGCCTGTCAGCAGCTCCGATTTGTACAAATTTTCATGCATATTTATCAGAAGACTTGATGAATATATAAAATGTATTTTTTTAATATATGAAATTTATTGTCAAATTGGTTTCCATACAACACCCAGTGCTCATCCCAAAAGATGCCCTCTTCAATGCCCATCACCTACCCTTCCCTCGCTCCCACCCCCCCATCAACCCTCAGCTTGTTCTCAGTTTTTAAGAGTCTCTTGTGCTTTGGCTCTCTCCCACTCTAACCTCATAAAGTGTATTTTTTTAACATATTAGATTGTTGCTTACTACAAGTAAAAAATTATAATGAGTGAATTGGTACACGTTAAAAGAAATTTAAAATAATCTCCTTTAAAAATAGAAACAGGGGTGCCTGGGTGGCGCAGTCGGTTAAGCGTCCGACTTCAGCCAGGTCACGATCTCGCGGTCCGTGAGTTCGAGCCCCGCATCAGGCTCTGGGCTGATGGCTCAGAGCCTGGAGCCTGTTTCCGATTCTGTGTCTCCCTCTCTCTCTGCTCCTCCCCCGTTCATGCTCTGTCTCTCTCTGTCCCAAAAATAAATAAAAAACGTTGAAAAAAAATTAAAAAAAAAAATAAAAATAGAAACAAACACTACATAATTGTTTTACAGTTTTTGCTTAATTTTGTCATAAATTAATTTGAGATAATTCTCTTACATTTGTTTTCTTGCCTTACATAGACCAGACAGGAGATCAGTTCTTTTCAGTGTTTCTAAATCTCAAAGTGGTTAAAATTTCATATTTCAGTGTAATAATTTTTAACTACTCAACCTATTTATAATAATCAATGAGAGAAATAAAATGAATCTAATGAAGAAACAATCATTAATAAGCAAGTATATGGGGATTAGAAAAGTCTGCTTGAATCACAAGGCAGAGATGGCATTTAGTATCCAAGTCCACTTCTAGACAGAATTAGCAAAGGCTGCAGTGAAGTTAAAGCCTGCTGGTTGCAAAATTGGAAATTGGTTTCCTGGGGCTCTCTGTAAACTCTTCATTACTTTACTCAATCATGGTTCATTAGCAAGTTAACAGACAGAAGACCAGTGTACATTGGGATATGTGTAGAGCCAATCCTTCCATCTCCTTGAGCATCACTTAAAACTTGAATGTCACAGCAGATTAGACATTGCATCAAGCTGTATTTTCATACAATGCTGTACATGGTCAGCCCACAGATCATATCCATTTAATCTCTAAATATTGTTAAGTGTTTTTGGTTTATCACACATTCATAGGGCAGCAAAGGTTTTAATTCAAAGTGACTCTGGTGGAACAAAAAAAAATCTCAAAAGACATCTGAAAAAGAAACAGCTTGAAGAAACTCAGTTAAGAGATTTGACTAAAGTAGATTTAATGGTTCCCATTAACTTGGATCTAATTCACTGGAGGGGAAAAAAATCCATAGGGACATTAGGGCATTTAAATGTGCTTCTGAAAATGGTTGGACAAACTGTCTCTTGGCTCATGAAATAGTTTTGCTCAACCTAAGCAAATGGCTTTGACTCTTCGCCCAAAAATAATTCATTTTATGAAGTTCATATTGCAAGGATGTATTTTTGTAGTGTTGTGACTCTTGAAAAACACTAAGTAGAGAATGTACATAACTCCCTAGGACCCACTAGAAGTTATGGTATATTTCTGTTTTGGTCTCATAAGCATTTGTTTGTGTTACTCAGAGGATCTGTTGTTAGTTGCTGTCTAGACTGTCCATTACTCAAATACTGTGTGTATTTTCATATTCTGAGAGTATTTCATATTCAGGGAGTAGGCCTATCAGATGAGTTAAAGTGGGATGGATATTCAGTTTAAGAAGGATTGGATTTATAAGACACAAATGCCCATTCTCACCACTGTTACTCAACATAGAACTGGAAGTCCTAGCCAGAACAATTAGGCAAGAAAAAGAATAAAAGACATCCAAATTGGAAAGAAAGAAGTGAAAATGTTCTGTCTGCAGATGATATGGTATTATATATAGAAAACCCTACAAACTCTGCCAAAACACTGTTAGAACTAATAAATTCAGTAAAGTTGCAGGATACAAAATTAATGTACCAAGGTCAGTTGAATTTCTATACACCAATAATGAAGCAGCAGAAATAGAAATTAATAAAAACTCATTTATAATTACATCAAAAAGAATAAAATATTTAGGAATAAATTTAACCAAAGAGATAGAAGACCTCTACACTTAAAACTATAAGACGTTGTCAAAAGAAATGGAAGAGTCAAAAAATGGAAACATTTCATACCCATGGATTGGAAGAATTACCGTTGTTAAAATGTCCATTCTACCCAAAGAAGTTTACAGATTCAGTGCAATCCCTTTAGAACTTCCAACAGCATTTTTCACAGAAATAGAATAAACAATTCTAAAATTTGTATGGAACCACAAAAGACCCCAAGTAGCCAAAGCAATCTTAAGAAAAAACAAAGCTGGAGGCATCATGCTTCCTGATTTCAAAGTCTACTACAAAGCTATAGTAGTTAAATCAGCTAGTATCTGCATAAAAACAGACATACAGATCAATAGAAGAGAATAGAATGCCCGTAAGTAAACCTAATTAATTTATAACAAAAGAACCAAACATATACAATAGGGAAGGGATAGTCTCTTCAAAAAAGAATGTTGGGAAAACTGGACAACCACACACAAAAGAATGAAACCAGACCACTACCTAACACCTTGCACAAAACACAACTCCAAATGGATTAAAGACTTTAGCATAAGACCTGAAACCTTAAAATTCCTAGAAGAAAACTTGAGTAGTAAGCTCATTGATATTGATCTTGGTGGTGATTTTTTTTGGAGTGACCTTAAAAGCAAAGCAACAAAAACAAATATAAACAAATGGGACTACATCAAACTAAAAACCTTCTGCACAGCAAAGGAAACAACTGATGAAATGAAAAGGCACCCTAACTGAATAGCAGAAAATATTTACAAATCATTTGTCTCATAAGGGGTTAATATCCAAAATATATAGAGAACTGCTATAATTCCGTAACACACACACACACCCAAAACAAACAAACAAACAAACAAACAAACAAACAGAAACAATCCAGTTAAAAAATGGACAGAGGATCTGAATAGACACTTTTCCAAAGAAGTTGTACAAATGGCTAACTGGTACATGAAAAGATATGCAATATTACTACTCATCAGAGAAATGCAAATCAAAACCACAATGAGATAATCACCTCATACCTGTTAGAACAGCTATCATCAAAAAGACGAGAGACAACAAGTGTTACGAGGATATGGAGAGGGAAGCCTTGTGTGTACCATCAGGGGCAACAGAAATTGGTGCATCCATTATGGAAAAGAGTATGGAGGTTTCTCAAAAAATTAAAACTAGAACTACTATATTATTCAGCAGTCTTACTTCTGGGGATATATCTAAAGGAAATGAAAAGGGGATTTTGAAGGAATTCTGCACTCCCATGTTCATTGTAGCATTATTCATAGTAGCCAAACTATAAAAACAACCTAAGTGTTCATCAGTAGATGAATGGATAAAGAAGATGTGATACACACACACACACACACACACACACACACACACACACACAGGAATATTATTTAGCCATGACAAAGAAGGAAATCCTGCCATTTTAAACAACATGAATGGACCTGGAGGGCATTATGCTAAGTGAAATGAGTCAGAGAAAAACAAATACTGCATGGTATCAATTATATGTGGAATCTGAAAAACAATGTTCAGTAGAAACAGAGTAGAAAAGTGGCTGCTGGAGACTGGGGGTGAGTGGGTAAGAGAGAGGTTGGTAAAGATATTGGTAATATTCAGCTCTAAAATGAATAAGGTCTGAAGATTTAATGTAAAATGCAGTTAACACTGTGTTGTATAATTGAAATTTGCTTAAAGAATACAACTTAAATTCTGTTTCACAAAAATAAAAGATAAAATATGTGAGGTAGAGGATGTTAATCAACCAAATAGTGGGAATTCTTTTACATGTATGTATGTATCAAATCATTACAATGTACAATTTAAATACCTTGCATTTGTAAAAAGGAAAAAAAAAGGATTGGATTTGCTAGAAAGAAAATAAAAACCTAAGGGTGGCTTGTATATTTGTTAAAAGGTCTTTCATAAAAAAAAGTTCATTCTTCAGCCACAAGTAACAAAGCAAAAGTGGTATTTTATTTTCTTTAATACTTTATACAGGAAGAAAAAAGAGGACATTGATATATCTTGGCTTAAATTTTGTCCTTTTCAGTAGAGGAGTTTCCATTTTTTTCCATTTTCTTTTCAGTTTTAGGTTTCTTGCATTTATTTAACAATTTCTAGGTCAGCCTTCCTAACATTGTGTTCTTATTTGTTTTCATATAAAAGTAGACTTTTATGAAATGCAGCCTGTATGCTGACAGGTGAGGGCCCAGTTATCTGATCATCACAGTTTAGTGCTGCCTGATAGATGCAGATGTATTGACTGGAACGAGAGGTTCACCATAATTTTTAAAATCCTAGTAAAGTTTGATTTAATAAAAAGCAATTAAGTATATGTTTATATTCAGGCTACAAAATTTCATTGTCTTTTATTCTTTCTTGATACTAAAATATGGATAAAACAAGTCCCTCTGTAGAAATTTATAGAGAAACCTTATTGTAAGGTAAAAATTGCTCTGTCCTTGGCCTCCAGAAAATTAGACTGATTTTGGTTTAAATTACAGAGAGCAGATCTGGCCCAGAAGGAGTCCATATTTGTGAGATATTTGGGAGTCTGAGAATATATGGACCAGTTTGGGCTGTTAGACCTCTTCTGGTTTATGCCTCGTGGGACACATGGGGATTTTATACTGGCCTCACATTTTAGCCTCAGTTCTAAGAGTATGATACAGGTTCAGGAGGGAGAAAGTTTTGAATTGGCCTCAAGGCCTGCATTCTTGGATGTATTTGCCTTATATTGTTAGGCCTTAACTCTAAGAAAGATACAGTGTCATGATTGACTTTCTGTCCTTTTCTTTTTTTGGAATCTTATCAGTGTATAACTTGTTATTCCCAATTGTCCTCTCCTTTACACTCTCTTTCCCTAAGGGCATTCAATAGCACTGTATTGTGACTTGAAAATATTCCCAAATAGTAAACTAACAAAACTATTACAAAAAAATCTCCCTTGCAAAAATCAGACTTTTTAAAGTTTATGCCTTTGGCGCTATTATTTTAGATCATAAACACTTTGCAAGCAAGGGTGGTGTAAGGTGTGGTTAACTTTTGTCAAGTGCCATGTGATTAAACCTTAATATATGTTGACTATTTTTACCCATTAACATAATTTTGTTTACTCAGATACATTATTTTCTTTTTAATTTCCTTAATATATCAGATTATGTATAATAGGAAACAAGTAGGATTCAATAGGAAAACATTTTTTCTTGCACTTAATTTTTGGAGAATTCTGATTTTATCAGTATTTGCCCTCTCTTTTTTCATTCTTAGGCAAAGACAAATATTTTCTCCAGTAGCAAGGACACTGCTTCATTTTCTTCAGCAGAATTCTCTCTCAGGTTGCCTTTTGGTTGTTAGCTGCTTTGTTTACAGTCATCTCAAGAAATACCATTCCTCTCCTTCAGAAGTGCACAGTCCTTACCTTACAACTCAGTGCCTGAGAGAATTGAAGAATATGAATACCGTTGCCCTGAAATTTCATAACATAAGAAGTTTATCAGTGTGTATATCCCGTTTGTAGGGCTGTGCCACACTTTGATGAAGTTTGTTCTGATTTCTTCAGTGACGACCAATTTTCAGAGAAATATTTTTGTTCTTTTTCTTTGAGTGCAGCTACCTAATGAAACATTTAATCACCTTTCCAATCAAATGCAAAACTTTCAATTAACAAGGCTGAAGAAATAGAAGTTATGGGTGCTATATCCTGAGTAGGAAAGTGAGTGAGGTATAGATGTAGTCAAACTCATTGCGTAGGCATTGGTGATAATAATGTTTCAAAGAGAGGAATCAAGCTGGCATTCAGAGTAAAGTCTGGACTTGAATCATCAGGGTGGAATGGAGAATAGTGTGAGAAGTTTTTCATATACAGCTTTTCCTGTGTGGGATGCAGAAAGGGATGAGAAATTCTATATATATTGCATCCTTTCTTTGTTTTAAGAGAGCCTGTGTCTCAAGATGCAATGGTCTAAAACACTAAATTTTATCATAATTCCTGAACTTTCTGGGACCTATAAGGGCTTTTTTTCTCATTATTAGTAGGTGGACATCTGTTACTTGTTTCAGCTCCCCAATGACAGGAGAGCACTCTCCAGTGTGTCTGTAGAGTTCTCGTAGAGTCAGGTAGGGGAACTGAAGGCTAACAGACAGAAATAGGATAGAGGAAGTGCAAGTCTTGGTAAAGAAGGTGGCTTGGGGAGGTAGAGGATTGGAGGTGGGAGTGGGCCACAGATAAAAGGTCAGTTTCAGACACAAGAGTAGAAGCTAGAATCATGGACTATAGACTTGTACTAGGGTGAACACTGTAGGATTTCAGAAGGTGCACTGGGCTGGGACCCAAGGACCTAGTTCTGGGCTTGGTCTTGTGACAAATTATTTATATGACTTTAGGTATATCTTTTAACTTTACTGGTTTTCCATTTTGTCATCTGTAAAATGAATGGAAGTACCATGTAGTTTCTAAGTTCCATCACAATTGTAAAATCTGTGATTCTATGGTATTTCTTATTCTGAGCCATAATACTGTCAAAAAGGAATGAAGCTGCTCAGAGAACATTAGAATTAAGTTGAAAATGAGCACTCTAGATCAATCCATTTGACACTGATGGTTAGTTAGCAATTTAACAACCATAGTTAGCAAATGAATTCGTGAAAAAGATAAAGAGAACATTCACCAAATACACTCTATTAAGAAACACTTTCTGTTTTATGTGCTGACAGTAACAATAGATTAGAAAAGTTACTTAAGGAAGTAACTCGTGTATTTAAAAAAAGTTATTTAACAGAGGAATGCACTGATTATAGATTTCATTTCCTTGCTATTATTAAAAAGCTATGCTTGCACATAAACAAAAATGCTTAGAACAAAAGCACTAAAAATTTTAAATTTTACTTTTACCTGCAGAAGAAATTATGTTGAAGTCATATTGAAATTCTATTGAATGTGAATATGGTACTTGTATACCATCTCTGAAGGCATGCATTGGAATGCAGACTATCTAGACACAAATCTCCTAGGTATTTAAGCAAAATATGAATACAGAGAAAACAGGAATTACTCAGAGGAAAAATTGAAAGACAACTTGTACTATATAGCACTGAGATAGCAGAAACAGCTGCACAGCAGCTTAATCCTTGTGACAAGCCCAGAACTCTACAATAATGGCTGGCACTGTCTGATGAAATTGCCAAGGAGCCAGATGCCACAGCTGGGAACATTATCCTCGCATTTCTGATGAAAGTGATACAGCAAATGGTACTCCATTTTTAACTCCTTGCAATCCGTATGATTTTTCTACAAGGAATTGAGATCTCTTATAAAGGATAAGTTCTAAAGGGTAATGAGGAGGATGAATGACAAGGATAATAATTTTATTAGAAAAAGAAACTGAAGAAGAGACTGCAAATATTGCTCCAAGCAGAAAAAGTAGAAAACAAGAAGAAGTGATTTTTAAATGGCAAACTATAGAGGGTTAGAGGAGTTGTGACAATATCAGATTGACAAGTGCTGTAACAATTACAGGACTATTTACATTTTCTCTAATGTCAATAGTATTTTTGCCAGAGACGATGAGAAAAACAATGGGGAATATTTGACCTAAAAAGATGATGAAGAATTTTTTTCATGATAACATGCTAAATAATAGATAAATGTTAACGTTCACAACGTTTTTGACTCTGTGTTAATAACTACATGGACCTCAAAGAGTCTATAGTAGAGAATAGTATACTCTACGGTATAGTCTGTATGCAATGTATGATGTAATAGGTTTTGCACAAAGTATGAGACCCATGGATTACTGGATGGCTTGAGTCTATGGTATACTCTCATCTATAAATATAGTATGTTTTATGTGATAGAATGATAACACCCATGTCCTCACTATAGTAAATTAAAACTCTAATTCCTAGAACGTAGGAATATATTACCTTACATTGCAAAAGGGACTTTGTAGATGTGATTAAGAGTATGAAATTTGAGATGGGGAGCTATCCCAAATTATTTGGGTGGGCCCAATCTAATTAAATCTGTACTTAAAAGGAGAAAACTTATGTGGTTGGATCAGAGAGATGAGATAGAAGGAGAGTTTGAAGCATGAGAGAGATTCAACTCATCATGGCTGGTTTGAAGATGGAGTAAGGAGGCTGAGTCAAGGAATGTAGGTGGCCTCTAGAAATGGAGAATGGGCTTCACCTGAAAGATAGCAAGGATTTCAGTCCCACAACCATGAGGAAATGAATTCTGTCAACCAACTTAATGAACGAGGAAATAGGTTCTTCTCTATACTGTACACAAGAGAATGCATCCCTGGTAACACTTTGATTTTTGCCTTATGAGACCTGTGTAATACTTCTGAATAATAGGACTATAAAATAATAAATTTGTGTTGTTTTAAGCTGTATAGTTTATAATGATTTGTTATTGAAGCCATGAAAAACAAATGTAATCCGTGTTATTAAATGCATAGTAAGTTACAAATACAAAGGTAAAGTAGCAATTTGAATAGCAATATGTTCAAATGATCAAGTCTCTGATTATCCACTGAGTAATTAAAAAGAACACATTTTTTTTGAGATTATGTAGATCTTGGATGGAGGAGATTTTGTAGGAAACAGATTAAAACAAAATTAAAAGGATATGTAGACTTCATTGAAAATAAAACGAAGTCTCTAAACGTGTGGGAGAATGACGAAGAAAATTTTTATTTGTAGGAAAAATATGAGATGTATTTTGGAAGAAACGGGTGAGTGTCTTGGCTGTTTACATATAAGAATCATACAACAGTAGGGAAAGTGGATTTGCGAAAGATGGTAGAAGATATTTGGGCTTTCTTATAATGCCAAAGTGAAGCTTGCGTATGTATGTATGTATGTACGTATGTATGTATGTATCCAGTAGTGGATTACATCCTAAATGTATCCTGCGACCTTACTGAATTCATTTATCAGTTCTAATACTTTTTTGGTGGAGCCTTTAGGTTTTTTTATATATAGTATCATGTCGACTACAAATGGTGAGAGTTTTACTTCTTCCTGACCAATTTGGATGCCCTTTCTTTCTTTTTGTTGTCTGATAGCTGTGGTTAGGACTTCTAGTAGTATGTTGAATGAAATTGGTGAGAGTGGAAATCCTTGTCTTATTCCTGACCTTTGGGGAAAAGCTCTCAGTTTTCATCATTAAACTACATTAAAACTACTGAACTTATAGAATAAATTTGGAAGTATTCCTTCCTCTTCTATTTTTTGGAATAGTTTGATAAGCATAGGTCTTAATTCTTTAAATGTTTGGTAGAATTTACCTGTGAATCCATCTGGTCATGGACTTTTGCTTCTTGGGAAATTTTTGATTATTGATTAAATGTCATTGTCCAGTTTGTTGGCATATAATTTTTCATAGTATTCCCTTATGATCCTTTATATTTCTGTGGTGTGGTTGTGATTTATTCTCTTTCATTTCTAATTTTATTTGAGTCCTCATTCTTTCTCTTTTTCTCTGTATGTGTCCCTCTCTCTCTCTCTGTCTCTTTATTGATGATCTGGCTAAAGTGTCATCAGTTTGGTTGATCTTTTCAAAGAACCAGCTCCTGGTTTCATTGATCTGTTCTGTTGTTTCTTTTAGATTCTATTTCATTTATTTCTATTCTTATCTTTATTATTTTCTTCCTTCTACTGCTTTTGGGTTTCATTTGTTCTCTTTCCAACTCCTCTAGGTTTAAGTTTAGGTGGTTTTTGAAGATGTTTCTTGCTTCTTGAGGTAAGCCTGCATTGCTATAAACTTCCCTCTTAGAACAGTTTTTGCTGCATCCTGAAAATTTTGGTTTGTTGTGTTTTCATTTTCATTGGTCTCTGTGTATTTTTTCATTTCGTCTTTGATTTCTTCATTGACTCATTCATTGTTTAGTAGCATATATTTAAACTCCATTTATTTGTGGTCTTTCCAGATTTTTTATTTGATTTCTACTTTCATAGCATCGTAGTTGGAAAAGACGCATGGTATGACTTCAGTCTTTTTTAATTAGTTGAGACTTGTTTTGTGACCTAACATGATCTGTTCTGGAGAATTTTCCATGTGCACTTGGAAAGAATATGTAGCCATTTGCAAAACAACATGGATGGAATTAGAGGGAATTATGCTAAGTGAAATTAGTCAGAGAAAGATAAATATCATGACTTCACTCATATGTGGAATTTAAGATACAAAACAGATGAAAAGAGGGGAAGGGAAGCAAAAATAATATAAAAACAGGGAGGGGGCCAAACATAAGAGACTCTTCCCCCCCCCCCCCCGCCCAATCTGTGTCTGTTTGTATGTGTTAGGAAAGTCAGCTATGACTCCTGCTCTGAAAAGTAGTGGCCTTATGAAGAAGAGGTCCTATAATAACCTGCAGTGCAGTGTCCCCTGTTCATCAAAACCTGGTGCTTCAGGAATGTCTCCTATGTGTGTTGCATGCACCCTGCTGTTGTCACTGAGCCACATTTACCTTCAGTCCTGTCATCTGCAATGGCTCCTTTGCCTGCTGTGGCCAGAGTTTTTGGTTCCTGTCTTGTTGGTGAGCTAGTCTTGGACCACTTTTGGCTTGTATTCGGCCAGACCAGGAATTTGCCACAGCTGTGGTAGCACCAACTTATAGAGTTCTTTCCTTGTGTTCTCCTCTGAAAAGCTTTCGTTGTTGTATGGGACCTACGGTCAGACCAGATTTATGCCCTCAGCCCACTGCTGGGGCCACAATTGGATGGGTGTGTGTGATTTTCTTTTCCCAGAGGCCAGAGACGCTTTGGAGTGGTGCTGACCTCCGTCAGAGCTACTTGAACACTGCCAAACTTGTGACTGCCACTTTGGCTTAACTCCTGTGAAGGCCAGGTTGGAGGTAGTGGGTTTAGTGGGACAATGCCTGGGTGAGGTATGAGATGTTCACAAGCGAGGTGGAACACTCTTGCTGAGTATCAGGTGGAGTGCGAGCTCTGCAGAAGGGCACATGGGTAGCAAGCTAGATGGAGAGTGTTGGTGCTGTGCTGGTTCCAATAGGTGTCTATGTATCTATGTTGGGAGGCAGGGGAGGGAAATGGTACCATTTATCTCTTCTGGTCTGGGAGAAGTCTCCCAAAGATACTTGCCCCTCAAGCACATGTACTGAGATTAGTAAATAGATCTTTCCATACACTCCAGGTGGTTTTGAAACTGCTCCTTCTGTTTCTCATTGGGGTTTTTTCTTTAGGGGCAGGGACTCGGTTTTCTATTGCCCTTCAGTTCTCCCAGAGCCAAAGCTGATTTTTAAATTTCTAGGTGTTTAGCCCTACTGATTGTAAGAACTCACAAAGTTAGGCCCTCTGGTTTTCAAACCAAATGTTACAGGGATTCATCTTCCCAGTGTGGGTTCCTCCATGCCTGGGGTAACTGGTATGGGGTCTGCTTTTCTTCCTCTTCTCACCTGCAGTGTCCTTCATTCGTATGACAGTCTTGGGGTCTATTTGCCTCCCGACTGTGTCTCTACCCTTCCTACCCTCTTTGATGTGGCCTCTTCTGTACTATTAGCTCTGGAGAGTCTCTTATGCAAGTCTTTGTGTCATGTTCTGAGTTTTTTTTACACTGATACGGGTGTTATCTAGGTGTATCTATGAGATGCAGTGAACCTAGGATCCTCCTACTCTGCCATCTTCCCCAGAAGTCAAAAGCTTTTTATTTTTGAGGATATACATGTAAGTGTATCTGTGTCTCATAAAATATAGAATTATGCATTTTAACTGTACCATAGAGGTTCAGCATTACTATGAAATAGATATATAATAGCTTAATTTTTGCTGGTATTAAATTATCATTAAGGCATAGGAAGACTTTTACACTCTTTATTTTATCTTAGTATCTGTCATGCCTACTTCTGGATTGCTGTTTCTTTCTCATGCTCTTGGGAACTCTTTTGAAATATAACCTTTTCTGTAAGGCTCCCAATTTTGTGTTTCTGATGTATGTTGTATATGCCTATATTACAGCTCTTACTATTGCCACATTTTAATTACTTGTTAGTGTCAATCTTCCTAACTCATCTCTATTTTCCTTAGAGTTTAACAAAGGTACACTAATAGTTGTTATTATTTAAACATTTGTTAGGATAAGGTATTTTACACATATTTTATTTAATCTTTACAACTTTATGTAGCTGAGGTTTTTAAAGAATTTATTTTTATGTACACCTGAAACTAATGTAACATTGTATGTCAGCTATACTCAAATTAAAAAAAAAGACAATGTTTTTAGAGCAGTTTTAGGTTATAGAAAAATTAAGCAGATACAAAGATTTCTGATATATTCTCTGTGCCCTCACAAGTATGGCTTTAATGAACATCCTCTGCCACAGTGGTACATTTGTCACAATTGATGAACCTATTTTGACACATTGCAATCTTCCAAAGCCCATAGTTTATATTAGGGTTCACTCTTAGTGTTGTACATTCTATGGTTTTGGACAAATGTGTAATGACACATAACTCTCATTATAGTAGCATGCAGAGTTTTTCACAGGTCCTAAAAATTCACTGTGCTACGAGTGGAATCATATAGTAATTAACCATTTCAGCAATTGCACTCCCTAATATTTACCCAAAGGTGTTGAAAACTAATGTACACCTGCACATGGATGTTTATAGCAGCTTTATTCACAATTGCTAAAAATTAGAGGCAACCAAGTTGTCCTACAATGGGCAAATGTATAAACTGTGGTACATCTAGGTGATGGAATATTATTTAGTGTTAAAAAGAAATGATCTATCAAGCCATGAGAATACATGGACAAATGTTAAATTCATATTAGTAAGTGAAAGAATCAAAGTTTTCAATTTTTCATTCTCTTATATCAAAGTAATAATGAATATTGTAGGAATAATTTTGAATCCAATGTAAAATTTTTCATTCTCTTATATCAAAGTAATAATGAGTATTGTAGGAATAATTTTGAATCCAATGTAAGTTATACTGAAATGGGACAGTCCTCCAACCTGCATATGTACCCTGCAGCTCTATGCTCAGAAGGCAGTTTTTGAACTATTTTGCTTTTAGGTTCTTAGGTCATTGCCTTCCTATAGCTTAATAATGTGCCTTGAAGTCCACGTATTGATTAATCAACCTTAGGCTTTATTTATTGATCATATACTGTGAAAGATGCAGATTGTTAACTTCCCAATTTTAAATCATTTGCTTATACGGTAAAACCTTGGATTGTGAGTAATTCTTCTGAGAGTGTTCCATAAGACAAGCAAACATTTCTAATAAGTTTTAACTTGGTAATTGCAATATGAGTTTTGCACTGTCTTGCAATATGACTAATACATGATGCTGAATGTCACATGATCACAACTGAGCCAATGGCTCTTTTCTGTCTCTCGCTGTGGGATTATGGGTGATCGTCTCCCACACTCGGTCTCAGGCTGCAGTGTTTGGCAGAAATAAGTGATTTTTCAGAACATTAGAAGGTGCCCACAACTGGTACTAGTGTATTTTTTGTCACTTCAAAGCATCTCTGGACAGTCCTTTGCTTTTCCATACAAGAGTAAGCTTAGGAATGCTTTGTTTCATTCTAGGTCAGGCTGCCTGCAGATATAGACCCTTTACTCTGCTGCTGTATTGCCAATTACATTAAATCCAGTATATGACAAGAGTTTATTAATACTGTACTGTAGCCAACATCTGTGTGAGTGTATACAATGGCCCCCATGCAGAAAAAGATTCCATTGAGCTAGTAGATCACAGTGATTCCATTAGTGATAGTGAAAGTCATCTACACAACAACCCTCCTCGTTTCCCTCATACCAGCCATGAAGGTTTTCAAAGGTGAATTCAGGTTCATTTGTTTACTTTTCTTTCTTTTTTGTGTTTTATTTATTATTTTGTATTACATTACAGTGTTGTAATCATTTTTATATGAATATTTTGGGGTTGTAGAATGAATCATCTGAGTTTCCATTATTTCTTATGGGGAAATTCACTTTGATGTACAAGTGCTTTGGATTACAAGCATGTTTCTGGAACAAATTATGCTCACAAACCAAGGTTTTACTGTACTTCTATTTTCTGTTCCAATATATGTAGGCAAATATTCCATACCCTTTTAGAAGAGATGAGAATCTGAGTGTCACAACCTTCCCTCTACCTTATCTCTCCACTTTCACCTTCCAGCTTGTTAGCTACATTTTTACTTTGTCAATGAGCTCTCCTCTGTCTTTTAGGAATTGAAAAAATGTAATTGAGTAGAAACAGTTCAGGGCCTGCTTGGGATTCTCTCTCTCTCCCTCTCTGCTCCTCCCCTGCTTGTGTGCACATTCTCACTTTCTCTCTCAAAATAAATAAATAAAACTTAAAAAAGAAAACAGTTCATTTGAAGGGCTGGGCAGTGAGGTTGGAAGAATTCTCCCAGAAAGTAGAGCAAAAAGACAGCGACAATAAAAGTGAAACAAAACAGATCACACAGTGGCTGATCCAGGCAGTCTTTTATCTATCCACTAGGAATCTAAAAGAGATAATGTTGAAAATAAGTCTACTACACTTTACTCATAGACTTATTTTTAAAAGCTGATAACAGTAAACAGTTACTACAGTATGTAGACAGTAAATATTGTTTACTGGAGAACTATTTTTTTTCTTAAAGTGACTCATGTCCTAACCCTTGAAGAATAACATTGCTAGCATGGAGGTGAAATGAGCCTTCATTATATTCTCAAAGACTTTTATTTTATTTATTTAGATTTTTCATTGTTTTATAAACTTTACTGAGTAATAATTGATGAATATAATTTTGTATATTTAAAGCGTATAGTGAGATGTTTCGATACCTGTTTATATTGTACAATGATTACTGAGATCAAGGTAATTAATACATCTGTCACCTCACATAATTAACATAGTTTATTCTTTTTTTTAAGTTTATTGATTCATGTTGAAGTGGTGGGGGCTCAGAGAGAGGAGAGAGAGAGAATCTCAAGCTCAAACTGACAAACTGTTAGATCATGACCTGAGCCAAAGTCCATAGTGAGATGTTTAACTGACTGAGCCACCCAGGTGCCCCCATAGTTAACTCCTTTTGTGTTTGTGTGTGGTAATGCCTGTGTCTACTCAGCAACTTTCAAGTATATTTAAACCCTAGTTCTTTTAACCATTTCAGTCATACTGGCAATTGCAAGGATTCCCCTTTTGATTTTTGCAGACGCCTCACCAGGGCCTTTTAATCTCATGCTCAGTCTGTGTGGTTCCCCGGCTTCTGGTCGTTCAGAACTTCTACTTGCTGTTCCCAGCATTGAGTTTACTCTTTCCTGAATTGCACTTCTACTGTTTTTTTTGCTTTACTCCTTCCTTGGCTTCTAAAGACTTCAAGTAGTTGCCTAAGAAAGGATGAGGATGGGGATTAGAGGAGAAGGTTAACATTCTGGAGTTTATAAATACTTGAGATGTTTTTATTTTTCGCTTAATTTTCATGGATATACCTGCATATTGAATTTTAGGTTCCAATATATTTTCTCTCAGAACTTGAAAACTATTTTTCCATTGCTTTCTGAGATGCAGTTTACTGAGATACATTATGTTAAAATGATGCCCATTTCTTTGTCACAGCTTTTTTTTTCCTTCTTGAAAACATTTAGAACTTTATCTTTGAGGTTCAAAATTGTTATAAGGACTAGATATGGTCATATCTAGTCATATAAGGTCATTAATTGCTCTGGAGATTTTTGAGTCTAAAACTTGTAGATGGCAGGTCTTTAACTCTTTTATCATCTCTTCCTTTAGCCTTTTCCTATTTTTTCCTTTTATTCTATTTACTATTTCTGGATACCTATTGGTGAAAAGTTGAATGATCCCTAGAGTAAAACTCAAAAACAGTAAAAAAAGAAAAAATTGTAAGATTAAAAGTAAAGACAGGCAAAGATATATTAGAAAATCAAACAAACAAACAAAAAAGCAATTGTGATACTATTAATTTCAAACAAAATAGTTAAAATATAATATTTAGGAAGAGCATAATACATAATAAAGCCATGATCATGTATTTATATGCACAGTAAAAGGTGCATATGTCTAAAATATATATATAAAAGGAGAAATAGAAAACACAGTTTTTGTGGAAAACAACATGTAGCTTTTTTGATCGTACAACTATAGTCCAGGCTAAGAGTTTTATATGCATTAATATTTAATCCTACAACAATGGTGAGGCAGATAATATTTTCCCTCATTTTATATGGAAGCAAAAGGTGTTAGATATTTTAAGTAATGTGCCAGAGGTTAAATAACTAGGAAGTATGTAGTAGAATTAGATTTCAAATGCAGGTTTATCTGATTCTGGTGTCTGGGGTTCTAATATTCTGCATTTTGCCTTCTTTCACTCCCTTTTATAGAGGAAGCAAAGAAACTCAATAACATAGGGATTGTGAATGATGTTTGTTTGATTTGAAAGATACATGTGTCAAACTTCGAGCTCAGTGAAGTGCTAATACAGCTAGATCCTTTTGTCACAGTTATTCTTTGCACTGTAAAGTTCTAGGTTTGATAGATAAACAGTGTCATGTATCCCTCACTATAGTACCATACACAAAAGTTTTGTAGCCCTAAAAAGTCCCCCGTGCTTCACCTGTTTAACTTCCCACCTCCTCAAGCCATGACAACCACTGATGTTTTCTGCCTTCATACTTCTGTCTTTGTCAGAATTTCATAGACATGATATCATATAGTATATATCTTTCTGAAACTTCCTGCTTTCTTTTAGACAGCATCTGTTTAAGCAAGAGCATATAACATTTATTCATGTTGTCACGTAGATTAACAATTTATTCCATAGTAACAATATTCCATAGTATGAATGTGCCACAGTATGTTTATTCATTTGTCCATTGAAGGCCATCCTGGTTGCTTCCAGTTTTGGGTGTATCCTGATTTTGAAAGGTTAATAGTGAATATTCACATTTATAGGTGCTAAGTTGAAGATATGACAGGACTTGCCATAATATACTATCTATCACTGGGTGTATTTAATATTTTAAATTATAAATGAAAAATGACTCAGGTCATTTAGTATGCATTTTAAAGATGCAATAAATCATCCTTTGTTACTAAATAAGGAAGTATGAAAATAAATGAACTGAACACTCAGGTAAAGAAATTAGAAATAGAGAAATACACAAGCCAATAGAAAGATGAAAAAAAGGGATGACAAAAACAAACATAGACATTAATAAGTTGGGAAATACAAAATAGTAGAAATAATAAATAATTTAAAGATATTTTTACTTGGAGTAAATCCTATAACATACAACTTTAATATGTTTGATCAAGAAAAAGGACAAAATTTTAAATGATATTATAAAAAATTATAGAATATTAGAATGAAAAAGATGTATGCCATGTAAATGGTTTCAGAGTATAAACAAGTCTATAAGTTATCCAGATACATTTTATAAAGACAAAAGAATACTAATACTAATATCTCCTATAGACCTTCCCCCAACTATAGAATAATCTATGTTTGCAAAGAAGACTAAAAGCTTACTAGCAAATTAACTTCAACTAGCTATTAAAAGAAATGGACACAACTTAGTATGTTTTGTCCCAGGAATGCAAGTACTAAAAAATGTATATTTGAATATGTTAAAAGAAATAAAAATTATAATTTTAAAAGGTTTCTTAAAGATATTAATAATAATTACTAGCCTTATTAAGTTATAATAATTTCTAAATATTGAATGCTTAAACTGCCGCCACTGTTCCAAGTTCTCTGTACACCTTACCTCACTGAATTCTCAAACCTACAAAAAAGTAAGAACTGTTATCTCATTTTACCAGTTTGACAAAAAAGAAAATCAAGGCATAGATACTTTTTTTTTTTTTTTTTAATTTTTTTTTTCAACGTTTATTTATTTTTGGGACAGAGAGAGACAGAGCATGAACGGGGGAGGGGCAGAGAGAGAGGGAGACACAGAATCGGAAACAGGCTCCAGGCTCTGAGCCATCAGCCCAGAGCCCGACGCGGGGCTCGAACTCGCGGACCGCGAGATCGTGACCTGGCTGAAGTCGGAGGCTTAACCGACTGCGCCACCCAGGCGCCCCAAGGCATAGATACTTTAAATAACTTACCCAAGACTGCACAACTAAGAAATAGCAAAGCCAGAACATGAACCTGGGAGATACGACTCTAGAACTGTGCTCTTATCCACTGGCATACAGATTCATAGAACTTATTTCTGATTAAAAACAACTATGAAAACCATAAAACAACAACCATTACCAATGAATCCCACCACCACCCACTACATACCACAACATAAAATTCAGAGTAGAAATTTAACATATTTAAGAGGATCTCTTTCAACCTAAAAGTGAACATTTTGGTAAGCAATGAAACACCAAAAGAAGGGCAAGTAATGCCTCTACTCATATTATTTTACACACTTCCATAAATTCTAGGCAATTGAATAAGAAATGAAACCATTACACAAAGAAGTATATCTTTTGGAAAAGAAACATTTAATTGTCATAATTTTCATATGATTAAATAATCTATCTAGGAAACCCAAGAGAATTATTGGAAAACCTGTTAGAAGTAATAAGAAAGATGAATACATTACCCAGATAGGAAAAAACTCAAAAAGTTCAATTTGTTATTTGGCAATTTTAATGGAAGGAAAAAAGCTATCCCAAAAGCTAATAAATCATAAACTACCTAAGAATAATATATAAGGTCAAAATAAATTCAGCTACACAACTCTGCTGGTATTTTTAAAAAGGAAGATATAAAATACATAATATTGGATGGCATGACTAAATATCATAAATTATTCCAGTGGTACACTGGCAAATTGACTTTCTGTGAAGTCAGAGTGTGGGAGCCATGATTTGTAGCATTTGCTGATTTCCATGGTGTAAAAAACCCCACCATGGCTGATTTCAAGATATCAAGAGTTTAAAACCACCTGGAAAAATTCTTAAATTATTAAATAATTGGCTTTTCCCAAGTTGATAAGAGCTGGTTCTAAAACACAACTGAATTACTACCAATTTAATTTGTATGTTTAATGTAATTACACTCTGAGCTTCATTAGTATGTTTTTTGAAGCTAGAAAAAAGTAATGAGCAGGATGCAGTATTATATAGGAAAGTATGTTATAAAACTACAGTAAGAAATGATGTGTGTAGGCACAAAAATCAACAGATTTAAGGCTCACAATAGGCAAGGAACAGATTCTAGCATATGTAAAAAATCACTGTGCGATAATATCTAGCTACTTTTAGTTGTAGAACTACAAACTCATACAATGAGGCATGACTTTTATAACTGATGTTAAGAGATGATGTGGTAAAATGAGCACTTCTACGTTATATATGGTTATAATTTTTTTAACCTTCCTGGAAATCCATTCATTAATAGATATCAAGAACTTTAAAGAATATATACGCTTAATGTATAGTCCATCCTCATACACACACACACACACACACACACACACACACACACACACATATTACATATATTTTTAGGTGAATGAAAAATTAGAAACAACCTAAATATCTCTTCTCATTTTGGGTCATTTTGCTTCACGCATCTTAAACCCACTGCAGCTAGCTGAAGAAATGGGGAAACGTGATTTGAACAGGCATTCACAGATATTTTATGGACCTAAGAGTAGGAAGTGCAACTGCTTCCATGAAAGCCCAAACAGAAAACTAAAAAAAAAAAAAAAAAAGCCATCAGTATCCAGGACAGCTATGTTCTTTATTTTGGTCTTTGATGCTTCATGATCTCTTGTCTATGCTTGGTTTTTGTGGGGCTGTAGCGAAAATATTTTTTGTGTTTCTACAATTAAGGATTTTTCTGAACAAATTTTACTGAAAGCTGGGACCTGTCTAAAAAAGTGGACGGTAACCTGGGACCTGGCTACAAAAGTAGAAGGTAATTTAAAACTGTGAGAACTTCAGAGAGATTTACCTACCTCAGAGATATGCATTTGGATTTCAGGGCATGAGGTGAGATCTGGAATGTGGAGACATCCTTAGATTGTAAAGCTGAGGACAATGGTTTTTATCTTTCCTCTAAATAAATGTATTTGCATTCCAGAACCTTAGAATGGGAACCCAGGATCCTTCCCAAGAAGCAAGTCTTTTTTTTCTACTGAAGGGAAAGGGATAGTGTGTTTTAACACTTGGACTCATTTTTTTTTGGCTTTCTTGCCTATGATATATACCTCATGTTTGTGTTGGATAATGTCTAGCTTCTATTGCATTGCTGTAAGAAATTGAGGCACAAAGAATCACAAGGTTATTTGTTGTAAAGGAAATGATAATTTTACTACTCTGCTCCACAAACCTGTATGTGTATTCAAAGTAATATCATTAAAAACTTAAGACCTTTTTTGATCCATTCTCCAGGTTCTCTCTGCACCTTTGCTTATCAGCACATGGAGCTCTAAAATGGCTGCTCCCTAGGCTCCTGAAAGGCCTAGCAACCAAGGTAAGTAATTTATTTTTCTTAGTCTCTCAGTTACAAATTCCCTGGAGAGAGGATCAAATTGGGATCTGCCTTACTACACAAGGAGTACATAGACTTCTGAATGGAAAAGAAGAGGAAATGAGTGACATCTTTAGGACAAGACGTCAATAGTTTCCTCCAATAGTGGGAAAAAGGATTAAGGTATACCTAATATAATAGATTATTATGCAGTTACTAAAACTGAACTTTTGAAGAATGTTTAATGATTCTGGAATATGTTCATGATACATGTTTTTTTCTCTTGAGGGATAGTAGTCTATATTTTTCTTTTCTTATAATGTGTCTGGTTTTGGTATTAGAGTAATATTGACCTCAGAAAATGAATCTTACATCCACTTGTAGTTTTCGGAAAAGAATGTAGAATTGAAGCCATTTCTTCCTTAAATATGTGGTAGAATTCACCAGTGAAGCCATCTTAGCCTAGAGTTTTATTTGATGTAAGATTTTTAACTACATATTTAATTTTTTAATAGATATATGACTATTTGTATTATGTATTTCATCTTGAGTTTTAACAATTTTGTCTTTCAAGGAATTGGTACTTTATGGACGTTTTTAAAGGGAAACAACTCTAGATAAAACTCTAGAATAAACTCTAGAATAATATTAGGTATTATTCTTACAAATTTTTAACTTCTCCTTTAGAAGTCTATTTTAATACTATATTCAATAGAATTTTCTTTTGTAAATTTTTTGTGCCTAGACTACCAAGATTCACAAAGTGTCAAAGCAGCTGATATTTTCTTATCTCTCAATTATGGCACTGGGATTTTCAGCTAAGGAATTGTTCTTTCAGTCACTTCTTCTTTAGTTTATAAAGGTATTGTCTATTTCAGTTCTATCCCACCAGATGGGCTTCTAATGTCTCTTGCATGAGGAAGAAAGAAAAGTGAATGGGGGAGTGCATGTTGCTTCTGTGAGAGTAAAAAAACTAACAAACCACCACCACCACCAAAGTTATGTCTAATATTTCTCTTGAATACTAGTGATACAATTTTTTCACATTATTCTTGGATGGAAGAACTCTTCTTCTTTTGCCTTTCAGTCTAGGTACTTGTTTAAATTAATTATTATGCAGTGCTTAATTAGTTGACTGACTCCAGTGATCAAGTTTGCCTTCGTAACATTTAACAATTGACATTTATAATCTAAATGTAAGCTAAAGTTGAGCTTTAGCTCAACATACCCCATAATCCAAAATAGAATATTTTGGTTAGAAATTTGGATTTTTAAAATCAAAGTTTAAAATATTTCCATCACACTTACTGTGAGTTTAACTTTAATCTTAGTCATTTGAACAACCGGAATTTTAAGAAATTTGATGGATTTTTTTAACCAAATTTTTCTTGGACGGTTTATTTCTTTTATTTTGTAAGTCAGGTTTATTGAAGTATAACTTATGAACTACAAAATTCACCCTTTTTGTATACAGTTTTGTGGGTTTTGACAAACATACTTGGTTTGTGGAGTTGTCTTATTCCCATCCTTTTTCCTCTTACCTATTACCCTTCCTTACCCTACCCAACACTTTTGAGAATATTTGAAGTAGATGGATAGGTGTTCTTACAAATTTCATAGCATTATACTCAATATGAAAATAAAATGTTCCTTGGTAGACATAAAGATCCCAGCTGTGAACTTAAAACTTGATTATTAGTCTTGAATATGTGGAGCCTTTTCCTTTGGATTTGTTGAAAACAGTAGCATTTCTTCTTAATGTTTATACTATAATCCCTGAAGCTGCTATATTTTATGTGATTTAGTGACCTGTGAGTTGCAATTCAGACATAGCTACCTCAGATGCGTGTGGTTCTTATATACTGTGAACCCTAGAGTTCATCTGTCAGTAGAGGATATGGGGAAGACTTCTGTTCTTATTTTCTAATGATAGTGATATTTTCTTCTTTTCTTCTATGACTTTTTCCTTTCCTTTATAGAGACTTTCAGAATTTCTCCCCAGTGATTTTCTGAGGGCCTCTTTCAAATAGTTCTCTAAACCACACTGTCCCTCAGTAAATTTGTTTCATGGCCATGGTATGTGTATGACTCCAAAGTGAAAAGAGTAACAAAGTAAAAAAATATATATATTGATATGTACATTTAAAGGAGAAATTAAAAATGTGCCATATAGTGAATATTTTGTGCATGCATTGCCCTTCCTATTAAGCTAAACTCAAGCTTATCTTAGCTAGACTTGTGGAATTGCTGGATCAAAGGGTATTAAGGTTTTTAATACATAACCTCAAATTTGTCCTCCTGAAAGACTTTGATGTAAAGTTCCCATCAGTATGGATGAGAAAAATATTTCTCAACTTTCTTTCATTTCTTTGCTTCATGTTTGAAACTTCCACACTTATATAGCTCTGATTTGCAGTAGCTAAGGATGATGTTTGCTAAACCAAGTTGAACTAACAATATCTCTGCCAAGGACAAAGGTATGTAATTTAAGCTAAGTATGCTTCCATTACTAAGTTAAAAGAATAGACAACTTCAAAATGAGATGGAGATTATCTTCCAACTGGTTACTATACTATACGATAATGAAAAAATGCTTAAAATGAAAATTTGGAATCTCATACTGTGCTGATAAAGATAATATAATTTTGAATAAAGTGATATCTATAAAATATTGAGATGAAAATTCCCATACAAGAATAAGAGTCTGGCACCATTTTACAAAAATAATTGCTCAGACTCTGCCAGTCCACTTTTGTTCATTATCTCAGGTGTCAATTCTCATTTATTTCTCTATTACATATATTTGGAGATATTTTTCTAACAACTGATATTATTGTATTATTCAGTGCATTAGTATTTCTCATAAACACACAGTCACCGTAAAAGCTGTATCCTAAAAAGAAAGGATATGTAACAAAAATCATAAGGATTGTGGAACATTCTGAGAGTTTGCAGATTTTATGAGCAGTTGACTGAGGACAAATATATTTGGTCACATTGGTATAGGTAGAAGGAAGTAGTTTCTCCAGCCTGCTTAACCTTACCTGCTAATTACACCAACTAAATGGCTAGATCCTTATTCATAATGAGATTCCTGTTAAGAAAGACTGGGAAGCAAATCCATAACTGTAGAGATGACTAAATTATCTCTGATAAAATGAGGTAATTTTATCCAACGGGGAAAATCATTATAGATTTTAAAATTCAACTGTGATTCTGACTTTAGTTGCATAATTGCATATATCATTTAAAATGAAAAATTGATTCAAATATCCTGAAAATTGGAACCCTCCAATGTTTCTTTTTAAATTACTAAGGTAAATTCGTGTGAATACTGGCATTTAGTGCCAGTTTATTGGATACTTGCTTCAGTGCTTACATTGTGTACATATATACATAAAACTAGAGTATTGTAAAGTATAATGGCTTTATTTAAAGCATGGTTTAATATGGAAAGAAGTGAAAAGGGGCTTTTGTAGAAAGTCCAGTGTTTTAAAGAAAATCTGTGTGCAGTAACTAAGGTGAAACAGATTTTAAGCTTCTAAAGTCTACTTGCTTCAGTGGCTTGAGCCAAAAAAGAATAAAAATCAGAGGTAAGAAGCATTAAGACTCCTTTTTTAATGCTCAACCAATCTTAAGTGTGGTTCTCTGTTCAGCTTGATAACAGAAATCATCTTTGCTTTTGCTTATTCCAGACACCTAGCAGGAATTTCCCTTTGGAATGCCCTAATCTCACTTTTGTGCATTCTTTTCTGTACATTGCTTGTTTGGAACAGTTATCTTTCTTCTTTGTAACCAGGTAACTTCCCTTAGGTACTTTTATAAGCATAGCTATTCTGTGAATCTATTCCAGTGACAACCCATCAGAAAAAAGACTGATGTTAAGCCAAGACTGAACAGTTTTAAAAAAAAATCAAGAAACCATGGACCCCTTGAGACATAACCTCTTTACCTCAACTATGGCTATTAAATCCATTTTATATTTTATTCAGATCCAAACTTCCAGGGGAGAAATAGCCACACTTGAAGAATGCTTTAAAAAATAAATTGGAAATGCACAAAACATTGGCTTGTGCGTTTGTTGCTATTTTCAGCAATGTAAACAATTTTATAAATCATTTTACTTTTGTTCCTAAGAAACATTGGCTCCACATAGCACATTTCACTGCCTTCATTATTTATGTTCATTCTTTTTTCTAAATTAAAAAGCACATGAATGGTGTGCTTTTTAATTTTTTTAAAAATTTTTAATGTTTATTTTTGAGAGAGAGAGAGCTCATGCATGCCAGCATGAGTGGGGGAGAGGCAGGCTCCAGGCTCTGAGCTGTCAGCACAGAGCCCTATGTGGGGCTCGAACTCTCCAGCTGCAAGATCATGATCTGAGCCAAAGTCAGAGGCCACCCAGGTGCACCTGTTTATTTATTTTTGAGGGAGAGAGACAGAGCATGAGTGGGGGGAGGGGCAGAGAGAGAGGGAGACACAGAATCCCAAGCAGGCTCCAGACTCTGAGCTGTCAGCACAGAGCCCAACATGGGGCTCAAACCCATGAACTGTGAGATCATGACCTGAGCCAAAGTCAGATGCTTAACCGAATGAGCCACGTAGGCACCTAAGTGAGACATGTAGGCTTTTTAACAGAACATAGAAGGGTTGGTTATGAACATCAGTAATTCCTGAATATACCCATTTCCACCCATTCCCATCTAGGTCTTCTCCCAAGGAGTCAAAGACTCGATTTCCCCTGTTCCCCATGTAGTTTACTCACACCATTCTTTCTTATCAGCTGTAGACATTGTCATCTTCCTATAATAATACATTAGATTTAGTTCATTTTCCAATCCCTCCAACTTTATTTATCTACCTTGCTTAATATTGTAATGCTAGTTCCTCAGTTGTTTACCTGTGCAATCAATAATACATATAATATACACTTAACTTCAGTCTTTTGTTCCATTAACTATTGACTCCTCAGTTTGTTGGAAGAGAAAATTAGTGCCTTTACCTGTACTTTGGCCTGTTTTCCTCCTTCCACTTTCCACTCCTGTCAATCTAGTTTTATTTTTAAATTGACAAGTTTGAAAACATTTGCTGTTTTGGAACCACAATTAATATTTCCATGTTTTGTTGTTGGTTGCTTCTCAAAGTTGAAAGCTGGTAGCGGACATTTATCTTATTATGACTATGAGAATATTCCTCATTGCAAAACCAAGTGGTGTGCTAGGTTTCCTTTTGTTTCTTATATGGTTCTGGTATTGTGACTTCTGTTTCACTTAAAGATGATTGTTCAGATGGGTCCTTTTCCATACTCCATGCACCATTCCACATTATAGTTTACCCAGTATGTGGACTGTGTCTACTTTTACAGTCCCTTTTGCCCTGGAAGCCTAGGCTTGGGTGTGTAAGTTCTGTTCACCAAAACTTAATGCCTTCAGTTTCTTGCTCATTTTGGCTCTTGCTTAAAAGGGCAATTTTATTCTTGAAACACATTGATTTTCTTGGAATTTGGATTAACTGCTGCTTCATATTTCAAATGTAATTTTATAATTTTTTTTAATGTTTATTTATTTTTGAGAGAGAGAGAGAGAGAGTGAGCTCTGGAGGGGCAGAGAGAGAAGGTGACACACAATCAGAAGCAGGCTCCAGGCTCTGAACTGTCAGCAGAGAGCCTGACGCGGTGCTCAAACTCACCGTGAGATCATAACCTGAGTGAAATCAAGAGTCATGATGTTTAACAGACTGAGCCACCCAGATGCCTCTTTCAGATGTAATTTTATTTCAGTGTTTGGTTTTCTCATAATTGAGGTTTTCCCTTAGCATTTCGTGCTTTTAAAATATCCTTCAGTTTCCAGGTTATCATTCATACCATATAATCTTGGTTTTCCCCTTTTTGCACATCTTCCTCCAGAGTCTTTTGCTTTCATGCCCTTGTCTGGACCATGGTGCTGCCAGCTGTCATTTTGGTTCTGTCCTTTGCTGCTCATCTAGTTTGCCTCCTCTGTTTTCTGAATCCCATATTTTCCTCTTATGTTTCACTTCCTTGTTTTGCCTGAGGGCATTCTCAAGAACTTCATCAAAAGGAATTCTGAAGTCATGTGTATTTGAAAATGTCTTTAGTTTAAGTTGCACTAAATAGATTCAGTAGCTAAAGGGATTTGAAAGCCAGAAGCATCCTCCCTCAAAATGTGGACAGAATCTCTCCATTGCTCACCCTGTCCCCGCCCCCTTTACCCTTCATCATTTCTTTCCTCTGAATCTAAGCCCTCTGTAAGGATCTGTAGGTGAAGCTGGCTCCACCCTCCTCCCCACCCTTATCCTCTTCTTTGTGTGTTATAAATAGCCCATAGTTTCCTCTTTTCAGCTTATTCTGTCAATCTTCTTCCATTTACTTTCTATATTTAGAAACCTCAAAACTGACAACTCCCCTCTCATCTTATTTTCTCTTGGGAGTTTCAGCCTTAAAAAAAATCATTTACTATCATTTTGGGGAGGAAAGAAGAAATAAACATATATATTTAGTCATCCATCTTGAACCCCAAATCTCTATCTAGATTTTTAAACACTTAAATTTTAAGATTTTAATATTAATATTTAACGATTAGTATATTGTTTTATATTTTTATCTTTAAACCTCAGAACAACTCTGAAATATTTTCCTCAGATATTAGATGTGGAAACTGGGGAATGGATAGGTTATATAATTTGCTCAGGTTTCTTTCTCTGGTAGTGCTGGGTGATATTTACAAATTTAGGGGTACCTGATTCTAAATACCATGCTCATTCACTCTGCCTCACAGGTTCTTATGCTGTTCTTATATTAGTAACTAAATTTGCCTCTGGGAACCCTTTAAGAAATATATGTTGCATCAGCACAGATTTCTCCAAGTGGAAAAGAGAAAGCCAAGCAAAAACCCTTAATCACCTTCACACAAATTTCAATTCCTCAGGTAGATTAAGGACAGTTAGAATATAGTTGGATGCATAGGTGCATCACTATGGTTTAGAATTATTTTTTTAGTTTTTATTTTTTTAAATATTTATTTTGAGAGAGAGAGCACGAGAGCACATGCGTGCTTGGGGGAGGAGCAGAGAGAGAAGGAGGGAGACAATCCTAAGCAGGCTCCATGCTCGGCACAGAGCTGGACACAGGGCTTGATCTCACAGCTGTGAAATGAGCTCGGCCAAAGTCAAGAGTCAGAAGCTTAACCAACCGAGCCACCCTGGTTTAGAGTTATTTTAGATTTCGAGATGACTGTCCAGATCCCCTCAAAATGTAAATATTGTTGCAGATGCTCTAATTAATCAGTATGTATCAAATACTTCCTATGGGTGAAACATTATACCAGGTGCTATACTAAGTACAAAGATGAGCAAGATATAATCTTTGTCATTTTTTAAAAGAAAGATAAATATAAAAATAATCATAATGGAAAAAAGATACAAGCAGTATAAGAAAAGCATAATATGCTATGGAAATTAAAGAAGGAGGGGATAAGCAAGGGTCACCAAAGGATAGGATGGAGAATAGAAGAATATCTATGAAAGGCTTTGTAGAGAAGATTTTGAAATAAGCTTTTTTAGATGGATAGGTTTTTTTTTAAATATATGAAGTTTATTGTCAAATTGGTTTCCATACAACGCCCAGTGCTCATCCCAAAAGGTGCCCTCCTCAATACCCATCACCCACCCTCCCCTCCCTCCCACCCCCTATCAGCCCTCAGTTTGTTCTCAGTTTTTAAGAGTCTCTTATGCTTTGGCTCTCTCCCACTCTAACCTCCTTTTTTTTTCTTCCCCTCCCCCATGGGTTTCTGTTAAGTTTCTCAGGATCCACATAAGAGTGAAATCATATGGTATCTGTCTTTCTCTGTATGGCATATTTCACTTAGCCTAACACTCTCCAGTTCCATCCGTGTTGCTGCAAAAGGCCATATTTCATTCTTTCTCATTGCCACATAATACTCCATTGTGTATATAAACCACAATTTTTTTATGTGTTCATCAGTTGATGGACATAGACGGATAGGTTTTTAACAGAAGATAGTGTATTCCAGTCTGAGGGAAAAATAAAAGCAGTAGTAAACCACGAACGTATTCAGGAAAGAGAGGGATATCCAGGTTTCTTGATCACTTGGAAAATGCACAACATAAAAAAATCAGTGTGTCTTGCATAGAGTAGGCAATCATTCGGTAAAGAATTATTTAGTCCCTACCGTGTAGAAGAATTGATGGATGTAACAGTGAACCAAAATAACATGGTCACTGCTCTTACCGAACTCACTATCACACAAAGTACACCAAAGGAGTAAACACACAAAATGAGTGCACTTTGTACCACATGCTCTGTGAAGGAATAATGCTGATCTTATAGAGTTGTTGTGTAGATTATATGTGCTAATATATGTAAAGTACCTGGTGTCCTACCATTATTACTTTCATGATCATTTAAAAAATAGTATTAAGAAATAAGTAAACAAAGTGTATTACAAATAATAATAGGGACTGTCAACTTTAAATACAGGAGTTAAAAAAAAAGTTTTTCTGCTAAAGTGGTATTTATTAACTTGATATAAGATAAGAAACCAAGCCATGCAAATAATTGCTGTGGGGCAGGGGAGGGAGAGTGATTCAGTATAAAGAATTGAGGAGTAAATGCCACAAGGCAGAACGTTTTAAGGGAGATTATAGGAAATGAATATTGACTTGTTTGGCTGGAGCAATTAGGGCAGGGACTTAGGAGAGTTAAAGAGGCAGGCAGAACTATACTACATATATATACAAGTATACTGCATATCTATGTAGGCCGTCATAATATTTTATCAAGATTTGTTGAATGGATGAAGAAATGAAAGTTTAAAGATTTATTGAACGTGCCACGGTAGCCATGTCTAGAGAAGCATGTGGAGGCCAAAAAACCCTGAATTCTGGTCTAGAATGAGTATCATTGGATTAATAGAAAATGAAAATGTGCTGTTCGTTTTCCAAACAAGGGAGCATATGGTTAGGACTGTCTACATAATTTGTGGAGTTCACTGAAAAATAAACGTGTGTAACTCCTTGTTTATAAGTTAAGAATTTCAAGAGGGTGACTGCAGAACATTAAACAAAATATGGCCCTTCTCAGCAAAATGTCCTATGCAATTGTACAGGTCTCATACCCTTCAAACTTGATCTGGATGTGGCTAATAATCTTTAAGAATTGTCTTTCAGGATACAGTGTGAAGACAGGGAGACTGTCTAATGAACAATTCAAACAGTCTTTGAACAGAGAATGGGAGGAAACTGAATGGTGACAGTGAGAAAGACAAGAAGGGGACCAATGGAAAAACTGGCAGAAATAGGCTACATAAATAGCGATATTAGTTAAATAGAGGGTATAGAATTAGAAAAGGAAAATTCTAAGATGATTTTCATGTTAAGCCAGTGACCAAGGGGAATGAGAACCACTGTTTGTTAAACTGCTTCCTGTATGCCAGAATCTCCTAGATACTTTACCAAAATTTAATGCCCTAAACAACATGTTTGTGACAGTTGTCATTATTACAATATTAAGGATAAAGCTGTTTAAAGAGTTTAAATGAGTTGCCTCAGGTATTTGTATGTGGATTTCAAATTTAAGTCTGATTCTATAGCCTATGCTCTTTTTGCTGTATTATATGGCCTTCTTCCAGCCAGGACATAAACTATGGTGTTCCCAGTTTGAGATAACAGCAATGTAAGTGAGTATTCTCTGGATCTGATTTCATTATCTTTCATTTATTCAACACATATTTAAAGTATTTTTTTTAAATTTACTTTGAGAGACAAAGAGACAGACAGAGTATGTGAGCAGGGTGGAGTGCAGAAAGGGAGAGAGGATCCCAAACAGGCTCCCTACTCTCGTTGCAGAACCCTATGCGGGGCTGGAGCCCACAAGCCGTGAGATCATGACCTGAGCTGAAATCAAGAGTTGGAAGCTTAGCCAACGGAGTCACCCAGGCACCCCTCAGCGTGCATTTAATGAGTGCTAACTATGTGCCCATGCTTATGCTCAATGTTGGCAATAAAAAGATGAAAGATTATTTTTGCAATTCCTAAGTAATGAAGAACTCAACAGTGGTGTCCCTCAAAAATGTAAATCATTCTGGGGCGCCTGGGTGGCGCAGTCGGTTAAGCGTCCGACTTCAGCTCAGGTCACGATCTCGCGCTCCGTGAGTTCGAGCCCCGCGTCGGGCTCTGGGCTGATGGCTCAGAGCCTGGAGCCTGTTTCCGATTCTGTGTCTCCCTCTCTCTCTGCCCCTCCCCCATTCATGCTCTGTCTCTCTCTGTCCCAAAAATAAATAAACGTTGAAAAAAAAAATTTAAAAAAAAATGTAAATCATTCTAAAATGTCTTCTCTTTAGTATGATTTTGTTTCTGGATCTTATTGATGGCAGATACATAGTACTGATCAGAATTACTAATCCTAACCTATTTTATTACTTTATACATACATATATTGATAGCAGCATAATATAATAGTTACTATTATATAGCCTAATTCTTTAACACTTACTAGCTACATGACTGTGTGAAAATTGACTGGACTTTCCATATTTCAGTTTCCCCCAAAATGGGGATAATAAAAATGCCTACCTTGAAGGACTGTTAAGAGGACTAATGAGTGGGGCACCTGGGTGGCTCAGTCGGTTGAGCGTCTGACTTCGACCCAGGTCATGATCCTGTGCTTTGTGAGTTCGAGTCCCGCGTCGTGCTCTGTGCTGACAGCTCATAGCCTGGAGCTTGCTTCAGATTCTGTGTCTCCCTCTCTCTATGCCCCTCCCCAACTCTGCCTCTCTGTCTCCCAAAAATAAATAGACATTAAAAAAATTATTAAGAGGACTAATGAGTAAAAACATTACCTTGAACAGTGCCTTGCATATAGTTAGTATTCAATAAAGGTTAACTCTTACCATTACCTGTGGCCCATAATCTTATTTCATATTAAATCCTAGATTTCAAGTCAGTGAATTTTATGGCCACAATAAAGAAAAGAGTAGATGGAAAAGCACAAGAAAAAACAAGTCTGTGATTTTCGATCCATTATTGGAACTAATGCAAGGAACTTTGAATGGAGGTATGGTAAGAAAAAGTAAATCATTATTTTTAGACCAGTAAATCTTAAACAACCAATGTCTAGTTTGTTAGCAATTATTCCACTAGGCATTATCATGCTCTTATCAGTTAGTCAAATATTCTACATATATATCGTATGGGTTCACACCTGTACATGTACATAAAAGTGCAGACATATATTTGGTTACTAAGCCAGCAGTGTAGTAAGTGATGATAATGATTATACACATAATATTCTCAAGAATTTTTCACGTAAAATAAAATTTGAGAAATATTAGTAATTAAGTCATAAGCCTGTGCTTGCAAACTTTATTGGAGTCATATAATAGGTACTTGGTAGTTTTATATTTTTTTGGCATTTTATCTGCCTACTCAAAATCAGACTGTTTTGGTAAGATCAAGTTAGTAGTAGCATTATATGGCTCCTAAAAGTAGTGCAGTAGTATTTTTCTTTTTAGATCCCTTAAGTTGAAAAAAAAAGGTTCATTTGCATTATGAACTTATTTCATTGATTTTATCACAAAGAATGAAAATAATTAATTACATCTTTTAACAGTATTGCTAGTGAGTCGTTTTAGAAAACAGAATATTCAGGATCTGTGGACTGTTTCTTGACTAATTTTATTTTAGCTCTGATACTTTATTTTTTTTTATTTTTTATTTTTTTTTCTCAACGTTTTTATTTATTTTGGGGACAGAGAGAGACAGAGCATGAACGGGGGAAGGGCAGAGAGAGAGGGAGACACAGAATCGGAAACAGGCTCCAGGCTCTGAGCCATCAGCCCAGAGCCCGACGCGGGGCTCGAACTCACAGACCATCGAGATCGTGACCTGGCTGAAGTCGGACGCTTAACCGACTGCGCCACCCAGGCGCCCCATGATACTTTATTTTTTGATCTCTATTGTTAATTCATGAATAAAGCCACCAAAACTGAGTTTCCTTACCCCATTTTCCTCTCACTGAGTCCCCTTTTCCTGGCGTGTCCTGCCCTTTCTTCTCTGTAACCTTAAACATTTCCTTAATTACTTTATTCTGAAACAGTTTATTCTTTTTTTTTTTTTTTTTTTTTACTTCCCAAATACTTTCTTTGTATTTTTCTCGTAGCACTTATCACTTTATATCCTGTATATGTTTTTGGTGGTAAAGGCCAAACTATATTTATATACTAGATGCTATCAGTTTTGCCTGAGGGTCTACTCTAAGGCTCATGGAAGTTCTTTGCAGCCTGTAAAGCAAATTTAAGGCATGAATTGTTAATATAACTGAGTCAGGGGATTCTTTCTAAGTTCTGTAACTTGGGGGATGAATAAAGGATAACAAAATGTCAAATAGGCTTTCATATGACAAGTACTAAACAAAGCAAAACAAAAACAACCTAGTTTCAAGATAGCAACTGTGGATCCCGCAAATGCTCGCTTCCTATTATTAAAAAAATGATATTCCCTGGCAAGATACGAATTGATACAGACCCGCCTGAAATGAGAAATTGAATAAGCTAGTGGGAAGTAAGTACTTCTGGAGCCATCATCTTGGTGAGCCTTCAGCAATGAGGAATAGGTGGAATGTGCTTCAGATTGCAGTGGTGGGCAAGGGTAACAATGCATGCGAGAGGAATGGGCCCTGACTATGGGACTATGAATGTGTCAGCACTCAACTCCACCTCCTTGCTTCTGCCTTTTAAGCAAGCTCCTGGAAGTCAGGCCCAAGAGGAGACAAATTGTGTGTCAAGGGGAGTTAGTAAGAGCACACACATCATCACCTCAAATGAGAGAACACCCAGCAGTAGAGTTTAAACCTAAAGTTTAGGGGAGGAACAACTAGGATTATTATTTTCCCTTTTGTTTATTGCTCTCAGTTAAACAGAGCTTGCTTCATTCTCTATTGAGAGTATGATGTACTAAGAGCGCTCTTTATGAGTAACTTTAATCCTCATGGATTGATTAAATAAACTTTTTACCCCATTCTTTAAATCTTCTAATTCAGGGGCCAGATTGAACAAGTAGGAGAAGAAGGGACAGAGAGTTATTGGGTAGAGAACATCTCTAGAAACTGTGACAGAAAAGAAATAGCTGAATAAACTGGTTGTTTAATCTGGAAAAGAGGATTTAGGCGGTGTCTTGATAACTTTTCAAATTATAAAACCTTCATATAGGACATCTATATATTTTGTGTGTGTCAACAGAGCAGGCAGACCTAAGATTAATGAAAATCCTAAACGAGAAGGTAGATTTTAGCTTGGTGGAAGGGAAAACCAGTCAATCAGCTGCCAGCCAACAAGTAAACACAAAATTTTACCACAAGAGAAAAAAATTGCTTTTTCATGAAGTAATGAGTTCTAGGTCATTGGAGGTGTTCAAGCAGAGATTGAATGACCACTTTTAGGGAGTAGTACAGAAAAGAGTCCAACAACTAATAATGGTTGGGTTAAATGACCTGTAAGGTTCCTCTGAAATCTAACATTTTATGTTTTTAAGAATGTACCAGATTTTATGCTTTAGATATAAGGTTCAGGAAGCCATATTATTTCTAGGCAATTTCTCATGTCCCACTTAGTAAAAACTAAAGAAACAAACTAGTTCTGGAATAAGAAAGGAATAGAACTGAGACCTTGTGTTTTTCTGGATAAAAGAGGCCTTCAATATATTTTGTTCTATGGAACCTAAGAAAATAATGCACTAAATTTTAACACTTTCTCTTTTTAATATTTCCTTTTGTGAAAGCTAGTTTAATTTCTTACCTTGCAAAGAAGGAGTCAGCTCTGAGGCTTACCATCTTTTATGATTGCTTTACCTCAGAGATCAAGGCAACATTTAATTCAGACTAACCTGTGGTACTTGTTTAAAATTTGGATTGCTAGGGTGCCTGGGTGGCTCACATTTACGTGATTCCTGTGCATATTAAAGTTCAAGGATGTATTCAGTAGATCTTCATGATAGGTTTTAGTACATAAACGTGGTTTACTTTCATACTATCAAATATCAAACACACACACACACACACACATACACACACACACACACACACACACACACACACACACACAAACCCTCCTCTTCTTGTGCAATACCTGGGGCAAAACTTTGACAAGAATACTTATCCTCTAGCAATCTTTTTCTTTAAAAATTTTTCATTTAAAAAAAAATTAAAATTTAGGTACAGTTGACATACAATGTTACATTAGTTTCAGGTTTGCAGCATAGTGATTCAAATTCTCTTTACATTATGCTATGCTCACCACAAGCCTAAGCTACCATCTGTCACCATAGAATGCTGTTACAATATCAGTGCCTATATCCCAACGCTGTGCCTTTTATTTCTGTGACTTGTTCATTCCATAACTGAAAGCCTGTGTCTCCTACTCCCTTTTACCCATTTTGCCCATTTCCTCTCCCCCGCACCTCTGGCAATTATCAGTTTGTTCTCTGTATTTATAGGTCTGATTCCGCCTTTTGTTTATTCATTTGTTTTGTTTTTTAGATTTCACACATGAGTGAAATCATATGGTATTTGTCTTTCTCTGACTTATTTTACTTAACATAATACCATCAAGCTCAATCCATGTTGTTGCAAATGGCATGATCTCATCCTTTCTATGGCTGCATAATATTTCACTGTGTGTGTGTGTGTGCGTGTCTGTGTGTTTATGCCACATCTTCCTTATCCATTCATCTATTGATGGACAGTTATGTTGCTTCCTTATCTTGACAATTGTGAATAATATTGCAATAAACATAGGGGTACATATTTCTTGTTAAATTAGTGTTTTTGTTTACTTTGGGTAAATATCCAGCAATAAAATTACTGGATCATATGGTAATTCTGTTTTTAATGTACCTTGATACTGTCTTCCACAGTGGCTATACCAACTGGCATTCCTACAAATAGCACACAGCATGTCTTTTTCTCCACATCCTTGCCAATACGTGTTATAAAAATACATTACTTGGGGTGCCTGGGTGATTTAGTCAGTGATGGGTCCAATTTTGGCTCAGGTCATGATCTCACAGTTCGTGGGGTCCAGCCCCACATCGGGCTCTGTGCTGACAGCTCAGAGTCTGGAGCCTGCTTTGGATTCTGTATCTCCCTCTCTCTCTCTCTGCCCCTCCCCTGCTCATGCTGTGTCTCTCTTTCTCAATGATAAAATAAACATTAGAAACATTTTTAAAAATACTTTTCTTGATGTAGTCTTCTCCATTGCTTAGTTTAATTCATAAACTTAACTGTAAGAGAAACCATAACATACTCATTTTTGCATATGTTCATATTATTTTAATATAATAGGAGAACTGTGCCGGAGGATTTCAGAAAGAAGAAAAAATTTTTCATTGTTCCTGTAAAAAAGTTGGTGGTGGATTAGCTTATTATCCACAACACCATGCTACTTAATTCAAAGATATAAGTTGTATACCTATGTGGTCAATAATAGTGTTGTTTTGTTCCATGATTTCAAACATTCATGCCCTTTTGTGAAGAAATAGCTGTGTTTTCCCAGGACTTTTATATGTATATGTATACAGACAATAGCCAGTGACATAAATTATAACACTCAACTAGAAAACAAAACTTCAGGTAACTGGAAAGGATAAGAATGAACTCTAGGCATGTCTGGAGCTGAGGCTCAAATGGTATCAGCAGAAGTTTGTCTCGAACCATCACTTTGCTCTGATTTTTTTTTCTGTTTTTCTGGATTAGCTTCATTATGGTAAGCATTTCCTATGTGGTGGCAAAGATGGCTAGCATCAAATCTAAGCTTATATCATTCTTACATCTTGTAGTCCAGGAGAAAAGAAAGTGCATTTCTCTAAATTCTCTAAATTCTCCATCCAAGAAGTCCTAGGGATGACCTTCCTTGGCCCAGACTGAGTCACACTCCTATTCTTGATTTCATCACAGTGACCAGTGGGATGAAATACAGGGAGTGCTCAATTTGTCAGTTCCTGGGCCGTACATCCAACTTTGGAACCAAGGTTTGTATCACCCTATGGGTATGTGAAGATATGTGTTAGTCTGGGAATGGTTCCCCCAAAGGAGGTGATGCTGAGCAAAAGAAAATAGCTGATGTCCTTCTTTCAACCGATGTTTATTAATCATAAAGTATTGGAGATACAGAGGGGACCCCATGCTGACTTCCACATCTTAGGCTCAGTCCAGTAGATGGGATTAATCTTTAACCATTGCTACATATAGTGGAAAGGACTATGGTGAGGAAACAGTGAAGTTCTGAGGGAGCCAAGAGGAGTGTGTAACTAAGTGGGATTCAGTTAATTAAAGAGAAAACAGTAGAGGTGGCAACTGGATCTGGAGAATGAGTGGGGGCCTTAAAGTAGATGAAGTGGGAAAGGCAGCCCAGGAAGAAGGAACTACAGGTACAAAGACACGTACTTTGAAAAGGAAAGTAAGAGTATCATCTCGTATGATAGCTAGCATTTATATTATAATCAAAATTGACTTTCCAAACAAGCGAATTGAAAAAAAAATCCTGGCTTGGTCAAATTTGAGTTGTTTGTCCATTTTGGCTGAGAGCCAGTGCAACTTACACTAGATAACTCAATTTCTGTTAAACTGAACTGTGTTTCCACTTGTAAGAAAACCCTATAGTGGAAATAAAGATTTTTTTTAGATCAAGTTGTTAAGATTAAATGTTAGAAAGCTCTTAAAGGCAATTGCAGTGAAGTTTAACACTTTACTTCTTTTTTTTTTTTTTTTTTTTAATGTTTATTTATTTTTGAGACAGAGAGAGACAGAGCATGAACAGGGGAGGGGCAGAGAGAGAGGGAGACACAGAATCGGAAACAGGCTCCAGGCTCTGAGCCATCAGCCCAGAGCCTGACGCGGGGCTCGAACTCACGGACCGTGAGATCGTGACCTGGCTGAAGTCGGACGCTTAACCGACTGAGCTACCCAGGCGCCCCAACACTTTACTTCTTTTTTTTTTTTTTTAAATTTTTTTTTTCAACGTTTTTTTATTTATTTTTGGGACAGAGAGAGACAGAGCATGAATGGGGGAGGGGCAGAGAGAGAGGGAGACACAGAATCGGAAACAGGCTCCAGGCTCTGAGCCATCAGCCCAGAGCCTGACGCGGGGCTCGAACTCCCGGACCGCGAGATCGTGACCTGGCTGAAGTCGGACGCTTAACCGACTGCGCCACCCAGGCGCCCCGCCAACACTTTACTTCTTACTGAAGGAAAAAAAAAAATAATATGGCAGCAATTTAGAAAAGCCATGCTTAAAATTCAGTAAAATGTAGAAGCAGTAGAAGTTAAAATTGAAACTTTTTTTTTTTAATTTTTTTTTTTTAACATTTATTTACTTTTGAGACAGAGAGAGACAGAGCATGAACAGGGGAGGGGCAGAGAGAGAAGGAGACACAGAATCTGAAACAGGCTCCAGGCTCTGAGCTGTCAGCACAGAGCCCGACGCGGGGCTCGAACTCACAGACTGAGATCATGACCTGAGCCGAAGTCGGACGCTTAACCGACCGAGCCACCCAGGCGCCCCGAAACTTTTTTTTTTTATAGATTGCAGTTTTTAAGGATGACAAGTCTACCTATTGATTCTGTGTGTCATTGGTGATGATTCAAGTGTGGAATATTCTACATACAATATTAGTTCAAAAACTAAAGATAAAAGTGATTTCAAATATTTTGAGGTGGGATGGAGAAAAGAGAAGCTAGGGAAGAGAATGTAGGAAAAGGTGGCACAATAAAAAAAATGATGTTTATATCCAGCTTCTCACAGTGACTCTGTAGGCATTAGGTTCAATAATATAGTCTGCTTTAGAGAGAGCAATTATATAACGATGATGCAGGTGCTGATAATAAGAGTACTGTTTTAAACCCTATGTCTGTATTGTTGAATTTAATCCTTAAAGTGACCCTTCAATGTAGGCTCACTATCATCTCCATTTTCGAGATAAGGGAACAAGGCACAGAGAGGTTGAGTAGCATGGCCAAGGTTAGGAAGTTGGTGTTAGACCCAGGATCCTGACTCATATAGAGTGACACTGGAGTCCAACTTTGGATAGTAACAGCTAATTTTTATTTAACATCTCTGATGAGCCCAGAATTATACTTGCTTCATCTATTCTTCACAGATGTCCTAAGAATAGATACTATTTTAAACCCATTTTGTAGGTGAAGAAGAGCTTGAGATGCTGAGAAAATTATTCAAGTTAATAGATGCCCAAACCTGGACTTAAAAATGGATCTTCTGAACTTCATAGACTGTATTCCAGTCACTGCTCTATATGATCACTGTCTTGGACTGGATATGTGATCATCATGAGCAAGGAAATCCAGTTTTTCGTTATCTTTCATGAATCCATAGCAAATGCCCATTTAATGACAAGATGTTACTCTGCTGATACCTTAATAATAAAAAATCACTAAAGAATTAAATGTGGTGGTCATAAAAATAGATAATTTTAAACTAACTTGAATCTGTGCTATAAAGACTTGTATAATCATTTAGGATTTAAATTTATTTGTAAAAACTACATTAAAATATGTTTCATATACTGATTCTTAATACTTCTTAGAATTTTTCTCTTATTTTTAAAATACTTCTTTGACTTTTGGTACTGATTTCAGTTATAAAACTGTTACATTTCTGTTAAGTATACCTGGTATATTTAAGAGGTTAGAAATTTTAGTACAGGATTATGTTTTAATATGGTAGGTTGAATATATGCTGATATCTACTACTTTGCTCCAAAACTCATAGTAATAGGAATAAAAATGTGGAAATAGGGAGGGAAAGTCAATGGTTTGTGAAAGTTTTATCAAATCTAATGAAAAGTAGAGAATGGGTGAAAGATACTGGTTCAAAAGGGTAGATGAAACCACAGCTTAGAAAATGCCCAAAGAGGGTTACCTTACAAACCCTGGGGGCTGTATGCAATTTGTAATCTACAGGTAGAGTAGTCAAAAGTGAGTGTAACCTTGAAAAGAAGGGGGTAAATTGTATTGGAAAGCTTATAGCTGGATAATACTTCTTACACATTTTCCTTTCCTTTGGACACAAACCTCAAAGCCAAAAATTACCTTTAAACTAAAAGTAAAAATTAAATAAAAGTGGACCCAGAAAATGAAACAGTGGTTAACAGGGGCTTGAGAGATGGGAGGATGGGAGCTTATTGTTAATGGGTACAGAGTTTTGGTATGGGATGATGAAAAAGTTTTGTAGATGGATAGTGGTGATGGTTGTACAACAGTGTGAATGTACTTAATACCGCTGAACTGTACAGTTAGAAATGGTTAAAATTGTAAATTTTATGGTGTGTATATTTACTATAGTAAAAAAAAGAAAGGAGATGTCTTATCTATAGAAATGAAGAAGACCAGTGAAAGTAGGATAGTTTCTGTGGGAATTGGCATCCTAGAGTGAAGTCTTCAACACTTCAGCCATTCATAGTGGTTGATATGCCACTGGCTCCACATGAGATGAAATCTTCAAGTTAGCACACTTGATCATCAATACAGGGTACTCAGCTAGATCTTCTGTTGTCTTAACCTTAAATTCAGGCAGACAGTTGAGGAGGACCAGACAAATGAGGAATGTCAAAGAGAAAGAGCCAGATTAATAATTTGCAACAATGGCCAGAGAGGGAATAGTTATTCCAGGTAACAGAATAACTACTATAATTTAAAATTGTCTTTTTTCCTAGTATCTTTAGAGATATTTTAGAGGATGTTACATTTATTAACTTAATAACACTATGCTATGAAAGAAGGAACGTCATGTAACCAATGAAAAAAATCTGTATAGGGTAAAGAAAAAAAAACAAGTAAATCTCTTGGAAATAGAATAAAAAGAATAGAAAACAGGAAAGGAAAATATGAGAATAAAAATTAAAGACATTAGGATCAATCCAAGGTTTGCTACCTAAATAGTGGAAGTTCCTGAAAGAGAAAACAGAGGACAATATATGATCAAAGAAATAAGAAAGGAGGCAACCTGTGCAAATTATGTGTCTTCATGTTGGAAGGATTTTCCATGTGCCCCTCAAAATGAAGAAAAGATAATTGTTTAGATGTGTTATTGTGGAAATTCAGAATACCAAAGATAAAAAGAAGATGCTAAAGTTTCAGAAAAGAAAACAACAAAGGTTACCTTACAATTCAACAATAAGACAACCCAAATAAAAAAATGGACAAAGGATTTGTGCAAACCTCCCAAAAAGATAAACAAATGACCAACAAGAACATGAGAAGATGCTCAGCATATGTCTGTGATCAAAAAGACAGATAATAACAAGTGTTGGTGAGAATATGGATGACCTGAAACCCTCATATGTTGCTGGTGGGAATGTGGGATAGTATACCACTTTAGAAAACAGTCTGATAGTTTCTCAAAAGGTTAAACAGAGTTATCATATATATGACCCAACATTTCCACTCCTAGGTATGTAGTCAAGAGAAATGAAAAAAAATATCTACGCAAAACATTTTGTATAAATGTTCATAATGATACTGTTCGTAATAACCCCAAAATGGAAACAAACCAACTGATAAATGGATAAAATGTAGTATATGCATACAATGAAATATTATCTGGCCATGAAAAGGAATGAAGGACTGATACATGTCCCAATATGGATGAACTTTGGCAATAGCATGCTAAGTGGAAGAAGTCAGTCACAGAAGATCACATATTTGATCTTTTAGGGGCACCTAGATAATAGGTGACTAGGTGCCTCAGTAAATTGAGAGTCCCGACTCTTGATTTTGCCTCAGGTCATGATCTCACAGTAATGGGATCAAGCTCTGTGTCGGGCTCCACACTGCATGGTGCCTGCTTTAGATTTTCTCTCTCTCCTCTGTCCCTCTCTCCTGCTCGTGTGCTCTCTCTATATATAAAAAAGAAAAAAAAATCCTTTTAAATGATATAACCAGATGTGACCAGAATAAGCATATCTATAGAGATAGAAAGATTAGTGGTTGCATAGGGATGTGGGGTTGGGGGAAAATGAGGAGTGACTGTTTAGTAGGTATAGGATATGAAAATATTCTACAGTTTTATGGAGATGCTTGCACTGCTCTGTGACTATACTAAAAGCCATCAACTTGTACACTCTAGGTGGATGAATTGTATGTTATGTGCAAATTATATCCCAATAAAGCTAATTTTTTTAAAGGCATATTCTCATCAGGCCCCTTAGCAGCATTGGATTCTAGAAGTCTGTATACAATGTGGAAAAAAACAAAGACCACCCAGATGAGAATATGCAAATAGTATTTATACAGAGCTTTTTATAAGAAGGGAGTTAGCCACTATCACCTGATCTTGGCAGAAACTCAAAGGCAGGCAAAGGAAAGTTCTATAGTGGAAAAAAGGAGAGGCTTTAGGTGTTCTCTGATTGGAGGCTATTGGTATAGGGAAGGTGTAGGTAGGCTAAATGGTTGGGAGTGTATATTTGGCTTTCTCTGGTTGGTACTAAACTGAAAGGGATAACAAAAATGAGAGAAGCCGTCAGTTACTAATCAAGTTTTGGCCATTCGGGGCCAATTTTTTCAGGGTTTATTGTTTGTTGGAGATCGTGATCTGACTTCCTACACGTAGATTGGCTTCTTGGAATGATTACTGTAGATAATAAGTTGGTTTCCTAGGCTGGTTGCTGCAGATTGTTGGTCAGAGTTCTATTTTTATATATGATGTGGCCATTGTCCATTTGTAGATTCAGTTTCTCAATAAAATTGCTTTCAAAATCATTAAGGAATGAAAAAATACATGAAAAAGTATACCCAAAGAAAAAATTCAAGGAATCATTAACTTTACTTCCTAAAGTAGGAAGGATAAGTAGGGGAAAAGGCAATTTAAAAAGGTATTAGTTACTCCAGGAAGAACGATAATACAGTGTTTGCAGTTTCGGCGTTTGAATTATTGTTCACAGCAGAGTCTGTAATTACAAAGCACATAATAACACAAACACTATTGTTCCTCAGTAAACACAAAATGTAAAATAATTGATTGTAGTTATAAAACAGGACATAAATATTGTCATCCCTGATAAAGTAAAAGTATAGGTGGCAGAAGGGGTGAGATGGAAAGTGGGGAAAAGGTGAAAGGCAGGCAGCACATCATTATGAGAGATAGTGTCTATAGTTGATGGAAGAAGAAATAAAAGTGTCAGTTTATTACTGAGGGAAATAATGGTATTCATGTGCTTTCACACACCAGCATAGGAGTAAAAATTTTAACCTGAAATTTTCCTTAATAATATAAACATTTTCTATGGTGATAAATAACATGATATACCTTATCATTTATAACTGCTCTGTGGTATAAATTTTTTGTTATCCCATACCCACATTCATAGATTTTTGCATTGTTTCTAATTATTCACTATTATAAACGGTGCTACAACAATGTTAGTTTGTATACATTTATGCAACTTATCTATTTTTTCTTTATAATAATTTTTTAAAAACGCAACTCTACATCTAAAGTTATCTGTATTTGAAAATTTTAATCTGTGTCCAGGTTGGTTTCCAGGAATGTTTATTGACTTAAACTCTCAACTCCACAATATATGATAGTTCCTGTGTCCATTCATCCTTACCAATACCCACTACTATCAATTTTTTTATAACTGTCACCTGCTATTTGTAGTTTAGTCTTTTCTTACCTTTGCATACAGGGTAATATTTCTTTTATTCATAATTAGGATTTATATGTAAGAAGTTTTGAAAATTGATTTAAAGAATTTATTACAAATATTTAAAAAATTGTTTTGTTTTGATTTTAACCTTGTTCATGCTGCTTAAAACTTTGAAGTAGGCAACTCTCGTAAACATTTTTACTTAGGGTGTTTTGACGTTGGGTTCATACCTAGCAAGTCCTTTCTACTTCAGGATTATAAAGATATGCACCTACATATTATTATAGAGTTGCTTTTTTTTCTTCACATTTATTTTGTTCACTTGTTATTTATTTTGATGTCAAATGAGACGTTTTCCAACCAACTTTTCTCGTAAATGGCTAGTCGTTTCTCACAACACCACTACATTTTTTTCACTGGCTGAACATCACTGAATTCCGCTACATAAATGTTTTTTCCTAGTATTTGTTTTTTTTTTAATTTTTTTTTCAACGTTTATTTATTTTTGGGACAGAGAGAGACAGAGCATGAACGGGGGAGGGGCAGAGAGAGAGGGAGACACAGAATCGGAAACAGGCTCCAGGCTCTGAGCCAACAGCCCAGAGCCCGACCCGGGGCTCGAACTCACGGACCGCGAGATCGTGACCTGGCTGAAGTCCGACGCCTAACCGACTGCGCCACCCAGGCGCCCCTCCTAGTATTTGTTTTATCTTCTTTGAGCTATATGCATGAGTACAAAGGTGTTGTGATTCCTCATATTTTATTTTCCCCTTCAGTCTCTATTGGGCAAATATCCTTTCTTGGTTCTCTTTTTCATATTATTTGTGTCTATTATTTCATAATTATACTATTTTTAATTGAAAATTCTTCAGTCAAAATTTTAAAATGACTTATAAGTTATGATTAAAATTGCAAAAAATTAAGGACACACGGGACAAGTTTGCTCCCATCAGAGAAACACTGCTTCACAAAATTCACACAATTCTCCTGAATGTTTTCACCCTATGTTCACAAGCACAAACCTTAAATGGACACTCCACAATGTTCAGTAACCCTACCAAGTTGTCTTTCTGAATTTCTGGAGAGCTAGTAATTTTATCAAGATACATTATATGTTGGTAAATTTTCAGAAATTCTGCTCATCATGAATTCAGTTCTCTGCATGTAATTTCTACTACGTGCTGTTAATGCTGTTAAAGATTATTTCTGTCACAGTGTACGCTTCTCAGTATGTTGTCTTTCCAGTGCATTTTGTGTGTTTTCTTTAATTTACTCGATAATGTAAAAGAATTGTTGTCTCAAATGTTCTTTTATTCAACTTTCAAATGTATATTCTTCATTTTTGTTTTGTGCTTTTTTTCTTTTGTGCTAATTTTGCATTATTTTGTTTTCCTTTGATTTTAAAAAATTCATCAGTCTTAGTAGAGTTGTTTTCATTTAATTATGGGAAGAATTTGCCCCAAAATGAAACAGAAGGGTTTCCCCTGCATTGTTTACCTACTTACCTCAGCACTATTCCAGAATGTTTGTTGGAACGAAAGAGTGGAGCTTTATATTTCCAGTTAGGCAGGACCGCTGCATATGGTTGGACATCTCGTGCATTCACAAGGATACCCACCTGGGGGTATGAGTGGTGATGGACATTCTGCTCAACAGGCCCTGTTCCCGTGTCCAGTGGTGTTTTGTTAGAGGAAAAGGCTCCATCTTCTTCACACAGACATAGTTCACTCACCCAGCCATGTGTCCATAGAGCAGTCTGCCTCCTGGGAAATAGGAAAAACCTTCTTCTTAATCTCACAAACACAAACCCTTACCTCTACATCTCTGTGTATCTGTCTGCCTGCCCTCTGAGCCACCTGTGCTGTACTTCTGAGGCCAGCTCTTCCAGTGTGTCCTGCAGGCCACTGCCAGATGGGGGTGAAGTGAAGAGCACATTATTCTCTGGTACTGCCCTCCAGGAAATCCCTCTCTACACTTTAAAAGCTCTCATTTCGTTTTAAGAGGTCCACTGTGCTGATTGTTGCTAACAGGGTACATTTAAGGGGCTGGAGTTGGTACGAAGGATTTACTTACATCGTACTTGATCCTGCTGAAATAAATCTGCAGCTGACAATGAGAGAGGACAGAAACTGTCATGTGGTGCTTCTCCTCAAGCTCATTATGGGTTTTGGATTTGTTTTGAGTATTTTTTCTTTTCCCTTTTTTCCCCTTTATGACCTTTGCGACTTTGGGATTACCCAGTGAACTCTTCACCATGAATGTAACTCTACAGACTTTGCTGCTGTTGGTGGTGGTGTGGTTATTTAATTTTTGTGACAGGGAAACAAATTCTTTTGAATAAACATAAAATAAGAAAGAAATTTTACTGAGCCAAAATACTGTGACGATTTTTGGGCCTTCAAACTTCTTTGAAGCAGTGGCAGTGAGATTCAGCAATTTCTCCCTATCTTCTGCATCATAAATGTCCTCTCAGCTACAAGAACAATCCCATGAGCATAATTTCTTTGTCATGAGCATGCTATGGAGGTGCACATATAAGTTGTGTCTTTCCATACTGTCAGCTTTATTCAATCATAAAGCAAAGTTAATCACAATTATAATGCACGTTCAGGATTCCGAACTCAACGACAGACATTTCACCATGTGAATTAAACTTAGCTTCTCACACAGCACACGGGGCAGGACTTCGGACAAACCACACAACAAACAAGATAACAGAAGGGTGTAGGAAGTTAAGGAAACAAACCCAAAGTCAGTCTGTGGGCGCACAGTTGAGATAAGGCCTTGGTCCAGTCAGCTCTCTCCATATACTGCTTATTATGTTTAAGCAGTGAAGGATCTCAGTTGTCTTCAGAGATCAATTGGGCAGAGCCGTCGGCGACAGATGCCTTTTTTAAGTGGCCATAGAGGGGTCATGGCTGAAGAATCTGACGATTTACAAAAATCCTCCCTTTTTAAAGGGATTCAGTCAGTCTTGGGCCCCTACAGACTTCCTCTGTTTCAGCTTATTATCAGCTAATGCTGGCCTTGGTGATATTTCGTGCTGCACTACCCTTAACTGTTTACGTCATTGCTTGACACAGGTTCCCTACTTGACACGGGCTCCTGCTTGACCTGAGAGACTCCATTTTGCTCCCCACATTTTTATACCTAAATAAAGGCTCTCTTCTCCCTACATGCTGCTCCATCTACTGTCCCGAGGGTTCCCTGATGTTCTTCAGATTTCTGTTCCAATTCACTTTCTCAGTAAGGCATTTTCTGACCACCTTTCTTTTAAATTGCTGTCTCCTTAGCACTCTATCCCCTTCCCTAAATTAATTTTCTTCATAGCACTATAACCATCTCATATATTATAAATATTGTTTCGTTTCAACTCTTTTAAGGCATAAGCCTAGATCAAACTCTATATTGGCATTTTCTAGAGCATGCCCCCAAACCATTATTTCAGCCAGATTTAAAAGGGTTATTGTGATATGATTTATAATAAAAAAATCTTTCTTTGACCTGTTCCTGGCAGAGAGCTCCAAAACCCTTGGAATTTCCTGTGATAAGAACTATAAAGGTGTCTTTTGTTATGTTAGTGAGGTGACTTTGGAAAAGCCCTTAGGTAAACTAAGGTTGGGGGTTGTAGGTTAGGGGAAGCAATTTTATGATTGGAGGGTTGGAACTTTAAGTAACACCACTCACGTCCACCCCCTCCCCCCACAACCTCAGGGGAAGGTAGAGGGGCTGGAGGTTGAATCAATAACGGTGGTGCCAATGATTGAATCAATCAGGCCTATGTAGTGAATCCTCTGTAAAACCCCAAAGGACAGGGTTCAGAGAGTTCCAGGTTGTTGAACATACGGAGGTGCTGGGAGAGTGCCACACTTGGACCACGGATGCTCTAGGCCCCTTTCTCCTTGCCTTGCCCTCTATCTTTTTATAATAAACCAGCAATCTGGTAAGTTAACAGATTCTGAGTTCTGCCAGCTGCTCTAACAAATTAATGGACCCCAGGGAAGGGTCATGGGAACCTCTGATTTATAGCCAGTTGATCTGGAGTGGAGGTAACAACTTGGACTTGATTGAGACTAGCATCCTGAATTGGTGGGGGTCATTGGAACCTCCAGTCTGTATCCACTTGGTCAAAAGCACAGGTCAAAAGCAACAGCCTGGGCTTGTAATTGGCATCTGGAGTGGGGACTTGGGGGAGGGTGTCTTGTAGGACTGAGCATTCAACCCGTGGAATCTGATGCTGTGTCCTGGTAGATAGTGTCAGAATTGAGTTGAATCCTCAGACATTCTGCTAGGGTCTAGGAAATGCTTGGTGTTGCCAACACACTCGCAACACACATGTTGGAATTGGGTTCGGGAACCTAGTTTTCTATTACCTTGTCACAGAGTTAAATTTACCATTAGAGTATTGAAGCTTACGCTTCAGGCCCCTTCTAAAGACCAGTGAGAATATAGGAAGTTGCTGAGAGTTACGGTATTCGAGCTGGAAGGAGAAGAAAGGTTACCACCAGGAACATTTCTAAGGGAGCATTTCTGGCATATTGCCTATAGAGAGCTCAGAAGAAAAAAGGTATAAATCTCTAAGAAATTTAAAGTGATGTTTAAATAAATATATACTATGTCATTAACTTTATATTTTATTTTGTATTATTTTCATAAAGATGGCTCCCAAATTGTAAAAACTTTAGGCTCCATAGAACCTACAGTCAGCCCTGCTTAGTAAAATAAGTTTGCTAAACATAGAACTAGAGAAAATGGAAAAGGTTTCCTTGATGCAGAATTTTGGAGGTACATGCCCTGCAAATCTGCAATGTAAATCTCTTAGAGAAAGTTGAGATATACATATTTCTAAAATGTACACATCCACTGTTTCATAAAGCATCTTAAGCAATCAGTATGGTGGAAAATACTTTGGAAAGCTCTACTCTGGAAACTTGCCCACTCTCTGCTTCCTATTTCATTTCTATCAGAAAGGGTGAGCATTTCTTTAACAACTTCACTAACCCACTTTAAGTGGCTGGAATGTCACTTAATGAATTTTATATTTGAAGGAAATATGAAGTAGATCCTTTCTGAGATTGAACCCTGTGTGGCTAGCATGACTCTGGATGAAATAAGAAGAAAAGTAAAAACCTTGAACACAATCTAACCTGCCTACAGTAGTCACCATTTTAACCCTGATCAGTCTCCCACTGATGAAGGAGATGGTAGTTGTTTTTCTGAAAAGAAGATTACCTGTGCCACGATCATATTTTCAGATTTAATCTGCATTTCCAAATTGCACTGCCCCTCTCAAGACTGACAGGTACCTAAAATAGTAATCTGAATGATACCTGAAAGGCATTTCACTGCAATTGCCAGTTGAAAACTATTGCAACCCTCTAAGAATAGTTTTTAAATAATTTCAAAATGTTTTAAGTTTCTAAATATAGAAAAGAATCATGACTCTTCATAATAGAATTAAACTAGATAAAACTCATTCTGAACTTTAGACACTAGATTAAACAGTTTATTTTTTTTTATTTTTTTTATTTTTTCAACGTTTATTTATTTTTGGGACAGAGAGAGACAGAGCATGAACGGGGGAGGGGCAGAGAGAGAGAGGGAGACACAGAATCGGAAACAGGCTCCAGGCTCTGAGCCATCAGCCCAGAGCCTGACGCGGGGCTCAAACTCACGGACCGCAAGATCGTGATCTGGCTGAAGTCGGATGCTTAACCGACTGCGCCACCCAGGCGCCCCTAGATTAAACAGTTTAAATAGTTCTTCTGTGTTAGAAGAAAAAGTGTCTCACATAGTGGAAATGAAATTGTACTTTATCCACACCAGATGGCATTTTAAATAATATTTCCCATGAGAAACTGAGTGATAAATGTGTATGTGAGTGTGTGCATGTGAGTGTGTGTGTGTGCGTGTGTGTGTGTGTGTGTGTGTGTGAGTTTATTAGAATCTCATGCCTTCGTATTTGGCTTTCTTCTGATGTACCATCCATTTTTTCTAACTTTTCATTTGAGTTCTATCACATTTACAGCATCTGCATTCACAAGATTACTCACTTCCGTAGCTCAGATTTCATGGCATTTAACAACTATAATTATACTTTTCAAGTGCTGTACCAATCTTAAGTATTACATTCACTGACAGGGATATTAGCTTTCAAAAATGCTGAAAAGATCATAGACATTTCATTTGTAAAGATGGGCTGTACTTAATTTTGATGACAGTTATCTTGTTCATAACCACACTAAAAAGATCAATTTCATTAAAAGTATATTACAATTGGCAAATCTAAATGTGATAGGCTAAATTCTATCATCAAATTTGTAGAAATGGTCTTAGATATGTGTTACCTGGAGTTTTAAGAGGAGAGGTGATAAAAATGAAATTTTCCTACTTTTCTGGGTAAATATTGCTCAAGATTCAAAGATAAGGGGGCACCCCTTATCTGGATGGCTCAGTTGGTTAAGCATCAGACTTTGCCTTAGGTCATGATCTCATAGCTTGGTGAGTTCGAGCCCACATCAGGCTCTTGGCTCTTACAGCTCAGAGCCTGGACCCTGCCTCAGGTTCTGTGTCTCCCTTTCTCTGCTCCCCCAAAAACATTAAAAAAACATTTTAAAAATAATAAAAGATAGGGTAAAATACATCCTGGTTTGCCTAGTATAACCCCAGTTTATGCCTGTTGTTTTAGCTTAATTATTACTATCATCCCCTTTCACTCTCAAAAATGTCTTGGTATAGATGATAAATGATATAGTCATCCTATTTACAAATAGTGACAATTCGATCTAATTCATTCAGTTCTTTTTCCTACCTTCTTTTGATGCCTACTGTGTTACAAAGCTTGGATGGATTTAAAATAATAGTTTTTTTTCACATGTATACAATAAGATATGAAAAGTCAATTTTTAGTTTTACTTAAGTGTGTATGTCCTTAAGATAGAATATAGTATATAGAGTCACAAGGCAGATGACTGCATGTTATTTTTACACACTGCATCACCTTCACACATCAGATAGAATGTGTATATATCATATCTTGCTTATTATACCATCATGGATTTTAGGGCATCAGTAAAGACAAAATTTCCTGCTCTCTAAATTAAGAAAAATCTGTATAATGTAAAACTTGCTATAACTTTTTTTGCTGAGAAAAGTAAGATTGTTCAGTAAGGACAATTGAAATTTAAATCAAACAGCTATTCTGTTGTTTTGTTGTTGCAAATTTGATGTAATGATAATGTTTCAGCAGCACTAACAGCACTAACATAGTGATTGCAGACTAGTAAGTGGTTTATAATTATTCTCCTTGCACAATCACTTCCTTGATTAATGATGATAGAATTCTTGGACTCTGTGTCATAGTTTATTTTTCCATTTTTTAAAACATAGAAATATAAAAAATAATATCTAAATTGTTCATATTTCCACCAACCAGATAACTAATACCTGTTAATATTTAAATATCTCACACACATTAAAATTACATTTTTATATGTGGTGTATTTGTTATTATTGTAATATAACACATTATTGCATAAAATGTTAGCAGCTTAAAACACAGACTTTTATTATTTCCCAGTTCTGGGGTCAGGAATTAAGAAGTGGCTTAGCTGGTTGGTTCTGGCTCAGGATCTCTCATAAGGTTGCAGACAATCTATAGGCCAGAGAGCTGTGGTCATCTAAAGGCTTTACTAGGACTGTAAGATACATTTTCAACATGGCTTCCTCATATGCTGTTGGGCAGACGCCTTAATTCCTTGCTGTTTGCTGGCAGTAGGCCTTTATTCCTTGCCATGAGACTTCTTAATAGGATTGGTTGAATGTCTTTAAGATGAGTAAGAGGCTTTCCCTAGAGCAAGGGATTCAAGAGATCCAAGAAGAATACTGTAAAATGCCTTGTGTTACCTAGTCTTAGAAGTTACACAACATCATTTCTGTAATATTCTATTAATTAGAAAGAACACACTAAATCCAGCCCACACTCAGTGGCAGAGGACTTAATCTTGACTTCTTGAAGTGAGGAATATCAAAGGATTTATGGACATATTTAAAAACCACCATATATGGTAAAAATGTAGGAAGCTACTGCAAAGTGGAAACTGGATGGAAACCATGAAACATTGCTGTGAGAAATTAAAGAAGATCTAAGCAAATGGAAAGTTATACTATATTCAGAGATTGGACACTCAATACTGTTATGATTTTAATTTGAAATAGTTTTATATATCTAATGTTATCACAATAAAAACCCAATAATCTTTCTTATAGAAATTGACAAGATGACTCCTAAATTATGATGGAAATGCAAAAGGCCTATCACAGCAAGATTAACCAAGAATAAAATTGGAAAACACAACACTAATACACTTCAAGATTTAATATGTAGTTATATTAACTAGGACAAGAGTGTTCTCAGCGTAAAGAGAGACAAATAATTCAGTAAAACAGAACACAAAGTCTAGAAAGAGACAAGTATAATATCACTTAATTTTTTTTTTTTTCAACGTTTATTTATTTTTGGGACAGAGAGAGACAGAGCATGAACGGGGGAGGGGCAGAGAGAGAGGGAGGCACAGAATCGGAAACAGGCTCCAGGCTCTGAGCCATCAGCCCAGAGCCTGACGCGGGGCTCGAACTCACAGACCGCGAGATCGTGACCTGGCTGAAGTCGGACGCTTAACCGACTGCGCCACCCAGGCGCCCCAATATCACTTAATTTTTAGTGAAAGTGCCAAGTAATTTAATTTTTGTTTCCTGGATTCTTAACTATTATTATAAGTATTTTCCATGCTGTTACTAATTATTTAAACATATTTTATTGGTGGTATAATATAATTTCATGTGAATGTTCTAAAATTTGTCAGATTCTTTTCTACCTGAAAGCATAGGTAGTTTCCAATCATCTGCTATTAGGGATAATACTGTGCAAACCACTTGACTTATAAAGGTGTACGTGTTTGTATGTGCATTTGTGTGTATTCCTTCCCCTATTTATTATTTTGCATTGTGATTATTTCCATATTTGGTTAAAGGGATTTAGTTTTATGGTACTTATAACACATTGACAAATTGTTTTATGGATTTTTCAAATTTTCATTGCCATGGGTAATGTAAGAGAATGAGTTTCTCTTGTAACTCTTCTTAGTTTTCATCATTCATATTTGCATGACTTAATAATGTGTGCTTGAGTGTTTCTTCACGTCAGTTATCAAGCTAGTTTTAAAAATATGTATTCATGACTTTAAAAAAACACGCAATACAATTTTATTGATTTTAGTCACCATGCTGAAATTAGCATTTCCATGACCCATTCATTTTACAATTGGAAGTTTGTACCTCTTGATTCCCCTCCTCCCACCCATTTTGCCTACCTCCCATCACCTTCCCCTCTGGCAATCACCAGTCTTCTCTCTGTTTCTACAGATTTGGTTTTGTTGGCTTATTTTCTTTTTTAGATTCTATGTATAAGTGAATATATGGTATTTGTCTTTCTCTCTCTGATTTATTTCGCTTTACATCATACTTTTAAGGTCCATCCATGTTGTCCCAAATAGCAGATTTCATTCTTTTTATGGCTGAATGTATACTACATCTTCTTTATTCATCCATTTATGGACTTAATTTATTATCCATTTATGGTTGCCTCCATATCTTATTTATTATAAACACTGCTGTGGTGAACATAGGGTTCATAATTATTTTTAAATTAGTGTTTTTGTTTTCTTTGGATGAATACCTGAAAGTGGGATTTCTGGATTACATGGTATTTCTACCTTTAATTTTTTGAGGAAACTCCATACTGCTATCTGTAATGGCTACATCAATTTAGATTTCAACCAATAGTGCATGAGGGTTCATTTTTCTCCACATTCTTTTCACAGATGGCTATTTCTTGTATTTTTGATGATAACCATTCTGATGGGTGTGAGGGTGATATATCACATTATGGTTTTGATTTACATTTTCTTGAGTATTTGTGATGTTGAGCATCTTTTCATGTGCCTGTTGGTCATCTGTATGTCTTCTTTAGAAAAATATCTATTCCAATCTTCTGCCATTTTTATATTGGATTGTTTCCTTTTTTTCCTTTGATAAAGAGTTGTGGGAGTTCTTTATGTTTTAGATATTAACCCCTAAATGTATATATGATTTTCAAATACCTTCTTTTTTGTCTTTTATTTTGTCCATGGTTTCCTTTACTATGAAGAAGCTTTTTAGTTTGGTGTAGTTCCATTTATTTATTTTTGTTTTTATCGCCTTTGCCTTTGGAGTGATATCCAAACAGTCATCACAAAGATTGATGTCAATCTATGTTTTCTTCCATGAGTTTTATGGTTTTAGGTATTACATTCAAGCACTTAATCCCCTTTAAGTAATTTTTGTGTATGGTGTCAGATAATGTTCCAGTATCCAAACAATCATCACAAAGATTGATGTTCATCTATGTTTTCTTCTATGAGTTTTATGGTTTTAGGTATTAATTCAAGCACTTGGTGTCAGATAATGCTCCATCTGACTATGGTGTCAGATAATGTTCCAATATCCAAACAATCATCACAAAGATTGATTGATGTCCACCTATGTTTTCTTCCATGAGTTTTATGGTTTTAGGTAATACATTCAAGCACTTAATCCCCTTTAAGTAATTTTTGTGTATGGTGTCAGATAATGTTCCAGTTGCATTCTTTTGTATGTGGCTGTTCAGTTTTTCTATTAGCATTCATTGAAGACACTGTCCTTTTGCCATTTTATAGTCTTTATTCCTTTGTCATAAATTAATACCATATATGTGTAGGAATTTTTCTGGGCTTTCTGTTCTGTTCCACTGATCTATGTGTTTGTTTTTATACAGTATGATACTACTTTTATTACTATAGCTTTGTAACATAGTTAATTTTTTTTAATGTTTATTTATTTTTGAGAGAGAGAGATTGCAAGCAGACAAGGGCAGAGAGAGAGGGAGATACAAAATCTGAAGTAGGCTCCAGCCTCTGTGTGGACATCTCAGGGCCTGACACAGGCTCGAACCCATGAACCGTGGGATCATGACCTGAGCCGAAGTTGGACACTTAACTGACTGAGCCACCCAGACATAGTAATGTAGTTTAAAACCAGGAAGCATGATGCCTCCAGCTTTGTTCTTTTTTAAGACTGCTTTGGCTATTCAGTATCTCTCATGGTTTTATGCAACTTTTCAGTTTGTTCTATTTCTGTAAAAAATGACATTGGAATTGTGATATTGTATTGAACCTGTAGTTTGGTTTGGGTAATACAGACGTTTTGACAATATTAATTCTTCTAATCAGTTATCATGGAATACCTTTCCGTTTATTTTTGTCTTGTTCAGTTTCTTTCATCATTGTCATAGTTTTCAGTATACAGGTCTTTCACCTTCTTTGTTAAATTTATTCTGAAGAATTGTATTATTTTCGGTGCAATTGTAAATGGGATTATTTTCTTTTTTTTAATTTTCTTTTTTTCTTTTTTTAAATTTACATCCAAATTAGTTAGTATATAGTGCAACAATGATTTCAGGAATAGATTCCTTAGTGCCCCTTACCCATTTAGAACATCCCCCTTCCACACCCCCTTCAGTAACCCTCAGTTTGTTCTCCATATTTATGGGTCTCTTCTGTTTTGTCCCCCTCCCTGTTTTTATATTATTTTTGTTTCCCTTCCCTATGTTCATCTGTTTTTCTCTTAAAGTCCTCATATGAGGGAAGTCATATGATTTTTGTCTTTCTCTGACTGACTAATTTCACTTAACATAATACCCTCCAGTTCCATCCACGTAGTTGAAAATGGCAAGATTTCATTCGTTTTCATTGCCAAGTAAAACTCCATTGTATATATATATACCACATCTTCTTTATCCATTCATCCATCGCTGGACATTTGGGCTCTTTCCATACTTTGCCTGTTGTTGAGAGTGCTGCTATAAACACAGGGGTGCATGTGTCCCTTCGAACCAGCACACATGTATCCCTTGGATAAATGCCTAGTAGTGCAATTTCTGGGTCATAGGGTAGTTCTATTTTTAGTTTTCTGGGGAACCTCCATACCATTTTCCAGAGTGGCTGCACCAGCTTGCATTCCCACCAACAATGCAAAAGAGATCCTCTTTCTCAGCATCCTCATCAACATCTGTTGCTGTTAATGTTGGCCATTCTGACAGGTGTGAGGTGGTATCTCATTGTGGTTTTGATTTGTATTTCCCTGATGATTAGTGATGTTGAGCATCTTTTCATGTGTCGGTTGGCCATCTGGATGTCTTCTTTGGATAAGTGTCTATTCATATCTTTTGCCCATTTCTTCACTGGATTATTTGTTTTTTGGCTGTTGAGTTTGATCGGTTCTTTATAGATTTTGGATACCAACCCTTTATCTGATATGTCATTTGCAAATATCTTCTCCCATTCTGTCGTTGCCTTTTAGTTTTGCGGACTGTTTCCTTCTGTGCAGAAGCTTTTTATTTTGATGAGGTCCCAGTAGTCCATTTTTGCTTTTGTTTCTCTTGCCTCCGGAGACGTGTTGAGTAAGAAGTTGCTGTGGCCAAGATCAAAGAGGTTTTTGCCTTCTTTCTCCTCAAGGATTTTGATGGCTTGCTGTCTTGCATTGAGGTCTTTCATCCATTTTGAGTTTATTTTTGTGTATGGTGTAAGAAAGTAGTCCAGGTTCATTCTTCTGCATGTCGCTGTCCAGTTTTCCCAGCACCACTTGCTGAAGAGACTGTCTTTATTCCATTGGATATTCTTTCCTGCTTTGTCAAAGATTAGTTGACCATATGTTTGTGGGTCCATTTCTGGGTTCTCTATTCTGTTCCATTGATCTGTGTCTGTTCTTGTGCCAGTACCATATTGTCTTAATGATTACAGCTTTGTAGTATACTTTGAAGTCTGGGATCGTGATGACTCCTGCTTTGGTTTTCTTTTTCAAGATTGCTTTGGCTATTTGGGGTCTTTTCTGGTTCCATACCAATTTTAAGATTATTTGTTCTAGCTCTGTGAAGTATGCTGGTGTTATTTTGATAGGGATTGCATTGAATATGTAGATTGCTTTGGGTAGTATCGACATTTTAACAATATTTGTTCTTCCTATCCAGGAGCATGGAATCTTTTTCCATTTTTTTTGTGTCTTCTTCAATTTCTTTCATAAGCTTTCTATAGTTTTCAGTATATAGGTTTTTCACCTCTTTGGTTAGATTTATTCCTAGGTATTTTATGGGTTTTGGTGCCACTGTACATGGGATCGATTCCTTGATTTCTCTTTCTGTTGCTTCATTGTTGGTGTATAGGAATGCAACCAATTGCTGTGCATTGATTTTATATCCTGCAACTTTGCTGAATTCATGAATCAGTTCTAGTGGTTTTTTGGTGGAATCTTTTGGGTTTTCCATATAGAGTATCATGTCATCTGCAAAGAGTGAAAGTTTGACCTCCTCCTGGCCAATTTGGATGCCTTTTATTTCTTTGTGTTGTCTGATTTCAGAGGCTAAGACTTCCAATACTATGTTGAATAACAGTGGCGAGAGTGGACATACTGTCTTGTTCCTGACCTTAGGGGGAAAGCTCTCAGCTTTTCCCCATTGAGGATGATATTAGCGTTGGGTCGTTCCTATATGGCTTTTATGATCTCGAGGTATACTCCTTCTATCCCTACTTTCTTGAGGGGTTTTATCAACAAAGGATGCTGTATTTTGTCAAATGCTTTCTCTGCAACTATTGAGAGGATCATATGGTTCTTGTCCTTTCTTTTGTTGATGAGATGAATCACATTAATTGTTTTGCGGATATTGAACCAGCCCTGCATCCCAGGTATAAATCCCACTTGGTTGTGGTGAATAATTTTATTAATGTATTGTTGGAGCAGGTTGGCTAGTATCTTGTTGAGTATTTTTGCATCCATGTTTATCAGGGAAATTGGTCTGTAGTTCTCCTTTTTCGTAGAGTCTTTGTCTAGTTTTGGAATCCAGGTGATGCTAGCTTCATAGAAAGAGTTTGGAAGTTTTCCTTCCATTTCTACTTTTTGGAACACCTTCAAGAGAATAGGTGTTAACTCTTCCTTAAATGTTTGGCAGAATTCCCCTGGAAAGCCATCTGGCCCTGGACTCCTTTTTGGCAGATTTTTGATTACTAAGTCGATTTCCTTCCTGGTTATAGGTCTGTTCAAATTTTCTATTTCTTCCTGTTTCACTTTTGGTAGTGTATATGTTTCTAGAAATTTGTCCATTTCTTCCAGATTGCCCATTTTATTGGCATATAATTGCTCATAATATTCTCTTATTATTGTTTTTATTTCTGCTGTGTTGGTTGTGATCTCTACTCTTTCATTCTGGATTTTATTTATTTGGGTCCTTTCCTTTTTCTTTTTGATCAAACTGGCTGGTGGCTTATCACTTTTGTTAATTCTTTCAAAGAGCCAGCTTCTGGTTTCATTGATCTGTTCTACTGTTTTTTTTGGTTTTGATAGCATTAATTTCTGCTCTAATCTTTATTATATCCTGCCGTCTGCTGGTTTTTAGTTTTATTTGCTGTTCTTTTTCCAGCTCCTTAAGGTGTAAGGTTAGGTTGTGTGTCTGAGATCTTTCTTCCTTCTTTAGGAAGGCCTGGATTGCTATATACTTTCCTCTTATGACCGCCTTTGCTGCATCCCAGAGGTTTTGGGTTGTGGTGTTATCATTTTTATTGGCTTCATATACTTCTTAATTTCCTCTTTAACTTCTTGTTTAGCCCATTCATTCTTTAGTAGGATGTTCTTCAGTCTCCAAGTATTTGTTACCTTTCCAAATTTTTTCTTGTGGTTGATTTTGAGTTTCATAGCGTTGTAGTCTGAAAATATGCACGGTATGATCTTGATTTTTTGTACTTACTTAGGGCTGATTTGTGTCCCAGTATATGGTCTATTCTGAAGAATGTTCCATGTGCGCTGGAGAAGAATGTATATTCTGCTGCTTTAGGATGAAATGTTCTGAATATATCTGTTAAGTCCATATGGTCCAGTGTGTCTTTCAAAGCCATTGTTTCCTTGTTGATTTTATGATTAGATGATCTGTCCATTGCTGTGAGTGGGGTGTTGAAGTCTCCTAGTATAATGGTATTACTATGGATGAGTTTCTTAATGTTTGTGATTAATTGATTTATATATTTGGGTGCTCTCACATTTGGTGCATAAATATTTACAATTGTTAGGTCTTCTTGGTGGATAGACCCCTTGATTATGATGTAATGCCCTTCTGCATCTCTTGATACAGCCTTTATTTTAAAGTCTAGATTGTCTAATATAAGTATGGCTACTCTGGCTTTCTTTTGTTGACAATTAGCATGATAGATGGTTCTCCATTCCCTTACTTTCAATCTGAAGGTGTCTTTCGGTCTAAAGTGGGTCTCTTGTCAACAGCATATAGATGGATCTTGTTTTCCTCTCCATTCTGTTACCCTATGTCTTTTGATTGGAGCATTGAGTCCATTGATGTTTAGAGTGAGTATTGAAAGATATGAATTTATTGCCATTATGATGCTTGTAGAGTTGGAGTTTGGTGATGTTCTCTGGTCCTTTCTAATCTTTGTTGCTTTCCATATATATATATATATATATATATATATATATATATATATATATTTTCATCTTTTCTCGCCTCAGAGAGTCCCCCTTAAAATTTCTTGCAGGGCTGGTTTAGTGGTCACAAACTCCTTTAATTTTTGTTTGTCTGGGAAACTTTTAATCTCTCCTTCTATTTTGAATGCCAGCCTTGCTGGATAAAGAATTCTTGGCTGCATATTTTTCTGATTCAGCACACTGGATATATCCTGCCACTCCTTTCTGCCTGCCAAGTTTCTGTGGAGAGGTCTGCTGCAAACCTGATCTGTCTTCCCTTGTAGGTTAGGGACTTTTTTTTTCCCTTGCTGCGTTCATGATTCTCTCCTTGCCTGAGTATTTTGTGAATTTGACTACGATATGCCTTGTTGATGGTCAGTTTTTGTTGAATCTAATGGGGTCCTCTGTGCTTCCTGGATTTTGATATCTGTGTCTTTCCCCAGGTTAGGAAAGTTTTCTGCTATGATTTGCTCACATAACCTTTCTACCCCTATTTCTCTCTCTACCTCTTCTGGGACCCCTATGATTCTGATGTTGTTCCTTTTAATGAGTCACTGATTTCTCTAATTCTTAAATCGTGCTCTTTTGCCTCAATCTCCCTCTTTTTTTCTGCTTCATTATTCTCTGTAAGTCTGTCCTCTATATCGCTGATTCTCTGTTCTGCCTCATCCGTCCTTGCCGCTGCTGCATCCATCCATGACTGCTGCTCAGCTATAGCATTTTTTATTTCATCCTGACTAGTGTTTACTTCTTCTATCTCCACAGAAAGGGATTCTGGTCTATTTTCAACTCCAGATAGTATTCTTATTATCGTGATTCTAAATTGTGTTTCAGACATCTTGTTTGTATCTGTGTTGGTTAATTCCCTGGCTGTCGTTTCTTCGTGCTGTTTGTTTTGGGGTGCATTACTTCATTTTGTCATTTTGAAGGGAGAAAAGGATTAATGAGGTAGAAAAAATAAAATAAAAAAAATAATATAAAAAATTAAAATTAAAAAATTAAAAACACACACAGACACACAAAAAATCGAATAAATAATGCTGGATCCTAGGTGTGGTTTAGTCTGGGTGTTGAAAGTGGTTTGACAGATTAGAGAAAACAAAAGGGGGAGAGGAAAAAAAGGAAATTGTTTGAGAATTTGAAAAAATGAGTACACTGAAATAGACTAAAATGAGATGATCGGAGTAAAATAGTATTTGAAAAAATATACACAAACAATATAGTAGAAAAAAATTAAAGAAAATATTTTTAATAAAAATTAAAAATAAAAATGAATTTTTTCTTTTTCTGTATCAGGAAAAAGAAAAGAAACAAAAAAGAGAAGAAGGATAAAAGTAAAGAAGAAATAATGTAAATCCTTTGAAAATTTGAAAAAGCTAATACACTGTAGTAGACTAAAATAAAATGATGGAAGTAAGGTAAAATTTGAAAAAATTTACATAAAAATATAATAATAAAAATTAAAGAAAAATATTTTCAATAAAAACTGAAGAGAGAGAGCATGCAAGTTAGGGAAAGGGGCAGAGGGATAGAGAGAGAGAGAGAATCCTAATGGGGCTGCATGCTCAGTGCAGAGCCCAAAGCAGGCCATGATCCCATGACTCTGGGATCATGAACAAACTCAAAATCAAGAATCAGACACTCAACCAACTGAGCCACCCAGGCACCCTGTTGTATATTGATTTAGCACTCTGCAACATTACTGAAAATGTTTATTAGTTCTCATAGTTTTTTGATAGAGTCTTTAGGATTTTGTATACATAAAATCATGTCCACACAATGTGACAATTTTACATCTTCTTTTCAAATTTGAGATCTTTTATTTATTTTGTTGTGCAATTGTTGTCCTGGGACTTCAATATCGTGTTGAATGAAAATGCTGGAATGGGCATTCTTATCTTGTTTCTAATCTTAAAGAACAATATTATAGCTAGCTTTTCACTCTTGAGTATGATGTTAGCTGTGGGTTTTTCATATATGGCCTTTAATGTATCCCTAACTAATTTTTGTAGTTACAGTTACTTTTACTACTTTTGTCTTTTCTTCAGACTATCTGTATATGTGATTAATCCACTACCTTACCATATTTACCTTTACTTTCACATATTTTCTGTTAGTAATTAGTGCCCTTTTATTATCTTATTATCTTTATCATCTTAAAAAAGTCCCTGTAACATTTCTGTAAGGCCCATTTAGTAGAGATGAATTCCTTTAGCTTATTTTGAATACTCTTTATCACTCCCTCAATTTTGAATGATTACCTTGATAGAGCATTCTTTGTTGGAATGTTTTGTTTCATCACTCTGAAATCAGTACTCCTTATCAGCAGGGAATATGTTCTAAGACCCCCAGTAGATGCCTGAAACCATGGATCATACCAAACTCTATGTATACTATTTTTTACCTGCATATAAATACCTGTGATAAAGTTAAATCATAAATTTGGCACAGTAAGAGATTAACAGCAATAACTAATAATAAAATGGAACATTTAACAATATAAGGTATGCGAATATGTCTCTTTCTTTCTCTTGCAAGCAAAATATTTTACTCTGCTCACCCTTCTCTTGTCATGATGTGAGATGACAAAATGTCTATGTGATGAGATGAAGTGAGGTGAATGATCTAGGCTTTGTGACATAGTGTTAGGCTATTAATGACCTGATGATATGTCAGAAGGAAGATCACCCAGTTCCAGACTGGTTGACTGCAGGTAACTGAAAATGTAGAAAGTGAAATTGCAGGGAAGTGAGAAACTACTGTATCATGTCACATTTTTTGGCTTGCAAAATTTTTATTGAGAATTCTGCTGATAGTCTTATGGGCGTTTCCTTGTATAGAACAAGTTATTTTCCTTTTGCTGCTTTTAAGATTCTTTCCTTAACTTTTGACATTTTAATTGCAAAATGTCTTGGTGTGGATCTTTTTGGATTATCTTGTTTGGAACTCTGAACTTTCTGGATCTGGATGTCTTTTTCTTTCTCAGGTCAGGGAACTTTTCAACCATTATCTCTTGAAGTAAATTTGCTAACCCTTTTGTCTCTCTTCCTTCTAGGATCCTTATAGTACAAATGTTATTCTGCTGGATGTTGTCTATTGGTCTCTTAGGCTATCTTTACTTATTTTTTTAAATTTTTAATGTTTATTTATTTTTGAGAGGGATGGGAGGGGCAGAGAGAGGAAGACACAGAATCCAAAGCAGGATCCAGACTCTGAGCTGTCAGCACATAGCCAGGCATGGGGCTCAAACCCATGAGCAGTGAGATCATGACCTGAACTGAAGTCGGATGGTTAACCAACTGAACCACCCAGGTGCCCCTAGCCAACCTTACCTTTAAAAATTCGTTCTTTCTTTCTTTTTTTTCTTCTTGCTTCTCTGTTTTAGTAAGTTCCAGTATTCTATCTTCCAGCTCACTGATTCTTTTTCTTCATTTGGTCTACAATTGAACCCCTTTGCTGTGTTTTTCATTTTAGTTATTGTATTCGTCAGCTATGTGACTTCTGTTTGGTACTTTCTTATATTTTCTGTATTTTTGTTGAAGCTCTCACTGTGTTCTCATCCATTCTTCTGAGGTTAGTGAACATCTTTATGAGCATTACTTTGAACTGTTTATCAGGTAAATTACTCATCTCTGTTTCTTAAGGTATTTTTTTGTTGCTGTTATTTTATTTGGAAATATATATCTGATTTCTCATTTTGATTCACTCTCTCTGTTTTCTATTTATTAGGCAAAATGGCTATCTCCCCAGTCTTGGAGGCCCTAGGCCTTATGCAGGAGATGAATTTTATTGTTTAACCCTGTGGTAGCTCTTGCTTCAAGTTTTGAACTTCTATGAATTTCCAAGAAACCTGACTTATTCTTGATTGGACCTAGTTCTTAGGGTGTGCCAAGACCTGTGAGTGAGTGTTCCAGAGGGAAGGATCTCAGCACCTATTTTTAGGCTGATTGGAAGCGAGGTCCTCAGGCAGATAGTCTTAAAGTATGCAAATATATACAGTTTTATGCAATTATTGTTGTAAACCAGATCAGGGAAATTTGAGGTGACCTTGGTGACATTTGCAAAAATTTGGTCTCCAGATGAGTGTATGAGCTTTTTTTACTGGGAGATATCTGATAAAGTTCAAAGTTGGGATTCCTGGCCTATATTCACTGAATGCACCTTCACAGCTCCTAGATGTGTCATAAACCTAAAGCCTACTCCTTAGGCTGAAGCTCCAGAACAAGTTTTTCACAGGATGAGTGGGGGCATGTTTTGGTCTGCTGTGTGTGCAGTGCCCTGTGAGTGGTTGTTTGCCAAGAATTGTCTCTCTGATTGTTTTAGAGCTGTGGTGCTCAGAAACACAATCCTCCCCGGCTACCAGAGCCATGTGCTCAAATGCTATTATCTGTGTGGAATGCATGCATGGCATTGGCAGGATTGTGGGAGCAGTGTGGAGGTTGGGGAACTCTGTCCCAGGCTTTGTTGTGGCTACAAGAATGATTTCAGGGGTGGGCTGTGCCCCCTGGCACTAGCAGGTTAGAGGTAGAGTACTAAAATGGTGCCCATCAACACTTCAATCCTTGGACAGAGTTCTGACAGGCTACTGCCCCTTTGGCAGAGGCTTCATGATTAGCAAATGAATCTCCTTCTTGCATGGTCTCCTTCAAACTGCTGCTTTTGCAATGGGTCCCAGGCCAAGTGAGTCTGCATGTGAGCCCTTTCAGAATGGAATCTCGGGGTGCCTGGGTGGCTCAGTAGTTTAAGCGTCAGACTTCAGCTCAGGTCATGATCTCATAGTTTGTGAGTGTGAGCCTCGCATCAGGCTCTGTGCTGATAGCTCAGAGCCTGGAGCCTGTTTCAGATTCTGTGTCTCCCTCTCTTCTGTTCCCCTGCTCATGCTCTGCCTCTCTCTCTCTCTCTCTCTCTCTCAAAAATAAAAATAAATCTTAAAAAAATAATAAAAAAAAGAAGGGAATCTCTACTCCCCGTAGTTGTATGGTTCTTTTACATATAAGCTCCATTGGTTTTCAAAGCTAGATGGTTTATGGATTCGTCTCTTCGTGGCAGGTTTCACAGGATGGTGCGCTAAATTTGGGCACAAACCTTTTGTTGCTCAGGAAGAAACCCTGGCTTTGTGAAATTCCTCCTGATTGTGGATTGTCAGGCTAGGGGGCTAGGACTTTTTGTAAGAATGTAACTCTGCCTCTCCTACCCATCTGGATGTGGCCCTTTTATTCTTTATTGTAGATTAGCTGTTTAGCTAGTTTTCAGGTCTTTTTCATAGGGAATTGTTGCAAATGTAATTGTAGTTTTGTGTCCTTGGGAGGAAGGGAGTTTAGGATCTTCTGCTGCCATCTTGAACTGCCTCCTGAATTCATGACTTTTGATCATTAATTTGAGGCCTTAGAGTTTCAAAAATATTTCTCATTATATGCTATAAAGACCATGTTCTTATGGATGCAGTCCATGGACCTTAGCAGATCCACAACCCTGTGGTATTTTCATGATATGATGTACCATTTTTTATATAAGCATTTTGCTTTTGTTGTTGTTGTCGAGTTGTAGTAGCTTTCAGTCAACTCTCAAAATAGATGGTGAAAATGAAGTTAACCATTAATAAAAGATATAGTACTAGTTTGTATTATTTTCTGTAAATGTATTCTAAATATACTTTTCCTGAGTTTTTGTTTTCTTTTTAATTTAAACTTTGCTATATTTGGTTGGATTGTTTAAATGTAGTCATATTTTCTATTTTTTGATGACTTTTCATTGCTTTTAAAATAAGAGTGCCCTTGCCTGTCCAGATAGTTAATAAATATTTACTCTTATATTTTTCTAACTTAAAAGTTCACCCTTACATGTAAGCTCTTTGAGGACATATGGAAATTGCATTAGTGAATTACGGTTATTTTTTTTTCTACTTAATTTTTGTGGAATAATTCATTAAATGGTTAACCTTCTAAAAGTGCTTTATTTGTATTTAGGATATACTGGGAGGATCTTGCACATTTTTTTTTAACTAAAATATTGGTGACTTTATTACTTGATAATCCTATTGTATCAGTTGATACTAATCAATGTCCCTATTCCTTTTACTCAATATTCTTGCCAGACAACATGAGTAATACATTTTAATATCCTCAATTTAAATAATAATATTTATAAAATTATTGTTATGAACCTAAACAAAATATGACTCCTTTACCTGAAAACTTTTTTTATAATTCCTGTTGAAGGGGTGTGGTGGTTAAGGAAATACAATGCACTCAAGTAAGTAATGTGTAATTATTGCTTTTAGGTGGGTACGTATCATGCAAGTATATTCATATGTTTAGCATCACTGATAGTAGATGATGAGGCCATGATTGGAAAATGAACTGCAGGGTAGCTTATGATGGCAAAAAGAAACATTTTGAAATAAATGGTAGACATAATAAGTAATACCAGTTTTGTACTTCAACTATCAACCACATTTTCATACCTGCTCAAATATTTTATTCAAATCACTAATGTGTAACTTCTTGCTCTGACCTAGAGCAGAGTCATCATCTCTTTTTTTAGGGTATTAACTCCTGGAAGGCAGGGAAATGATCTTAGTTGTGTCGTGCCTACACCATCATTCTGTGGCATTCAAATGATTGATTTCCTCAAGATGGTGATAGCATTGAGGGAGGGAGCAGAACTATAAAGAAAACTGCAGATTTCCTTATATAACTCAACACAGGGACTCTGAGATTACCAGTGAAAAGAGAGTATCCACCTGGCAATGGATAGCTGAACTAATAATTCCCCTGACTCTTTGCATGCAGATTCTCATGTCTTGCTAAATCCTCCATCTTCCTAGCCTCTGGGACAAGATTCAGGGATGAGTTGGCCAGCTGTGCTTTTCCAGAGGGATATTCTCTCATTTTTGTCAACTTTAGAAAAGTAGGGTTAGCTGACTGAGGGAGTCAGTGGGTTTTTCTTTCATGAGTCTATGGTTTCTTTCCCATTATAGCACTGGATTCACCCTTGTTAAGGTTTTTCAACTTTGACCTTTAGAGTCTCTGCCTCCAAATAACAGTTTTTTATCTTAACCTCACTTACAGAGAAGGGAAAAACTGCAATTCAGACATTAAATGACTTGGCTGAGGTTAAAAAATGGGTCATCTTGAATGTGGGATAGAAACCAATACTTTTTTTTTATCATAGTTCATAAGTTTCTATTTGTGTGACTATGCCATCTCTCCTCGGCTGATTCAATCCTGTTTTTCTTCGTATTCCTAATAGAATTGTTCAATCAGTTGTCAGTCATAAGAATGCCATTTGTTCTTACCTGTAATGCTTTTATTTCACTACATATTTAGATGTTTGCTATTTTTCTTTTTTCTCTTTCTTTTTTTGGGGGGGGCACTGACTCCCATCTTGTTTTCTTATACTGCATTCTCAATTTTACATAAGTAGTTTGTTCCTAATAATATTTGTATTTTCAAAAATTTATTTGGCTATGTAATTGACTCATCTTTCGCCTCTATTTACTTTTATTATGAAATTTGAGTCTTCTTTCAAAATGACTTACATTTATCCATCTTGCTTTTTTTTTTAAATCTCCATTAGTGTCTGTGTTACTGTAGACTTCACCAATTCCAGTCCATCCTGCACACCACCAGGTTCTTTTGAAGTAAACATTTTATTATTTTAGTCTTTTGTTCAAAAGCCTACAATTCAGTACATACTAAGATGAGATGCAAAATATTTTCAAACCTTGTTTTGCCAATGTTAATGGGAGAAACAGTGGATAATAAAAAAAGCTAAGGAGTCTCCCACAGAGAATTTAAAACGTCTGGCATGGAATATGGTCCAGGTGGATGAGAGAGGAGAGGACACAACTGGGAAGAAGCAGCAAATAAAAACAGGAACAACTCTACATGGCTTCAAAGATCTGTCCTTAAGATAAACATGAGAGTAATGGTTCTAAATGGCCATTAAATCCTGATCAGTCTTTCTCAATGTCTCATAGTGTTTCTTAAATGACATACAATGAAGTGTTGCATCTTCACTAATATTTCTAACACAAATATTCAGAAACAAAAAATTCTAAAAACTACCTAGGGATGATGTCAATGAGGAACACTGTGTGTGGAACACTGCATCTCAGTTTGTAAAGCTCTCATAAGTAGAGTGATACAGAAGGTCAGGGACAGGTAGTAGTACATTATGGATCCTGTGGTGTATCATTAGCATATTAGAGAGCAGGATACTGGGATTAGTTAGGAATCCATCAGTGTGTAGCATTGTTACACTGAAGGAAAGCCTACCAGTCGCTGGGATTTGGGTTAAAAGCAGAGAACAATGTCATGTTATTTAGCTTTAGATTTGAGAAGGGATTTGAATAAGCACTCTATATGAATACAAATTACTATGGGATTATAGGTTTGGAAAATACAAAATGAAGAGTGTTCTTTCCCTCTGTGCAGATGAATACACAGAAAACAATACAGAGATTCTAGAAAAAGTACTATAAGAGTCAGGAAAGGGAACACCATCTTGAAGATGCAGAAGAGTGAATGTCAGCAATGGATTTATGTCCAAATCCAAAGCAACCTCGAGGAGAAATGTTTACTGTTCTCTATAGGATACAAGAAGATTTTCTATGAAACAGAGCAGCATGTTGAGAAAGAAAGACAATAAGACTAGATGAAAATGTAGACTGAAAGGTATGAAACGATTTCAATAAACTTAAAATACATTGGCAGCAAAGTAATAAAAGACAGTAATGACATTGTGGGAAATTAAATCATTCACTTGAAGGATGAATTTGAGAGGGTCTCCCAAAGGAAGAGAGTAAGACAAACACAAAGGAAGAGAAGGTAAATGGATAAAGGAATGATACTGAAAGATGATATTTCATATTTCCAAAAGTAAATATAATAAATGTAATTACATAGATGTTTCCTATATTAACTATATATCTGAAAAAGCAAATAGGAAGAAATATCTTATTTCAGGAAAAATCAATTGAAGGAAAAACATACTTAAAACATCTTGGCAAATTTTCTGAGATGCTAGAAATGTTCCTACTAACATCCGGCAAATTATCTGAAAAGGTATAAACATCAGAATTCTCCTGTGTGATACTGCCAAAAGATAATGAAATAACTACTATGGAATTTACCAAAGATAATATTGAAAATATTTGTCCTTATATATTTATAAGTACACACTTATATACTTTATACTTACAACTTATGAGCACTTATAAGTGATAGACACTGTTCAGCACTTTGCAAACACTATTTTATTTCCTCCTTATGACTATGAGCATCCTCTAAGAGAGGATAATACCTTACCAAGGCACACAGCTCAAGATGGCACAGTTGTTCACCTGTGAGATTATATGTAGAATGTGCTTGACATTGTCCTTGACTTCCTCTCTGGAACACCACATCCAGTCTCTCAGAAAATCCTTTGGTTCTGCCTTCAAAAATGTATCTAGAATCCATCCTTGTCACCACTTCCACTGTTATTAGTCTGATCCAAACTACCATTACTTTTGCTTAGTTTACTGAAATAGTCTCTGACCAAGATGACCTTAATGTTCCCCTCTGCTTGACTAAACTTTAGATGGGATCCATTTTTTAGGATTAATGCAATTCCCAACTTCTTGTTTCTTAGGGTACTTACTTTAGAAAATTTGTAGTTGTATACCCCATCTCTGCCCCTTTGTAAATCTTTTTAAAAGCCTCTTTCTAGTTTTACCACCCAGGAATGTCTTTCTCAAGGACTTGGGAGGTATCTCTTTGAGATGTAACCAATAAGGAAGATAGTGCCTCTAACTTCCACTCTTTGTGGTAGAGTAGGAACCTACCTTCTCAGTGGGCATCTTGCAAAACCTCCTCCTATCATGAAGATAAGGGAAAGATTACTATTCATTTGGATGAAGTTAACTGGCAAACACCGATGGCTTTAGAGAGATCTTAAAAACTTTACCACCTTTTGTTTTAGTGGTGAGCTCAGACTGACTTCTGATCTTTCTCACCTACTGCACTAGTCTTGAATTAAATCTTCTCTGCATGTTTAACTTCGGTACTTTTTTTTTTTTTTTTTTGACATTTCCTAATAGGTCTCCCTGCTCCTATCCCCTTTGCCTCATTGCATTATATTCTCAATTCAGCAGCCAGAGTGATAAAATCATGTTACTTCTCTAATCAAAACTGTCCAATGGCTCCCAGTTTCAAAGAGAGAAAAACAAAGTCCTTACAAAAGTTACAAGTCATGGCTCCAAATTACCCTTCATTACCTTTATGATCTCATGCCCTACATCTCTAGACTCACTTCACTTCAACCACATGGGCCTCTGTGCAATTCTTGAATATAGTAGATGTACTCCTACTGCAGGACCTTTACTATAGCTGCCCCTCTGCCTAAAGATCCACTTGACCAACCTCATGTCCTCCTTTAAATTGTGGTGTGATTATTACTTCCTTCACAGTGCTTATTGTGACCTCTTTACTTAATGGATGTGGCAGGCTGAATAATGCCCCCCCCAAAGATATCCATACTGTAATTCTTGGAACCTGTGAATATGTTACCTTTCATGGCAAAAGAGACTTTACAGATGTGATTAAATTAAGATTTTGCGATGGGGAAATAATCCTAGATTAACTGGGGGTGGGGTGCGATATAATGATAAGGGTCCCTAATTAGAGGGGAGTAGGAGGGTCAGAATGAGAGAAGATGTGACAGTAGAGACAGAGATAGTATGAGTGATGCAGCCACGTATCAGTGAATGCAGGCAGCTTCTAGAAGCTGGAAGAGGAAACAGATTTTCTCCCTAGAGCCTCTAGAAGGAGCAGATAGCCCTGTTCACACCTAGATTTTAGACCAGTGAGAATCATTTGAACTTCTGCCCTCCAGACTTTGTAAGGTAGTAAGTTTGTGTTGTTTTAAATTACGAAGTTTGTGGTAATTTATCATAACACCAGTAGGAAACTAAATAGCTTGTAACCTGTAGCCCTAACACTCTGACTTTATTCTGCTCTACTTTTTTTCCCTACAGTAGTTGTCACCTTTGACATTTTAATTATTAAATTATTTATTCTATTTATTCTTTTTTTTTTTTTGCTTCCTCCTCAAGCATCTTTTAAGATCTTTTTGTATACTTACTTAGTACTTAGAATAATGCATGACCTGATGTAAGCCTTAGAAGTATTTGTTGAATTAATTAAGAGAAAATCAATCTCAGATATCTAAGGACCCATACAGTGAATTACCTTTGATCCATATTGCATAATTTTATTTAGGCACACTGAGGCTGACAAAGGAATGACTCAAAATAGTGAAGAACACTGCCAAAAAGCCTTTTGGCTCCTCCCTTACTTGGTTTGGTTCGTGTGGTAGAGATAATGAGTATGCAGTAAGTATTCCAAGATCTCCTCTGCTTAATTTCCCTTCCTCTCTTGCAGTTTTCTTTTTTTTTAATTTTTTTCAATATTTATTTATTTTTGAGAGAGACAGAGACAGAGCTTGAGTGGGGGAGGGGCAGAGAGAGAGGGAGACACACAATCCGAAGAAGGCTCCAGGCTCCGAGCTGTCAGCACAGAGCCCGATGTGGGGCTCGAACCCACGGACCTTGAGATCATGACCTGAGTCGAAGTCGGACGCCCAACCGACTGAGCCACCCAGGCGCCGCCCTCTCTTGCAGTTTTCATCAGTGGATTGTGAGTTGCAGTGACATGTGTCACTTGAGCCAGTCTTTTTGTTCTGTTCTGTTATGATCACATGTTCCAGATGGCAGAGCTAAAGATGGAGAGGAGGACTGCCTGAACTGCACCAAACTTTACAATAATGAGATGTAAACCTTAATTGTGTTAAGCAACTAAAATTCTGAGGGCTTTCTAAAGTTGTAGCAGTTAGCCTTAATTAGAGAAGAAATTCTGGAATGCAGTTGGATTATAAGGTTTTTAGCTTTTGCAGGATGGAAGTGCAAATTGTGCTTTGCATACCTTTTTTAGATATTATGCTTTTGTTTCTATTTCTTTCTGAGCACCAGGAAAGATGTTTCTTGAGACATGTGTTTTAAAGCACAGTTCAGATAAATCTTCTATCTCCATTATTGACCATTTAAAACAATAGTACTATTATTTGATTACTGCATTTAACTATGGCTAAGCAGTCAACCCACCTGGGAAATTTCTTTTTTTTTTTTTTTTTTTTTTTTTTTCAATGTTTTATTTTATTTTTGGGACAGAGAGAGACAGAGCATGAACGGGGGAGGGGCAGAGAGAGAGGGAGACACAGAATCGGAAACAGGCTCCAGGCTCCGAGCCATCAGCCCAGAGCCTGACGCGGGGCTCGAACTCACGGACCGCGAGATCGTGACCTGGCTGAAGTCGGACGCTTAACCGACTGCGCCACCCAGGCACCCCCTGGGAAATTTCTAAGAATCTTTATTCTGCTTTTTTCTTTCTGCAAATTTGAACTGCATAGAGCAACATAATGGCCATTCCCATTGCCAAAGAACCTTAGTAAAGATTTTCTGTGTCTTTGAAAATAATAAAATAACACTGAATCAACTATTTTTAATTGAAAGATTAATAAAGCATCTGATGACAAATATATTTATTATCAACTTCAGTACATACCCACATTTGTCAGCCTTTCTTGTGCTCTAATATAGTGCAGGAGTCAGCACATTTTTTTTTCTATAAAGGGCCAAGAGTAAATATTTTCAGCTTTTCGCGTCACATAATCGCTTTTACAACTACTCAAATCTGCCATTATAGCATGAAAGCAACCTTAGATAATACATAAAAGAATAGGTTTGTCTGTGTTCCAGTAAAACTTTATTTATAAAAACAAATGGTGCCCCATTCTAGAGGAATACAGGATATTCTTTGTTATTATAGTACATTATTCTTGCCAGTAATTTTCAACCAAGGGCCCCAGAATCTCCCAGGAGAAGGATGATGAATGTGTTAGGGTTCTCTAAGAGTAATAGAACTAGTAGGATTTTATACACATATGTACACACACATAGTTGAGTCTTTTTATACACTATAGTTATGTTCTGTAGAGTGTTTACAGATACTGAATCAGTGAATAATGAACCATTACTCCATTACTCCTAGGTGAATTACAGGGTAATTCCTGCAAGCCTCTGGTCACATTTTTGTCAACCAATCAATACTTGTTTTATGCATGTTTCTGTTAAAGACATCTTATTTAATATATATTGTTGATGCATTAATGTGAACTCATCGCCAATGGCATTTATTCCTCATGCCTGAACAAAGCTAGAAAGCACTTCAGAACTACACTTGGAGGCCATTTTAAGTGGCAAAATCACCAACCACTTGCCCAAAAGTGGAAAAACAAAACAAAACAAAACCCAAACAGAAACGTGGCACCAAGTATATTGTGAAAAGGATGCTTGTTTGTAGTATAAAAGCTTAAAGAAGAAGGCAGAGCATTGTCTTATTTGATCTCTGCTGAGAACCCCTATGTCTCGTGACTCAATTTTTTTGCCATTCTGTGCAAATCCGGGAATGACCATGAAAAGTGTGATGAGTGTTGATTTGGAGGTTACAAATAAATTTTAGCAGGTAAACAAATTTACAAATACAGAATTTGTGAACAGTGAGGACCTGCTCTACATACACACACACAGTTTACTTCAGGGAATTAGCTTACATGATTGTGGGATCGGGCAAGTCTCAAATTTCTAGGGCAGACTGGAAACTAGAGCAGAAGCTGCTGTTGCAATCTTGAGGCAAAATTTCTTCTTCCTCAGAGAAACGTCAGTTTTGCTTTTAAGACCTTTCAACTGATTGGACAAGAGCCATCTATTTTATCAAAGTTAATCTCCTGTATTTGAATTTAATTGATTGTAGATATTAACCACATAGACAAAATACTTTGACGGCAATGACAACATCGAGAGCAGTGTCTGAACCATTGGGAACTATAGCTTAGCCAAGTTGATGTTCAAAACTAATCATCACAGTGAATATAGTTTAGAAAAGCACAGATACTATGGTGGGATAATGGTATCATGGTTATTATTACTTTTAAAGATGATATCATTTGAGGGTACATAGTTAAATAGTTATCAATGAAAAAATAAAGACTAGTGAACTAAACAAAATATCAAGTGTGATTATCTGGGTTCATTTGCCTTCTCTGTGTTTCTTACACTTTTATATATATGTAAATTTACTGCATTTCTCTTGTGTTCATTACACAATCGATTTATGGTACTTTGATATATAATAGAAAAGTATATATGTTATATATATAGTAGAAAAATATATATTATATATAATAGAAAAGAATATATATTCTATATATAATGTAAAAATATGTATAAATTTTCTCTTGCTACATAACAAATTACCAAAAATTTAGCAGCTTAAAACAACATAAATTTATTATCTCACAGTTTCCATAGGAGTCCAGGCACAGATTATGAGTCTTTTACTTATGGTCTCACCAGACTAAAATCAAGATGTTGTTTGGGTGTGGGGTATCTTCCAAGCTCAATGGTTTGCAGCTGAATTCAGTTCCTTGCAGTTCTAGTTTATGTACCTGTTTCTCATAGGCTGTTGACCATGACTTGCTCTGAACTCCAAGGGGGCCATGCTCAGGTCCTAGATGGTGCTTACTTTTTCAAAGCTTATAGGATAATTTTATTCCAGTCTGCTAAGATAGAGTCTTATGTAACATAACCTAATCAGTGGGGTGACTATCCAGTCATAGTCACAATTCTGCCCAAACTCAAGAGTAGTGAATTATAAAGTCTGTGTATACTGGAGGAATAGAATTTTGGAAAGCATCCTAGGATTCGTCTGCTTCCCTTATCATGTGATCATAACTAATAAAAACATTCAATGCCAAAGCCTGGAATGAAGCAAAAAAATTAACTGTTATTATTATTTTGAATTGACCATATGAGGAAATTTATTTACCACTGTATCATTTAAAACTTCTTCTGTAATAAGCATATGTTAATATTATGTAGTAATTAAATTTTAATAAGTTTTTTTATAGAAATAATACTGGTTTGTTGTTAAGGGGATTAAGCAGGAGGGAAGTGTTTAAAGATAAAAGTATAATTAAGCCCCATCCCTTCCTCTGAACTTCTCCCTGGATCCTTTGAATAGGGAAATAACTCTTAACATTTTTGAGGTATCTTTTATAAGTGTTCTTCAACTTTCCCTTTCCACCAAACACTATTTTGGACATTTTGTATATGAATATACCCACTGATGTCTTAATTTTGATGATTATATTTTTCAGTTCTAGGAACTCCAGGATTTTTCTTCTCATGATTTCAATTTCTTGGTAAATATTTTCATCTCCTTGTACATTTAAAGAAATCATATTCTATCAGTTGATCATGTTTAACAACAAAGTCCATGTTTGATAACATCAGTATGTGAATCAGATATAAGTTTGTTTTTACTATTTTCTCTTGGGTTTGGCTATTTGATCTCGTCTCTGGCATGCCTCATAACTTTTAACTAAATGCCATACATTTTGTTTGAAAAGCAGCAGAGGCTCTGGATGATCACCTTATACTCCAGAGGAAACTGACTTTTTTTTGGCAGTCAGCATACAGGCAAATAATAGACTTCAAACAGAGATTAGAGGATTTAAATTGATGGTGAGTTTTAATCTTTGAAAGACTTCTACTTCTGGCTTCTAAAGTAGCCCATGAGGGATCACAGTTGAAAATTCCGTAAACCAGGGCTTTTTCTCCTTGGGGAGCCTAAACTCTCATTTTTGTTTCTCCAGTATCATGAGTCTGACAAGTCCTTTGCTTGATTATTAGCTACTTGGCTGCCACTTTCTGTTTGGCTTTACCATCCTCTTGTCCTATGCAGATCAAGAGTTGAATAATGTCTCATTGGACATTTTGGAACGTCTAGTTGGAAAGTTAGGCTTATCATTCTCGTCTCGCTTTTCTTTGGGACTATAGCCCCTCATGTTCTAGGTGCCTTCATATCATTGATCTTCAGTTTTTGTCTCCCAACCTGCTGAGATTGCTGACACTTTGAGTCACTACTTTTACTTGGTCTCCTAGCCCCAGGCCACTTAGACATTGGCAAATGTCTCCCTGGGGGAAAAGTACTACTACTTTTGTAAGGCTTACCTCACAGTAGCCAGCCCCTCAACTCTGTTACTCCCCAAGCAGCTGTTTTGTGCTTTTCCTTCCAGATTCTTTATTTTTTAAAATTGAAATATATTTAATGAGAGGCCTGTTATAAGCCACTCTTTAATTTTCAGAAGCAGAAGTCGTCTACCTCTATTTTTAATCCCTCAATTTAAGCAGTATTGCAGTAGGCCTCCATATCTATGGTTTAGCTTTCCAGTTTTAGTTACCTGCGGTTAACTGCAGTCTGGAAACATGATCTCTGATACCCAGAAGGTCAGAGGTAGCCTGCTGCTCCTCTGTCACAATGCCTACACCATTCACCTCACTCTATCTCATCATGCAGGCATTTATTTTATCATTGTGCCTCATCACGAGAAGAGTGAGTATGGTACAATAAGACATTTTGAGACAGAGACCACATTCACATGACTTGCATTACAGTATATTGTTATCTTTGTTCCATTTTATTATTATTGTGAATCTCTTACGGTGTCTAATTTATAAATTAAACTTCATCATAGGCATATATGTATAGGAGACATACTGTATATAGAGTTTGGTACAATCCACAGTTTCAGGCATCCACTGGGGGTCTTGGAACATATCTTCTTCAGGTAAAGGGGGAACTACTGTACTTTTGTTTTAAATGGTCACTACTTAATTTTATCCACATGCTTTCTTTGCTTACTTTTCTTCTGAAATTGTTTTCTTACTGAAGTACATTGTTTAACATTGTTTGAATTTTGTTAGTGAGAGTCTGTCTGTTGGTTTTACATTTCCCATTTTGTCTTGTCTGAAAATGTCATTATAAAAAACAGCACTGTAATAAAAATTTAGTTAGTCGCAGAGTTCTTGGCTGACCATTATTTTGTCCCAAAAATTTGAAGGTATTAGACCGCATGTTTGGCTTTCATTATTGCTGTAGAGAAATTAGCTGTCTAATCATTGTTCATTTTAAGTTACTAGTTTTTTTTCTCTTGATGCTTTTAGGAGCCTTTTTGTGACTTAAGCAATGTTTTCAAATGTTTACTTTTTATTTCATGATGAGATTATTCAAATGCAAAATAAAATAAAAGAGAAGACTTTAATAAGCCTATCCTTGTTTCCAGTCCTGTCTCTAGTTTAACAATTAGCCTTTTGTCATTCTTATTGTCTATTATTTGTATATATACAATATGAGATTTTTGCTACTTTCTGAGTCTGTAGATTTATTTCTCTTTATCTGTTCTACACAGATCTCATCTGTTATCTCTTTAAATAGTGGTTTTCTTCTACTTTCCTTATTCTCTCCTTCTGAGATCCTGCTACATAATTAAAATATTATTTTCTTCCATGTATCTTAAACTTTGGTTTCCATGTTTTAATCTTTCTGTAATGCAGTCTGCTTAATGATTTCAGCTTTATCTTGCATGTTTAATTCTATCTTTGCCTGTGTCTAACCTGAAGTTAGACACCAACTCAACTGACCATTGAGTTTATTTTCAATTATTGTATTTTCAACTTCTAGTTCTATTTTTTTCATTTAAAAAGTAGGCCAATTAATTACTGATTTTTTTTTTGAAAGTGGGGGAGGGGCAGAGGCAGAAGGAGAGAGACAATCTAAGCAGGCTCCTCGCTGGGCGTGGAGATGCCAGACTCTACTCGTGACCAACTGTGAGTACATGACCTGAGCTAAAATCGAGTCAGACACTTAACCGACTGAGCCACCCAGGTGCCCCAATATTGATTATTTTTAATCCTTCCATACAACATAATTATTAGCACAGATTCTGATATCAAATTGGTTGAATTTGGATTCTAGTCACGTAATTTATACTATGTAAATTAGACAAGTTTCTTAACTTCTCTAAGCTTTGATTTCCTCATCCATAAAATTAGTAGCACCAACTTTAGAGTTGTTAAAGATTATATGAGTAAATATATATAGATAGGGCATTTAGAATAGTGCCTGCTGCAAAATAAAGATTATAAAAGTATTTGTTAAATATTTTGTTTCCTCTTTTATTTCTTTAAATATTTTTAAAAGTTATTTTTGCATTTTGTTTTGATAATTTGAATTGCTGAGACCTTTGAGGTGTAATTCTACTGATTTTACTTCTGCTGATTTTCACTGATGTCATCTTGTTCTTCTATATATTTTGGAATCTTACTTTTTGTACTTGTTTCTGACTAATCTTAGTGTCTAAGAATACTGAAAGTCTAATTTGAAAGTCTATTCCTACATTTGTTTTATGTCTACTGTGATTCCTACAGTATTATAGTCCCTTTGTCACTTTAAGTTATGGCTTTTGTTTGGGAACCCTAAACCAATTTGAGGGCAGAGCTATGATTATGAATTCTCTCTGGCCATTATTACCCAAATGTGTGAGGCTGAAACAGACACATTTACTTGTATAATCCCTTTGCTGGCAGTTTAAATTCTAGTTTATCCTTTTACTGAAAGAGCAGACTTTGAAGGCCCTAACTCAGTAAAGGGGTCTAGGAGTCTAGTGTCCTACCTTGCATGGGCCCAAGGCTACATCTTTTGTCTCTGTCGTGGATGTTAGAACTCAGGTTCTAGGTTTTTTATATCCAGAAATATCTAGGGCAGTCATAGCTCTGAAGCATTTTTAACTCTCTGATTTGGACTCCTATTTGGGTGGGTGGGGGGGGCAGAGCACTGAGATTTTCTTTTACTTTTGTATGAACTTAGTTATAATTTACAGTAAGATTTGTCAACTATTTTTGGCATCTGTGAACATTTTATTGATTTTTTTACAGGATGTCTATGCCACTAAATTTTTGTAAGTGGAAGTCTTTCTTCTTCTCTTTTTTAAAATATCTTTTGCTATATGTGTGCATGTATCTATATTTTCCCTTATTATATTTGGAATGTGTATAGGCTATTCTTATTCTTTAATAATGTGAATACACTTTAACATTATCAACTTATTCCCTTTTACGAAATTTAATAAAATCATAATTTTGTACTTTTTTTTAGCTCTTGCCTTGTCTTTCTTCACTTCATAATTGTTGTCATATTGTTTTTTTATTGTCAGAGTTATAACCTTATATTCAGCTGCTGTAATTCTCATAGTTTATCTTCTGAGTTCTATATTTAAGTATATTTAATGTTCATTCTTGGTTCCTTATAACATAGCTCTGTAGTATCTGAATTCTTTATTTGATTCTTTATTTGATCTTTTGATTAATTAAATTTTTGTCATTGAGTGGACTTCTTTTTCTAAAAAAGAATTCATCAGTACTGTAATTCCTCACCTTTTGCTTATTTGAAAATATCTGTTGCTTATAAATGAATAATAAATTGGATGTTAAATGTAGGGATTACACTTGCTTTTTCTCAGCACTATGTAAATACTGATTTATTCTTTTCACATCCATAAAATAAAATTCTCTGCAGAAATTTTAAGGCTGTCTGATTTTTGTTCTTTATTGGTGACTGGTTTTTATTTACTAGATATCACAAGATACATTTTTCCCCCTAAAATTTAGTAACTTCACCAGGTTATCTTGACATTGCTCATTCTTAGAGATTCTTTTATTGAAATATAATTGACATATAGCACTGTATTAGTTTCAGGTGTATAACATAATGATTTGATATTTGTATACATTGTGAAGTGATTATCATAAAAAGTCTAGCTACCATTAGTCCTCACAGAAAGTTGCAAAAAATTTTCTTCTTGTGTATGAGAAATTTCAACATATACTCCCTTAGCAGCTTTCAAATACGCAATACAATATTATTGACTATAATCATGGTGTACATTATATCCCTATGACTTATTTTTTTTTATAAATGGTAGTTTGTACCTCTTGATCCTTTTTACCCATTTCATCCAATCATCCAATTCTTCCACCCTCTGGCAACTATCATTCTTTTCTCTGTATCTATGGGTTTTGTAAGTTTGTTTTATTTTTTTTAGATTCTACATATAGATGAAATCATATGGTATTTGTTTTTGTCTGACTTATTTCACCTAGCATAATATACTCTAAGTCCATCCATGTTGTCACAAATGGCAATATTTCATCCTTTTTTATAGCTGGGTGTTAATTCATTACGTATATGAACCATATCTTCTTCATTCATCCATTGATGGGCATTTAGGTTTTTTTGATACCTCATTTTAAATAATGCTACAATGAACATGGGGTGCATAATTAAATTAGATTTCATGTTTTTTAAAATGTTTTTGTTTTTTGAAGTTAAATATCCCAATGGGAATTGCTGGATCATTGGCATTTCTATTTTTGAAGTTTTGAGAAATCTCCATAATGTTTTTCACAGAAGATATACCAATTTATATTCCAAACAACAGTGTAGGAGGATTCCCTTTTCTTCTCATCTTTACCAACACTTGTTATTTCTTTTCTTTTTGATAGTAATCATTGTGACATGTGTGAGTGAGATGGTATCTCATTGTGGTTTTAATTTGCATTTCCCTGATGATGAGTGATGTGGAGAACCTTTTCATGTTCTGGTTTCAATCTGTATATATTTTTTTGGAAAAATGTGTATTCAGGTCCCCTGCCCATTTTTTAATCATATCATTTGCCTTATTGTTATTGAGTTGCCTGAGTTCTTCACATATTTTGAATCTTAACCTCTGATCAGATAAATGATTTGCAAATATCATCTCCCATTCAACAGATGTCTTTTTATTTTATTGATTTCCTTTGCTGTGTAGAAGCTTCTTAGTTTGATGTTGTGCTATTATTTATTTTTACTTCTGTTACACTTGTCTGTGGGGTCAGATCCCAAAATATGTCACCAAGAGTGATGTCAAAGAGCTTACTGCTTATGTTTTCTCTAGATTTATGGTTTCTGGACTTGCATTCATGTCTTTAATCCATTTCAAATTAATTTTTGTGTAAAGTGTAAGATAGTGGTCCAGTTTCATTCTGCTGCATGTGGCTGGTGAATTTTCCTAGCACCATTTATTAAACAGACTGTCTTTCCCCCATTGTGTATTCTTGCCTCCTTTGTCATAGTTAATTGTCCATATAATTTTGGCTTTATTTGTAGGCTCTTGATTCTAATGTATTGATTTGCATGTCTGTTTTTATGCCAACACCACGCTGTTTTGATTACTATAGTTTTATAATATAGTTTGAAATTCAGGAGCATGATTTGTTCTTCTTAACTTTGCTTTGGCTATTTGGGGTCTTGTGTGTGGTTCCATACAAAGTTTAGGATATTTTATTCTATTTCTGTGAAACATACCATTGGAATTTTTTTTTAATTTTTTTTAATGTTTATTTATTTTTGAGAGACAGAGACAGAGTGTGAGGGGGAGAGGGACTGAAAGAGGGAGACACAGAATCAGAAGCAGGCTCCAGGCTCCGAGCTGTCAGCACAGAGCTTGACGCGGGGCTTGAACTCACGAACAGTGAGATGACCTGAGCTGAAGTTGGACGCTCAACCGACTGAGCCACCCAGGCACCCCCATACCATTGGAATTTTGATAGGTATTGCATTGAATGTGTAGATTGTTTTTATTAGACATTTTAACAATATTGATTCTTCTAATCCATGAGTACAGACGTTTTTCCATTTATTTGTGTCTTCAATTTCATTCATCACTGTCTTATAGTTTTCAGTGTACAGGTCTTTCATCTCCTTGGTTAAATTTATTCTTAGATTTTTTTTCTTTTTGATATACTTATAGAGGTGATTGTTTTCATAATTTCTTTGTGATTGTTGTTAATTTATAAAAATGCAATACATCTCTATATATTGACTTTCATGCAACTTTACTGAATTCATTTAGTTCAGATAATTTTGTGGTGGAGACTTTTTGGGTTGTTTAATGTAAAATCATTCATCTGTGAATACTTTTATTTTTTCCTTTACTATTCAGATGCCTTTTTTTTTTTTCCTGTCTAATTGCTCTGGCTACAACTTCTAATACTATGCTAAATGAAAGTACTGGGAGTTGGCATCCTTTTCTTGGTTTTGATCTTAAAGGAAAAGTTTTCAGCTTTACACCATGGAGATGATGACACCTGTGGATTTGTCATCTATTGCCTTTATTTTATTGAGGTACCTTTTGTTTTTACCAACCTTTTTTGAGAGCTTTTATTATAAATGGATATTGGATTTTGTAAAATGATTTTTCTTCATGTATTGAGATTATCATATAATTTTTATCCTTTATTTTGTTAACGTGGTGTATTACATTGATTAGTTTGCAGATGTTGGGAAACATCCTTGCATTGTTGTGATAAATCCCACTTGGTCATGGTGAAGGATTCTTTTAACATATTGTTGAATTTCATTTTCTAATATTTTGCTTAGGACTTTTGCATCTGTGTTTATCAGGGATATTACCTTATAATTTTTTTTCTTAATTTTTTGTAATGTCCTTGTCCGGTTTTGGTATCAGAGTAATTCTGGCTATGTAAAATGAGTCTGAAAGCATTCCCACCTTTTAAATATTTTGCATTCTTTGAATGTTTGGTAGAATTCACCTGTGTGAAGACATCTTGTCCTGGAGTTTTGTTCCTTGGGAGGTTTTTGATTACCAATTTAATGTTACTAGTAGTCCAGCTATTTAGACTTTCTGTTTCTTTATGATGCAGTCTTGGAAGATTGTATGTTTCTAGGAATTTATCAGTTTCTTCCAGGATGTCTACTTTGTTGCCATATAGTTCTTCATAGTAAGTAGTCTCTTAAAAGCTTTTGTATTTTTTTAGTATCAGTTGTAATTCATCTATAGATCTGATTTTATGTGATCCTTCTCTCTTTTTTTCTTAGTGAGTCTATCTACAGGTTTGTCAATTTTGTTTATACTTTCAAAGAACTATCTCTTAGTTTCATTGATCTTTACATTTGTCTTTTTAATGTCTATTTCATTTATTTCTATTTTGATCTTTATTATTTCTTTCCTTCTGCTAACTTTGGGATTTATTTATATATTTTTTTGTGTCTTTTAGGTTTAACCTTAGATTGTTATTTGACATTTTTCTTGATTCTTGAGGTCGGCTTGCATTGGTGTAATCTTCCTTCTTAGAACTGCTTTTGTTGCATCTCATACATTTTGGTATATTGTATTTCCATTTCATTTGTCTCAAAATATTTTACGATTTTTCATTTAGTTTCTTTATTGACTTTTTGCTTGCTTGGTGGCATGTTGCTTAATCTCTATATATTTGTAATTTTCCCAATTTTTTTCTTATAATGGATTTCTATTTTCTTAATGTTGTGTACAAAATAAATACCTGACATGATTTAAGTCTTCTTGAAGTTATTAAGACTTGTTTGTGTCTTAACATACGATTTATCCTGGAGACTATTCCAATTGCACTTGAGAAGAGTATATGTGCTGCTGCTTTTAAATGGATTGTTGTCTATGTATCTGTCTAGTCTAATGTGTCATGTAGGATACTGTTTTAATTTGAAAATCTGTCTAGATAATCTGTCCAGTGGGTACATAGGGTATTAAAGTCCCTTACTGTTATTGTATAGCTATCAGCTTCTTCCTTTAGGTCTATTTGCTTTGTATATTTACATATTTCTCTGTTGGGGGCATATGTGTTTACAAATGTTATACCTTCTTGGTAGATTGACCCCTTTACCATTATGCTGTACCCATTCTTGTCTTTTGTTACAGTCTTTGTTTTAAAGTTAATGTTGTTTAAGTGTAGCTAGCCCAACGTTATTTTGGTTTCCATCTGTATGAAACCTCTTTTTCTACCCCTCACTTTTAGTCTGTGTGTGTCCTTACATCTGAAGTGAATATTTTGTAGGCAGCATACAGATGGGTCTTTTTTTTTTTTTCCTATTCATTTAACTACTATGTCTTTTGATTAAAGTGTTAAGTCTATTTACATTTAAAATAATTATTGATAAGTATGTACTTATTGCCATTTTGTTAATAGTTTTTTGTGTGTTTTATAGCTTCCCTCTCTTCCTTTTCTCTTCTGCTTTCTTCCATGTTGTTTGAGATGTTCTGGAGTGTAACACTTAATTTCCTTCTTCATTATCTTTTGCATATTTACTATAGAGTTTTGTTTGTGGTTACCACAAAGCTCAAGTATAGAAGCATAAACATATAAACAGTCCATTTTTGGTTGACAGTAAGTCAAGTTTGAATATATCTTAAACTGCATTTTTAGCACCTCCTGCCAAGTTTTATTTCCTTTTATATTTTTAAAAAATTTTTCCAGAGAGAAAGACACAGATTGAGAGAGAGAGAGAGAGAGAGAGAGAGGGAGAGGGAGAGGGAGAGGGAGAAAATCTCAAGCAGGTTCCACGCTCAGTGTGGATTCCAACACGGGGCTCAATCCTACAACCCTGGGATTGTGACCTCAGCTGAAATCAAGAGTCAGATGCTTAACCAACTGAGCCACTCAGGTGCCCCAAATTTTATGTTTTTGATGTCATGTTATACATCTTTTTATTTTGTGTATCCCTTAACTAATTGCTGTCGTTATATTTATTGTTACTACTTTTATCTTTTAACCTTCCTACTAGCTTTGTTAGTAATTTAATCCACTACTTTTATTCTATACTTACCAATGAGATTTTTGCTTTTGTATATTTACTTGTTCGTAATTTTAGTGCCTTTTCTTTTCATCTTAACGAAGTCCCCTTAATATTTCTTGTAAGGTTGGTTTAGTGGTGATGAACTTATTTAGCTTTTTGCTTGTCTAAAAAACTCATCATTTCTCCCTCAATTCTGAATGATAACTTAATCAAATAGAGTTTGCTCTTTTAGAAGTTTTTTTTTTTTTTTTTCCTTTCAGCACTTTAAATATGTTATGCCACTTCCTTCTTGCCAAGTTACTGCTGAGAAATCTGCTGATGGTGTTGTGTGGGTTCCCTTTTTGTATCAAGCTGTTTTTCTCTTGCTTAAGATTTTCTTTAACTTTTGACATTGTAGTTATACAGCTGACCTTTGAACAACATGGTTTTCAACTGTGTATGTCCATTTACATGCAGATTTTTTGCAATACGGTACAGTACTATAAGTGTATTTCCCTTAATTATGATTTTCTCAATAACATTTATTTCTTCCAGCTTACTTTAAGAATAGAGTATATAATACATATACAAAATATGTGTTAATTGCCTTTTTATGTTATTGGTAAGGCTTCTGGTCAATAGTAAGCCATTAGGAGTTAAGTTTTGGGGGAATCAAAGTTATATGTGGAGTTTTGACTGCCTGGGGTTTTGGTACTCCTAACCCTGGTGTTCAAGAGTTCAATCTAATTTGTCTCAGTGTTGGTCTCTTTGGGTTCATCTTGTTTGGAGCTCTGGGTTTCCTGGATCTGGATATTTGTTTCCATTGCCAGGTTAGGAAGTTTTCAGCCACTATTTCTTCAAGTAAGTGTCCTGAATCTTTCTGTCTCTTCTCCTTTGGGACCTCTATAATGCACATGTTAGTATGCTTGATGATGTTCCATAGGTTCCTTAAGTTGTCTTCACGGTTCAATTTTTTTTCGCCTCTGTTTGAGTGAGTTCTACTGCCTTATTTTCCAGGCAACTGATTCTTTCTTCTGCTTCATTTAGTCTGCTGTTGAACCCTGCTAGTATATTTTTCAGTTAAGTTTTTGTATTCTTCAGGTCTGTGACTTCTGTTTGGTACTTTATTGTATTTTCTCTCTCTATGTTGAGGTTCTAACTGTGTTCATCCATTTCTTCTTTGAAGTTCAGTGAGCATCTATATAAACATTACTTAGAACTTTTTATCAGATAAATGACTTATCTTTGTTTTATTAAGGTTTTCTTTTACCCTGTGGTTTTACCTTGTTTTTTCATTTGTAACATAGTCCTCTGTTTCCTCACATTGCTTGACTATGAGTTCATTTCTGTATATGAGATTTATTTATTTATTTATTTATTTACTTATTTTAAGATAAAAACATTTTATTTATTTTTTTAATTTTTTTTAAAATATGAAATTTATTGTCAAATTGAATTCCATACAACACCCAGTGCTCATCCCAAAAGGTGCCATCCTCAATACCCATCAACTACCCTTCCTTCCCTCCAACCCCCCATCAACCCTCAGTTTGTTCTCAGTTTTTAAGTCTCTTATGCTTTGGCTCTATCCCTCTCTAACCTCTTTTTTTTCTTCCCCTCCCCCATGGACTTCTGTTAAGTTTCTCAGGATCCACATAAGAGTAAAAATATATGGTATCTGTCTTTCTCTATATGACTTATTTCACTTAGCATCACACTCTCCAGTTCCATCCACATTGCTACAAAAGGCCATATTTCATTCTTTCTCATTGCCAAGTAGTATTCCATAGTGTATATAAACCACAGTTTCTTTATCCATTCATCAGTTGATGGATATTTAGCCTCTTTCCACAATTTGGCTATTGTTGAAAGTACTGCTATAAACATTGGGGTACAAGTTCCCCTGTGCATCAGCACTCCTGTATCCCTTGGGTAAATTCCTAGCAGTGCTATTCCTGGGTCATAGGGTAGATCTATTTTTAATGTTTTGAGGGGCCACCACACTGTTTTCCAGAGCGGCTGCACAAGTTTGCATTCCCACCAACAATGCAAGAGGGTTCCCATTTCTCCACATCCTCGCCAGCATCTATAGTCTCCTGATCTGTTCATTTTGGCCACTATGACTGGCGTGAGGTGATATCTGAGTGTGGTTTTGATTTGTATTTCCCTGATGAGGAGCGATGTTGAGCATCTTTTCATGTGCCTGTTGGCCATCTGGATGTTTTCTTTTTTTTTTTTTTAATTTTTTTTTTTTTTCAACGTTTATTTATTTTTGGGACAGAGAAAGACAGAGCATGAACGGGCGAGGGGCAGAGAGAGAGGGAGACACAGAATCGGAAACAGGCTCCAGGCTCTGAGCCATCAGCCCAGAGCCCGACGCGGGGCTCGAACTCACGGACCGCGAGATCGTGACCTGGCTGAAGTCGGACGCTTAACCGACTGCGCCACCCAGGCGCCCCTATTTTCTTTAGGGAGTGTCTATTCATGTTTTCTGCCCATTTCTTCACTGGACTATTTGTTTTTCGGGTGTGGAGTTTGGAGAGCTCTTTATAGATTTTGTATATTAGCCCTTTGTCCGATATGTCATTTGCAAATATGTTTTCCCATTCCGTTGGTTGCCTTTCATTTAGTTTTGTTGATTGTTTCCTTTGCAGTGCAGAAGTTTTTATCTTCGGGGCGCCTGGGTGGCGCAGTCGGTTAAGCGGCCGACTTCAGCCAGGTCACGATCTCGCGGTCCGTGAGTTCGAGCCCCGCGTCGGGCTCTGGGCTGATGGCTCAGAGCCTGGAGCCTGTTTCTGATTCTGTGTCTCCCTCTCTCTCTGCCCCTCCCCCGTTCATGCTCTGTCTCTCTCTGTCCCAAAAATAAATAAAAAAGGTTGAAAAAAAAATTTAAAAAAAAAAAAAGAAGTTTTTATCTTCATGAAGTCCCAATAGTTCATTTTTGCTTTTAATTCCCTTGCCTTTGGGGATGTGTCAAGTAAGAAATTGCTGCGGCTGAGGTCAGAGAGGTCTTTTCCTGCTTTCTCCTCTAAGGTTTTGATGGTTTCCTGTCTCACATTCAGGTTCTTAATCCATTTTGAGGTTTTTTTTTTTTTTTTTTTTTGTGAATGGTGTAAGAAAGTGGTCTAGTTTCATTCTTCTGCATGTTGCTATCCAGTTCTCCCAGCACCATTTGTTAAAGAGACTGTCTTTTTTCCATTGGATATTCTTTCCTGTTTTGTAAAAGAGTAGTTGGCCATACTTTTGTGGGTCTAGTTCTGGGGTTTCTATTCTATTCCATTGATCTATGTGTCTGTTTTTGTGCCAATACCATGCTGTCTTGATGATGACAGCTTTGTAGTAGAGGCTAAAGTCTGGGATTGTGATGCCTCCTGCTTTGGTCTTCTTCTTCAATATTACTTTGGCTATTCGGGGCCTTTTATGGTTCCCTATGAATTTTAGGATTGCTTGTTCTAGCTTCGAGAAGAATGCTGGTGCAATTTTGATTGGGATTGCATTCAATGTGTAGATAGCTTCGGGTAGTATTGACATTTTGACAATATTCATTCTTCCAACCCATGAGCATGGAATGTTTTTCAATTTCTTTATATATTCTTCAATTTCCTTCATAAGCTTTCTATAGTTTTCAGCATAGAGATCTTTTACATCTTTGGTTAGGTTTATCCCTAGGTATTATGCTTCTTGGTGCAATTGTGAATGGGATCAGATTCTTTATTTGTCTTTCTGTTGCTTCATTATTAGTTCATAAGAATGCTACTGATTTCTGTACATTGATTTTGTATCCTGAGACTTTGCTGAATTCATGTATCAGTTCTAGCAGACTTTTGGTGGAGTCTATCGGATTTTCCATGTATAATATCATGTCATCTGCAAAAAGTGAAAACTTGACTTCATCTTTGCCAATTTTGATGCCTTTGATTTCCTTTTGTTGTCTGATTGCTGATGCTAGCACTTCCAACACTATGTTAAACAACAGCGGTGAGAGTGGACATCCCTGTCGTGTTCCTGATCTCAGCGGGAAAGCTCTCAGTTTTTCCCCATTGAGGATGATATTAGCTGTGGGCTTTTCATCAATGGCTTTTATGATGTTTAAGTATGTTCCTTCTATCCCGACTTTCTCGAGGATTTTTTTTAAGAAAGGATGCTGAATTTTGTCAAATGCTTTTTCTGCATCGATTGACAGGATCATATGGTTCTTATCTTTTCTTTTATTAATGTGATGTATCATGTTGATTGATTTGCGAATGTTGAACCAGCCCTGCATCCCAGGAATGAATCCCACTTGATCATGGTGAATAATTCTTTTTATATGCTGTTGAATTCGATTTGCTAGTATCTTATTGAGAATTTTTGCATCCATATTCATCAGGGATATTGGCCTGTAGTTCTCTTTTTTTACTAGGTCTCTGTCTGGTTTAGGAATCAAAGTAATACTGGCTTCATAGAATGAGTCTGGAAGTTTTCCTTCCCTTTCTATTCTTTGGAATTGCTTGAGAAGGATAGGTATTTATCTCTGCTTTAAATGTCTGGTAGAATTCCCCAGAGAAGCCATCTGGTCCTGGACTCTTATTTGTTGGGAGATTTTTGATAACTGATTCAATTTCTTCGCTAGTTATAGGTCTGTTCAAGCTTTCTATTTCTTCCTGTTTGAGATTTGGAAGTGTGTGGGTGTTTAGGAATTTGTCCATTTCTTCCAAGTTGTCCAGTTTGTTGGCATATAATTTTTTATAGTATTCCCTGATAATTGCTTGTATTTCTGAGGGATTGGTTGTAATAATTCCATTTCATTCATGATTTTATGTATTTGGGTCATCTCCGTTTTCTTTTTGGAAGCCTGGCTAGAGGTTTATTAATTTTGTTTATTTTTTCAAAAAAACAACTCTTGGTTTCATTGATCTGCTCTATAGTTTTTTTAGATTCTATATTGTTTATTTCTGCTCTGATCTTTATTATTTCTCTTCTTCTGCTGGGTTTGGGGTGTCTTTGCTGTTCTGCTTCTTTTTCCTTTAGGTGTGTTGTTAGATTTTGCATTTGGGATTTTTCTTGTTTCTTGAGATAGGCCTGGATTGCAATGTATTTTCCTCTCAGGACTGCCTTTGCTGCATCTCAAAGCATTTGGATTGTTGTATTTTCATTTTCGTTTATTTCCATATATTTTTTAATTTCTTCTCTAATTGCCTGGTTGACCCATTCGTTGTTTAGTAGGGTGTTCTTTAACCTCCATGCTTTTGGAGCTTTTCCAGACTCTTTCCTGTGGTTGATTTCAAGTTTCATAGAATTGTGGTCTAAAAGTATGCATGGTATGATCTCAATTCTTGTATACTTATGAAGAGCTGTTTTGTGACCCAGTATGTGATCTATCTTGGAGAATGTTGCATGTGCACTCGAAAAAAAAAGGATATTCTGTTGCTTTGGGATGCAGAGTTCTAAATACATCTGTCAAGTCCATGTGATCCAATGTATCATTCAGGGCCCTTGTTTCTTTATTGATCCTGTGTCTAGATGATCTATCCATTGTTGTAAGTGGCGTATTAAAGTCCCCTGCATTTACCACATTCTTATCAATAAGGTTGCTTATGTTTGTGTATAATTGCTTTATATATTTGGGGACTCCCGTATTTGGCGCATAAACATTTATAATTGTTAGCTCTTCCTGATGGATAGACCCTGTAATTATTATATAACGCCCTTCTTCATCTCTTGTTACAACCTTTTATTTAAGGTCTAGTTTGTCTGATGTAAGTATGGCTACTCCAGCTTTCTTTTGACTTCCAGTAGCATGATAAATAGTTCTCCATCCCCTCACTTTCAATCTGAAGGTTTCCCCAGGTGTAAAATTAGTCTCTTGTAGACAGCAAATAGATGGGTCTTGTTTTTTTATCCATTCTGATACCCTATGTCTTTTGGTTGGAGCATTTAGTCCATTTACATTCAGTGTTATTATAGAAAGATATGGGTTTAGAGTCATTGTGATGTCTGTAGGTTTCATGCTTATAGCGATGTCTCTGGTACTTTGTCTCACAGGATCCCCCTTAAGGTCTCTTTAGGGATGGTTTAGTGGTGATGAATTCCTTCAGTTTTTGTTTGTTTGGGAAGACCTTATCTCTCAGACTTGCTGGATAGAGGATTCTCGGCTGCATATTTTTTCTGTTCATCACGTTGAAGATCTCCTGCCATTCCTTTCTGGCCTGCCAAGGTTCAGTAGAGAGATCTGTCACTAGTCTTATCAGTCTCCCTTTATATGTTAGAGCATGTTTATCCCTAGCTGCTTTCAGAATTTTCTCTCTATCCTTGTATTTTGCCAGTTTCACTATGATATGTCATGCAGAAGATCAATTTGAGTTACGTCTGAAGGGAGTTCTCTACGCCTCTTGGATTTCAATGCCTTTTTTCCTTACCCAGATCAGGGAAGTTCTCAGCTATGATTTCTTCAAGTACACCTGCAGCACCTTTCTCTCTCTCTCTTCCTCCTCTGGAATCCCAATTATGCATATATTATTACATTTAATTGTGTCACGTAGTTCTCTAATTCTCCTCTCATGCTCCTGGATTTTTTTATCTCTCTTTTTCTCAGCTTCCTCTTTTTCCATAATTTTATCTTCTAATTCACCTATTCTCTCCTCTGCCTCTTCAATCTGAGCTGTGGTCACCTCCATTTAATTTGCAGCTCATTAATAGCATTTTTTAGCTCCTCCTAACTGTTTCTTGGTCCCTTGATCTCTGTTGTAATATATTCTCTGCTGTCCTCTATACTTTTTTCAAGTCCAGAAATTAATTTTTTGACTATTATTTTAAATTCATTTTCTGTTACATTGCTTAAATCGTTTTTGATCAGTTCATTAGCTGTCTCTACTTCCTGGAGTTTCTTTTGAGGAGAATTCTTCCGTTTAGTCATTTTGGGTAGTCCCTGGAGTGGCGCAGAACTTCAGGGCTCTTCCTCTGTGCTGTCTGGAGTAACTTGTGTTGGTGGGCGGGGCCACAGTCAAACCTGATATCTGTTCCTAGCCCACCGCTGGGGCCTCAGTCAGACTGGTGTGTACCTTATCTTCCCCTCTCCCAGGGGCAGGACTCACTGTGGAGTGGTATGGCCCCTGTCTGGGCTACTTGCACACTGCCAGGCTTGTGGAGCTGCTTCTATGGGATCTGGCATATTAGCTGGGGTGGATCTGCAAGTTGCACAGGGGCAGAAGCGGCAGGCTCAGCTCGCTTTGCCTTCGGTAGGCCACTTCGGAGGGGCCCTGCGGCAACCAGGAGGGAGGCAGACCCGTTGGAGTGATGGATCCACAGAAGCACAGCGTTGGGTGTTTGCGCAGTGCAAGCAAGATCTGTGAGGGGTGACTGGTTCCCTTTGGGATTTTGGCTTGGGGATAGGTGAGGAAGATGGCGCTTCCCATTGCCTTTGTTCCCTGCCAAGCTGAGCTCTGTCCTCTGGGGCTCAACAACTCTCCCTCCCGTTGTCCTCTAGCCCTCCCGCTCTTGGAGCAGAACTGTTGAATTATAACATTCCAGATGTTAAGTCTGTATATGAGATTTAATAGCTATTTCTCCCAGTCTTGAAAGAGTGGCCTTGTGTAGGAGATGAAATTTATTTATTTAGTTAGTTGTATTTTTCTTGGTTGTCACTCACCCTGTATCTTTGATGGTTCCAGACCCATGGGTCCCAGAAATAATGGACCCTGGCCACCAGATCAGACACTCAAGGGTCATGCCCTGTATGAGCTGTACATACCCACTAACCTGGCATTGGTTGTGGGAACTGCTCATAGGGGTGAGGTGCTGACAGGTCTAGTGGTGGTCATGAGAGTGCACAATTGGTGGGACACTTGTCCACCTGGTTAGATGGTAGCTTTCTGAGCTGTATGGAGGGCCAGTATGTTTTCTCACCAGTGCTAGCAGGTTAGAATGCAAAACTTGCATTCATATGTGCTGGTACAACCATGCAGAAGGAGAGAGCACGTTGGCCAGTGTTAGCAAGGTAGAAGAAAAATGCCAAATATTGAAATCACCAGTTCCTCTGTCCTTGGAGTCACTTCAGGTTTTTGCTCTTTGCCAGATGCCTTAATGTTAGCAAATGAATCTCCTTGTGTGATCTAGTGTTTTTTTTTTTTTTTAATGTTTATTTATTTTTGCAACAGAGAGAGAGAGACAGAGTGCAAGCAAGGGAGGGGCAGAGAGAGGGACACACAGAATCAGAAACAGGATCTAGGCTCAGAGCTGTCAACACAGAACCCGATGTGGGGCTGGAACCCATGGACCGTGAGATCATGACCTGAGCTGAAGTCGGACGCTTAACTGACTGAGCCACCCAGGCGCCCCTTGGTTTTTCAGTCTCATGCTTTTTTACTGGGTTCCAGAGCAAATGATTCTGTGTATGAACCCTTTAAGTATAGAGTCTCTATTCCCTAGAGTCATATGTTTCCCCTTGATAAACCCCATTGCTTTTGAAAGCCACATATTTTGGAGGCTCATCTCTAGTGCTGGGGTACAAATGTGGGGTATAAACCTAATGTGGGGTACAAACCCCTCACTCCTCAGGGAGAAACTTTGTATTTATGAGATATTTTTCTGACTCCTCCTGACTGTGGGTCACTACTACAGCGGTTGGGTTATCGATGAAAGCACTTCTCTGCCTCTACTGTTCATCTTGATGTGGCCTTTTATTTGTGTGTGTGTGTGTGTGTGTGTGTGTGTGTGTAGGATTCATCTGGTTTTCAGGTTTTTTTTTTTTTTTTTGAGGGAATTGTTGCATATATAGCTGTAGATTTGTTGTGTCTGTGGGAGGAGGTAAGTTCAGGATACTCCTACACTGCCATCTTGAACTGCCTCCCCTTACATATTTTTAAGTGAAATATAGAATTTCTTTCTAATTAGCATATTTGGCTTTTTTAGGAATTTTTTTCTTTTAAAATATTTTAAATTTGCAATATTTAAAAGAATCCATTTGCCGAGATTCCTTCTTTCAAAACACCAATTATGGCTCTTTGTCTGTTGCCCATATTTGTCGTGTTCTCTCTATTTTCTTTTATATCTGTGTTCTTTTCTATTTCATTTTGTGTGCTTAACTCTAACTTTATGACTTACCATATTTTCAGCAGCATTAAGTCTACTTAATTTCAACTTCTGATATGCCCTTCATTTCTGTATGGTTTTATTGTCATGTATTTCTTTCTTGAATTCTGCCAAGTAACTCTGTATCTCATTTGTTTGTTGTCCTCATTTATTCTTTGATTACTTGCCTTCCTTCATTTGTTACATTTTTATACATTCTAAATTATTTTCCTGAAGATTTCTTGTTTTCTAGTTCTTCTTTTGTTGTATACACTTCATATATTTTTATTTATTATGCTTTTCTCAGGCCATTATGCTAGTGTAGGACTTGAGTAGAGGTAGAATGATGGATCCTTTAGAGTTTGCATGGGATTAGATGGTTGCCCTGTGGAATAGAAAGAGAATTTGAATATTGACCTGTTTTCTGATTGCCCTTCAACCCATTTCCACTTTTGCATTCAGAGACTCCAGTGAAGAATTGTGAACAGGCCTTCTAGGACACCTGACTTAACTTTTAGAGAAATCGGTAGCTTATTCAAGATTTTTAGCAGCTTCTGTGGCTTTACCTAAATTTGGTTAAAATTTTACTATTACATATTCTTTTTTATTTTTTTAAATATTTATTTTTGAGAGAGAGAGAAAGAGTGTGAGCAGAGGAGGGACAGAGAGAGAGGAAGACACAGAATGTGAAGCGGGCTCCAGGCTCTGAGCTGTCAGCACAGAACCTGATGCGGGGCTCGAACTCACAAACTGCAAGATCATCACCGGAGCCAAAGTCAGACGCTTAACTGACTGACCCACCCAGGAGCCCCACTATTATCTATTCTTTATAGTTTATGATTTAGAATTAAATGTTGTTGTTTGTTTTATTAAATATAGAGATTATTTTTCTATTTCATTTGTTATTTTGTTTAACATACTATGATTTAAGGTTATGAGTTAAAGTCACTTTGCCATCTTTAGGTTTATAATAAACATTAAATTTTTTTAACTGCTCTCTTTCTGTCAAACCATATTCATTAGCTTTCTGTTGGGGCTGTAAAAAATTACCACAAACATAACAGTTTAAAACTATACAAATTTATTATCTCACAGCTCTGTAGACCAGAAGCATGGATGCGTTTGATTGAATTCTCTCTTTGTGTCCTACAAGATCAACCTCAAAATGTTAGCTAGTCTGGGCCCTTATCTGGAGTTCTGGGGGAGAATCTGTTTCCAAGCTCATTCAAGCTATTGGCAGAAGTCGTTTCCTGTGGTTGTAGGACTGAGGCCCCTGTATCTTTGTGGGCTGTCAGTTGGGAGCCTTTCTTAGCTCCTTAAGCTTAAGGCTTCCTACATTTCTCATCATACTGCACCTTTATCTTCAAACCAGCAACAGTGTACTGCATCTTTATCATGGTTAAAAGTCTCTGACTGCCTTTTCTGCTGAATTTTTTTTGCCTTCAGCCAACAAAGCTCTCTGCTTTTAATGGGTCATATGACTACATTGGGGCCATATAGGTAATCCAGGATAATCTGTATTAAGGTGTTTAGCCTGAATTGAATCTGTGATGTTTCTCCTTTCATGTAACATAATATATTCATAGGTTCTAGATCTCTTTGGGGGACATTTTTCAACCTCCCACACACATTAAAAGGAATGGTCATATTGTCTAATACATTCAAACCCTAAGCCTTTATTGCTTACCAGATCCAGGTTTTCAGGTATTTTTGGACATGTCACATTTAGAGTGGTTTCTTTGCCTTTTAGAATCTATTTAAAATAGATTATTTCATTTTCTATTATTTCCTATAATAGAAATTAAAATAGATTATTTCCTATAATAGGTTACTATTGCATTTAGAATAATATTTAAATTCATATGGGTCATGATCTGGGCCTTAATTATCCCTTTCTAATATGAACCCATTATGCTCTCCTCATTATCATCTATGTTCAGCAACATTGCTCACTCTTTGGTTTTTGAAATAGCCTAAACTTGGTCCTACTTCAGATACTTTGGACTTGCTCTTACCTCCGTAGTATCAGATATTCTTGCCATGATTCTTCTATGCCTCACTGTGTCTTTTCCTCTAGGCTCATATAAGATGTTATCTCCTCAAAGATGCCTTCTCTGACCATTGTATGAGTTGTTTCTGTCCATCATTCTCCTTGGTAATTATAAATTTCTTTTTTTTTTTTTCTTCAACGTTTTTTATTTATTTTTGGGACAGAGAGAGACAGAGCATGAACGGGGGAGGGGCAGAGAGAGAGGGAGACACAGAATCGGAAACAGGCTCCAAGCCATCAGCCCAGAGCCTGACGCGGGGCTCGAACTCACGGACCACGAGATCGTGACCTGGCTGAAGTTGGACGCTTAACTGACTGCGCCACCCAGGCGCCCGGGTAATTATAAATTTCTGTGTATGATGGTGCTTATCTTAGTATCTCTTCATATGTGGATGATGGAAAATGATTGAAGGATTGTACTTCAGAGCCATACCTGGCCTCACCAGTAAATGGAAATACAAAAGTGAATATAGTAGGTTTATAGTCACATGCCACCAAATGACTTTAGAAAAGACTAGGTTCCTGAGTAATTTCCTTTGTGATGTTGGAAAGTTGTCCTCACTGAGCTACAAGAGGGAAGACATCTCTCAATATAGTCAGTCATGCATTTCAGGTTCTAATAGTGGTTGGTGATGAGAAAGCTGTTTCATCTTTCTCTTGACTGCATTTTTTTCTCATGTGAAAAAAAGGAACCTGCATGATTCAACCTCTGTTCATTTTCTACTTGAATGATTAATGATTTTGAATTCTGAAGTCGGTTTGATATTAAGAAGTTCTAACACTTCCTGTATTGTTTAAGCCAGTGGTTTTCAAAGTGTGGTGAGCAGATCTCTGGAGGTCTTCAAGACCGTTTCAGAGGGTCTGAGAAGTCAAAAGTACTTTTAAAAAATATTAATATTTATTTGCCTTTTTCTTTATATTGACATTTATACCGATAGTACAAAAGCAAAAATTAAAAGCACCTAGCAAAAATCAAGGCAGTGGCACCAAAGTACACAAATAGTTATTGCATTCTTCAGGACGTTAAAAAAAATGTATTCACATTTAAAAGAATGTTTTCATCTAAGAATGTTCTTAGTGAAGCAATAAAAATTATTAAATTTGTAACATCTTGACCCTTGAGTATCCCTCTTTTTTTTAAGTAACTTTTTAAAAGTTTATTTATTCTGAGGGAGACCACAAATGGGGGAGCGATAGAGAAAGGGGCAGAAGGAGAGAATCTCACGGAGGCTCTGCAGTGATAGTCAAGAGCCTGATGTGGGGCTTTGAACTCATGAATCATGAGATCATGACCTGAGCTGTAGTTGGACACTTAACCGACTGAGCCTCGCAGGTGCCCCAAGTATCTCTCTTTTTAATATTCTGTATGGCAAAATGCGAAACAGGTATAAGACACTTCTGTAGTATACCAGTGTACCAAAGTATGGTGGTTGTTTAGAGGAAAAGAACTTGTATGATTGGGTTGCAAGCGGAACCAGCCACTGTGTTAGAGAATACCATTTTCTACACAAAAGAATGACAGACAAACTGGGGTTATTCAAACTTGGTTATTTGGTAGACATTTTCTTAAATTTGAACAAAGTGAACCTGTCAATTCAGGGAATACCCCTGACAGTATTTGTTACTAATGATAAAATGAGCTTTCTAATGAAAATTAGAATTTTGTAAAAATTTATATCAACTTTCCAAATACTGAAAGACTTTTTTGATGAGATTAGTGGTGATATTAATAAATGTGGTTTTTAAATTTTGAATAATGTAATGTGTCAACATTTGAAAGAGCTGAGTGGGAACTCAGTGAAACAATATTTTCAAAATGAAAAATACATGATATTATAATGCATGATGGAAGATCTACTCAAAGCACAAAGTAGACCAATGGACCTAATGTAACAGCATAAAAAGTTGATTGGTATGGTTTCAGATTCCACATTGCAACTAACATTTAGGTACTACTTCTTATTGAATTTAAATGTTATACCAAAGAACAATATCCAAACTTACTTCAAAGGACCTTTTAAATTCTTTCCAATTATATAATTGTATGAAACTGGATTTTCTTCGTACTTCAGCCAAAGTAACATATTTCATCTTGAATGTAGAAGATGTGGAGGTTTTAGATAGATTTTTAAAAAGATTTTGAAAAATATAAAACAATGCTACTTTTGTCACTAAAGTACTTATATATTGGGAAATATACTTAATTTTCATAAAATGTATTATGTTTATAATGGATTATTATTTTATATTAATTAATAAATATTTTAAATTTTTCTGTTTTAATCTCTGAGATGGTAAACATTAATAAATATAATCCATATAAACAAAAGTCCTTTGGGATCCTTATTAATTTTTAGTAGTGTAAAGGGGTCCTTAGATCAAGACGTTTGAGAACTGTTGGTTTAAGCAGAACCAAAAGATGTTTTGTTCAGTAGGATTGACTATTTAAAAAATTTTTGTAATTGTGGTAAAATACACAGAAGATAAACTTTACTATTTTAATCATTCTAAAATGTAGTTTAGTGATATTAAGTCATTCAAATTGTTGTAAAACCATCACCACCATCTGTTTCCAAAACTTTTCATCTTATAAATAGAAATTCTGTACCCATTCAACAATAACTCCCCATTACTTAGGATCTTCAGCCTCTGGCAATCACCATTTATTATTAGTCAGAGTTCTGCAAAGAACCAATATAAAAATAAGTTTATTATAAAGAGTTGATTCATATGATCATGGAGACTGAGAAGTCCCAAGATCTGCAGTCAACAAGCAGGAGACCAAGAGAGATAATGGTATAACTCCAGCATGAATCTGAAGGCCTGAGGAAAAGGAGAGACAACAGTGTAAGTTCCAGTCTGAATTAGAGTCCAAAGGCTGGAAAAAAAAAAAAAAAAACCCACTGTCCCATCTGGAAGATAAGTCAGGCAGAGAGAAAATGAATTCTCCCTTACTCTGCCTTTTTATTCTATTCAAGCCTTCAATAGATTGCATAAGGCCCACCCACATTGGAGAGGGGAATCTGCTTTACTTAGTCTACCAATTCACAAGTTAATCTCATTCAGAAACATTCTCACAGACAACCCTGAATAACATTAACCAAATATGTGGGTACCTTGTTGCCCAATTAAGGTTACACATAAAATTAACCATCACACCATTCTGTTTTCTTTGTGTATGAATTTGACTACTTTAGTTTAGATTCCTCATATAAGTGGAATCATATAGTATTTATCTTTTGTGACTGGTTTATATCACTTAGCATCATGTCCTCAAGGTTCATCCATGTTGTAGCATGTGTCAGAATTTTTTTTATTTTTTAAACCTAATATTCCATTGCATTTATACCATATTTAGTTTATCCATTCATCTATTGATGGACACTTTAGTTGCTTCCACTTTTTGGTTATTGTGAATAATGCTGCTATGAATATGGGTATACAAATACCTGTTTGAGATCTTGCTTTCTTGAGTTTTTTCTCTATGCATACATAGAAGTGAAATTGAAGGATCATATTGTAATTCTGTTTTTACTTTTTTGAGAGACTGCCATGTTGTTTTCCATAATGGCTGAACCATTTTACATTCCTACCAACATTGCACAAAGATTCCAGTTTTTCCGCGTTTTTGTCAATACTTGTTATTTTCTTTTTATGGTAGCCATCCTAATAATGTTACATAATATCTCACTGTTGTTTTGATTTGCATTTCCTTAATGATTAGTGATGTTGATCACTTTTTTGCATGTTTATTGCTTTCTACATATCTTCTTTGGAAAAATGTCTATTCAAGCTCTTTGGTCATTTTTAAATTGAGTTGCTTGCTTTTTGGTTTTTGAGTAGGATTTCTTTATATATCATGGATATTAACACCTAATCAAATATATGATTTTTATATATTTTCTCATATTCCATATTCCATATTTCTCATATTCCAGCATTTTCACTCTGTTGATTTGTCATTTGATGCACAAGTTTTAGGGGCACCTGGGTGGCTCAGTCGGTTAAGAGGCCGACTTCAGCTCAGGTCATGATCTCGCGGTCTGTGAGTTCGAGCCCCGCGTCGGGCTCTGTGGTGACAGCTCGGAGCCTGGAGCCTGTTTCAGATTCTGTCTCCCTCTCTCTCTGACCCTCCCCCATTCATGCTCTGTCTCTCTCTGTCTCAAAAATAAATAAATGTTTTTAAAAAAAATGATGCACAAGTTTTAAATATTGATGTAGCCCAATTTGTCTGTTTTTTCTTTGATTGCCTTTGCATTTGGTTTCACATCAAAGAGATCATTGACATATCCAATGTCATGAAGATTTTCCCTTTTGTATCCTTCTAAGAGTTATAGCTCTTATGTTTAGGTCTTTGATCCATTTTGAGTTAGTTTTTGTCTTTTGTGCAAGGTAAGGCTCCCATTTCATAGTTTTGCATGTGGATACCCAATTTTCCTAACACTGTTTGTTCTTCCCCCACTGAATGGTACCCTTATCAAAAATCCTTTGGTACCCTTGGTACCCTTATCAAAAATCCTTGGTACCCTTATCAAAAATCCTTTGACCATGTATATGAGGGGTTTTTTCTCGGATATCTATTCTATTCCATTGGTGTATGTGTCATTCTTTATACAATTTTGATTAGTGTAGCTTTTTAAATGAGTTATGTAATCAAGAAGTACCAGTTTTGATTAGTGTAGCTTTTTAAATGAGTTATGTAATCAAGAAGTATGAGATCTCCAAGTTTGCTCCTCTTTTTCACGATTGTTTGGTTCTTCGGGGTCCCTTGAGATTCCATGTGAATTTTATGATAGATTTTTCTAATTATGCAAAAAACATCATTAGGATTTTGATAGGAATTGCATTTGATCAGTAGGTTGCTTTGGACAGTATTGAATTAATAATATTAAGTGTTGTAATCCATAAACATGAGATGTCTTTCTATTTATTCGTATCCTTAACTTATTTCGGCAATATTTTATATTTTTCAGTATACAAGTGTTTAGCCTTTGGGGATGAGTTTATTCCTTTTTTTTTTTTTTTTTTTTTTGGTGTTTCACTAGTTCTCACTATTCATTAAAAAAACACATTTGTTGAATATAAGCAGTGTTCTAGGGATTTGAAGTAGAACATCACATGGATCATATCCTGAATTAATTTATGTTACAAATGAGTACAATATATTGTAATATGTTCCATAAAGGTGATTTTCACAGAGTGTTATTGGAGGATGTAGAACTGTTGTTTTTATCCCAACTTGAGATACCAGGCAGTATCACCTTGGCAATTACATCCCAGTGAAAATTTTCAAGGAAAAGTAGGTTTGACGTAGAATAAAGCAAGGAGGGCTGGGAAGAAAGTTAAAAGTAGAGAGGAGCTCCTGAATGAGGCAACGGAAGTGTGAAACAGCATGATGTTTACAGAGAACTGCTAATGGTTTGATATTTTCTGGGCATAGAGTGCACTGAAAAAGTGGTGTAGGAGACGAGGCTGGATCAAATCTTGACAGTTTTGGCCCAAACTGCTGCTACTCTTAAAATTCTGGTGTTACCAAGTCTAGGAACCCCTTTCTTATACATCTCTCTCCAAGTTTGGTTAGGTCCCCACTGCTGTGCTACATTTATATTGAGAAGAAACAGCTCTTCCTTAATATACTTAACAGATGTATTATAGTTTATTTATATGCTTGATATAATGTCTGGAACATACCATTGTTTACTGAACCTTTTTGAATTGGATACATATTTTTGAATAGGTAAGTTGTACAGTAACACTAATGCTTAAAGGATTTAGTTTTGCTATTTATCTCCTAGTAGTGGCTAATTTAGACTGGAGGTAGGGAGAAGAAGGGAAAGGTTTCAGAGAAAAACAATGATACTAGGACCTCAGTCAGCATAGCAGCTTTGGAAATAGATGAAAACAGTATAGAATGTGCTTCATTTTACTCTTGTGAAAATGCTCCCAGTGAAGCATGGCAATGGGGTGGGCATATGTAAGCTGAAGTCTGAAGAAAGATTGATGTACATAAAAATTTGGGGTTTAACATGAAACAAGTTTATCATGCCTTAGATAAAATGCCATGAGGATTGAGGCAGGGAAGATAAAATAAAAATAGCTGTGTACACTTCTGAGAGGTTTGAGAAGAATTGGAATTACCTAAAACCCAAAGTGGCCTCTCATGGAAAGACCCCTGCTTACCCTTAAGGCAGGACATGTTTGTTAGACATGAAGCCAAACTAACCGTCTGTCTTTTCAGCTCCACCTTGGAAGTGCCCAAGGTCTGCTGCTGAGATCAAGTGCCCCTTTGTTATGTTTATCCATCTGCCCCTACCGTGTGGTGCTAAGATTTTAGTTTTTTCTTTGTTGCAACAAGGCAAAATCACTTAAGAAAAGGGTTTTCTCAAAAATTTCAGAGTATAGTATTCATCTTTAGTAGAGTAGTACAAAATAAAGTCATCGCTGCTTCACATTTGTTTTTTTGAAGGAAGAGAAATGTGCAGAATTATTCAAGGTGACAGCAACCACCTTCAACTTTTTGTATGCCAGCCATGCAAATTTTTTATGGAGTGACCTTGAATCACAACAGTAAAAAGAATCAGGTGTAATATATTAAGAGTACTGTAAGACTGCCAGGAAAAAGGAAAAGTAAAAAGAAGCTTTATAATGTAAAATTCTTGTAATCCACCATTTTAAAAATCAGATAGTACATGAGAACATATTGTTCTTTCTTCTAGGGAGCTTCCAACGATGAGATAGCAAATGTTCCCGTTTCAGCTAGGAATTCTAATCTTAGTTACTGTGTGGAATATAGTAAAAGGAAAGTAATCTATACATTCAGTACATGGGTATATTTATTTCTGTGCTTTGTAATCATCAATTTTTTCTGCTTAGTCTTTTGAAAGCTATGCCATTTATTAGAGAACTGAATTGAGGAGAAAAGCAGTATATTAGACTAAATTGGTAGTATAGCAGGATTTAAGTTTATTTTAACTTGAGATATTCCTTTACTTTATTGAAATTTTTAAAATAAAACAGTCTTTTGAATATATACTTAAAGTAATTAACATTAATTTAATTTTGCTGTAAATAGTGTAACATACCAAAAACTCAAATGTTCAGCATATGGCCTGAGAACCAGAAAGGAAGCAATTTAAAAATAGCCAAAATTAATTACAAGTAACCTTCAATGCAGATGCCTCTCTTCCTCTACCCTTCCCTCCCTCCTTCCTCTTCCTCCCCCCCCCCCCCCCCCCCACACACACACATACAGAGGGAGAGAAACACCAACTAATTGTTTGGGCCCTTTTGTATAGGACAAAAGGATCTCATGATCTTATATTTCCCAAGAGTCCTCGTGCTTATACAGTCATTAATGCCTGCCATCGTACCCCTAATCATCTGGAAAAGATTAAGTAATGTGAAGTAACAAATGAATTTTTAGAAAATATAAAAAATACTTTATCTGTGGCCAAACGGGGACTAAAGTCTTTGCTCTTTAAAATGCTTTCCTATGCAGACTTAATTCTTAATGATTCTGAATAAGTATGATTTTATAGTAGTTTGAGTTAAGCCAGAGTTAACTTGGTAAACTAATATTTTCTATGACACAACACATTCTTTTTTTGTGCACTGTAGTAGAAAATAAAAATATTATGCTTTCTCATTGATCATATTATATTTTTATTGAGGAATATAGCTAAGTAGGATCTCCTAGTTTGTAGACAAGTTATTCATAAGTTCACTTTTATGTCAATACCATATTATTCATAAGAATGTTATAAAAACTAGACTTCCATATGGCACACAGTCAGTGACAGAAATAAATCTCTGACCTTGGCTCCTTATCGGCAGTTCAACATTATTTTATCATGTCTCATTTTTTTCACCATTTTTAGTAAAAAGAAAATGATTCTGTTTACATTTGTTTATGTATTATCATTGTAAAAAATAGCTTGTCTTGAAAAGCATAGTTAAATTGAATAAGGACACTTATACAAGGCAAATTACTGCTCCATCAAAGAGTTTAAAATAAAGTTAGAAAGACTAAAAATAAAGGAAGAAGAACTACCTTATTACGTACCTCCTACGTGTTAGGTTTTGTGCTCGATGTAATTAAAGAAGTTGGTTCTCAAGTATTATAAATGAAGAACATGAAGTTCAGTTTATAGTTAAACAACTCTGGTAATCAGCAAAACCAGACTTCTAACTGAGACCTGTCTAGCTTTAGAATTAACACACATGTGTAGGAGTGTGCCCGCCCAGACTTAATACCTGTAGAAAATGCATGTTGCAAAACTAAGACCTCAAGAATAGCCAAATGAAGAGATCAACTAGGCTACAAGGATGAGAAAAAGGTATAGTTTAGAAAGTAGAAGTTTTTATAGAATTCACAAAAAGAGAATCTTGGTAAGAGTAGAAGGAAGGGAAGTTTATCCAAATTTCAGTCACTGATTTCCATTAAAAAAGTTTATGATCTATATCTGAAATATTGATATCCTCAGTGTTTTTTGTTTTTGTTTTTTATACCCTAAGTATTAAGAGATGGCCATAATGATAGAAAACTTTTTCATTTTTATGGAGTGTACATTCACTAGGTGTACACTCAGGGATTCTTCAAAATTTTGTAAATAGAAAAATTTCCCCCCAAAACTACCAAACAAATTTGATATTTTTCTAAAATGATGGAAATTGCATAACTTACCCAAGTACAACTACCTATGGATATATTTCTCTGCATATTAAATCAGTAATGTCAATGTCAGTGGTAGTAGCTGATGTTTACTGACCGCTTTTTCTTTGCCAGCCATTGGCCTGGGGAAATTGCATGTACCATCTATCTCATTTAATCCTCACAATAACAATGTGGAGTACTATTATCATCCCCACTTTACAGACAACGAAACTGTGGTTTAGAATACTTAAATAACCTAACCAAAGTAACAACAATGTGTGTTGGATATCTTCATTTGCCCCTGAGAGTCCTCTGTATCTTTATGCATTCTTCTCAAGGTCCTGGGAACAGACTGGCTTCATAAGCACATGACTTAGGTATTCGCACAGGGTCCCACGTTCAGAAGCACCCTACACTTGGTTTAATGTTCTGTTGTCACTGTCTTGAAATTCTTAACTATTTTTTCAAAAAAGAGGCCCTGCATTTTCATTTTGTCCTGGACTCCACAGATTATGTAGCCAGACTTGTCTGGGCAGCTAACTCATTTGCTGTTCATCCATGGTCTCCCTTCTCCTTAGTTTCAGAGGTAAAGGATAGTGAGAAAGTGAGGTTGGTGTATTAATTAGTCCAAAAATCTACAGCCCATGTGGTTTCTAAATAGTTTCTTTTATTAAACTCCTCAAATTATCCAGTTTGAATGTGCCATCTGTTTCCTGCAGGAACTTTGACTGATATATACAGTTACTTTAAAAAAGAGAAACCTGCACAATAATTAGAAAAATAAATAGCTTGGAGTTAGAAAAATCATGGCTCAATGGAAAGACAAACTGGACTCCCATCTACTTCCATTCTACTCATTATCTAATCCAGAGACACCATACAAATCAGCTCAGGAGAGTTGGATGGGAGTCACCTGAGAGAAAACAAAGAGCACAGGAGGGCCCAGAGGCAAGAAACTCTAAGCCCTTCTCCCAGTTTTCTCTCCACAAACCTTGAAGCAGCTTATATATGCCTACTAGCTATATACTTGCATGCCTGTCCTATCACATCTTTACTTTTCCTGAATTTTATAATTTTTCCCATTCCTATCTCTGAACCTTCAAGGAAAAAGGGCCCAGAATTAGTCTGGAGTCAGGCCTGACCCTGGGAGTGTGGGGGTGGGGAACAGGGTGACGGTAAAACCTATGTAACTGTACTCTATATATGAATTTAAGTACCTAAGGCTATTAGCTCAGTTTCTGGCAAATACCTACATAACTACTTTCTCAGGCAAGCTCTAGAGGTTTAGAATAAAGATCTTAGTTTTGTGAATTCTCTGACATTAAAAATGAATATGGGAAAAAGTGCTTGTCAGGGAAAAAAAGTGAGGTATTAGCATTCACTCTACATTTCACTTTCAATTTGCATGTTTAAAGGCTCTGGATTTTTTGTATGAAGATGTTTAAATCACCATTATTTTTTCTCCTTTACTGGAAAATAAAAGGATATTCTTTAAAGTTCAATTTTATTATGTTTCAATTTCTTATTATGAGATTTTTCTCTATAGGCAGAGAGGGCTAAACTCTTAGAAATACTTCCATTGGGCGTCAACAGCATCTATGAAATAGAAAATCCAAATTTTGGAAATAGGCTTTTTGTATTTTCACTATCAACACTGTCAGAGTGGTACTATTAGTACATTAGCTCCTTGGTGTTGACTTTAAGTTTATATGACAGTTTGAGTTTTCCATTAGGAGATTATATGTCATTGAACTGTGAAGATTTTTATTCCGAAGGAAAATTAGAAATAATTACATAGAACCCCAATCACTGAACTATCATCTTATCCCGTAAAACAAACCAAAATAAAACACTATCTTGCTTTACATCTCTACCAAAAGAATGTAAGACGCTTAGTATAAATTTAATGACAAAGAAGTTTATTTCCCTTTTCTCTCTGTTCTCATTTCCTTCATGACTTCACTTAGACTCATGGTTTTAAATACCGTCTACATACTGATAACTCACAGATCTCTATCTTTAGCCCAGATCTCTCTTCAGAACTCTTTAATTTGTGTATATGGCCCAATTTAATATCTCCTCTTGGATGTTAAATTTGTCTTCTAAAACTGGACTCCTTTTCTATACTCCAGAACTTGTCTGCATGCATCCTTACTTATGTTAATGGGTAAGGTACTTATGCTTTTTGTGTTTTTCTCACATTCGATATCCAGTGCATCAGGAAATTCTGTTAACATTACTTCAAAATCCAAGTACCTTTTCCAGCCTCTACTATTTTGCCCTCTGATTTAAGCCACCATCACCATCTCCTGGACTACTGCAATAGCCTTCTAACTGTTTTCATCTTTTCTCCCTGTGTTGCCTTTTCTTCCCCTCCATTGATTCAGCAACAAGAGTGATTATTAGAAATGTAAATAAAATTAAGTCACTTTCTGGTCAGAGTCTTGAATTGACTTCTTACTTCATTAAGACTAAAACCAAAGGCTATAGAGTTGTTATGCTCTCTGACTCTTCCTGCTTCTTCTGTGACCTCCTCTTGTAATGTCCCTCTTCCCTCTACCCCTTTCCTGTCTTTGACCCAAGCACACTGAATCATGCTGTTTCCCTGCTACCTCCCCTTCCATCCCTAATCCTCCTTACCTTGCTCTATTTTTATTTCAGAGAACCTACCATCTTTTAACACACTATATAATTTACTTACTACATTTATTGTGTATTGTCTTTTACTCTTAGAATGTAAACCTCATGAAGGTAGAGATTTTCCTCTGTTTTGTTTACTGATAAAATAGTACCTGGCACTTAGTAGCCAATCAGCATCTATTAAATGACTGCAGGGTATTATATTGCCTGCACCCCCATTTTATAAACTGCCTATTTTTTAAATGTTTATTTATTTTTGTGGGAGAAAGAGAGACAGAGCATGACTGGGGAGGAGTAGAGAGAGAGGGAGGCAAAGAATCTGAAGCAGGCTCCAGGCTCTGAGCTTTCAGCACAGAGTCCCACGGGGGCTGGAACTTGTGAACCTCAAGATCATGACTTGAGCCACAGTCAGATGCCCAACTGACTGAGCCCCCCAGGCGCCCCTAACCTGTCTATTGGAAGGGCTATTTAGGAAGGTAATTGTATGCCCAATCTATTTGCAGAATGATAAAATAAGCTTAAGATTGGTTCCAGGTATTTTCTAATTATAGAAAGGTCTTGAGGATTATTATAAACAATTCAGAATTAATATTAACTAGTAGAAACATAAAAGTGATTATTTGTCATTCTCACAATGAGATATGTTAATGTCAGATGAAAGAAAATGAGTTTTAGTTATACTTAGTTCTCTGTATGCCTCTGACACGATGTAAGTGGTCTTGTACAAGACTTTGATCTTTCTGAGCCTCAGTGTTGTCATCTGTGATATGGTTTTGGTGATGTTACCTAACTCCTAAGGTTAGTATAAAGTCAATGAGTTAATATGTGTACAATAGCTTGCCAGTGCATGCTGTGGAACCCAGTGGAATTCCAGTGTATTCGATTCAGAATGTGGCTAAATGAGCTTATTTTCCACAAGGACAAAGATAAGCTTGATCTTCACTTCTGCTGCTATTTGTGCCATTTTCAAACATATTCTTTTTTCATGAGTAGCTAAAACACAGATGAAACTGTCACAAAATGGGGGTGGGGGAGGGATTCATCACTCAGACAGTGAAACTACTGTTGTACCAGGTGAATAGAGCTTAGGGAGTGTGGAGATCTGTAGGTACTTGATAGATCATTAAGTCAGTGATGTAGTGGTAAACTGAGAATATCAAGGTCATTGCTAAATTCTCAATAAACCAATCTAAGAATAGTTTTGTCTTTAAAGGGAATTTTATCCATGGAATGAGTTTACAAGGTACAGAATGAATTAAAATGCTACCCAACAGCAACCACAACCCTTTTAAGGGTTTTTTGATTTTCAGGAACATTTTTTTGAGTCATGTGTAACTAATGGCTATTGATAATTTGGAAATTTAGTATTATTCTATTACTAATATATTCAAGGAAATTTACATGTACTATACATTTGAATAATACAGTATTTTTCAATAATTATATTAAGAGCATTTCCAGAATCAAGTATCTTTTCAACCTCCCTGCTTAATATATAGAAATGATCCTTTCTTTCCACTTTAGAGATTAAAAAATCTGTAAGAAAAAAGGTTAAATGGTTAATCTATGATCAGTTACTTAAGCAGTAATAAGACTGGAATTAAAACACAGCTATTTTCAGGGAAAATGGTGGTGTAGGAGGACGCTAGGCTCACTGTGTCTTGCGGATCACTTAGCCACCCACACCTGCCTAAATAACCCAGAAAATCGCCAGAAGACTAGCAGAATGGATTCTCCGGAGCCATGTGTAGACAAGAGGTCCACGGAAGAGGGTAGGAAGGGTGGAGAGGCGGTGCGAGCTACACGGACTGGCAGGAGGGAGCTGGGGCGGAGGGGCAGCCCACCGGCCCAAGCAGAGCCCCCGAGTGCGGCTTGCAAAAGTGGAGGGGCCGGATGGAGTGTGATAGGACAGCAAGTGGGACTTAACATCTGGAAGGTATATAAGTTAACAGCACTGCTTGGAGAGCAGGAGGGCTGGAGGACAATGGGAGGGAGAGTTGTTGAGCCCGGGACAACAGAGCACAGCTTGGCAGAACAAAGGCGCTGGCCAGCGCCATCTCCCTCGCCCATCCCCCAGCCAAAAACCCAAAGGGAACCAGTTCCTTCCAGGGAACTTGCTTGCACCGAGCAAACACCCAATGCTGTGCTTCTTCAGATCTATCCCTCTGGCAGGTCTGAATCCCTCCCCGTGCCATAGGGCCCCTCCCGAAACAGATCTCCCAAGGAAAAGCAAGCTGAGCCTGCCCCTTCAGCTCCTGTGCACCTTGCGGATCCACCCTAGCTAATATGCCAGATGCCCAGCACCACAAGCCTAGCAGTGTGCAAGTAGTCCAGATGGGCCACGCCACCCCACAGTGAATCCCGCCCCTAGGACAGAGGAAGAGAAGGTACACACCAGTCTGACTATGATCCCAGTGGTGGGCTGGGGGAAGACATCAGGTCTGACTGCGGCCCCGCCCACCAATGCAAGTTATTCAAGACAGCACAGGGGAAGTGCCCTGCAGTTCTGCACCACTCCAGGGACTATCCAAAATGACGAAACGGAAGAATTCCCCTCAAAAAAACCTCCAGGAAATAACGACAGCTAATGAACGGATCAAAAACGATTTAAACAATATAACAGAAAGTGAATTTAGAATAGTAGTCATAGAATTAATTGCTGGGCTTGAAAACAGTATAAAGGACAGCAGAGAATCTCTTGCTACAGAGATCAAGGGACTAAGGAACAGCCAGGAGGAGCTTTAAAAAATGCTATTAATGAGCTGCAAAATAAAATGGAGACGACCACAGCTCAGATTGAAGAGGCAGAGGAGAGAATAGGTGAACTAGAAGATAAAATTATGGAAAAAGAAGAAGCTGAGAAAAAGAGAGATAAAAAAATCCAGGAGTATGAGGGGAAAATTAGAGAACTAAGTGACACACTAAAGAGAAATAATCTATGCATAATTGGTATTCCAGAGGAGGAAGAGAGAGGGAAAGGTGCTGAAGGTGTACTTGAAGAAATAATAGCTGAGAACTTCCCTGATCTGGGGAAGGAAAAAGGCATTGACATCCAAGAGGCACAGAGAACTCCCTTCAGATGTAACTTGAATCGATCTTCTGCATGACATATTGTGGTGAAACTGGCAAAATACAAGGATAAAGAGAAAATCCTGAAAGCAGCTAGGGATAAACTTGGTCTAACATATAAAGGAAGACTGATAAGACTAGTGATGGATCTCTCTACTAAACCTTGGCAGGCCAGAAAGGAATGACGGAAAATCTTCCATGTGATGAGCAGAAAAAATATGCAGCCGAGAATCCTCTATCCAGCAAATCTGTCATTTAGAATGTAAGGAGAGATAAAGGTCTTCCCAAACAAGCAAAAACTGAAGGAATTCATCACCACTAAACCAGCCCTCCAAGAGATCCTAAGGGGGATCCTGTGAGACAAAGTACCAGAGACATCGCTACAAGCATGAAACCTACAGACATCACAATGACTCTAAACCCGTATCTTTCTATAATAACACTGAATGTAAATGGACTAAATGCTCCAACCAAAAGACATAGGGTATCCGAACGGATAAAAAAAACAAGACCCATCTATTTGCTGTCTAGAAGAGACTCATTTTAGACCTGAAGACACTTTCAGATTGAAAGTGAGGGGATGGAGAACTATTTATCATGCTACTGGAAGTCAAAAGAAAGCTGGAGTAGCCATACTTACATCAGACAAACTACACCTTAAATTAAAGGTTGTAACAAGAGATGAAGAAGGGCATTATATAATAATTACAGGGTCTATCCATCAAGAACTAACACTTACAAATGTCCATGTGCCGAATACAAGAGCCCCCAAATATATAAAACAATTACTCACAAACATAAACAACCTTATTGACAAGAATGTGGTAATTGCAGGGTACTTTAATACCCCACTTACAACAATGGATAGATCATCTAGACACAGGATCAATAAGGAAACAAGGGCCCTGAATGATACATTGGATCAGATGGACTTGACAGATATATTTAGACCTCTGCATCTGAAAGCAACAGAATATACTTTCTTCTCGAGTGCACATGCAACATTCTCCAAGATAGATCACATACTGGGTCACAAAACAGCCCTTCATAAGTATACAAGAATTGAAATTATACCATGCATACTTTTGGACCACAATGCTATGAAGCTTGAAATCAACCACAGGAAAAAGTCTGGACAACCTCCAAAAGCATGGAGGTTAAAGAACACCCTACTAAAGCATGAATGGGTCAACCAGGCAATTAGAGAAGAAATTAAAAAAATATATGGAAATAAACGAAAATGAAAACACAACAATCCAAATGCTTTGGGATGCAGCGAAGGCAGTCCTGAGAGGAAAGTACATTGCAGTCCAGGCCTATCTCAAGAAACAAGAAAAATCCCAAAAACAAAATCTAACAGCACACCTAAAGGAAATAGAAGCAGAGCATCAAAGACACCCCAAACCCAGCAGAAGAAGAGAAATAATAAAGATCAGAGCAGAAATAAACAATATAAAATCTAAAAAAAAAAAAACTGTAGAGCAGATCAGTGAAACCAAGAGTTGGTTTTTTGAAAAAAATAAACAAAATTGATAAACCTCTAGCCATGCTTCTCAAAAAGAAAAGAGATGACCCAAATAGATAAAATCATGAATGAAAATGGAATTAATACAACAATCCCTCAGAAATACAAGCAATTATGAGGGAATACTATAAAAACTTATATGCCAACAAACTGGACAAATTGGAAGAAATGGAAAAATTCCTAAACACCCACACACTTCCAAAACTCAATCAGGAAGAAATAGAAAGCTTGAACAGACCCATAACCAGCAAAGAAATCGAATCAGTCATCAAAAATCTCCCAACAAATAAGAGTCCAGGACCAGATGGCTTCCCTGGGGAATTCTACCAGACACTTAAGGCAGAGATAATACCTATCCTTCTCAAGCAATTCCAAAGAATAGAAAGGGAAGGAAAACTTCCAGACTCATTCTATGAAGCCAGTATTACTTTGATTCCTAAACCAGAGACCCAGTAAAAAAAGAGAACTACAGGCCAATATCCCTGATGAATATGGATGCAAAAATTCTCAATAAGATACTAGCAAATTGAATTCAAGAGCTTATAAAAAGAATTATTCACCATGATCAAGTGGGATTCATGCCTGTGATGCAGGGCTGGTTCAACATTCGCAAATCAATCAACATGATACATCACATTGTAAAAAAAAAAAAGATAAGAACCATATGGTCCTGTCAATCGATGCAGAAAAAGCATTTGACAAAATTCAGCATCCTTTCTTAAAAAAAATCCTCGAGAAAGTCGGGATAGAAGGAACATACTTAAACATCATAAAAACCATTGATGAAAAGCCCACAGCTAATATCATTCTCAATGGGGAAAAACTGAGAGCTTTCCCCCTGAGATCAGGAACATGACAGGGATGTCCACTCTCACCGCTGTTGTTTAACATAGTGTTGGAAGTGCTAGCGTCACCTATCAGACAACAAAAGAAATCAAAGGCATCAAAATTGGCAAAGATGAAGTCAAGCTTTCACTTTTTGCAGATGACATGATATTATACATGGAAAATCCGATAGACTCCACCAAAAGTCTGCTAGAACTGATACATGAATTCAGCAAAGTTGCAGGATACAAAATCAATGTACAGAAATCAGTTGCATTCTTATACACTAATAATGAAGCAACAGAAAGACAAAGAAACGGATCCCATTCACAATTGCACCAAGAAGCATAAAATACCTAGGGATAAATCTAACCAAAGATGTAAAAGATCTGTATGCTGAAAACTATAGAAAGCTTATGAAGGAAATTGAAGAAGATATAAAGAAATGGAAAAACATTCCGTGCTCATGGGTTGGAAGAATAAATATTGTTAAAATGTCAATACTACCCGAAGCTATCTACACATTGAATGCAATCCCAATCAAAATTGCACCAGCATTCTTCTCGAAGCTAGAACAAGCAATCCTAAAATTCATAGGGAACCATAAAAGGCCCCGAATAGCCAAAGTAATATTGAAGAAGAAGACCAAAGCAGGAGGCATCACAATCCCAGACTTTAGCCTCTACTACAAAGCTGTCATCATCAAGACAGCATGGTATTGGCACAAAAACAGACACATAGATCAATGGAATAGAATAGAAACCCCAGAACTAGACCCACAAAAGTATGGCCAACTACTCTTTTACAAAACAGGAAAGAATATCCAATGGAAAAAAGACAGTCTCTTTAACAAATGGTGCTGGGAGAACTGGATAGCAACATGCAGAAGAATGAAACTAGACTACTTTCTTACACCATTCACAAAAAAAAAAAACAAAAACCTCAAAATGGATTAAGAACCTGAATGTGAGACAGGAAACCATCAAAACCTTTGAGGAGAAAGCAGGAAAAGACCTCTCTGACCTCAGCCGCAGCAATTTCTTACTTGACACATCCCCAAAGGCAAGGGGATTAAAAGCAAAAATGAACTATTGGGACTTCATGAAGATAAAAACTTCTGCACTGCAAAGGAAACAATCAACAAAACTAAATAAAAGGCAACCAACGGAATGGGAAAACATATTTGCAAATGACATATCGGACAAAGGGCTAGTATCCAAAATCTATAAAGAGCTCTCCAAACTCCACACCCGAAAAACAAATAGTCCAGTGAAGAAATGGGCAGAAAACATGAATAGACACTCCCTAAAGAAAACATCCAGATGGCCAACAGGCACATGAAAAGATGCTCAATGTCACTCCTCATCAGGGAAATACAAATCAAAACCACACTCAGATATCATCTCACACCAGTGATAGTGGCCAAAATGAACAAATCAGGAGACCATAGATGCTGGCGAGGATTTGGAGAAATGGGAACCCTCTTGCACTGTTGGTGGGAATGCAAACTGGTGCAGCCACTCTGGAAAACAGTGTGGAGGTTCCTCAAAACATTAAAATCAGATCTACCCTATGACCCAGGAATAGCACTGCTAGGAATTTACCCAAGGGATACAGGAGTACTGATGCACAGGGGCACTTGTACCCCAATGTTTATAGCAGCACTTTCAACAATAGCCAAATTGTGGAAAGAGCCTAAATGTCCATCAACTGATGAATGGATAAAGAAATTGTGGTTTATATACACTATGGAATACTACTTGGCAATGAGAAAGAATGAAATATGGCCTTTTGTAGCAATGTGGATGGAACTGGAGAGTGTGATGCTAAGGTGAAATAAGTCATACAGAGAAAGACAGATACCATATGTTTTCACTCTTATGTGGATCCTGAGAAACTTAACAGAAACCCATGGGGGGAGGGGAAGGGAAAAAAATGAGGTTAGAGTGGGAGAGAGCCAAAGCATAAGAGACTCTTAAAAACTGAGAACAAACTGAGGGTTGATGGGGGGTGGGAGGGAGAGGAGGGTAGGTTATGGGTATGAAGAGGGCATCTTTTGGGAGGAGCACTGGGTGTTGTATGGAATTCAATTTGACAATAAATTTCATATATTAAAAAAAACAAAAATAAAAATAAAACACAGCTATTTTGATTTTCTTACCAGATTTATAATAAACTCACCAAATACTGTTGTATATTTAGGAAAATACTTACATAGGATAGATTAAGTGGAAGAAAGGTGTCAGCATCTTTCTGCTATGATAAACTGAATATGAATGTTCCTATCCTGTTTCTAAACAACTAGGGTTAGCAGAGACAGGTGTCTTGCCTCTCTACTGACCTCACAGGGGATAGTTTTACCTTATTTCAGAAACTTAGAAGAAATAGTCATGTTGGTTGACTGTAGAACTATGATTAACAATATAACTCATCTGGGAAAATGTACAGATCTGTAAAACTCTACATTTCTCCAGACTGACTTGAGTGATTTTATCTGGAGGTCAGCAAAGAGAAAAAAAGAAACAGTTGGCAGCATAAAGTGGTAAGTTTGTCCTTTAATTCTGTAACTCTGTGCAAACTATTATTTTGTTGAGTCTTGGTGCTGGATGCCAACATCAAAGCACAATGCATGGAATTTTCTTCACAAAGATGTGATTGCAGCAAAAGAACTGTAATCAATATGTACTTACCACTACTTTCTGCAATATAAGTCATTGATTGGTAAAACAGTGGCTCAAATCACTGTCAACTTTATTGCCATTGGAGGCTTTTTTCTTAACATATCAATTATTGCTGTATATCCTTTCATTAAATCTACTTTTGTATTTCAGCATTATGGAAAAGTCTATGCCTGAATTCCCTATAAAGTCGTATTAGGCTGTCTATTAACCACAGGGGCTTTGAGCTTGATGTTTGAGTACTTTAATTGTCATGTAATTGATTTTACCTTTGACTTGGCACAGTGATTTCTTTCTAATTTGTTGATGATTAATGACCATCCTCTGGTTATTGCTGCTCAGTTGGCCAGAAACGAAGCAATTGGTTTGTCTTGGCTCTTAACTTTTCTTTAAAAATCCAGAGTGGCTTTGTAGAAGGGTTTTATGTCCTTGTGGTTTAACTATCCTACAGAAAAAGGCTGGAAGTCTAAATTAAGTAAATGTGGGTTAATTTTCTCTTTATGTCCTTAAGATACATTAATATTCAAAACTTTCTACATTATAGCATTTTGGTCAGTATATCCATCTTAGAAAAGTAGATGCTTTTGAAGATCAACAAGAAGGATATTTGAATTACTTCAAAAATTTTTCGAATAAGAGTTCCTAAAGAAGTGATACCATTATTACTAATGATACTATTATGATCTAAAAAATAAAAAGTGTTCATTAGACCCCCAGGTGGGGGGTGGGGAAGAAAAGAAAATGGCACTAGGTGATTACAGGGATCTCACCAAAGAATTAGTCTTTTGAAATGATCTGTAATTCAGAATTTTAGACATTAAATATACAAGTTGAAAATAGAATTGGTGATTATTGATTCATTAATTCAGTTAGCAAATGCAAGTGATGCTATGAAAAAAGCATTTTGCCAAGTATCGAGGAGAAAAGAAGTTTATAGACATGACTTTTTGTTCATTTCTTCCCAACATACAATCACATAGATGGTATAATCTAGGAAGAAAAATTAAGAAGTGATCTAAAAGAAGTAGGGAAAATGTATAGCACATACAAGATGGTTAACATAAAAATTTGAATCGTGCACAGTATCTTTGTATACAACTTTCTTTAAAAAAAAAAAAAGCACACACCAACTAAGATACATAAGTATTTTAAAACTCTTGGGACTAGTTTTAGGTACCATATTGACAAGATTATGGGAATAGAATACTTAAGTGTGGAAAATACCATTAGTGATAGGGTGAGAAAGTAATCACTGAGAAATACTTCTAATCTAATCAGTTTTGGTCTAATATATTTTTGTTTTGAACATAATCACAAAATATTGGAATTTTGAAGTATGGCAAGCTAATACACATTTTAATATAATTGATTTTAGATAAAAAATCTTGAGAGCAACAATTGTTTTGCATGAGTATTTATATTTGTTTTAGTATACTGAATGTTATAGCCTTGTAAATTTTTTAAAAAAATTAAATTGTCAAGAGTAAATTGTATGTCCACCCATGTAGATATATTTCTTGATTTCACAAAAGAAGTTAACAATTTCTGAGTCTTTTTTTTAAAATATGAAATTGTCAAATTGGTTTCCATACAACACCCAGTGCTCATCCCAACAAGTGCCCTCCTCAGTGCCCATCACCCACCATCCCCTCCCTCCAACCCCCCATCACCCCTCAGTTTATTCTCAGTTTTTAAGAGTCTCTTATGGTTTGGCTCTCTCCCTCTCTAACTTTTTTTTTCCTTCCCCTCCCCCATGGTCTTCTGCTAAGTTTCTCATGATCCACATATGAGTGAAAACATATGGTATCTGTCTTTCTCTGTATGACTTATTTCACTTAGCATCACACTCTCCAGTTCCATCCACATTGCTACAAAAGGCCATATTTCATTCTTTCTCATTGCCAAGTAGTATTCCATAGTGTATATAAACCACAATTTCTTTATCCATTCATCAGTTGATGGACATTTAGGCTCTTTCCACAATTTGGCTATTGTTGAAAGTGCTGCTATAAACATTGGGGTACAAGTGCCCCTGTGCATCAGTACTCCTGTATCCCTTGGGTAAATTCCTAGCAGTGCTATTCCTGGGTCATAGGGTAGATCTGATTTTAATGTTTTGAGGAACCTCCATACTGTTTTCCAGAGTGGCTGCACCAGTTTGCATTCCCACCAACAGTGCAAGAGGGTTCCCATTTCTCCAAATCCTCGCCAGCATCTATAGTCTCCTGATTTGTTCATTTTAGCCACTCTGACTGGCATGAGGTGGTATCTGAGTGTGGTTTTGATTTGTATTTCCCTGATGAGGAGTGACGTTGGGCATCTTTTCATGTGCCTGTTGGCCATCTGGATGTATTCTTTAGAGAAGCGTCTATTCATGTTTTCTGCCCATTTCTTCACTGGATTATTTGTTTTTCGGGTGTGGAGTTTGGTGAATTCCTTATAGATTTTGTATACTAGCCCTTTGTCCGATATGTCATTTGCAAATATGTTTTCCCATTCCGTTGGTTGCCTTTTATTTAGTTTTGTTGATTGTTTCCTTTGCAGTGCAGAAGTTTTTATCTTCATGAAGTCCCAATAGTTCATTTTTGCTTTTAATCCCCTTGCCTTTGGGGATGTGTCAAGTAAGAAATTGCTGCGGCTGAGGTCAGAGAGGTCTTTTCCTGCTTTCTCCTCTAGGATTTTGATGGTTTCCTGTCCCACATTCAGGTCCTTTATCCATTTTGAGTTTATTTTTGTGAGTGGTATAAGAAAGTGGTCTAGTTTCATTCTTCTGTATATTGCTGTCCAGTTCTCCCAGCACCATTTGTTAAAGAGACTGTCTTTTTTCCATTGGATATTCTTTCCTGTTTTGTTAAAGATTAGTTGGCTGTACTTTTTTGGGTCCAATTCTGGAGTCTCTATTCTATTCCATTGGCCTATGTGTCTGTTTTTGTGCCATCTGAGTCTTTTTCTAATAAGAGAAGGAAATGTGTTTTATGTAAGTGGGAGAGCTACTTTCTTAACCAGAGATTCTGACCTTGATATTCAAATATTTTCAGAACTTCAGCACCATGTTGAAGTTCATTAATGGATTGTATTTCAAAATATTTTTAAAATTAAATAAATTGTTTAAAATGTTTACTATTTTTTAACTGATAAAATATTTTGCATAATAGCTACATCTTCTGGACAAGACAATAAAATCTTTTAATCTCAATATTGGCCTTAATCGCTGTGAATAATATTTCAAAAAGAAAAAAATGCATTTAGAGATCTCCTTTGAGATAATAGGAACATACCTTCTCTACTCTACACTTGCCAGAATAGAAGCTACTATGGGTAACTTATATGATTTGAGTCTTTGAGAAAGAGAGTTTAGGGAAATGAAAGGTGTTAATTAGGTTCTATGTAGCCTCTGGACTCATAAATCTTCCCTAGTTTCTTCTTTGCCATTACCTGTTTCTCCAGTGGAGAATTTTATTTATTCTTTCCTTAAATATAGTACAGAACAGTTTCTTAGCTTTTCTTCTATCATTACATCTGCTCGGTAAGCAGATGGTTCTTCCACATTCTTAGGGGAACCCAGAGTAGCGACTTTGGACTTAAGAGATTCATCTTTCAGCTGAATGGTCTTGTTGTGTAGATACTTTAAAGCATCAAGCCTTTGTTTCCTTTTTTAAATGGTGACCAAATATGTATGTTGTGCAGCTTTGAGAGGAAAATAGTCCGTGTAAGGTAAAACCTGGAATTATGTTTTATTTACTTAGAGCTTGTAAGAAAAGAGAAAATCGTGTGGGTGATTGTTCTATGTGTAGATGAAGAACTGAAGTACTATTCACGTATATTTAAAAAGACTTTAACTGTATCAAGGGCTTTTAAATAAGTATAACTGGGTGTTGAATTACCGTTGGTTTAAAATAAGAAGTGTAACTGGATATTAAATCAGAAGGTGAGAGAACCGAGCCTCTTTGATGATGCTAGGTGGTAGAATGAAGAAAAGATTTGGAATCCTCATTATGAGACCCAAGCTGAGCTCTACTTCGATCAAGACAGTTTTCTTTTCTCCTTTCTTTTTGTCACTTGTGGCCTCTTGTCACCATAGACTACATTTGGGATTATGGATAATTCCTGGATAATTTCAGAATCAAGAATTAGGGACAGTTGGGTGGCTCAGTCAGTTAGGTGTCCGACTCTTGATTTCAGCTCAGTTCATGATCTCGTAGTTTGTGGGATCAAGTGCTGCAGTGGGCTGTATGCCAATAGCACGGAGCCTGCTTGGGATTCTCTCTCTTCTCTCTCTCTGCGTTTCCTCTGCTGTTTCTCTCTCTCCCTCCTCTCTCTCTCAAAATAAATAAATAAACTTTTAAAGAAAGAATTAAGTTTCACTCATTCATTCAACCACTATTTTATTGCCTAATCGTCAAGTACTAGGCACCAGTCAAAAATATGAGCTCCCCTCCCCCTGCCAAAAGAAAGGGAGTCTATTTCTCCATAAAGCTTACAGTCCAACAGGTTTACAAATATAGGTCAAGTAATCTCCAAGCACAGGTAAAATGACGACTGTGACCTCTGTAGTGAGGTAAAGACCCGTACTGTGCATTGACTCATCATGGGGGAATTTGAGCTAGTCATAGAGTTCAGGAAAAGTTTCCTTGACAAATGATGTTAAGTTAACATCTGAAGGAGTTAACTCTTGGGTGAAAAGGGAAGAGAAGCATATTCTTGGCAGGAGAAAAGAACTGTTAAAAAATAAACAACAAACAAACAACCTGTCCCTACAGTTTGATGAACTGTTTAAAGAATTTTGTCTTTATCTTAAGGGCAATAAGAAGGTTAGCAAGGGTTAGGATATCATGTGTGAAAGTCAAGGTAACATCATCTGATAAAATCATATATCCAGTTTGAAAATATCATTCTGTCAGAAACATGAAATAATGGATTGGAAGAAACTTTAGTGGCTCCAGGCAAACCCATTAGGGGCCATTGTGGCAGTCCAGTGAGAAATGATACCTTTAACAAGGCTGTAGTTGATATACATGAGAGAAATGGATAGATTGAGAGTTCTTTATATATGTTGGATATTAATCTTTTATGGGATATGTCATTGGCAAATATTTTCTCCCATTCATTCGGTTGTATTTTAGTTTTGTTGATTGTTTCCTTCACTGTGCAGAAGATTTTTACTTTGCTGCAATCCCAATAGTTTATTTTTGCTGTTAATTCTCTTGCTTCAGGAGATATAGGTAGAAAGATGTTGCTATAGCCAATATCAGATAAATTATTGCCTTGCTCTCTTCTAGTTTTATGCTTTCAGGTCTCACATTTAGGTCTTTAATCAATTTTGAATTTACTTTTCTTTATGGTGAAAGACAGTGGTCTAGTTTCCTTCTTTTACATGCACCTGTCCAGTTTTACCAACACTATTTGCAGAAGAAAATGTCTTTTTCTCATTGCATATTCTTACATCTTTTGTTAAACATAAATTGATCATATCATGGGTTTGTTTCTGGGCTATCTGTCCTGTTCCATTTCTTTATGTGTCTATTTTTTGCTAGTACCATACTTTTTTGATCATTACAACTTTGTAGTATAACTTGAAATCTGAAATTGTGGTATCTCAAGTTTTGTTTTCCTTTAGCAAGATTGTTTTGTCTATTTGGGGTCTTGTGGTTCCATACAAATTTTAGGATTATTTTTCCTAGTTCTGTGAAAAATGCTATTTGTACTTTGATAGGGACCACATTATATCTGTAGATTGCTTTGGCTAGTAGGGACATTTTAACAATATTTGTTCTTCCAATCCATGAGCATGAAATATTGTTCCATTTGTTTGTGTCACCTTCAATTTCTTTCATCAGTGATTTCTAGTTTACAAAGTGCAGGTCTTTCACCTCCTTGGTTAAGTTTATTCCTAGGTATTTTATTCTTTTGGTAAAATTGTAAATGGATTGCTTTCTTTCTCTTTTTGGTACTTCATTATTAGTGTATAGAAATGAAATGGATTTCTATACATTGACTTTATATTCTGCAATCTCACTGAATTCATTTATCAGTTTTAGTAGATTTTGGTGGAGAGAATCAGGTTTTATGGATACAGTATGATGTCATCTATAAATACTGAAAGTTTTACTTCTCTCTTACCAATTTGGATGCCTTTTATTCCATTTTCTTGTCTGATTGCTGTGACCAGGACTTCAAGTACTATGATGAATAAAAGTGGTGATATTGGACATCCTTGTCTTCTTCCTGATCATAGGGGAAATTTCTCAGTTTTTTACCATTAAGTACATATGATATTTGCTGTGGGTTTTGCATATATGACCTTTATTATGTTGAGGAATGTTCCCTCTAAACCTACTTTGTTGGGTGTTTTTATCATGAATGGATGTTGTACTTTGTCAGCTGCTTTTTTTTTTTTTTTTGCATTTGTTGAAATGACCATATGGTTTTTATCATTTCTCTTATTGATGTGATATAACCAGTGATTGATTTGCAAATACTGAACCAACTTTGTATCCTGGGAATAAATCCTTCTCTGCTCTGGTGAATTATTTTTTTAATGTATTGTTGGATTTTTGTTTAGCTACTATTTTGTTGAGGATTTTTGCATCTATGTTCATCAGAGATACTGATCTATAGTTCTCTTTTTTGTAGTGATTCTGATTTTGGTATCAGGGTAATGCTGGTCTCATAGAATGAATTTGGATGCATTCCTTCCTCTTCTATATTTTTGGAATAGTTTGAGCAGAATAGGTATTAACTCTTCTTTAGATGTCTGGTAGAATTTACCTGTGAACCCATATGGTTCTGGACTTCTACTTGTGGGATTTTTTTGGTTACCGATTCAGTTTCATGGCTAATAATTGGTCAGTTCAAATTTTCTATTTATTACTGATTCAATTTTTGGAGGTTATATGTTTCTAGGAATTTATCCATTTCTTTTAGGTTGTCCAGTTTATTGGCATAGAATTTTTCTTAATAGTCTCTTATAATCCTTTGTATTTCTGTGGTGTTTGTTCTTATTTCTCCTCTTTCATTTATGATTTTGTTTATTTTAATCCTCTCTTGCTTTTTTTTATGAGTCTGGCTAAAAGTGTATCAGTTTTTCTAATCTTTTCAAAGAATCAGCTCCTGATTTCATTGATCTTTTCTATTGTTTTCCTAGTTTCTATTTCATTTATTTCTGCTTTGATCTTTGTTATTTCCTATTCTCTACTGGCTTTGGGTTTTGCTCATTTTTCTTTTCCTAGATCCTTTAGGTGTAAGGTTAGGTGGTTTATTTTAGCTTTTTCCTGCTTCTTGAGTTGGACCTGTATTGCTTTAAACTTTGCTCTTAGAACGACTTTTACTGTACCCTGAAGATTTTGGACCATTGCTTTCATTTTAATTTGTCTTGTATTTTTTTATTTCCTCTTTGATTTCTTGGTTGACAGTCATTGTTTAGTAGTATGTTATTTAACCTCCATGTGTTTGTGCTCTTTCTTGTGGTTCCTTTATAGTTTCATAATGTTGTAGTCAGAAAAGATGCATGGAATGACTTAGATGTTTTTTAATTTTGTGAGACTTGTTTTGTGGCCTGACCTGTGGTCTATTCTGGAGAATATTCCATGTGCACTTGAAAATAATGTATACTCTACTGTTTTTGGGTGGAATGTTCTGAATATATCTCTTTTAATCTATCTATCCCAGTGTGTCATTCAAAACCATTGTTTCCTTGTTGATTTTCTGTTTGATATCTGTCCCTTGATGTAATTGTGATGGTAAGGTTCCCTATTATTATTTTATTACTATCTGTTACCTCCCTTGTGTTTGTTATTAACTGCTTTAAGTAATTGGGTGCTTTCATGTTGGGTGCAGAAGTATTTACAATTGCTATATTTTCTTGTTGAATTATCCCTGAATTATAATGTAGTGTCTCTCTTTGTTTTTTGTTGTTTAAAACAGTGTCTCTGTTTTAAAGTATATTTTGTGCAGTATAAGTATTGCTACCCCAACTTTCTTGTCACTTCCATCTGAATGGTCAATGATTCTCCATCCTTTCACATTCAATCTGCAGGTGTCTAGGTTTGAAATGAGTCTCTTGTTGACAGCATAAAGATTGGTTTGTTTTTTATCCATTCTGATCTTATGTGTTTTGATTGGAGCATTTTGTCAATTTATATCAAAGTAATTATTGATAGGTATATATTTATTGCCATTTTGTTACTTGTTTTATTGTTGTTTTTGTATTTTTTTCTCCATTCCTTACTTCTTTTGCTCTCTTCTCTCATGATTAGTTTGCTTCTTTAGTGATATACTTGGATTCCTTTCTGTATATTTTTGCATATCTATTACTGGTTTTTGATTTGTAGTCATCAGTTTGTATAGAATATCTCCTCTATACATCTCTCTCTATATATCTCTATATATCTCCTCAGTCTATATTAAATTGATGGTCACTTAAGTTTGAACCCATTCTTTACTACTCTCCTCGCCACATTTTATGTATATGGCATCATACTTTCCATCTTTTTATTTTGTGAGTCCCTTGACTGATTTTTACACATGTACTTATTTTTACTGCTTTTGTGCCTCCTACTTTCCTTACTCTAGCTTATGGTCTTTCCTTTCCACTCAAAGAGTACTCTTCATCGTTTCTTGTAGGGCTGGTTTAGTGATCTTGAATTCCTTTAACTTTTGTTTGTGTGGGAAATTCTTAATCTCTCCTTTTATTCTGAATGATGGCCTTATTGAATAGAATATTCTTGGCTGTAGATTTTGTCCTTAAACACTTTGAATATATGTTGCCACTCTCTCTGACCTGCAGTTTCTGCCAAAAAATTGGCTGATAGCCTTAATCAGTTTTCTTTCTCTCGCTGTTTTAAAATTCTCTCTTTATCACTACTTTTTGCCATCTTACTATTGCTGTGTGTCATTGTATGCACCTCCTTGGGTATATTTTGTTATGGGATCTCTATGCCCTCCTGGATCTGCATTCCTGTTTTCTTCCCCAGATTTGGGAATTTATCAACTACAATTTTTTTCAATAAATATTCTTCCCCCTTTTCTTTTTCATCTCCCTCTGGAATCCATATAATGTAAATATTATTATGCTTGATGGTATCACTGAGTTCCCTAAGTCTGTTCTCATTTTGTATATGTTTTTTCCTCTCACTTGCTCAGTTTGATTACTTTCCATTGCTTTTTCATTCAGGTCACTGAATCATTTTTTTTTATTTTGTTTAATCCACTATATATTCCATCTAATGTATTGTAAATTTCATTTATTGTGTTCTTCATCTCTGGTTCTTTTTTATTTCATTGTTAAGGGCTCACTTATGTCCTCCACTCTTTTCTCAAGTCCAGTGAATATCTTTATGATCATTACTTTAAGTTCTCTATTAGACATTAGGCTCTTTTTGTATGTTGTGTGCAGTGGTTGGTCCCTGGAGTTAGTGGGTCAGTCTGGGGATGTGCTGGGCTTGAGTTGAGTCACACTAGACATTTGCTAGATATGCAGTAACACCAAAGTACAAAGCACTTTTCCCAAATTGTCCCCTGAGAAGTTGTCATTGGTAGTCTGGGCCTGCAGTAAGACCAGTGTCTGCCTCTTACCTACTGCTGAGGTCTCTGTCTCTGGTCTTTGTGATTATCTTTCTCTTTTGGGGGGGCAAGAGTCACTGTGGTGCATTGCTGGTCACTCTATGGGCTTCTTGCATACCACTAGGCCTGTGGTGCCACCTTGTATGGGCTCTGGTCAAGAGCACATTGGAGAGGGCAGATCAATAGAAGCATAGTGTGGTATGTGGGGTCATAGTGCTAGCAAGCTGGATAGTGAGTCCTGCAGATTACCTACTGTTTATGCTGGGGGTTGGGGAAGGAAATAGCTCCTGCCAGTTCCTCTGATCTAGAGGAGATTATCTTATGGATTCTGTCCCTCTGGGACAGGCTCTAAGATTAGTAAATAACTCTCCTTCCCATATGCTCCAGGCACCTTTCAAAGTGCTTCTATGCTTGTCTGTGGGGGTATTTGTTGTGCTGGCCCTTCGAGGACAGGTACTCAGTTTCCTTTTGCCTATTGGCTCTCCCAGAGCCGTGCCTGCTGATTTTTTAAAATTCCGGGTTTTAAGTCCTGCTGGTTTTAAGAATTCATGAAATTCAACTGCTCTGGTATTCAAACCTTATGCTATACCTTTTATTCCCATAACTTTTTCATTCTATAACTGAAGACTGTGTCTCTCACTCCCTTACCCACTTTGCCCATCCCCTGATCCCCCTCCTCCCTAGAAAACATCAGTTTTCTCCCTTTACAGGTCTATATCAGAGATCATATATGAGGTAAAAATGTTTCTGTTTTGAAAGAAATCAAATCTTGCAATGTGTTTAAATAATAATACACCATAAAACTGTATAATCTGCTGCAGGTATTGCCACAGAAACTTGGCAAGCCAGAAGTGAGTGGCATGATACATTCAACATGCTGAATGAAAAATCTTCAGCCCAGAATACTTTATCCAGCAAGGCTATTTATTCAGAATAGAAGGAGAGATCAAGAGTTTTGTTCCCAAACAAGAGTTTTGTTCCCAAACAAGAGTTCTGTTCCCAAACAAAAACTAAAGGAGTCTGTCACCACTGGTTTAGTGGCCCTGCAAGAAATATTAAAGGGAACTCTTTGAGTGATAAGGAAAGACCAAAGGTGACAAACACAAGAAAGGAACAGAGAAAATCTCCAGAAACAAAGACAAAACAATAAAATCAGACCAAAGACATATATATCAAGAATTACTTTGAATTTAAATGAAAATAAATAAAATAAACACTCCAATCAAAAGACATAGGGTGGTAGTTGGGAAGAGCACTGGGTGTTGTATGGAAACCAATTTGACAATAAATTTCATAAAAAAAAAAAAAAAAAGACATAGTGTGGCTGAATTGGTTAAGTGTCCGGTTCTTGGTTTCGGCTAAGGTTATTGTCTCATGTTTCATGAGATTGAGCCCCAAGGTGGGCTCAGAGCTGACAGTGTGGATTCTAATCTCACTCATGGAAAAATATGTGCAACAAACAAAATGTTATGGAGTCAGCAGTGCATAATAAAGATAACATATTATTATTTATCATAGGAAATCAAGGATGATTCAGTTGTGAAAAATTTATCAATGTAGTCTACTACATCAGTAGATTAAGAATTGTCTTAAGTTCACTCTTTATTCTTATTTGTTTGTCTATCTGACTTTCCTTTTCCCCACATCATTCTTCTTCTTTCTCAGGTATGTATAGTGTTCAGTAATTTTCTTTATACTAAAATGTACACTTGGTACTGACATATTTTTTGTTGCTTTACAAAATTAAGATTATATTTATTTACCTGTTTCTCACTTTTCTTGTTCATCATATCCTCATGGAAATCCCTCTAGGCAACTATAGCAACTCTTATTCTAATCATTGCATTATATTCCATGGTGGGAATATATAAAATATATATGAAAATTTATGCAACCCTTATTCTATGGGAAATTTGACTTCTTTTCAGTTTTTGCCACTAGAACAATGTTTAACATGCTTGAATATAGAAATTATATATGAAGTTTGTGGAGATTTACAGATCAAAATGATATTATTGCATCAAAATTTAAAATTCTAATAGATGCTGCTAATTGGTTTCCAAAAGCACAGATAAATTTACATTCTCACAATCAATTATCATATACAATTCCATGCACCATCAATAATACCAACACGTATCATAATTATATGTGAAATTTACTGGGGTGAAAAATGAGAGACTATCTGATTCTGCACAGAATAAGGGGAATATCAGAATTTTGGTAAAGGAGGAAAGCCTAAGGTGAGTCTTGAAAGATAATTTTATATATTTATATATCTCAACATATAAAATGAAGGAACATATTTTGTACATAAAAAATGGCTTCTTCATACAGAAGTTTTATACATTCCAGAAGATAAGTAATAATTTTTTTAAGAAAAATCACCATCCTTACAACTGGTTTTCTAGAGCTCATTCTTTCCTAAATAATAATTTGTAAGGCAAAATTTCAAATATAGAACATAGTTTTTTTCTAAGAATTGTCTTTACTGATATTTTTTATTCTAAGGTGAATTTGTATTCAGTATATAAAACACCACCCAAAGAGTGCCTGGGTGGCTCAGTAGATTGAATGTCCAACTCTTGGTTTCGACTCGGGTCATGATCTCACAGTCCCTAGGATCAAGCCCTACATCAAGCTCTGTACTCATAGCATGGAGCCTGCTTCGGATTCTCTCTCCCTCTCTCTTTCTGCCCCTCCCACACTCACGTGCACATGTGCTCCCCCTCTCTCTCTCTTTCTCTCTCTCTCTGTCAAAACAAATAAATAAACATTATGAAAACCCACAAAATTCATAGAATTTTATAAAGTAGAAACTAGAATATATTACTATAACTTTATGATATTATTTGCTGAGCTATCAATAAGGCTTTTTCTCTTTTGTTATAATTGCAATTTTTTAAAAATCCCCTCATTCCTGTAGAAAAAAAAGTGGAGAATTAATTCACTAATTTTATAAAAAAAATTCTAATGGAATTTTAAATGGACATGCATTTAATTTATAGATTAACTTATGGAGAATTTAGAGTTTCATAATAATACTAAGTCTTTCCCGGAACATTGTATATCTTCCCATTTATTAAATCATTATTGGGCTTTTAAAACTCATTTCAGTGTCTTTGGGAAGATGAGATGGAGAGTCATAGAAGGTTTGGCTTAAGTAGAATCAGATTCTCTTTTAAACTCTGGAACTTTCTTTATAGTTCATGTCATATAGAGATAAGCTCAAAAATGATACATGGTTTCTGTGTATGATAAGACCAGAGGGAACACTTATCATCTGAAAACATCTTTAAGCCAAGAAATACATTTGTTAAATTTAGTTGCTGATATTTTAGGTTGACTTTTCCTAGGCTATGAAGAAATATTTTTCCAACTATTGAAACTTTCTTGGATAAGTTTGAGAAAATGTTGAAAAAAAATGCGTAAATTATTTGATTGCTTATACTAAAAAGTCAAAGATACATGAGAGTTGGCTAGTCTCCTCAATAATTTTAAGATAACAATTCAACATTTATTTTGTTTATTGTTATTATTTTTTTATCCAAGAATATCCCAGATGTCTTTTTCTTTTTTTTTTTAATTTTTTAAGTGTATTTATTTGTTTTGAGAGAGAGAGAGAAAGAGAGAGAGCGCACAAGTGGGGGGAGGAGCAGAGAGAGAGGGAGAAAGAGAATCCCAAGCAGGCTCTGCATTGTCAGTGCAGAGCCAGGCATGGGTCTTGAACTCACTAACCGCAAGTTTATGACCTGAGCCAAAATCAAGAATCATATGCTTAGCTGATTGAGGCACCCAGGCACCCCCTGGATGTGTTTTTCTTAAAGTATTATTAAGAAGTAACATCGGAGTGCTGATGCATAGGCGCACTTGTACCCCAATGTTTATAGCAGCACTTTCAACAATAGCCAAAGTATGGAAAGAGCCTAAATGTCCATCAGCTGACGAATGGATAAAGAAGATGTGGTTTATATACACAATGGAATACTACTTGGCAATGAGAAAGAATGAAATCTGGCCATTTGTAGCAACGTGGATGGAACTGGAGAGTATTATGCTAAGTGAAATAAGTCAGGCAGAGAAAGATACCATATGTTTTCTCTCTTATGTGGATCCTGAGAAACTTAACAGAAGACCATGGGGGAGGGGGAGTGGGGGGAAACGTTACAGAGAGGGAAGAAGGCAAGCCATAAGAGACTCTTAAATACTGAGAACAAACTGAGGGTTGATGGGGTTAGGGGAGAGGGGAATGTGGGTGATGAGCATTGAGAAGGGCACCTGTTGGGATGAGCACTGGGTGTTGTATGGAAACCAATTTGACAATAAATTATGTATTATAAAAATAAGTAATATCAAAAATTAAATGCTTGCTACATTCTTTATTATGAAATTTCTAGCAAAGGTTTTACTCTATTTCAGATAGTTTATTTTTTCAGATAGTTTATTTAACAATGACTTACTTTATGTCTGATTTGAGATTTTTGCTTTTGTTTCATTTAGAAATTTATAGAATTATATGTTTTCCAGGTGTCCAGAGAGTTACGTGGTTCAAATTTAGGCCTGAAGTTTATTTACTTCTTACTCATTGCTTCCCCAAAACCGTTGCTTTATTTATCCTATTTAAAAGTTCTCTCTGAATTGAGGTTGCATTACATCTTTTGGAGCTATCTAAATATTGTTATTTTTCCACTCAAGGAATATATTTATTTTTAAATGAATTTTCTTTTGCTGTCCACACGTTTGTGGCTCTTTAAAAATCAGTTGGTTGAAAAGCTCAGCTAAAGGCATAAACTTTATTCTCACATGGGCCAATTTACTTTTCCCTACTCAGTACCCTGAAACTACATCTCATATTGGTAAGAATTAGAAATAAAGTGTGTGACCTACATAAATCTGAATAACTGCAAGATAAAATTAGGTTTGGTTTAAGGGAATGTTTTTGACTCACTTCTTAATTTTATTTTATTTTTCAGGATCAGTTTCCTTTAGTTCCTTTTATTTTAATAGTATGCTTGATTCTTTAAACAAATTTTAATCACTTTTGCTACATTTCATCCTTTATACTTTTTGACTTTGGCTAAAACTGCATATGATACCTGATGCATGTAATTCTTCCTAAATATTATGGAAGATTTGTTTGCAAGTTTTCATTCTAATATCCTTTTTCTATCCAATATCCAACATCCCATTAGGAAATAATGATGTGTATACAGCGAAGGGTTAACATCACCTAAGTAGGCTGCTTGGAGTTGATCTACAGGTTTTTGGAATGACCTGTCTGATAAGGGTCTTTGTTTGTTTGTGGGCTTTTGCCATGGACAGTCTAACAGTGTGATGTATGATGGGGAACATTCCATATAGTTCCAACTTCCTAAGGAACTGGTGAGTAAAGACATTATTAGCCTAAGTGTCAGTGAGGGGCTATTGATAAAAGGACAGCTACATTGGCAATATGTGATCAATCCGCAGTAAAAACTCTGGACTCCAAAGGCTCAGGTTATTTTTCTCTGGTTGGCGATACCCTGTGCTATCACACACTATAGCCAGAGGAATTAACATTATCCAGGACTCCATAGGAGATGCTGATCAGATGCTTTATGTTTGGACCCCTCCCAGATTCTGCCTTGCATCTCTTTTCACTGATTGTAATTTATATTCTTTCAGTATAATAAAGCTGTAATCATAAATATAGTGCATCCTAGAGTTTTGTAAGTTGTTCTAGTGAAATATCAAGCCTGAAGGAGATCATGAGAACCCTCAATTTGTGGCTTATTGATCTGAAGTAAGGGTAGGCTTGGGGACCCCCAGACTTATGAGCAGTGTCTGAAGTGAGAATGCTCTTGGGTAGACTATTACCTCAAGTGTATAGTTGTCTAACTCTTGATAATGTCCTAAAATCAGTTAATGGTATATCTAACTACAGGGTAGTATTTCTTATGTTATTGCTTAGACGTATCCATATTAAAAAAGACCTACTTTAAGATACCCCATTAAGTTACTGCTATGTGTCAAGCACTGGAAAAGGTAAATATTTCAGCAATTCCTTTTTCTGCAAGTAATATTTCTTTTTAACACATGTATTGTTTCATCTTAAAACATATGCCTACTATAGAGATAGTTAGAATATGATAATATTTTAGTAAAAATAAAGTCTGAAAGGAAACCACTGTATTAGTGAGCAGTTTGAATGACTTGACCTTGGGATACCAATTAAATACAAAACTTGTTAGATTAACTGTCATCTAAAATTCTCTTCTGTTGTCATTAGATGTTTTTTAGTTTGATAATAGTAGAATACTCATTCTCGTTTTATAGTGATACCTTGAGGAAAGTTGGGAAGGATCAATGAAACCACAAAATTTGGCAAAATTTGGCAAAACCACAAAATTTAAGTCTATTTTAAATCAAGATAAAACTTCTCTATTTGAAGTTTTTCTGAGTTTCATTTTGTTCAGATGTTACTAGGGATTAAAAACTCCTATAAAAAAGAATTGAAAGACCACAGAGATTGCTAATAAATAACCCTCTATGGAGTCTGGAGGAAGTAGTTATTGTGAGACAGATGACTGGCCCCTTAGAAGGCCTTTATTAATGACCTGGGAGAGACTGTAAAAGCATTCTAATGAAATTTCAAAGATGCTAAATGAAGGTCTTTCAAACACCACAAAATTGGCCAAATTATGGAGCCGGGAATTAGGAGCCTGGGATGTAATTATTTCCAGGGTTTCAAGTGGTAAATTTCAAGAAGAGGTAACAACAATCATGAGAACAATTTTTGATTTCCCATAAGAATGTTTGACTGTTCTCGTCTTACTAATTTATTATGTAGCTTATATATACTTGTTGAGTGTTTGACTATATTCTGATAATTTCCACAACTGCCTATGAGTCATCTATGTCACTTGGAATCTAATGTCATGGTTAATACTTTATTCATATTTAAAAGTAATAGAACGGGAATTGACAGTTTTGGTTTGGAGAAAAACATCATTGAGGAAATTAATTATCTAACTAGAGCCATGTAACTATTGCACCCATTAAGTCTTTCATGTGGTTATTTTTACAGTAAGAAACATACATGTCTTGCTGCACAGCTTGCATAAAATCAGTATCTGCTCTTATTGTTAACAGAAATCCTACATGATGTAATTTTTTCATACTCCTTCTTTTTTATTTTACAACCTTTGAAGTCCTTTAAGGCTTACCATCATTTTCCAAGAGTAGCGTTGAGAATAATTCAAATCCATTTAGTAAATTGCTGCTTTTATACCTTCTGTTCAGTGGCCAGAGCTGGAGGTATAGCTGAAAGAGTTAATATAGCTTCGATTGGTATCTATTTACAACCACAGAATTGCAAGCCCAGGGAGAATATGGCTAAGTGCATGTTTGTGGAGTCAGCTAGTAGCAGCAGGATTTCAGAAAATGACTTAATGCTTTGGTCATGTGCTTCAGTTCCAGGGGTTGGGGCTATTAGAGTGAAGACAATATTCACAGTGTCTTACACCTTCTGAGTGTTTGACATTATGTTATCCTTCCAACTGTGAAATGAATTCTGGGCTGTCCTTAAATCCCAGTAAGTAACTAAAACTGCTCTAATGTAAAGTAGGTAGCAGAACAGTAATTACTGCATACACTTAAAAATGCACCAAGCTCATTTACCTTGTGTTTTTAAAGTGATACATACGGTGGCTAAACTGACACTAATTAGACTCATGGGTGATGCCATAGGATGGTATGGACAAGGACATGATTATTGCAATCACAACTTGCTCCAAGTCAGGATCCATAGTAGCTTAAAGACTGAGAGTAGTAGGTGGGCACCGAAGCCCCAATTTTTAGACAAGGATTCTAGGAATTTATGGCTAGACAATCAAGAGCACTTTGGAGCAGCTCTGTGGGTATACCATGCTGAGCTATCAGAAGATGTTGGCTGAGAGGTGAAGTAGGGCTCCTCAGATAGCATCTTCCCCTGGATGGGCGTCAGGCAGTTATTCCAAACACAGCAGAACAATGATGCTGCTGCTCTCAATCTAACATGTACTGAGAATTCAAAATATATCAGATATTATTCTCAGTTTTTGACATGTATGAACACATTGAGTAATCACAACTCATTTAGTCCTTGAAATGGGTTCTATTATTATTTTTATTTTACAAATGAGGAGAATGAGGCACAAGAGAAGTAAGTCCTCCAAGGTCACATAGTGGGAACACTAGGATTCAAACTCATCTGAAAATAATCTCCATTCTCAGTCACCACTCCATGATGATTTAGGAATTTTGACATACTTGGCTCCTTACTTCTAAAGCTTAAAGTATGCTTAGGAAATCTCCAGACTTTGCTTTGAAAAGCACACATAAGACAGAAAAATAATTTTGTGCTGGCATTTTAAGAGTAATAATACCTTGTGATGTGACTTCAAGATATCCCAGAAATGCCATCGGGTTAAAAATACATTTTATAGGATCATAGCTGTTAAAGATGGAAAGGTCTATTTAGACATCCAATGCAGAAGTCCTAAAAGGATAGCTTTAAGAAGCTTGGAACTGAAATAATATAATATGCAGGATATTTTTGTAGGTATATTTTTCTGGTTCAAATATTTATTGTTTTCATCAGATTCTCAGAGGATTCTGAGGCCCACACATATTAAGAACCCAATCTAAATATCTTTACATAACCCTTCTTCCCCTTCTTTCTCCTCAGTGCCACAGTTTTCTCCTTCTTGTGATCATCCAGTTTCATCTTTACCCCATTCTTAATTCTACCCCTAGCCCATCACCACACAGGGCTAGGTACTGCAGCCTCTCTCTTGTTTGCCTACAACCAGGAGAGCTGATAGGAAAGGGCAATTCAGTCATCTTTGGCATGAACTCACAATTCTCTTAGTTTATAAAAAGACCCAAACTCCAGCCACAGTAATGGCCCGAAGGAGCTTGGTTGTACCAAGCCCACTTTCTCTCATCTTATTCTTCACTCTGCTGATTCTCTTTGGCATGTCATAGTTTCTCTGTCTTTCAGAGCCTGAAACTCAGAAAGGTCAGCCCTTTTCAGAAGTTACACAGCCAAGTCTGGTTGTAAAGTCTCATGAGTTTAATTTATATGAAACTTATCCTTTCTCCCATATATATTGCCCTTTCAGAAGTATTCTCCTCTCCTTCTCTTTCAAGACAGATACCAAAAAAAAAAAAAAAAAAACCCAAAAATGTACTGGGTAGAGAAAACCTAAACTAGAGAACATGTTCTCCTAGTTTCCCAGATACCCACTTAAAACTCTAACTGAATGTGCTCATCAAGTTTCTTTGGGCCAGAAATCTCCATTTGTTATTGATTGATTGACTGATTGATTGATTATTTCATTATTTTTTTTATTTCATTCAAAAACCTTACATTATACTGGGACCTAATGACATAGTAGTAAATAAGGCAGGTCATGCTTTTGTCTCATGCAGCTTTAGTTCAAAACCAAACTTTGTGTAGCCTCTCTGAATCTGAACCCCTATTTCAAAATCTTAGGTAATTAATGTATTCCATGTTACTGAAGTAGCAAAATATTTTAGTTCTCCTCTGGACAGGGCCTTCATAACTTTGTCTTGTCTTGCTAAGTAGTCTCCAGCAAATTACTTAATATTTCAGTTTTTTCTTAACTGATGAGCATGTGTAATAGAGATAATAGAGATAATAATAGAGATAATAGTAATGCTATGTGATTTTAATGACGAGAAAGTATCCTAAAACATACAGGACTGAGTGAGTCCCAGGTACTAAGGGGACCATCTGAAATCTCATTTCCACCTGGCTGTTTATGCAAATGTTTAACTTGCGTTTTGTCCTATTTATGTATATTTCCTTTGTGGTTGCAGGCATCCCTGATGCCATTATCTGCTGTTTTACTTGAAAATTGAACCTGTCTCTTTGAAATATGTTACATAGTTTAAAAAGTGTAAGCAAACTCTGACATTAAAATCAACTTAAGTAGAGACAAACAAATGAATATAGATGGGGTACTCTGCTGCTTTTCCCCAGGCTCCCTCCCGTAGCTGCCCTTTGGCTGGGATGTGCATCTTTGACACAGCCATAATTCAGTATGTGTTCAAAGGCTACAGATTCAGCAGTAACACTTAAATGGTACTGTAAGTGATATCTTAACAACTTCTGTTAGGCTTAAAAATGAATCCTTGTAGAGACTAATATATTGTACAATTTTTTAAAAAGATGAATGGAGAAAATAGCCTGACTTTAATAGAGTGCTCTTCCCATAATAGCTAGAATTTGTGATTCACCAGCATACCCATGTAAGAGTGTTTGCAGTGGTAGGACTGCAGTTTCAGGAAACCTGTTGTCTCTAGGCCTCAGTTAATTAGAATGTATGTTTAATTAACATAAAAATAGAATTCCAGTAGGAAAAATACTTCTGTAGGATTTCTTGAAGAGTTTCAGAATCTGTGGCAGGTATGTTTCTGGGCATTGGTGTTCTTGTGACTTTTCCAATATGTTAAATACAGCCGTGGGTACTGATTGCCACAGAGGTAGTGCCTGGGACAAATGCTCATGACAGTTGGCAAAGGAGGTCAAGGGTCTCAGGACAAATGGCTTGCTTTCCTTAATCAAGTAGGAAACCACCATTTGACAGAACACAATGGTTCTTGTCTACTCCAATAACCTTAATTGCATTTGGGAAACTTGAAATGAGGTCATGAAGAATACACAAGAACTTGGCAGCTTGGCTTCGGAGATTAAGGTGTACCATTTCTCAGAGTTCTCAAGAATAATCTGTAAAACCTGATCATGTAGACCATGGTTCTTTAATATAGGGTTGGAATCAGCTTTAGCTAAGTACATCTGCATGCGGAGATGCTAATTAAAGACCACTTTTGATTGACTTCATCTATCTCTTCAAGGTTTTTTGTTTTTGTTTTTGTCTCCAAGAAACTTCTCTTATAAGGGAAACTGATGCAACAAGTGTATTCTGCAATCATGTTAGTGTCTACTTGCAGCCTTGAGATTTTAAACTGGCTATGCATATTAGACCTCTAAGCTTGGATAAAGGAAAAAATCCATTCTGAGACTTCTGTGCATTCCGGTGGCAACAGAGCAAATGCAAAAGTGGTGACATAGAGTAGATGGGTGCAGAGGAGGCTGAGCCTGATGAACAGCACCTGATCTCCCTCCTTCCAGTGTGGAAATGGACACAAAGTAAGTAAGGAGAGCAGTGGGTGGATAAACAGATGAAGTAAGAATTTTCTGAGCTCCTTGAATGATATGAAAACTAGAAAGACTAAAACCAGAACTAGAGAAAATCTAGAGCACAGAAAGATCTCAGAAATACTACAAAAACATTAAGTGGTTTAATTCAGTGACTTCAAATTGGTGTCCTGCCAATTGGGTGCTAATTACAAAGACTTTAAATTCTGGGAATTTTATTTTACCTTTACATTTTTAGACTTCTGTTGGACTCACAGGAAATAATTTTTTTTTTTTGGCTCAACTGATAAGTCGGTAACATTAATTGAGCATTCATTGTACACAGAACAACATATCCTTCACATCATTTTGTCTGTGAAACTGAATCTGAAGGTTCCTGAGAAGAGACACAGGTTCAAGTTTAATAACATCAGGGACTTCAGTGGGAAGCACCTTCACTGATTCTGTGGTTCACCTTCAAGTTTCCAAAGGTTGTATCAGAATGAGGCTTCTTTATGTTGGTTTGTTACTTGGGCTTCCTCTCCTTAAAGTGAAGTGATAAATCATATGCTACTGAAGCAGCTGCTTCACATTGGTTTCTTCTTTTCACCAAAAGTTTTTTAACAAAAGCTCACTTTCCACAGGAAATTTTCTTTAATATGGAGAAACTGTATCAAATTCAGATCATTCTTTTAATCATATTTTGGGATTCAGAACAGAACTGTTTCTGCAAATAATCCTTATCTGTCAGGATATGCATGTGCCTTTTTCTCAAAAGCTTTAGTTGGTCAGTTCAGATTTTCCCTCTCTCCCTATCATGGCAGTCCTCCTTCTACCTCTTTCCTCCCATCTTTACTCCCCACCTACTCTTTTGCTATAGGTTAGAACACATACTCTCTGGCAATAGTGTTTATCACTAGTGATGGGTATCTGGCATCACCAGGAGGGTGCAAGAGGGAAGTCACAACAAGAAAGATAATGTAGAGGTTTTCTAGCATGAAGGGGAAAAAAAGATCCACGCAGTTTACTTGAGTCGTGTACAACTCTGGCCATTTGATGTTCAAAAGCCACAGCAGATCTGCCTTTAATCTCTACACATGTAGGTTTAGCTGCAATTCTTAGCAGAGCATGAGTTCAAAGGGGAAAAATACAATACCCAACAACAATAAAACCAAATCCAGTACATGCTTAGCAGGTCTTAGCAGCCTAGAAATGCTAAACAGACTGTTTTACATGGAGATACAGGCTCCATGGAAGCAGCCCATTAGAGAGAGATCCAAAAGAAGAGCTATCGCATAGGCAGAAACATGCTGCTTCTGTGCAGCAGGTTTATGGTTTGAAACATCATGGAATGAAACATCACCAAATGTTACAGTCACCCTCACTGATTAACATGGCCAACCCACTGTGATGTGGCAAGCACAGACCCCATGTTTGTCTTCAGGTCTCAACCATTCTGAATTGTAAATGCAAACACTGTTGGTCATCATGGAAATGTGCATGGTTTGCTTATATAGTGGTGCAAGGTGCTTCCCCCGCCTCCTATCCTGAATGTGAAATTGAGCTCATCTCTATAGTATTCTCCACAAGTATTCTCAGCTTCCCTATATGTCTGCTCTGTTCCAAAATGCCAAATCAGCAAGTTAGATGTATTGGTTAATTGCAACAGCTGGTGCATTAATGAATTTTGGGTTAATTTGTTTGGAAACAATTTATGGGGGTGGTGAGTTATTGTTCTCCATAATATATTTTCAAATATTCAAATGGCATTGTCAGAACAGCTGTATCAGCTAATTTTCAGGAATTAAGAAATAATTTCCTTTTAGGTACCAAATTTCAGAATGATTTTGCTCTAGAATAGCTTTAGATGATGAAGTTTACCACTTAATAAAAATTATGCCTTTGAAGAATGATTTATTCTCAGTATGTGTTAACTATAACACTATTTTAGAAGTACCATGAATGCAAAATTAGATCCAGAGGTGTTTTTTTTAAACAACTTGAGCCCAGTTTTCAAGAATTTTTTCCATTATTAATTAACCACCATGTAGGTTGGAGAATAAATAGTCATGTGTAGCTGCTGACTTGCCCCTGAGCACAGTAAGTAATGCCTAAGCACAGTCTCTGTGTCCAGGGAGCCTGTGTATCTCTCTTCTTCAGCATTAGGCAGTAAAAGTACAAGGCATCCCTTCCCCAGAACCATGGATGGACAGAAGAAAAAAGCTGCTTTATTTGCACAACTGCCATTTACACAATTATAAACCCGAGTATCTTACCTATCTTACCTGGATAACTTAAATGAAAAAAAAAACAAAACCCACAACCTGCCTTTCTTTTCCCTTTCCGCGCCCCCCCCCCACCCCGTTATTTAGCTTTTCAGCTTAAATCAGGTTTATTTTGGTGGCCATTTTCAGATCTTTTCTTCGTAATATATCAAGAAAGATAGCTCTGGTTTATGCAGAAATCCAGATTTCATATCGTTGAATTGGACTTGAGGACAAATTGCATCATTTGCCAACCCTAGGACTTTTGGCAAATTGCATAATCTCTCTAAGCCTTCATTTACTCATGGACCAAAGGGAAACAAGAGTATTTTTGTTGTATCCTCTGGAGTTTGCTATTTCACATATAATGATCTAAAATAAAAGTTGGTACCATTATATAAACAATGTTTTATACCGATTGATCGATTTCCAGTTTATATTTTAATACATGGATTAGGGATTTTAGATTAGAGCTTTTATCAGTTGTCGCTATTGAATGAATGCAAGAGAAAAGACACTATCAGGAAATCTAAATAAAATGCCTTCATTCACTTATCAACTTGTTCATTCATTGATATTTAATATGTTCCTAAAACGTGGAAGGTACTTAAAGTGTAAAGAGGAATATGATGGGGACTCCTGGATGGCTCAGTTGGTTAAGCAACTGACTCTTGATTTCACCTCAGGTCATGATCTTATGGTCGAGAGATCTAGCCCTGTATTGGGATTCTCTACCTCTATCTCTGCCCCTCCCTGGCTTGGGCATACTGTCTCTCTCTCAAAATAAATAAATGTCAAAAAAAAAAAAAGAATTTGATGAATTTCTTGCCTTTGTGTAAAGACTGGCATCAGTGTGAGTAGTTGTGATGTGATAGGTGCTATGGTACAGGTATGTTTAAAGTAAAGTCGGGTCTTGAAAGAGCAAGACAACTCTGGGTAGAGGAGTGAGGCAGTGAAGATGGGGCTGTGAAACAGGCTTGCATAAAGGCTCTTATTCTCCAGCAGCCCATGATCTGATGGAGACGCAGGTATACACTTAATTTTAAGAAAGGTGCTTCAATGCAGATCTGTACAGAAAGCTAAAGATGTGTACATGTGGACTAACATTCACTTTGAAAGCAGAAAGGAGTGAATGACTGAGGAGGGCAGAAAAGGCCTCACTGTGGAGGAAAATAGCTCCAAGAATGCTTTGTGGAGGTCCCAGTCTTTCCCAGCTTTGTACCAAGCACTTTACAGATATGAACTCATTCCATTATCATAGGCAGTATTGGCTGCTGGTTAAGAGTAACCTTTTTGAAAACCTTCCAAACCTGGATTTTTATCCTAGTTTTTCAGAACTTACCAGTTACATTACTTAAGATGCTAGCCTCTAAAATTTTTCATCTGTAAAAGAAAGGTAAACCTACTTACATGACTTTCTTTTTGGAGCAATTGTGTCTGTAATAGGAATAGTCACAGTAGAAGGAGTGGTAGCAGTGCAAATATATGGGGTCAGTATCATCAGTCCCTTTTTAAACACAGGGAAATCAAATCTTAGCTCAATTAAGGAGTTTGCTCAGTGATAATAGTGACAGAGCCATGATCAGAATCCTGGTTATCTTATTCCAAATTTAAGCTCTGAAATACTGAAGGAAGTTAATATTCAGCTGACTCCTAAAAGAATAATATTTCAAAAAGAAATGAAGATGAGTATTTTTTGAAGACCTAGGATGCCTACTGTGTCAATTAGAGAAGAAACATCCATATTTGTCCACATTACTGCAAACCAGAAGGAAGACAGAAACTTAAATATGAGCAGTTCTATGTATACAAGGAACCCTTGTGTTAATTGAGCAAGTTCTTTTATTTCTTCATTATTCTGGGACATAAGAATGCTTGAGTCAGCACTGGTTGCTCTAACAAAATACCATAGACTTAAGCAGCAGAAATTTATTTCTCATAATTTTGGAGGCTGGTCAGTTCAAAATCAAGGTGCTAAGAAGATAAGTTTCATTCTGAGATCTCTTCTCGTGGCTTGTATGTGGGTGCTGCCTTGCCTTGTGCTCTTGTAACCTCTTTGTTCACACAAAGGAAGAGTGAACTCTCTGATGCCTCACCTGTAAGTTCATTAATCCTATCAAATCAGGGCTCTGACCTTATGAGCTTATTTAGGTTTAATTACTTCCTTAGAGTCTCTATTTTCAAATACAGCCACATTGAGAGGGCTTCAAAATAGGAATTTTGGGGGTACGCAAACATTCAATCTATACAGAGAATTAGATCTTACATTTCTAGTTATGTACCCGGAATTAGTTCTAAGCGGATATAAAAAGTGGTTTCTTGGGGTGCCTGGGTGGCTCAGTTGGTTGAGCACCTGACTTCAGCTCAGGTCATGATCTTGCGGTTCGTGAGTTCGAGCCCTGCATCAGCTCAGAGCCTAGAACCTGCTTTGAATTCTGTGTTTCCCTCTCTCTCTGCCCCTTCCCCATTCGCACTCTGTCTCTCTCTGTCTTTCAAAAATGAATAAATGTTAAAAAATTTTTTTGAAAAATAATAAAAAGTGGTTTCTTTATATGTATATAAGCATATATATATTTTATAGCAGCCATGTTTCTCTTCATAAAACTATTTTTCAAGTTCACAGTGTTATAATTTCATCTCTTCTCTCTTATATTCAGAACCCATCATTTTAGGCATAGTATGTCAGTCTCTATGGGACAAGTATTTGATATTAATATAGATGTCACTCCCTACCTCAAGCTTAACAAAACCCTGTTAGTAATAGTCCTCCTCTTCTTCAAGCTTCCTCACTCCAATATCTTGGAGCCTGGTCTTGGAAAGTAGCTGAAGTTCTCAGGAGGATGGAAGTGCTCTGGAATGAGCCTTAGCTTAATGTCATTAGACCTATGTTTAAATCCTGGACAACTAAGTGCCTTTCTCATGACCTCAGTTTTCTCACCCAGAAAAGGAGGTATTATCTACCTGTTGGGTTGATATAGTAATCAACCATAAGTGGTAACTATTGTCATCACCAATTATGATAGTCAAAAATAGTATTCTCTTCTTTCACGCCAGAAGGGTTAAGGGATCTAGAGTTTAATACAAAAACTTACTATTCTGGAGGTTTAAAAAAAAAGCTCCCTTGCTGAAAGTTTGACCTCCTACTCACTTCCCAAAGAATACAGCAACCCGTCAAGAATGCCCTTACGCTGAGGCCTCGTTATCTGTGGAAGATCCTGGTCTGTGATCCAGGTGGCCAGTTTTAACCTGCCTGCACTTAGGAGGATTCTACCAGCTCTTTGCCAGGGCTTCTGCTATCCATATCTTTCCACTTACTTATAACTGACATACCCAGTTAATGACACACTCTACCTGGCACTGAACATCTCTTCTGACCACATACCCCTTGCTATGCTCCTAATCTTTTTCTCCTACTCCTCATTACTTATAGGTGCCCATAGTCAGAGTGGAGTTGGGTTGTCATCCCTGGAACTTTGTGCTGTATTTTTCCTTCTTGCCCATGTTTGCTCCATATTGCTTGCCTCTTTACCACTGTGTAGTCTCCATTTTATTCCCTTCATGCCACAATACCAGTGCCATGCTGTGAAGTATATACTAAACCTCTCCTGGGAGCCAATATGAGCTGCTACCATCATTGTTGTGAATGCATATGTTGGGAGAAAAAAGCATCTGTTTCACTGTGAAATACTTGAAAATCCATAGGAAAATGATAAGGCATGTGTAAAAAAGTGGAAAATTGACCTCAGGACAGTGATTTTACTTTAAAATGTATCTGCAGGAAGGTAAACCAAAAACAAATGCATTCTAATGGTTGATTTTATCTCAATAACTCAAGCTGTTATGCAGTGAATATCGATACTGTTAGGAATACCTCAGCACCACCTTGGACTGAGCTGGTTGATGCAGCAGTACTCAAAGGTGCTAAAAAAGACATTGATTGCTTTTGGTGAGGAGGGAATTGTCCCTATCTAACTGTATAGAGTTCATGTGCGTGATTAGCATAGATGAACACACATACACTCACTCATGCATAAATATGTTTGTTGAGTCCTATACAAGAAAATATTGTCCTGGCTTGGAAATGCAAAGATAAATAAGACACAGTAAATCCCTCTTAAGGATGTTACATAAGAGTTTAGTGTAAGAGATATTTTGTTCTAAACAGTGTAGAAAGTGATGCTACAGGATTTTGCAGAGGAGTAGTTTGGATCATTTCCATTTTTTTTCCATTTGAGAGTATCATTTCTAAACCTTGGAGAGTTAACAACAACAGACATTTATCTGCAATTTGGTCAGGGCTAACAGGAGTGGCTTATTTCTACTTCAAGTGATGCTGGTGTGGGTTCCAAGAGGTCTTCATGCACATGACTGGTACCTCAGCTGAGGTAGTCAGAGTTGGCTTGCCTTTCTGTCTTGTCCTGTGTAGTCTCTCTCCCTCCAGAGTCTCTGCTCACTTCCTAGCCTTTATCTCTAGCAGGGCAATCAGACTTTTATATGTTTGCTAGATTCGAAGGAGATGAAAGTGGTAGCTGCCAGGTCTAAGAAGGCCTAGTCCCAGACCTGGCAAGGTTTCACTTCTGCCACATTCTATTGGTCAAAACAAATCACAAGAGTAAGCCTTATTCTTGTGAATAAGGGAAGCATCATTTGTGATCATTTTTGTAAATAATCTACTACATTGATAACATTTGTAGAATTAGGGCATATGGAAATGTGAGGAAGGAATATTCTTGGTAGAAAAAAATTAGGCTAATGGGGTGCCTGGGTGGCTCAGTCGGTTGAGCGTCCGACTTCAGCTCAGGTCACGATCTCGCGGTCCGTGAGTTCGAGCCCCGCCGTCGGGCTCTGGGCTGATGGCTCAGAGCCTGGAGCCTGCTTCCATTCTGTGTCTCCCCCTCTCTCTGCCCCTCTCCTGTTCATGCTCTGTCTCTCTCTGTCTCAAAAGTAAATAAAAAACGTTAAAAAAATTTTTAAAAAAAAGGAAAAAAATTAGGCTAAGTAAAAACTTAGAATTGGGAAAGAATATTGAAGACAATTGTTTAATTTCTTTGGAAACCAGACTCTGAGGTTGATTGAAGTCTCCAGAGACTGGTGTATACTGAGGATCTCTTAGTGTTCTTTACGGACTTTCATGTATAACCTCCTCATGTTCACCGTTCCCATTTGTTTTGGTATCCATTTGTTTTGGATCTGCTCACAGTCCCAACTAAAGTAATGTAATACATAATTTTATTCTTAACCAAGTTTTTGTTAATGGAAAAATAATGCATATACATTATCAAAGACTTATCAGAATAAGAAGCATATGGTGATGATGAAAATAAGTTTCATTTCCAGACCTTTAAATTGTACTCAGGGGCAATCACTACTCAACAATTTCTCCTGAATCTTTCAAAAGACAATCTATGTATGGCCAAGAATATAGGTAGTTATCTATCTACCTATTTATATATTTATGTTTATATCTATACACATAATATATCCATATACTCCTGTTTCATACATATGGGAGCATACACTATAGACTGTTTGCCCTGTTGCTTGTTTTTCACTTAGGAATATATTGTGGAGATTGCATAATACCAGAATATATATACATGATTGCTTTCTTAAATGGAAAGAAGTAACTCTTTATGGTAATTTTTAGTGGCCATACAAACTCTTTATTATGAATTTAACAGTAGTCAAACATACACTTGTAGAGAAGGAGGAAATAATCAAACTAATACCTTGATGCTCCTTCTATAGATGACAGTAGTCAAGTAAAGATGATAAGTAAAGAGTGTTCTAACTGTCAGGGCCAAATATACCCAGAAGTCCATTGATGTTTACTGTAGATAAAAGGTATTTATGGTACTGCCATTAGAGAGAATGTTTAAAAATTCACAAAGCCCACTATAATCATAAAGAGGGTGAAAAATGATACAGAGAAGGCAGGCACCTTCCAGCGATCTCCCTGGTTCAACTTTTCATGAAGCCCTTGCCTCTGTTGACTAGTTATTCTATTTTTTTCTCTCCTTTAACTTGGGTATCACTTGGGAGTCACTTACATGGGGAGGGTACAGAGAAGATATACAAAGACCTTTATAGGCATATGTGGACCTTGCAAGTATTTGATTTTGCTAGAAACACTGGATTCCATTCATTATCAAAGTTTGCTTCTATGCTCAAATTTTTTTCATATGCCCTTCGTTACATAATATTGCTGTATTAGCCACATGTTTCCAACCTTTTTCAAACTTGAGAAATTACCAAATTGTGAAACCTACAAGGATTGTTTTAACTTATTTCTTTTACATAGCTAGTCTCGTCCACTGGAAACCTGAAACTAGTAGGAGAAATAAAATGTATTCATGAACAACAGTAATATAATGCAGATGCTGTGGGAATCATAGATAAAATAAGTAATTAAGGGCTCACAGAAGGGGTCATTTTCTTTCAGAAGCATTTAAGGAGAAGGCTTTATGGAGGAGACTATATTGGAGATGGGTCTTAAGACTGTGGTAGGATTTCCACAGGTGAATGAAGTTAGGGAGAAAAACACTACTTTTACTACACAGATGTAAAGACATAAGCAAAAGTGTGAAAGCAGGAAGCAGATAAAGCAATAATAATATTAGTGCTAATATTTATCTTTTATTAAGTACTTGCAATGTGCTGTAAATTAAGCCAAAGTGTTATAGCACTCTTTAATACTCACTGCATCCTCCAGGAAAGATATTCTTATCCCCGTTTTATGGAAATATAAAAACTGAGGCTCAGAAAGGTTTAATAATTTGGCTGAAGCTCAACAGTAAAGTGTAGAAACCTAGTATTTGTGTTTATACCTGCCTGACTCTAAAGCTTATTTTTAGGATGTTTACACTGCACAGGCCAAGTAAATGGAATCTAATTTCGATCTCTGAGTTTCTTAATTTTCAAGTAAAGAAAATTCCAAGAGCCGGCAGTGGTCAGCCATGTTCAATGCTGCTGAGAGGTTAAGAAGACTGAGAACTGACCTTTGGAGATGACAACAGGGAAGTCACTGTTTTCTTTAAGAGGGTTAGTTTCAAAGTTTTGTTGAGGTTGAATTCTTGATAGAATGGATTCCAGAGAAAATGGGAGGTGAGAAAGTGGAAGTGAAGACATGGATTATACACAAATTTTTAGAGAAATTTGGCTACAAAAGGAAGCAGGGAAATAAGATAACACCCCTGGACAGTGATTTGGGGTGAAGGGAAGGGTTTTTTGGCTCTTTCTTTCTTTCTTTCTTTCTTCTTGGTGAGAATGATCACATATTATCATTTGGGAAGGGGATCATTGGAGGATCAAAGACCTTGAGTAGGTGGTGCTGGCACCTGTGGAAGGACTATCTGTAGACAGGAGCAGTGATAGCATATTGTAACAGAAGAGGGTCAGAGGACCTAGGCAGAGGTGGTTTTGGTACTGGGAAGGTAAGAAATTCCTCTTTGGTTTTTTATTTTCAGTGAAATATGAAGCAAAGTTATCAGTTGAGAAGAGGGTATAAGGGGTATAGTGAAGAGTATGGAATTGAATTGCACTGAATCTATTGCATTCTCTGTCCTATTCTGAAAATCACAGTATGAAGTCTGGGCTGCTTGCTTTATGGAGGGAACACAGCTGTAGTAACAGGGAAAAAAGGCTCGCATCTGCAATGCTGAGAAAAGAAAATCCTACCAAAGCCTGGAGATCATCTCTACAGACACAGATCTGAGTAGCCCAAAGTGAAATGAAAAATAGATCTCAAAGTATATAAATCATCATAGATACTGACAGTTGAACAACCATAGGGCAGCAGGCAGGAGGAATGGAGCCTGCTGCCTCTGAGAGAGTAAGAGCAGCGAGATTCTCAAGCTCGTACTTCCACACATGGAACATACATAACATAGTATTTGTTCAGTTAGGTGACAAGTTCTGTAGTAGCCTCGGAGAAGAGGTTGGTGAGGTGAAGCAAAGCAGCTAGGAGGCTTCTAGCGATAAGTGAGAGAATGTACATTTATCCTAAGGAAAGAGATAAAACAAGGACATTCAAGGGAAATGTAGCTGTGGAATAAGGATGAGATTCGATAAACTATAAGATTAAAAAATCTTTGGATACAAGTATGCATTTACAATCTGTTTGAGATGGTATTCTGAAAGTATATCACTTGTCAGAAATTGACTTCCTTCTCTATTCATACATTAAAAAATCACATTTAAAAATCATATTATATAAATGAGTTACATAAAATTAGCCTACATATAACAATTGCTTACATAGTGCCTACAAGTGTGTCAGGTGCGAAGAGCTAGATGTACATCAACTCACTAAACTGGAACAACTCTAAGTTGTATATACTGTTACTATACCCATTTTACAGATGAAGAAACTGGAGCAGAGAAAGTTGCTAGGATCACTCAGTATGCAGTGAGTAGAGCTAGGCTATAAACCCTGACTAGCTCTGCTATACTGCATTATCTCCTAGTTAAGGATATTATGCAATAGGTGTATTAAAATAAAAACCCTAGATAAAAAGACATAGGAAGTGGGAGAAATAATTGTACCAGGAAACTAGTGCAAGGGCCACTAATTTGATCTCTGAGTTTCTTAATACTCAGAATGAAAACAGAAACATGATTTATAAACCTGCAGATTGAGCCTGACAGCTGCCTGTGGATCAGTTATAATAGGAAGCAGTTTGTAATGTCACAAGGATGCATGTTATGGGCTGAATTGTGTCCTCTCAAAATTCATATGTTAAAGTCTTAACCCTCAGTATCTCAGAATTTGACAGTATTTGGGTATTTGCCTTTAAAGAGCTGATTATGTTAAAATGAGGCCCCTAAGGTAGGCCCTAATCCAGTCAGGCTAGTATCCTTGTAAGAAGAGGAAATTCGACATACAGAGACACCATAGAGGTGCACACGCAGAGGAAAGACCATGTAAAGAGACAATAAGAAAAATGGCCTTCTGCAGGCCAAGGAGACAGGCCTTACGAGAAACCAAACCCGCTGATATCTTGATCATCTGGACTTCTGCCTCCAGAAGTATGAGAAAATAAATCTCTGTTGTTAAGCCACCAGCCTGTAATGTTTTGTTACGGCGGCTTGAGCAAACTAATACAATGGAATTGTAATTTTGGAACAGAACAGTTTAGATGGACCTCAGGGCAAAAGTAGGGATTTTGACCGAGTTTGTTCATCAGTGGACTGTGTAGGAAGAAAGCTTTAGGCCACATTATCACCTCTGTAGAAGCAGACAACCCCAGCAGCTATCCAAGCATAATAGTTGAAATCCAATGGTGATTATGTTAACTACAATTTATGTATTGGCAATTTTTCCCTGCACATTTCAAGGCAATGTGGGAAAAAAGCAAAACCACACTCTCACATTAACTGGATGACCCTGCATTATATGATATTCTTTGCAAAAAAAAAAAAAAAAAAAAAAAAAAAGATTTCAATGATTTTTTTTTATCTCTGCTTTTATTTTAGCTATGCACTTTTGTAAAAGCAACTTGCAGAATGATGTTCTGAAAACTGACATTTTCAGGTAGCTCCAGGCACTGCGTGGGGTGCTGAAGCAACCCTCTAGGCACATTGACCTCGGCCTTTCCCTGCACCAGGTTCTGATCGCAGCAGGAGAGTTGAATTCATTATGAACAGGAATTCAGCTTTCAGAACGGGGTACCATATGTCTTCCTTGGTGATAAGGTTGACATTTGCATCCATTGAAAATACATAAGTCAAGTCATTCTTGTGCTAATTCTCAAGGGAAGAACCTGCAGCTGACTTAAATCCAAGCCCTGACAGGTTGCAGCTATGGGATCCCTCAGGTTTTCACATGAGCGCATCTTCCAGAAGGTGTAAGGCAGTCATACCTTGGAATTTTAAAACAGACAATAGACAGAGGTAAAGGGAAGTTAGGAGTTTTGCTTTCTCTCTTTTTTGTGTCTCTTGGCTTATACTGCTCACTTAGAGAGTTTCCTCTATATAATTTTCATTTGTTTCTGTTTTACAAGCAGTCAGTTTCACTATCACAAATTTAAAAAATCTGCCTATGCCCTGTGTTAATTGAAAAATATGAATATTACCTTATATCAGCATAGAGTTGACAAAAATGCATTTGTTGAGGTTTCTTATTGTTCACTACATCCTGTCAGTGATCTGTTATGACTTTAGAGTAATAATTTATGGAGGGACCAGAATAAAAAGAAAATAGAAATAACTATTATTTTCTAACTAATATGACCTTAATAAACTTAAAGTATTCGTATTCAATTATTAGGTATAAACAATGACTATTAACATACACTTATTTTTTAATCGCTATTTTGTATCTTAAATGTACTCAAGTTCTTGCTTTGTTATTTATTTGACTTTGTTCGAACTGCCTTATGTCACCATCACAGTTACTTAATATACCCATCGTCCTGGAAACAGTAGAAATAATATTATTTAATTAGTGATCAGTTATATATTTTGGATCTTTGGACAAGAATGTGATCACTTAAAATTTTCGCTAGAGGACAGAAAGAGGGAGGGAGGTTTAATGTAACTTCAGTTCATTAATGTTAATTGGGTATTTGAGTGTCTAAGACTTCTATTGTAAAGTCATAGGGGAATATTTAGCCTTTATTTTGTCATTTTATTACTTTCTTTCAGTGCAACTGTACTGATGATGTTACATATACAAAAATGTATAAAATTGTGGGGTAGTGGGAAAAGGAGCGGGCAAGTAGCCTGGCTTCTCCTCTTGCTTCTGCCACTGATTTTCTATGGACATAAACAATAAACAAGATCTGTCTCATTTTGTCATTTTCCTCATTTATAAACAGCAGCAATAAGACCTTTCCTATCTATTGTTTCTTGTGATTAAATTAGATAATAGCACAAGAAAGCATTTAGAAAATGTTATATAAGTATTCTTATTATTAATCTCCATTGTGCATTGTTTAACCTAAGTGATGAGTTAGACTAGGCATGAAAATATTCTTTCGTAAGTATTTTTACCTTAGAACAGACACTGGACTCTGCCTGATTACTTTCTCTTTATTTTAATAACACTATTATGGATTAAAAAACTGTATCACAGAGTCTCATTTAATTTTGTGTACATCTTTTACTGGGCAGGGTGCCTTGGTATGGTAGGAACTTGGTAGATGACCGCATGTATTTTAAATGAATGAATCACCAATAAGTGCAGATGTGTTCAAGGTGTTTGATTCTTAAGAAAAGGGAATAAAGTATTGTAAAAGTCAATAAAGTATTGTTAAATAGGTTTATGCTATATCATTTAAATAAGCATTGATTCCCAGTAATAATGTAGCTGTGAAGAAAACAAAAACTATCCCCCCAAATGATTTCGCTCTATTAGTTCAATTATTTTTTTAATTTACATATCCTTTAAAAAATTATCCATCATTGCTGTTTCTCCTTGTCAAAGAGACCTGGAAGAAAACACGTTTGGCCTACATTGTGAGACTCCTTGGATGAACAGATGGTGGACGATGGGCTGGGACAATAGTTAGGAGTGAAAGCCATGGGAAGTTCTATATGTTCTAGCTGCATTTAGGCAATCAGGAAGGGCAGTGGGATGAGTGCGTAAGACAAGAAACATCAACTTAAAACTGAATGGACCTGTCCGGATCAGATTTAAAACTTGAAAATAGAACTTGCCTTAATGTAATGGAAGATTCCGGAGATATTCCTTTCTTCCTTCTTTGTTTTCTCCCTCCTCCTTTTGCCCTCCTTCCTTTTTTCCATTCCTCTTTCTCTCCCTTCCTTTGTCCTTCCCCCCTCTTTCCTTTCCTTTTTCCTCCTATTTTCTCTCCCACCCTTTCTCCCTTCCTTTCTCCTCCTCCTCCCTCCCTTCTCTTTCTCTATTTCCTTCAGTTTTTTTACTTCTTTTTACTCCATTTCTGGGTTTTTAAATGATTCTCCTTTTCTGATATTCTACAACCATTACCTTTCACTTTAAGAGAAGTAATTTCTCTGCTTTAGGAGAAGAAATAATGGAGAATGGTCTTGTCCACAATTTCCTTTGACCATCTTCTTGCCATTGATATTATTAAGATTTATCAATGTTTCATAGGATATTGCTTTTCATTCTTGTTTTCCCCCTTATACTTAGGTCATTGATTAAGTATAACCAATATCATCACCCAGAAAATACTGAATCACCCCAATAAAAAAAGGTAGTTATTCATGTCACAAAAATTGTTGATCTGTTTTTTCCATGATAAGCTGGCCTGGAAGATATAATACATTCTACCCATGACAGATAGTTTATTTCAATGGAAAAGATAACTGGAGTTTTGAAAAATGGTAGCTGAAAAGTATTACAGGTAATACTGTAAAGCTCTAACATTTTATGAGAAAACATATCAGAACCATATATGTTAGATATTTTAGCCCTAGTTTTCAAGATCCTATTCTATTTTCATAGACTGAATGATTCCCACTCACACTGGGGAGAGCTATTTGCTTTACTTACTGAACTGATTCAAATGCTAATCTTTTCCAGAAACACTCCTACAAACACACAGGGAAATAATGTTTAACCAGATATCTGGGCATCCCTTGGCCTAGTAAAGTTGACACATAAAATTAACCATCACAGTTATGTAATTTGCATCTGAAATATCAGTGGTACAAGGTTACCTTTCAAAAAATGTAATTTAGTTATAAAACTTTATACAATGTCTGTATTATGATATCTCACAATAATTGTGTTTAAATTGAGTTTATAGCACTAATTTTTCTGTAGTTGAAAAATAAAATGTAATAAATATCTCATCCAAGACTGGCATTAGAATATTTTATGCACATCCGATTTTATTATTTCAATGATTTTATTCTGGTTGCTCTATGTTACACGTGCTTATCTGAATTCATTATCCATTTCTTTCTACCATTTCCTTGTCCATCAGTATAACCTAGATGTAATGAAATTTTTAATTAGTCTCTCCTATCTGAAACCATGGTTCAATTTTCTTGCACTTTCAGATGATACTTGTTCCCGCAAATATAGATGTTTCTGGGACTTAGCTATTTGAAATATGTGTATCTTTTTTTTTTTTTTTTTTTTTTTTATTTTTGGGATAGAGAGAGAGACAGAGCATGAACGGGGGAGGGGCAGAGAGAGAGGGAGACACAGAATCGGAAACAGGCTCCAGGCTCCGAGCCATCAGCCCAGAGCCTGACGCGGGGCTCGAACTCACGGACCGCGAGATCGTGACCTGGCTGAAGTCAGACGCTTAACTGCGCCACCCAGGCACCCCTATGTGTATCTTTTAAATCTAATAGACAAATCATTTCCCAACTACTGTGCATTTGTGCCTTTGCCTACAAATCAAGGACACAAAATTTTCTCAAAGCATATATAAATAGTTCATTACTGTAAAATGTATAATATAACCAAATGTGCAAATTGACTTATTATGAGTGCTAATAGTTTGCACAAGTATTAGAATGTAAAAGCTTGAGCTAAAGTATGTTTGCACCATCAAGTACTGTGTACTACAAATTATTTTTCTGTGAGACAGTGAGACTTACTAGACTCATTTTTACTTTCTTATCATGACTTTTTATTAACCAATAGTGAAATTTAGTTAATGGAAATAATTCACTGCATTTTCTTACAGTCCAGTTTTGCCCGTAGCACACATTTTCCTCCTTGTATCTTAATATAGGTTTGTTTCCCTTACTAGATGATAAACTCTTCGTGATCAGGGACCAGGCCTTTCCCTTTAATGTCCCTCATAACATTTAAATTAAACGCTTAATGACAAATTGTTAAGTGTAAAACTTGGAAGGATCTGGACTTGCAAGCTAACAAGTTAACATGCTGCAGAAACATGAGGCCTCTGGATCCAAGGGCAGAACTTGTACTCACACAAGATGTTGTGCTGTTCTCACTTCCCCAATCTGTGCAGGCCATGTGGTAAGAACCAGATTTGCACCACAGGAGCAGAATCCTGAAATATCAAGCTTGGAGCTTATTTAGGGTAGCTGGCTTTTCTGACCATCCTCCCTTTAGAAGAAGAAAGAAGACCTTTGTTCTGGAGTGTAAACAAATCCTCTCTGAGAAGAGGGAGAGAGGGTACCACTCTACTTCCCTGCAATGAAAACAAATGGCTGTGGGGAGATACACCTTTCTATCTTTAGGGTTGCTGTTCAGTCATCTTTTAATCCAAGTGCCAGCGTCTTTTGCTCAGAAAGCTCCAATCAAGCAGAAACATGGCAATAACCATGGAGCATTTTCTCCCTCAAGCTAGGACACTTTTGAGAGTGAAAGGAGTGTTGTTATTATTATTATTATTATTATTATTATTATTATTATCATTGCCAGAAACATCATGAAAGACAAAGGCTGAGAGAAACAGCTTCAGATTAAAGAAAACAAGAGTCATATCACCTAAATTCAGTGTGTGATCTGGATTAGATTCTTAATCTGAAAAATAAATAAAAAGCATTTCAATAAAGGACATTATTGGGACAATAGGGAAACTAGTATGTACTAGATGAGATTGTATCAAGGTTAAATGTTTTGAATTTGATAACCTTACTGAGGTCATATAAGAAAACGTTCTTGTTCTTAAGATATACATGCTGAAAAATTCAAAGTTGAATTGCTACGATGTCTATAACTTAACTTCAAATGGTTCAGGGAAAAAAGTATATATTTGTATGTACTTATATAGGCAATAAGAGAAAGAGAGAAGGGAGAAAATAAATGTGACTAAGTTGAAGAACTTTGGTGAAGAGTATATGGGTTTTCAATGTACTATTTATGCAACTTTTCTGATGATTTAAACTTCTTTTTTAAAGTTAAAAAAATTGTAAAATGTTTACATTGGGAAAATAAGAATAAGCTGGGACTGTGTTTGTAAAGCATATTACTGTGTGCCAAGTACTCTTCCAGGCTGTGGGGACACAAAGCTAAGGCAGTTTTTTTTTTTTTTTTTCCTTTCAAGGATCTCATCACATAGAGAAAAAGAAAATTAGATGTCAGTAAATGTGAAATTTATTGTAGAGAAAATTTTGTTTAGAGAAAATATCTTTGTGTGTCCCTGTGTATGTAGTTGGGGGCATTCTAAATAAGTTTTGTTAAAACTTGAGGCCTGTGCTAAAAGATCAAGCTATGGAAAGAAATTTACAACTGTAAAGGTAGTGAGACTTCCGGAGTGATTTAACTAATTCTAGAGGTTTGTGTTTGTATCTCAGGGAGGGATGAGGCATGAGACCTTGGAGACATCTTGGAGTTATAAAACTGGAGACTCTGGGCTTATCTGGCTAGTGGAGAGATTTATTTACATATCAAAGGTTAGAGTTAGAACCTAAGATTCCTCCTCTTATTCCATTCTCAAGATTCTCTAAAGGAGAGGGGACAGCATATCCATATAAGCTAGAGGAAATTTATTTTTAACCATTTCTTACCTACAATACAGACTCCATTTGTATGTGTAAGATATTTGATCTGGTTTTCATGGCATTAATTACTCCAGGGATAAGACTTGTACCAGAGCTATTGGCTGTCAGTGAATAGAAATCTGCCTCCAATCCAGAAAATATAGTACATGCATTCAGGACAAAATTAATGAAGACAAAAATTAAAAATCCAACAGAAAAATTTTTAGAACTTTTAGAACATTTAAAGTTCTATTAAATAAGAGGTATGAATATTCTGTAAACACAGAAGGGAGCTACCACTGTCCTCTAGGATTTGGTTGGATCTGGAAGACATACTGGTTCAACAGAGAAAGAGTATCCGTAACAGTTCTCAGGAAGTTTGCATTTGAACTGGAACATGTGGCATGTTTCACACTTTACACTTATGAAGTGGTACCTGTTCTTGTCTCTGCTCATTCTGAAGACTTATTTGAAAACAATGACTAAGGTGCTTCGGGGTGGCTCAGTTGGTTAAGCGTCCGATTTCAGCTCAGGTCATGTTCTCACAGCTTGTGAGTTCGAGCCCCGTATCGGGTGGGCTCTGTGCTGACAGCTCAGAGCCTGGATCTGCTTTGGATTCTGTCTCTGTCTCTCTTTGCCCCTTCCCCACTCATGCTCTGTCTGTGTCTCTGTCTCTCAAAAGTAAACATTAAAAAAATTAAAAAAAAAGAATGACTAAGAGTAATATTACTTAGTGGACATTTATGGGGCAGCACACACAGTAGAGAAAGCATCCGTGGGCTTTGTTCAGAGCCAGTCAGACCAGAGTTTGAATCTCACCTGTGGGAGATTGGACTTGTTAATTAAAATCTGACTGTCAGTTTCAATGTCTTAAAAGTGGAATGTTAATGTCTAATTCAAAGAGTTATTGCGAGAGATAAATGAAATAACCCGTTAAGTGCCTAATGTAGTGCTTAGAAATAAATGGCACTAAATGAGTATTTCTTCTCTTCCTTCCTTTTAGTCCTTCCTTTTACTGCTTTGTAAAAGACCATCACAATTATAAACTTGAATAATTGAAGGACATCATTTTTGTTATTTACCTGTATTTGCAAATATCTTATTCTCCAAATGGGTTTTTGTACATGTTGATCTTATGTTGGGAATTAACTTACACATTGTGAACATGTACAGAATAACCTTGCTTAAATAGGTGGCAGTAAACTTGTGAAATCTTAAAGAAACCACTGGACTTGGACGTCTACTTTATCAGTTATCTATATTCAGGATTGTAAATAATTGGATTGTATTAGCCACATTCTAAAATGTTTTTAGCTTAAAACAAATTAATGGGAAAGCAAATGCCATTTTACTTTTCTCCATTCCTTGGTAAATTTGCACACTTTACTGAAATTATTTAAACGTTGTATTGAAAACTTTTCTCTTAGAAATTTCTATAGAAGGGCACTTGCCTGGATCAGTTGGCTGAGCATCTGACTTCAGCTCAGGTCATGATCTCATGCTTCGGTTTGTGAGTTTGAGCCTTGCATCGGGCTCTGCATTGACAGCACAGAGCCTGCTTGGGTTTCTCTGTGTCCACCTGTCTTTCTCCCTTCCCCTCCCCAAAATAAATAAACTTTTATAGAAAAGAAAATGTTTTTTTTAAAGTTCTAAAAATACACAATCTGAAAAACGTAAGAAATAAGGATTTCTCCATCCACTTGTTTTGTAAAGTATTTGTTTTTGGTACCAGGATGATCACAACTTTTTAGTAGTAGAGTATTGTTTGAAATCGAGGCCACCCCAGAGGAGCTGTGAAACTCAGACCTTAGGTACTCTACATTTCCAAAGCTAAGAACTATGAGGCTTTCAAAGTGAATTGGAGTCATGTTTGGTTTGTAGTAATAGGAGCTGAAAGTCACTCAGAATCTGCTGATTACATGGGCTGATCTTTGTTTCTTCTTGCATCATGGTTTATAGTGTAACACCAATGGATGTAAATATTCCCATGGTTATAAAAGATAGTCACATGCACATATTGATGGGAGAATAGAAGGAAGACTGCTAAGGCCAGTATTCTAACTCTTCTAAATTCCTTTTTTTTGTGTAAGATCAGGGAAAACAAAACATATACTATCGCAAGTGAGCAAGAGTAAGCTGTTCATCAACTTTTCTCTCTGCTGTTAATTCAGAGCTTTCTGATGGAGTAAAATAGTCCAGTTTTCCATAAATATATTACATTAACTGGACTTGTTAACATCATCTATTTCTATTTGAGATCATGAGCCAACCAAGTGGAATTTTATATGTGATATTTGAATTGCCTTGAATGCCAAAACTATTTGAAGGAATGTTCAGTTCATGTGCTAGACTAGGAGAACAATAGGTTAATTTAACATTATGAATAGTAAGTAGTGAGTCATCATCAACCTAATCACCTAAGCTATTTTACTTCTGCTCTCTTTTTCTTTGCTGTCTCCTTGTCAGAGACCTCTCACTCAATGTCAGCTTGAAAAAATGAGGGGAGGAAGTCTAGAGCATTTTGATGATTAGTCTTTCCAGCAACCCTGGATCTTTTTTCTATGGCAGAGCCCAGAAATTTGTCTCTCCTTCTGTCATATCATTAAAAATTTCAGGCTGGTAGAATTATTCCATCATGTAAATCATCAAGCAGAAATATTTTTAAATATCTGAGGCCAAAGTTTTCCACTATAAAGTTGGGACACGGGTATGATCCTTCTGCCTGATCCCTCCCTTAAAGTATGTATGCCTGAATTCTCGTCCTTTAATTACATCTAAGTTTATCTTTCTTCATAATTACTTTAAAAGATTTCCTATTGAAAGATTTTTTTCTGTTTCAGTATATCAGGATATTGTCATCTTTGTGGTGGTGATCAGCACAGTTCTAGTTAATTTTTTTATTTTTATCATATTTATTTGTGCTTCCAATAAATATTCATTGGAAGCCTACCAGGTGGTTACCACAGTCTTTGCCCTCACGGAATTTAAAGACTAGTAAAAAGTAAAAGAGACGAAGACAGAAATACATGATGTGCATTAAGTGCTATTATAAAGGTAAGAGAGCACATGGAATGGACATCTAATTCAGTCTTTATGGGATCAGGGAAGACTTTTTTTTTAATGTTTATATACTTTTGAGAGAGAGAGAGACAGAACACATGGGGGAGAGGCAGAGAGAGAGACACAGAATTGAAACTGGGTCCAGGCTCTGAGCTGTCAGCACAGATCCCGAGGCAGATGGGGCTCAAACCCACAGGCTGTGAGATCACGACCTGGGTGGAAATCAGAAGCTCAACCTTTGAGCCACCCTGGTGCCCCAGGGAAGATTTTCACTTGATATCTGAAGGATGAGGAAAGTTAATCTAGGAAGACGAGGGAAGTGTATTTCAAGTAAAGGGAACAGAATATGATAGAGACCAAATGAAAAGATGAGAATGGCAATTTGGGGGAGAGGAATTTGGGTGGTGGATGGAGAAAGAGAGAAAGAAAGAAAGAAAGAAAGAAAGAAAGAAAGAAAGAAAGAAGAAAGAAAAGAAAGAGAAAGAAAGAGAGAAAGAAAGAAAGAGAGAAAGAAAGAAAGAAAGAAAGAAAGAAAGAAAGAAAGAAAGAAAGAAAGGAAAGAAAGAAAGAAAGAAAGAAAGAAAAAGAAAGAAAGAAACTGGAGAAATCTGCTCGGTAGACATGCCAGGGAGTTTTTATTTCATTTAATTTAGAAGCTCTTTTTTTGGTAGTTAAACCTATCTTGATGAACTCCTTGAATGTCATAAAAAATAGTTAACATCGCAATATGGGCTAACGAGCTAGTTAAATAAGAATGTTCTAGTTCTCGTTCTTAATGCTAATTAATAAGAACTAAGATGAGGGGTGCCTGGGTGGCTCAGTTGGTTAAGCATCTGACTTCGGCTCACAACATGATCTCCTGGTTCGTGAGTTTGAGCCCTGCCTTGGGCTCTGGGCTGACAGCTCAGAGCCTGGAGCCTGCTTCACATTCTGTGTCTCCCACTCTCTGTTGCCCTTCTCCCACTTGCACTCTGTCTCTCGTCTCTCAAAAATGAATAAACGTTTATATATAAATATATATATACTTCTTATTAAGAACTAAGATGAGCTAGAGTTTTCATAAGAATTATCTTAGTAAGGTATCTCATATTTATATTACTAATTTATTACTCATATCTGAAGAAATGATGAATTTCAACTAATCATTTTACATTGTTAGACTTTTCTCATAATTTAAGGTTCAAAATGATAACAAACCATGAGCCATCTTGGCTGTAATAGAATTTGGGTTTTTTTTATAAAAACGTGTTCTGATATATGTCAGAATATACATAGAGTACACATGACAAATAAGTTTCATCATATGGCTTTTCTTCCTAGAAAAACTACTTAGCTTTATTTTATAAACTAAAACCATTTGGTAAGGCTTTTGAATAGCTGGACAAGATTTTTCTTCACTTAGTCTTGCATGCCTGCTCACTTAATCAGACCATTCTATTGTAGTTTACATGAATTTGCATAGGTAATCAGTGTAGCATTGCTTGTATACCTTATATGTCTGTAATTATAATGACTGTTCAGCCTATTACAACCATATTAGAGTCCATATAATGAATTAAGTAAGTTCTCCTATTGTGCAGTTCATTAGCAGTACTCCTGGTCCATCCAAATACAAGAAAAGGCAGTTTAGGTAAAAGAACTAACTAATGCATGTAGATGTGGCCATTAGTTGCGTAACAGGCTTAATCTTTAAAATGTTTTGTCAAAGCAAATGTTTCAAGCCAGTAAATTCTATTTCAAGGGAATTTCCCCATATAGAAATGTAACATTTTACTTCCACCAGTGGTACCACATTTAGAGACCTATTTTGCCTCCTCTTAAATTAGTTTACATAAACAAAGAACTAAATGTATTTGAATAGTAGATGAGCAAGAACATTTAAAGATGAGCAGCTCTATAATCTCTGAGTTTGTTTTATAAGGTCACATTTGTCTTTCATAAATTTTGCCTGGTGAATCAAGATAATTTGAGTTACTTCTATGTAATGCTTAGTAGAAATTTTGTTTTTTTACTTTTTTAATTTTGTCACATCCTTCCCTTGGTATTCCCATCCAGCAGACCTTGGACTCTCAGAAAACTCCCCTGAATGTTTCTCCTTCTACATATCTCTTCCGTGGTGGTCCCAAACTCTGGGATATTTTCCTCCCAAGTTCATACAATGCCAATTGGCATAACTGACTTATAATTAAAGGACTGATTTCTATGATGTTCCAGGAATTCATATATATTAGTAAGAACACAGACATTGTAGTAGAAAACCCGAAAAATAAAAAAAAGAGCAATTCATAGAAAAATTATAATTTTATTAAAAGAAGCTCAATGTTGGGACTCCTAGGTAGCTCAGTCAGTTAAGTGTCTGATTTCATCTCCGGTCATGATCTTAAGGCTCCTAATTTTGAGTTCCTCCTCAGGCTCTCTGCTATCAATACAGAACATGCTTCAGATCCTCTGTCTCCCTCTCTCTCTGACCCTCCCCCATACACTCTTTCTCTCAAAAATCAATAAACACTTAAAAGAGGCTCAGCATGATATATAATTAAGCAAATGCTCATTAGGACAACAGTATACTTTTTTCACCTACCAGATTGGCAAACATTCAAAAAGTTTAATAATACCTGATACTGATGCATGTATAAAAACAATTATTCTCATAAACTGTTGGTAAATTTATATACTAATGTTAACATTGTCTTTTGTTTCTTGGCTTTTACATCTTGTAAAACCAAAACTCTATACCCATTAGACAACAACTCTCCATGTCCCCCTTTCCCCAGCCCCTGACAACCTCCATTCTTTTTTCTGTTGTTATAAATTTGACTATTTTAGATTCTTCATATGAATGGAATCATATTTGTCCTTTTGTGACTGGCTTATTTATGCTATGCAGACAACTTCTAATTCTATATATCAAACCTTTAACTCCGTTACCTTTAAGCAATCAACAAAAAATGACAATGAAAGTGGTAATTAGAGTGGTATTTTATATATTACCACTGTTTGCCTTCAGAGAAAATAGGGACTTAACTGTGGGGCCAAGCGGAGGAGGAGGGAGGGAGGATCTTTTTATCCCAAGAAGAGTGAGCAGTCAGTCCATGGTTGGTAGCAACAGGTGTCAGTGAAATGAACTGTGCCTTCAAAAGGTGAGACTGTGAGGGATTTAGAGGGCCCTGCCACAGAGAAATTCCCACAAAATGAAGAATTCAAGGAAAACATGATGGATGCATCACTTAGAACATTAGGTGTACCTATTAAAGAAAGGATGAATTTAATAAATCACAGCAGACCACTATATGATTATGCTGAAGAGCTATGGTTTCTTCTTTAGTCAGTACCTTGAGATTGCTGAACATTATCCCGTCAGTGTGTGCACATGAGTGTGTGTGTGTGTGTGTGTGTGTGTTTGCTTGTTGAATTGAAACTTCTGGTAACTTCTCGACCATTTAATTTTTTACTTCTGTGGTGAAACAATGTCTTCATTGTCGAAAATAAGATGAAGTATCTGGGAGGAGTGAAATTTCTGAACACCCAGTCCAATTAAAGATACTTTTTTTGTGTACCTTTTCCAAACATCTACCTCATTCTGAGATGTATTTAGTTATAGGGATTAAATATTTCAGGTCTTAGGAGTATCAAAAAAGCAGAGTAGAAAAATAATAAAATAATAAAAACTGTGCTTTTGCCATTGGTTATATAAGTAAATAAAATGATTATAAAAATAAAGGCGGTGGTAGAAAACTATATATACCACTGCTATATATAGCAGTGTTTCCCAAACATGCCTTATTATATAATCATGTGGAGCTCTTACTGAGCACACAGAGTTTTGGTTCCAGCCCAAACTGAGTCAGATCCTCTAAAATAGGGCAATTAATATGTTTAAAAGGTGCCTTTGGTGAATTATGTGATCAGGTCAGTTTTTAGTAAGTTTTATTCCACAGCAATTATTTTCAATGTATTTTTCCTAGTCCAGGGGCATTAACATCTTCTTAGGACTTGCTAGAAATGGAAAACCTCAGGCCTATTATTATATTCTGGGAGTGAGGCCCAGCAATTAGGTTATTATAAGCCCTCCAGGTGATCCTGATTAAGGCTAAAGACCAAGAACCACTCTTCTACAGATTTCAGAATGATGAAGAATAAGACTTAGGTGTGTCTACAACAAATCTAAAGTAAAAAAGGTCAATATTGGGAGATGTTAGACTTTATGACAGACAACAGCTTTTAAACAGGGACCTCTGTAAAGAATATATGAACACACAACCTACGGATTTTCTCCTTTTGTGAAGAGGCTGCTGTTCTGCCATCCAGTTGAATGGTTACCAAGTGCCTCGTGCTGACTAAGCACTTTTCCTACATTGCAGTAATCATTGAACTCCATTTTCAGGTGAGCACTTCATGGAAGAGTTGGCATTTTAGTGGGAACTTGAAAGGTAGTGTCTCCACAGGTAGAAGTTGGGAAGAAAATTAATTCTGGACAGAGGCAAGAACGTGAGTCAAAGCAAGGACAAAGAAAAATAAAGTTAATTTGGATAATAATGGAGTAGAGCAGTGGCTCTCAAACTTTATCTGCATAAGAATCACCTGGAGAGTTGATTCTGATGCAGAGTTTGTGATTTACTACATCTGGCGGTGGGCCTGAGACTCCAAACTACCAGTACATTACTGGGTTATGCTGGGGCTGCTGATTTGAGGACTACACTTTGAGAATCACTGATACGGTGTGTGAGTTGGAGGGTGATGGCAAACAAATGCCGAGAAATGTTGGTTTATGAGGCCGGAATACAGAGGACCTGAATTCATACCAAGAAGTGGTGACTTATTTTAGGTATGTATGAATTTATTAATTTCTCTTGGTTTTGTTTAAGGGAGGAATGGTGACAGAGGCACGGTCATTCTCGACAACTCTGATGTAGTATGTGGGGCTGAGTCAAGGAAGGAGGAACATTTGTTCCTCAATTACTTCACTCCAGTCTCTACTGCTACTACCCCAACCCTTCAGCTCCATGTCTCCGTTAGAGAAGATATGAAATTCTTTCTGTTTTGAACTAAGTGAACAAATGAGATGACGGTGTGAATGACTGATAATTACTTAACACTTCTTAATTATTTGCATTTTAAATTTTTTTTTTTTTCAACGTTTATTTATTTTTGGGACAGAGAGAGACAGAGCATGAACGGGGGAGGGGCAGAGAGAGAGGGAGACACAGAATCGGAAACAGGCTCCAGGCTCCGAGCCATCAGCCCAGAGCCCGACGCGGGGCTCGAACTCACGGACCGCGAGATCGTGACCTGGCTGAAGTCGGACGCTTAACCGACTGCGCCACCCAGGCGCCCAATTATTTGCATTTTAAAGGTGGTACATATTAATCTCCATGAACCTCTGTTTTGAACTTCAGCTACTATAAAGTGTTAGAGAAAAATGTCAACCAGTGTGCATGTGAGAGGAAAGGGAATATGCCTTTTTGTGTGTGGGGGAGGCTTTCTTGTAGGTTGCTCCGAAGCTTAGTTCTCTGTGGCGTTTCTGATTTTATATTATCTGCTTCCCTTTCTCAATCCACAGATCTCAAATAATGCCAAGTTTCTTTGTGGTAGATTAGTTTCTGACTGCAGTTCTATCCTGATCCATTGTTAACCAATCAGCTGTGCCAGCTTTGTGTGGTAATCTGACTTTAGTTAGAATGTGGGCTTTCTGAATCTATTTGGAGATTTTAGGTTTCTCTAGATGGTAAAGATTAAAGATATGGTATACCAAGTTTTGTTACTTTTGTATGTGAAAATATTCTCACATCCATATGGGTTTTGGTTTTTCTAAATATCCTGTGCACATTCTACTTTTATGGTAAGTTTCATGAAATCATTTTGGAAGTTGGCAGGGATATAAATAAATAAAATAGGGGAATATCGTCATATTATTGTTGTCTTTATGTGCTTCAATTTAAATTATCACTACAGTTCCATATTAGAGACATGTAAAAAACAGAGTTCACTATAAGATAATGTTATTTTCTCAGGTAATGATATAAGAAATAAAAGCCTCTCAGCAAATTAACTTGTTGGAGATATCAGGTGGTTCTCTAATGAATCTTCTCCTTGTCTGCAGCCACATTCCTCTGCCTGTTGCCCACGTCAAGGAAGCCTGAAACATTTTAGTAGGTGAAAGCAAGCCATAATCAGAAGGACATTGGAAATTTATCCATGAAAAAAATATTGTCACAGACTTTAACAACCACCAGTGAAAAGGGGACGATAGATTGACAAAGAAACACATAAAATTACCAAGAATAGTAATAACTAGATGAAGATCAATAACTGAAAGACAGAGGTGACTAGAAAAAGGCAGAAATGTGAGGCAAAATGGCTGGCCCAGAAATGAAAATAATATGTATCCGTTTGGAAAATAGATTTAGGAATGCACTAAATGGGCAGTTTATATAAAATTTATGCCCAATTGTAGTGAGACCAGTAAATCTAAGACTAACCTTCTTGGCTTATGGTAGTAAATACCAGGGTCATGAAGCTTATTATTTTCTTTTCCCAACAAAGTCCATTGAAAACTACTCAGGAATATTAGTATATACAGAATAGTATTTTACATTGTGGAGAAACATGGAACTGAATAGGCTCAGTTCTCTGAGTGTGCTGTATTTTTTTTTTTTTAACGTTTATTTATTTTTGAGACAGAGAGAGACAGAGCATGAACAGGGGAGGGGCAGAGAGAGAGGGAGACACAGAATCTGAAGCAGGCTCCAGGTGCTGAGTGGTCAGCACAGAGCCCGACGCGGGGCTCGAACTCACGGACCGCGAGATCATGACCTGAGCCGAAGTCGGACCTTTAACCGACTGAGCCACCCAGGCGCCCCTACTGTATTTTTAAATGAATCAGAAATGGTGCTGATGATGGGTGGTTTTATTTCACTATAGCAGAAAACGATATATGGGCTTTCCAACAACATCATCAGGCTGATTATGGCAGTGATAAATTGGACATGATTGAGATTTGAGTGTTTTAAGTGCTATTTTACAAATTCCATGTTTCCTGAAATGAAATATTGGTGATACTTCTCTCATGTCCTTTCATCTCTCAGTATTGGGGCAAATAAAGAAAGGGACAAATAATAGTTGAGGCAAGGTCAGTGTTTAAATCGGGGTGTAAATCTCAGAGGATTTCATATCCAGTATCACTTTTGGCTCTTGACATCAGGGGAAAAAGTTAAAATATCTACTTTTAGGTTACAGGGATCTGTTGCCCTTTTGTTTATGCTGATAACTCTGAGAATGGTGGCTCTGTCCCAGCAGACTAATGAAAAAGAGTTTTTAAAATTGCTATTGAATATTCAAATATAATAGTGTCTGTCTTTTTAAAATTGAGGTGTAATTGACATATCACATATTAGTTTCAGGTATACAACATAGTGATTCAATTTTGTATATATTGTGAAATTACAGTAAGTATAGTGAATATTTGTCACCATACATAGTTACAACTTTTTTCCTTATAAGAACTTTTGAGATATTTCTTTGCAGCTTTTAAATATGTAAAACAACATTATTAACTATAGTCACCATGTTGTACATTATGTCCCCATGACTTATTTATTTTATAACTGGAAGTGTCTACATTTTTAGTCCTTGCACACATTTTCTTCATTCTATACCCCCTGTCTTTGGATGGCACTGATCTGTTCTCTGTATCTATGAGCTTGTTTTTTTGTGTTTTCTGTTTTTAGATTCCATATAAGTGAGATCATATGGTATTTGTCTTTCTCTGTCTGACTTATTTTACTTATAATGCCCTCAAAGTCCCCCCGTGTTGTCGCAAATGACAAGATTTCATTTTTTTACGTGAATAATATTCCATTATATATATATGTCACATCATCTTTATATATCACATGATGTATATATCACATCTTTATCCATTCATCCATTGATGGACATTTAGGTTATTTCCATATCTTGGGTGTTAAAAATAACACTGCAGTGAACATGGGGGTGCATATATCTTTTTGAATTAGTGTTTTCATTTTCTTTGGATAAACACTCAGAAGTACAATTGCTGGATCCTATAGTATTTAATTTAGAGGTTTTGAGGACCTCTATACTGTTTTCCACACTTGCTGTGACTAATTTACATTCCCACCAACTGTGTACAAGGGTTCACTTTCTCTGCATCCTTGCCAACACTTATTATTTGTTTTTAGTTTTTTGATAATAGCCATTCTGATAGATGTGAAGTGATACCTCATTGTGGTTTTGATTTGCATTTCCTTGATGATTAGTGATGTTGAACATCATTCATGTAGTTTTTGGCTTTCTGTATGTCTTTTTAGGATGTCTGTTCAGATATCTGCCCATTTTTAAATAAGATTGCTTTTTATATATTGAGTTTTACAAGTTCTTTATATATCTTGGATATTAACCCCTTATCAGATATATGAACTGTAAATATTTTCTCTCCTTCAGTAGTTTGCCTTTCCATTTTGTTAGTGGTTTCCTTTGCTGTGCTGAAATTTTTTAGTGTGGTATAGTCCCAGTTCTCTACTTTTGCATTTGTTGCTTTTGCTTTCCATGTCAGATTCTCTGCCTTCCAGTTTATGTAGGGAGCATATTCAGAATAGAGATAGTATTGCCTTTTTTCTCCTGCCATTTATACCTGTAATGGTACTAGGCACTCAGTAAATGTTTGATATTGAAAACATAATACAAAAGGGAGAAAATGATGCATATGAATATGTATAGATTCAAAGATTATTAGAACTAAACAGAGACCCAGCGATCATCTGAAGTGGTGCAACATCAAAGCATGAGATGTGTATCTTAGCAATTAAGTTTGCCATTATGGCTCCATCATTTATTGGCTGTGTGGCTTTGGACTGAGTTTCAGCTTCCTTAGATAAAATAAAATGAAATTATTCAAATATACTGGCTTGAGGGTGGGTTCCTGCAAAAATAGAGACTGAGTCAAGAACTTGCATTTATGTAGCTTATTTGACACATGATCCTAGGATACAGGAGTAAAAAAGTAGGAAAAATGAGACTGGAAAGGAAGTTAAAACAACAGCCTAATAGTTTATTATTGAGTTAGCTATTCTGGGTAACAGGGTATTGATTCCACCAGGGTTTCTGAGAAGAGTTCAGAATATCTTCTAGAAATGTTGCTCCAAAGGAGCATAAGCATTGGCCAAATACCTCCAAAGGGAGATAGGCATTTGTCCTCCACTGGATGCACATGAAACTGTCTACCAAAGCTATAGCAGAAATCAGAGATAGGTTGAAAGGATGTGGGGCATCATAGGGATATGAAATTGTTGAAATACCCAATATGATTATGTAATTAAGGTACTTGATATTTTGTTAAGACCTAGGAAATGCTTCTTTTTCTTTCATTTTAAAATAAGAGAAGACATTAGGAGAAGTATTATTCAATTTTATGCAACTATTTAACACTGGAATGGGCTGGGTCCCATGTCACCTGACTCCCATTTACTTCAATCCCCTTTTTGGCATACCATAAACTTGGTTTTAAGGTACAGTGTTGTATATTTATTATTCTGTATTTAATCACGCTTAGAATAAGTGCCAGACATCTTAATTGTGTAATGTTTAATTATCATTTGTAATGGTATGAAATTTCTACTTAATCTTTCCAAAGGAAAGACAAGAAGGGTGGCATTAATGCATCTTATACCTTATATAAATGTGATTAGCATATCACATGACTGAAGTCCTGAAGAAAACCTGTTTTTAAGATAATTTTTGAGGGGCACCTGGATGGCTCATTTGGTTGAGTGTCTGATTCTTGATTTCACCTTAGGTCATGATCTCATGGTCATGAGATCAAACCCAGCATCAGACTCCCTGCTGAATGAGGAGCCTGCTTGGTATTCTCTCTGTCTCTGTCTCTCTTGGTTCCTCCCCCTTCATGTGTACATGCATGTGCTATTTCTCTCAAATAAAATAAAATAAAATTCTCTTATAAAAAGGATAATTTTTGAAAATTCTTTTGTTATCTTTTGGACATAAGGTAGCAGTCCCCTCCCCACTCCCCCACCTACCACCCTCCCTTCCCCACCCCAAGAACAGGTGGCTTATCAAGGCTGGTTTACTGGGGGTGGGGGAGGGGTAACTATGCCCCTTGGCAAGTAAAGACAGTTTTTGGTTCATTGGTTTTGTTTTTGTTTTAGAATGGCTTATAGCTTTGACTGTTTTTCAAATTTTTGTTTGCGTTTTTTGAAGTTCACTGATTTTACATTCACTTACTGACTGGTCTTTAAACTTTGTTTATTTTTCAAAAATGTGTTCAAAAATAGCTCTTTTCCATCCCACAGTTGGATCCACAGGCTGCCTATATGCTCCTTTGCTCTACCCCACTACCAACTTGCTTACCACTACTTGGCAAAGAACAACTTCCAACCTTTCTATTAGGATTCCATTTTTACTGAGTTAAGCTATATGGCAGGCAGTTACCTCTTGGTTTTCTGTTTATTCACGTTAACTTGGTCCCATTCTCTGAAGTGACTTGAATGCAAATTCAATGGTTGTGTATGAAATGGGGCATCTAAGGTGATCAAGGAAATAGCTTTAATATTGTGGTGCTAGCATATCATTAGAGTGATTTTCTTCTCCCTGGGCATGCAAGAAAACTATATTTCACAGCTTACTTTTAAGTTAGGTGTGTTGCCAGGGAAATGCCAATACCTAGAGGAACTTGGGGAGCCTTTTTTTGATATCAGAAATGACAGTAGCAGGGGTCACTGGATAACTGCAGCAGACCCTCTGCCCTTACCAACCGAACCCAGTCTAGTCTGTTACATAAATGAGAAATAAACTTGTTCTGTTTTAAGTCAGTAAAAGCTTAGGGTTTGTTCGTTACAGCAGTTGTCCAACCTTAACTTATATGGAAATCTTACCTTACAGTTGAAATTACTTCACAAAACATATTTATTGTACTCCCTTGATAGTTACAATTTGTATGACATATTTTTATACCTATTTCCTAATAAAGGAATTGAAGTAAATAGTGTTATCCGGGGCTTAGGGTCAAGTTCAGAATAGATTTACAAGACTTGAAAGATTAGCAAATACAAACTATTGTGACAGGTTAAGAGATTGAGTGAAAGCAGTAAAGTATGACACAGGAGTCCACAGTATGTAAATATTCATTCAGGATACATAAAATATAAGGGCTGATCCTGGGCCAAGGATGGAGTATTTTCTCCTGTGTATTGGAACTGCAAGTGTTTTCAACAATTTGCAAATGTATAGCTGAAGGGAATGAAGCATCCCCAGAGGTGTAGCTCATTCCTGCTTAAATTAGGTTAGAAGGCTAGACCTTCAGGGAGATGCTTGCACTAACCAGACACTATGCTAACACACACTGCATTCCCAGCTGCTAGACCTCACTCGACTCCCCAAAGTTTTCCCTTTGTAAGTGCTTCTGAGGAATCCCTATAAAATCTGCCCTAATATGATAATTGGGGTTCAAAAGTTTTAACAGTCAGTATAAAATAAGAGATCATGTTTTTGTAAGGGTAATGAAATCTCTGGGGAGCCAATTACAGCTTGCTGGCAGGGGTTTGGAGGTCTTGACGTGTGATCCAAAAGTGTCCTTTCTCAGGTGTCATTTGGCATCTGTGGTTGCTGTTGTCCCCTCCACTTAATTTCCGTGGAGGTAATATTGGGTCCTATGGTTGGCTGGAACCCCTACAACAGTGGCAGGTCTATTTGTCTAAGTGTTAATGCAAGAATATCTTAATTAATATGGTTTTATAATCTTCATGTTTGGTAAAACATGACTGTCTTCTGTGTTCTACCTCAAGAATGTCTTATTCTTCTTGGCCTTTTGCATTTCTACATAAATTTTAGAATAAACTTGTAATTGGTTGGGATTGCGCTGAATCAAGAGACACATTTCAGGAGAATTTACTCACATTTAATATGCAATTTTCCAATCCATGAATATGTAATATTTCCCCATGTATGTATATCTTTTCTAATTTCTCTCAATAGTGCATTATAGTTTTCTATGTAAGATGTTATGTTTTTTTATAAACAACTTTATTAAGATAAATTTATATACTATAAAGTTCAATCCTTTAAAACAGAACTCAGTGGATTTTAATATATTTAGTATAGTCATCTAGTGCCATCGTTTAATTTGGAATGTTTTCATCACTCCAAGAAAAAAAAATAACCCTCCATAGGAGCAGTATTCATACTGCATTTTACAGTCCCCTCAGCACTGGCAACCACGAATCTACTTTCTGTCACTATGGGTTTACATATTCTAGACATTTCATAAAAATGAAATCCTAAAATGGGATCTTTTGTGATCGGTTCCTTTCACCATGTTTTCAAGGTTCATCCATGCTGCAGCATGTATCAGTATTTCATTCCTTTTTTTTTTTTTAATGTTTATTTATTTTTTGAGAAAGAGAAAGACAGAGTGCGAGTGGGGAAGGGGCAGAGAGAGTGGGAGACAAAGAATCTGAAGCAGGCTTCAGGCTCCAAGCTGTCAGCACAGAGCCCGACAAGGGGCTTGAGGTCACAGACTTGAGATCATGACCTGAGCTGAAATCAGAAGCTTAACCAACTGAGCCACCCAGGTGCCCCAGCATTTCATTCGTTTTTACAGCTGAATGATATTTCATTGTATAGATGGATATTCCAATTTTTGTTTATTCATTCATCTACTGATGGACATTTGAATTGCTTCCACTTTTAGGCTATTATGAATAATTCTTCTATGAACATTTGAGTACTTTTTTTTGTGAATATGTTTTCAGTTTTCTTGGGGTATACATCTAGGAGTCCAACTGCTGTGTTTTATAGTATGTCTCTTTTTAACTTTTTGAGGAATTGCCAGATTGTTTTCCAGAGACTTTGTACTGTTTTGCATGCCCATCAGCAAGATATGAGGTTTCTAATTTCCCTATATTGTTGCCAATACTTGTTATTCTTTGTCTTTTTGATTATAGCTGTCCTAGTGGGTATGATGAGGTATCTCATCATTATTTTGATTTGCACCTATTAAATTACAAATGACATCTGGAATATTTTTCATTGGCCATTTTTATATCTTCTTTGGAGAAATGTTTATTCAGATTCTTTGCCCATTTTTGAAATTAAGGTATAATTGACATATAACATTATCCTAGTTTCAGATGTACAACATGATTCAATATTTGTATACATTGCAAAATGATCACAGAATTGCTAATTTTTAAGTCAGGGTATTTGCCCATTTTTGAGTTGTAAGAGTACTATTTTTTAATTAAAAAAAATTTTAACGTTTATTTATTTTTGAGAGACAGAGACAGAGCATGAGTGGGGGAGGATCAGAGAGAGAGGGAGACACATAATCTGAAGCAGGCTCCAGGCTCTGAGCTGTCAGCACAGAGCCCGACGCAGGGCTTGAACTCACGAACTGTGAGATCATGATCTGAGCTGAAGTCGGATGTTGAACTGACTGAGCCACCCAGGCGCCCCAAAAGTACTATTTATAAATATTTCTAGTGATTCTGTGTGCCATCTTTACACTTTCTTGATAATGTCCTTTGAAGGGCAAAAGTTTTAAATTTTGATGAAATTCAATTTATCCTTTTTTTTTTTTTCTCCTTTACTTTTGGTATCGTACCCAAGAAAGTATTACCTAATCCAAGGTCACAAAGATTTACTCTTATATTTTCTTCTAAAAGTTTTTACAGTTTTATGCCTAACATTTAGCTCTCTGGTCCATTTTTGAGTTCATTTTTATATATTATTTGAGGTAGGAGTCCAGTTTCATCTTTTGCATGGGGGTATCCAGTTGTGCCAGCACAATTTGTTGAAAGTTTTCTTTCTCTGTTGAACTGGTTGGACAGCCTTGTCAGAAATCAATTCACCATAAATGTATAAGTTTATCTCTTAACTTCTTATTCTATATCTTTGATCTATATATCTATTTTTATGTCATTACCACACTATCTTGGTTACTCTAGCTTTAATGTTCATGACTAGTGTATATAAATGCAGAGTTCTTTGCATACTGATCCTGCAACCTTACTAAACTTATTAGTGCTACTATTTTTGTACATTCTGTAAAAGTTTCTCTATTCAAGACCAGGCCAACTGAAAATAAACATAATTTTACTTCTTTCCTTCCATTCTTGGGTATCTTTTATTTCTTTATCTTATCCAGTTGCCCTAGAAAGCATCTTTAGTACAATGTTGAATAGAAGTGATACGAGTAGACATCTTTGTCTTGTTCCTGATCTTGGGGAAAAAATACCCAGTCATTCAGCATTCAGCAAGATGTTAGCTGTAGGTTTTTCATAAAAATGCCATCAGGTTGCAAAAGTCCCCTCTATTCCTAGTTTGTTGAGTATTTTTGATCATAAAATGGTGTCAATTTTATCCATTGCTTTGCTGCATCTATCTGTTGATGGGTTATCATGTGGGGTTCCCCCCCCCCCGCTTTATTTTGTTTATATGCTCTACTACATTGATTTTTTTTTTTTAATTTTTTTTTTCAACGTTTATTTATTTTTGGGACAGAGAGAGACAGAGCATGAACGGGGGAGGGGCAGAGAGAGAGGGAGACACAGAATCGGAAACAGGCTCCAGGCTCTGAGCCATCAGCCCAGAGCCCGACGCGGGGCTCGAACTCCCGGACCGCGAGATCGTGACCTGGCTGAAGTCGGACGCTTAACCGACTGCGCCACCCAGGCGCCCCACTACTACATTGATTTTAATGTGTTTGCTTAATCTTGAACTACTAATAAGTTCCACTCAATCACCAAGTACAACCTTTTTTCTGTGTTGCTGGATTAACTTTGCTAGCATTTTGTTCACAACTTTTGTGGCTGTATTCAACAAGAAATTTGTTCTATAGTTTTCTTGTCTTACGATGTCTTTATATGGTTTTGGTATCAGGGTAATACTTCTGGCCTCATAGGATGAGTTAGGAATCTTCCCTTCTCATTTTTTGGAAGAGTTTGTGACAGATTGGTCTCAATTATTCTTTAATATTTGGTAGAATTAATTAGGTAAGCCATCTAGGCCCAGGTTTTTCTTTGTGGGAAGTGTTTTGATTAATAACTCAATCTATTTACTTGATATACACTTAATGAAATTTCTCTTTTTAAAAAATTTTTAAAATGTTTGTTGAATTATTTTGAGAGAGAGAGAGAGAGAATGAATGAATGAATGAATCCCAAGCAGGCTCCACACTGTCAGTGCAGAACCCAATGCAGGGCTTTATCTCATGAACCAAACCATGAAATCATGACCTGAGATGATACCAGGTCAGACACTAACTGCCTGAGCCACCCAGGCTCGCTCATTCTCTCTCTTTCTCTTTTTTTCTTTTTGAATCAGTTTCTAGGAATATTTCCATTTTGTCTACTTTATCCAATTTGTTGGCATACTTATTACCTTTTAGTTCTTTTTATTTCTTGAAGGCCAGTAGAAATGTCTACTCTTTTATTCCTGATTTTAGTGATTTGAGGCTTTTCTCCCTTTTTATTTGGCAATTATAGCTAAAGTGTCAATTTGTACACCTTTTTAAGATGAAACCTTTTAGTTTCATTGATTTTTCTCTGCTGAATTTTTATCCCCTATTCCCTTAATTTCTGTTCTAATCTTTCTTACTTCTTTTCTGTTTCCTTTAGTCTTATCTACCCCACCCCCTTTCTTTAGGTTTCATAAGGTGGAAGTTTAGGCTATCATTTAGAGTTCTGACTCCTTTTTCCCCCCACCAGCTTTGCTGAGATATAATTGACCTATAATATTGTGTACATTTAAGGTATACAATGTACTTACTTGATATACTATATATATTGTGAAAAGATTGCCACACTGAGGTAGTTGTTAACACACCCATCACTCACACAGTTTATAAGTACATATATATGTATGTGTGTGTGTGTGTGTGTGTGTGTGTGTGTGTTTTGCGAGGAGAACTTTTAGGATCTACTTTCTTAGCAACTTTCAAATATACAATACAGAATCGTTGAATATAGTCACCATGCTTCCATTATATCATTATATCTTCAGAACTTCATAAATAGAAGTTTGTACCCTTTGCTCACCTTTACCCATTTCCCCATCTACTCTTGCTCCCACCTCCTGGCAAGTACCAATCTGCAGTCTGCTCTGTTTCTATGAGTTCATTAAAAAAAAATTCTACATACTAATAAGGTCAAACATTCTTTATCTTGCTCTGTATGATTTATTACACTTAGCATAATGCCCTTTAGTTTCAATCATGCTAATATTTCTTTCTACTTTATGGCTAAATAGTGGATATTTATATAATGTATATATGTATTTCTGTTCTGTTCTATTCATCAATTGAAGAATACTTAGGTTATTTCCAAGTCTTGGTTAATGTAAATAATGCTGTAATAAACATCAGGTACTGATACCTCTTTAAGGTAGTGATTTTATTTGCTTCAGACATATATCCAGAAGTGGAATTGCTAAATCATATCGTTCTATTTTTAATTTTTTGAGGAACCTCTATGCTGTTTTCCATAGTGGCTGCACCAATTTATATTCCCACCAACAGTGTACAAAGGGTTTTCTTTTCTTCACCTCCTCACCACCACTTGTCTCTTGTCTTTTTGATAATAGCCATTCTGACAGGAATTGTGCTTTTATTTGCATTTCTCTGATAAGTAGTGATGTTGAGCATTTTTTCATGTACTTGTTGGCTATTTGTATATCCTTTTTGCAAAAATGTCTGTTCAGGTCCTTCGCCTATTTTTAAATTGAGGCTTTTTGTTTGTTTTGCTAGTGAGTTGTACGAGTTCCTTGTATATTTTGGATAGTAACAACTTTCCACATATGTGGTTTGCAAATATTCTCTGCCATTAGGTAGGTTACCTTTAGATTTTGTGAATTGTTTCTTTTGAGGTACAGTAACTTTTTAGTATGATGAAGTCCGAATTGTTTATTTTGTCTTTTGTTCCTTGTGTTTTTGGTGTCTTACCATGGAATTATTGCCTTTTACCCTACGTTTTCTTCTAGGGGTTTTATGATTTCACGTATTATGTTTAATTCTTTAATCCATTTTAAGTTAATTATTGTGAGTGCTGTAAGATAGGGGTCCTGTTTCATTTTTTGGCATGGGTCCCAACACCACTCAGTGAAGAGATTATGTTATCCCTATTGAGAATTTTTGCCTCCCTTGTTAATATTAGTTGACCATATAAGCATGGGTTTATTTCTAGGCTCATTGGTGTATATGTCTGTTTTCATGCCAGTACCCTAATGTTTTGATTATTACAACTTTGTAATATAATTTGTAATCAGGAAGTGTGGCTAGTGTTAATGAGGAATTAAATTTGTAATTTAATTTTAATCCATTTATGTTCAGATTTAAATAGGCATGCATGTGGGCAGTAGCTACCATGTTATGTAGTACAGCTCTAGTGGACTCACTCTGCTTTCTCTCTTTACTCAGTTTGTGTGATACATTCGATAGCAAGTTTCTTGGGTGGCAACATCTACTTTATCCTTGTTTAATTTTGATACAGGATTTCTTTTATGATTTCAAAAATGATGCTTAGTGCCAGACATACACGCAGTCACATTGTTTGGAGGTTCTGCCACTTCTGGAGTGCTTCATGAAGACTGAAATGCTAATGGGTCTCAAACCTTCTCCAGTTAACGTTAATACTCTTACTCTTCCCTCATTCACAATGCCTTCTGAATCCTATATTTATAAACACAAAGTTCTCTACTCTAGGACCAAGGACACCCTGATCTCTAAGACCCAAAGCCCTGGCTCCTCATTGTGAGGAAATGACGATGGAAAACCTCTCACACTTTTTCTTTTTCCATGCTGAGATCACAATAGTGAAAACAAAGACATAGTTAATTTCTCAGTCAAGCTGTCTTGCTACATGTAGATCAATGTGACAAAAAATTAGGAAAAACCAACAAATGAGGAAAACCATGTGCATTACACATTATATGCTCCTATTTGTCAATGCTAGTAATGTTCTTAATGCATTACAGAGCACATGGTAAGTGAGGAAAAAAAGTGCTTAGAAATACTCTTTGCAGGCATGAGTTTTGCATTTTCTGGGAACCAAATGCAAAGTAATAACTGTGTAATAATTTGTGAATTATTTTAGAAGTCTAGCAACATTTCTATTTGAGTACATTTGAAACATAGAGAGATTGTAACATAAGTGGTCATAAAGATTCAATGATGGTGGTCTTAAAATGTCCTCGTTTCCATGGCAATTCGAAAGTAATTATCTTCTACTAAACATATAAATTTGGGTTTAGTTAGAAAATATTCTGATTATATGTGTATGTCTTGTTGTAATACAAACAACCTACCTTTTTCTATGTTAATGAAAATGCTGTCATGTGACTATTACAGTTTACTTTGGATTCTTTGCTAACCAGCTTTTGCAAATTAGCCAAATAGAATTTATTTTAAATGTTGTATGTGACTTATGAATTGTAATAGGAAATAAAAAGTAAATATAAGCCATAGTAATTCTTGTTAAAATTATGTTGCACTCTCAAAGTACAAGTTTTCTGTGGAGTGAGTAATATTATCATATTGGTCACAATTAACTGGTAAAAATAGGGAAATCACAAAATCAGCTTGGCTACAAACATAAAAAATAATATGGCTTCGTCTTTAGGAAACATTCAGAATGTAGATTAAGATGATAGGATTTCTTTGCTGTTATAGAGATGATGCCTCACTTAATACGTATTAGAACCATTACTACTTACTTTGAATTAAATATGATATAGTGTAAATAAGTAATATATGAGATGCTGGAAATAATGTGTTTTATAGAATTTAGAAATCATCATGTGTTAAAGTGCAAGATTATTATTTTCTATTCCATATAGGTCTTTGTTATATGTAGATGCTTATTCTGATGTATATTAATATAGTAGACACATGGAGCAGGAACCAGAAACCCGACTTTGTAATTCTGATTGTATAACTTGCCAGCCATGAGACTGTGAGAAAATAATTTTGGTATTTCTTATTCATAGTTTGTTTACTTACTGACTTGCAATAATTTCCATTCTGTCCACTTTTAATGCCTGATAGAAATGATCAACTGATACTAATAGAGTATTGAGAGTTTGGGATGCATTTTGATTAAATAGAGAGCTACAGAGTAGTCAAAGCACAGATGATTTCAAAGCAAACGATAAGTATTCTGGTTCAAAGAGGCCTTGGGATAGTGATTACATACAATCAAGGTAAATTTATTACCTATCCATTGGGTTGGGAAGTATGTAAACTGCATAAATGTGTATAAAAGTTTTAGTGGCTGCTTAGTATGTATATCCAAAAGCCATATTTCAGAACATAATTCCTTCCCAGTAATGTTATAGAATAGTCCAACTTGGAAAATATGAATATGAGGTAACCAATATATTGGAGGATGTTATGGGGTTGATAGTATTGGGGATGGGATATAAGAAGGCTTAGGGATCAAGTTAAGATTTAATTAGCCTTTGTATAATAGAAAGCCTAAAATAGTGGCTATACAAAATAGAGGTTTATCTCTCTCTCAATAACAAGAAATCCAGAAGCAAACAGTACTTAGCTGGTTTGGTTCCATTGTCATTCAAGACCAGACTTCTTCAGTCTTTTACTTTACTATCCTTAGTTAATGACTTTCCTCCCCCAATATGACACATTGTCCAAAATAGGCACAAGTCTTTGTTCCAGGAAGTGGGGTGAAGGGTAGTCAGAAGTTTTTATACTAATTTTTTGCAAAGTTTTGTAAACCTGAATTCATTTCAAAATGAAAAGTTAAAAAAAATCACAAAAAAATGGAGGGGGTTCTTAACTGGAGGAGTGGGGACCATTATGATTTGACATATACTACACAATGGCCAAGAGAATGTACTAAGTTTTAAAAATAATAAATTTTATTTAAGGTAGTAATTTTTAATCTTAATATGAGGGGAAGAATTAAATGTGTGTGCACTTAATAATTTTGAAGGGCAAGAGAATTCATTACTTTCATCAAAATTTCAACAGAAAGTAATTTAGAACAAATGAGAAAGTTTTGATTTTCTCACTTAAACAATTTATTCTTATTCAGTTATTCAGAAATTCTGTTCTCAAATATGGGTCAAAACAAAACCCATGGGCTCATGTTATACAAAAAAGAGAAAACCAAAAACAATATAAATAAAAATACAAGATAAAATCCATCTCCTCACTGGTCACAGGCACTAACTAGGACACACTCCTTATTATGAAAATTGGTAATTTGAAAGAAAACAGTTAAACATTTATTTTGTTTTTTCTTATATAAATTGCATTGTAGGATAACCAAGTAGTTCATAATGGTAAGAGAAAGTTATTCTTTACAAAGATTCCATGCTAATAAATGTAGAAGAAATGGTAGATTTATAAAATCATGATTTTCCAATTCTTAATGATATTATCCTCATCATATAATACCCATCAAGTTGATGGGTAACTTTACAGTAGGGGGATTCGTTTTCTAACAGATAGATAGCAATTTGAGTTTCAAGCAGCGCTTGTGAAGTATTTTTGCCAAAAGTTTGAATCTTAGTCCACCAAGCCTTCATAAGTAACTTATAGTTTATTAAGAATATGAAGAATAAAAGAAAAAGTTAAATAACACCACAAAGCCAGATAGTCTATACGAACATTGATCCAGTTCTTTCATTAAGTCAGTGGCATAAAAAAGAGAAAAAAGGGACTTAAAAGATACAACTGTGGCAGACAGATTCCCCTTCAAGAAAACGCTTGTTGCCTAGCTGTGAGCAGTGTGGCTAGTTGACAGCTTCCAGTTGTGAGTTCCTGTAGAATGTCCTCAGCTTGTCTCTCTGCTAATGATTTGAACAGGAATGTGGTACAAGGGCCTCACCATTTCTGCCAAGACAGGGCACCTCTAAAGGGCAGTCTTTGCTTTGGAGCTTCCTATTGGGTTCACAAAAATTTTGTTACAGTTGCATCATGGCTCTGTGCCTCCTCCTGTCCAATCCTGCTCTCTCTTTTTCTAACTTCCAATAAATTCATGCACACTTAATGCCTGCTGGCTTATATTCTTTCATGAGATGGTCAGTCAGGCGGGACCGCAAGAGGGGACACCAGAAAGGTGCAGGAAAACAGTTTATTATATTCATAATACTAAAGAGAGAGAGAGTGACCACACAGCATTAGGGGGTTACGCAGGCAGCAGGGGGAGTGCCCAGGAAGCAGCCTCAACCAAACAGGTGGGGAGGACAGGGAGTGGGGAGAGGGCAAACCTGTGGGCAAGTGCCTTCATTAAGGATCAGGATAGAGAACACAGCAAAAGATAGGAGGGTATTTCATTGGTGCATTTGAAGTCATTAGGTCACAGTCAGGAGAGGGAGAGGAAGGGGGCTTGTGGCAGGAGCCAGCCTTCCTACACTGGGCAGGGTGCTCATAGCCTGTTTGTGGGTATTTGAAGCAGTAGGGAAAAATGAAGTTTTAAAACTTATTATACACCAACTTCATGCCGACTTCATGCCAAATTAGTGCTTCCTCGACCTATAAACTAATATAATGTCCAAGTGGCAATGTAAGGACCTTATGTAAGTTGGGAATCAAACTAAATATGATAACCAATGGGATGAAAAAACTGTACTGTGAAAACTGTAAGATGTTGGTGAAAGAAACCGAAAAAGACACCGATAGATGGAAACAGATTTCATGCTCATGGATTGGAAGAATTAATATTGTTAAAATGTCCAAAAACAATGTACGGATTCAGTGTAATCTTTATAAAAATGCCAATAGTATTTTTCAAAGAACTGGGACCACTAATTCTAAAATTTGTAGGTAACTACAAAAGACCCCAAACGGTCAAAACAACCTTGAGAAAGAACAAAGCTGGAGGCATCATGCTCCCAGATTTCAAACTATACTACAAAGCTATAATAATCACAACAGTATGGCACTGGCATACACACACAAAAAAACAACACAAATAAACAAACAAAAAAAACCCCACATAGATCAGTGAACAGAATAGAAACCCCAGAAATAAACCCATGCTTATACAGTTATTGACAACCAAGGAGGCAAGAATATACAATTGGGAAAATATAATCTCTTCAATAAATGGTGTTGGCAAAACAGAATGGCTATATCCAAGAGAATGAAACTGGACCACTTTCTTTATATCATACACAAACATAAATTCAAAATGGATTAAAGACCTAAATTTGTAAGACCTGAAACCATAAAACTTCTGAAAGAAAATGTAGGCTGTAATCTCTTAGACATCAGCCATTAGCAACGTGTGGAGGGATATGTCTCCTCAGGCGAGAGAAACAAAAGCAAAAATAAACTATTGGGACTACATACAAATAAAAAGCTTTTTCATGGCAAGGGAACCACCAACAAAAAATCTGCCTACTGAATGACAAAGTATTTGCAAATCATATGTCTGATAAGGGCTAAATATCCAAAATATACAAAGAACTCATAAAATTCTATACCAAAGAAAAACAAAATAATCCAATTAAAATATGGGTGCAGGACCTGAATAGACATTTTACTTTTTCCTTTTTTTTTTGGTTTCTATTTTTTTAATTTTAATTCTACCATAGTTAACAGTGTTATATTAGTCTCGGGTGTACAATATGCTGATTCACAATTCTATACATTACTCAGTCCTCATTATAAATGTATTCTTTAATACCCTTCATCTATTTCACCCATCTCCCCTCTACCAACTAACCATTTGTTCTCTATAGTTAAGAATATGTTTCTTGCTTTGTCTCTCTCTCTCATTCTTTTTTTCTTTGCTCATTTTTTTTGTTTCTTAAATTCCACATATGAGCGAAATCATATTGTATTTGTCTTTCTCTGACTTATTTTGCTTAGCATTATACTCTTTAGCTCATCCATGTTATTGCTAATGGAAAGATTTCATTCATTTTAATGGCTGAATAATATTCTATTGTATGTATGTATGTATGTATCTATCTATCTATCTATCCACCACATCTTCTTTATCTTTTTATCAGTCAATGAACACTTAGGCTGCTTCCATAGTTTGGCTATTGTTAATAATGCTACAGTAAACATAAGGGTGCATATGTCCTTTTGAATTAGTGTTTTTGTATTCTTTGAGTAAATACTCATTAGGGTGATTTCTGGATCATAGGGTAGTTCTATTTTTAACTTTTTTGAGGAACCCTCATGGTGTTTTCCACAGTAGTGGAACCAATTTGCATTCTCAACAACAGTGCATGAGGGCTCCTTTTTTTCCCACATCGTCACCAACACCTGTTGTTACTTGTGTTTTTGATTTTAGCCATTCTGACAGGTGTGAGGTGATATCTCATCGTAGTTTTGATTTGCATTTCCCATGTAATGAGTGATGTTGAGCATCTTTTCATGTGTCTGTTGGCCATCTGGATGTCTTCTGTGGAGAAATGTCTGTGCATGTCTTCTAGCCATTTTAATTGGGTTTTTAGGGTGTTGTGTGAATTTTTTATACATTTTAGATACTAACCCTTTATCAGATATGTTATTTGTAAATATCTTCTCTCATTAATGGGGTTGCCTTTTAGTTTTGTCGATTATTTCCTTCACTGTGCAGAAGCTTTTTATTTTGATGTAGTCCCAATAGTTTATGTTTGCTTTTGTTTCTCTTGCCTCAGGAGACATATCTAGAAAGATGCTGCTATGGCCAACGTCAGAGAAATTATTGCCTGTGCTCTCTTTTAGGATTTTTATGATTTAAGGTCTCACATTTAGGTCTTTAACCTATTTTGAGTTTATTTTTATGTATGGTGTAAGAAAGTGGTCCAGTATCACTCTTTTGCATGTTGCTGTCCAATTTTCCTAACACCATTTGTTGAAAAGACTATTGTTTTCCTGTTGCATTTTCTTGCCTCTTTTGTCAAAGATTAATTGACCATACAATCATGCATTTGTCTCTGAGTGTTCTGTCTCATTCCACTTATTTATTTTTGTGCCAGTTCCATACTTTTTAATTACTACAACTTTGTAGTATAACTTGAAATCTGGAATTAGGAAACCTCCAGTTTTGTTTTTCCCTTTCAAGAGTGTTTTGGATATTTGGGGTCTTTTGTGGTCCCATACAAATTTTAGGATTATTTATTCTACCTCTGTGAGAAATACTGTTGGTATTTTGGTATAAGCTGCATTACATTTGTAGATTGCTTTGAGTAGTACAGACATTTTAACAATATTTGTTCTTCTAGTCTATGAGCATGGAATAGTAGTCCATTTGTTTGTGCCATCTTCAGTTTCTTTCATCAGTGTTTTATAGTTTACAGAGCACAGGTCTTTCACATCCTTGATTAAATTTCTTCCTAAGTATTTTATTATTTTTGGTAAAATTGTAAATGGGATTGCTTTCTTTTTTTGCTTCATCATAAGTGTATAGAGGCCCAACAGATTTCTGGACATTGGTTTTATATCCTGAAATCTTACTGAATTCATTGATCAGTTCAATAGTTTTTTGGTGGAGTCTTTCAGGTTTCTCATATAAAGTATCATGTCTTCTGTAAATATTAAAAGTTTTACTTCTCCCTTACCAATTTGGATGCCTTTTATTCTGTTATCTTGTTTGATTGCTATGGCCAGGACTTCCAGTAATATGCCGAATTAGAGTGGTGAGACTGGACATCCTTGTCTCATTCTTGATGTTAAGGGGAAACCCCTCAGTTTTTCACATTTAAGTATGTATGATGTTTGCTGTGGCTTTTTCATATAAGGACTTTATTATGTTGAGCTATGTTCGCTCTAAACCTACTGTTTTGAGTGTTTTTATCATGTATGGATGTTGACTTAGTCAATGCTTTTTCTGCATCTGTTGAAATGACCATATGGTTTTTTTCCTTTCTCTTATTGATGTGATGCATCACAGTGATTAATTTGCAAATATTGAACCACCCTTTCATCCTGGGTATGAATCCCTCCCAATCATGGAGAATGATTTTTTAAAATGTATTTTTGGATTTGGTTAGCTAATATTTTGTTGAGAATCTTTTCATCTCTATTCATCAGATATCCTGGTCCATAGTTCTCTTTTTTTGTAGTGATTTATTTTGGTTTTGGTATCAGGGTGATACTGGCCTCATAGAGTGAATTTGGAAGCATTTTTTCCCCTTCTATTTTTTGGAATAGTTTGAGCAGAATAGATATTAACTGTTCTTTAGAAGTCTGTTAGAATTTACCTGTGAATCCATCTGGTCCTGGACTTCTGCTTGTGGGGTTTTTCGATTACTGATTCAGTTTCATTGCTGATAATCACTCTGTTCAAATTTTCTGTTTCTCCTTAAGTCAGTTTTGGGAGGTTATATATTTCTAGGAATTTATCCATTTCTTTTAGGTTGTCTAGTTTGTTGGCACAGAATTTTTCTTAACATTCTCTTATAATCCTTTGTGTTTCTGTGGTGTTGGTTATTATTTCCCTCTTTCATTTCTGATTTTGTTTCTTTGAATCCTCTCTTTTTTTGATGAAGTCTAGCTAAAAGTGTATCCATTTTTTTTAATTTTTTTTTTGATGTTTGTTTATTTTTGAGACACAAACAGAGCATGAACAGGGGAGGGTCAGAGAGAGAAGGAGGCACAGAATCTGAAACAGGCTCCAGGCTCTGAGCTGTCAGCACAGAGCCCGACGCGGGGCTCGAACTCACGGACTGTGAGATCATGACCTGTGCCGAAGTCGGCTGCTTAACCGACTGAGCCACCCAGGCGCCCCAAATTGTATCCATTTTTTTTGATCTTTTCGAAGAACCAGCTCCTGGTTTCAATGATCTGTTCTATTGTTTTTCTAGTTTTTATTTCACTTAATTCTGCTTTGATCTTTATTATCTCCTTTCTTCTACTGGCTTTGGGTTTTATTTGTTTTTCTTTTTCTAGCTCCTTTAGGTGTAAGGTTAGGTGGTTTATCTTAGCTTTTACTTGCTTCTTTAGACCTGTATTGCTAGAAACTTTCCTTTTAGAACAGCTTTTGCTGCATCCCAAAGAGTTTGGACCACTGTATTTTCATTTTCATGAACAGACCTGTGGTTTGTTGTGGAAAATGTCCCATGCACTTGAAACACTTGAAAAGAATGTGTATTCTGCTGTTTTAGGGTAGAATGTTCTGAATATATCTATTTTAACCCATCTGGTCCAGTGTGTCATTCAAAGCCATTGTTTCCTTGTTGATTTTCTGTTTGAATGATCTGTCCACTGATGTCCTACTATTATTATATTACTATCAATTACTTCCTCTGAGACTAGTAAATAACTCCCCCTCTCATATGCCCCAGGCACCTTTTTTTTTTTTTTTAAATTTTTTTTTTCAACGTTTTTATTTATTTTTGGGACAGAGAGAGACAGAGCATGAACGGGGGAGGGGCAGAGAGAGAGGGAGACACAGAATCGGAAACAGGCTCCAGGCTCTGAGCCATCAGCCCAGAGCCCGACGCGGGGCTCGAACCCACGGACCGCGAGATCGTGACCTGGCTGAAGTCGGACGCTTAACCGACTGCGCCACCCAGGCGCCCCCCCAGGCACCTTTTAAACCACTGCTTCTATGCTGTATCTCCATAGGCTGTTTGTTGTACTGTGTCTTTAAGGGCAGGGACTCAGTTTCCTCTTGTCTTCCTCAGTTTCTCCAAGTGGAGCCTGGTGATTTTTTTAAAATATCCAAGGTTTTAAGTCTCACTGGTTGTAAGAACTCACAAAATTTGACCTGTCTGGTTTTCAAAGCCAAACTCTATGGGGATTTGTCTTATCCATTTTTGTCATCAGCTGTGGGAGTCTGTTTCTCTCCCCTCTCTGTGCCCATGGTGTCCCTCCCTTCTGCTGACAGTCCCGAGAATCCATTTAGTCCTGATAATGTTTCTGCTCTTCTACCCACTTCATGTGGCTTCTTCACCACATTTGGTTGTGGAATATATTCCAGTAGTATTTAGGTCATTTTCTGGGTTATTTACACAGATGTGAGTGCTCTCTAGTTGTATCCATGGGACCCAGAGAGCCTCGGGTACTCCTACTCTGCCATCTTCCCTCTGACACTCTGAATAGACCTCTTTCTAAAGAAGACATACAAATGGCCCAACAGACACATGAGAAGATGCTCAACATCACTAATCATCAGGGAATATGATGATTCTCATTTTGATTTAAATCAAAACTGGAATGAGATATCATCTCAACAGTCAGAATGGCTAGTACCAGAAAGGCTGGAAATAACAAGTGTTGACAAGGGTGTAGAGAAAAGGAAACACTTATGTACTGTTACTGGGAATGTAAGTTAGTGCAGCCACTATGGAAAAAAAAAGTATGAAGGTTCCTCAAAAAATTAGAAATTGAATTACCATGGCATTCCAGTAATGCTACTTTAAGGTATTTATGTGAGGAATATGAAAATATTAGTTTGAGAGATATATGCACTGCTATGTTGATTACAGCATTATTGGTAATATCCAAGATAAATGGAAGCAACTTAAGTGTCCATCAATGAATGAATGGATACAAATTATGTGGTATATATTACAAGGGAATAATACTCAGCTATAAAAAATAATGAAATCTTGCCATTCATGAAACATGGAAAGACCTTATGCTAGGTGAAATAAGTCCAACAGAGAAAGACAAATACCATATAATTTCACTTATATGTGCAATCTAAACATAAAAAACAGACACAGATCCATAAATAGAGCAAACTGGTGGTTGCCAGAGGGGAGGATTGTGTGGGGATGGGTGAAATAGGTGAGGAGTTAAGAGCTACAAACTTCTACTTATAAAATAAATGAGTTATGGGGATGAAAATTACAGCATAGGGAATATAGTCAATAATGTTATAGTAATTTTGTATGGTGACAGATGGTAAGTACCCTTATGGTAGTGAACCTTTCATAATGTATAGAATTGCCAAATCATAATGTCGTACCCCTGAAACTAATATATTGTATGCCAATTATACTTCAACTAAAAAAATCAAATGTGAAGCACATTTGTTAGTCAATCTAAGAAGTTTGAATATGACCTGAGTATTACACATACTATGGTATTTTGTTAATTTCATTTTTTTATGATAATGACATTATGGTTATATGAGAACATTTGTATTTTGGGGAAATGTACACTAAAATAAGTGGTGAAATAGCATGACACTTGGAATTTGGTTTAAAATATTGTTGGTAAGAATATGGGACAGATAAAAAAAAATAGAGAAATAATCTTTTTTCCCCCAACGTTTATTTTTGAGAGAGTAGGTGCAGGAAGGGCAGAGAGAGAGGGGACAGAGGATCTGAAGCCTGTTCTGTGCAGACAGCAGAGAGCTGGATGCTGGGCTCAAACTCACAAAATCTGTTAGAAGGACAGACAGAAATCATGACCTGAGCTGAAGTTGGAGGCTTAATTAATTGAGCCACCCAAGCACCCGAAATAATCTTAATCTTGGTGATGAGATCATTCATTATATTGTTTGTACTATGGTGTAGTATGTATGAAACACTGGGACTAGTTTTTAGGCATTGAATATGTGACCTTGGGTGAATTGATGATGAAGGGATCTAGCACTTGTGGGAGTGCATGAAATGGAAAAAAGAAATGAGAAGATGGGTAGTTTATAAAGACAGAAGAATGATAGGAAACTATTGGAAATCGGAGCATAAGTATTCTTATTCATTACACTAACATTTTGAAAAGGTGAATTGCTATATGGAGAATACATATCTCTTCAAATTAAAGGGCCTAGACTTTATTATTACCTACAACACTGGCAGATTATCTCTCTTAGAACAAATTATTTAACTATATAGAGTTTCAGTTTTTAAAAATATAAAATCGGGGGGCGCCTGGGTGGCTCAGTCGGTTAAGCGTCCGACTTCAGCTCAGGTCATGATCTCACGCTCCCTGAGTTGGAGCACCGCGTCGGGCTCTGGGCTGATGGCTCGGAGCCTGGAGCCTGCTTCCGATTCTGTGTCTCCCTTTCTCTCTGCCTCTCCCCCATTCATGCTCTGTCTCTCTCTGTCCCAAAAATAAATAAACGTTAAAAATATAAAATCGGAAGAATAACTTCCATTCTTCTCTTTTATTATTGATGTTTATAATAAATGGATCAAAATGCACGATATGACATTATATACTAAATGAAATTGAAATTTTTGTAGGTCTAAAATTTGAGTATTGCCATCTCATAGGCTTTAATTTATTATAATCTTGAGATTAAAAATATGGACAGAATGTAAAAAAAAAAAAAAAGGAAACAAAACTATAGTGATTGTCTTCAGGAGTTTCGGGTAGTTTGGTTTTATTCACATTTTATTCCTTCCTATTTATTTCTTTTATTACTATTATATTTTCTAGGTAGTTAGAATGGACATTATGTTGATAATTAAAAGAGAGACTGTAGGAAAAAAATCACATTCCCTTAAATTTAAAGGTATCTCATGTGATAATATAAAAAAAGTTCTTTTAAAAATGGAAAGTACTATACAATAATAATACCTAACATTTAACACTTACGTATGAGTGCTTTACGTGTATTACTTTATTTAATCTCTGCAAGAACACTGATTTTAAAATGACGCATGTAAAGACTGAGGCACAGAGAGGTCAAGCACATGTTCAAATTTATCTGGCCTGCAGCATAGTTAGAATTCGAATCCAGGCATTCTGGAACCCAAATCTGTCCAACTAAATGTAGACTAGAATGGCACCCTAGATGTAGGCTAGAATGGACAAAGGAATGTGATCGTGGAATGATAACTGTTTGTAATTGTCATACGTACATATTGTGATATTCGTCTCCTTCTCTGGAAGCACAAGCATCATTTAAACCTCATTTTTGAGCAGAAGAGAAAAGAAGTATAAACAAACAGAATTACACTGCTTTTCGGGACTATCTGAAACCTCTCACTTCATTTGCAGGTCTCAAAGTCTTATAGCTACTCATTTAGCCAACAAACATACTTGGATTAGCCTTGTCCACTGTAAACATGCTGGTAAACTTATTTTTCTGGTTCCATGTAAACACAATGAAATCCTGTTCTAGCCTCCTTACTTTTTCTCTCACTGTGAGGAGTGAACAGAGCTATTAAGAAGTCACGGTTGGTTAATACTAATCCCACCTCTTCCTTCTGATGCCTACGCTCAGGATTGAGTGCTAACAAGCCCTGGAAGGCAGAGAGGGAGACAGCAAGAAGGTGACCAGAAATGCAAGTTCCATAATCAGGTCCTCACAACTTGAGAATTGGAAGAATTTTTTGAGAGCTTAATTCCTTGAGTTATAGATGGCCAGTCACCTTCTATATTTTATTTAACATCATTTATCACATTTTCCACCATCCTAACATTTGCAAAAATAGAAACAGAAAGGCTATCTAGATTGTCTGAAGCCATGAAATTAAATTGGAATATAATTCAGATATTTCTGACAATCATAACTGTATTTGGAGCATGAAGGTCACTCTTGTGAGACTTTCTGTGCTATTTTCTGTATATACACTTTACCATCTTTTGAAAAAACATTTAATAAAACCTGGAGCTCTGCTTGATAAGTAAGATAAAACTTACTTATAAAGCATCTTAGAATATCCAGTATGGGTCAAGTCATATTTTCCAAGAATATATATACTCAAGAATGTATATAAATATATAATCTAAGAATATGTTTTTATTATCTACATAAAATTTAGAACATATTAAAATCATCTGACATGCTTATTCAAAGCCTATTTTGAAATTTCACCAAGAGATTCTGCTCCAGTATATGTGATGTAGGGCCCAGGAATTTGGGCAGGCAGTTTAATTTCCATTACTTCCCTAAGGAAACCTCATTTCTATTAAGCTGTCACTCTCCATTCCCTTCCTCCCTTTAAGCCCTGGCAATCACTAATCTGTTGTCTCTATGGACTTGCCAATTTTGGACATTTCATATAAATGGAATCATATAATGTGGATTTTTCCATTGGGCTTCTTTCACTCAGCATAATGTTTTTAAGGTTCATCCACATTCTAGTATGAATCAGTACTTCTTTCCTTTTTTACGGCTGAATAATATTCTATAGCATGGATATAAATAAAGCATTTTGTTCATCTCTTCATCAGTTGATAGACATTTGGGTTCTCTCTACATTTTAGCTTTTAAAAGCTACTGCTATGAGTATCAATGTACAAGTTTGTGTATATACATGCTTTCAGTTTTCTTGGGCAAATATCTAGAAGTGGAATTGCTGAGTCATATGGTAACTCGATGTTTAACTTTTTAAGGAACTGCCAAACTGTTTTCCATAGAGGCTGCACCATATTCCATTCCCACCTGCAATATATAAGGGTTCTAGTTTCTCCACATCCTACCACCACTAATTATTTTCCACCAAAAATAATTATATCCATTCCAGGGGATATGAGATAGTATCTCATTGTGGTTTTGGTTTTCCTAATAACTAATATTATTGAGCATCTTTTAATGTGTTTTTTGGCTATTTACGTATCTTCTCTGGAGAAATGTCTACTCAAGACTCTTCTCCCTTTTTAATGGAGTCATTTGTCCTTTTGTTTAGTAGTGAATGTTTTTCTATGTTGTGTATACTATACTCTTATCTGATATATGATTTGTAAATATTTTCCCTTGTTCTGTGGGTTGTCTTTTTTCAGTGATACTACTTTTTGGTGCAGAAAGTTTTAATTTTAATGAAGTCCAATTTATTTCTTGTTGTTGTTGATTATGCTTTTGGTGTCAAATTAAGATTTAAACCTATGATTTCTTTAGAGAGTTTTATATTTTTAACTCTTACATTTAGATATTTCATCCATTTTGAGTTCATTTTTATATATTATTTGTGGTAGAGACCAGCTTTCTTCTTTTGCATACAGGCATCCTCTTGTCCCACCAACAATTATTGAAAAGACCATTCTTTCCCCATTGAATGGTCTGTGCACCTTTGTTGAAAATCAATTTGCTGTAAATAGATGGGTCTTTTTTCTTGACTTTCAGTTCTATTTCATTGATCTATATGTCTATCCTTATGCAAGTACCACACTGTTTTAATTACTGTAGATTTGTGGTAAGTTTTGAAATTGGGAGATTCCTCAATTCGATACTTATTTTCAAGATAGTTTGGCTTTTCATGGTTCTTGAAATTCCATATGAAGTTTGGGACCAACATGTCCATTTCTGAAAAAGAAGCAGGTAGGATTTTATAGGGGTTGCTTCAAGTCTATAGGTCAACTTAAGGAATATTGGAATCAGGGCAATACTGGCTTTAAGGAATGAGTTAGGAAGTGTTTCCTAATATTTTATTTTCTGGAAGAGTTTGTGAAAGATTGGTATTGCTTATTTAAATACTTGGTAGAATTCACTAGCTAAGCCACCTTGGACTTGGCTTTTTTAAGTTTTTAAATTGCTCAGTCTCTTTACTTGAGACAGGTCTATTCAGATCATCATTTTCTTCTTGAGTTAGCTTTAGTAGTTTTTATGTTTCTAGGAATTTGTCCATTTTATCTAAATTACCTAATTAGATGATATACACTTGCTCATAGTATTTCCTTATATTCTTTTTATTTCTGCAACATTAGTAGTAACGCTCCACTTTTATTCCTGATTTTTAGAGGCTGAATCTTTCCTTCCACCACCCCCCTCCCCCAGGTTAGTCTATATATTGGTAAGAGAAACTAATTCTAAAGACATGTTACCAATACTGACTATATAGTAAGACCTGGATTAGTATTCATGTTTAATTAACACTAATAGTTTAGCCAAATTGACACATGTGACTATCAGTCTAACTAAAGGTTTATCAATTTTGTTAATGTTTTCAAAGAACCTACTTTTGGTTTCAAGATTCTCTATTTGTCATTGTCTTTTAAAAGTATTAATATTATACTATTTAAATATAGAAATTTCTTGGGGTACATAGTGGCTCCATCAGTTGAGTGCCTAACTCTTGATTTTTGCTCAGGTCATGATTCTAGCGTCATGGGATTGAGACCGCATTTGGCTCTGCACTGAGCATGGGCCCTGCTTAAGATTCTCTCTCTCAGAGTCTCTCTCTCTTTCCCTCAGCCCCTCTCCCCTGCTTGTGCTCTCTCTCTCTCTCAAAATAAAAAAGAAAAGAAAAGAAATCTCAGTGAATTCTACTGTTTATTTCCAAGTTTTTTAAAAATACTATTTATATGAGTAATAACCACCATTTTAGAAAATGAGTAAAATTTTTTTTGCAGGTACTTTGGAAGGAGAGTAATCTCACTTTAAAGTAGTTACTGGCTGGCTCAGTCAGGGGACCATATGACTCTTGACCTTGAGGTTGTCGGTTTGAGCTTGGTTAGGTGTAGAGGTTACTAAAAACTAAACAAGTAAATAAAGTAGTCACTGATAGGGAGGGACTGACTTCTGCCATTTTTCTATGTGTTTTCTACATGCCTGACAGCTTTTTTTGTCTCTCATTTCCTGCATACTATCGTCTTTAGTGTATGGTTGATTTTTTTTTTGTAGAGAAATGGTTAAATTTCTTTCTCATTTCTTTTTGTGTCTATTCTATAGGTATTTTCTTTGTGGCTACCATAGGATTTCATGTCACATTCTAAAGTTATAACACTGTAATTTCAACTTATACCAACTTCAATAACATACAGAACTCTACTCCTTGAACACCTCTGTCCCCATCCTTTTGTATTGTTGATGACACAAAATTACACCTTTATAAATGTGTGTCCAAAAACATAAACTAAGAATTTTTTGATGCATTTGTCTTTTCAAATTATGTAGAAAACAGAACGTTGGGGGTGCCAGGGTGACTCAGTTGGTTAAGCATCCGACTCTTGATTTTGGCTCAGGTCATGATCTCTTAGTTTGTAAGTTTGAGCCCCACTGAGCGAGTGGCTCTATGCCACAGTGAGTGGCACTGTGAGTTTGGCTCTATGCTGACAGTGTGGAGTCTGCTTGGGATTCCCTCTCTCTTTTGCTCTCTCTCTGTTCCCCCCTGCATTCTCCCCCTCTCTCTCAAAATAAATAAATAAATTTAAAACAACAACAACAAAAATGTGGAGTTACAAATCATAGTTATAATAATGCTAACTTTTAGATTATTATTTGTTTTATTCAACTATATTAGTTTTCTCTTTTTTAATGTTTATTTTATTTATTTTGGGAGGAAAAAGTGAGCATGAGTGAGGGAGGGGCAGAGATACAGGGAGACCGAGAACTGTAAGTGGGCCCCACACTGTCAGCACAGACCCTGACATGGGACTCCATCCCATGAACTGTAAGATCATGACCTGAGCCAAAATCAGGAGTCAGAAGCTTAACTGGCTGAGCCACCCAGGCACTGCAAATGTATTAGTTTTCTAAGTTACATAGCAAACAAAAAGTTGAGTCACACAGTATTGTTACAATAATACTTGTTTATATAATTGCCCATGCCTTTACCTCTGCTGAGACCTTTATTTCTTCATATGTCTTGCAGTTATTGTCTAGTGTCCTTTCATTTCTTGTTGAGAAGTTCTCATGGCAATGTATTCTTCATCTTTTTAAATTATCTGATATGGCTTAATTTCTCCTTCACTTTTGAAAGACAGATAAAGAATTCTTGGTTGACAGGTTTTTTGTTTTTTTCTTTTTTTTTCTTTTTTTTTTTTTTTTTTTTTGAATATAGCAACCCAATACCTTCTGGCCGAGAAAGTTTCTGATGAGAAATCTGTGAATAATCTTATTGAGGATCCTTTGTATGTGACTAGTTGTATGTCTCTTGTGGTTTACAAAATTCTCTCTTTGTCTTTGGACAGTTTGTGATGTCATGTCTTTCATTAAATTTAAGATGTTTGGGGCCATTATTGTATCAAATATTCTTTTTGCTCCTTTTTTTTCCTTTCTTCTCATTCTGGAGCTTTCATAATGTGTATTTTGCTTAGGTGTTGTTAACTTTTCTTCAGTCTTTTTGCTTTCTGTTTCTCAGACTGTCCTATCTTCAAATTTTCTGGTTCTTTCTTCTGCTTGTGTAAATCTGCATTAGAATCCCTCTAGTGAAATTTTTATTTCAGTTATTGTATTTTTCATCTTCAGAATTTTATTTTCTTTTTAGGTTTTCCATCCCCTTGTTGATGTTTTCATTTATTCATACATCATTTTCTTGACTTTCTCTGCATCTTCTTTAAATTCTTTGAGCATCTTTAAGACAATTGTTTTTAAAGTTTGTGTCTAATAGGTCGGCCATTGGGCCTTTTCCAGAGACAGTTTCTATTGGTTTATTTTTTTCTTTTGAATGGTCTATAGTTTTTTATTTCCTTATATGCCTTGAGATTTGTTACTTGAAATCTGGACATTTGAATGTAATAATGTGGTAACTTTGGGAATGAGATTCATCCCCTTCCCTGGGGGTTGCTGTTTTTGGTTTTTGATTTTAATGTCGTATTTTTTGTTTTTGCAAACTGTCTCTGTGCCAAGGATCAGCCTAAGCTGTAGACTTCAGTCTACTCAGATCTTTTCTAAGCCTGTGCCTTCCCCTGGGCGAAAGTGATGGCTTTCTAATCTCCTCTATACATATGATTGCTTTTGACTGTCCTATTCTTCAATGTCTGGCTCCCAAAAGCAGAAAAGAGAAAAACTAAGGGGAAAAGCATCAGCCCTTTAAATCTCCTGTAAGTCAATTCAACCAGAGGGGGAGGGACTTACAAGGGGGAGAGGTGCATCAGCAGTACCTCTGTGATCAGAAGGAGCAATCTGCAGTCAGAGCACAGACTCCCTATATTCTCTTTATATAAAGAGAGTCCTTTTTGCCCGCCGTGGCTCCCATAAGCTGTATGCAAGCTGCTTCAGGAATAATTGCACAGATGTATGCCCTGGAGCTGGGGATGGGAGATGGGTGGCTGCTCCTGTACTAAAAGCTGAAACTGACCAAAATTAACCATGATTTACCATCCCAGTCTTTCCCTGAAATTTGCAAGCCTTCAGTAGAATACAGAGTTCCAAAATGTTACAATATACAGATTCTGCCTCTGCAATTGTTGCCTAAGTAGGCAGACTTCCTACTCTGGATGTTTCTTACTCTGCCAGTCTTCCCAGAATCCTGAAAGGAATCATTGTTTTTTGGCAGTTTGTACTGTGTCTCTGTGTATATCTCTTTGATTTTATCCTAGTTGGCATTTCTCAAGCTTCTTGAATTCTTAGACGTGTAGACTAATGCTTTTCATTAGGTTTGGGAAATTCTCAGCCATTATTTCTTCAAGTATTCTTTCAGCCCCTTTTTCTTTCCTCTTCTTCAAGGACTGCCATTATGCATACATTAGTAATCTTAATGGTGTTTCACAGGCATTTTAGGCTCTCTCTTTTTTTATTCTTTTTTATTTCTGTTCTTCGCAAAGCATAATCTTAACTAACCTCTCTTCACATTCACTGAATTTTCTGCTTGCTTAAATCTGTTCCTGAGCCCCTCTAGTGAATTTTTAACTTCAGTTATTAAACTTCTTAATTCCAGAATTCCTATTTGGTTCTTTTACATAAATTTCTGTTTATTAATATTCTTTATTTGGTAAGACATTGTTCTCATGGATTCCTTTAATTGTCTTTGATTTTTTTTTTTTTTCTGTTTAACTCTTTGAACATATTAGAATAGCTGGCTTAAAATGTTTTCTAGTTAGTCAGTGTCTGGGATTCCCCGGGAATTATTTTGATCAATTGTTTTATTGACCAAGCATTGTCATGCTTCCTTATTTCTTGGCATCCCTCAGAATTGTTTTTCGAAAAGAAGATATTTTGAATATTATAGTGTGGTAACTGTGGAAAATAGATGCCCTTTCCCCAGGGTTTATTGTTGTTGCTTATTATAGTAGTAGTTTGTTTAGTGACTGTTCTCAAGCAATTTTCTAAAGTCTGTATTCTTTGTCATGTGTGGCCACTGAAGTCTCTTTTCCATTAGTTTAATGGTCAGCTAGTGATTACATAGAGATTTCCTTGAACTCCTGGAACAAAACAATTTCCCACTCTGCATATAAGCCACTTTGTAGATGGACGCTGTGCCTGTGTGTTGGAGCATACCTTCAACACTCATCCAAACGGTTTATAACTCTCCTTACTGTTCACTTCTTGCTTGTGCAGAGTATGAAAGTCAGAGGTGGGAGGTTAGGGCCTTCTCAGGTCTTTCCTGAGCATGCACACAGTCCTGGACATGAGTGTAGCCTTCTAGATTTCCAGTAACATATCAGAGTTTTCAAAGTCCATATTCCCTTAAGCATCTCATTCCCCAGACTTTCTTCCCAACGTTTTGGTTTAGTCTGTCATCTGCCCTAACTCTTTGCCAATGCCCCAACTCTTTGCCAATGCCCCAAGCAGCAGTGACTTTGGCCGATATATTTTCATGTGTTTTTTGTCAAATACCGCCTGTGCAGCTGACTCAGCACTGAGAGAGTTCAGAGTTAGGGAAGATACAGCTAAGCCCTTTAGGGCTGGTCCTTCAGGCAGCCACCTAATAGGTCAAAACAAATAACCACAAGTTTTTGCAGCTGCAGTCCCCTCTGTTCTCTGTAATATGACGTTTATACTGGCAATGTGAGCTGTTTTCTTCAAGGCCATAATCAAGTTGGGCAGTAGTGGAAGGAACCACTTCCTTCCAGTGGAAGGAAGGTAATAGTGAGATTTTGCTACTTTTCCTTGATTAATCATTCCTTCGGCTGCTGAAGGCTTTTAGTTAGTTTCCAAAATTGTAAGCAAACTGATTCTGATGGTTTTGCCAGTTCTTTTGTTGCTTTAATGAACTTTTGCAGTTCATTACTCACTCTGTATTTTTGCTGATTTTACTTTCAAGCTCTCTTTTGATTGATATTACCATGTTACATATTTTTCACCACTTAAATTTTAGCCTGTTTGTAGCTTTATATTTAAGTGTGTTTCATGTATACAGCATATAGTTGGTTCTTGTTGTTGTTGTTGTTGTTGTTGTTGTTGTTGTTTGGTCCTGTCTTACAATCTGCCTTTTAATTGGGCTATTTAGACTATTTATATTTAATGCTATCAGTGTAAGAACTATATTTAAATCTATCTTGCTATTGTTGTCTATCTGTTCTGTTATCTTTGAATATATTTGTACTCCACTAAGGGTTCTTTTTTTTTTTTTTTAATATTTTTAGCATTTATTCATTTTTGAGAGGCAGAACAAAGCATGAGCATAGGAGGGGCAGAGAGAGAGGGAGACAGAATCCAAAGCAGACTCCGGGCTCTGAGCTGTCAGCACAGAGCCCAATGCGGGGCTCAAACTCACTGACCTCGAGATCATGACCTGGGCCGAAGTTGGACGCTTAACCAACTGAGCCACCCAGGCAACCCCTCCACTAAGTGTTCTTGAGCTATGCCCTAGAATGAAATTATTTGCAACCCATTTTATCATTTTGTCTCTTGTTTTTATGGTTTCTTAGATGGGTCTGGAGCAGTTCTCTATCTGGGCCTACTTATTCCCCACTACTGAGCCTAGTTCCTTCTCTTTATTCTACACAGTGTCCATGAACTGTGTCGTTTATTTCATTTAGCTTTTGGAAACAAACACTATTCTAGGCCCTTGTGAGCATCAGGCATTGCTACCTCTAATCATCTTGTAAATTTCTTTCCCTGGACTAATTTCATTTTTTTACATGCATGTGATGATTAGTACTCAACTATTGCACAAGAATATGTTTAAAGCATGCAGAGTACAAATAATTTTCTGTAGGTTAATTTTTTTTTTTTTTTTTTTTGCATCAGTCCACATCCCACAAATCTGGGAAAATCAGCCTGCTAGACAATCTAGTGCTCTGCTTTCAAAGCAAAGCATTAACTCATAAAAGATTTTTTAATAACAACAATAAGCAGCATTTGCTGTGGCCTCAAAAGTAGCAGTGTACTTTCCTCTCTCCATCAGTTTCTGGGACTCTGAAAAGTCGTTTATAGCCAGTGCTAGGGTCCATCACTTGGTATTAAAACCACCTCTCTTTACTTAGTTTACTGGTATTTTTTATTTGGCCAGTGCTAATGGCATGTTAGTAATCACAACAAATGTTATTACTGATTCTCTTTAATGTGTATGTTGGTGTCTTAAGGATTATGCATACATGGTTTTATTTGCTCCTCAGAAGCCCTATTTTAAAGTTGAGAAAACAGAGGGGATAAATGACTTCCTTAGGGTCACATATAGATGGTAAGAACTAAAACATAGTTTATTTAATTCTAGAGTGCTTACATAAAGCAATCATAGAGTACTACCTTAACTGCTACAAGAAATAATAATGACAGTTAATACTTGTGTGGTTGTTACTACCTGCCAGAGTCACTTTGAAATGAAACCCAGTTATTAAATCATTTAATTCTTAACAACTACCTTATGGGTATGGTATAGGTCCTATTATTATCCTTATTTTAGGTATGATGAAATGGAGGAACACCTAGGTCAGATCCCTAAGAAGTGACAGAACTGGGATCTGAACCCCACACTCTGTTTTAGGACTTTATGATCTTAACCTTTAACCTATGTTGGTTATATTATATGCTACAACATGATCTGCTGGCTTCCATTTTAGCTTGTATTTGTCTCTATGGTTTTTTTTTTGTTTGTTTGTTTGTTTTTTAATTTTTTTTTCAACGTTTTTTATTTATTTTTGGGACAGAGAGAGACAGAGCATGAACGGGGGAGGGGCAGAGAGAGAGAGGGAGACACAGAATCAGAAACAGGCTCCAGGCTCCGAGCCATCAGCCCAGAGCCTGACGCGGGGCTCGAACTCACGGACCGCGAGATCGTGACCTGGCTGAAGTCGGACGCTTAACCGACTGCGCCACCCAGGCGCCCCTGTCTCTATGGTTTTTGTGTGATTATCCTGCAACCAGTAACTGGCTAAGGAAACAAAAGTTTTCATGTTTTTCTATCCTTTTAATCTTATTATCTATTCTATTGACTTATTTGGGAAATGGCAGATAGCTATAAGGTCATTTCAGTTAAGGTCACCTCTGACTCACTTTAGCTTTGTGCTATCAGAGAAATCAGGCTGTCACTTCCCTTGTGTGTTATAAAGTGTTTTGTTTGCCCTCTATTTATGCTAAGAGATAGTGGGACATGTTTTTACAAATGAAGCACACACACATCATATAAACGCATACAAGCTCCTCAACAAATCACAATGAGATGTATTAATAAAGAGTATAAATTATAATGTGTGTATGTGTGTGAAAAATGTCACCTAAGAATGATAACACATCAGAAGGTGTTTTTGGATAAACTAATTCTTTCAAAAGATTTATTATATTCCCCTTTAATCTAGTTTATCTTTCTTCCTGAAATGTATTTATGCCTTAGCACCTTTATAGACCCTTTCTGGACCTACTTCCTCCTGTCAGATGAGTGTAATAGCTCTTCCTGTGATCCCTCATTTATTTAGTCTCTCCTTGTTCCTCTTATTAGACTCTAAGCCTCTGAATACAAGGAGCTTTTAAACTAGTGCAATAATAGAAGTTAAAAGCAATCTTCAATTCACTTAGTAAAGTCTCGGGAACTTTAATGTTTCTGAGACTATGACTTTGATCTATTTGCAAATAAATTTCTGACAATTCTTTCTCTCCCATACATCATCCCCCCCATCCTGCCATCCTGCCACAGTTCTTACCTTTGAATTTCCTCCTTGCCCACTGCTTTATTTTCTCTTAGTGATGTGTTTGGAGCTTGCAGGCTATTATTTGTAAGTTAGACATTCTACTTGTGTCATAAGACTTTCAAGCTAAAAATGCTGTTGAATTCCAGAGATCATTCCAAAAATCAAGTTTAAAAAATAAACAATTCAGTGTGATTCAAACACCCTCACTATGGGTCTCAATTAGTTCTTGGTTATAAGACACATGTTTAGGATCATCTATTAGATTCTTTGTAACACAGAGACTGAATTTACTCCGCTTCTATTAGCAAGAGGGAATTCAGGGAGAATGGGAGCTTTGAACTAACTCTAGAGTTGGAAGAGAATTTAAGACCTCTCAACTTTTGCTTCCAGGCAGAAACAGTCCTAATCCTTACTAGACAGCTGGGTGTATATCCTGTTTTTCAAGAAAAGGAAACTCAGATCTTATAGCTCATTCTAACATTTATTAAAAATTCTCCAGGCTTGATGGTGGAGAAAGATGACAAACATTAACACCACCATGTCATCTAGGTCAACATCAACAGTCATGTTGGTTACCTATAACTGGATGTGTTGAGAATGACATTTTACCTGTGTGACCTTCCTCCTCCAAACCCATAACCCAACTCTGACCATCAGAAAAACATCAGAGAAACCCAAATTGAGGTACCTTCCACAAAATATCTGACCAATACTCCCCAAAACGGCCAAGGTCATCAAACACAAGGAAAGCCTGAGAAACTGTCATACCTGGGAGAAGCCTAAGGAGACATGACAATGAAATGTAATGTGGTATCCTGAGTGGTATCCTAGAACAGAAGATGTTCATTAGGGAGAAAGTAATGACGTGCAAATAAAGTATAGATTTTAGTTAATAATAATGTATCGGTATCGGCTCATTAATTGTGACAAATGTACCATACTAATATGTTAATAGTAGGGAAAACTGAATACAAGGTATACGAGAACTCTTTGTACTTGCAACTTTTCTATAAAAAACTGATCTAAAATTAAAAACTTATTTAAATATGACAAAAATCATCCAACCATAGGAAGGCATTTTTTCATTCAGCTTTAAGAATACTTTAATGCAAGCAGACATGCATGTTTGTCCTGTTTAATGACTAAGGCTGTTATAGAATTTTGGATTGTGATAAATATTAGTGTTTGAGTTCATTACTTTTTCAGACCTTTGAAAATCCAGAAGGTGTTAATTAGCATCTTAGTCTTTGAAAACTGAATCAATTATACCTTAATTTTTAGCAATTTCTCTGAAAGTAAGAGTCCACTTACAGTGAAAAATTTCTTGTTCATGCTCAATTTGTTGCAGAGAGAGTTAACATCAGTGGAAAGGATAATTACTCCTAAAAATTTTGGGAAACAATATTGATATGGTCATTTAACATAGGTCAGGAATCCTGGCACTTCTTGAAACAATGTCCTAAAAATAGCACAGTACTTAATTTTTACATAATCAGAGCAATGGTTATATTTTATCCTATGTTCTAAACTCTGTTTTTAGGACTTGTACCCTTGTACTTTTAAAGTTTGTATAGATAAAATACTTCTGCTTTGATCCTATTTTATTCCTAGAATGCATGTAGTTTACACTGGTTGATTGAAGTGTCTACTTAGAAAGCCATCCTGAGACATTATGCTTTCTCTGCACAAATAATGAAAAGGATAGTGATTTTATGTGTTATATGTTAGGACTCTGTGCCTATTTCATTTAAGGGTTAGGATTGTCCTTTGAACTTTGTCTCTCTAAAAAATGGATTAGTAGCAACTTCAATACTTTGTATGCAATTTTCTGCTATCAGAAATACATAAAACCATTTATTTGACCTTCATAATGAGGCAGAGTTGATATGTAAGGTTAATGAGGCAATTACTCTTATAGAGAACATCAGTCATGAAAGCAGAGTTTCTTCCTCCCTTTAATATGCACATTAATTAAAATAATTTTTTCTTTGCTATTTGCATCGATAAGTGATCATCAATGACGGGAGAGATAATTAAGATTCTAAGTATCTCCATTGTAATTTGGAGCCTTAAATTCATGGTATAAAACTTTTTCTAGTAAAATTATGTATTTTTGTATTTACCCTTAATAATTGTATATAAATACTTTCTCCCATTCACGACAGAGGCAGAAGCAATTGATGTTGGTATGGCTGTCTGTCAATTATGTGGGGAAGAACACACTGAAATTATCTTCAGAATCTGCCCTTGACTACTACCTCAAATACAACACACTTGTTTAGGCATGACATTTAATCATAAACTAATAGTTTAAAATTATTTATTGAGTTTTCTTTCAGATTAACTTGTAGAATCTATCTTAGGGAATAGTAAACATTGTGTTCTGTTAATATGAAAATATACTTTCATGGATATACCGATCAGAACACAGATCATTAATAAATTTTGTACTAACACAAGATGATTCTATTATTAATGGACCAGCCAAACCTGTGGGTATATAAGTCTATAAAAACGTTTTGAAAATATTACTTGGCTTGTGCACAATAACTTCTTATATTAAACCCATACCAAGGGGCATCAGTTAAGCGTCTGTTGGTTTCAGCTCAGGTCACGATCTCCTGGTTGTGAAATGGAGCCCCGGGCGGGGCTCTGCTTAAGGTTATCTCTCTCTTGTGGTGCCTGGGTGGCTAAGTTGGTTAAACCTCTGATTTTGCTCAGGTTATAATCTCACAGTTAGTGAGTTTGAGCCCCGAGTCGGGCTCTGTGCTGACAGCTTGGAGCCTGGAGCCTGCTTTGGATTCTGTGTCTCCCTCTCCCTCTGCCCCTCCCCTACTCACACTCTCTTTCACACATAAATAAACATTAAAAAAAAGGTTAAAAAAGATTGTCTCTCTTCCTCAGCACCTCCCCCACTTGCATTCATTATCTCAAAAAAAAAACTAAACCAAATTTAATTATTACCATTTAAATATACATATTGGTATCTATATATATTTAGAAATATATTTATATACACATATTGAAGAGAAAATGTAAATAATGTATTTGCATTTGTAATTTAGAGGAATAGAATAATTTTTCTCAAGTTGATACTTTTTATTTGGCAAAATGCTTTGATGAGGCATTTGCCTGTGAAAAATGGGGTTTAGATATAGCTGGGAGGGCTAAGAAGAAAGACAAGTAAACATTAAATTTCTCTTCATAATAAAATGAGACTTTTCAAATTCCCTGTAGAAGGTTAAGAAGGGGGAAATGGGGCAAGGGAGAGGATCACTGAAAGGAAAGTGGAGAAAAGAGACCAACAAGCCAAGGAAAGCTATGCAGTGGGATGGCAAATGAGTGAGGCAGAAGGATGATTTATGTACATGAATGTCTGCTTTCTAGTAATAAGCTCTTGTTAATGTAAACTCCTGATTGGCTCTTCCTCACCCCACGCTCACTATGTAGCTTTCGAAACTTCATCAACGACAGTCTGAGCAGGAGCACACCCACTTGGGGAATGGATGCAGAAGGGTGCTTTTCAGGATTGGGAAGACTGAGAAGAGCAGCCAGCAATCTTGGATAGAGACAGGATCTAGCTGGGTAGAGCAGAACTGAGAGCTAGAAGGGTTCAAAAGCCAGCGAATACATTCTCTCCTGTGGTTTACACATATTTCATTTGAATGTTAAAGTACATTCAGTACTTCCAGTATACATAGTACCTTAGCTATGTCTGGCTATATTTAGATTGTATTTAATACTCTGTGTACATGATCTGTTAGACTTAGGTTACCAACAGCATCACCACATTCCCAGGGAATATTATCTAAGGATTCATTAGTGAATACCCTGACCTCTATAGAAGTGAACTCTGATTTTGAGAAAGGAAATGGCCCACAGAGTAAAACCTCAGGCCATCTCCCTCATATATGACAACTTTGTGAGATGAAAGGGCCACATTTCTCTAAAGTCACATAACCTTAACAGAAATCTGGGAAGGAGGGTGTGTGTTAGTATTCATAGCCTCACAAACTGGATGGAAGGAAGTTGGGCTCAGCTTTGATTTTTCCATTTGAAGGCAATATTATAAGTAAACCTAAATTTTATTACTTAAATTTTTTAAATGTTTTTTGAAGGGCAGAGAGACAGAGCATGAGTGAGGGAGGGCAGAGAGAGAGGTAAACACAGAATCTGAAGCAGGCTCCAGGCTCTGAACTGTCAGCACAGAGCCTGATATGTAGCTTGAACTCACCAACCATGAGATCATGACCTGAGCTGAAGTTGGATGCTTAACCAACTGAGCCACCCAGGGGCCCCTAAATTTTACTATTTCTTTTCTTAAGATATAGAATGTATGAAATTATTTAGGGTCATAATTATAAACTGATCTGGATGAAAATGATGTTTAATCCTTGCCCCACATGGCTGGCTATCAACCAGAAAGTCTGTTAACACTGCTAATCAGGTTGGTTGCCAATTGTTATCATTTGAAATCAATATATTTTGTTTATGTATTTTGGAAAAAAAACTTTTGAGAAGCACAATATACAGTATCCACTGATGGCTGGGTAATTTTTCCCCTTATCAGATTAGAAAGAAAACTGCATTGGATTAAAATTTCAGTCTCTCCCATTAGATTAAGATCCCACAATTTAGAAACTCCGTTAGTTAATAACTGACATCTTTTAAAAAGGAAATGTGTGAGGGAGCATTAGTCTTTCATACTTTAGTGTGAATTGTTTGTTAGTTGACCTTTCTTGTAACTGGTCGGTAAAATCAGCCACAATGAATACTTGAGAGAGTTGACAGAGCCAAAGAGAGGTAGGTTAATTTTTGCATAAAGGCCGATGGCAATAGCATCCCTGATAGTAACCCTGCAGGAGAGTCTTTGGGGCAATGAAAAAGATGAAAGCTAAATAAGAATGTATCAACATAAACTGTGTTCTTTACAGTTTGCTTATCATAATCCATATGCTAATAATACTCAGGTATTAAAACAAACACATAGATTTAAGATTAGCAGAGAGAATATGGGGAAAATGGATTCTTCTTTTCTAAATAAAAGTAATGGAACAAGAATTTTAAAATCTATTTCTGTCCAACACTCCTACATTAAAAAAAAATTGCACTATTTCTGTGTATCTCCCCTCTAGACACCTGCATCTTCCAACAGTAAATCATTAGCAACCTTATGAAGTGCCACAGAGAATGGGCTTTGTGGTAGAAAGATGAACATAAAAGGAGAAGCTGAGAGCAATCAAACATCCACTTAGGAAGCAGTTTTACCTATGGGAATCTTCATTGGGTGCCTTTATTTCATTTTGATTACTGCCTTTACTGTTTCCTGGAGAACAAAGCCCTGATTTCTAGAAGTATGCTTTCTCTCCTGAGCACATAATTTCTGAGCCCATGGGTATCTTATAGACATTAACTACACTGATTCAATGGACTCAGACAATTTTGTATTTCGGAGTTTTTTTTTTCTAGGTGGATTCTAAAGATTTAGGATAATTTTTTTCACATATCTATATACAACTGTGTAAAAATAAATTTGCATCACTGACTATCTTGTAGGGTAGTTTTCTTTCAAGAAGCTCAACAGGATTTTTGGTGTGAGTCACATTCATTTGGAGCCTCAGTTACAAAGTAGACACAGTATGTATATTGGATTTTACTGTGGTACTCCTGAATAGTGAGTGCTGTCCACAAGATTGTGGAAAGAATCATTGGGGGGAAAAAGAATCATTTAAGTATATGAGATAAGATATATAAAGATACCACAAACTATAAAGTGCATATAATCACGATTATCCATGGAATCTTTTCTCATCACCTGATAAAACACACTTTGCCTTATACTACGATACAGAATACACTAAGATGTGGAAAGCATATCAGCGTAAAGAGATTATGGACACATTGTGGTATAAAAGGTGGTAACTATTTCTCACAGTAAATCAGATAACCCACTTAACCTATTAACTGTTAGGAATTAGATTTGAAGTCCTGGGCTTGGGTGTAGGCTGTCATTTAAGTTTTCTGAATTTCAGTGTCCTTTTCTGCTGCACCAGAGCAGTAGTATCTGGAAGAGCTATTAGAATTGATAACCTCCTGGGTCCTTCCAGTTCTAGTGTCTTATCATTTGAGGACTAGCATGTATTGTGTAATAAGTAGTGAGCTTCCACACTAGAGTATAGTTAGGTTTGGGGAAATTTCCCTTATTATTCTAAATATTTTGGCATTTCTGTTAGGTAGTAGGGCAAACTATTTTTAGTTTGGGACGTGTCTGTTTATAGAAACTAAGTGTGCAAATTTGCTCATGGTTATGCAGGATTGAGTCACAGAGGAAATGTGTTGTTTTTGAACCTTTTCTTAACATCTTTACATTTCTATTGGGTCAGGATTCACTAAAGGAAACAGGAACCACTCTAGGAATTTTAAGTAGAAAGATACTTATGTGCTTGTGAAATCATTAGAAGGGCTGGAAGAAGCAGGGATTGTGCTGGGCCTTTAAGTGTGACCTCCTCCCCCCCAACGGGTGGAACTGACCGATCAGGGGAGCTACAATGGCTGCCAAGTAGTTAAGTCGAGGGTGCAGGAGGCCATGTGAGAATCTCCGTGCTGGTGCTGTGTTCCAGGGAATAGGAAGCTGAAACGAGGCCACTTTTGTAGCTATTGCTGCTGCCAGTGCCACTGCAAAGGCCTGTCGATACCCAGGGGCCATGCTGGAAGCTGGATACAGGAATGTTACTGTAGAAAAATCCTAGTTCTCTGTACACTTGCTTGCTAGCAGAAAACAACCAGAATGAACATGAAATTAGCTTCTGCCTTTTGTTCAGTCTCCAAATCAGAGGAGATGGCATCTAATTGGTGGAACCTGATTCACATGCAGATCCTTAGCTGCTAGCAAATCTGAAAAACACAGTTTTTGCTTTCCAGTCTCTGCAACACAATGAGACAGGGATTCTCAAAGTGTAATCCTTGGAACAGTAGCATTAGCATCCCCTTGGAACTTGTGGAAAATGCAAATTTTTGGCCTACCCATCACCTACTGAATCTTAAACTCTGGGGATGTGGTCCAGCAGGCTGTGCCTTAAGCCTTCCAGATGATACTCATGCCCATTGAAGTTTGAGAACCACTATAATAAGGCAAACTAGAAACAACTGGAAAAGGATGCTGCTTGCTCTTCAACCATGCTCAAGAAATACGTTAAACACATGCCGTAACACACAGGTAGTCCAAAGAAGGAAAAAGGAACGTTAATTAGGAATGCTGAAAATTTAAATCCTAGCTCTGTTTATATTAGCTAATTGTAGTATTATTAGAGGTATAGGGCTTAAATTCTTATTCCTGAAGTGGGGTGTCTATTTTTATGGGAGTCGATTCTGCTCAAAAGGAGTAATTTAAAAAAAAATTTTTAAATGTTTATTGAGTATTGAGAGAGAGAGAGAGAGAGAGAGAGAGATACTGTGCGAGCAGGGGAGGGGCAGAAAGAGAGGAAGACACAAAATCTGAAGCCGACTACAGGCTCTGAGCTGTCAGCACAGAGCCTGATGCAGGCCTCGAACTCACAAACTGTGAGGTTATGACCTGAGCCAAAGTTGGATGCTCAACCAACTGAGCCACCCAGGAGCCCCTGAGAAAAGTGATTTTTATGTTTTATTTTCACCGTCCATTACATCAGTACCTTTGTTAATACACCATTAGGTACACATGCTCCAAACCCCTGGCAAAAGAATCAACAAAGCTTATTAGCTTTTACATACTTTTTCTGGGAAAAAAAAATTTTTTATTACAAAGATATTTGTGTTTCTTTTCAAGCCAAATCAATAAACTTTCTTGAAAAGTAGTTCTGTTCATACTAAGTCATAAATTTGTTTGATATAATATATTGTTTTCAAAGAAAATGAACTTTTATTGCTGGAGACTCATATATATTTACTTAATTTCCAGAATGTGAAAATTAGCAAAAAAGTGAAAATCTCCTCATAATCTTACCACTTAGAGACAAAATGAAGTTAATCCTCCTCCCTCACCCTTTTCTTCTAATCCTCTCCTTAAAAAGGAACTACTGTTAACTAGATTTTTTGATGCTTATCAAGACATACGTATTACGATAGTAATTGAAGTTAATGTATTCATTTTGAAAAAAGTTCTTATTTTTATGTATTAATTTACTTTTTTCATTTGCCAATTGAATAGTGGATTTCTTTATGAACCAGTAATTGTTGATGGCTGTATGATATTATGATTGTATGAATGTAACCAATTTTCATTCTATCACTGAATATTTATATTTTTCTGTTTTTTTATATTGAGAACAGCAATGCATTTTAATATCTTATACATAATATCTTGTAGATATGTACATAAAAAGTGCTCCTTTTATTTTTTAGGCCAAATATTGAAAATATATTTATTGAGCATCACATTAAAAAATTGAGTAGCTCTTACTAAGGTATCCTCCAAAAAGATTGCTTCAATTTAAACTTTCAATAATAACGTACCCTTTGAAACTTTATTACTAGAATAGATTTAAAATGAAATTTAATGGTGTTTAATTTTCATTTTCTTAATTAGATGTAAGGGTGAACAACTATTTAAAAGTCTACTGGTTATTATTTTGTCATTCTCTGTGAGTTATTGGTTCTTATCCATGACTCCTTTTATTCTATTATACTGTTTTCCTTTTCTTCTTTGTAAAATGGAAGATTTTTGAACGTTTGGGATGTTAACTACTTGTTGAATAAATTGCAAATATTTTCTGTTGGTGCAGCACTTTAAAAATTTCGGGGCGCCTGGGTGGCGCAGTCGGTTAAGCGTCCGACTTCAGCCAGGTCACGATCTCGCAGTCTGTGAGTTCGAGCCCCGCGTCAAGCTCTGGGCTGATGGCTCAGAGCCTGGAGCCTGTTTCCAATTCTGTGTCTCCCTCTCTCTCTGCCCCACCCCCGTTCATGCTCTGTCTCTCTCTGTCCCAAAAATAAATAAAAACGTTGAAAAAAAATTAAAAAAAAAAATTTATTTGAAAAAAAAAATTTTTGTTTTATTTTTTACCATGAGTTAGCTTTAAATTTTAGAAATTCATATTTGTTAAGATATTTAATGGTTTTTGGGTTTCATGCCTTGCTTAGGAATCTGTTCCCATCTAGAGAATATTTTTAAAAACTATTTAATGTTTAATTAATTGTAATTATTTATACTTTGGTAGCATTGTTTCATACATTATATTTTTAATCTGCCAGTAAAGTATTTTATAGTGTACATTTGTTTATATAAATGGATAGACAACATCATTTATTGAGTAATCTATTTCCCTTTAATTTTAAATGACATTTTAGAAGATACTCAGTTCTCATATACTCTTGGTACTGTATCTTATTTTCTAGTCCAATTTACTTACCTTGTGTTTATTCCTGTCAAACTTACTGTTTTAACGACCATAGCTTTTTAAAATGTTAAATTTTCTCCCCTTGTGGTGACTTTTAAACTGGTAGACCAGTAGAACCAATCTCATTCCCCTTATCTTTCAACAACCTTTAAGAATTACATGTATATAGCAATTTCTAATGTATCTGAATTGTCATTTTTGAAAAATTATTTGATCACTGCTTTTGCAGGGTTCAATATAAATATTAATTGACTTTTAATCAGATGCAGCATAAAATACTTGTATAAATACTTGTTTGTAAATCCCTGGGAGTACTTCTATTATAATGCTTTCAATTTAACATTTCTTATGTATAAAGACTCTTTTCAGCAATGTATCTTCTCAAGGAAAACCAAAAAAATCAATAACATTTCAACTACCTAAGAGAATGGAGTTGTCCTTGTTAAATTCTAAGCTGTTATTTAGTAGTGTTCAGTCTTATTAAGAACAAGTCAATAATAGTAACTTATAACAAATGTATATTGAGCACCCAAAGGATATGTGTACACTACCAGAATTCTCTGGAGAATAAAGTAATTCTCTAAAGAATTCTCTGGCTTCCTAACTTTTCAGTGAGATCATCATGTATTTCTGAAAAGCTCAGAGTAAAACTATATTGCCATAGATTTTTCAGGAGGAGGGATTCAAGGGGTGGGACTGGGGAATTCTAGGACTGGAAGTTCTTTCTTGCAATAGTCTTCTGCCTAACTGAAATAAGGGTCTTTCTGCTTGGATCTGATCCATACTGAAATTCATTTTAAAAATTAGCATAAATCCTTTAATGAAATAACTAACATTTGGTAACTTCCAATTCGGTGGACATGCTCAGTGAGTCAATGCTATGGGTTAGCAATTAATCTATTAGCTTGCAATCACCTTTTCAATTGATTTATATTAGAGGCTTCTAGTTTTCTAGCATTTACATATTTCATGTTGTTGACTTTTGCATGATTATTTATAGTTAATTATTTCTTTCTACTATTTTATGTGTATAATTACTTAGATTGACAGTGTCATAATTAGAATGATGATATCAGGGAATATTAATATTGCCTGCTTTTGAAAAAGGCAGAATATAAGATAAATTATTTCATTTAAAAATAAATGGATAAATGTAACTAACTCATTTTTAAGGAAGATAGTGTAGTTTTTGTATAACAATATGCCATAAAAAAATCTTTAATTAACTTTATATCTGGAAAAAGATCTAAATAAATTTAAATTTTTGTTTAATGTTTATTTATTTTTGAGAGGGAGAGTGAGAGAGAGACAGAGTATAAGTGGGAGAGGGGCAGAGAGAGAGGGAGACACAGAATCCGAAGCAGGCTCCAGGCTCTGAGCTGTCAGTACAGAGCCCAACCAGGGGTTCAAACTCACGAACTATGAGACCATGACCTGAGCTGAAGTTGGACTCTTTGCCGACTGAGCCACCCATGCACCCCATCTACATAAATTTTAAATCATCAGATAAAAAATATTCTGTTATTTGTTAATCAAAATGCCTGATTTTATAAACACTAATAGATAAATAAATAAATTCCAACCATGATTTATGCAGTATACATGAACTTTCTTTGATTTGCATATCTAAAGATGCTGGTATGAGTCACAATATTTTTTTAACTTCCATTTTTATTCAACTGGTGTTTTCAGTTATAAAATCACACTTTCATGTCCCTTGCTTATATATGTCTTCCTCTATACTTTTCACAAATATAAAACCTCATTAAAATGCTGTTTTACAAAATCAGATATACTGCAGCTCAGATCATGTCTCCTAAAACATAAGTACACACAGTGAAATCTTGACGTAAGACAGCTTAAACAAATGGGTGTTTTTACTGTTCTCTTGACAGCATCATAAAGAATTTCTGTGAATATCCATGTATAATCCAAGGGTGGGGAGACAGGGGAGATGAATATTTTGTAACCAACAGAAGTTTCTTAATAATCAGTCCTTTCTTTGGTAAGTAGCTTGAGTAGGCCTGGGTGAGCTCAGGACCTTGGGTTAGGTAGCAATTTAAGGTTTTTTTTACTGAATTGTGTTTATTAAGCATCTACTATCTGCCCATCTACACATTCTGTTGTTTTTGGGGAGGTTTCGAACAGAGATTAGGAGAGAATACCTTCACCTATTCCAACCCAAGTCAGTGATTTTGTCCACTTTTCTAGGCAGTGATTCAGAAATCAAAGAGAAAAATTAAAACAGTGTTTCTCAGACTTTAATGTGTGCAGTAATCACCTGGGTAACTTGTTAAAATGAAAATTTTGATGCAGTAGGGGTGGGGCAGGTATGAGATTCTGCATTCATCTATGCCCTTTTCTACTCAAAATAATGAGTGATAATCATATACTATATTACCTTCACTGGTGTCTCGGCCCACTGCTGCTGAGGTTACTGTCTTGCATGAAAAGTAGTTCCAGTGGACGCCACCCCTCTTCACCACGCTGTTCTAGGAATTGTGGTTAAAGAGATCCAAGTTTTAGAAGTGAACTGGTCACTGCTTCCAAAGGGCAAGTGATTCTGTCTTTGTGACCAAGATAATGAAAGTCTAACAGACAAATCTAATATTTCTCTTCTCATTTGGGAAGCCAGTGGATTGGCTTCCTCTGTTTCCTAATGGACGTATTACAAACTAGAAGCCATGCGTAATTTTTCAGGGCAGAGAAAGATACAAGAATGTTTGACATGTCATACTTTCACTTGCTGCTTTTGCTGAAACTTGAGGTAAATGTTTTTGGAATTAAATGTCGAAGGCTTGAGCGATTACACTGTAAGAATTCTACTGGGCGTTTACCTCACAGGTTAAAGAAGGGTGACCAGATGGCAGATGGCCACCACATCACCTTTGTCTACAAGTGCAGGATTTTCAAAGGTCTCCGGGATAAATGGCAAATGGAAAAACAAACAAAACAGAAGTAATCAATTCTATGTGAGGTATTTACAACCTAGCGGTTTTCAAAAATCTTAACTATAAGATAAACTATATTTTATATAAATGATTAGGGTCCGAGTTAAAGGACAAAGCATACCATATATTTGAACACACATAAAGTGTGTCTATTTCCAAAAAAAAAATGAGACTTTAAATTGATCTTATTTTAGTTCTTGCCTTGTGATTTGCTTGAAAATTGTCATTTTGTCAAATCTAACAAAGGCTAAGATTTTCCACTCATTTGATGAAAAAAGAAGTGACATTTCCTGAATAGTATATTTATTACCCACAGTCCTTTCTCTCATTGATCCTGACCTTTCTCTATTAATCACATAAATAAACTTCTTTCCAGTGTCTCTGTAACTGTGTCCTCGTAAGATTTAGCACTAGATTCCCTTTGAATCTATCTTAGTCATAATAATTATCCTCCTCCGTGCAGTGGCCATCAGTCTTGTTCCCCTCTTCTCACAATTATCCTCATCTTACCTCTTGCCTTTGTGTCTCTCCTTTACTTCCAATTTTACTATTTTACCAATCAAATGACCCCCAGGTCCTTATGCTTTTTCTCAGATAATCAGATTTTGTTTTCCAGAAGTAACACAGCATTTTGCTTCATTTGTATTTCTATCTATAACTTTGTTATCTTTTCACTTTTTAGATTGTTGGTGATTTCCTTTGATTCTTCCCATATCTCATTCTAGCATAAAATGATTATTGTGACCATTACCTTCTGATTTTTAGTAAATTGTTTCCTTCAGAAATACGATACCCAGAGCTTTAGCAGATTCATCTCTGGTGCCATAAAGGAATCTTTGTTTTCTTGCTAGAGATTTTCTTCTCCACAGGTAACATCTAAATCTGTAACAATTGGGTCAGTTTTTTAAAAAAAACAACACAAACAAATGAACTTACACCAATTTCTCCCATACAATTGAACTGAATTGTCATCTTTGGTAAAGTCTCAATAGGCCATTCCTGCCACTAATTGACAGGTTATGAAACCGGCCTCCTTTATGTAAGAAAGATTCTAGATTTTTCAGTCCTTTCATATATGAATTGACTTCATATATGATTTGAGAACCAGCATTTATGCACAATTCATATGTCATTTTCTTCCTAACATAGTTTTGAGTTCCTTTTTAATAAAAGACATCTAAACAAGATAATTAAAATCTGTGGTTAAAAGCCAATGAAGAAACAAGTATAGGAAATATAGAGGAATTAAACCTAATATTCCATTAATTTATTCATCAAACATTGTCTAATAATACCCATGGTGTGGTAGGTATTCATTAGGCACTGGATCAGAAAATAAAACAAAAACAAGGTTTATGTTATATAGTTCCCAATTTTAAGAAGATCAAAATCTAGAAAAAAAAAAAAAGACAGACAAAATTAATTAAATGCCAATATGTTGAATACTGTACCACATATATATGAATATTGCAGTGCATGGGATCAGAGGACTTGATTTATGCTTCATTTAAAAAATAAGTCAACTTACCTTGATTCTTCTATGGGACAATGGCTGGCTTGGCTGTATGTAAAGGTGAGGCCCGTCTAGATACTTCAAAGATAAAAGAAAAAAAATACTTTTACTACATCTTAAGAAAAAATATCCTTAGTTATTTGTTTTGAGCCTTTTTGTTCCATATTATGAATACATATGTGCCATATATTTTCAATTAAATGAAGGAAAAGTCAGGTTCAGGCTTCTAGTGCTCTTAAAGACTGATGTATTGCTTTAAGTCACAGTCACAAATAGTTTGTCACCATCGTGCATCCTGAGGAAGTTAGTTGTTTCGGAATTTTATCAGATTTGAAGGAAGCTTGTGATAACCCTTATTCTGCTATAGGATTGACCCATAAGTAGGCTGATGCTCTGGAAAGTCAGGTGTGGATTAAATTTAAGAACACTACAGCAATAATGTTGGAGACAGAATTGCCAAATTGTTTCTATTTGAGAAGAAAAAGACTTGAAGGATGTGATTATGGAATATCAGGAGACACTGAATCAGATGGATAATGTATACTCATCTGTGGATTCCACCTCTCTTGAATTCTAGAAGTGGTCTGCAGTCATACTAGAGTTTTCTTTTCATCCGAGAACAAGACTCCAGGCACATGCATGTAATTGATTAATTCAACTCCGCATTATTGCCTTTGGCCTTAACTTTTTGTAAAAACTACCTAACTTGTTTTTAATCCTTACCTTTATTTTTTCCATTCTAATTCATACTTCCAACTGATGCCATTATGGTATCTATGCCCAGTTCTAGATATTACCGCCCTGTTTGCCTTCTGAAAGCCCAAACCTTCTAGCCGGTCCTTAATAACTCTTTATGTTTTGAAATTAACTTACCTTTCCAAATTAGACTTCAAGTGCCCCTCATCACCCACTGGATGTTCTGTCTTGAACGTACCTACTTAACACTTAGCATGTCTGCACTTTCACACTTATGTCTTTGTTCACGTGATTTCCTCTGTATCTATCTGTATGTATATCCAAACTGTATATCTCTTTCAAACTTTAGCCAAAATTTTGTCCCCTGTGCAGACTTCTGAAATTTCAAGTTGAATACCAACTTTTTATTCTTAACAGGTAATAGCACTGCACCTGTATCTCTTTACATACACCTGCTTTCTGGATAACATTAAAAATGAGTATATAAGTTCCTTTAAAATTCATAGGAAAAAGATCTGTGTCTTATTCATTATTGAAATGGTAATAATAATAGTTAACATTTATTGAAGGCTCACTCTGTTATTTTAATATGTTTAATACAACTGGGCAGTAAAGCTTACTGAATAAAAAGAGAGTCTACTTAAGAAATACAACTAAAAGATGACTAAATTAACTGTTCCATTCAATGTGAGACATACATTATTAGTGCTTATAACAGTCCTATGAGACAAATATTATTATCCCATTTTAAACAGGGGGAACCGAAATCTCACAGAACACAGAAACTTCCCCAGCATCACATGATCTGACTTTAGATCCAAACCCTTGACCATTCTTCTATGTTGCTGCTTGTGCATTCCCACCTGCATTTTTGTTACCTTTGGCTTCTTAGGTTACATATGTACCCCCCTCCAGAAAGCATTCATAAAGATCTATTGGATAAATGAATGAGTGGCTCAATTAAGAACACATATTTAAAAGTTATATATGTTTATTTATAAGCAGGCTGCAAGATAGAAAAAATTCATTCTTTGTGCTTAGAAGATAATTGATATAGGGACATCTGGGTGGCTTAGTCAGTTAAGCATCTGTCTTCGGCTCAGGTCATGATCTCGCAGCTTGTGGGTTCAAGCCCCCCATCAGGCTCTGTGCTGACAGCTCAGAGCCTGGAGCCTGCTTCAGATTCTGTGTCTCCCTCTCTCTCTCTGACCCTCCCCCGCTCACACTGTCTCTCTCTCTCTCTCTCTCTCCCCGCCCCCCTCTCTCTCTCCCTCTCTCTCAAAAAATAAACATTAAAAAAAGATTTAAAAAAAGAAGATAATTGATATAAAAATTTCTCCCTGACATGTAAACTGCTAAGATTTATGCCAGAGTTCTGATTTGTGCTTTTTATCACATAAAATAGGAGAATTACAGTCTTTCAAAATAAATTTACTTCTTTGAAATTTTTAAGAGCCGCAGGAAAAAGAAATGTAGGGGTTCATTCATCAGAAGAAGGATACTAGACAAACCTAAATTTTTATGAAAAGCTCTTTCCTTTAATGTCTGATCTAAGCCTTGACCTATTTGCCCTCAGATCAATTTCTTCTTTCCTCCTCTGTTCTAAATCATAGAGGTGATCCCTGTAGGCTATTTTTCTTAGGCTTTCATGTCATTGGGTTCTAGGTGTGTTTGGACAATGGGAAATACTTGAAGAAAGGAGGAAATGAGAAAAGGAGAAGCTAGGGTGTTTCCTGCCCTATCTGTCTGAAGTGGCATTGTCTTGCTAGCTACATCTCCTCTGTGGCTCTGGGTTGATCAGACAGTCCCATTAAGTTTGAGCTTCTACCAGGTGACCCTGGCCCCTAATTATATGACTATTAAATTAGGAGCAGATACTCAAATTCAAATTTTGAGAGAAAGTGGTGGAAAGAGTATTAGATTATAGTATCAGATGACTTGGATTTGAGTCTTGCATTCTGTTTCTTTACTAGCTGTGTGACTTTGGGCAAGTCCTTTAGTATATCTGAATTTAGGTTTTTTTTATCAGTGAAATTGGATTATTACTAGTGCTATTAGGCCAACAGTTTATTCCACTAAACATATTCAATATCTCTAAGGAGATCCAAAGATTTGCTGAGGTTTCATGAGATGGAATGGGGGTTATTTTATCTTATTTTCTTTGTAATATATATATAGAATTATGTGTTTGAGGCTTATTGCATTCTCTTTCATTTTCTTTTTTATTCTGAGGATTATGCTTTATGAGAATGAATGGAATCCATGAACATATCTGCTTTCATTACCTTGTTCTAGTTATACTTTTTTTTATATAGTCATAAAGGTGACTTTGCAAGAAAAGCATACTGCATTTCACATTTGGGAGATAATCTCTTGTCTTGAAAAAAATTATTGGGACCAGAAAAACAGTGTTCATTTTCTTCCTGAATCTGAGAAATGTTAAATGACAAGATTTCTCTTTTGATTTCTATTTGTTTCTATTTTTTAGCAAACACAATGATGTAAAGGAATTATACCAAAAATAACCCACTTTTATAATTATAATTTTTTTATAATTTCTTACATTATTTCTTTGGAAACATCAGAGCTGAATTCAAGTTTCTTTTAATGATGTGTGTGTGTGTGTATGTATGTGTATATATATATATATATTTATCTTCACAACCATTTGATCAAATTTTAAAATGTTTCTGTTTTTTTAATGTTTATTTTTGTTTTTGTTTTTTTGTTTTTTTTTTTTAAACATTTTTTTTTCAACGTTTATTTTTAAGACAGAGAGAGACAGCATGAACGGGGGAGGGGCAGAGAGAGAGGGAGACACAGAATCGGAAGCAGGCTCCAGGCTCTGAGCCATCAGCCCAGAGCCTGACGCGGGGCTCGAACTCACGGACCGCGAGATCGTGACCTGGCTGAAGTCGGACGCTTAACCGACTGCGCCACCCAGGCGCCCCTAATGTTTATTTTTGAAAGAGAGAGAGCAGGAGAGGGGCAGAATCTGAAGCAGGCTCCAGGCTCTGAGCTGTCAGCACAGAGCCCGACGCAGGGCTTGAACTCAGGAACCGTGAGATCATGACCTGAGCCAAAGTCGGATGCTTAACTGACAGAGCCACCCAGGCACCCCAAAATGTTTCTCTTCTAAATAGAATGTTATAACTCTGAAAATATGACCTATACCTTTTCCAGATACACTTTTAACAAAAATGCTAGTTTTACTTCCTAACTGTGGAGTATAGTTGAATGTATTCATTAATTTTCACAAGGATTCTTAAAAAAAGTTTTGTTTTTTGTAATATTAATAATTTTGTTAGTATTGTTTGCACATTTGGGTTATATTTTTCTTAAGACGGGGAGTGTTGGAATTATACTTATTTGTAAATAATAGTTATTTTTATACCAGCATTACATGAATATTTTTAGAAAAGTCAAGTAACACTAAAAAGTTTATAACCAAAACCATTTCATCTGATTCACTTATACTTGGAGGATGGGAATGGGTCCTTTCCAAGGTCTGTGTGGGGAGCTTTTAATATTCATATTTCTAAATAATATACACATGACCAGTAGTTCTAATATCTTCATTTTACACGTTTTGCTGTCTCTCAATGTGGTACTTGAGGATTTTGTTCCTTTGAATTTGTTTTTTAACGTTTGTTTATTTTTGAGTTAGAAACAGAGCATGAGCAGGGGAGGGGCAGAAAGAGAGGGAGACACAGAATTAGAAGCAGGCTCCAGGCTCTGAGCTGTCAGCACAGAGCCCAACGTAGGGCTTGAACTCACAAACTGTGAGATCATGACCTAAGCCGAAGTCAGATGCTCAACCAACTGAGACATTGAGGCGCCCCTTGGATTTTGTTCCCTTGTACTGTAACCCTTTTACCTCCTTCCATAAAACTTGAAGTTTTAATTGTATTTTTTGCAGTTTATTGGGCCTAAATAAATATTGTGAATTGCTGAGCCAAACAATGTATTTTTGTAAATAATTTTTTTCCTGGGCATTTGCTTCTTTCTTTACATTTACTAATGTTTTATGTACTCAGTTTTAATTTTTTGCACATGCTCTAACAACTTTTTAAATATAATTTTCTATAGTGTTGAATCCATCATATAATCTATCAGGCAGAGTAATTTATCAGAGTTGCTCATTTTCCTAGAGGTCATGCTCCTGGATTCCTCCTGCCTCCTGGGCTAGTCTGCACCAGTTATTCTCTAGGCCTGTTTACAACTTTGCTTTTCTTTCCATGCCCTGGGATCTAGGAAATGAATCCGTCATTTCCTAGATTCCACTATTTTTCTTTCTTGGTTTTATACTCTCAATTTGAAGGTAGATACTCTCCAGTAGCTTCCACCCAAAGGATGCATCAGGGATAAATGTTTGGAGGTCATTCATGTCTAAAAGTTTTTTTATTTTGCCCTCACACTTCATTAACAGTTTATCTGCATAAATTTGGCACAGTCTCAATTCCTGTCGGAGTTTTTTTATTCCTAAAATCCCAGAATATGCCCTGTTGTCAGTCTTTTTATATTCTTATGGACCCTCAATGGACTTTTTAAATTTGGAAAAATTTCTCATATAATTTTTTTTACCTTTTTTTTTTTTTACATTTTTTTTTCCTGTATTTTTTCTCAGGGACTTCTACTGGTCAGCAGTTACATCTCCTGGAATAATTCTCTATAATTTTTGTATGTTTTTCTTTCTGATTTCTTTTTATGTCTTTCTTTTTATTTTGCTTTTTAAAAATTTTTTTTTCAACGTTTTTTATTTTATTTTTGGGACGGAGAGAGACAGAGCATGAACGGGGGAGGGGCAGAGAGAGAGGGAGACACAGAATCGGAAGCAGGCTCCAGGCTCCGAGCCATCAGCCCAGAGCCCGATGCGGGGCTCGAACTCACGGACCGCGAGATCGTGACCTGGCTGAAGTCGGACTTAACCGACTGCGCCACCCAGGCGCCCCATTATTTTGCTTTTTAAATGAGATTTTCTCAAAATCTTCTACCTTTTATCTTCTAATCCTTGTATCAGATAGTAAACATATTTTACCTGTGCTTTTAAAATGTTTCATTTTACCTATGCAGCATTCCATTTTGCTGCATAGATGTAGTAGTTTATATTTTGGAAAGTTAATTTTAATTTTTGACTAGTTTCATCTGGTCACTCACTGTATGATTTTAGTAACCTCATATTTCCCCGTTTTGTTGTTATTGTTGTTAATTTGGGTGTCTGTCCTTCATCTAGGTGCTTTCCTTAAATGTTTCGTATCTTTGGATGTCTATGAATGGGACTCTAAGAAGCTAGTTGGAGATTATATACCTAGACAGGGCTGTGTACTAGAGACCATGGAAGCCATATTGGCAAACTTGCCAGATTTTGGCCTTTGAGAAATTCTCAAATGCCAGTATCTGTTCTTTCTGTGATTTTTTCAGTTCCTTTAGAAATGTTCCTCCCTTCTGCTACTTTAGGGGCAAGCTGGAATCAGGCTCAGAATGTGGTAGGCGTCTTAGCATTGATATACAGTCATCTGCTGAAAATCACATTTTCTTCCAGAATCTGGCCACAGTCCCCACGGTGCTTGGTATCTCTGATACCAAGTAACCAGCTGCTAGATGGGATTGAGCAGGGTAGGGGCAAGATCAGGGTACTAGGAAACCCCTGAAATCATTTCTGCTCTTTCAAGCCCTGTCTCCTCTTTCCTTTTGTGGTATCTGACACTCATCACATTTGCCTCTTTGGGTTCTGAGCTGCCAATGACTTGTCTTTTCACTGTGTGCTGCTTTCTTCAGACACTTGATTTTCAAATTCCTTTGCTGTGCTATTACAGGTTGTCTCTTAGTTTTCCATCTTCCACAGTTTTCTTGATGTTTTTTGTCTCTCATCTGGGGGGGTTTACATGCCATGGAACTTGGGGAGAGAAAGAGGGATAGTTTGCTGAATTTAATGAGAAGCCTATTTTTACATTTATGATACTCCAATCTTACATTTTTTGAGCACAAAAAGGAGATAAAGAATCTCCTCAAACACAGCAGTGTATTTTATTTTATTTTATTTTATTTATTTTATTTTATTTTAATTTATTAAAAAATTTTTTAATATTTATTTATTTTTGAGAGACAGAAAGAGCACGAGGGGGGAAGGGGAAGAGAGAGGGGGGAAAACACTGAATCTGAAGCAGGCTCCAGGCTCTGAGCTGTCAGCACAAAGCCCACTGTGGGGCTCAAACTCACGAGCCCTGAGATCATGACCAGAGCCGATGTCACTAAACTGACAGAGCCACCTAGGTGCCCCCATCAGTGTATTTTAAAATTGCATTGTTATTGTTCTCCTAGTTCAGAAATAATTTAAATAATGCATATATGAACATTTTTATTTCAAAATGTAGCCTGCTAGTTTATCTTCAGGTATTGAAAAAAGGCCATAAGTCAAAACATATGATAATGGATGTTTGTAACCGATGTCTATAGCCATAGTTTGTAATTTACAAAATGAATCAATAAGGCATTGATTGAAAAAAAAAAGTCTGTTTCTCAGCAAAGATTGTAGATTTCTTCTTTAAAGGATAAATATTTCATGAACTTTAGTCTCCTGATGTCAAAATCAGTACTAACTTTGCCAAGTTAGTTCAGTAACAGCATTTAGTCCTGGATGATTTTATCTAGCTCTCATCTTCAATTGGCCTCATGAGCTTCTTGATTTTGTTTCTTTCAGTCTTATCACTTAGTTTAGGAAGTACAAAGACTTCATTCCGGTATTGAAGTGTGAAAGAATGAGATAAAGATCAAATTACCTGTACAAAAAAGAGAAATGGATGACTTATCATGTTTTCACATTCCTAAGGTTTCTAGGTGAAATTTCCTACCATAAATGTCAGTTAAATAAATGTCTGAAACAACGTGACTTTTTTTTTTTTATACTAAGAATGGCATTAGAATTGCTATGAATTTCTTTGCTTGTGGGATTAAATTACAGACAGAGCCCTGGAGTTTGTTCTGCCATCACAGTTATACTTTTAGGAGTGAGATTTATTTAATTAAAATAATTGGAAAAGGCTCACGGAGGCATTGGCCATATAAATAGTGAGGAAGTTATAAATAGTCTCTTACAAAAATTGTATTTCTGGAACCAATCATTTAATTTTGTTTCATGACTTTTTATCCCTTCCATGAAGAAATGGCTTATATAATTTCCTGTGATGAGTTTTAAGGCAGTGTTTGGGGGGAAAAAAGATGGTAATAGGTAGACACAACACATATTGTTGCCTCTCTAGCTACCCATTCCATAGCCTATAAAGGCAGGTATATCATGCCAGATAAGAAATACACATAAAGAAGAAAAGAACCCACACATTTAAAATAATTTTAAAACTACATCATACATTTGTCCTTCTAAAAATGAGTTCTCCAGATATATATTCTGTACCTATAAAAATGTGTATCTCTGTTCACAAATTGGTTTTGATTCCTGTCAGAGTAGTAAATACTGCCAATTTAACATAAGGAAAAAACCTGTTGTGATTAAGGCTTTGAATGTCTGTCTTCATTCTTCAGATGCATTTGTACGTGTGCTCCTTATACTAGGAATGGGAAAGAACACATATAGGTGGACCCCAGCCCTTGCCCCACAGCATCCCAACTTTTTTGCCATGGAATGATCTTAAATTTTTTTTTTTTTTTTCAACGTTTATTTATTTTTGGGACAGAGAGAGACAGAGCATGAACGGGGGAGGGTCAGAGAGAGAGGGAGACACAGAATCGGAAACAGGCTCCAGGCTCCGAGCCATCAGCCCAGAGCCTGACGCGGGGCTCGAACTCACGGACCGCGAGATCGTGACCTGGCTGAAGTCGGACGCTTAACCGACTGCGCCACCCAGGCGCCCCTTTGCCATGGAATGATCTTGAGAGCATGCGTGTGACACAGATGTCTTTCCTGGATCTCTCACTGATAACTCACAATCCTTCTGGGCTTATAATATGATGTAGTGTCGTGTGTGTGTGTGTGTGTGTGTGTGTGTGTGTGTGTGTGTGTGTGTGAGAGAGAGAGAGAGAGAGAGATGTGGTGTCCTTGATCTTAAAGTGCTTTTGGTAGTCTTAGGGTTTGTAAATCAGAGAATCTTCTAGTCCACACTTTCTGACTGACAAAACTAAGATCTTGGCAATTGGGCTCTGCTCCAGCAAGGTTTATCTGCATATTCAAACCAGTCATGAGTAGCCAAAGTACTGACTTACATGCCTAAGGCCTAAAATAAATGAGAGGCCCACAAAAGGGTGAGACAGCAAAACTAATGAGGCCCAGACAGGGAGCCTACAGAAAAGCCTACAGAAAAGGGTAATATACTCTACTTCCCCTTCATACTCTTTTGATTAGCTTTTTATCAGGCTCTGGGGAGTGAATTCTGGAATGTATATGCACTCACTCCAAGAAGATACTTGTTCTCTACAGACCAGCATTAAGGGAGCAGTAGCTGGAGATCATTAATGTGAATGGGAATAATACAAACTTTGCAAGCTGTATAAAACTTTGTGAATCTATAGAGTTTTTGAAAACTCTGTACGGTCTTATTTCGGCAGGAATCCATCATTATGGCCTAGCAATTTAAGTTAGATTATATAACCTCTGAGGCAAAGGTCAGCATTTGGCATTTGTGGTTTGTTTTTTTTCTCAACATTCCAAAGGTAATCCAGTTGATATTGTTTGAACTGTTTCTGTAAGATGTAATTTCTTTATTTAATTGGTTAGTATAAACAAAGATGGAAAGATTTAACTTTCCTAAAATTCCCAACAATTTCAATTTTACATCAAATTATATAGTTTGGAATGAAAATAACCTATCTGCAGATGGTGCTGAATTGCATAAAATTAATTACTACATGTGCAAGTTTTCAGTAATTAATTCCAGTGAGGCCTGTAAAAATCTATTGTGAGCAGAATTACATGCTTCTTAGCCTCTTCTTTTCCAGCCTGATGTGTTGCTCTTTCACTGTTGAGAAGAATTTAAAGTGACATGGAAGCTTAAAAGTCATTCAGGGAGAATTTTGATTTAGGCTTCTTAGGCTATGAAAGAACCAAACTCTTGGGTGATGGCTAGTTCCCACCCCATAGGACTGTAGGTTTTTGTTTGCAGAGTGATTTTCTCTAAGTGAGGGGGTGGGGAAGTCAATATTGGCAATGTTGGTGCTAGGGCTTTATGTATGTTTTCCAGCCATGCCTGGACATCGATTGACAGTGGCATTTGTCCAGGGTTTTAGTCCTTGCCTTAGTACTGATATGTAATGTTCATTTTTCCATCACTTTCTGTGGTCTTCATGAGTGACTGTTTGTAATACAAAAACTTAATTCATGCAATTGAATATTTCGAATGTAATACTAAGTGTATTTTGTGAATAACAGTGAAGTTTTGGGGGTCACTAAAGAGGGTACTAATATGGGATGATGAAGAAACAAGAGAATTTCAGACTAACAGTATTTAAAAGTGAGAGTTTTAGGGGCGCCTGGGTGGCTCAGTCGGTTAAGCGGCCGACTTGGGCTCAGGTCATGATCTCACGGTCCGTGAGTTCGAGCCCTGCTCTCGCGGTCCGTGAGTTCGAGCCCTGCTCTCGTGTTCCGTGAGTTCGAGCCCCGCGTTGGGCTCTGTGCTGACAGCTCAGAGCCTGGAGCCTGTTTCAGATTCTGTGTCTCCCTCTCTCTGACCCTCCCCCATTCATGCTCTGTCTCCCTCTGTCTCAAAAATAAATAAATGTTGGGGCGCCTGGGTGGCGCAGTCGGTTGAGCGTCCGACTTCAGCCAGGTCACGATCTCGCGGTCCGTGAGTTCGAGCCCCGCGTCAGGCTCTGGGCTGATGGCTCGGAGCCTGGAGCCTGTTTCCGATTCTGTGTCTCCCTCTCTCTCTGACCCTCCCCCGTTCATGCTCTGTCTCTCTCTGTCCCAAAAATAAATAAACGTTGAAAAAAAAAAAAATAAAAAAAAAAAAAAAAAAAATAAATAAATAAATAAATAAATGTTTAAAAAAATTTAAAAAAAAAAAGTGAGAGTTTTACTAGGCATTTAGATTCTGTTTTGAATTGTGTGTCTTCAAAATCTTCAAGAAGTTTGGGAATTGTGGAAACTTGTAAGCCATTCTCATCTTAGCCATATGGGATAAGGCTGTCTCTGTTACGAAATCTGATGCTGGATTTTAAATAGAGACATTTATTCATTTGAATGAAATTAAGTGAGATAGATTAAAATACCTTAAATATAACCTTGGAAGGCCCTTAAAGACCTGCTCTTCAGAAGTTATAATGGTACTTTTAAGGGCCAATATTATATTACTTTAGGCACACATACAGCTATGATTCTCCACCCTAACTTTGCATCAGAATTAACTATGGGGCTTTTCAAAATAAATTTAATGCTTGCATCCCACCCTTGACAAATGGCACCCACACATACACTCATTCACTCTGATACACATTACTAAGCTGTTTCTTGGCTATTATGCTTGAAGAAAAGTGCACAGATTTTTTGGGGGGGGCATGGAATTGCTTAATTATTTTGCTTTCTAAGTACATGATTTTCATTCTGGAATCCATGAGGCATCCCCTGCCCTAGGGAGAGATAAGAAAAAATTACAGAAAAATTTCAAAGATTAAAAGTAATTAATATTCAGTTTCTACACTCAAAAATTTAACTTCTCAATAAAACAATAGGTTCTGTACCAAACTTTTCTTTTGAGGAAGGATTGTCTACATTTCTTTAACTCCCATTAAACTTATCCTACGTGGTAGGCGACACGTTAGAGTTTTACATGAAAAGTTCTACACATCAGTAGAAAGAGGAAAATTTTGCTCTTTCTGGCTCTGAGAGAATTATGAGCAAAAGAAAGAAAGAATTAGGAGTGCCTAATGAACTTTTTTCTTTTCTTCTCCAAGCTTTGTTCCTCACAGGAAGAACATTATTTTCTTCCTACTTGCTGTTTGGTACTCTGAAAAGAGGCTGCTTTGCAATTAACAATTTGGATCACAGCTAAATCAAATACAATTGGCATCCTAGAAAAGCTGGAAAGGTGAAGGTCCTAAAGTGAAGCTTTCCTAAATTCCCCTGGGCTCCTAAGTGATACTGAATGAACCCAGAAATAACTGGGGAAACTTGACAGAGGAGGAAACTATGTTAGTGTAGAATTACCCTGGGGTGTGGCAAATAGGAGACCCCTTGATCTGAGAGTGAACAGAAGTCAAACATAGATGACAAAATTTAAGTTAAATTCAAATTCAACACAGAGCCACCAGGAGTCTTGCCTCAGCCAAAAGAATGAGAAATCAGCTAAAGACTTCAGCAGAGGAGGCCAACATGGCATTCAGTCACTTGGCAGTCAATGGACATTGTCTCAATGACCCATGCATGCTGGCCAGCACACCCTGAGGAACCATGCAAGGCTGAAGACCCCCTTGTACCCACACCATGAAGACATGTATGTCACACTCTTCTCCTACCGTGTACCTGAATGACATCTTAGGAAGACCTCTCCTAGGGGGAGAGAGAGGTGATGATAAGAAAAAAACAAAACAAAATGAAAGTATGCTAAAATTATTTCAGACTAAGCAATTAAGCTTCAAATTTATTAAGACTAACTGGGTTATTTATTTATTTATTTCTATTAACCAGGAGAATAGGGCTGGGGAGAAAAAACAAATTTGTCCCATAGGAATATTTTCTCTGAAAATTTGGGTGGTAATGTAAGATATATTTGATACATAGTCTTAGAAAAATTAGCTGACAAAAAGGGAATCTCTGTGTTTTCACTTATACCACATATTTTCTTAGAATGTAATTGAGAAGCATTCACTGATATGGAAAAATTCTTTTAAATTTGAATTTTAGCCACCTCACAGGTCTATCTCAGATATAAATGAAAACTTTTGGAATTTTTGCTAGATGTAAATGAATAATGAAATACCATTGATTTAGGATCTAATTAGCCACTGTATTAGTCATCTCTGGCTACCATAGCAAAATATGATAGACGGGGTCGCTCAAAAAATAGAAATTTATTTTCTCACAGTTCTGAGACTGGAAGTCCAAGAGCAAGGTGCCAGCAGAGTTGGTGTCTGGTGAGAGCTCTCCCTTTGGGTAGCATGTGGCTGCCTTCTTACTGTGGGCTCACATAATCTCTTCTTTGTGTATTCACAGATCTCCACCACTTTCTCTTTTTATAAGACAACCAATCCTTTTGGATTAGGACCCGATCTTTATGATCTCATTTAATTTTAATTACTTCCTGAAGGCCCTTTCCCAAAATACAGTCCCACTGGGGATTAAAGCTTCCATATATAAATTTTGAGGGACACAGTTCAGTCTGTAACATCCATGAAACTCAAATGTAGTATTTTTAACACAGTTCTGTCTAATTATACTTTAAGTATATAAACATGACTTTAGGCAGTATAGGACACTGAAGTACCTTATGAAGCATAAGCAAAGAACTAAATGATATCCAGTATATCTCTTATGTTAAATTGCTTTCTAAACTGGTAATTCATGTATAGAGCATATGGTAATATTTGATAACTAGCATAGATAACAAATTGGCCATGCCACTTCACTTTTTATTAATTCTGAGAATATCAAATTCATCATGTTTTCAGTTTGAGAACAGTTATGAGCTGTTTGAATGTGCTGTAATACAAGCATTCATTTAAGCTAAAACTTTTCTAGTATGTAGAATAGCTAGTAAATACGAAGCTACTTTATTTAGCCATACCCCAAGTCATAACCAATAAATTAATTAAGTATACATAATTAGCATAGTATTTTCAAACCACTATAATTATATGGTTTTCAATTCTTGTCTTTATAAATCACATTCCCCAGCACTCTACTGCCATTGCAGCCACAGCATTAGGGAGAAAAAATGCTTTGTTCAGAGGCAATAGTCTGTAGTTCGGGGCTGCCACATACAGTTATACAGGTTGTATACTGCATAAGTGTGCTGCATTTAGCAAGGCTCTATTCACATTATAGACAACATAGTTTGCATATTTATTTTAACAAAAATTTCCCAGCAGATGGCAGTCAAATGTCTTATTCTGAGGAAATCGACATAAAGCAACAATTTTCTGACAGATAGTAATAAAGTTTTTTTGAGTAAGACCACCTTTTTTCTAATTTACAAAAAGTCACAGAATAGGCTAGCTCATGGAGGATATACCTCATGGGGGAATTTTAAGGATTAATCAAGTCACAATAGTTCCGGACTCATAGAAAGCTCTGGGTAAATGTTAGTTACTAATAATCCACAATTACTACTGTGTAGACTGCTGTCACCATTTTTGTTATCTCTGTGAAGGCAAGCAAAGAATTTTCACACATATAGTCAGTATCATTTGGGAGAAGAGAGATAGTATGGAATTCTATCTTACCTAAAAATACTGAATGTTCCATAAGATATTATTTAAACAAGCCCAGCTGAGGACTTAAACTTAAAATAGAATGAATATTCAGAAGAAAAGATACTTAACAAGTTTTAGTTGCCCCCCTCTCAGTATGGTGGAAAGTGAGGGTCAAGGATTTGTAAGGAAGATTATATCAGTTCTGGAAAAGTTGCTATTTTTTCCTGCTTCTGAATGAGGTGCTGTGTCAGTTCAAGTCTTCTGAGAAGAAAACTCTAAGACAAGATAGCAGGACAGGAGATTCAGTGAGTAGAACCCCTGTAGGGATAAGGAGAGAGAGAGCAAAGAGGGAGAAGATTCAGATTGTGATACTCATGGAAGGAGAAACAGAAGGATGGGGACTTGGATAGGAATAGCCCTATCCAAGACCAGAGTGCACTTCTGAGGAAGCCTCAGCCAAACCAACAGAGAGTCCCCAAGCAAAATTTGCCCACTGAAGGAGTCCCACATTGGACAGGAATAGCTTAGGTCTAGAAGTCTCCATTCTCCATGTTCAGTTATTGGCTGTAGATAGCCCAGAAGAAGCGTGTTCTCTGACTGAACACAAGAGTGGATCCAAAGGTTCAGCAGCTGGGGCTGTCAGTCGACTATGTTCCTTATTGGCAGGTTCTCCTGAAGGGACATCTGAATGAGACACCTACCTGGCTGCTACAGATGTGAAAATTTTCTGACCCTGCTTCATATGTTTAAAAGCATAAATAACCCACCTACACACACTTTAAAAAATACATAGTAGGGGCGCCTGGGTGGCTCAGTCGGTTGAGCGTTCGACTTCGGCCCAGGTCATGATCTCGCGGTCCGTGGGTTCGAGCCCCTCATTGGGCTCTGTGCTGACAGCTCAGAGCCCGGAGCCTGTTTCAGATTCTGTATCTCCCTCTCTCTCTGACCCTCCCCTGTTCATGCTCTGTCTCTCTCTGTCTCAAAAATAAATAAACATTAAAAAAAATAAAAAAAATACATAGTAGTATGAGCAGTCATTTACAGAATTGAAGGAGGAACTAGGCAGCTATTCAATAATAGTAAGAGACTTCCACATCCCACATCCCATTTTATTTTATTTTATTTTTATTTTTTAAATATGAAATTTATTGTCACATTGGTTTCCATACAACACCCAGTGCTCATCCCAACAGTTGCCCTCCTCAATACCCATCACCAACCCTCCTCTCCCTCCCAGCCCCCATTAACCCTCAGTTTGTTCTCAGTTTTTAAGAGTCTCTTATGGTTTGGCTCTCTCCCTCTCTAACCTCTTTTTTTTTTTTTTCTTCCCCTCCCCCATGGTCTTCTGTTAAGTTTCTCAGGATCCACATAAGCGTGAAAACATATGATATCTTTCTCTGCATGGCTTATTTCACTTAGCATAACACTCTTCAGTTCCATCCACATTGCTACAAAGGGCCATATTTCATTCTTTCTCATTGCCACGTAGTATTCCATTGTGCATATAAACCACAATTTCTTTATCTACCCATCAGTTGATGGACATGTAGGCTCTTTCCATAATTTGGCTATTGTTGAAAGTGCTGCTATAAACATTGGGGTACAAGTGCCCCTGTGCATCAGTACTCCTGTATCCCATGGGTAAATTCCTAGCAGTGCTACTGCTGGGTCATAGGGTAGATCTATTTTTAATGTTTTGAGGAACCTCCACACTGTTTTCCAGAGCAGTTGCACCAATTTGCATTCCCACCAACAGTGCAAGAGGGTTCTTGTCTCTCCACATCCTCTCCAGCATCTATAGTCTCCTGAATTGTTCATTTTAGCCACTCTGACTGGCGTGAGGTGGTATCTGAGTGTGATTTTGATTTGTATTTCCCTGATGTGGAGCGATGTTGAGCATCTTCTCATGTGCCTGTTGGACATCTGGATGTCTTCTTTAGAGAAGTGTCTATTCATGTTTTCTGCCCATTTCTTCATTGGATTGCTTGTTTTTTGGGTGTGGAGTTTGGTGATCCTATTTTAAATAATAGAAAGAACAACCAGGAAGAAGATCAATGAGTAAATAGAGGACTTGAACAAGACTATAGAACAATGGGACCTAAGAGACATATCCAAAACCCTCCATCCAACAACGGCAGAATATCCATTTTTTTCAAATGTACATGGAATATTTTCTAGGACAGATCATATTTTAGGCCATAAAATAAGTTCTAATAAATTTTAAAAGATTAAAAGCATACAGAGTATAGTTTCTTATCAGAAAGGAATGAGACTAGACATCAATAGCAGAAAAAAAAATTGGAAAATCCACAAATATGTGGAAATCAAACTACTCCATTACAATAGCATCAGAAACAAAAAAAAATTCTTAGGGATAAACTTAACCAAGAAGACAAAAGACTAGTACAGAGAAATCTACAAAGCTTTTTTGAAAGAAATTAAAGAAGACATAAATAAATGAAATGATTTCCCTTGTGTGTGTGTTGGAAGACAAATAATGTTAAGATGTCGGTATTACCTAAAGCAATCTATAGATTCAGTGCACTCCCTATCAAAACCGTAGCACTGTTTTGTAGAAATAAAACAAACAAACCTCCATCCTAAAATTCATACTAAATCTCAAGAGACTGTTACAACCTTGAAAAAGATAAATAAAGTTGGAGGTCTCACACTTCCTGGTTTCAAAACTTATTAAAAAGTCCCATTAATCAAAAAAGTGGGGTACTGGTATGCTGGGTGGCTCAGTTGGTTAAGTATCCAATTCTTGATTTTGACTCAGATCATAATCTCATGGTTTGTGGTATCGAGCCCTGTGTCAGGCTCCATGCTGACAGTGTGGAGCCTGCTTGGGATTCTCTCGCTCCCTCTCTCTCTGTCCCTCTCCCACTCATGCACATGTACTCTCTCTCTCTCTCTCTCTCTTTCTCTTAAACTTTAAAAAAGTGAAACATGTTTAAAAACAATGCAGTACTGGTATAAAGAAAGAAATATTGATGAATGGAATAGAATACGCAGTGCAGAAACAAACCCTCACATATATGGTCAAATGATTTTTGACGAAGACAGTAAGACTGTTTAATGGTGGTGGGGGGGCAATCTTTTCAACAAATGGTGCTGGGTAAACTAGGTATCTGTACATGTAAAACAATGAAATTTGGTCCTTACCTTACATCATATACAAAAATTAACTAAAAAATGGATCAAAGACTTAAACATGAGAGCTAAAGCTATAAAACTCCTGGGAGAAAAGATAAAGGAAAAACCTTATGACATTAGATATGGCAATGATTTCTTGGATATGATATCAAAAACACAGGCAACAAAAGAATACATAGGCAAATTGGACTCCATCAAAATTTAAAACTTTTATGCATCAAAGAACTGTCAACAGAGCGAAAACACAATTCATGGAATATGACAAAATATTTGAAAATTATGTACCTATTAAGGGGTAAATATCCAGACTGTATAAAGAACTCCTATCCCACCACCACCAAAAGCAGATTTCTTGATTAAAAAATGGGCAAAGGACTCAAAGAGAAATTTCTCCAAAGATATACAACTGGCTAATAATAAGCTCATGAGAAGATGCTCAATATCAATAAACATTAGGGAAATGTAAATAAATATCACATATTACAATAGGATGCTATTGTAAACAAAAAAAGGAAATAACAAGTGTTGTCAAGGATTAGAGAAATCAGAACCCTTGTGCACTGTTGGTGAGAACATAAAATGGTACAGCCATTATGGAAACCAGTATGGTAGTTCCTCAAAAAATTAAAAATAGAATTACCATATGATCCAGTGATTCCACTTCTGGGTATGTACCCAAAAGATTTGAAAGCAGGGACTCTAACAGATATTTGTATATTTTCGTATCTATTAATTCATATCATTATTCATACTAGCCAAAAGGTAAAAGCAACCATTTTGTATCTCTGCGCCTTTATGTTTTCCCTTTCTCTCTTTTTGCTTTTCTTTCTTACTGTTCTCTCTCCCCCCTTTCTTTCTCTGTCCGTATTTTTCTATCTCTCCCCCACCTCTTCCCTCTTCTTCCTTCCTTTTCCCTTCCCCTCTTCACATTGGCATTTCATTGATATTCTCATCGCTGTCCTGCCCATTGGTTTATAAATGGGTAAGCAAAACGTAATATATACATAATGAAAAATTAGTCTAAAATGGGAAAGAAGTTCTGATATGTGCTCTAACATGGATGAGCCTTGAGAACATTATGCTAAGTAAAACAAGCCAGCCACAAAAGGACAAATACTGTATGATTCCACTTACATGAGGTACCTAGAATAGTTAAATTGATAGAGATAAAAAAAAATGGCTGTCAGGGGCTGGGAGGAGGAAGAAATGTGGCATTTTTGTTTAATGGCTATGAATTTTTGGTTCAAAAGCTGAAAAAAGTTCTTGGGAGAGATGGTGGTGATGGTTGCACAATAGTGTGAATGTACTTAATGCCATTGAACTGTACACTTAAAAATGGTTAAAGTGGTAAATTTTATGTTATATATATTTCCATATCTTAAAAAAAAGTTTAACTGAAAATATATTAAAATTCATAGAAAAAACCCAACTCATTTCAGAAAAATGCATAATAGTTTAACAGTATGAATCATAAGTAATTTAAGCAATGATAATTTGGTCAGTAGAGGTAGGTTGGATTTAAAATATCAGTTTAGGGATGCTGGGCTGCTCAGTTGCTTAGGTGTCTGACTTTGGCTCAGGTCATGATCTTGTGGTTCATGAGTTCAAGCCCTGCGTCAGGCTCTGTGCTGACAGCTCAGAGCCTGGAGCCTGCTTTGGATTCTTTGTCTTCCTCTCTCTTTTCCCCTCCCCTGCTCGTGCTTGCTCTTGCTCTCTCTCTCTCTCTCTCTCTCTCTCTCAGAAATAGATTGTTTTTTTTTATGTTTATTTATCAGTTTAGTCATTAAGTTGTCAGGTAAAGGAGGAGCCTAAACATTCAGTTTCTTTCAGGCCTCTTGGATATATTTGTATTCTAAGAATGAGAAAAGCAAACAAACAAAAAACCCTTCAAACTTAGTATAAGGAAATGTCACTTGGGTGAATTAATCCCAACATTCTGCAAGGAATTTTGGTGAAAGAATTGAAGATCTAGTGTTAACCTATTTTCTAGACTAAAACTTCGTTCCTATTTCAGAATACCTCCTCTTAACTACATGATAGATATAATATTAAAGTTTTATGGCTAGGGTTTATTCAAACACTTCAGTAAAGTGGGGAAAAAAATAGTACCATCATTAGATGATTATTTATTTTACTCCTTGCTGAGGAAATTTCCCTATATCCCAGAATATTTGAAATCAATATGTGGCTAAAGGAAACACATTATTGAAAAACCACTGACCCCAACAATTGTCATTATTTAAAAACCCAAAGTGTATCTGGTCTCAGTCTTCACTATTTAACTGTTTTTTATTTTGAGGAAGTCTGTTAGACATGATTATTTTCTACTCTGATATTTTCAGAGCATTGGATAAGTGATAAGAAGACTCTCACTTCTCCAAACTTTCACATCTGTAAAGAAGAAATAATTCCTCAAATTTCTTTTCTTTTTTCAAGAAATAATAATTTTTCTTGATGAGAAGACAGTAGAAAAATATATGTATATACATATGTGTACATAAAAAATAATGTTAATAACTCTTTTAAAGGAAAACCATATAAACAATAGTGACATTTTAAATAGTTTATATAATGACAATGAAAGATTGCTGAGTCCATCTGAATATATTAGAGAGTCAAAATGGAATTAGCTTTTGGGTCTCTAAACTGCATAAATCTATACATCTTCTCCCAAAAAGTTAAGAATCATGCATTGGAGAGGGGCATTAGAGAATGTGTGCTTAGAGTACTTAAAATAGTTTCTCACACATGGAAAAGTCATTTTCATCATCATTGTTATCATTTATACCAGTGATTTTCAGCCAGTGGTGGTTTTTGCCTCCCAGGTGACATTTTGTAGTACCTGGTGATAATTTTGGTTGTCATGACTTAGGGGAGACTACTGGGTTAGAGGCCAAGATTCTGCTAAAATTCCTACAATGCACAGGACAGATCCCATACAAAGAATTAGCAGGTCCAAAATATCAATAGTGCTGAGGTTGAGAAACACTGACTTAATTTATTCTGTTGTTAAGATGAAGTTTAAAGGCCAAGAAACATTTCAAAATGTTGCAATTAATGCTGATTAACCCTACCATTAACTCTATATTTTCTAAGCTTCTGTTAAGCAAGCTGTGAGTTACCAAGAATCAGAAATCTCTATGAATATACAACTATGGGATAGGGAAAAAGTTTCTGAGGGAATAATAAAATAAGATAACAAATGTGTTCCTACAACATAGAGTAAGAAAGGTGAAACAAAAGACACGGGGAGGGGCGCCTGGGTGGCGCAGTCGGTTGAGCGTCCGACTTCAGCCAGGTCACGATCTCGCAGTCCATGAGTTCGAGCCCCGCGTCAGGCTCTAGGCTGATGGCTCAGAGCCTGGAGCCTGTTTCCGATTCTGTGTCTCCCTCTCTCTCTGCCCCTCCCCCGTTCATGCTCTGTCTCTCTCTGTCCCAAAAATAAATAAAAACGTTGAAAAAAAAAATTAAAAAAAAAAATTAAAAAAAAAAAAAAAACAAAAGACACGGGGAAAAGTAAAGGGAGCAGGGATTGCCTTGTCAAGAGGGGAATCTCAAGAACATGATTTAGGGCTTCTGTTCCACCACCCTGCCCCCTAGCATCTGATGTGGGTTTATAACTTTTTAGTTAATTTCAAACTTTGAATGAATGAATGAAGTACCTGATTACAACTCATATCCCTTCACTCTCCCCAAAGTTCCACAGTGCTCTATTCTTTCTCCTAATAATCAGCAAAATGAGGAGAGACTTGGTGCTCCCTAACTACTTTCCATTGAGGAGGAAAATTGGGTTGAGAAGGGATTGGCAGGAATAGGTATAGAAAGAAATGTTGAGATCAAGTGGACCCAGTCCTACCCATATGTAAAGCTCCCTTCAGCCAGCATGCTATTGTATCTCCTCTATCTACTGAATTTGCATACTACTTGACCTGATTTTGGTAGCTGTTTATTGGTTTATTTTTATGGAAATATTTCTTTTACTATGTTCTAAACCAAATCACCGTGAATCAAATCACAGATGGTGTGCAATACCTGTGGTTGGAAATCCCTACCATCTTGCAATTCTGATGTAACTTTGTGTATGGGGGGCATTTTTCTTAATATAATGAAATGCTATTTTAAGTTGGAGGTTTTACTATATAGTATATTAAGAAAAATACTAAAAACCAGAACCAAAGGCATTTTCTGTGTTGAAGGTGCTCCGGTTGTGACTCAGTGGCCATTACCATGTTTGCTACACCAAGATGTATGTTTTGTGGGTACTTTCGTTAGAGTTGTAAATCAGATTTCATTTCATAAATACCCAGTAAGTCATCTGGTTTCTAATCAAAAGACATGTAGTGAGCCAGAAAGCAAAGATAATTTATATATTTTTTATCCTATAGTTGTGCTTTTATTTCCACCAACTAAGTATTGATTTGATTTTGAAGTTTCTTATAAGAAAAACAATTGTGTTTTCTGGAAGTATTCACCCTGTAATAAAACTAGTAAGAGCAGAAAACTATGGAGAAGGGTAGGGGGTAGCCTTTAGGAAAGCAGTAGACTATAGAGAAAGAAAGGAGGTGGGGGAGGGACAGGAGGGGGAGGAGGAGAGGAGACGGGAGGGAGGGATAATAAGGGAGAGATAAAAATAGGGACAGTGAAAGAAAGGCAGAAAGACATAGAGAGGGAAACAGATATTTCACAAGATAGAGCCAGAAAACAGACACTGAACATCAGAAAGAGAGAAATTTGGCAGTTCTGAAGGGTTAAGAAATCTCCAGAAGAGAGTGATAGCAGACAAAGAGAAGTAGAAAATGTGAAATGTTAGATGCTCTGTTAGACTTCCTTCTCTTTCTCTAAGTTTTCTGAATCTTTGATTTCTCTAAGATTTCTGCAAATAAATGCTTTTGGAGTTGGATTTTTAAAAACGTAGCAATGTATGTAACTGGCCCCAGAAGTGGCAGAAATAGCCAAGTTATATTTGAGTTACACTTATATACCCCTAACTTAATGGTGTATAGAAAACTGGGAATCATTTTTGAAGACTAATAAAATAATATGCCCTCTAGTATTGTTATTTTTACTTCATTCCATCTAATAGTTTAAGATCATTTAAAATCAATCTTAGGGGCCCCTGGTGGCTCACTTGGCTAAGCCTCGGATTTTGGCTCAAGCCCTAAATGGGGCTCTGTGCTGACACCTCAGAGCCTGGAGCCTGCTTTGGATTCTGTGTCTCCCTCTCTCTCTCTGCCCCTCTCATGCATGTGTGTGCAGGCATGCACACACACACACACACACACACACACACACACTCAATCTCTCTCTCTCTCTCTCTCTCTCTCTCTCTCCCTCCCTCCCTCCCTCCCTCCCTCCCTCCCTCTCCTCGCTCTTGCAAAATAAACCTTAGAAGAAAAAAAGCTGGCCTAATAAAATCAGTCTTACAATTTTGAAGACCCATTGCCAGGTTCCATATAGTGCAGTGTATACTTAAATATCACCATTAACCCAACTTTTTCCTAATAATTTTATGCTCTTTCAGCAAAGAGCAGACCCATTTAAAGAAAGAATTTCTCAGTCCTTTTCCCTTAAATTACCAATGAGCAAATTTTCACAGATTTCCATAATTACATAAACCAAAAAAGCAAGCCAGCTTCACAAAACACAGTTGTTTTTAGGGTACAAATATGGGCAATATTTACAAGACATAAAAATTTTAAAATAGCATATGAAAGCAATGGTCTAGGAGCCAAAACAATGGAGTCCCAGCACAGTTCTGCCTCAAATTAGTCTTGGGACCTTGGCCACTCTGTTTACACTCTCTTGGTTTTTGTTTTCTTATCTTTTATATGAGAAATTTTATCAAGATGCCCTTTTAAATCTCTTCCAGTTTTAATCTTTATGTGTATTCTGAGGGTTGGTCACTTGGAAAATCAGGAGTCAAAGGGTATGATCCCAGCATGTGCAGTGAGGACTGGTGTTGATGGTTTGCTATAATTTTGATATTTAGCTGTAAAATAGTTAATATTATATAGTATAGCCTGTTTCATAAATTATTTTTAAAAGCAGTATGAACTGTCACTGTATACATTACCAAATATAATTTTCTGAAAAGATTTCTAAAATTTTTGTGTTCATATAAACTTAAGCATTCATGGAAAGAGAGGAAACCCATATTTTTCAAATTATACTTTGTACTTAGAGATAATTATAGATTCATAGACAGTTGTAAGAAATAGCACAGAGAGATCCGGTGTACCCTTTATCCAGTTTCTCCTGATGGTAACATATTCCAACACTGTGGTACAACATCATAACCAGGATTTTGACAGTGGTACACCCAAGACACAGGACATTTCATCACCACTTATTGCACATTAATAATTACCCACCTTTCCTTCCACATCCACCTTAGCCTTCAGCAACCACTAATTGTTCATTTCTATAATTTTCATTTCAAGAATGTCACATAAGTGGAATTATAATATTTAACCTTTGGGGGTTGTATTTTATCACTCAGCATGATTTTCTGGAGTTTCATCCTGGTTGTTGCCTATATCAATAGTGCATTCCTTTTTATTGCTGAGAAGTATCCTACAGTATGGATAGGTCACAGCATTTAACAGTTCACCCACTGAAGGACATTGTGTTGTTAACCAGTTTTGAGCTATTATGAATAAAGCTGATATAAATCTTTGTGTACAGGTTTTTGTGTGAACACAGAGAGAGGGAGAGATTGAATCCCAACCAGGCTCTGCACTGTCAGCTGGAAACCCACGCAGGGCCCCATCTCATGAACTGTGAGATCATGACATGAGCCAAAATCCAGATTCAGTCACTTAACCAACTGAGCTACCCAGGTGCCCTTTAAAAAAAAAAAAAAAAAATTTAAGAGAGAACAAGACAGCGCATGAGTTGGGGAGAGGAGCAGAGGGAGAAAGAGAATCCCATGCAGACTCTGTGCTCAGTGTGGAGCCTGAGGCAGGATCATGGCCTTAGCCGAAATCAAGAGTTGGATGTTCAACCAACTGAGCCACGTAGGTGCCCCACTTGTTTCATTTTTTAAGAAACTGTGAAACTGCCAAACTTTCAGAGTGGCTGTAGCATATTACATTTATACAATGTATGAGTGATCCAGTTTCTTCACAACCTCCCCAACATTTAGTATTGTCACTTTTTTTTTATTAATACACTTTTTTTTAGAACAGTTTTAGATTTATCTAAAAGTTGAGCAGGTAATACACAGAGTTATCATATATTCCCTCATACAAATTACCCTATTATTAACTTTTAATATTAGTGTGCTATATTTGTTACAGCTAGTGAACCAATATTGGTACATTACTATTAACTAAAGTCAGTAGTTTATTCAGATTTTGTTAGTTTTTACCTACTGACCTGTTTCTGTTCTGTGATAACATCTGAGACACCATATTGTATTTAGCTGCCATAGCTCTTTAGGCTCCTCTTGGCTGTGACAGTTTTACTGATTTTCCTTGTTTCTGATGGCCTTTATCTTGATGACTTGCTGTTGTCATTTCACTAATTCAATTTAAGTGTAGAAACCTCTAGGGGCCCCTGGGTGGTTCAATTGGTTAAGCATCTGACTTCGGCTCAGGTCATGATCTCACAGTTTGGGGTTCGAGCCCCTCATCGGGCTCTGTGTGGACAGCTCAGAGCCTGGAGCCTGCTTCGGATTCTGTGTCTTCTTCTCTCTCTGCCTCTCCCCACTTGTTCTCTGTCCCTCTCTCTCTTTAAAAAAAAATAAAAAATAAATAAATAAATAAAATGTAAAAAAATTTTTTTAATTAAAAAAAAAAGCAATAAAGAAACCTCTATTTGCACCCTGTTACCCTTCTCCATTTATAATATAATTGCCTTAAACATTTCCTCTACATACCTTTGGAATCACAAGATAATTCTCAAGAGGAGAAGGAAAGTCTATTTAAGCTACCTGTATTTTTGCTTATTCTGTTCTTTCTTCCTTGGTAATCCTCCAACACTTATTTTGTTGTTTCTTTTCTGTTTAAGGAGCTTTCCTTAGACACTGTTTTAAAGAAAGTCTGCTGATGCCCAATCTTTTCATTTTTCGTTCGTCTGAGCAGGTCTTGGTTTTCCCTTCATTCCTGAAGGGTCTGGTGACTGGATATGGAATGTAAGGTTCACAATTCTTTTCCTTTCAGCCTTAGAAAAGATTACTCCACATTTATTGACCTGCATGGTTTCTGATGAGAAATTCCGTATCATTCAGATCGTTTTCCACTATAGGTTGTAAGATGTTCTCTCATTGTTTTCAAGGGTTTTTCTTTGTCTTTGTCTTTCAGAAGTTTGACTATGAGTTGTGTTCGGGTGAATTTCTTTGATTTTTTCATGTTTGGGGTTTGCTCAGCATCTCTAGGTTTATGTTTTTTGCCAGAGTTGAAAGATTTCCAGCTATTATTTTTTCAATAATTTTTCTGACCTTCATCTTTTTCCTCTCTTTCTGGGACTTGGATACCACAGGTCCCTGTACTCTTTTTTTCTCGAGTCTATTTTCTCTTTGTTCTCCAGATTGGCTGATTTCTCTCTCTTCGAGTTTACTGATTCTATCCTCTGCCTCACTCCCCCACCCATTCTGCTCCTGAACTCATCCATTAAGTTTTTTATTTGGATTATATTTTTTTCAGTTCTAAAATTTCCTTTTGATTCTTTTGTTTTGTCTTCTATTTGCTGAGACTTTCTGTTTCATTGATGAGACTTCCCATTTTTTCATTATTTCAAGCATGTTCATAATTGCTTATTGAAGCATTTTTTTGTTGGATGCTTCTTTTTGCCAAATCTCAATAGAAGATCTCAGTTATCTTGTATTGACATCTATGATTGTATTTTTCAATTCAACTTGAAATCTTTCTGATTTTTTGTTTCTGATTTTCTGATTTTGACTGAATGTTTCTTTTTCTTGTTGTTATGAATGCTACTTCTTATTTAAACCTTATGTTTTAGCTGGCTTCCTATAATGGGAAGAGGAGGTGCTGCTCTTATTGCCAGGTGGGGATAGAAGTCCATATTCCCCACTTGTCCTCTTCTAGGGAGTTTTCTTATTGCTGAGTGGAGGTGGGAGTCCCTGCTCCCCACTAGTCTCTTGTTGGGGAGGATGCAAGGTGGCATTATTAGTACTGGGTGATGGTGAAAGTTCTGATTCTTCATTAGGCCTTCTTTGACATCACTGAAGTGAAAATAGGGTGAGGTGTCTTGTAACTGTCAGAGGAGAGTGAAGGCTCCCTACATGGTCTCCATGCCTTATTACTGCCTGGCGGGAGTGAAAGTCCCAACTCTCCTTTTGGTCTCCCTTGATACCAAACTGGAGGGAGGGCTAGAGTCCCTTATTACTGCCTGGTAGAGGTTAAAGTCAGACTTTTCTGGCATGGGTTGAGGTGGGCCTAACAGATTTTTTTTCTGTGCTTTGGGGGATAGATTAGAGCAGTTATTGTCTAAAATTTTATAGTCTCATTAGGTTGCCCCTTTCCTAGTTCTTTGGCTAGAAAGAGCAGACTTTTGTTGTTTGTTTATTTATTTGTTTTAGTCTTTAGTCATTGGTGTTTCTGGGTTACCAGCTTTTTCCTTTTCTTTTTAATTAATTATTATTATTATTATTTTAAATTTACATCCAAGAAAGTTAACACATAGTGTAATAATGATTTCAGGAATATAATTTAGCAATTCATCACTTACATATAACACCCAGAGCTCATCCCAACAAGTATCCTCCTAATGCCCCTTGCCCATTTAGCCCATCCCCACACCCATAACCCCTTCAGCAACCCTCAGTTTGTTCTCTGTATTTAAGAGTGTCTTATAGTTTTTATCCCTCTCCATTTTCATATTATTTTTGCTTCCCTTCCCTTGTGTTCATCTGTCTCGTATCTTAAATTCCACATATCAGTGAAATCATATATTTGTCTTTCTCTGACTGACATTTCACTTAGCATAATACACTCTAGTTCCATCCACATTGTTGCAAATGGAAAGATTTCATTCTTTTTGATTGCTGAATAGTATTCCATTTTATATATATATATATATATATATATATATATATATATATATATATATACATACACACACACACACACACACACACGTGCACACACACATATACATACCACATCTTCTTTATCCATTCATCAGTTGATGGACACTCAGCTCTTTCCATACTTGGGCTCTTGTCACTAGCACTGCTATAAACATTGGGGTGCATGTGCCCCCTGGAATCAGCATTTGTGTGTCCTTTGGATAAATACCTAGTAGTGCAATTGCTGGGTCATAGGGTAGTTTGATTTTAAATTTTTTGAAGAACCTCCATACTATTTTCCAGAGTGGCTACACCAGTTTGCATTCCCACCAGCAGTGCAAAAGTGTTCCTCTTTCTTTGCATCCTCACCAACATCTGTTGTTGCCTGATTTGTTAATTTTAGCCATTATGACAGGTATGAGGTGGTATCTCATTGTGGTTTTGAGTTGTATTTCCCTGATGATGAGTGATGTTGAGCATCTTTTCATGTGTTGGTTGGCCATCTGTATGTCGTTTTGGGAAAGTGTGTATTCATGTCTTTTGCCCATTTCTTCACTGAATTATTTGTTTTTTGGATGTTGAGTTTGATAAGTTTTTTATAGATTTTGGATACTAACCCTTTATCTGATACTTCCTTTGCAAGTATTTTCTCCCATTCCATCAGTTGCCTTTCAGTTTTGCAGATTATTTCTCTTGCAGTGCAGAAGATTTTCATCCTTATGAGGTCCCAATAGTTCATTTTTGCTTTTGTTTTCCTTGCCTTGACAGACATGTCTAGTAAGAAGTTGCTAGGGGCGCCTGGGTGGCGCAGTCGGTTAAGCGTCTGACTTCAGCCAGGTCACGATCTCGCGGTCTGTGAGTTCGAGCCCCGCGTCAGGCTCTGGGCTGATGGCTCAGAGCCTGGAGCCTGTTTCCGATTCTGTGTCTCCCTCTCTGTCTGCCCCTCCCCCGTTCATGCTCTGTCTCTCTCTGTCCCAAAAATAAATAAACGTTGAAAAAAAAATTAAAAAAAAAAAAAAAGTTGCTAAGGCTGAGATAAAAGAGGTTGTTGCCTGTTTTTTCCTCTGATGTCTTCCTGTTTTACATTTAGGATTTTCATCCATTTTGAGTTTATTTTTGTGTGTGGTGTAAGAAAGTGGTCCAGGTTCATTCTTCTGCGTGTCGCTGTCCAGTTTTCCCAGCACCATTTGCTGAAAAGACTGTCTTTTTCCCATTGGATATTACTTCCTGCTTTGTCAAAGATTAGTTGGCCATATGTTTGTGGGTCCATTTCTGGGTTCTCTATTCTGTTCCCTTGATCTATATGTTTGTTTTTATGCTAGTACCATACTGTCTTGATGATTATAGTTTTATAATACAGCTTAAAGTCTGGAATTGCAATGCCCCCAGCTTTGGTTTTCATTTTCAACATTGTTTTGGCTATTTGGGTTTTTTTCTGGTTCCATACAAATTTTAGGATTGTTTGTTCTAACTCTATGAAAAATGCTGGTGTTATTTTGATAGGGATTGCATTGAATGTGTAGATTGCTTTGGATGGTATAGACATTTTAACAATATTTATTCTTCCTATCTATGTGCATGGAATGTTTTTCCATTTCTTTGTGTCTTTTTAATTTCTTTCATAAGCTTTCTAAGCTTTCTGTAGTTTTCAGCACAAGTTCTGATTAAAATGAATACTTGGTTTCTTAAAGCAGTCTGTGCCCCTGGCTATTCGTTTGTAGATGTAATATGCTTATCTTGTACTTGCTTTGAGTTACACTGAACTCTCATCCATGGTGGGTCCACAAGTATTGTGTGTGCATGGCAGATAGGCATATTGCACATATGTAAATTCTGTATTCACATGCATGCGCTACTGTCCCATTGGCATTCTTTTATTAAAAATAAGTATAAAAATAAAATTATTGAGATTTTCAAGACATTGATGGCAGGACACTTAAGAAAACATAGTTCTGAGCACAGAAGTTTGGCTACCTGCATAGCTCATGAACCGTGAAACTTGCCCATTTGAGTCAGAAGCAAGTTTTCTTGTAATTTTTCTTGTAGTGCCCTACACCTAAATGGTCTTAGACTTTTTTGCTTTTCACACGTAAATACCTAGTTTTCCTATAAGCTGTGAAATCTGGCATTTCAATTTCCTATTACCTAAAGGATTTATTAGTTGAGCATTTTTGCTTAACCAGTTTTTGTTCAAATATTTACTTGGTTCCTATCCCTATCACATATATTGGCCCTTGTTGTCTCTGTGAGTGCAGTTGTCTTTTTTTTCTCCTATTTTAAGCTTTCTACTTCAACTCCGCTGCATGTGAATTTCAAGCTTTCTGCTTTTAAGATCATTGTCTAGGTTAAGACTCATACTTTCTGAATGTGCCCTAATTTACCTGTTTTTTATTGCTTGATTTTTATGTGAAACCTAGTGATGCCTATGGCTTGGTGCTCATGTACTCTAGAGGTATGTTTTTTCAAACTGTAGCAACATATACACGTGTAGATATTGCTTTTTAACACACACATATACACACAAAGTTGTATGTTGGTTCACAGGATTAAATGCATTTATTTATTTATTTGAGAATTATTTTTTGTTTATTTATTTATTTTGAGAGAGAGAGAGAGAGAGATAGAGAGAGAGAGAGAGCAAGCAAGCACACATGCACCAGCAGGGTAGGAGCAGAGAGAGAGGGAGAAAGAGAATCCCAAGCAGGCTCCTCACTGTCAATGCAAAGCCTGATGCAAAGCTTGAACCCACAAACCTTGAGGTTATGACCTGAGCCAAAATCAAGAGTTGGATGCGTAACTGACTGAGCCAGCCAGGTGCCCCAAGATTAAATGAATTTACTAATGGGCAAAATGTCTGAAGTCTGGTCTACTATAAGCACAAATTATTTTAATATTGGAATAAAGACTGAGTCATTATATAATTACAATGTATTATAAATTAAGTGTATAATTCCTGATGTACTGAAGGGATACTGGAGTAATCATTGTGCCATAAAGGAATAATCATTGTGCCATAAGTTTCATCAGGGATACTTGTTGTTACTGTAATCTTCAATGTGGATAACCAGCAGTACTGAAGAGAAGGAGATGGGCCAATAAGGAGAGGGAAAGCACATGTGACGGATATAGATGGGATGTGCACATTAGTTTGACTAGAGGATCCAAGGCTTTATGGAAGCAGAGAACAATGACACATTTTCATTCAGGAAATACAAAAACATTCTTTGTTAGACTATGTTGAATGCTTGGGTTCTGAATATGATACAGTCATTTCATCAGAAGGCTACTGGAGATTACTGAATAGAGGAATGATGCTATGAAAGTGGAGTTTGGGTAATTATCTTGATAATAGTTTATATCTTGGATTACAGAAGAGAAAAGCTAAACTTTAAGAGACCATCCAGAGCTGTGCTATCCATTATGGTGGCCACTGGCCAAATGTAGCTCCTGAGCACTTGAAATATGTACATATAACTGAGGTCTCCATCTCTTTTCTATCTGTAAAAAGAGTGATAATTGTATCCATGTGAGAGAAGTGTGTGCGGCTTTTAAAAGACTCATCCATGCAAAGCCTTTAGAAAAGTAGCAGTATTCAATAAGTATTTATAAATAGTGTTTTATTATTCTTCAAAAATGCTGTGTATTTAAACAAGTGTCTAAATATGTTACAGCCCCAGAAGTATTTAGCATGAGTACTGCAGGTGAAGAAATTCTAAGTATCCTTTAAAAAAATATTCATCTATTGCCATCAAACTATTTCTTGATCTTTTTTGAGTTAGAATAACTAGATATTTATGAGTCAAATCTCAGAAGTCAGATTATATGGACTTGAAGTTTGAGCAGATCTGACTGCAGGCAAATTACTTAATCTCAGCAAGTCTCTGATTTCTCATCTCTCGAATGAACATAAAAATGCTCCCTCCATCTGTGTGCCCATTGTTAGGAGATGATGAATGGAAATAGTTAAGAATAATGTGAGAGACATGTGATTTTACTATTATTCTTGTTTCTTTAGAAGAACCCCTCGCAATCCTGTAAATCTAGCACTTTTTATTTTAATCTCATTACAAGAATATGTTTTTGAATCATGGCCACAAAAGCTGAAAGACAAATATCTCAATTTCCTTTTCATTTTCTCCCTTATCATTTAAGGCTGCATTTATTATGAAAAACCTATTTCTGTGGGTCTTTTAACCTATTGACTGGCTTATAAAACTGCTAATTGGTTATGGAAAACAGACAGACTTGTACTAAACCTATTTTTTAGCTCAGTAACCCCATTTGAATCTTTTTTTCTGCAATGATGTGTTGAGATTTATGTATTTTTAACTTTTTTTCTCTCTATATATAGTTTGCTTAATGAACTCTGTTTCTGTTGACTTGGCTGTAATGACCTTACATTTGGAGGTTTGGGGCGAAATAACTGAATGAGAATCATCCTAAACGATTTTAGTATTTGTTACTCCTTTATATAACAATGCATATTTGCCTCCCAATCCAAGGTCAGCACTCTAGGAAAAGGAACTTTTTAAAGATTGCTTCTCAAATGAACAATTATTTTCTATGTGCAAACAAGAGGAGATATTTTGTAAGGAACACTTATTCTGTCATTGACTAAATAGCTATTCGTTTCTCCCTGTTATATAGAACAGAACTCCAAAGGACATGCTTTTCCCAGTCATTGCATAGAACTCTAAAGGACATAAATAAACACTGTTCTCTCATTGATTAGATAGCTATTCTTTTCTGCCTAGTTATAGCATAGAACTCTAAAGGAATCTGGTATGTAAGTTCTTTTTACTAGGATCCTGAGATGCTGACCAACAAAAAGTTAAGAAGCTTAAAACATTCTTAAAGTCTTACTCTTGGTATAAGGCATTATAGGGCCTTTGTCAAAATGGGTTGAATTATTTGATTTATCTAATGACAAATTTTACCCTTATTTATTACGTGATCTGTCCTCCATATGATCTAAATGGGATCACAAAAATAATTCTAAGATAGGTCTGTGTATTTGTTTACAGAGATTCTGGCCCAAGGATGAGGGCTGCTTTTGGAGCAGAGAGGGTTGCCTTAACCAGAAAAGGTGTTAAAAAAATTTTTTTTGAGTATAGTTGATACACAATGTTACCTTAGTTACAAGTGTACAACATAGTGATTCAACTTCTCTACATATTATGCTATGCTCACCACAACTCTAGCTACCATCTGTTACTTTACAGGCTATTACAGTATCATTGACTATGTTCCCTTGCTCAGCCTTTTATTTCTGTGACTTAAGTTCATTCCATAACTGGAAGCCTGTATCTCCCACTTCCCTTCCCCTATCTTGTCCATCCCCCCCTACTCTCGCCTCCAGCAACCCTCAGTTTGTTCTCTGCATGTATAGGTCTTATTATGCTGTTTGTGTGTTTATTAATTTGTTGGGTTTTTTTTAGATTACATAAATGAGTGAAATATGGTATTCATCTTTCTCTGTCTTATTTCACTTAGCATAATAGCCTCTAGGTCCATCCATGTTGTCACAGATGGCATGTTCTCATCTTTTTAAGGCTGCATAATATTCTGTTATAGACATATCTTCCTTATCCATTAATTTATCAATAGACACTTAGTTTGCTTCCATATCTTGGCTATTGAATAATGTTGCAATAAACATATGAATGCATGTATCTTTGGGAAAGGCTTTTCAATTTATGTGTCTCCTCATTTTACCCACAAAAAAATATCATCCAGGGGTGCCTGGGTGACTCAGTCAGTTAAGCATCCTACTCTTGATTTCGGCTCTGGTCATGATATCCTGGTTTGTGGGTTCAAGCCCTACATCGGGCTCTGCTCTGACAGCACAGAGCCTGCTTGGAATTCTCTCTTTGCCTCTCCCTCTTTGCCCCTCCCCAGCTTGTGCTTGCATGCTTCCTCTCTCATATATGTGTGTGTGTATGTATATATATGAGTGTGTGTGTGTATGTATATATATGAGTGTGTGTGTGTGTGTGTGTGTGTGTGTGTATGAATGATGATCCTTCCAATTAGAGTTAGCTTGAGAATTCTCTGTTGTAAGATTAATGGTGAGTCCTCATGGTGAGTCCTCAAATATTATATATTTATTATCCTAGTAAGCTTGGGAGGTAATAAAGTTGCCAGGAGAAAAGAGGTAAAGTAAGAAGCAGAAAATTATATAAGGTTAGAAAAAAAAAGTCATGGACCTAAGTATAAGAGCAAGGCCAAAGATAAACACATAAGAGTGTGTGTAAATGGAAGAGGAACTGTTAAACGAGGAGGTCAGTTGGATGAAAAGCAAGGAGTTTCTTCATGTCTAAAATGGACCTTGGAGCTAGTCATATCTTACCTTTAGGTTTTTGAGTTTCACAGTATATTTTTATTAATGTTCCTAACAGTGCCTGGCATCTAGTAAATGCTCAGTCAATGACAGCTATTATTATTATCGTCATTATTTTTATTTGAATTGAGGAATCTGACCCTGATGATATTTTCCAAATATGAAAATATAGAAATGGGTTCTTGTATCCCTTTTCAAAGTTAAATGCATATCTGGTGCATGGAATTCAATCCTAATGCCATTGGAGTTCATGTCACATGTGTTCCTTCTTCTTTATTTTTATCACAGAGAGATGCAGCTCCCCTATCCTCATGATGAGTTTAGTGATTTAGAAATCAAGCCCTGTAGCTATATTACCTATTCAGTTGCTGAACTGTGACACACTGTTTCATTAGTCATACCAGGTTGTTTTGGAAACATGTCCTATCAACCTATAAATTATGGAGCTGCTGTTATAAATTCATAACACAACTATATGGGAAGTTTTAGATTAAGTTCATATTCTGTTTAGCTGAATTAAAATATGAATGAGCTATTTTGCATCCCAGACTTCACTGAAAGTCTGAGGTGGGAGGATGATGTTAGAAAAAAAAATGAGAATACAGTATTATTTGAAGTCCATACCCAACCTGTCATTTTGACAGATGCATGTTCTTGGCTTATTTTAATACTTGGAATGAAAGAAAAAATTAAGAATTCTAGCTTAGTCTTCTATGGCTTTTCAAATACATAAAGATTTTCACTCCCATAGGGAAGGGGAGATTATAAGATTCTAAATAATAGGAGGAAGTTTTATGTTTGATGATAATTTAAATTAATCCAGGATGTTGTTTATGGCTCTACTAGCTTATTATATTATTTTGCCCAGTTCCTAACTCAATCAGGCAACAAGAATAGATTGATTGAGTGTTAGGTTATATAGTTACCATGCCTGACACCTGTCCTCCAATAGTATGCAGTATAATGGGACACAACATAGGTACAGGAAAAGACAACAGTGGCAGAGAGTCTGTTGTATTGTTAAACAAATGATACCAATAGCAAGTGCTGTCAAACTGCAGAGACTGTCTTTTGCAGAGATTTCATTCTTCGGCTGGAAGTAGCACTTCTTTATGACTCCAGCCTTGCCTCCAGCTCTGACTTCTTTACCACACTCATGTTACTCCTGTCTTATCACTAGCGGGCATCCCCTGAAATAGGATTTAACCAGGTTCAGAGAAGAATTTATAGCAAAGCCATATAGTCTTTGCATTATCCTAGGTAACCCGTAAGTTATGGTCCCCCCAACATGTGTTGTCAGATGATGTCAGTTTCCCTTAGTGCTTGACACATAGAAGAAACTTAACTGGTATTTGTGTAATTAGTGGTTTCTAAAGTTGTTTTAACATGCATTCAGATATCATTGTTTATAAATTTAAAAATATATAATTACAGGTTTTTGAACTGCATTTTCAGAGAAGCCCCATGACCACAACTCCTATTTACAGAAGTCTATTTATCATGATCACCTGTGGACACTACTCACATACCACATAGACTCTGATGTCCCTCAGAAAGGGCCTTTGCATGCACATTCTGTATTTATTCAGGTTTTCTTTCATGCTACATTTATGAAGTCCCAACAATTCTAAGATTCTAGCACTAGGGCTACAGTAGTGGACAAGACCTATGAAGCTTCTATCTTTGCATTCTGTTAGAAAAAATGGACAGTAAGCTAATAAAGGCATAAAATATCACTAATCATAAGGGCTAATAAGAGAAACAAACCAAAGTAAAAGGATGTGGACAGATTGGTAGTAAGGGAGGAGTTGGTCACAGTAGTTCTTTCTGAAAAGATAGTGCTTCAACCGAGACTTAAGTGAAGGAGTAAGGTAAGAGCATTCAGGGAGAGAGAACAGCAAGTGTGTAGGTACTGAGGCTAGAGCATACCTGGCTTGTCTGAGGAACGGCAAGGAGCCCACGGGGCTGGTTGAGATGAACTGATATGGTATGAAGTTGCAAAGGTAGTAAGGACTTTTTTGGAGAAGGACTTTTAGACTGTCATAAAGACTTTGGAATTCCTCTGTGTGAGACAGGAAAGACTATTGACAAGCTCTGACTTGTCCTGTAAAAGGAAATATCTGATGTGTTGAGATTATTACTTTGGAAGTCAAGTTAGAAGCAGGGAGAACATTTAGAAAGCTCCAGCAGTAAACCTGGTGAGATGTAGTGACAGGTTGAACCAGAGGGTAGCTGTTAAATGGGAGAAGTGATGAGTTTTCTTGATTAATTTCAAAAGTAGATCTGAAAGTATTTGTCAGTAGGTTAGGTGTGGGTTGTGATCAAGAGGAATCAAGGGGCACCTGGGTGGCTCTCAGTTGATTAAGCCTCCGACTTCCACTCAGGTCATGATCTCGTGCTTCATGAGTTCAAGCCCCGCGTCAGGCTCTGTGCTGACACCTGGAGCCTTGAGCCTGCTTCGGAGTCTGTATCTCCCTCTCTCTCTGCCCCTCCCATGCTCATGCTCTGTCTCTCTTTCTCTCTCTCTCAAAAATAAATAAACATTTTAAAATGAAAAAAAAAAAGAGGAATCAAGGATATCTCTTAGATTTTTGTAAGCATGGAATTTATACTTAGCTAAGGAGCAGTGAGAGGAGAGCAGGTATGTGTGTGTGTGCGGGGGGGGGGGGGTGGCAAAAAGTTTGGTTTGGGATGTATTAATTTTGAGAGCTATCCGACATAAAAGTTGAGAGGTTGAATTGGCAATTGAATATATGGGCTTAGAGATGGGAGCAGTCAGGGCTGAAAATGTAACATCAGGCATCTTCTGCATGTAAATGGCATTAAAGCATGGAGCTAGATGAGCTCACCTATAGAGTGAAGACTGATGGAGAAGGGGGTAAATGAGAGGACTAAGTCCTTAGGGCACTCCAAAATGTCAAGGTAGGGGAGCTCAGGAGAAATTAGTTATGGTGCCAGAAGAAGCAAGTGAGGAAGGAAGAGTCCCAAGACTTCATGAAAGGAAACATGTTCAGGAAGGGGGAAGGTATTAGATGTATTAAATGCTGCTGAGAGAGTGAGTAAAATGAGAACTGAGAATTAAGCAAAAGATCTTAGAATAAGAACACCGGTAACCCCTTTCCTAAAATACCCTTTCTCATCTTCACATCTAGCTGGTTACTACCCAGCCATCAATCCCCATGGTACAAAAACAGTTATCCCAAAACCAAACAAACAAAAACAGATGAGGAAAGGAGAGAGATAGGGGAGAGGAGGAAAAAATGAGAACATGTAACTGATTATTATATAAATGTATACAAATGTTAAAACAATGAAATGGAGAGTTCTAGATAGGGGTCAAAGCTATATGATAGTATTGACAGATACGGTTGTGTTGCAGGGGTGAGCCCTAGGCTATGCACGCCTATTAACAAACCACGCGAGAGAAAACATCAGTAATATTTTGAGCTTGCTAATGGTAGAGCTTAAACTAACACATAGAAGTGTGTAAAATCAGAGCTTAGCTCTCTTTGTATCATTACCTAACCTGATGACAAATGAAAGTCAATCAGTTTTCAGAAATCTTGTTTTTGCTGTACCAGGGAAACAGACTGTTGATTTCACTTTGTTTTTTGTTTTTTTTTTAATTTTTGGAGACAGGGGAGAAAGAAAGACAGACAGAGGTGAGGAGGGGCAGAAGTGGAGAGAGAGAGAGAGAAGAGAGAGAGAATTCTAAGCAGGCCTCACACTCAGACCTGGGGCTTAATCCTTTGACTCTGAGATCATGACCTGAGCTGAAATCAAGAGTCAGACACTCAACCAACTGAGCCACCTAGGTACTTCTGTTGATGTCTCTTTGTAAAATGTTATTTCTTTTTTATACAAATATAGAAAATATTTTCTGAAAGTACAGTGTATAACCATTTTGAATTAGGAAATAAAATATTTGAGATACAGTGTTGCTTTTTTAAAACGAATTTAGTAAGGAAACTAGTAAGTATGAATGAAAAAGGAAGTAAGCGGGGCTTCTCCAATGAAGGAGTAATCATGCAGAAGCTCACTAGATAGCTCAGTGTATTAAGTAAAATACAGTTATCACTTAGAGGTATTAAGTAATCGATTAAACTAAGCCATTTGACAATTGTTTTCTTAAGTCTTGTATTAGGAGAAAATAGAATTGAGATTAAAAAAAATTCTTTGACTTCAACATAGAGCCAAAGAGAGATGCATAAATTACATTTGGAACACAGATCCATAGTGCAAGAGAAAACAGGGCTAACAGAAAGTGGGTAATGAATAAAAAAAATAGTAATTCATTTTTAATTGTGTTACTTTTTCATGGGATATTATTATACTTTTATCAAGTGAGGAATGGTGATTGTGTTGTTTTAGGAAGATATTTATTTTCTGTTATTAAAGCAATATAATGATTTCAGAGATTATATTATCGATATGAGAGTTGCTACAAATTTATGGATCTAGTCTACTGCTTCTGAAACTTAAATGTGCATACAAATCACCAGGGGAATCTTCTACCATCAGATTCTGGCTCAGTAAGTCTGGAATGGGATCTTAGATTCTGCATTTGTAACCAATTTTTAGGTAAAGCCAATGCTGGTGATTGGAGCATGACACTTTGAATAGGAAGGTACAAAGGAATTATACTTCATAAGTACCTGGGCTGACTAACAGAGTATTTGTACTTGATTCTTTCTCAGCGTGAATCTCTTTGGACCTGATTACACTTTAACAGATTAGCTTCCTTTCAGTTTGCATTTTTTCTCATAGATGAACATCATGTTCTTGACTAATAACTGAGCATGTTTTTGTTTTTTTTTTTAAAGTTTTTTTATTTTGAGAGCAACAGAGACAGCACGATTCAGGGAGGGGCAGAGAGAAATGCAGGGAGAGAATCTCAAGCAGACTCCATGCTGCCAGCACAGAGCCCAATCTGGGGCCTGAACTCATGAAACCTAGAGATCATGACCTGAGCCAAAATCAAAAGTCTGACGCTTGACTGAGCCACCTAGCGCCCCCAAGCATGCTTTCAGTTAGTGATCAATTTGCAGTTGTCTGTTCCTGTTCATTACCCAGACTTCTTTACGGCCAAGAGGAAACATTTTGACTGTTGGGGAACATTCTGTGGCCATGGGATAGAATGAAGTCGGTAGTCCTATGTAAAGATTGAGACCATGGCCTCATGAGCCCTGTGTTCTAAATCTCAGTTTTATTCAGTTTGTTAATGAGTCAAAGTTTTTGGCTAATGAAGCAAAGAGTGGAGCCAGTGCTCTTTATCCTGTTTCATGAGAGAGAACTGTACTCCTAAACCAAACTATTCAGAAATATGGGACATTGTTGCTTGAAGAAGGGGTATATATATTTTTAAATTTAAAAAAAATGTTTATTTATTTTTGAGAGAGAAAGAGACAGAGAGAGACAGAGCATGAGCAGGGAGGGGCAGAGAGACAGAAACCCACACAGAATCTGAAGCAGGCTTGAGGCTCTGAGCTGTCAGCACAGAGCCCAATGTGGGGCTTGAACCCACGAACCACAAGATCTTACCTGAGCAGAAGTTAGATGCTTAGCCAACTGAGCTGCCCAAGCACCCCTGAAGAAGAGGAATATTTAAGAAAAGTAGCACTAATACCAATACTGATAAAAGCAACCCCAAATTAATTATTTACATAGAGTAAAACACTGCCTCTTCCTCCTGTTTGTAGCAAGGACAGTGGCTCTCAACCCTGGCTTCCCATTAGTATCACTTGGGAAGTTTATAAAACATTCAAACCTTGACCCACCATCTCTAAAAGTTCCTTTTTAATTGGTAAAAAGGGGTCCTAGGTATCAGCATTTGTGTTAAAGATCCCTGCTTGTTCTGATGTATAGCTAAGGTTAAGAACCATTGTTTTAAGAGTTAGAAAGGGGGTGATGGGTACTGAGGAGGGCACCTTTTGGGATGAGCACTGGGTGTTGTATGGAAACCAATTTGACAATAAATTTCATATATAAAAAAAAAAAATAAATAAACATTAAAAAAAAAAAAAAGAGTTAGAAAGGGAAAGTTTACAGATTTCTCTTTTTCAGGCAAAATATAAGCCACAGAATAAATGGCATAAAAGCCTTAAGTATTCAATAGATATTTTTAAAAAAAATTTTTTTTCAACGTTTATTTATTTTTGGGACACAGAGAGACAGAGCATGAACGGGGGAGGGGCAGAGAGAGAGGGAGACACAGAATTGGAAACAGGCTCCAGGCTCTGAGCCATCAGCCCAGAGCCCGACGCGGGGCTCGAACTCACGGACCGCGAGATCGTGACCTGGCTGAAGTCGGACGCTTAACCGACTGCGCCACCCAGGCGCCCCATCAATAGATATTTAATAAATAAATGCTGTTTAAAATTGAGAGTATCTCTGCTTAATTGATCTGTTTACTCCCCCAAAAGAGATACAGAAAAAGAGTAATTGATGACATATCTGAAGTTCACAACTATTTCTTTTTTCATCTCTAAGCTTAGAAACAAATCTCCATTAATTTTTTAACTGTTTTCTCAGTACCTAATAATACATTTACACCCCTGCTGAGGGTTGTTCAGGGAATTGGATAAACCCCCATTCTCCCATAATATAAATGAAGAGGGTATCATTTTTTGGAACATATTGAAACATATCTTGGTCTGAACTACCTGGAGTAACACTTTCAAGAGTTTTGTCTCTCTCTGAGCAATTTATGTCTACATATAGCTACTACTCAAGAATTCCAGTCATCTTATATTTTCTCACTATTTTGCCTTTACTCAGTCTTAGGATTCCTACTTTCATCTCTCACATCCTCAGAAACATAAATTTGGGCATTCCATTCATTTTCTAGGCTATTTTGAAATGATGCTTATCCTATGAAGCCTTCTTTTTTCCTCTGGTCAGAAAAGTTCTCTCCTACATAAGATATTAATTAAGAATTATCTTTAGTAGCCTATCACACCTTTTCTAGTAGTTATTTATGTGTGTTATTATTACCATCCCCTCAAAAACACAAGCAACTTGAAAGGTAGGACTATGGCTTATGGAAATTTTATTTTTCATTAACTCATATATATACATACATGTATGCATTAACAAGCTAATTATACATTGAATTAAACAACTAATTCTGAATATTATGAATTAATTAATTTTCAATTCAGAAGGTAAATTTTTCTGACCTCATCATCAAATTCTTAAACATTACACTTTTTCTTTTATGGACTGAGCACATTATTCAGAATACAGAGGGATTTAGCTAAATCTCAACTCAGGAAGCTAGGCAAATAAAGAAGAATCGGTGAAACACAGAAAATTTCATACAGAGTCTAAATTACAGACAAGGAGGAAAAGCTATAAGAAATTACTGAGTACTTTCTTAGACTCTCATACAGTAGTGAAGCAGCCTAAGTAAGCCCTGAAGAATCTCACAAGTATATTCAACAAATGCTCTTTTTTATAATGATAGGGAAGACTGAAGAAATTTTATTGAGAACGTAACCTAAATTGAACAAATTGGAGTCCTGGAAAAGAGACCAGAAGAGAAAGACCTCAGGATATACAATAACCAAAATATAATTTTTGGACATGAGAACACTGATGTGAAAGGCTCAACCTCTCAGAAGTAGAGTCAAGACACCTTCCTCCCTCCCTTCCTCCCTCTTTCCTCCCTCCCTCAGTCCCTCCCTCCCTCCCTCCTTCTCCCTTTCTTCCTCCCTCCTTCCCTTCACTCCTTCTTTCCCTTTCTTCCTTCCTTCCTCCCTCCCTCTCTCCCTCTTTCTTTTCCTTCCTTCCTTCCTTCCTTCCTTCCTTCCTTCCTTCCTTCCTCCCTCCCTCCCTCCCTCCCTCCCTCCCTCCCTCCCTCCCTCTCTCCCTCTTTCTTTTCCTTCCTTCCTTCCTTCCTTCCTTCCTTCCTTCCTTCCTTCCTTCCTTCCTCCCTTCCTCCCTCCCTCTCTCCCTCTTTCTTTTCCTTCCTTCCTTCCTTCCTTCCTTCCTTCCTTCCTCCCTTCCTCCCTCCCTCCCTCTCTCCCTCTTTCTTTTCCTTCCTTCCTTCCTTCCTTCCTTCCTTCCTTCCTTCCTTCCTTCCTTCCTCGATTCAAGGGAAGTTATATTTATTTTTTTATTTGAGCATCGTTGACACACAATTTGGCATTAGTTTTAAGTGTACAACAAAGTGAGTCAACAACTCTATAGGTTATGCTATGCTCCAAGTGTAGCTACCATGTGTCACTGGCAAAGTTATTAGACAACTTTTTGAATCAGGCTTAGCCTCCAGATACAGAAACGGAAACAAAAAGAAGCTATATTTCTGAATGCATCATAGTAACAGCAGAAAAAGGAGCTCTTGAGCCATCTGACTCTTCTCTGCTCCCTATGTAGGAACACTCTTCTAATTCGTTTGTACAAAACAAATAAACCCAAAAACCAACTTCTTTCAAATACAAAAAACAAAATTATTTACAATCTAACCCCATATAAATTGAAATTTATAAATAAACTGTAAATAAATGTTCCAACAGATAAGGAGAAGACACCAGAAAATGTAGGCAAATTAGACAAAACTACTCTCAGATTTTTAAATAGTCTAGAACATAAAAAAAAAATCAAAGTTTTGCAAGAAAAGCATAAATCTCTAATACAACAGCTTTGAAGTGAGGTAGCTAGACAATCATTGAATCTGAAAAGACCACAAGAAATAAATAGTGCTCTAGTAAAATGTAAAAGAAAGACATTTTAGAAATAGATATTAAAAAAGAAGACATACAGAACATATAGTTTTCACACACAAAAAGAGTAGTATAAGATACTAGATATAGAATAAAAAATTCAAATTAATGAACAACAGTAAGAACAAATACAACAAAATAAGATCAAAATATTTCACAATTGTTAAGTATAGAAAATAGGCTATATATATATACACACACATATTGGTCATATCAATAATTTTAAATTGATTAACTCATCTATTAAAAATAGAATTTTAGCTTGCCAATAAAATAATATTCAATGTTATTGCTTTAATAAGAGACACACATAAATGACTAATAAATATTAAAAATAAGAAGGATGGGTAATGATATATATCAAAATGAGTAATGTTTAGAAGGTATTTAAAATATAGACATTGGAAGTGGCAGGAACACCCACTTACCATCTTGAAAACTGATCGTTAAAAAAAAGAAATAAGCAGTTATCCTACCTCTACAAGAAAACCTGTATTTCAGAGTAACTAAATAACTTCAATAGGTAAGTTCTTCAGTACATAAGCTTTCCAGGTAATTCATGCAGAAGGAAAAACAGAATTAGAAATATAACAGTTTTGTGATGTCTAATGAAATAAGTGATTCAGACCGAGTTCATAAATAGATGATAAAGCTGTTAGGTTAAAATTAATGGAGAACTTTTCAATGAAGAGATCAAGCTGTCACCATTGATCAGTTTATTTTCAGTAAAAATGAGGTGCTTAGACATCATGTGCCTCCTCATATGATGTAATATGGCGAATACCGCCACCTATAAACTGTTCTTATCACACACACACACGTGCACGCACACACAGAACTTAAATCTACTCTTTAGATCTAGTTTTTAGTCTGTTGAAATTATAGGGGATAAAGGAACAAGTTAACTGACATCAATAGGAAGCAATCAAATACAGAATGGAAATATTTTATAGGAAAAAAACAATCCCCCCAAAAAAATAAGTAAAAAAGAGGGGGAAAGAAAAAATGACCCAGTTTCTCTAATGACATTAAAAAAAAAAAAGATGGTGGTGATGCTCTGAATTAAAAACAACTTAAAAAAGACTCAGAGTGAGGATATTTTCTACTTGGCTGGGACAGTCATGGTTTGCTCTTATTATCCCACTGTAATTATTTTTAATATCCTTCTTTACTTTTACTCCAGAAGTATTTGGGTAAGGTTTAGATTATATGACCACCTTATTCATGAGATATACAATCAAGTACACTGAGAAGATCTAGCTTGGATCCTGATCCACACAAACCAAGAAAAAACTCAAAAACCTCCATGCGCCAAAAATACACACACACAAATAGCATATGTAATATATATAATATTTATACATATAAATTAAAAATCTGGAGTTTTCAGTTTATACTGTCTTTTAACAATTAGGGGAATTTGAATATAAATTGGGATTTAGATAACATTATGGAATTTCTGTTAGGGAATTCTGTGTGCAATGACATTACAGTTATATTAGAATATATCCTTTACTGTTGTGAAATGACATGATGTTTGGGATTTCCTTTAAAATAGTCAAGCAAGAAAACAAAAGAGGGGTACTTGGAGTATTGAAACACATAGAACAAATATGATAGTTATGGAAACTAAGCAATAGGTAAACAATTATTCATTTTCTCTCTGCTTTTTTGTATGTTTGGAAATTTTCAAAATGAAAGGTTGAAACAAAATAGTTGTTTTTATAAAATAAAAATTACAGTATTGATCAAGCTTGGTATCAACTTATTATCATTATGAATTCTAAATGTTTATGTACCCTATAACAAAAAAATGAAAAAAAGAAAAAGAAATACGGTAATTCACAATATTAGAGGTTTCAATACCACACTCTCTAAAAATTGATAGAACAAGCAGACAATCAGTACGGATATAGACTGTTTTAATATCTCTATCAACCAATTTGACCTAATTGACAATTATAGAATACACCAGCCAACAAAAGTATAGTATACATTACATTCTTTTTTCAGTAGATATGGAACATTTGCAAAGATATACAGTGTCTTGGGCCATGAAATAAGTCTCAATAAATGTAAAACAATTCCAGTCATACATCATAAATCCTCTAAGCAAAATAAAATTAAATGAGAAATAAGTAATAAAATTTTCTAGAAAATCCCCCAAATATTTGGAAATGAAATGACCAAAATTTCTAAATATTCCATGTGTCAAAGAAGAAATCTAAGTGGAAATTTAGGAAATATCTTGAACTGAATGTAAACAAAAATATGACATATCAAAATTTGTGGCATGCTATTAACTACTTGGAGAGTGGCACCTGGGTGGCTCAGTTTAACCATCCGACTTCGGCTCAGGTCGTGATCTCACAGTTTGTGGGTCGAGCCCTGCATCGGACTCTGGGCTGACAGCTCAGAGCCTGGAGCCTGCTTCAGATTCTGTCTCTGTCTCCTTCTGCCCCTCCCCTGCTCATGCTGTTTCTCTCTCTCTCTCTCTTAAAAATAAATAAAAATTAAAAAAAAAAAGAAGTACTTGGAGAAGATTGATAGCCCTAAATATTTGTATTTGAAAATAATAAAAGTCTCAAGTTAATGACCTCAGCTCTACCCAAAGAAATCAGAAAATAAGGGCAACTTATATCTGAAATATGTAAAAACAACAACAACAACAACAACAACACACACACACACAAATGATAAAGATCAGGGTGGAAATTAATGAGATAGAAAATGGAAAAATAATAGAGAAAATCAGTGGAAGCAATATCTGGTTCTTTGATATTACTAATAAAACTGTTAATTTTAGCCAAGAAAAAAGGGAGAAGTTACCAATTACAGGAATGATAGAGGTACCATTATTACAGATTCTACAAATTTTGAGATATTATGGAATGCTTATAGCAATATATTCAATAATTCTGATGAAATGGAATAATTTATTGAAAGACAAAAGCTGTCAAAGCTCATTCAAGAAGAAATAGCTAGTGTGAACAGCCCTCTATCTATTTTTAAAATTTAATTTTTAATTAAAAGCCTTCCCATAGAGAAAGTACAAAGCCCAGATGTCTTCACTGGTGAATTCTACCAAACACTTAAGGAAGAAATAATATCAACTCTATACACAACCTTTCAGATAGTTAAATAAGGAATACCTCAAAGTCATTCTATGAAGCCAGCATTATTCAGATTCCAAAACCAAATACTATACAAGAAAACTGCAGTCAATTTATGACCAGATCATAAACATAGATGCAAAAATGCTGAACAAAATTTTAGCAAATTCAAGAGTACAGGAAAAGGGTAAGACATCATGACCAAATGGGCTTTCTCCCAGGAATAAAAGGTTGGTTCAATATTTGAAAATCAATCAATGGAATGCACCACATTAACAAACGTGGGAGGAAAAAAGATGGAGATAAATCCTTTGATAAATTCAATATCCATTCCTGATTTTAAAACAAACAAAAACACTCTCAGCAAGTAGGTATAGAGGGTGTATTAGTTTCCTGTGCCTGCTGTAACAAATCATCATAAACTGGTTGGCTTAAAGAAACAAAAATTTATTATCAGACAGTTCTGGAGGTCAGAAGTCTGAACTCAAGGTGTCAGCAAGGACTGCACTCCCTTTGGAGGCTCTAGGGGAGAACCCTTCTGTGCCTTTTCCAGTTTCTGTTGGCTGTTGATATTCCTTCGCTTTCTTGGTTCATCACTCCAACTGCCTCCATCTTTACTTCACCTTCTCCTCTGTGTATCTGTGTTGTCTCCTTTTCTATCTCTTATAAAATGCTTGTCATTGAACTTAGGCTCACTTGGGTAATCTATAACACTCTTATCTCAAGATCCTTAACTTAATTATATCTGCAAAGATTTTTTTTCCCCCAAACAGGATAACATTCACAGGTGCAAGGATTTGAACATGGGCATCTCTTTTAGGTGGCTACCATTCAGCCCACTACAGAAAGAAATTTCCATATTTTCAAAATGGTGTCTATAGAAAAGCTACAGGTAACATCATAGTTAATGGTGAAAGACTAAATGCTTTTCAGCTAAGAACTAGAACAAGGCATGGATGTGCACTCTCAGTACTTTTATTCATCACTGCACTGAAGGTTCTAGTCTGTGCAATAAGGCAAGAAAAAGAAGCAAAAACAACCAATTTGGAAAGGAATATGCAAGCCTTTTTTTTTTTCTGGTGGAATCTACAAAAAAACTACTAGAATGAATAAGTGAGTTTAGAATGGTTGCAGAATGGGGGCACCTGGGTGGCTCGGTCAGTTGAGCATCCGACTTCATCTCAGGTCATGATCTCATGATTCCTGAGTTCCAGCCCCGTGTTGGGCTCTGTGCTGACAGCTCAGAGCCTGGATCCTGTCTTCAGATTCTGTGTCTCCTTCTTTCTCTGCCCCTCCCCTGCTCATGCTGTCTCTCTCTCTCTCAAAAATAAATAAAACATTAAAAAGACTTATTAGAATGGTTGCAGATGAAAGATCCGTATACAAAAACCACTTTTCTATATTCTAGCAACAAACAACTGGAAACTGAAAAAAAAAATGACCCCCCGGTTGGATTCTTCACCACAATTATTAGTATTAGTGTTTGCTCTAAAGGATGCTTTTTTTAAAAACAAGTGCAAAAGAGGAATAAGTCAGTTGATTATATAGTAGCATTATATCAATATTGATTTCCTGATTTTGATAATTGAACTATAGCTAAGTAACAGACTACTCTTTAGGAAGTACACTGAAATATTTCAGTGTTAAGGGACATTTCAAATAGTTCTGAAAAAAAACCCATAACATGTATATGAGAGTCAGAAATGATAGCACAAATGATAAAGGTGATAGGGAATATGAATAAAGGCTATATAGGACCTGTTTGTACTATTCTTATATCTGTTCTAGAAGTAAACCTGAAATTAATTCAAAGTAAAATATTAGAAAATAGAATTTAGGGAAGGAATTGAAAATAGTGTGTATATACCATTCATCTGAGGAATTTTGCTGAAAATGGCCCTATAACTTATTGGGCACATGAAGTCAAGAGGTATAAAACTTTATTATAATATCTGGCACAGAGAGATGGTCTTGCTATAAGAGGCATTAGCTCATTGAGACAATGCTCAGAGAAAGGCGTATCCAGGTCTTTGTATTCTGATGTGGTGAACAGAAAGGTTAGCAATACTATTCTCTTCTCGTTTCCATTCTTTCGTCTCTCTGCCTCATACAGTTGAGTTTGTGTAAGTCAAATACCATCATTATACATTTTATTATCAATTCTTATACCAAGATTAGATGTACACACACTTAATTTAAAATGTCAAAAAAGCAACAAAAATTGTAATAGAATACTTTTTCTAGTACTTTTGTTACAAAATCTTCATAGATTTCCAAACAGGGGTGAGGCAAAGTCAATCACTATCAAGATGTATTGTAACAGCATCTACCAAAACAGATGGAGATGAAAATGCATTTTTAAAACTGAATGACTGACTCCCTTGTGAGGAAGCTTCTCCTATTTACTGTCCTCCAAGGAAAGGAGGACAAATGAAAGCTCTTCTGTAAAAGACCCTGATCCTTCATCAGGTTGCAAGGTGCTACTTTAACGCTCTCAAACCATTCTGGGAACTGTGGCCCACAGAATCTTGTTGCTAGTTCTTTTCCACTGCTATGCAAGAAAGGTAATTAGAGAGACAGGGAAAGGGTGGTGGGAAAGCTTGTGCTATGGATGCTGCAGTCATTATTTCAATTAAAGTTATGTATTCAGATAGAAAAATACTCTATCTACTCTGTCTATATGACAGTTTTTCTAAAGTTAAGTCAGATCATCACCCTTCAGTAACCAACACACATTTATCTTTGACACCTTACAATATTATTTAGTAGGTGGCAGATTTTTCAAAACTGTCCTGTCTCTTCTTAATAAGATTCTCTAGAAACTGTGGTTCCATTTAGAACACATAAACACACACACACACACAAAACCCTTCCCTTAGGACTTTCCCCCCCTGCAGTGGATGAGTCTTTTTCATTAGGGTAGGTTGTTTTGTATTGTTTTGTTTTTCGGTTTTAGAGGATGCCTGAAGTCTAGAAATACTTTAATATATCTATTACTTATAGTTCCCAAATTCAAGTTCAGTCTTCAATAAATGATATTTAATGTATTATTAGAAGGCAAAGTATAGTGAAAAGAATATTTTATTTGTTTCCTGGTGAGGTGGGTGGAGGGAGTGTGTGTGTGTGTGTTTGTGTGTGTGTGGAAAGGAGAGAGAGAGAGAGGAGAGAATGTCCACAATATCCATTCCTGGGGCTCAAAGAAGTCATAGAAATCAATCATAGGCTTAAGATCCGGGTTAACTAAGGTAATAGATGTGGAAGTGTACACATTAGAAAGTATTATACACATATTAAGAGGGGAAGGCTTCTTCCTATGAGTGAAGTGGGACTGTGACAGTGACAGCAGGGTTGGTGGACCAGTTCTGGTGTCCTTACCTTCTCAGCTCGGCGGGGCAGTAGCCCACCTGCCTGCTAGGTGGGCTTCTGCTTAGTCCTTCTAGCTGGAGCGAGTGCTCCCCCACCAGCCTTGGAGAGCTTGAGCTGCCTGCTGACCTGCCGGGGAAGGCAGAGCGCAGGGTCCTGGAAACAGAGGGAGACCAAACCAGCAAGCCTTCTAAATTAAAAAAGGGGAGAGAGAGAAAAAAGGAAAGCAATATTTAGCAATAAGGATCTTTGAGATTAGAGGTATTTATTTCAGATATATTTTTGTTCTTTACAACCGGTTACACCATAAAATTAGGCAAATTTGTCTATTTGATGTTTACTGGTAAATTGTGATCTATTAAAAGACATGCGGGACACAAAACACTAATGTGATGAAAAATAAAAACTGAGTAAGAGAAATCAAAATATAATTCATGGAAAGATAATTTGAATAACGTCAACTTTTAAAACCTATATGTACATGGAAAAGATGTAGGCAGTGCAATATACAGCCATCATGATATTAGCTGAGTTTCTGCATTCAAAATAAGAAGGCAATACTGTTTCCTATCCTTATCTGGTCAGGCCATTCTTAGTAAATGGAAGTCTTCTGACTATCATAGTAACAGCCAGCAGCAAGGGAATTTGCAGAATATCAAGCAAGTAAACTAGAAACAAGAAAGTTTGACTTCTAGTAGAAACAACAAAAACAATCCAATTTATAAAGCTTGGCCAAATTGAAATGGTCCTAGACAAGAATCTGTAGGGTATAAAGGAGAAAGAAAAATTGTTTAGAATGTAGTAATGGGATGCAATTAGGGAAAAGAAAATGTAGGCTGAATATCAGAAACAATTTCCTAACAGTCTATTAGACTGTACATTAGTTTCCCAGGGGAAGAAATGGAAGCCTCATTGCCTGAATCATTTAGAGCTAGACTGATTCCCAGAGGGTGTGGCAACCCAGAAGGAAATGAAAAATGTAGAGTCATGAAAGTCCGTCTGAGTTAATTTTGTAGCACAGTGAAATGCTCTTCTTGGTACTGGAACCTGTCTAAAACCACTGCAAGGAACTTACTCTGTCACTTTAAAATGAATGGTTTACCTAGCTACAAAGCATCACCATCATCAGACGGAGTCAGCTCTCACGTAAATCCAGTACTTTCCCTGGGCCGAATCCTACGACAGACAGCAGTAGGTGCAATTAAAATGTGAAAACAAAACAAAACAAAAAAAACCCCACAGTCTGTCTGCAACTTGTTTCAATCCAAGAGGCAATAGAGTTGATTTAGATAATCCAGCTGCCTAAGTATTTATTCACTTCTCTCCTCTTTGCCCTTTGTGTCTCCTCCAAAACTTCACTGAAGAGGTTGGACTCTAAACTAGGCTGTTTTTCAGTCAAGGATAAACACCTTTAAGACTGAACTCGAGACTTGGAAGTGCTTTGGGGACCAGCTTGTACTATTATATTAAAATATATTAGTGACCTTGCTTTTGTTGTTTTTAGTGACATGGAACTTTTCATTGTTTTTTAGTCTTTTGTACTTCTTCTATCTTTCTTCGTCTTACCACCAAAGTAAGATTCTGTATTTCTGATGAACAGCTTATCTTTCGCACACCAACCCCAAGATTTTCCAGGTAGTTCAGGATACCAATCAACATTAAAATAAAATAGAATGTAAGTTTATTAGTTTAAGACACCATTGTGACTCACAAAGAAAACACATACTTTCCCTTAAACTGTGACACAGCTTAGCCCTTAGAACTTTTATCTTATGCTTATTGAAATCGCTTTTTAAAAATTTTTTGTTATAGATGTTTGTGCATTTTTTTCATCACACTTGTACATATTTTAAAATTGGTAAAATAAGTTGTTTAGCATATCTTTAAAACAATTTCATATTTAGAATGCCATTTTTCTGCATCTTTTTTTAAACCCCATAGTTGTTGATCTCTATCTGTGTTTTGTCACAAAATATGGCCTTCTGTGCCATCAAGAGCACTACCAATGCAGCATTTCTTTAAAGAGTGCTCCACTCTGGGATTTCCTCATCACCTGCTGACACCTGTTCTGCAGATTTTTTTTTTTTTTTTTTGCTGGCACTTTCTTGTTTGGCATGTAATAGTCAGTAGAAGCAAAAGATAACACATCTGTATCTTCTTGTAGAGGCTTTCTCCTTTAGTGCCAATAAATCACTTTGTTTTTGATGTCCAAGAAAAGAAATAATAGAATTTGTTATTCTTGGATGGAAATTTGCTTCTCGACTATTAAATATATGTCCTGCTGCATGATTTCTGTGCCTTTCTGAACACACACAACTTTTCATTTCAGTGTAGAATCATAATGTAATTCTTAAAGACATTTTAAGTGGTAATTAAATGCAACACCTGTAGTACTAACATAACTCAACTAAAATGACAATATGAAAGCCATGACCAAATTTCCTTATGTGCAAGGCAATGGCATCTGTGTCATTACTGCCACCTGGTTGAGAATGACAGTAAGATGTGAAAAACCATGTTTTCCTGAAAAATAAATCCCCTGGTCTTTTTTTTTCTTCTGTTTTATGTTATTTTAAGAATTGTTATTATTGATATAATGGACATACAATGTTCTGTTAGTTTTAGGTGTACAACATATTGATTCAACAATTCTATATATAATCAATGCTAAACATGGTAAGTGTAGGCATCACTGTAACCTTACAATGTGATTATGGTATTATTGACTATATTTCCTATGCGGTACTTTTTATCCCTGTGACTTACTTACTTTATAACTGGTTTGTACCTCTTGATTCCCTTGGCCTATACACACATCCCTCAATCCTCCTTCCCTTGGTAACCACCAGTTTGTTCTCTATATTTATGAGTCTGTTTCTGTTTGTTCATTTGTTTTGTTCGTTAGGTGCCACATGTGAGTGAAATCATATGGTGTTTGTCTTTCTCGGTCTGACTTATTTCACTTAGCATAATGTGTACATCCATCTTATCGCAAACAGCAAGATCTTCTTTTTTATGGCTGAGTAGTATTCCTTTATATGTGTATACCATATCTTCCTTATCCTTTCATCTATTGATGGACACTTAGGCTGCTTCCATGTATTGTCTATTGTAAATAATGCTTCAGTAAACTTAAAGGTGCGTATTTATTCTGAATTAGTGTTTTTGTTTTCTTTGGGTAAATACCCAGAAGTGGAATTACTGGATCATATGATATTTTTATTTTTAATTGTTTGAGGAACCTCCACTCTGTTTTTCCATTGTGGCTGCACCAATTTACATTCTTATTACCAGTGCACAAGACTTAGCTTTTTTCTAATCCTCACCAGTTCTTGTTAGTTCTTGCTTTTTTTGACTAGTTATTCTGTCTGATGTAGGGTGGTATCTCATTGTGGTTTTGATTTACATATCCTGATGATTAGTGATGCTAAACATCTTTTCATGTGTCTGTTGACCATCTATATGTCTTCTTTGGAAATTTGTCTATTCATGTCCTCTGCCCATTTTTTAATTGGATTGTTTGGGGTTTTTTTTTGGTGTTGCGTTGTATAAATTCTTTGTATATTTTGGATATTAGCCCCTTATCAGATGTACTGTTTGCAAATGTCCTTCCCATTCAGTAGGTTTCCTTTTCCTTTTGTTGATGGTTTCCTTTGCTATGCAAATGTTTTTTTATTTTGGTGTAGTCCCAATAGTTTATTTTTGCTTTTGTTTCCTTTGCCTGAGGAGACATATCCATATGTATGTTGCTAAGGCCCATGTCAAAGAGATTACTATGTTTCCTTTTACAAATTTTATGGTTTCAGGTTTCACATTGAAGTCTTTAATCCATTTTGAGTTTATATTTGTGTATGGTGTGATAAAGTGGTCCAGTTTCACTCTTTTGCATGTAGCTGTCCAGTTTTCCTAGCACCATTTATTGAAGAGACTGTCTTTTCCCCACTGTATATTCTTGCCTCCTTTGCCATAGATTAACTGACCATATAATCATGGGCTTATTTCTGGGCTCTTTGTTCGATTGATCTGTGTCTATTTTTGTGTAAGTACCATCCTATTTTGATTACTATAGCTTTGTATTATACCTTGAAATCTGCAATTGTGATACCTCCAGCTTTGTTCTTTTTGCTCAAGATTGCTTTGGGTATTTGGGGTCTTTGTGGGTTCCATATAAATCTTAGGTTGAATCTCCTCTTCTTCTAGCACTTTCCCCAGGCCTTATTCATGGCAACTGGAAAATTTTACCTATCCCTGAAATTTTACCAAGTTGTGAAAGAAGCCCACTTATGTCTTTCCCAAGGGAAATTGCAGGGCTCCTTTGTTTCCTGCTCATGGGAAACATCCTATTTGATGAAAACTCATCCTATTTGATGAAAACTCACGTGTTACAGTACTTGAATCTGCTTGCCATTCTCAGAATTTTTGTTGTTTCTTGTCTGAGGGCCTCTAATCCTATAAAATTAATAAACCAATAAAATTAATTTTCTGTATAACAGCTTTGAAGCAGTTCTTCAGAGGATTTTTTTTTCTTGCTTTACTAGCTAATAAAAAACAACCCTCCATTCCTTCAGATGTTGGTGATTTCAACAAGTATCATTAATTTTAAGTTGATTTCTTAATTTAGAGATAATAAATTATGGGAAAACACATATCTTAGAATTCATACAATAAAGTATATGTCACTAGACAGTTTTTCTTTCCTATTCGTTTTACTCCAGCTGAAGTTAGGTACCTACGATGTCTGTACTGGGATTGTGTTGTCACATAGTGAATGTTACTGATCTCACTTTTTTCCTATGGATAATCCCTAACTACTTCAGGTTAGTGCAGACACAGTTCTTGTTTTGTTTTATTTTGCTTGTTTGTGACTAGGTATCATAACTTTTATTCTTCGAAGTATTTTTTGAGAGTTACTAATATTGCCAGGGAGTATATTTGCTCTCGGTCCTATAAATCTACGCTACTTTTTCCCAGTGAACAGATGTTTATTAAGCACCTACCAGGTACCATATTTAGTACCAGACACTAGAGAGAACAGTGAACAAGATAGATAATTCCTGACCCCACACTGTGTACAGACTTATTCTATACAAAGTCTCTATGGAATTCTGAGGAGCTGTGGAAAGCTACTGGATCTGGACAGCTCTGGTATCCCAAGACATGGTCTTAGAATTGTTAGGAAAATAGACCTAAAACAATCCCAAATAAAATGCACTGGAATGACTGTGGTCTGTATCACAGCAGCTTTGGAATTTGTGTGTGTGTGTGTGTGTGTGTGTGTGTGTGTGTGTGTGTCTGTGTTTTACCATGGTAAAGGATAGAGAATACATCCGGAATTTTGATTGAAGAGCAAAGAACCCAAACAAAACCTTTAGAAAGAAAGCACTATAGATTGTATGTGGGCACATCTTAATACTATGCAAAGCCTTTTCTTGAAGTGAAAGAGCCAAACTTTGAGGTCAATAGAATCGTTTTGCTGGCCTCTGTACACTTTAAAGAAATTAATGGTGAGGAGAAAAGAACTATTTAAATTTACCAGGAAAGTGCTTTTAAGAGACCCAAATAATCCCCTTCAAATCATTTTAAGTTTCAAAAGGACAAGCAAGTTGTTAATTGAATGTTTAATTAACATTTATTGCTAGCATATTAGTTTTACATGACTCACATTGAGTAATACAGTGGAGTTGTGTTTTTGCTGCCATATGTGCACTTTATAGCAAATTCAGTTCCCATACATAATCACCACATATGGTTCATTTATACCCATTTTGTAACACTTGGAATATAATTTCCCTATATTAAATAATTATAGAGGTTTATAGTTCTATCACTACTTTCACCAAATTCAGCAAGAATTTATTGAGAAAACTAAAGTTATTTGCTAACCACACTATGAGAAGTATAAAGATGAAATAGATATAGTTTCTGATTCTGCTTAAAGAATTCGGCATCTGAAAGAAAGGACAGGTATTATTATGTGCCTGTATGTGCCTTGTGCTATGCTAAGCACCAGAGATACGGAGAAGTGTAAGAGATGGTTTCTGCTCTTAAGCAGTTTGGCTTTAGTGGGGCATTAGAATAGTCAGAAGGAAATAAAAGAATGCTAAAAGGACCAGAGGCAAAAGAGATAAACCATATGTGCAGAAATGGAAGTGGGTTCAATATATATTAAAAATAGAATGCAAAAGGTGAGAGAAATGCCTGTAAATTAAGCCAAGTAAGTAGGCCAGGGTCTGGCAGTCATAAGCTTCACATGTTATGAAGTTCAGAAGAGAATTATGGATAGTTATTAATGGATTTTAAACCAGTGAGGATGTAGTGGCAAAGGGGATAGAGAGAGATTTGAGAGACATGGGGCCCCAATCATTGAGCTAATGAGTGTAAGAAGTAGGAGCAATGGGGAGAGGTGAGGATTATAAACTTTTCCTAACAATCCTGTCCTTTTGTTGTACACTCCATTCTCTGTCTCCAGCCCAGACAATGTCATCTCTGCTTTTTTGTGTTGTTTGGCTCCATTATTCCCTCATATAACAAAGTTATCCTTTCCATACTCCATATTATGTAGTCCAAATCTTGGAAGAAACTGGTCTAGCTGATGAAATTAATGTCTTGGTACAAGTTCTAGAGCAATCTATCAAACTGCATATTATTACCTGGATATCCTAAAGGTTGACCTGAATTTGAAATGGCCACCTTCTATAAAAAACAGATACATAGATTAGTGGAACAGAATAGAGAGCCCAGAAATAAACCTACACGTATAATGTCAATAAGTTACAATAAAGGAGCCAAGAATATGCAGTGGAGAAAATACAGTCTCTTCAATAAATGTTTTTGCAAAAACTGGATATCAAAATGCAAAAGAATGAAGCTGTACCATTATCTTAATCCATTCACACAAATTTAACTCAAAATGGATTAAAGATTTGAATATAAGACCTGAAACTATTTGAATGTAAGACCTGAAACTTCTCCTAGAAGAAAACATAGGTGGTAGGCTCCTTGACATTGGTCTTGGCCATGATTTTTTGGATTTGATACCAAAGGTACAGGCAAGGAAAACAAAAATAAGCAAGTAGGACTTTTTCAAATTAAAAAGCTTCTGCACAGCAGAGGAAGCTATCAACAAAAGGAGAAGGTAACCTACTGAATGGGAGAAAATTTTTGCAAATTGTCTCTTTGATAAGTAGTTAATATCCAAAATATATAAAGAACTCATACAACTCAACACCAAGAAACATACAATCTGATTAAAAAATGAGCAGTGGGTATGACTAGACATTTTTTCAAGAGAAGACACACAGATGGCCAATAAGTACATGAAAAGATGTTCAACATCACTAATCATTAGGGAAATGCAGATCAAACCCACAATGAGATATCATGTCACACCTGTTAGAATGGCTATTACCAAAAAGACAAGAAATAATATGTGTTGGTGAGTATATGGATGGAAGGGAACCCTTATGTATTGTTGGTAGGAATGTAAACTGGTATGGCCACTATGGAAAACATTATGGAGGTTCCTCAAACATGTAAAAATAGATATACCCATATAATCTGGCAATTCCACTTCTGAGTATTTATCTGAAGAAAATGAAAACACTAACTTGAAAAAATATATGCACCCCCTTGTTAATTGCGGCATTATTTATGAAAGCCAATACATGGAAACAAATTAAGCATCTACCGATAGATGAATGGATAAAGAACATTTTGTATGTGTGTTATACACACAGTGGAGTATTATTCAGTCTTAAAAAGAGAATGCAATCTTGCCATTTGTGACAACATGGATGGACCTTGAGGGCATTATGCTAAGGGAAATAACTCAGCTAGATAAAGGCAGATGCTACAGTACCTCACTTACATGTGGAATAAAAACAAAAACTGCAACAATAACAACAAAACAATCTCATAGATACAGAGAACAGATTGTTGATCGCCAGAGGCAGGAGCAGAGTGAGTGTGGGTAAAATGGGTAAAGGGAGTCAAAAAGTACCAACTTCCAGGGTGCCTGGGTGGCTTAGTCAGTTAAACGTCCAACTCTTGATTTTGTCTCAGGGCATGAGCTCACGGTTGTGAGATGCAGCCCTGCCTCAGGCTCCATGCTGGTCATGAAGCCTGCTTAAGATTCTCTCTGCCCCTCCCCTGCTTGCACATGCAAATATATACGCATGAAAAGAAAGAAGGAAAGAAAGAAGGAAAAAGAAAAGAGAAAGGAAAAGATAAAGGTAAAAACTTCCAGTTCTAAGATAAATATGTCATGGGGATATAAGTACACTGTGACAACTGTAGTTAATAATACTCTATTGCAATCTGAGAGTTGGTAAGAGAGTAAATCTTAAGCTTTTCATCACAAGAAAGTAAGTTATAGTTAAGTATGGTGACAGATGTTAGCTAGACTCATTGTGGTGGTCATTTTGCAGTATATACAAATATTGAATCATTACATTGTAGCCCTGCAACAATATAATGTTTTATGTCAATTATACCTCAATTTAAAAAAAAAGATTTAAAAGTGATAAAGTGGCAAACTACTGATCCTTGTATTTTGTGCATTTAGTAAATTCCAGGAAATGTGCTAAGCAATTGATATTCATTATTTCATTTTGAAAGACCATGTTGAATGTGTAAAAGAACTAGGAGTAGTGGGACTCCCTAGTTCTGTCTGGGTTCCTGCATCCATGCTGCCCCAATTTCAGGTCTAGTATATGGTTATCACAAACCATAAACTTCTTTGTCTTAAGTTGGTGTGATGGTTAATTTTATGTGTCATTTTAGTAACAATTTAATCCAACACAAATCTAAGCATTGTTGTGAAGGTATTTTGTAGGTGTGGTAAACATCTACAATCAGTTGACTTTAAACAAATTAGATTACCTTTGATAATGTGTGTCAGCATCCTCCAATCAGCTGAAGTTCTTAAGAGAAAAAACTAATTTTCTTGGAAAAGAGGGGATTATGCCTCATTTCCAGCCTGCTGACCTGCCCTACAATTTCCTGACTCAAGATGGCAGCGATTCTTGCCTGAGGTTCTAGTGTGCTGGTCTGCCCTACAGATTTTGAATTTGCTAGCCCCTACCATTACCTGAGCCAGTTTCTAACAAGAAATCATACCTTCACCTATTGCTTCTGTTTCTGTGGTGAACCCAGAGACTGACTGATACAGTTGGACTTTAGTTTTGTTTTATCTAAGAAGGTGAGGGGGTAAAATGGGAGGGCTACTCTACCTCTCCAATCAAAGAGTAGCTGTGGGACCCAAAGATTGAAAAGATTTGGGATTAATTTCTCCTGACAGTGGTTCCTGTCCTTTTGCTTTCTTTTTTTTTTTTTTTTAATGTTTTATTTATTTTTGAGAGAGAGAGACCGAGTACCACTGGAGGAGGGAGGGGCAGAGAGAGAGGGAGACACAGAATCTGAAGAAGGCTCCAGGCTCTGAGCTCTCAGCACAGAGCCCAACGTGGGGCTTGAACTTGTGAACTGTGAGATCACGACCTGAACCGAAGTGGGATGCTTAACTGACTGAGCCACCCAGTTGCCCCAATTTGTGTTCTATTTAATACCTGAGTCTTCTATTACTTTTATTATGTGACCTGTCTCATGTCCTCCCATTGGATGTAACTCTCCATGGGAAATACAATCCATTTGCATATGCTAACTACATTATATGTTTTCATGTTCTATTTGTAACACTTTTCATTAGTTTAATGACAAATGACTTTAGCTGTGCTTAGGTACAGAAACATGAGGTACATAGCTCCTCATGTGTTTCACATGCATATACTGCTTACATTCGTTGAATTCTAAATAATAGGTATTCAGTGTCCCAATAGCCATATGACTTTTTTTTATTCTTATTTAGTGTTTTATTTGTAAAGTCAAAGATTCACAACCATCCCTGAATAAAAACCATGGAGGCCTTTATCCCCCTCTATGACTTTCATCACATTGCTGGCTTCAGAAGCAGGCAAAATCTTTTTATATATTCATTGAAACACTGTGGGTAATGATCCTTAAAAATTTAGTCATTCTCTCTAATTAGTGCCTCCCCAGGGAGGAAGTAGTGACGGTGAGGGAAAAATTGACTGTATGGGTATTCTATTGATTAATGCTGCTGTAACAGGAAAAGACAACAGGAAGACAATTTTAAAATTACTAAATTACTTAAATGGAAACCAATCAGTTGACTCATAGTCTATTCAAAGGCAGCATAGCCACTACCCTTCATAAATGATTCAGAGTGTCTATATCATTATTGATACAGTTATAGATTTTTACAGTAGCAAGAGGCATAAAGGCAAGTGGAGTTTTGAGTTCTAGTCCTGACTCTTCCATGAGCTTTGAGCACTGATTCCATGGGCATTTCAGAAACTTCTTATGGTATTTATAAAGATATAAATACAATGACTGGTATAATATTGAAAAGTAGAATTGAAGAAGTAGAAAGCCTTAAAGTTAGAAGATTATGTGGTATAAGGTGCAACTCAAACCCCACTCCCTGCTCCTACTCACCTTTTTCTGGAAATAATAATTCTTTCTGAGAACTGAAATTACTCTGCATATAGTTGAGCAGAGCTTTGTAAAGTCACTTTAAGGGGAAAAAATGGCTTTAAATTAAGATTTCCAGTTAAGAGACCTTGACTGTTGGGATGCCTGTGTGGCTCAGTCAGTTAAGCATCTGACGTCAGCTCAGGTCATGATCTCACAGTTTGTGGGTTCGAGCCCTGTGTCGGGCCTGGAGCCTGCTTCGGATTCTCCCTCTCTCTCTGCCCTCCCCTGTTCATGTTCTGTCTCTCTCTGTCTCTCTCAAAAATAAACATTAAAAAAAAAATTACAAGAAACCTTGAGTGTCAACTTTCAAAAGGTGTGAAAATTTCTAAAATAAATGCATTATCATCCAAAAAAAGGTTTAAGTTGTTTTCTTTTTGTTACTTGAACTGAACATTATTAAAAGAAAAGTTCCTGAAGCTAAAATGTCATCACAGCTAACTTCATGGGTATGTGACCTGTGCTGTTGGGCCAACTCAGTGCCATGTTCAGAAGAGCCCTGCACTTGGTTTATTGCTCTGATAAGAATGTCCTGAAATTCTTAACTGTATCTTTGAACCTGCGTTTTGTAAGTGAAGTCCAATGGGACAGTGAGGAATATGGGTCAGTAGAGGACATACATTTCTAGCAAAATGAGTGTTCTCCATTCCTTATTGCTCCATTCAAATGGCATGTTTATAATGCCCCATGAGCACAGAATTCTTGTGGTGTCAGGATGCACAGAAGTTCAGAGAGATTACAGCGAGTACAAGGTAAACATGTGAAATCAACAACTGAATAAGTGGGAGCACTACTGTCTAGGGAAGCCAGGCTTTCTGTCTGATCCAGAGCTTGCTTCAAATGCATAAAGAAGGCAATAGCATTCTAAGAAACACTAATAATAATGAAAAGCTGCCATATCCTTTCATATGCTTGTTACTTTCCTAAATTAGTCAACCACCTATGATTAAAACCATAAAGAGCAACCCATAGTTCCTTTTTCTTCCAGTCTTAACTTATCCACCAGTAAGCCTGAAGTAGAGAGTGTTAGAATCTATGCATATCAAGAACTGAAATAAAAACAGCTGAGTCATTTCTATGTCACGTTTCCTTTGTCTACACTTGTAGGAACTGGTATAGAAGTTGTGAAATTTGGGTGCATGTGAGATCAATGGTCTTATATTTGCATTTAGGAATGGAATTGTACACTTAAAAATGAGAGTGAAATTCACACTAATAGTAAACATTTTTAGTTTTTCTTTACTTAGAATGACATTAGAGAGCAAATGTATAAATCCACAAAACACCATGACAAGTTGTGGAAGAGACCACAGAAGAAGAAAAAAAAAAAAACCTCATGTCATTTTTGGGTCTCACTTTTTTCCTGCTTTTGAAACAAGAAGTCTCTTATTTCCATTTTTCCCTGGGTCCTACAAATGATACAGCCTGCCCTGGATGCCATCTGCTTTTTTCATCCATCTCTACTCTTGGGTAATACAAAGCATATAAGGAAAGCTCTTCTCAGCTTTCATATGAATTGCTTTCCTATTGGTCTCCGTCCAGTCTCCCATTCTGATACCACATTCTCAATGTTTTGCGGGTTGCTTTGATTTTCCTTTCTACCTAAGTATAGGATATCTCATTCAATTCTCTTAAATTTAATCATGTTACACTTCCTATTGGCAAAATTGATTTTCTATTAATACCTGCTATCAAAATAGAATTGAGCCCTGAGCCAGGCCGTCTCATTTGGGCAAGGTATCTGTCCTCTCTTCAGAAAGATCTTTTACTTTAATTTAATGTTTGCTCCTGCAAGAGTTATTTCTCTCTTTCTCTTGTATCTTTTTTATCCCCCACTAAGACTGAGAAGAATTTTATTCATAACATTTTGGATTACTCCAGTGACACACATGGTGGTTATTACGTGTCCCTTTCAATCACCAACTAATTATATGCATGAAATATAATTGATCAGTTTTCCAACTGGGCACACCAACCTAAAATGCTAATCTTTAAGGAGAACAAATATGGTTTTTCCTGCTTTAGTCCATTTAATAAAAAACTCCAAAATTATTTCCAAATAATATTAATAAAATATGTATGTGCCTAGGGGCACCTGGGTGGCTCAGTCGGTTGAGCGACCGACTTCAGCTCAGGTCATGATCTCGCAGTCTGTGAGTTTGAGCCCCGTGTCAGGCTCTGTGTTAGCAGCTCATAGCCTTGAGCCTGCTTCGGATTCTGTGTCTCCCTCTCTCTCTGCCCTTCCCCTGCTCACGCTCTGTCTCTGTCTCTCTCTCTCTCTCAAAAATAAAGATTAAAAAATTAAAAATATATATATATATATGTGCCTTTACATTGTAACCGGACATTAACTGCCAGGTGCTTACATATATATTCTCCACATCTCTTTTTCTGGTACATCCCTATATTTTTACTTATTAAAGAAGTAAAAAATGTCCCCAGTTATATAAATGTCATTTATTAGTTTCTTAATAGTTAAGTAACAGGTGAGTGATGAAGCACCAACGCTAGAGAAGTAACCTTTGCTTAGTTCTAAACATAATCAGGGCAAACTGCTGAACTATGGGCTTAGCTCTCCTCGTTTGCAAAATGAAGGTAATAATAGAACCTAATGTAAACCTCAGTTGGAGGAATGCCTGTACCCCCTCTAAATGCTCAACAAAAGCCTTCTCATACTGCAGTTGTTATTCTTGTTGTTGTTACTGTTGTAGTTAATTGTTAAAAAATTTTCCCCTTCCTCTTGGCTAATGGAAATTGGATTTGGAATCAAAGTGGTGATATTTTCAGCTCAGGTTTTGGGCTCTGATTAGTCTTAGGCAACAATAATGATCCTTTTTCTCACTCTTTCTTAATTTACCTGTATCACTCACAACTAGTGCAGCCAAAGGACCTCAGTTAGGCCAGTAAGAGCTAAGCAGAAGTTTTCTCATGGGGTTTCAAAGAAGGCATTTAATTACCTTGTAAAAGGGGACAAATGTGTTTGAAACAGACCCATAAATCCTGCCTCTTCTCTCCTTCTGCCTTCTGTGAATATGGACCTGAGGCAACAGCCATCCTTTGACAAGGCCTTAGGAGAAAAGCCAACACACTCGACCAGGGCAAGCAGAGAAGTATAAAAAGTCTATGTGTCAAATTACAACATTGAACAGTGAGGCACAGTTTGGGGACATCCTGTGCCTGCTGAAGAATGCAGAATGGCTACTTCTAATAGCTTGTCATTCATGACTTTTTAGATAAATAATTTTGCTCTCTGTATTTTGCAATAGCCTATGGTGCATGGGGTGTAGAATCTTAAAAATAATTTCAGGAGAAAATGAATTATATCTAGTCTATCTTCTGGATGAATTTAAGTGGATTTCCTGAAGAATTGGCTAAGTATAACCTTATAGAAATTTCAAAACGCTTTGACTATTGTCTGCTCATTGCTGGATCTGCAAATGTCATTTAATTTAAATGATTACACATTATTTTAAAAAGTGGTTTTCAAACATAGAGCATCAGTTCTCTACCGAGGGCAGCTCTCAATTGGCAACACGTGGAGATATTTTTAGTTGTCACACTGGAGGGTGTGCTACTAAAATGTATTGTGCAGAGGCAAACATCGTGTAATGTGCAGGATTTTATAATACACAGTATACTCGTCCCCTCCCCCGACAAAAATTCTCCTGCCCAAACACCAGCAGAACCAAAGTATTTGCAAAGGATTTGGGAAGTGTCTGTTGGGAATGTTAAGGGTCTGCTTAAAAGATATTTTAATGTTAAGGGTCTGCTTAAAAAATAATAAAAAAGTATTTCTTATTACTTAAAGGCCAGATTTTCTACTTGTGACAATTCTAGTGCCAAATTTCAGATATTTCAGTTTCTTTGACTGAAATGATACAAATATATTTTGATTACATGGCTGTAGATGAGAGCAAAATATTAATCTGTGACTACACTCAATAAAAATCTGAGATAATACACATAGTGAGACCATCCTGATGTCATAAAGGGCCTTCATTCTACTAACAAGTGAAGAACTAATGTCATTATTTTTGCACCTTTATCCCTTCACAATTTCATATACTCCGGTTCAATAATATGTGTAAAATTTGAAAAATTAACTTCGTGTACTTTGAATGTATCTGTTGCCACATACATTTTCTATTAAGTAAATGGTTAGTAATAGCTTTCTTTGCAGCCAAAAATTAAAGGAGCTACCATAATCTAATGCAGCCTCAGAATTAGAATCCCAAGCATGGGGAGTCCAGTTTTCTAATTAATTTCTAGTGCTTTCTAAGATAAACATGTTTGGACACATATTTTTCAAGATTAAAATTTTCAGTATGTTCTGTACATTTTTGTACTTTTGACTGCTTCTGGAACACAATATCCTATTTTAGTTCTCCAGAAAAAGTGACGGTATCATACAAAGTACAACTGCTTTTTAGTAAGGAACTGGGCTACATTCACAATTCATTATTTTATGACCCTGGAGGCACTCTCTTAGAATTTTGTTTAATGGAGATTGCAATAAGGACTAAATGAGATTTTGCAGGCAAAAAAGTGCTTCACCCCCTACCTGGCACAGAATGAGGTTCTCGAGAATGCTGTTACTTTTCCCCCTCTGCTTTCGTATTCTTGCTCCAACAGAATGCTTGTGATGATTCATGGCTAATGGTCATGCCATAAAACTTACCTTGTTTTGGTCAAGCAGCATCTGTTTCAAAAGACAGCATAGATCCCTGATGTTCTTTATTATTATTTTTTTTAATTAAAAAAATTTATTTAATGTTTATTTACTTTTGAGAGAGATAGAGACAGAGCATGAGTGGGGGAGGGGCAGAGAGAGAGGGAGACACAGAATCTGAAGCAGGCTCCAGGCTCTGAGCGGTCAGCACAGCGCCGGACGCCGGGATCGAACTCACGGGCTGCGAGGTCATGACCTGAGCCAAAGTCAGACGCTCAACCGACTGAGCCACCCAAGCACCACCCCCCTGTTGTTCTTTTTTAAATGTATCAATTTTGACGTTATTGATTTTGAATATTCTGCTCGTTAGACACAATTTACTTTTAATTGTCTGGACATGCTCTGGATTAAGCAGTGGATTAAGACAAACAGACTTTAAATGAAAAATTGGAATCCCACAACTTGAAATAACATTTAAAACAAACAGCGAGTGAAATCCTTTTTTAAACTCTGAAGGTCTTTTTCTTTACCATCAGTGTGAAGCATAACTGTTTTTCCTGCTTTATATTTATAAGAAAAGATGAACTTTAATATTACCAAGTCCATTGCAATCTGTTCAGAACAATTTCTTTGTATTGTTGACTTCAGAGGTAATAACAGAGATGGAGTTAAATAGGCTATTTAGGAAAATGTCTGCCATTTTAGATTGCAACCTACCACTTTGCTTTTCATTGGAAGCCGAGCAAAGCCATATGTGGTGGGGTAAATTGACAGAAGCCCAGCCAGTGTTAACCTGCTTCATGAAGATCTAATGATATACTTGCCTCTTTGCTGATGACACTTTCGTTACCAAGAAAAAACACAGTTAAGAGATGTAGGTACACAATGTCTGCCTGACAGCTAATGTGAATCTTTCCTAACAAGTACATAGCAGCAAACCTTTAAATAGAATCCAGTAGCTCTTAAATTAAGAACAAGAATACTTATTTTATTTTTTCTACAGTCCCATTGTTTTTAGATTCAAACGTTAACTTATTCTATATTTTTTAGAAGTTTTTTTTGATGTTTTTATTTGATTTTTGAGAGAGGGAGAGGGAGAGAGCCAGGGAGGGGCAGAGAGAGAGAGAGGGAGACAGAAGATATCAAACTCACTAACTGTGAGCCGAAGTTGGACACTTAACCGGCTGAGCCACACAGGCACCCAAATCCTATCTTATTTTTAAGCTGATAAGGAGCAAAATTTTCCTACCATCCATAGGGCTTTGGAAGGTTCTAGCCTGATTTCACAGATTGAGCTCAGACAGTTTATTCAGATCCCTTCTTAGGAGTAGAAGCTGTTTTGTTTTGTTTTTTTCTTCCCCCCTTTTAAAATGAACAGTTTTAAAGTCCTATGTGTGTCTTTCAGGTGTAAACAGGCACAATCTCTGAACAGAACTAGGTTGGAAATAAGCTTGGAGATTTGTCTAGATTAAATTCAGATCTGCTTTTAGATTCAAAATGACCCTATACATTCAATTTCAGAATCACATTCTTTGTTTGCTGTGATGTGGATTAGAGACTGCCTTCCCTGAGATTTTCTTTTTCCTTTTTGAGTATGCAAGTGACATTTTCCTGTTCATCCGAAGAATGAAGTAAACCCGATTAGATTTGTTCTCCATCTGGGAGCAGGAAATTAACTTTGAAAATGATTTAAATCTCTTGCCTGGGGAGGGACTTTTACTGCCCTGAGTTCAATAGTTCAATTTGACAGAAGCCTCTGCCAGATTTCTAATACATAGTTGTGTTTAAAAAAAGGATGAAAATAAGGCTGTTTTAAATTTCATTAACTGACTCCTTGTATTAGGCCAAATTTGGAGATTTGTCAGATTGAAAACATTAGCCCAGGAAACCTTTTAAGTAGACATGTATTATAGTTTCAAAGGAGAAGAAATACAGTCTTTTGTTATTGAGAGAAAGTCTTCAAGTCTGGAAGTTATCCCTTGTAATTTTTTATTATGTTGTAGCTGTAAGAATAGGCAGTTGCTTGCCAGAAACTATGACAAGTGGTTGTGCACGTTCAGCGTATATTTTGATAAAACAAAACAACAGTTATTCTGACATATTTTAATGATATGCATAATAATTGTGCTGAAAGGTAACTAGTCAAAGATGGCAAGATGTTCACCAAAATAACCTTATTTTGAATTTTTATATCCAAACAGGTGCCAATCTTAGGATTTTTTTTCTTCTCATTTGTTTATTTGCACATATTCGTAGTTAACATCCATGATCACAATATTCTGTTATGACTATTCATTACACTCTCACGTACACATTTGTATTTCTATATGCCTTATTCTCTATAACTGGTTTTTCTTTGCTTGGGACCCTTTGTCCCATGTCCTAGAAGTAAGATTCCTACTGCTTTCTCCTCAAACCACGGCATTCTTCTTCAGTATCTGTCAATAGTTTAGGCCAAATTGTGGCAGCAAATGACCCTCAGGTTTCTGTCCTTTTTAGAAAAAAGCTTTGATTTTTGCTCCTATTCTGTATCAATTGGGGGTTGACTACAGTTCTACTGTATTCTTTTTTCATTCCAAGACCCAGGCTGATGGGTCAGTTTCTAATGAGATAGTATCAAATTTATGGCAGAGAAAAAAGAGCAGGGGTGGAATGATAACTCTTAAACTGCTTGGAAGATCACACATCATTCCCCCTCAGATTTAATTGGCCATGTTAAGTCACGTGGCTAAACCCAACGTCTGGGGGGCAGGAAATATAATTCTCCCATAAGGAGTGGCTTGACAGGGAAGGATCTTAGATATTTGAAATAAATGCGACTAAACCACAAATAGAATACATTTTACATGACCCAGTATGTACATGTGCATATAAGCCAGTGCAAGGACTATAGTAGGTACTCGACAAATATTTGTTGAATGGATAAATGAGTGAATATATTCCTTGATGACACATTAGTATATGATGTACTCGGATATTTCTATTCCATTATATTCTTTTGTGTTGGATTTGATTTCATTTTGCGAAGTGCTAATCATGACACACTACATTGATTTCATGATCTACAATTTAGAAACACTGATTAGCAAATGTCAGACTGAAAGCAATATTATTTCCAACCCTTAAATCTTTTCCCCCTGAAAACATAATAAACCATTTATTAAATATGTTCTCTGTGTGAGGTGAGTGTTAATATTGGTACTATGAAGTAATTATAGAGAGTTTAATTGGACATGTCAGAAGTCCAAGGTTAATGCCTACATCACGAATATAAAAGAAACATGGAGATAGCTCTTAAAAAGAGGTATAAAAATTGAGGGAAACTACAAAGTTTTCCCCAAGGAAGTTATACTTAAAGAAGTCATGATAACGAATAACAGGATTTTGAAACTAAGAAAGAACTGCATGAGAAAATTTTCAATGGCATGAAAATTTATGGTGAATTTGAAGAAGGCCAAATAGTCTAAGAAAAAAGTGGTCAGAAACATGAGAAAATTATGGCCCATATATGACCAACTAACTATTCTTCCTCTACTAGATATATCGGGAATCTCTGATCTGTAATTCTACCTTTTTTTTTTAAAAAAGCTAGTGAAAGGAGAGCAGGAAAGTTGTGGAAATGAGAGTTTTATTTCATAAACTGAGCAGATTAAAGGTTAACAATTCCTTGTCTCCCATATCTATTAGATGAGATTTTTGTGCCTCCATGTGTATGGGCTGATTTTTTTCTTCGTTTTCACATTTTTTCTACTTGTAATTTGTCATGTACCAATTATACAGCTGTAAAACAAACTGCCCTCAACTTTCCTTATCTATATAAATGAATTCATAATATTTACCTGCTGTGTCTATGAAGAAATACATTTTGCAGCATGTAACCAAAAAAGGGTATAATGTTTTGATCACATAAGGACTAAAGGATAAGTCAGTGCAGATAGAGTGGCCCAAGAATGTGGAGGCCAAGATTGCTGTGCCACTGTGTTATTCCTTCATGCTTGCAAGATAATTGGTAGACTTTCAGTTAAAACTTCCATATGGCAGGCAGGAAGGATGAGAAAGAGACAATGAAGAAGAGACAAGCTGACATCAGCAATCCTCACTTTTGCAGAACTCCCCAGCAGATTTTGAATCACACTTCAATGACCTTAGATCATATTCATATCACATGGCCAGTTCTAGCTGCAAAGGAGGCTGGGACATAAACTGTGATATTGCTACCTTGAATAAAATTAGAGTTCCTGATAACAAACAAGGGGAGAATAGTAACTACCACATCCTCTTACCTTTTAGGGTTGTCGAGGATATCGAATGAGAATATAGATGTGTAAGGACTTATGAACTCTCAAATAATCATGCGCAAGTAAAACGGTATCTAGAAAAAAGTAAGAAATGTACAAGATTAAGCTTAGCTAACTAGCTGTTCCTGACATGAAAATCCTTAGGAATTCCAGCAAGCAGCACAAACACTCACACAACTCCTCCTGTACATAGATGCTGCATTGGTGTACATATAAATGTTTAATCATCTATGTATATATGCCTAGATGTATTTTTACAGATAAATTGTATTAATTTATAATGAAGTTTCACACTTATGTGAATGTGCCTATAAATAATACATACACAATAACTATGAAAAATCAAAAGTACTAATTTTCCTTTTAATTTTAAGCGATTAAGAACTGAAAATCTTCCACAGTGTGATATTGCGAATTTATCGTAAAACCTCCCACCAAAACACTTATCATTTATATGGGAATTTTATCTTTATCAAGGAGAATTTCTAACTGAAAACTTGGAATGCACAGATTAATGAAGAGGAGCAGATATATACACGTTCACCACAAACTTCACAGGCAATTTGTGAAACACAGTTCTGAAAATGTGAGTAGAGTTTAGGAGCATTGGCTCTCTTGGACAGAGAAACAATGCTGAAGGAAGGTACCATAGCTCACAGGTCCATGAAGGTGTGTTATACAGTTAAATGGCAATATTTTATTGGTTGATAAGGATATGACATGGTATAATGGGTTGAAGCTGTAGCAAAGAGTGTTTTTTTAAATAATAGGGGAAAAGGCAATAGTGGCTTCCAGAAAGTTATCTTATGCTCACTGGAGATATTTAAAGAATAACATTATTGGTATTTTAGAGTCTTTCTGACATAGTGAAAGAGCTACCATATATATATACACACACACATTATTATTATTATGATGATGATGATGGTGGTAGTATAACACAAAATCCTGGGCTGATGTAGTACCATAAAGTAGTAGTCTTCTAAGTATAATTGTGGGTTCCTGGGGGCCCCGAGACTATTTCAGGTGGCATGTGAGGTTAAAAGATTTTCACAAGAATGTGAAGATGTATTTGCAATTTTTTACTGTGTTGACCCTTGTACTGGTGATGCAGAACAATAGTGAACAAAGCTTGGCACTTTAGCAAGAATCAAGGCAGTGGCACCAAATGGTACGAGTAGTTGTATTTTTCATCAACATGCACTTGCAGTGAAAACACACACGCACACACACACACACACATACACACAGTGGCTATTAACTTCATTAAATGTTGACCCTTGAGTTCTATGTCTTTTTAATATTCTGTATGATAAAATTGCAGGGTGCGGGGAGGCTCCTGTAGCACTTCTGCTGTGCAGCCAAGTTCCTGGTCTGTCTTGAGGAAGACACATTGTGCTGTTACCTGAACTAGCCTCTTTTTAAATTACACTTCTTCTTTTCTCAAAAGAAAAATGACAAACTATGGAATTAAGACTTGGGGCAGACATTTTTCTTAAAAATGAATGAAGTGAGCCTATCACTTCAAGGAAAATAATTTAAATATGTTTGCTAATGAATATATTTGGAACTTTAAAAATGAAAATTAGAATTTTTAAAAACTTGCATTTGCCACCATGTATTTTACTACTTTTTAAAAAAATGTTTATTATTTATTTTGGAGAGCGAGAAGGGAGGAGGGTTAGAGAGAGAGGGAGATACAGACTCTGAAGCAGGCTCCAGGCTCTGAGCTGTCAGCACAGAGCCTGATGCAGGGCTCGAACTCACGAATTATGAGATCATGACCTCAGATGAAGTTGGACGCTCAACCGACTGAGCCACCCAGGTGCCTCTGAATTTTACTACTTTCTAATTCTTATTGACTTTTCTGATGAGATCAGGAGTGAGATTAATGAATATGGTTTTGTTTTGTTTTTTGTTTTTTTTTTTTTTGATATTGCATAATGAAAAGGCAGCATTTGAAAGCTGTGCCTAACTCAGTGAAACAATATTTTCCAAATGACCAAGGCAATGAGTAAGAGATCCCTTTAACCTATAAGATAGACCAATGGATTTTAATGTAACAGTACAAGAAGATCATTGATACATGGTTTCTTAAAGGTTAGTTCCAAGGTTGGACCTGAAACCTATCACTTGTCATGTTTTGGTAAAGAATCGAAGAAAAGCATCCGTAATGATCTAAAAAGGTTACTAAAATACTTCTTTCTTCCAACCTGTATATGGCCAGACTTCCCTCATATGTTTCAACCAAAACAATGTGTAGTAATAGAATGAATGCAGAAGCAAAGAGGAGGATCCAACTGTCTCTATTAAGTCAGTCATTAGATTTGTAAAAACAGTCATTAGATTTGCAGTGAAAACACACACATGCACACACACACATACACACAGTGGATATTAACTTCATTAAATATTGAAGTTAATTAAATATTAATTATATTTGGGTTTTTTGAAAACACATTGCTATTTATGAACAATAACTATGAACATTGTCATGGGTTTACTACTATTATTTGCAAGTAGCTCAATACATAAAAAGTTTCAAATTTCTCTATTTTAAATTCAAATATGGTAAAACATCAGTTGATGTAATCACATAAATAGATGCTCATTGGTGTATACATTAATGTTTAAAATGATCAAGGGGTTCCAACACCAAATGTTTGTGAAACAGTTACAAAGAAGCCATTAAAACACATGGTTTAACATTATACTGTTATTTAATACATTTTAGACTTTGGTCCGTTTGTTGCTTTTGTGTTCTTCCTTATGTCACAAACTTCAGTTTTGTTTTCCAATATTTGTTTTTACCATTCAGATAAGAAGCCTATCTCCTTAAGCTCCCATGCTTTTTAAATCGTGATGATCCCCAAGGCCATTGCATTTCTCACTGCATTCCACGTTATGCTTATATTTCTTTTCTTCCAGAACTATGTGGTAAGCCAGAAGCCACATACCATGGTGTGCTGGTAAATCCACCCTGAGGGGAAAAAAACCCTGATTTGAAGCGCTTGCTGATGCCTTTAAGCTACCAAGCTAACATCACACTCCACACTGAGCAGGAGTTGGGAAGAGGTATGAACAGTCGTCTCTCCAGAACGGTAGGAACTGATTCTGGCACACCCTTGGCCCCTGTCAGCATTAGTGGCAAGCGTTTCTATCTTTCATCTTTAAGAAAAGATAATTCCACAGTTTCTTACTTTTGCTCAGAACATATCTATTCTGACATCTCTGTCAAAAAAATAGAGTCTGTTTTTTTTTAACCTCTCTCCATTCAGCAGTCTGCCATTTAGACCCTCAGCGTGGTGTGGAGACACCTGGCATTACACAGAGCTGTAAAAGGTATCAAATGTTCTCTGCTCTGGAAGAGCCAAATTCACATAATGCACTTTGAATTGTATAAAACTTTTTAAATGTTTATCTTTTTTTTTTTCAACGTTTATTTATTTTTGGGACAGAGAGAGACAGAGCATGAACAGGGGAGGGGCAGAGAGAGAGGGAGACACAGAATCGGAAACAGGCTCCAGGCTCTGAGCCATCAGCCCAGAGCCCGATGTGGGGCTCGAACTCACGGACCGCGAGATCGTGACCTGGCTGAAGTCGGACGCTTAACCGACTGCGCCACCCAGGCGCCCCAAATGTTTATTTATCTTTTGAGAGAGAGAGACAAAACACGAGTGGGGGAGAGGCAGAAAAAGAGGGAGACAGAATCCAAAGCAGGCTTCAGGCTCTGAGCTGTTACGACAGCACAGAGCCCAACATGGGGCTCTAACTCAGGGACCGTGAGATCATGACCCGAGCAGAAATCAGGTACTTAAGTGACTGAGCCACCCAGAGACCCCTCAACTTTGAAATTTAAATTTGTCGATTACCTGGGTAACTTTGTCAGTGAGAACTTTAAAGATGAATAGTTTGCCTTGCTACTCAAAGTGCAGTTCTTGGACTTTGACTTACACATCCCCTGGGAGCTTGTTAAATATACAGAATCTCAGGCCTCACCTCCCAACTTCATCAAAATCTGCATTTTAACAAGATTTCCAGGTGATTCTTGTGGGCATAAGGCTTCCAAGTGCTTGGTTTAGGGTAATTTGAACCCTAGTGATCTCAGCTTACCATCTTATATTGGTAAATGGTTACTACAAAAATTCAACTGTCCTAAGATGTGTTATGTTTCGGAGTATTAACCAAAATATTCCATCCACCCTGTTACTTAGTTTATCCTTAATGTTATTTTTACCTAGTTAGTTGAAGTTAAGTCTCTTTCAAATGCTGGAAAGAGCATTTCTGTGTATTCTGTGTTTCTGTGTATTTTCATAATCCATTTTCTTTAAAACATAGAATTTCTGTTCTTTTTTTTTTTTTTTTTTTGGGAGCATCAGATTCATCACTTCAGTTTCCATTAGGTTTTTGTCTCCCTGAAAATATTTAAGTATAAATTCTCTGCTTTGTTGAATGATTACTCAGAGTTGTTACATAATTTTTCTTCCCTTTTGATTTGAAGATTCATTTCTATGTGTTACTAAATTAGTAAAGTGTTAAAATGCTGTGCCTTTGAATTCTGTGAATCATTCCCAGCCCCTTGGCTATAAAGGCTAACGTAATTTACTATCATATAGTTCAAGAGTTTGACAGAGAAATGGACATATTTTGGAAGAAGAATACATATACCGTTAACATATTTATAGGAGTTTAAATAAGTCTCTCTAAAACAACTTAATCCCACTCTGGCTACACTTTAGACTCATCCAAAAAGCTTTTAAGAAACCTAGGACTGAGGCACCTGGATGGCTCAGTCGGTAGAATATCTAACTCTTGACTCTCATGATTTCAGCTCATTGTCATGACCTCATGGTTCCTGGGGTCGAGCCCCACATCAGGCTCTGGGCTGGCAGCACAGAGCCTGCTTGGGATCCTGTTTCTCTCCCTCTCTCTCTGCCCCTCCCCTGATTGCACTTGCTCTCTCTTTCTCAAATAAATAAATAAACATTAAAAAAAAAAAAAAAAAAAAAAAAACAAGAAAAAAAGGAAACCTTGGAAAGGGTTTCCTTTCCAAAGACTCTGGCTTAATTTGATCCAGTGTGGTTTTTTATGTGTCAGTATTTTTAAAAACTCTCCAAGTGGTGTAAACCAGGGAGAGTCTGGTTTAATCTGTTAGAGTCACTGCTCTACAGAGTGCCAAAGCCAAGAATAAACAGGCCTTGGCCAGGCACCCTGCTGACAGCATTCTCTTTCCTTAAGGGGTCTACTTAGCCTGTGTACTAATGTGGTGATTAAATTTGTCAGCTAGGTCCATCAAGTTTAATTACGTATCTTTAAGAATTACTGGAATTTTTTTTTTTTTAACTTAGCTTTGTGAATACAGCAAAAACATTGAATGATGATCAGGAGGTTACACTATCATATAAAGTTTAATAAAAATAGCCAATTTAAAGTGAAATCTGCATGCATCAAACTAAAAAGAATATAAAGATGAATATATATGGCAATTTCCTCAAACCTGTTCTCCAAGTAAAAGCAGAATAAATACATAATTTCAGGTGAGCCTGAAGGTATAAACACAAACTAGCCTAATACAATTACCTGCAGTGATTTGAAGTTTTGTTTTTTTCTTCATTTCATGTCAGTTTTGCATTATAGTTCATAAATATATTTCATCATATGTGGTCAATATTATATATGATGAAACGTATATCAATATATTGATCTATTTGATGAACTATGTATATTCTAGTTATTACATATAATTCAAAATATAGATATTTTAATATTAATATGTTTAAAATTTCATAAGAAAACTTCCATTAGAAAACTTTTTGTCATCACCTTCTTCAAGTCAGAGGGATAATAGATTAAACTGTTTGGCTCAATATCATATATCATTATATGTTGGGTAAAGTACAAACATTTAGAGAGAGTGCATGAGTCAGTTTGGACTGTTATAACAAAGTACCACAGACTGTGATTTAAATAACAGAAATCTACATTCTCACAGTTCTGGAAGCTGAAAGTCTGAGATCAAGGTGGCAGCTTGGTAGTTTTCTTTTATAAAATTTTTTTTTTTTCAACGTTTATTTATTTTTGGGACAGAGAGAGACAGAGCATGAACGGGGGAGGGGCAGAGAGAGAGGGAGACACAGAATCGGAAACAGGCTCCAGGCTCTGAGCCATCAGCCCAGAGCCCGACACGGGGCTCGAACTCCCGGACCACGAGATCGTGACCTGGCTGAAGTCGGACGCTCAACCGACTGCGCCACCCAGGCGCCCCTAGCTTGGTAGTTTTCTGGTGAGAGTTTCCCCCTTGGGTTGCAGAAGGCTATTGCCTTCTCTCTGTGTGCTCACATGGTATTTCCTAGGTGAGTGTGTGCAGGAGAGAATGAACTTTTCTGGTGTCTCTCTTAGAAGGTCACTAGTCCTATCAGATTAGGGTTCCACCCTTATGACCCTATTTAACTTTAATTAATTTTTAGAAGCTCCATCTCCAAATATGGTCACACTGGGGGTTAGGGCTTCCACGTATGAACTTGAGTAGGACACATTCAGTCCATAGCAGAGTGGTTCTCAATTGATCATGTATCCCTTTTTTCTCAGACAGCGTTTGTAATATTTTTTCTCAGACAACATTTGTAATATGCTAGAAATGTTGTTTTTGAATAGGGATTGATGTGTATGTATGAGAATTAGCAAGAAATTTATGCTGAGCAGGAGGGAGAATGGGGAGCAGGGAGGGAGAGAGACAGAAACATTAACTATAAATGATACATATTACCTATGGGTTGACATAAACCCCTATACCCCTCACCCCCACACCCTTCCCAGTGACATGAAATAAATACTATGTCAGAAACACATGTTGAAGCACAGGATCTGTAATACCAAGAATGAGGTTTAGGAAGCTCCTCCAAAAAATTAACAAGAGTAAATCCACCTTGGGAAAGGATAAAGCATCTGGGAATGATGATCTAGCTCCTGGCTACCACTTTTTAAGCTTGACTTACGTTCCTGTAGAGGAGCTAAAACATTGAGCAGCTTTCACCTCAGCTTTCTATGAGAAACTCATTACTTAGCTTCTTGTCTAATGGAGTGTTTAGAAAATCTTCTGGAGTATCAATCATTCAACCACACCTGGAAAGTCAGGAGCTAAGAGAATAGTTTACGACCTTCACCCTATCACCTTCCCTAAATAAACACTGGGGAGAGGAATAAGCACTTTCAATAAGGGACTGTCTTGCTTAAAGTTTCTTCCTAACTATTTTAGCTTTGAGGCAAAGTGCTTTTTACTTAAAAAAACAGGTGATTAATAACAATGGTAAATGAGGGGCGCCTGGGTGGCTCAGTTGGTTAAGCATTGGACTTCAGCTCAGGTCATGATCTCACAGTTCGTGGGTTCAAACCCTGCATCAGGCTCCGCACTGATGGTGCAGAGCCTGCTTGGGATTCTCTCTCTGCCCTTTCTGTGTGCATTCTCTCTCTTTCTCTCTCTCTCAAAATAAATAAAATAATAATAATAGTAATAATAATAAATGATAATAATAATAAATGATTAATAAAGGATTTTAAAATTCAAAGGCAAGCCAAGTTCCACTTACGAGATTTATATGAGAATTAAGGGAATTCTTTGGAATGATATGCTAAGGTGCACTACTGGAAGCACTACTGAAGTTAGTTATTAGTTGAGTTAGTTAGAATGATGGTGTTGATTCAGGCTACTAATCTATAGTTTTCCCTTACCAGAGATTTGGTTCTTGCTGTATGTACATCTGTATGTTGCCTCAACCTCTGTCCCAGCCCCTTAAATACCAAGAGACACCGGTAAAAACTCACTTCTCTTGCCAATAAAATATTCCCAATTATTTCATGGTGACACACTTTATATAATGTCTTTATAGATGAAATCATTATAAACCAAACAAAATAGCCAAATTCACTATAATCTAACCAACTATGAGGAAATCTTGAGATTGCTGACCTCATACAAGCATAAAATTCCCATAACGTCATCTGATGTGGTATACTCAGATAATTTTTCTTATACATGTGTAGGGTCAAAAGAATTCAAAATTAAATTTTTTTTTCTCAAATTTTCCAGACAGATCATGAGTTTGAGAAGATGTGTCAGGCTTATCCTGACTTCACACAAGATCAGAGACTACCTTAGACTGAGAGGCAAAAACGGGGAAGAACTAAAACTTACCTCTTTTGGGCTTTAGTGGATCAAGCAGCTACTTTTCACTAATAAAAGTGTTTTCTTCCTCTACTAGATTTGTGGAGAGGATTTCTGGGTTGGAAGAAGATTTTGCTTTTAATCCTATCTCCCCAACATTGGTTCCCCAGAAATCTAGTTGATCCATTAGTGACCAGTCGATGACACTGGTCACTTTCTTGTCAATAATAACTATTCTTAGGTTCTGTCTGAAATTGCTCAAAATGCAATCTTAAAAGTTACCACTTTCTCAACCGCATTTTATTGTTCTTGCCATACGTTTGATGGGAATTTGTTTTGCAAATGCCATCTATGAAATCCCATCTTCCCTACATTCCTCAGTTAGAAGGTGTTCTTAAACCTTGTGAATTTTAGGTAGAATTTTAGGTAGAAAACTTCTAAAGTTCTCTGATTTCAGTTTTAAGGGGTAAATGTTAATTGCTAATCTTGGATTGAATTTTAACTAAGATTGCTGACCTTTATTAATATTAACACTCATAGGATCAATTTAGCTTACTAACAAATGGAAGGAAGGAACAGGCATTCCAAATAAGAGTCATGGTCAATAGAATATGGATTTATAGGAATCAAGGGTAACCTAAGCCACAGCCCTTTTTACCTCCAAAAAGAAAAAAAAAAGAAAGAAGAAAAGAAAAAAAAAGGTGTCCTTCTAAAAAGACTTGGAGTTGTACTTTCCAGACAAAATATGCACAGAAAAAAAAAAAATGTCTGTTAAAATAGATTCTAAAACTATTACTGCTGAGACTCAGTCATAGAAAATACATCATAGAGCATCTGTTAGAGCCAAAGAGGGATTGGGATAGTTAACTTGAATGAAAGGAGCCCTCTATAGCACGTGAAACAGCATTTTGAAGGTCATTTGCACATAAATGAAGAGCTTGCTTCTCCACTACTGCCTGTTAAACTTTTGAAACATGCAGCAGGAGAGGAATGGGAGTCTGATTCTGCCCTTGGATGGTCTGTTAGAGTCTGCAGTCCATTTTATTCTCCGTGTGGTGTTCAGTAAAGTCAGGTCAAGTAGAAAGATTTTCTCTAGCTCTGTGATTACTACTATGAAATCATCAGCTTGGAGAAAACAAGTAGCTGTCTGTGTGAAATACCTTGGCCAAGCACAAAACAAATCTTTGTCAAAACCCTAAAAAGCAATAATCAGACCTTTTCTAAGTCTAGCTTTAAAAAGCATGACAATTCATTTAAATTCAATTTAATGGGCATTTTATTAAGCATGTACTCTATGTTCTTGCCAAGCGCGCTGAAAACTATAAAGAAAGTGTAAGATACAGTTCCTGTCCTTAAAAGAGTGCAGTATTCACACAGAATTGGAATGAACCAAGCAGAAGTGTAGAAATAATTTTCCAACCTTTCTTGGTGTACAAAGTAGTGATTTACATTATCTCCTCCGGGTGGGACCCTCTTTAAATGGCTTAAATTTGCATAATGGCCTTTTCTTTTGTTTCTTCTGTTGTCCCAAGTAATTGCTTGCTTATAGCATTATATGGCTCTTTGATGAGTACCTCCCTCTTTCATGAAAAACATAGGTGATCTGGTTTCTTCCAAAGCATAATGCTGACATTGATATCTGCAAGTTGAGGATGGTGTCACATCCCTAGGATACATGACAGAAGAAAAATTTAAGACAAAAGCAAGAAGTGTCCACTTGTATGTCTTTTGTTCTGCTTATTAAGGAAAAAGGAGGCTACGGAGATGGATATAAATCCAGCAAGTCTCGGAGACTACTGTATAAATATTTTAACATTGAATGGGGCTTTCATTTAGTCATGGTACTTTTCCTTTTTAAGTCAGGCTTGCCTCTGGTGGATACCAAGTAGTCAAAAAAAAAAAAAAATCCTGATTCTTTGAGCCAATCAAACTATGTCTTTACTAAGTTATTAAGAGATCTAAGGAACCATAGCTATGATGGGTGGGGAGGAGATAAATGGGTCATTTATTTAGAGCTTTCATTAAAGATGTGCTAAATTTAGAGTAATGGTAAATCTAAAAGAAAAGCAGCAGATCAGTTAATAATCCAAGGAAAAAATACTAGATCAGTTAAATATGCAAGAATAACGTTATTCAAGACTATTGCAACAGAGGAGAGAAACTGAACTGAACGCAATTCCTCTGAAACAAAAGATGGGAATATTTTAAACAAGGGTAAGGTTGGTGAATGTGATTAAGGCATCAGTGTTTGCTAATTGGTGCTTAGCGAGGTTAGATTTCCCCTACCACCACCACAGAGACTGGGAGAAAGGGGCCTTATCTCCTTCCATGATTACATTTCAAAGGGAGTCATCCCAGGTCCTTGAGAAAGACCATTCCAGGTTGTACATTTGCATCTCAAAGGATCAGAGAAAGAATTATAATTGCAAGTTTTCTAAAAATAAATGCTCTAAGAAAAGAGAGGTCAGGAAATATAGTCAGGGAGAATCCTGTCTAAAGTTCAGTCAAGCTGAGGGGAATGGTAATGTTGGTCACAAAGATAAAGATAAAGATAAATGTGACTAAGACATATATATGACTTAGACTTTACCTCTTTTTCTTTCCCTCCCTTCCTCTGGCAGGAAGGGCTTTTTCTCTCCTTCCCTCACTCTCCCCTTCTCTCCCTCTGTCTCATACATCAGACACATATTTCTCACTCCTTCCCTCTCCCTCCCTCCCTCCCTCCCTCCCTCCCTCCCTCCCTCCCTCCCTCCCTCCCTCTTCTTTCTTTTCAGTCCATGAAGCCACAATAATGTGCATTAACCTTTACTTTTAAGCCTGAGCTGACAGTGGATATTTAGAGCAAGTTATCATATTAATCATAGGTTTAGCAATAGTCAGAGCGTGATGGACTATAGCAATCCCCAGGTAAAGCGTGATGAAATGTATTCATCACAACGATACAAAATATATTTGAACTTATCATTTATGAAGTGTGGTTTGTGTAAAATCACCATTACCTGTGTAGCTTTTAAATGTGGTAACCAATTTTGGTTATTTTATAATAGTAATGATTTTGAAATAGAATGTACAAAATAATTTTCATTTTGGTAACATAATTGATGAAAGCTAATGTTATAAAAATAGGCCTATATTTTTAAATTTTATATAGAAAATTTGATACTTTCTCTATAAGAGACTAAAGAGACTATAAGAGACTAAAGTATTTTTAAAGTATAAAAATGTGATTGAGATTCCAAACGAAGATTTAATATTATGGTGGTATTTCTATAAAGTATATTCCAAAGATATTCATTATATTAATTTTTTTGTTTGACTTGCTCATTCAAATCCAGGTACATTCTGAAACAATATTTTAGAATAGCTTCTGCTTCTACTGATCTTCATAATCAGAAAATGTGATAATCCATGATCAGCCAAGGTTGTTAACTCTGTTTTCTAGAGTTGGCAAAGATAAGCTGATTGCCTATGATTCTCTTTGGTTCTTTTAGGGCTAGTACTGGGTTACTTGTTGTCTATTAGTAATGTTTTAACCAGAAGGAATCGAAACAAAGAAATGCTATGGTCAAAACACTATTGTCAAAAGCTGAGAAAAACAAGAAAGAATAAATCAACAATTGCTGAAGGGAAAAATAAGGTCAAGATTATGGAGTAAGTAGAACTGCTGGTGTAATAAAGCCCATGTTAGTAGGCTGGAATTTGCTTCTGTAATACGTTAGCTGACAGCACTAGGCATTGGCCTGTCCTCTGGATCTCAACCAGTTCCTTCTTAAAATGGTCAGTGGTGTGTGCCAACATGAATAATGTAGTGCAGCTTCCTTTTTTTCAAAAATTAGATCAAAGAAGATTCTGATACTTTCACATCCTAATTTTGCCTTTCATTTGGATATTGGGGAGACAATATAATGTGGGGCATATGAGCACAGGCTTTAGAGACAGCCTGCCTGAATTTGAATTTTAACCCTCCTTCTACTCACTAACTTTATGACCTGGGCAAGTCACTTCACCTCAGTTTGCCAATCTCTCAAAATGGAGTTAAGAGTGTCCATAGGACAGAGTTTGTATGAAGACTAAATGAAAAAATAATGGTGTAACAAGATACCACGTTGGAAATCTCATCTTGGGCACCAAGAGAGAAAAGAGATGCTAAAATGATTTTGTAAAATAGAACGTTCTGTAGAAATTTCAAAGTAGGTTGGATGATGACATATCATAGAAGAGAGTCAGATTATCGGAGATTAGGATATATGTGAGCAGAATTTTCTTTAAGAGAACAGCTGCCATTCTTTATTCGCTTTTCACTACCATGCCAAGGTGTAAGAGTGTGGATGCTTCCACAGTTCTCCCAGTCAGGGGAGAGGGCTTCAATGATAACATTCACAGAATTTACTATATGTGCTATAATTTGGGGCATACAGTAGACTAGTGTCTTATTCCTGCCCTAGAAATCTGGTGAACTTGGGTGGCAGAGTGGAGTAAAATTAAACTCCTTGGCTTTGCCCTGCACTACTACATTCCTGACACTTATTCTAGAAATAAATAGATGAATGTGGACTACATGTGTGTTGAGAGATATGTTCAAAGGGGATTCTTGGAGGACCATCAGGCCTCAACATGGTTGAGAAGCTGAAAATGGACCATGGGATTTCTAGGAGCTAATAAGAGAGGATCTTATAGAGTCCATTTTCCTGGAAACCAGGGGTCTCTGAGAGAAGGGTCAGATGTGGGGCTTTGGTTGGCAAAGAGAAGAGGACATCATTTTATGAGACCTCTGTTCATGTAAGAGTTTTCCTGCCCTCCCTACCCTTCTGTGCTATCTCCCTCCGCTATTAAATTGGGAAATTTGATTGTTATGTGGAAGGGAGAATTTTAAAATTTACTAAACTGGGAATGTGTTTATGACATAAACAGATGGCAGGGCTTTATATTGCCAGTGACAGAAGACTCATAGGGCTTACCCAAGTTTTCTTCCAGAGGAGAGGAAGAAATTTCCCAATTGAGTACATTTTATGGAGAGAGGGAATAAAAAAATAAAGTTGCATTCTGACTATATCCCAGGAGTCAAGTTTGTTCAGTACACACAGTACAAATGTAAAGCATTTGGAACTGTGACTGGCCTATAAGAAGCATTCAGTAAATGTGAGGGCTTGTTTTTGTCAGTTTATTTTGTTTTATTTTAATTTAATGATTCTACTTTCAGATTTTTACCTGGATCCCTAACATTTACCATGTCTGGGAATTTGTTTCAACTTTTGCATGCAGGGCATAAAAGCTCCTTTGACAATTTCAGGTGTTGCCCCTAATTTTAAAGGTCTTTATATTTGGTATCCTGCCTTCTTTGTCTTGTCTTTTTGGGTTTTGTAGGTTTCTTGGCCATTGATTATTTATCTGAAGTTTTGAAGTCTCACTCTGCCTAATTCTTTTGTATCATCATGGTTTCTGTCTGCCAAACTAGTTTCTGATTCATGGTTGACTCTAATATCAAGTGTTAAGATATTTTTGGACTTTTTCATGATTTACGTTCATCTTTCAACTCCTACATGTGTTGGGGTTCTGGCCCCTGGACTAGATCACACTGGGTCACAGCTACTCCTGGCTGCAGTGTGAGCGCTTTAATCTTACAGGAGTGTGGAATTCATCCTCCCTTCATAACCTTTTTAGTTATTTAATAAAATTATATCTTTCGAGGCCCTTTTCCTGTTCTAGTAACTCAGTTTTGGCATAGGTGAATAAGAAAGTATTGCTTATATATTTTTTCTATATGTGAACATCTATATTGTTCTACATTGTGGCTATGCTTATTTTTCCACATATATACCCCAAAACCTAGAAGTAGAGAAAAATTCCTTGTGTTAATAGAAATTCAGCTATAACTTACTTTTCTTTTTCCATCTTGGAGAATTTAATGTGCCAACAGGGAGGGAGAAGGGCATAAGATTTGGAGGCACAAAGCATATAAATTGTAGTCTTGACTTTCAATGGAAACATGGAGCATAATAAAACTCTTCTTCCATCAGAAAGAAGAGAAGATGGATGTTCTTTCCCCTTGTGTGAATTGCTATACAGTGATTGCACTGGAAACAGAATTTAGAGCACACACACTGATAATCAAAGTGTACGTGTCTCTTGCTCAAAGAAGCTGCTGTAATAAAAAGAAATGGGGGAAAGCACAGAACTAAGGATATGATAGAGGATGATGTAATTATTGCTGACTTGAGTCCTACATATTTATAATGTGACTGGTAGTGATCCCTTTGGGTCAGTTGGTTCCTGAGCCTGTTTATTTTATTCATGCCGACAGGAGCACTGCTGACAAACTACATGTGGGTCATCAAATATTTACTCATTATTGAATTGATATAACACCTCTTCTCTTAAGAGCTTACTGTGCTCCACATGAAACTTTTAAATTGTACAACTAACTTGCAGATAAATACTTATGTATGGAAACTGCAAAGCACAATATAGAGCCTGGGGGAAAAGAGATGAACAGTGGAAAGACAGGGCTAGTACTTGAGTATCTGTGACCTTGGCTCAGCTGTGTTCTAAAAGAAATAATAAAAGGATGTTTAGTTCAAATGCACAATCTAATAATTATATGAACAGGACCACTGCCCAAGAATTCTGCTTAGATTATCCAGGGAATGGGGCTAGCCAGTTAGAAGGGAATCTTTACCCTCCCCATCTATCTCCCTCCTCTCAGAGCAGACCCAAAGCAGGCTTTGAGGAGTCACCTCACAATTGTTTCTTCGTTGGTTCCTCTTAACAGCTCAGATTTAAAGCTAGTGTCCAAATCTCTAGCCCCAGTATGTACTTTCTTCAGTCCCATCATAAAATTAGCATTTTGTGTAGAGGGAGTGGAGAAAACAGAGGTTGGATAAAAGCTGTTGTAGTTCTCCATAAACTCCATAAGCAAGCTAGTGCAGCCTCCACCCCCTAACAGTGTGGGCAGACAGGTGTCCGATGATGTTATTTATTCATTCATTTATTTCTGTGACCCTACAAAGTGGATGTTGTTCTCTTACCTTCATTTCTGTTCATTGGAGGCTCTTGAAGCCTTCTTCTAGAAGGTGGTCGTCCTCCAAGTCGAGATGGGTTCAGCAGCTGACAGGTTAATGGAAGAGGGCAGCCTCATATATAGTGGTGACAGTGGTACATGTAGCAGCATAAGAGAATCATCTTAACATAGGGGGCTTTGCTGACGTCTTCCTAGTTCCTAGTATAGTGCCTAGTATACAACAGATGCTTAGTAAGTATTCACTGAATAAAGAAATGGATACATAGTACATTTATACATACACAAATACTAAATTATTCTTTTTGGTTCTATTTTTCCATGTGAGACTCAGTTCTACAAATGCTATACATAGAACTTCTTATTTTGTATAATAACCTGACCATGATGGAAAGAAAATCTAGGACCTGGTTCTGATACCTACCCGCATCAGAGTTTTTGGGATGAACATCTTGGCGAGGTGGATTCCACCAGCATATTTTCCAGCACATCTTTTCTTTAACTGCATTTTGTCAAGATAGCTGTTATAACAAAATAAAGATGTTTTGCCCTTGGCCTACAGATGCTAAATGGGGATTCTAGCAATTCTAAACCACCTAAATATGCAATTAGGTCGTCAGAGGATCTAGGGAGTTTGAACATTTGGTATCAGTACCTCCATTCCTTAGTTAAATTCAGGTTTTGTTACATTTTGGTCCAGTTGGAGAACAGTGGCTCCCCATTGGCTGTAGGACAATGTCTATGCAACTAAACCGGACCCATAATTTCTCTCCTCACTCAACTGCTAGAAAATGTATCATGATTATTTTTAAGAGTTTATTGACCGATCAGTGTTACAAGCTATATTTTACTGATGAATATGTGAATACTATAGTAAGAAAAATTTTATTCACTTACTATATCTTACTAAACAGTATAAAGATATTAATATTTAAATTTTTTTTTCAACGTTTATTTATTTTTTGGGACAGAGAGAGACAGAGCATGAATGGGGGAGGGGCAGAGATAGAGGAAGACACAGAATCGGAAACAGGCTCCAGGCTCTGAGCCATCAGCCCACAGCCTGACGCGGGGCTCGAACTCACGGACCGTGAGATCGTGACCTGGCTGAAGTCGGACGCTTAACCGACTGCGCCACCCAGGCGCCCCAAAGATATTAATATTTATAACTATTAAAAGCTCACATCTGTGATCCCACATTTTGGGAGAAAAGGTTGAAAAAATTAAAAATACCTGGTAGCTGTTATCATCCTTAACAGTGACCCTATGGTCTTAAATTACCAGATGAGTCAATGCTTCCTTCAAGGTAACAGAAAAAAGTAAGTGCTTAAAGATGATCCTTGCAGGTAGATAGGATTCAAATAGTGGGGAAGGCATTTCAAGAGATGTATGCAATAGCACAGAAGCTGGGTATGTCTGACTTCCAGTGGCAAAGTGGTAGGGGATTTGATGGAAAGATGTAGTTTAAATTAAAAAAAAAAAAAAAAAAAAAAAAAAGGCTTCAGAAGCTAATTATGTCTTAATGTACTTAGGACAAAAAAAAAAAAAAAAAAAAAAAAAAAAAAAAAAAATGACCCTGGCTCTCTAAATTACACAAAAGTTTCTTTCACACATTCTTACTGAATTGGCTCTAGAATAAAAATCTCTTGCCATATTTCTGCAACTTTAGCTGGCAACGAAGTCACCAAGATAAAAGACGTCGCATTGATACTAGTGACATTTTTAGAATTATTTTGTATGTGACTCCTAATATCTTTGATTAGAAGGTTAATGCAAAACTTTATTTAAATTCTCTGTCCATTTCTGAAGCATCTTTACAAATTGTTTATTTCTAGTCATATTTGTAAATACTTATGGTTACATTCATTGTAATACAACAGAGAATTATTCTTCTTTGTGAAATAAAATGACTTTCTTTTTTCCAGCATAATGAGTTGGGGTTAATGATTGCTAAAATTGCATTTTATGCTGGTCCATTGTTTTTCTTTTTATCATTGTAACATTTATTAATATTTAGGATGTTCCATAATTTGAGAATGTGCAGAATAAAATATTAATTGCTATATAAACTAAAAAACTGCTCCCACATACTTAACATTTATTTTTAAAAGCCCAGATGATTCCAAAAATAATTCTTTGAGGTGCTTTTTGAATAAGTAATACATACAAACTATAAATAAATATTCCAGTTTTAAATAGTGTACAGCCTTGTCTCTTAGCAATACATAAATTTCCCTCACAGCCATATTCTAAGCATTTATAGAGTTTATATAATATATACAAATATACAAACACATATACACACGTGTGTGTGTGTGTGTGTGTGTATGTGTGTGTGTTTCTTGACAAAATTCAAATTTTATTGATTGTGAGCAAGTTGCTTTCCAAGGAGTTGTATCAATTACACTTCTATAATAAAGCAGCAATATATGAAGATCCCTGTTCCCTTACATCCTCTACAACACTGTACACTATCAAACTATCTGCTTGTTACTGCTTTGTAATCCTAATTTGTATTTTTCTATTATGACAGAGGTTGAACATATTTTTATTAGTTTAACACACAAATTTAGTTCTTGTTCTTTGCATGATCTGTTCATATATTCTTGCCATTTTATATTGTTTGTCTTATTAATTTATAGTTGCTCTTTATATATTAAGGAAATTAGACCATGATTTGATATGAGTTGCATACACTTTTTAGAAATTTAGAGTTTCTCTAATTTTGTTTATGGCAAGTTTTTCTAAGGACATTTTTTTATCCTTGTGTAATAAAAAATGTTTTTTCCATAGCTCTTTTGAGGTATAGTTGACATTCGGTACAGTGCACATATTTAAAGTATACAATATGGTAAGTTTTAACATATGAATACACATGTGACACTATAACTTCAGTCAAGATTGTGAACATATTCATTACTCCAGAAGTCTCCTCATGTACCTTTATAATACCTTTAAGTACTTTTTTAGCAGCTTTACACAAAATCTGATTGATTATATATTAATTTTCATTCCATTAAAAATACTTTCTAGGGGCGCCTGGGTGGCGCAGTCGGTTAAGCGTCCGACTTCAGCCAGGTCACGATCTCGCGGTCCGCGAGTTCGAGCCCCGCGTCAGGCTCTGGCCTGATGGCTCAGAGCCTGGAGCCTGTTTCCGATTCTGTGTCTCCCTCTCTCTCTGCCCCTCCCCCGTTCATGCTCTGTCTCTCTCTGTCCCAAAAATAAATAAACGTTGAAAAAAAAAAAATTAAAAAAAAATACTTTCTAAGTTTACCTTTGAAGAAACTAAGGCTTGCCTAGGTTGCTTCCCATTCCTTAGTCATCACCATTTGTTTAAAGTAGTGGTTTGTGGCCTGATTCTAGTGGCCAGAAGCATGTTGTTTTAGATGTCATGTCTAGCTTTTTAGATTAAAAGATAAATCTGGTCCCTACTACTCTATCTTGGGTAGAATCCTATGTAATCAAATTTAACAATTTCTTTTTTCCTGTGGCATCTGGTATTTTGTGTTCCACTTAGCATGGCCTCCAACACTCAGGGTTGTTTTTTGTTTTTTTCTTTTTAACCATCAAGTTTTTTCTAGTATTTTTTTTTTTGTTTTTGTGGAATTTATATTGAGGTAAATATGAAGTGTAGAGCCAGCATCCTTACCGTCACCACCCCATACAAACACTCATGGCTCTCTAATTGTCCCAACATCATTTACTAAGTAATATAGGTACTTGTCGTATACTAAATTCAGGATGCATTTGTGTTTATTTCTTGGCCTCTATTTTTTCAATTGCTGTCTAATAATGAGCCAGTTCCACACTGTTTTCATTTTTATGACCCTGTAAAATAGAGTAATGTTGGATAGAATTAGTCTTACTTTGTTCTTAATTTTTCAAAAATTCTTTATTTTGCTTATTTATTTTTCTATATAGAATTTAGAAACAGTTTGTCAATTACAAACAACAACAACAACAACAACAACAAATAAAATTCTGGCTAGAATCAAATTGGATTCTGGGGCCCCTGGGTGGCTTGATTGGTTAAGTGCCTGACTCTTGATTTCAGTTCAGGTCATGATCTCATGGTTGTAAGTTCAAGCTTCATGTTGGGCTCTGTGCTGGCAGCACTGAGTCTGCTTGAGATTCTCTCTCTCCCTATCTCTCTGCCCCTCCCCCACTCTCTCTCTCTTTCTCTCTCTCTCTCTCTCAATAAATAAACTTAAAAAAAAACAATCTAGTTAGATTCATAGATTATCTTTGAAAGAGTTGATATATGTAAGATGTTGAGTCATCATATGCAAACTGTAGTATCCAAACCTTTTCAATTTGATCAAGAGTTCCTTTAAGTTCTGTGGTAGTGTGTTATGTTTGCTTTATTTAGTTTTTGAATATTTGTTAAGTTTGTAGTTGCATTACTTTTGTAAATATGGCCTTTTTCTTCTATTACTTCTTCTAATAAGTTTTTGTTTTGTGATTTGGTTTATTATTAGTATAAACTTTGTAGGTTGATGTATCTAGCACCAAGTACTCCATCCAAACTGTCTTCTTCCTTGCCTGCCTGCACTATAAAGGTTGTACAAAGTTAAGTACTTGAGTTCTCAGCCTCAATTGGAGGAATAAACATTGACACATAGCGGCCATATTGTGGCCATGAAGAAAAGGTCTAGAGAATGCCAGAGACATAGCATGCTGTTGTGGAGACACATCCAACACCAGAAACCACATTCTCCCTGCCTGATTTCAAACTTTCAAAACAAAAACTAAAAACTTCTTACAGGGTTTTGAAGGATTATATATGATTTATATGAGCACTTTTTTCAGAAATAATATATTGAGAGACTTACTGTGTGAAACTATAACCCTTTAACCAGACTATACAGATTAATAATACTAAACTCAGAATTATACTAGTAACCAAAATGCTCTTTATACAATATATGTGTTTCATAGAATTAAGAATATATAAATAGTATTCTTATAGTAAAATATCTTTAAACATTGTAGAATAACTGTTCTCGGGAAGCTAAAATACTACTTTTTGTTTGTATGTTTAAATCATCTTAACATAACAAATATGAGAGTTGTAAAAATCTTGGTCAAGGAATGAGAATATTTCTTACAGAGCTTTTAATTCAATGATTATTTCACAAAAGTTAAATAGGCAGACATTTGAGAAGTACTTAAAAAGAGATGTCTATCTTCTTAACTAAAACACCACTCTTACTGTTTTACTGAACAAATATATATATTTTTACTTATGAAATCATGAAGGTAGAAGACATTGGACTCCTGGAAGAAAAAGGCTGAATGTAGAGTGTCCTCAGCCAGGTTAAACCAATGAAAGCAGACCAAGATAGTAAAGGTGGTGTTGCGGGGGGTCAGTGTATCTTTTGAGTTCACTAATGGCACATTGCATCAACATTTTGTCAAGTGTATTTCGGTCGCTTATTTTCACCTTAAAACTCATAGTGACCATTCTCCAAAATAGTACAGTAGTAAAAAATTTGTGCGTGAGTGATAATAGTGACAATTATATGTCATGATTGCACTTAGAATTGAAAAGGCGGTGTGTCTGTAAGAGCCCTGATTTTTATAGAATGAGTTTTGAAAGTCTCTGGTTTATTTGGTCAGCTGCTTGTATCTCCAGACCTGTAAAGCTTTCAGTCAGATAACACATTCCAGATACCATTGCCCCTGCATTCTACAGCTCACCTAAAAGTGCTTTTATTTGCCAGTAAAATTTGCCTTATAAAAATGAAATTGTATTCATCAAATAAGAAGTTGGCTGCTCCATTGCATCTGTATTATAGTTGTAGTGATAAGATATTTTTAATGTGATAAAATTATCCTTTTACAGATTTGTGGGTAGTAAAGCTATTATAGTCAGATGCTGGGACAATGAAACTATCCTGACCAATTAAATAAAGGGGATTCCAATTTATTGAAGGCAATGAGGAAAGGATTTTCTTTTTCTTTCCTCTTTGTCTTCTTCATCATGTAGCTAGCACTATGCATTTGTGGTGAACACCTTGTACTTTTCGTGGGATTTACATGTTACTAGTAATTTCCTCTCTCAGCCTAGGAGGAAGGTCGGTAATAGTTTTATTCCTATTTAAACAAGCGCGGAGCGTGACAGCATGCCACAAGGTATTAGTTTTAGTCAAACCCTGAATCAGGGAAAGAGGGAAGTGGGCTGCCAGTGCCAAATTTAAATGTAGAATAAGGATGAGGGTGGGAATGAGACTGGAAAAGAACAAGTATATCATCGTTCTATCCTTGCTGGGAACCTCAGTCCTTCACTTTACCTTCTTCGGAACTTCCTCTCATGCTATTATTTTTGTGTGCAGCTCGTGGGACTTTGACCTCAGCTAACACTCCTTGGTAATGAAGGATAGACCCTTCAGACTCAATGTTTGGAAATGCTGGTTCTTCTTCCACAAACTGTGAATGCCAGCTCAAGAAGACCATTGTTAGCAAACGTGTGTGGGTAAAGTCCAGAGATAACGGGGAGGCCAGAGCAAACCTTTTCTTAGAAGGCTGCCACAGACCTGAAACACAAGTCTCAGCCTGAGACTCAGAGAATGACCTATGATCCCTATTTTCCACTCATTCCTAACTCAAACTCTCCTCCTCAGGCAAGCTACTGAGCATGTACTTTCCAAATCATATGCTGTATTCTTCTCTCCATGTCTGTCTCTGTTCTGTACCCTCAAAGTGAGACGTTTGCCTTCCTTCCTTCCTGAGCTTTGGGGTTTGATTCCTCTATGAGAAACCTCAGTATCACCTAATGAACTTTCTTTTTTGATTTATCTCATTCAGTCTGTATCTGACACCAGCAACTATAATTTTTAAATAATATATAGCCAAATATATAAAAGATAATAGAAGTGGCAAAATAAATGTCAAATTTGAATTAAAAGCCAAAGACATTCAGAAGGACAAGTAGTGAAGACATAAAATCTGTGAAACTTAATGGATGAAGTAAAACATAATAAAAAATATAAAGTGAACATACAGCTATAAGGAAAATTAACAAATATGATTGACCTGGGAAATCTGAAAACATCACTTTCTTTTTATGACAACTAAACTAAACCAGAATACATATAAATATAAAATATGAATAACATTAAGAAGGTTAATTAAAAAAGATACATGGGAAACTTTACACCCAAGAGTCAAAAAGGGTATACATTATTTTCAGATGTCCATGGAACATCTTCAAAAACTTATCCTTTAAAAACTCCAAATGAAAATTAGAAACTGTGGTGACCACATTTTCCAGTTCTGAATCTAGACATGAATAACAAAGGTATAGGGAGAAAATGTCCTAAAACTCATTTTAAAAAATGGAATTTTGATTTTTTTAAAAAAAGATAATATACTTATGATGAGCACTGAATAATGTGTAAAACTGTTGAATCATGGTATTTTATGACTGAAACTAGTATAATACTGTATGTTAATTAAAAAAAAGATAATACCACAACATATGCAAGTAAAAACCACATGAAACATTTATTGAATCAGTGGTAAATTCATCACCTAAAAGCTTTTATAGTAAAAGAGAAAAAGTGAAAATAAGTAGCTAGGCATTCAGCTTCAGTTAGATCAAAAAAGGAAACATAAGAATAGTCTGTAGAAGGAAACAAGAAGAATAAAAGCAGAAAATAATGATTTCACGTGGACAGTGTAATAGGATGAACAAATCCAAGAGTTTTGTTGTTGCTGTTGCTGTTTTATTTTATGTTTTTTTAGAAAATAATACATGAAAAGAACCTAGAAGTCCAGTGCAGGGGAAAAGAAAAGAAGAAGAAAAACACAATGATATATGCAAGATACAGCAAATATTAAAAATAAATTATATGCTTTTGGGAAAATATAAATGGCCTAAATTTACTCAGAATAAAGTATAATGCCTGAATAGGCCATTAAGCAGACAATTAACTAAAATAGTGTTCAAATACCAGTAATAAAGTGATTCACAAAAGAGGCGGTTTAATAGGCAGTTGCTTCAAACATTAAGGAACAAAATTTCTATATCCTATAAAATGTTCCAGAACCTACAAAAGGAGAAAAAAACTGCTGCTTTTTATAACTTTATAAGGCTAGTGTAACATTTACAATCTGACAAAGATGAATTCTTCATTTTCCTTATGATGATTGTATAACTCAGTATTTTACTGGGCTTTCTAGAAGCACAAACATAAATTTAAAGTTCAAATATACATATGGTTGTATATTTGTAAGCATCTTTTCTTGGTCCTGTTTCTCTCTAGGCCACATTTTTCACCTCAATTATAATCTATTTTATGCATTCTTTCTGTACAATTACAAGTTACACATACTCTTGTTGTAAGTCTTTCCAAATACTTTGAGATGAGGATTGGATACAATTACTCTCTTTAAAAAAAACCTTTTTACTTAAGGGCACCTGGGTGGCTCAGTGGGTTGAGCATCTCACTTGGGCTCAGGTCACGATCTTGTGGTTCGTGAGTTCAAGCCACACACTGGGCTCACTGCTGTCATTGCAGAGCCCACTTCAGATCCTTTGTCTCCCCCCTCTCTCTACCCCGCCCCTGCTCATGCTCTTTCAAACATAAACATTAAAAAAAATCTTTTGACTTAAATTTCAAGTCCACAGAAAAGTTGTGCGAATACTAATAGGAACTTCTTGTGCCCTTCATCTAGATTCGTTGTTAACCTTTAGCCACATTTCACACTTTCTCACTCTTATATGAGAGTAGGTTGCCCATCAAGAATCAGAAATTTTCCGTCATCTCACATAATTCCTTCATGCCCTTTTTCAGTGAACCCCTATCCTTGAGAAGTAATCACTATTCTGATTTCTATCACTATTGGTTAATATCACCTATTCTGGAATTTCATGAAGTTGAACAGTATGCACTTTGTGTCTGGCTTCCTCCATTCAGCAAAATAGTTTTGTGATGCATCTGTGCTGTTGTGTGTATAATTTATTCATTTCTTTTGTAGTCCTGAGTAATATTCCACTGAATGATAACACAATTTGTTTGGCTACTCTTCTTTGACGGACATTAACATTGCTATTTCTAAGTTTTTGGATAGTAGGAATTAAAATATAAATATTATGAATGAAATTAGATTCTTTTTCTAAAAATGGATATGTTTGTTTCAGTGTCATTTTAGAGATCTTCATTTCCCTCATTGAATTACTTTGACAACACTGAAAATCATGTGACCAGATATGTGTAATTCTATTTCTTTCTCTGTTTTGTTCCATTGGTCTATTTTGTCTATCCTTTGACCACATTTACTTGATATATATTTACAGTAAATCTAGATTCAGGGTAAAACAGATCCTTCAATTCTATTCTTCTTTTATTTAATTGTTTTGGTTATTTTAGTTCCTTTGTCTTTCTTATCTTTATCTTTATCTTTATCTTAAAAGATAAACTTTTAAATAAGCTTTTAAATTTCTAGAAAGAATCCTGCTAGTATTTTGAGATTTACTGACTATATGGATCAATTTAGGGAGAATTAATGTCTTAACAATATCAAGTCTTCCAATCCATAAATATAGTATATTTCTTTTTTTTTTTTTAAAGATGTAATTTCTAAGGGGCACTCGGTTAAGTATCTGACTTCAGCTCAGGTCATGATTTCACGGCTTGTGAGTTCGAGCCCCACATCGGGCTCTGTGCTGACAGCTCAGAGCCTGGAGCGTGCTTCAGATTCTGTGTCTCTGACTCTTTCTCTGCCCCTCCCCCACTCATGCTCTGTCTCTCCTTCAAAAAAAAAAAATTAAAAAAATAAAAAAAGGAATCTCTACACCCAGTGTGGGGTCGAACTCTCAACCCCAACATCCAAAGTTGCGTGCTTCATAGACTGAGCCAGCCAGGCACCACAATATAGTGTATTTCTCATTTACTTAAGTCTTTTTTTTTAATGTTTTTTTAACATTTATTCATTATTGAAGGAAAGAGACAGCATGAGCAGAGGAGGGGCAGGGAGAGGGGGTGACACAGAATCCAAAGCAGGCTCCAGGCTCTGAGCTGTCAGCACAGAGCCTGAAGCAGGACTCGAACTCACAAACCGTGAAATCATGACCTGATTCGAAGTCAGACGCCCAACCAACTGAGCCACCCTGGTGCCCCTACTTAAGTCTTCTTTAACTCAGAAATGTTTTGTAATTTTCACTGTAGATATGTTATACATATTTTGTTAAATTTATGCATAATATCTAATGTTTTAAATGCTATTATAGGTGGCAGTTTTAATTTCATCGTCAAATTTTTCATTGCTAATATATAAGTACAACTCATTTTTTGTATATTGATATCATATCCTGTGATATTGCTAAATTTACTTACTCTAGTTATTTTCTGGAGAATTCCTTAGGACTTTCTAAATAACACAGTCATGTCATTTGCATGATGAAGATAAAGATGATTTTACTGCATCTTTTCCAGTCTTCATGTTTGTTATTATCTTTTCTTGTTCAATTACACTAGGTAGAAGTCTAGCATAATGTTGAATAGATGAGATGAGAGAAGACATCTTTGTCTTGTTACTGATTTTAAGGAGAAAGCATTTAATATTTCACTATTAAATATCATATTAGCTCTAATTTTTTCGTGGATGCTTTTTATAGTTTAAAGAAGTTTTCTTCTATTCCTAGTTTGCCAAGAGCTTTTAATGGGTACTTATTAATAACTTGTATTGAAATAATTAAATGATGCTTGTATAACTTCTTTGTCTCAAACCGCTAATGTGATAAGGCATATTGACTAACATATTAAACTAATCTTGCATTTGTGGGATAAACCCCATTTAGTATGAAGTTTATTATTTTTGTATATTATTGGATTTGACTTGCTAACATTTTGTTGGGAATTTTTGCATCTATAATTTCAGGAATACTTGGGAGAGCAGATGGTTTAACAAACATACTGTCTAATTACAGAGGACATTTATGATTATTAGCATGGGAATATAGCATTGGTGTGAGTGTATGCTTCTTGTTTGGCTTTCTCAAGTAAAAGAAAAGTACCTCCAGCATTATTTGATGACTCCATGGGAAGTAAATCCAAAATAGGGTATTGGGAATTTGCATTGGTACCAGAGATCACAGTGTAAAAATTTGCTCTGAGTTGTGGTTTCTTTTTTGTGAAACCTTTAAAGCAAATTTTATAATTCTGTTGAAAAATTTCTCTTCCTAGTTACATTTATGTTTGGGATTTTTCCTCTATTGCTATATAAATTTTTACCAAAATTATCTTTGAAACTATTCTTGTATTCTTTTTTAAAAAAAATTTTTTAAATGTTTATTTTTGAGAGAGAGAGAGAGAGACAGAGTGCGAGCAGGGGAGGGGCAGAGAGAAAGAGGGGGAGACAGAATCCAAATCAGACTCCAGGCTCTGAGCTGTTAACACAGAGCCGGAAGCGGGGCTCAAATTCACAGACCACGAGATCATGACCTGAGCTGATGTCGGTTACTTAACCGACTGAGCCATCCAGGTGCCCCGATTCTTGTATTCCTTTGATTGGAAAATAAGCAATATAAAATAGAAATGATAACTCATGTAATTTTTATGGGAGCATTCAAAAGAGTTGTAGCAAAGTGACTCTAATGCAGTGTTATTCTACACATAACTGATCATTTCTACTTCAAAGTCATTGCGGATTTGTTCCTGGGGCCAATTTTAATTCATTGCATAAAAGAGTGATAAAAAAAAAAAAAAAGTACATCAAAAGTAGAGAAACCATCAGACAGAACCATGGTTTTTAAAAAGGCTTCTAAAAAGCACAAAACAGAGAAAAATGGTATTCCATCATTTATAAGCCTTCATCCAGTGATGAAAGCATTTTATAGTGTCACAAAATTCATGCAATAATAATCAGTAGTCGGGGCGCCTGGGTGGCTCAGTCGGTTAAGCGTCTGACTTCGGCTCAGGTCAGGATCTCGCGGTATGTGAGTTCGAGCCCCGCGTCGGGCTCTGTGCTGACAGCTGAGAGTCTGGAGCCTGTTTCAGATTCTGTGTCTCCCTCTCTCTCTCTCTGCCCCTCCCCTGCTCATGCTCTGTCTCTCTCTCTCAAAAATAAATAAACATTTTAAAAAATTAAAAAAATAATAATTCAATAGTACTAGCTACCTTCATGATGATGGAAAAGAAATGCAAGGAAACTTTTACAGAAATTATAATTCTGGCATACACTAGCTATAGCTTTGAAGAAGTCATTTCACCTTTCTGAATCTCTTTCCTGTTCTTTAAGATTAGAGACTCAGAAAATATTAAATGGTTTGCAAGATCTTTTCCAGACCTCAAGTTAACTACCACACCTTATAATAATTAATAATTGTCATGATGAGTCTGAAACATTATGAAGACATGGAATGTTTTTGAGTCCTCAAAGAAATTATATTCAGTTTTTTTTTGTGTGTGGACACTTACTGCTTTTTTCCACCTAGCATCTATTCCTTCTTCTCTTGGGACTAGCACTCAAATATTTGCTTGATACTGTTTTCTTCCCCTGATAGTCCACTGCTTCAGGAATGATGCACATGCTTCATTAGGGGTGCCTGGGTGGCTCAGTCAGTTGAGTGACCGACTTTGGTTCAGTCATGATCTCATGGTTTGTGAGTTCGAGCCCCGTGTCGGGTTCTGTGCTGACAGCTCAGAGCCTGGAGCCTGCTTTTGATTCTGTCTCCCAATCTCTCTCTCTCTGCCCCTCCCCCCACTCATGCTCTGTCTCTGTCTCAGAAATAAATAAACATTAAAAAAAAATTTTTTTTAATTACTGGTATGATTCCATTTCCTGGATTTCAGTGGTTCTTTGGGTATGGTAAAAAAATAAAAAAAAAATAAAATTAAAAATCTAATTGATTAAATCAGATTCTGCCCCAGATCTCTTATTTAGAAATTAGAGAAAGATTTATTTCTGTGCTTATAAGTGAGAAAGCATCACATCCTGGGAGCTACCCACAACCATCTCAGGACCATGAAGGTGAAACTTGCTGAAAATATAGCCAATACTAAGAAAGAGCTGAATAATAAATGAGAATCAAAGTCATAATCACTTTGTTTAAGCTTTCAAATGAAGCCTGTCAGGCGGTGCGAGGGTGTCTTAGTTGAGTGTCAGACTTGGTTTCAGCTTAGGTCATGATCCCAGGGTTGTGGGATCCAACCCCGTGTTGGACTCTGTGCTGAGTGTGGAGCTGCTTGGGTTTCTCTCTCTGTCTCTCTCCCTCTGCTCCTCTCCCCAACTTGTGAACTTTCACTCTCTCTCTAAAATAAAAATAATTTTTTAAAAAATTTAAAAATTCAAATCACGCCTGTCAGAAGACACCAAAATCTTTAGATTTTTTTAGTTACTTACATTCCTTTATCTTCTAAGCCAATTTGGTTTGTGTGTTTTTAACTTATAATCAAAAACATTGCAACATTTAGAAGAAAGAAAAAAAAAGGGGGGGCGCCTGGGTGGCTTAGTTGGTTAAGTGACGGACTTCAGCTCAGGTCATGATCTCACAGTTTGTGAGTTCGAGCCCCATGTCGGGCTCTGTGCTGACAGCTCAGACCCTGGAGCCTACTTTAAATTCTATGTCTCCCCCTCTCTCTACCCTTCCCCTGCTCACGTTCTGTGTCTCTCTGTCTCTCAATAATAAATAAACGTTAAAAAAACAACAATAACAAAAAAACACATTGTGCTCATATTAATTGGGGAAATGTTTTGTTTTAAACATAGCTAGATAGGCTGCAAGAAGCATGTATCTCCCCATATGTGTATTTGTCTTAATATCAGTGCATTGTCCTGTTAGTAGTGATTTCTCTTCCTGCTCAGTACCTTTCCCCATCCGCTTCTTTATTAAATAGATCCAATTCCTTTGGGAAATCTTCCATGTTTTCCACCTAGACCAGCTCATACTTTACTTAGGGCTCTCCGTAACTCTCTCCATGTGACAATATCCAAGTCATTTGTGCTAGCCTGGACCAATGGAAGAATTCAGTATTCTTGGCAGAGTAACTAACATAAGGCTGTACATGTGGCTCAGTAGAACTGGAAGTTTTCTTTGTTATCTGTCTATGACATTTAGAAAGAAGAGCTACCTTTACCTGCTTGGGTATCTAGGCTGGGGGGATTTGAATTTGGGCTCCCAATAGCCATGTCCCCAGTCACTTGAAGGAAATGCATATGCAGTAAGAAAGGAACGTAGCCAGCTCAGAAAAAAAGCAAAAATCAAGGAGAGAGGGAGCCCAGAAGATAGCATTCAAGACCAATATTCCCGACATGCCTGAAGCTAGGCTTCAAGCTTGAGTTCTTTGTTCATTTAGTCAATAAATTCCTTTTGAGTTTAATATAGCATGAGTAGAGTTTCTGTACTTCTCAAGACCTAGCTTATAATACATAAGAAAACCAGGTGAAATGTCTGTGTACATAAAAATACCTCCTGACTTAATTTAGCCGCATACCTACTCATTTCATTTTCTTCTTGCCATTTATAGTCTGTTTTCTCAGCATTTGATTCTCTCATAGGGTTGGGGAAACTGAGCACTCTCTCCCTGCTCCCCACACTCCATGCTGTGCACTCAGGTCCCCATAATAAGCCTCCTAAGGAGGAAGCAGCCACAGCTGGCTTTTTGAGTCACCGCTTGAGGCCTCATGGCAACTAGACTTAGCAGACACTCCTTTTGGAACTGCCAAATTAAACATACTGGCCTGTGTATGAATTGATTAACTGAAATCTCACCATCATTTTGCTGACTGTGTGCCCAGTGATGGTCAGCTGAGGCTAGGGAGACTATGAAGAGACAGCATTTATATCTTCCTCTTTCTGCAAACTGGTTTGGGGTGGGGAGGGGGGCAGACCCAGCCATTAGAACATATCCCCAAATCAATGGAAACACCCAGTCTCAATCATCACTTTGAATAAATCCAGTTTAGTATTGCATTTTATTCTTATTTTTGTTTGTTAATGGTAAATTTACTTTTTTTTTTTTTTCATATTTAGATATTAAGAAATGACCTAAGGTTGGCATGGATGTCCCTACCTTCCTCAACCTGGGGTCAGATTTATGTAGTACCAGTGCTTAGCTGCAGTTGAGGCCACATGGATGGTATATTTTATTTGACAAATTGTGGTTCTTTAACCATGTCAAACAATGGGTTGGTTAACTCTCAACAGTACATATATTTATACTAAAATGTCCCTGTTCTTTTATCTCACTGTATCTCTCCTCCACTGCCCTATGCACACATACCATTTATGTGATCAGGTCTCTCCCTTCTAGAGATTGGTATTACCATCCAGTCACAGGTGCTTGGAAAACTAATTTCACATAGTGTTGTCATTCTTGCATTCAAATTTATACTTAAGAAACTGTATTGCAGACAATGGATTGCTTCATCCTTTGTCATCAATTTCTAGTTCATTTAATCTGCAGATACTTATCGAGTGCATATGCTGAGCCAGATACCATGGTAAACAAGAGAAGGCCACACCCTATTGTCGACAAGGTAGCTAATAAAAGGTGAACTGGGGAGCTCTTCACTTCCATTTTCATTTAATCAAGTGTCCATTTATTAGGGTTTTTAATGCATCATCCAATTATAATTAATATAACTATTGTTTGTGCATGCTTGGTAAATTATACTGTATGCAAATATAAGTAATTAATTGTGTCAATAACTCTAAAAATGACAAGAAGATAAAGAGGGCATTTATTGCAGCTGCTGCTGTTTGTTTTGTATTCTTCTCTCTCTTCTCTCCACATTCCCTTCTCTGAGATGCCACAGATTTAGAAAAAACTAAAACTTCTTTAACAAGTACTATGGCAACTTGTTGCATTGCCTGAGGATGTAAGAGTGATCATTTATGGATCAGTGTGATTTAAATTGGAAATCTCCATAATTAGACCCAGATATAATAGATAATGACATTTTATAGATAACCTAATTAATTTCATGATGGTAGTTAGGTGATTCAGATAATTCTAAACCTGTACTTCTAGTTTCTCAAAGAGAATGAGTGTCGTGAGGAGACCTCTTGGGAGACAACTTGCCTATCTTGGGGCATCACCTAAATACTCACCTGTAGTTGAGAATGAATATGTATTCCAGCATCTAAGTTCTAGTTAAGTTTTTTCTTAATTTTCTCATCAGTAATAATATTTTCATTTTCTTTTCTTAGGTAATGCAGCCTGAAAAGCCCTCTTAACTAGCTCTATCATTCATATTTATGCAGAAGTGCCTTTTTTATCATTTGGATATAATTTGACAGCAGGCTATAAACTGAGTAGGAAAGAGTTAAGGAAACAAGGCCTCTCAACCCCAGAAGCTGATGATGATCACCTTGTGTCTTCCCTGCAGTAAGCTTTTAGTAATAGAAGAGGAGAAATTTGTTTACCAAAGAGAAAGGTTTGTAGATGTTGGGAAATAATCTTTTTAGTTACATATTGCTTGGAGTTTTCTTTTCCCTACAGAGGACTATAAATAATCCCTCCCACATTCCCTACAGGGATTATAGTCAGTCCCAACCACAAACAGTGGAAAGAGTACAAATTTTGTTATCCTTTCAAATTTGCGAATGTTCATCCGTTCAAAAACACTCCCACCATTGTAATAGAAAAACTTACTATTGGATGTGCCTCCTTTTGGATATGGGCAAGAAGCATGTGCTGAAAAACCGAGTAACCACTACGCTAGAAACAAATATTTACTGAGTACACCAAACAGTGTAACCTACTAATATTTTTTTTGTAATCCACTTTTTGTTGTTTCTGGGTTAGTTATTCTCCTTATAAGGGCTGGGGGACTGGGATTTAAAAAAATAAGTTGTGATGTGGAAAAAGATGGGGACTTTTACAAGTATGGAGTGCTTGTGCTATGCAGAATTTCTACTATGGGGTATATACTCTAGAAAACTATGGCTACTAAAAACTCATTTTTACTAGACACATGGAGATGTCTTGGGATTGTCTCTTGGACACATAACAGGCCTGTGGTCTCTCAAGGGACCATCAGGGTGACATTTCCCTTTGGTGCACCTTTTCACAAAGTATTTTCTGAGGAAATAAATTCTGTGAGTTACTCCAAAATAAAATAATTTTAGAGGCACCTGGGTAGCTCAGTCAGTTAAGTTTTCAGTTCAGTCAGCTAATGCTGGCAGTATGGAGCCTGCTTAGGATTCTCTCTCTGCCCCTCCCCTGCTTTCTCTCTCTCTCTCTCTCCTCCCCCCAAATAAAAAATATTATATATATATTTGGAGTCAACTAAGTTTATATTAATCCCACTATTAAAGACTCAAACATGTTGCACATAACACATTAAGGGATCTGAGAAACCGTAAATTAAAGTTTGTTCAATTTCATAGACCCTCTCTTCGTTGAAACAAGTCATATCCTGTAGGTTTACTTTGGATAATAGGACCTTATGTGAATTTTCCTTCTGATGTTTTCTCTCTACACTTATAAATTTCTGTCTGTTTGTCAAGCTACTTTCTTAGATGAGGAAGCTGAGACAACAAGATCTTATGGTTATTAAGTGGCAGAACCAGAATCCAGACACAAACAGCTTGGTATCAAAGTCCAGGCATTTGATCACTACACATCCAGGGTTTAACCTTAAACCTTAAGCTTTTGAAAACTTGATTCTGCTTACAAGTCGTGGAATGCTCCATCCTGTAGGGTTGGAGACACATTAGACAAAATCCAGAGACTGGTGTTTCAATCCAAAATGTCTACTTTATAATTATAATAAGAAATTGCCATGATAAAGATTGGAACATTCAAAGGCATCATTTATGCATTTTTCCTGTGGGAACCAAGAACACATACAAAATGTTGCTGGATGAGAATGGAATCAAAATAAAGGGAATTAATTAGATCACTGTTTCTCATTCTGTGCTTCAGGGACTTAAAATTGGGGGAAAATATTATTTGAAGTTTTTCATCGCTGATATGGTGAAGTTTAATTGTTACCACAAAAACTGTCATTAGTAGGGAGATTGCACCAAAAACGAAAGACTGCAAACATGTACCCACTCATCTTCACCTCAAAAAGCCAATGAAAAGAGAAGATTCATTTACTCAGTGAATAAATCCATGACTATGGAAAAGTTATACAGAATGTCATTAGACAACCAGAACTATCAGAAACTTCCTGGAAGATAAAAAGCAAGTATGAATAGATTATTGAAGAGTAAAACTTTAAGAAAACAAAATATAAAACATGATCTAAATATTTCTGAAGTAGCATGATACTTCCTGATTGATCCAGGCCCAGTGCAATGAACACAGTCTGTGGGGTGGAACTTGGGACACTGGGCAGGTTGATGTCATCACTGAACTGCATCTTACGCACTTAGAGCAGCCAACCCCCCACTTCTCCCCTCTTTAACCCAGCAGTGGTCTGGATGTTGTTATTTGGCTACAGGATAAAGCAGAGAGCCAGAACAGAATTGATTATAAAAGCTAAGCAGGATGATAGGGAGCTGTTGGTTTCCAAGAAAGACAGGGTTGCTTCTACTCATTAGACAATTTAACTCACATCCCAAATTTACCACAGCCTTGCCTTCTCCTCTCCAATAAGCATCAGAGGCAAAATGTGGTCATTGAAGTAGTCAGGGGTTGTCTAATTTAAATATGATTAAGTAGCCAAGAATCACTAAATATCTGAAGGAAATTAACATTATGAAGGAGTCACTACATTAAGTACATAACACTTGACAAAACAGTGGTAGCAAAAATAGTAAAAAAAAACAAACTTAGGATAAGAATAATTAATATATTTGAGCAGAGTTGCAACAGAGTATTGTGGTCATGAAAAAGAATAATGTAGAAATTTTGGACATTCAAATTTTGTTGAAAGAAAATAAATAAATAATAGAGGGACTTGATGTAAAACAAGCACAGCTAGAGAGCATATTTGTGAGCTAGGAGTTTAACCTAGGGATTTTCCCAAAATCTTAACAAAAGTAAGAGATGGAAAAAAAAGTACAATAAAATAAACTCATAAAAATAAGAGAGAAATTAATTCAGCTAAAAAGCAACAAAATGTAAAGACCGAGAGGAAAAAACTGGCTGGTTTCTGGAAAATTAATGAAATAGACAAGCCTCTGTAATAATTCATCAAGAAAAAGGAATATGGAAGTAATAAATTATATTAAACAAGAGAAAGAGGACATGAACACAGATTCAGAGGAGATTAAAATGTGCAAGAAATTCTGTATAACTTTATGCCAGTAAATTTGAAAATATAGACAAATGGATGATTTTCTAGATAAAATTTGCTGAAGTTAATTCAAGAAGATGCAGAAATTATGAATGGACTAATAACCAATTGAAGAAATAAAAAATGTAGGTAATAAGTTACTCTGAAATTGATCTTTAAATTTAGCACAATCCATACCTAAATCCCAATAAGCTATTTTAATGCAACTTGATACACTGAGTCCATATGGAAGTAAAAAATTCCAATAGCCTGGAATTACCTAAGGACAAGGAAGAAAGCACTTCATCATGAGTTGCCAAAGCATATTATAGCTGTAACAATCTAAAAAAATGTACCTCAGTATAAAAAGAGTTAAAAAGCAGTTCAGTGGATATATGAGAATTTTGTTTGAGATGCTATTTAAGTTTAGAGGGGAAATTAACTAGTCAATAAATGATGTTGAAATGGCAAAGAAATAGGGGCATGTGTATATTCACATAATATAGTTAGGATAGATTAAAGAGCTAAATGAAATTCACAAAAAAAAAGCCTCTAAAAAGATTCTAAAAAGATTACAAATACTAGCAGTTTTTCTTTTATTTTTTTCTCTTATTTGTTTGTTTGTTTGTTTGTTTGTTTGTTTGTTTTGAGAGAGAAAGTGCACTTGTGCGTGCATGAGCAGAGGAGGGGCAGAAGGAGAGACAGAATCTTAACCAGGCTCTATGCCCAGTCTGACACAGGACTTGATCTCACAAGATCATGACCTGAGCTGAAATCAAGAATCAGATGTTCAACTGACTGAGCCACCCAGGTGCCCCAGGAGTTTTTCTTTTAGTAATGATCTCATGATGCAGAAGACTTTTGTTTTGTGATGATGAACCTCATAAACATGGTTAAAAAAAAACTAACAGGAAATATTATTAGTTCCTTTATTAACAGGTAAATATTTCCTATCATGATATTTCAAACACTACCAAAAATTTATTGGAAGGTAATCATCCCATTGGAAAGAAATGACCCTGCTGAATTCCCTTTCATTTGTTATTTTTCTCCATAGTGCCTGACATACATACATACATACATATATATATATATATATATATACACACATATATATACATACATATATATGTGTATATATATATAAAACTCCCTCATATATATATATGTATATACATATATATACATACATACATATATATATGTATATATATAAAACTCACTATATATATATGTGTATATATATATATATATATATATATATATATATATATATAAAACTCACATAGTGCCTGACATACATACATACATATATATACATATATATACATACATACGTATATATATATATGTATATATATATATAAAACTCACTTGCTTTATAATGTCTGTCTTCTCCCTATTAGAATGTAAATTCTAAGACTGCTATATATATATATTTTTTTATGTTTTGGTCAATTCTGTACTGACCAAAGGGATGCCATAAAGGTTCATGGGCAATTCATAGAACCAAAATACAACTAACCAGTAAACATGTGATGGCACTTTTCAAGGATTAGGGGAGAACAAATTAAAACAAATACTGAATTTTTGTCAGTCACATTGGCACATAAGGGAATAGAATTTTAATACATGTTATTGGAAAGGATATGGAGAAATAAGTTTTTGTGTGTGATTTTAAATAAAAAGGAAGTTTAGAAAGCAATTTGAAATTAATTATTGACATTTAAAATGCTTAACCTCTTTGACCACAAAATTTTGCTTCTATGAACAAGTTCTAGGGAGTACTTGCACATATGCACAAGCTATGTGAGCAAGCATATGTTACTGCAACATTGTTTATAATGGTACCAGACTGGAAATAAATCTGTCAATCCATATGAAGTAGATATATATGTCTTAATATAGAAAGATCTCAATGATATATAGTTAACTTTAAATAGTTACAGAAAGATAGTTATAGTTTCCCTTTGTATAAATATAAAATAAAAAGGCATTTAACTGGAGGAACAGAGAACCAATAGGTTGGGTACACATCCAATTATTATTAGTGGTTACCTCTGGGTAGAAGATAGAAGTTAAAAGAGGATTTAAGAAACTCTTCTCTTGGGGTGCCTGGGTGGCTGAATCAATTGAGTGTCTGATTTTGACTCAGGTCATGATCTCACGGTTGGTGAGTTTGAGCCCCGCGTGGGGCTCTGTGCTGACAGCTTGGAGCCTGGAATCCTACTTCTGATTCTGTGTCTCCCTCCCTCCCTCTTTCTCTCTCTCTCTCTCTCTCTCTGCCCCTCCCCTGCTCGTACTCTATTTCTCTTTCTCTCTCATAAATAAATAAACATTAAAAAGAAATTAAAAAATAAAAAAATAAACTTTTCTCCGTATACTTCTGTATGTTAAAATAAGAGTAATGTCATGTATTACTTGTACAGTTAAGTATGTGCATATAATCTTCATGTTGTCACAACTGTAATATATTTTAAGTCCTTAAAAACTTTACATTATGTTTGCTATAGGCTTCATAATTACCATTTGTAAAAGTTGTATGCTCTTTCAATAGTCTGTAAAACCAGCTAGTCACTGGTTTTAGCTAGGTTTAGAAACTTGATCAGTGGAAGTAGAAAAGGATTAATGAATTATTTGTTAAGTTAACTTTGGTCCTTTTAGGCAGGGGACATACATATAACTCTTAAAAGCTTGTGAACCCCAAAGCAATCAGTTCTAACAGTGAGAACAGAGAAAATTTGCTTTAAATATGCTTTCTCAGAATGTTTTAAGCAATACCAGTCTTCCAGGGCATTCCAATGGAAAGATTTTGAAAACAAAATTTTGAAAAAAGCAACAGCTACTATATTTTTCCATTTTATTGCATTATATTATTACCAAGTATTCCACAAATAACATTAAAATTCTAAGGGGAAAATATGTATCTAGCATAGCTTTAAAAAGTTTTTAAGAAATATATTTAACAACGTTATTAGTTTTAGATTGCCTTGTAACAAACTATCCCAGTAATTTAGCAGCTGAAATCGACAAAAATGTATTATCTCACAATTTTTCTGGGTCAGAAATTTGAGGGTAGCTCAGCTGTATTGTTTTTGGTTTAGAGTCTCTGGCGAGTTTGCAGCCAGCATGTTGGCTGAGGGTGCAGTCACCTGAAGGCTTAACTAGTCCTGTAGGATCTGTTTTTAAGTTGGCTCACCTACTTGCTGGTCATGGTCAGTTCCTCACAATTGTAGACCTCTCCAGAGAGCTACTAAATTGTCCTCATAACATGGCAGCTGGCTTCTCCTAGGGCAAATGATCCAAGAGAGAGAGGAAACACAATGTGCCTCCCTCCTTTTTCCTTCCTACTGCTTTTTATGACATTGTTTCTTAAGTTATGTATTGTTTAAAACAAGTCACTAATCACAACTCATGCTCAAGGGGAAGGGACTTTGTTTCCACCTTTTGAAGAAAAGAATATCAAAGAGTTTGTGGACATAATTTGAAACCACCACAATATCAGCATCCATTCTTTTCCCTAGATAATACCTATTAACATTCTAAGGATCACTCTGGGAACACTTGGCAATAAGGCCCTAACCCTGAAGAAGACTCCTTATGTTTTCTCTTCAATGGAGAGAATAGGAGAAAGTGACTAATTCTGTTTTCAGTATCTACATGGTAATGGCATTTTGCATCTCCTTAGGAACAACATGTTTTAAATCATGTATAAATGGGTTGCCTATGATACTTTTCTTTAAACAGAAAATAAGTACAAATTAGAACAATCAACAACATGTAAATCCTATAGAAAAAATCAAGCAATAGGGGCACAGCATGTGTTATTTTATCTTGAACTTCTCTCTCGTAATCACTCATTCTTCCATCCACCCTTCCATCTGTCAACCTATCTTGACAGCTTAATGTTCAGCGGAACTGTGTTGTAAACTGTCTGTAAAATCTAGAGAACAGAAGCCTCCACTCACCTTTTGAAAACATCATAGTTTTATGGAAGGAAACACACATGGAATCATTTGTCAAGAAAGGGAATAAAGTAAAGACCCTCACAGAGAGAAGACCAAGGATTTGAGAGGAAAGAGATGGGATGAGTAATCATGCCTGCGGAATATCTAGAATGAAACCTTAAATTGTTCTCTCTTGTTAGTTTCCTTTTAATTTGTTGTGAATCCTAGTATCTTAAACCTTTGTTAGAAGTAGCAATTCAGTGTGTGAGTAGTCTACATACACTGTGGAATTTATTCAACCAGTGAACCCTATATACACTCAATAGATTCTGTTTTTTAAAGTATTTTTTGTACCATTCTTCATTTAGGAACAATTTACTACATCAACTATATAGGAGAAAACTAATAGAATCAGATCATAAACGTGTGCATATATGTATGTGTATATAAATTAGATACATGAGCATACATAACATCAGGGTCATATTCAAAGTAAAGGATTAGAAAAAAGCTAAATAAAATCTTGATGATTTTCCATATATTTTATTTTTCATAATTTGCTAGAGAGAAACACTTGGCGTATGCTTACTATCTATACAAAATCTCTCAGTTGCTCTCCTTATTAAGCTAATGAGGACACTTTGGCCTAGACCCTCAAAATTGTATATTATGTCTTATTTTTTAGCACTGACCACAGGTCTTGTTATAAGACTAGAGTTGAAAAAAGAGCATATAGCCTAAGTGATGGCTTTTTGGGAGGGAATAGGGCCTGTTTAGCATAATTTCTAACCAGCTCAATATTGCTATCAATGTAGTCTAAGTTATTTAAATTCTGTAAACCTCAATGTATAATGGGCATTATCTTATCTACTTCCAGTATTGTCATGGGAGGATAAATAAAATAATGCCTCTGAATTCCTATCATAGTGCCTGGCACAAAAGAGTTACTCAATGAATAACAGATAATGTCCTTATATGATTATGATATTTTTAAAACATTTTTGTACCATTCTTCATTTAGGAACAATTATCATAGCATGTTATTATATAACATATCATTATCATATAACGATAGTATCTATTATTTATTGAGCACTCATTTTATAATGGGAATGTGTGAAGCACTTTATATACATTTTAAAAATCCTATTAATTTATAGAAACGGAACTGAGACTGAGAAAGTTTTAGTTTGGGGTTTACCTTGCCCCAAGTCATCAGCCGGTAGTAAATTAGCATAGCATTCAGACTCAAGTGTGCCTGACTGCCCTGTAGTCAGTGCCTTTTCCAGTACTTTAGATGAGACAGTATCATGCCCATGAAATATGCTTTTTTTTCCTTTCGTTTTGGTAAAACATCCTGGAAAAACATCCTGTCTTTGAAAATTGTTTTAGAGGTAAGTGTTGGTCAAATGGGGTCATATCCTTTTTTTCTAAATCATGTTTAGCTGTTAAAATTTAAAAAAAAATTTATTAATTTTTGACAAAGAGAGAGACAGTGAATAGGGGAGCAGCAGAGAGAGATGGAAACACAAAATCTGAAGCATGCTCCAGGCTCTGAGCTGTCAGCACAGAGCTCGACACGGGGCTCAAACTCATGAACCACGATTTCATGACCTGAGCTGAAGTCGGGCGCTTAACCGACTGAGCCACCCAGGTGCCCCTCATGTTTAGCTATTAAAATCAGGAAAAATGATTCATGTCCCTATTGGCATCACCACAGCCAAGCTCCAAGGAGAATTCCAATTATAGAGAAAGGAAAAGAGGATTTTTCCTATACTCCCTGAGTAATCTCTTAGAGATCAATTTTGGCTCTTACCTCCCAGTAGTCACTTATCTCTGTACTTTCTGTTCCTAACCACTGTTTCATGAACATTTTTAGGACACTGCAAAATAATGTAGAATGCAGCACATTATCTGATACATATTGGGGTTGAGTGGCTGTCATTTGATTGAATACTTTTTATAGATGAGTGGATAAATGAATAAAGAAGGAATGGCTGAGAGGCAGAGATGTGAGGGGGATTGAGCATGAGGTTGAGAGATGATTCTGATACTAGTCATGAGCCACACCTTTCTTAAAAATGCATTAGTATTTCTCAGCTTACTTGTGATGAGCCCCTGGAGTGAGGAAAGCACTCAACATCACTGTGTATTGTGGAGCAGGAACACCTGTGTACAGCATAACAGAACACCTGCAAATGGAAAAGTCACATGCTCCCATCACCCTCCAGTGCTCCGGATTTCCTATCCTTTCCATTTTTAGGGACCTAAATATTACAGTTACCACTGCCACGTTATCTCCTTCCCATAGGTAAAGCAGTCTAAAGCAATCTAAAATGTAGGTTTTTGCCTATTTGTTCATTGTTTCTTCTTATGATTTCCTCCTCTAGAATATAAGGGTCATGAGGACAGGAACTTTATCTGGCTTATAGGCATACCTTGTTTTACTGTGTTTCACTTTATTGCCCTTCAAGGATAATGCATTTGTTATAAATTGAGGGATTGTGGCAACCCTGTACTGAGCAAGGCCCTTGGTACCTTTTTTCCATTAACTCACTTGGTGTCTCTGTGTCACATTTTGGTAATTCTTACTATATTTCAAACTTTTTCCACTATTATTCCATTTGTTATGGTTCTGTGTGATCAGTGATCAGTCACTGAAAGCTCAGATGATGGTTAGTATTTTTTAGCAATAAAGTATTTTTCAACTAAGGTAAGTTCATGTTTTTTAGAAATGATGCTATTTCACACTTAATAGACTACGGCATAGTGTAAACATAAGTTTTACGTGCTCTGGGAAACCAAAATATTTATTTGACTTTATTGTGATACTTGCTTTTCTTTACTATGGGAGTCTGGGACAAAACCACAATACCTCCAAGGTATTCCCTGTATTTCCTGCTGTAACCTCCCTTCCTAAAATAATGTCTGACAATAGTTGCTCAATTAATGTTTTCTGGATGCTTAAGTGAGTGAATGTCCATGGTTGGTAACATTTAATTTTACAGTAGCTCTTTATCAACACTTAACAGACTCTTAGGATGCTTTAAGTCTTTGGGACTCAACCTAGAGAGTTTGTTTCACTCATTGTTTAGATACGGCAGCTGTGTTCCAGGGACATTACATTAGTTGTGCAAAATCACATACCAATCATTACAGCACTGAGATGAGGAGTCAGGTTCTCCTATCTGTCAGGCTGACGCATTTCTCACTCTTCTACATTTCTTCCTGTTTTTCTTATACCCACTCCTTACTATTATCTTTGTAAAGTCACTATACTCTTACTTTCTTTAGTTATAAGAAACCCTCAGTGTGTTTATTTTTTAATGTTTTTAACTCTACATAAAGATGTTCTTAGACTTTGTCAGTATTCATTCTACTGGATAATGCAAATTCATGTCACAAAGAACTAGAGGAAAACTATTGCCACCAGAAGGTGTTTGGCATTCCACAGACCCATGGTATAAACTCTTCCCTTGAACTTGCAAACAAATAAGCAGACAGCAGTATCTGGGTTTTTTTCTACTCAAACAATTTACCACATGATGTTTTGGGTCATCTTTTTGTATACTAGATTAAGGGTAGCTAATTCATCAACTTGACCAAAAGTAATAAAGGAAATTTATACTCCAATTAGTTTTGATCCAAATCAGAAGTATTTTAACTCAGAAACAGTGCTTGATACCTTAAGATGCATTATTTCATTCACTTCTTCAGTAGTTCCATTTTAGACATGAGAGACTGAAGCTCCCAGGTCGTAGCTTGCCTATAATCACATATTAAGGATAAAATTAAAGGGGGCACCTGGTTGACTCAGTCTGTTGAGCGTCCGACTTTGGCTCAGGTCATGATCTCATGGTTTGTGGATTTGAGACCCATGTTGGGCTCTGTGCTGACAGCTCAGAGCCTGGAGCCTGCTTCGGATTCTGTGTCTCCCTCTCTGTCTCGCTTCCCCTCCCCCACTCACGCTGTGTGTGTGTGTCTCTCTCTCTCTCTCTTTCAAAAATAAGTAAACATTAAAAAAAAATTTTAAAAAGAATAAAGTCAGGATTTAAAGTCACTTTGCTGTGTTTATTTACTAAACATGTTGTGACCTCTTTCCTGTAATCTCCCATGGTAGTGGGATGGTGAATGGGAAGCAGACAGACAGTAATGATTATTGATTCTAGTGATAACATAAGTAATTGGGCTGACTCAGCTATTCATTTGCCTGCCATGATGATTATCAGAATAGATCTACAATCTGCTTTTTCCTCAATGTCCTTGCTAGGGTTAATAATGCTTCTAAAGATCTCCTAGTGTGACAGTCTCAATTCACTACAAGATGAAGGACTTTTATCTTTATTTCCTCTGATTAAATATAATGCTTTAATCTGTGGAATGATAATAGTTTCATCTTCTCAGTGCCTTCCTGTCCAGTCTCTCAGGGTAGGACTTAAATTATCTTGACCAATAAAGACATTCTAGGTTACATACAGACACAAGGAATGGTGAGATGGGGACCACTTAGTCTCCCAACATTTTCATTCGACATAGAGGTATCATTGTGAATATCAGATTCCTTTATTGTCTCAAAAGTGTACAATGAAGTTTTTGTTTTAAAATCATGAACTCAGGATTTTGTTTCTGTGTTAAGAGCTTCAGAGACAGCATGACCTTGGTTTGGATATTAGCTCTGTGACTTTGTAGCTTTGTGAACTTTAGCCTGGGAGAACCTCAGTTTTCTCATCTTCAAAATGGAATGACAACCACAATAATAAAATATTTCATATGCTTTATTTCAATATTAAATGAGTTACTGCAGATAACAGTTCATAGCTCATAGTAATAATTCAGTATATATTATTATTTGGTAAACTTCACCTAACCAAGACTCTTCTGAGCCTTCTCCTTTGCTTATATTATTTGGAATATTATAGGTGAATATCATTCACAATTTAAAAACATGAAAATTCAGAACTAAAAACAAATGAAGAAACAAGCAATAGTGTTGTTGACAGACTATGGTCCGTCCATTCCCGTTTCTAAAGTGAGATATCTTCCTTTTGGGGGGGGGGAATCACTGAATCCCTAGATGTTATTGATTGATAATATCCTACACACAATACCTACCTACCAAAGAATGAAATCAGAAGAATGGTCCAAATCTGTCTAGCTTTGCTGTTCCATCTTTATCAGTATTTATAATGTCAGTTGGACAGACTTAACGTTGACCAATCCATAAAAATCTATGAAAAGTACATATAGGGTTGTTCCAGGTTTATTATGAAGGATAGTAGTCATTTTTTTCCTCTAAATGTCACTTTTTACTTCTGTTAAGAGACAGAATCCTAAAAGAGAGAGAGAGAGAAAGAGAGAGAGTGAGAGAAGGAGATAGAATCCTGAGTTGAATAGATTATAGTCTGTCTCAAAATGGCATTTTCTTCCTGGGGTGCCTGGGTGGCTCAGTCTTTTGAGCATCTGACTTTGGCTCAGGTCATGATCTCACAGTTGGTGAATTCGAGCCCCACGTTGGGTTCTGCTCTGACAGTTTGGAGCCTAGAGCCTGCTTCAGATTCTCTTTCTCCCTCCTCTGTTTGTGTGCATGCTCTCTCTCTCTCTCTCTCTCTCTCTCTCTCACAAACATTTTTAAAAAATGGCATTTTCTTCCTGAAAGAAAGTGGCTATAGAAAAATGTTTATGTTCCTGTGTCCACTGTACTAGCAGAAGAAACATTGGGCATCAATGGATAGGATGAGCATGAGAGATTTAGGTACAAAAAACTGATGACTTAAAAATCTGACCAAGCATACTGTTTGCTTTGAAATACACTAAAGCTTCCCCATTTGAATGCCTTTCTAGAATATTAGGACACATTATATTTTAAAACTATTGAAATATTTCATCTTGAACTCAATGGCCATGTGTGTGGGGTTGAGGGAAGGATTATTGGGGAGCAATTAGCTAGAAGAATGCAATATGACGATCCTATAGTAAGAATGTTTACATTTTAGTTATGAGATGGCAGAATATGTATGAAATATTATTAGATTCTAAACCATTCATAGCCTAAGCTATTTTTGTAATATTTGTAGTTTATTAAGTGACTTAGTTAATTTGACTGATGCACTAGAATGGACCCTTGGCATTTGCTAAGGCCAAATATGAGTGATAGGCTTACATACATCAAACATGTACAATGTCACCTGTTATTTCATTTTGCTTGATCCTAACACACCTCGTGAAAAGCATATTAATGAGAAGACTGAAGTCTAAAGAGTCAATTGTCTTATGTCTTAAAAAGTCTGGTTAGCTAGCTTATTTTTTTTTTTTTTAATGTTTGTATTTGAGAGAGAGACAGAGAGAGACAGAGTGTGAGTGGGGAAGGGGCAGAGAGAGAGGGAGTCACAGAATCCAAAGCAGTCTCCCTCCCGGCTCTGAGCTGTCAGCACAGAGCCTGATGCAGGGCTTGAACTCACAAGCTGTGGGATCATGACTGGAGCTGAAGTCAGACACTTAACCGAGTGAGCCACCCAGGTGCCCCAGCTAGCTTAGTTTTAATACCAGGCATAGAGCAGACCAGCTACTTGCATTCTCCAATTGAGCTTTCCTCCCTGACTTCCCAACGTAGGTGGAAAAAACTTTAAAACATTTAGGAAAAATCTCTTTATTAGGCTAGATCTGAACCTACTAAAACCATCAATGTTATGATGACCATTGTAATTCTTAGGGACAAGTTATTTTATTGAGTAGCTGTTTATTTCATTCATTCATTCAGTCAGTCAGTCAGTCATTCATTCATTTTAGAGCACAAGCAGGGAAGAGGGGCACCGGGATAGAAAGAGAATCTTAAGCCGGATCCATGCTCAGTGCAGATCCTGACATGAGGCTTGATCCCATGACTGGGATCATGACCTGGGCTGAAATCAAGAATTGGACTCTCAACCAACCAACTCAACCAGGCACCCCTGTTTTTCTTATGTATTTCTTTATGTATACAGTAAATAGGAAATAGATCACAGCTGATACTTAGTGCTAGTTGAAGCCCATGTTAAAACGAGAGAGATGAGAATTTGGATGCAGATGTGAAGCAATTAAGTATTTTCACCAGAAATAATTGGACTACTGGGATTGAAAAATACATTTAAAATAAACTTATCTATTTAGACATATGTAATTGTTGGGTTTTGTTTTAAATTTGGAAACAGTAAAACTAGTTTCAGACCACAGTTTAAACTGTAGTCACTCTACAGGAATTTAAAGACTGATGCATGAAAAATTGATTCATTTCAGCCTTCTCAGTGATCAGTGTGGCTGTCTGCATATATTCTGGATATTGATTTTGAAGGATAGCTATGCTTTCATCCAGATTATCTATTTCATTGCCTCAACCATCATCTTATTTTGATGATTTTCTTTCTAAAACACTACCTATTATTAAAGTAATTACTTCTGAATATTTTGTTGCAGCAATGCTTGATAACATTTCGGTATCTTACAAACCACATTTATTTTGATATGTTAGGCAGCCAGAGTGTGTGATTAGAATTAAATATTAAAAATACAAATTAAGAAGAATGTTAATTTATTTTGTTCTGAAAGCTTATTAACTGAAGTAAACTCTGATTTTTTTAATCTATTTTTGAGTATCTTGTGTCAGCAATATCATGTTCATAGCACACCTCATTAAGTAAAGTAATTTAACAAAAAACTGTACCCAAATGAATGCTAATAACTTACAAAAGCACAAATAAAGTTGAATTTGTTTGGAGAAGTGTTTGTCTGTGTCTAGACAGTAGGTAATCATTAACTTCCACATATTTCCTAGAAATAATTAAGAAAATGTCACTGTTTTTGCTTAACCTTGGGATTTTCAAGAATATCATATGAAATTGAAGACAAAAAGATAAGCAATAAATCTTAACTTTTTCCCCAAATTTCCATCTTTTCCAAAAAAATTTAACACTATTTCAAATCAATTTGCCATTTATTTTCTTATTCTTTCCATGGTTTTCATAAAGTTTCATTTCAAGTTGTTCTCCACATGGATACAGATGAGTTTTTAAAATTTGGAAGGAATTTCCAAAATCTATAAAGAATTTCTCAAACTCAACACCCCAAAAATAAATAATCCAGTGAAGAAATGGGCAGGAGACATGAATAGACACCTTTCCAAAGAAGACATCCAGATGGCTAAGACACACACGAAAAGATGCTCAACATCACTCATCATCAGGGAAATGCAAATCAAAACCACAATGAGTTACCATCTCACACCTGTCAGAATGGCTAAAATTAACAACTCAGGAAACAACAGATGTTGGTGGGGATACAGAGAAGGGGAAACCCTTTTGCACAGTTGGTGGGAATGCAAACTGGTACAGCCACTTTGGAAACAGTATGGAGGTTCCTCAAAAGTTAAAGATAGAACTGCCCTATGACCCAGCAATTGCACAACTAGGTATTTACCCAGAGGATACCAAAATGTTGATTTGAAGGGACAAATGCACCCAATGTTTATAGCAGCACTATCAACCACAGTCAAATTATGGAAGGAGCCCAGATGCCCATCGACTGATGAATGGATAAAGAGGTGGTATATGAATACAAAGGAATATTACCTACCAATCAAAAAGAATGAAATCTTGCCATTTGCAACAACGTGGATGGAACTAGAGTATATTATGACAGCGAAGTAGGTCAGAGAAAGACAAATATCATATGATTTCGCTCATGTGGACTTTAAGAAAGAAAACATGAACATAGGGAAAGGGAAGGAAAAATAAGATAAAAACACAGAGGGAGGCAAACCATGAGATTTTTAAATACAGAGAACAAGTTGAGCATTGCTGGTGGGTTGCTGGAGGGCTGCTGAAGGGAGTGGGGGATGGGCTAAGTGTGTGATGAGCATTAGGAGGGCACCTGTAGGGATGAGCACTGGGTATTGTATGTAAGTGATGAATCACTGAATTCTGCTCATGAAACCAATACTACATGATATGTTAACTAACTTGAATTTAAACTAAAAAAAAAAGTCAAAAAAACCCTTAAAAGTAAAAACAAACAAAACAAGACACAAAAGCAAAAGCAAAAACAAAATAGAATAGAATAGAATAAGGAAGAAAATTGAACCTGAGTAGAAAGTCACAATAATGATGATGACATTCTGTTAGCAATTACAACATGTTTGAAGGCAAATATTTCCTATAGATGCTCCCAAATCAATCCATTAACAAATGTTGACACCTCCATTGGTGAATCACTATTTTGAGACCCATCCTATCAGGGGCTGTGCCTTTGAGAAATCGTTTTGTCGTGTGGTGGTCTGCTTGATACCTAGAAGTTCTAGAATTCAGTCTACCATTATACATGGAATATTCGTTAGGCCACATGTATAATATGGGCAGTTTTCAGGGAAGAGAATGGTTTTTAAAGGAATTTTTAAAATACTTTAATTTTCATGTGACATTTTTCTGCTAGACAATTACTGGCCTTAATGTGGATAAACCTTTGAGGTATACCTCACCCCTCAGGAAGTTGTAGCTCCTTCATTGGTCATCTGCTGACCTTTATATAACTGATTCCCATTCTTTTTACACATACAGCTTTTTCTTTAATCCCTTACCTTAATTGTTTATGTGTATTTATTGTTGGTTTCTCTAGAATATAAGCTCTATAAAGGCAGAGGCTTTTGCCTGTTTTGTTTTATGCTATGTCATTTTCAGCAGCACACTGAACAAACATTTTCTCTGTCCTTAAGGAATTCAGTTATTTTTCTTTTATAGTGCTGAAGAGTAAGTGAGCTAAATTTTTTCAATTTGTGATTCGAAAAATATCGTAGTTTTAATCAAAGTCAGTCATTTTGTATGAAGACCTCCAGTCTCTTTAATATGATTACTGTGCAAAGTTTGTTGTAAATATCAAACATATAATGATTATGGGTCACTTATAAAAATTCTTGCTACATTCATTCCATTGCTGTTGGCTCTTTCTAGCCCCCCCACCCCAAAGTAGTATTATTTTTTGATTTGGGGATTTATTTTCAAATTTAAGAAACTGCTTAATTTAAAAATTACACAATATAGTTATATGTATCAAAAGCCAAAACTGTTTAAAAATTTATACTTTGAGAAGTTTGCTTCATTCTTTCTTACCTACTTTGGTAATTATTTTTTTAATTTCTCATTTTTTCTACTAGTGACTATACAAATAGACTCAAAGGCTTATTTTATTAGTAATATTATTGATTCTTTTGAGATCTCATATATGTTATTCATTTAAGACAGTATCTATTCTTTCCAAGGTTCTTATAATGAACCAGAGTGTTAGTCATTATAGTCTGTTATTGGAGAGGCAACATGGCTCTGGAACCAGACAGTTTTGAATTATCGTTCCAGCTCTGCTATTTATAGGATGTGTGGTTCTGTAAAGTTAGTCAATGGCTCTGAGCTAAATTTCATCATTGCAAATTAGAAATAATAATAGTTACCTCAAAGATTAAAATAAATGTGGTAGCCATGGGGCTGTGAGACTTAGATATCTCTTCAAGAGAAACTTTGCCTTTCTTTTCTTTTCTCTTCTTTTCTTAGTAATCTCTACTCCTAACTTGGGGCTTGAACTCATGATCTTGAGATTAGGAGTAGCATGCTTTACTGACTGAGCCAGCCAGGTGCCCTGAAACCATCCCTTTCTATTAAGGGATAGCACGTCTGCATCAGTAAAGACACCATGAAGGTCTCCCGCAAAGCAACAGATGCCCCTTGAAGTGAAGCCCACATCCTCTCCTGGCTTCTAGGCCAATAACTTGGGTTACTTCTCAGTATAATAGGAATGGAGATGAGCTAAGCCTGGTAATGGATGAAAGATTTTATGTCCAAAGAAGCTATAAGATTGGTCAGCATGTACCAGCTGAATCCAAGGGAATGGATTGGATTTTGAGGCAGATTGATCAAGTAGGTTGGAATGTAAGTCTAAATACGCAAGAATTCAGTGACTTGCATGTCTTTCTTGGAACATAGGATTTAACACTATACCAAGGATCCCAGAGGATAAGATAAGATAAGATAAGATAAGATAATGAATAAAATGAATACTCAGAGAAGAGAGCATGCTGGAATGAATGAATATATTATGTAAGACCAAAAGACCAACCAGAGGATTTTGTTGCATGAAAGATCCTAAAGGACACATCATTCATTAAGGTGTCAAGAATGCATCCATGGTGGGTGATTATGACATGTCAGTATAGGTTCATCCTTGGTAACAAATATACCTGTCTGGTGAGTGATGTTGATAATGGGGGAGGGTATACATGTGTAGGGGCAGGGACTATATGGGAAATTTCTGTGCCTTCCTCTCAATTTTGTTGCAAACCTAAAACTGCTCTGAAAAAATTAAGTCTTTACCAAAAAGAAAATAAAAAATATGTGCCAATGATGGGAGCATCAGCATCACTAAGAACTTCAATGGTGGCTCTCCTCTGCAGGCCAGAGATGATGATAGAAGAAGTATTCACAGAATGGGGTTCAAAAAGAGCAAAGGGAATAATGGGGCTTGAGAGAATAGAGCCCATTTGGAAGTTCTTAACTTCCTGAAACTAGGGTATCACAGTTACTAGAATGACTGGCAAGGATGACTGACAGCCATGGGACCTTGATTTGCAAGGGGTATGGGGATGGTTAGTGGCATTTCTAGGGGCAGAACAGATGGACAATAAATAAGGGAGGAGATTAACATTTACACACAGAAGAAGGCAAAAATGAGGAAGGATGCTGTAACAGTGGAGCAAGTGTAGACTGTGAAGATGCCTTCGGTCTCTGGAGCGGATCCTATAGTGTAGGACTTGTCAGTAATGGATAATGATGCAGTGTGAGGCTTATAAGCCCTAGTGGGAAAATTACAACACAGACCCCTTGGGTTCTGGAACAAGCCAATACCATCTGCAGCAAAGGAGTATATGCCTTTTGAGAAACCACTCCTGCTTTGTTACTGAGCCCTGGCAGAGACAGAACTCTTGTCCATGGTGTAACAAGTGACTATGCATTCAGAACTACTCATTGTTACTGGGCTTTCTTGGACCCACCAAATCATAAAACTGAGCATGTCCATTAGCATTCTATCAGAAGATGGAAATAGTATATCTTGAATGAGCCTCAGAAGGACTAGAGCACATGAGTATGATTCATGAGCAGGTATCCCAAACCACCATGTCACCCTCCACAGTTGCAGCAGTGCCCCCCCCCCACACCCACCCCAGCTTACACCTAAAGGCCTGAGGGTGGGGGTTTGGGTCAGATGTTGGTATTCCAAATGACCACCTGAAAAAAGAGAAAAAAAATCCTGAGTTTGACTTTTGGATAGGTTAATTTGTATGTGGATATAAGCTGAAAATAGATGTTGACTGCATTATAGTAACATTCAGGGGTGATTTAGAAATTCAGTGGAGAAGATAATCTTTCCTCATGGGTGGAGCTGCAAGAAGTGTACATAGTTACTTCTTTATGGGGAAAGAAGAGTGACCTGAGGTGAAAATATATACAGATTCCTGGGGACCAATGACCTATGACTGGAAAATAAAAGGATTAGAGTAGTGAAGACAAAGCAGTCTGGAGTGGAAATATGTGGAAAGTCATATGGTAGGGAGGCAAAGGTTTAGAGATTTTTGTATCCTAAGTCAATGCCCACAGCAAATCATTTTCCATTGCAGAGGTACTGTATACCTAGCAAAATGATTTAGCTAGTGACTATAGCCAGCTTTTGTCATCAACCACCCCAGAACTGGCATAATGGACATATGAATAGAGTAGTTGCAGTGGCAGAGATGGAGGCTACAATTGGCTCTGCAGCATGGATTCCCAAGGCTGATCCAGCTACTGTCACATCTGGAGGTCCGATCACCCAGAAACAGATATCAAGTAAAAACTTGTTAACAATTTAGTTACACTGGGGATACTCCATCCTATAAAGGCCAGAATTCACTCTCACAGGGATAGATACCTATTATGAATGCAGGTACACTTATGAATTTGACTTTCCTTCCAACAAAGATTTAGTTAGCACCATTACGTGGAGGTTTACTAAAAGTCTGATACGTAGGCATTGAATCCTTCACAGCACCATCCTACAGAGAAACCGTGTAGGAATGGATCCACTGATTGGATCATGTACCACACCATTCAGAGGCAGGTCTTCTTACAGAATATTGGAACAGCCTTTTACTGGAGAGCCAGCTTGATGGCAGTACTGTGTGAAGAGGTGTTGCCATACATCAGGACATAATATACACTAAGTCAGAGGTCTAAACAGGAGGAATATTTGGGCCCAAGAGCCAAGAGGTTGGAAAGGAATGGTGCCACTTACTGACTACTGTTACTCCTAATGACCCACTGTGGGACTTTCCATTAGACATCCTTGTCTGCAAAGGGGCAAACTCTTGCCAAGGAAAACAGCAGAAATCCCATTAAACTAAAAGCTACAGCTGCCACCTAGGCAGTTTAGACAAATTTTGTCCAGAAAATACCAGGTAATTTGCAGGAGTAATGGATCTACTTTCCAGAATGACATTAGGCTACTATTTCCATGAGGGAGGCAGAGAGGAATATGTCTGGAATCCAAGTAATTCACTTCACTCTGATATCCTGTGATATTCTCTTATTCAGTTTTAATAGTGAATGGACATCCTAGTCTTAGCATTCCTAGTCTGAGAAAGGATATGATTGCCTACAGCTCAGAATCCTCAAGAATGAGTTTTTGGTTATATCACCCGGTAAACCAGCAAGACCTATTATTACTCAAACACTAACTGCAGAGACAGGGCTACAATTTCTCCTCCTAATATCCCACTTTTAAGTTTTCTCTCAGGAAGAGAGATCCACAGGAATGAAGGGATACTTTCTGAAAATCTGTGGCAGAGAGACTTTATCAGACATGCAAGGAGTGGACTGTGGTGGCCATGGAAGTATACCACTCAGATATCCCTTCTAGGAAACCTGTTGTAAGAAGAGTAGTTGGCAAATGGCCTCTAGTGGCTATACTTTTAGGATCCATTCCAGTATGTAAATCCCATGCTCTCCTGGGCTGCCCCAAATCCATAACTGAGTACAACAGTCAGGTAATTCTCACCTGATGTAACACTACTTATAGGCAGTTTTTGCTTTGATGCTGTACTACGCCCCTACCCAACCTTTCTTCTTTCCTTCTCTCCTTTCACAGATGTCAGACCAGCACCAGAATCTGAAGGTTGTTCCTGATCTTGCTCCTTCCCTTTATCCTTTGTAGGCATTTCTCCCAGCAAATCACATGCACATCTAATTCTTGGCTTCTACTTCTCATAGGAATGAAACTGAGACATTAGATAATGCTGCCTATGGAAGTCTAATCATTGTGATTCAAACTAAGCACTCAAAAATTTTTAACTCCTTATCAGTCAGTGTATATTTTTAATGTTATAGAAATTGATTATTTCTTAAGCCACAGAGGAGTGAATATTTTGCATGCATATAAGATTTGATTATGTTAAAAAATACATTGTACCATATTTACTAATTCAAAATAACAAATATTCTTTTATACTATTTGCTATGTCCATAATCTATAATAGACGTATAAAGAAGCAAAATCCAAATATAGTGTATTTTATAATATATCCCTTTTCTGCTCATGAATATCTTTTAAGTAAGGCATATTCTTTCTGGAATCCATTTCTGATCATTCTAAAACTGAATAATAAAGAGTTGAAATGGAAAAAAAAATCTTTCACATAGTTTTTGTTTGTGCCACTGTCACTGAATAAGAGGAAAGATAATGCTTTTGGATACAATCATCCTCAAAGGCAAATGCATGTAGGTATTGTTCCAAGTATAGGGACTGGGTTGGTTGTTCTACTTCTTAGCTGATAACTGCAGTAATCTGTGGCAATGAATTGAACTGAGGACATGTCAAAAGAGAGTAATTACAGCTAAGTTTATGCTGGTATGCAGTGCACAAAATAAAGGGGTATTAATAATGCTGACCTCATGACTTTTGCATTTGTGTAATAAAAATGAAGTATTTTAAGTCACTGCTACATCAACTTCGGCTCAGGTCATGATCTCCTGGTTTGTGAGTTTCAGCCCCACAACGAGCTCTGTGCTAACAGCTCTTCAGATTCTGTCTCCCTCTCTCTGCCCCTCCTCTGCTGGTACTCTGTCTCTCTCAAAATAAATAACATTAAAAAAAAAAAGTTGAAGTCACTGCTATGTCAATTTTAGATTTATATATTTTTTAAGATGACAATTTCTTTAGGGATTTGTTTTATATGCTTGTAAAACATACATATTTTAGACATCTGGTTAAAAAAGAAGATGCAAGAATTAGTTTCTATTCAAACTAATGTTATCAGCTAAAGTATCAGGCTTAGGGTTGTTTTCTTTAGAAAAATATGCTGTGTTTGTTTGGGTTGCTTTTCCCATAAATATCCTTTTGACAAGGACTGTAGACCTTGCTGAGTAGCTGTGAACCCTGAACTATACCATGGGATTCTTTGTGACCAAAGTCACAACTCTAGTCCTCTTTTCTTTCTCTCCAGTTTGTTTTGGAATTTCAACTGCCAGATCCCACCTAAAAGAGCCTAGAGTTACTTTCAATTCATTCTGTTGTGTAGTAAAGAATGTGGCTGGCCTTTGTCCCTGGTTCTTGAGAGGGATCCTATCCTCTAAATCCTTGGCTTTCTCAAGATAGCAGTGTCTTTGTTCTTTAAGGTGGGGCTCTTGATCCATGCCTTTGTTTATGCTAATGAGATAGCTCCTGAAGTGCCTTTATATAATTTATGCTAACCAGATGAGTCTGGATGGGGGCCGGCCAGGCAGTAAAGAGCAGTCTGTAAATAGAGGTTTGCGGCTTTGAATCCTGTGATATCAGCCTGATCTCTGGGGAGAGAAAGAGGGTTAGAGATGAAGTTCAATTTTATAGCCAATGATTTAGCCAATCATGCCTATGTAATGAAACTCCAATTTAAAAAAAAAAATCATGTACAGTGATGCTCAGTTCAGCTTCCTGAGCTGCTGACTCTCATCAATATCCTGAAAGGCTGATACATCTTGAGGACACAGAACCTTCATGATTGGGAACTCCCACATCTTCCTTTAGGTTTCTTCATTTAGCTTGTCCTAAATTTTATCCTTTGTAATAAAACTAGCACTTTCCTGAATCCTGTGAATCATTCTAGTGAATTATCAAACCAGAAGGGATACCGGGCACCTCCAAATTTGTAGCCACTTGGTCCCAAGTATGGATAGCTTGGGAACCCTAAAGCTTGTGGCTAAAGTGGGAGCAGCCTTGTGGGGGACTGTGCCCTTAACCTGTGGGGCTATGTGTTTAACCTGTCCAGTCTGGCCTAATTTGGATTGTTAGCATCAGAACTGCATTGCACATTCTTAAGTCCTAAAGCATAATTTCCTTTAATAGCGAATCCTAAAGCAGAATCTACTTTCAGCCAGTTTATCTGCTGAACTTTCTAATCTTCCTCCCATATTATCTACCATTCAGTCCAATTTCTTCTTATTTCATAACATTATTCATTTGCATCTCCTTCATTTCATGGTCTCTTATCACATGTGTATCCCTTTTTCCTTCGGCTAATTCAATACAACTTAATCTGGCCTATCCTCATTGTAGTCTTTTCTGCATTGTTCAGTCAAATTTGTCTCACTTGCCTTTTCCTCAAGCTCAAACCCCTTTTTCAGAGATATCTGTTTAATGCCCACTGCAATACCTCTCACATAGCAGGGGCTCATTTATTTGTTGAATAAATATCTCCCTGCTATTCAAACTCCATTGCTCTAAGGAACCCCACATGTTGGTCCCTACACATCTCTTCAATTCTGTAGTTTCTTACTTTCATAAAGAAATCCTTTGTTCCAACCCAATTATTTGCTCCCAAACAATATGGGTCCATCTCCATTCCACTGAACAAACTGCATGTCTGAAATGCTCTTTTTCCTTCTATACTTGTCTAAATGCCACCTCCATGAGCCTTCTTGGACTCCCTTCCCCAGGGATTGCTGTACTTCTGAATTCTCTTAGCACACATTGTATGCATATTGTGTGTATTGTATGCAATTCTAATTTGGATCTTTGTCTAGACCACCTGGGATTTTATATTATTCCAGGTTCTTTTAAAAACCATACCATGGCCTTTTTAAAAAGGCAAATGTAATATGTTTTAGATCTCAAGGACTAATGCATGTAAAAGTGCATAAGATTTCCAGTTTTCCTATAGCTTTTCCTTTGTTCTGTCTAATCAGCACAGGCAGTCAAGTCTGATCTGTAAAAACACTGAAAATGGGAAAATACCTTAGCTACTAATTCTGAAGGTGTTCTAATCAACCCAAATTTTAATGTCTGCAGTATTAGAGGTAATATTGTCCATATGGCCCTCCTTGTAGCCGGAATTACAGAGAAACTAATATTTGTTTGTTGTCCTTCAATAGGGCATGTGTGAATTTTCACTTAGTTGTTCTAATCTGAACTTTTCTCACTGGAATCCACTCCAAAGTCAGCAAAGGGTCACATTTTCCACCATGGAACCTAGCTAAAAATACACTTACATGGATAATAGGGTAGCCCTTGCTGTTTCTAAACAGGCAAGGAATCATGCTCCAGACTTTATTTTACAGTGTTTGTAGGCAATTTTGCAGTCCTGACTTTGGCATATCTTCTTACATCACCTGCATGCCCATATATAACTGAAGACTACATATTGGTATTCTTTGTTATTTTGTGGCAAAGAGAAGAAAAACAAGATTCCATTCTCACTAATCAAAAATATACACATATATTGAATGTACACATTCAATAGAGACACACCTTGAGAAGCAATGGCCTTTTTGTGAGAAAAACACAACTTAAAAAAAAAAATCAAATCTGAAAATGACTGGAGGGAGTTTACTAAACCTTTTGGGCAAGTGGGTTCTGGGGCATTAGGTCTACATTTGTTTTAAAGAGCTTTATATGTTCTGAAACTGACTGATCAACAATAATACTGAAAAACTAGGGTGTTATAAAGCTGAATTTTAAAGTACAGCACGTCCAGTCTGTGAATGAAGATAAATGTGTTTGAAAATAAAGATAAAAGGGACAGTGAAAACTCTGAAAAATATTAGATGTTAGATGTATTAGATCTAAATTTATTAGATAAATTTTAAATTTCCTCATAAGATTCCACATTATTTTTACTTACTGTCAGTGGAAATACATTTTTACAGGTCTTGCTTTGTCAAATATAATCTTGTAGGGATTTCGTAGTCCTACACCTGTGAGTTAATGTTTTCCCTCACATAGTTTTTCAACCATTTACAGGTTTGTGGGTCACTACACATTTAAAGATACGCAGTAGGGAATTTGAAAATGAACTCCTAAAGCTCAAAGGGATAGCAAAATTATGTATTGATATAATGGTCTTGTAGAGAGCAAGATGGAGTCACTCATGTCAAGCAGGGATCTGTGTCAAGCAATGATGCAGGCAGTTAGGGGTACTGAAGCTATGAAGTATCATTGAGACCAGCATCAGCTGACACCCTACAACTTACAACAAGCAGAAAGACAGGAGGTCTGCAGGGGCCCAAGAATGATTAAATCCCTTTAAAAAGGGAGGATTTTTGTAGCAAACTGTCAGACTCTTCAACCATGACCCCTCTATGTCTGACCACTTAAAAAGCAGCTGCCGCCGAAGGCTCTGCCCAGTTGATCTCTGAACAGAACTGAGATCCTTCACTGCTTGAACATAATAAGCAGTAAGTGCCAAGAGCTCACTCAGACCCAACTGAGGCCCTATCTCAACTGTGTGCTCACAGACTAACTTCGTGTTTAGTTCATTATCTTCCTAACCCTGTGTATGTTGTTTGTTGTGTACTTGTCTTGTGTTCTGTTCCGTATGCTGTGTAAGAAGCCAAGTAAATCACGTGGTGAAATGTCATTGAGTTTGGAATCCTGAACCTGCTTCATAATTATGTTAACCTTGCTTTATGACTGAAATAAAGCTGACATTGTAGAAACACACAACTCGAGTGTGCTTTCATAGTGTGCTCATGACAAGTCTATAAAATGAGATAGTGACTGAAAATTTCATCTATTTTTACTTTCTTACTCCTGTTTTTTGAACTACTTGTTAAATATTATACTGAGCTAATAAGAAATCAGACGAAAGAAATGTAGATATGCACATATTTTAAACACCTGTTTATTTTCAAATTTCATAGATATATGATAGGGTCTGATAACTGAGGATCATACTTATACCAAAGTTGATTTCAGGAGTGAAAGGTAGAGCAAAAACATGAGTAAAGGACTGCTTTCTGGTGAAGGCCTCCAGTTCCGACTATTGAAGTTTCCAATGTTGTCGGCAGTGACTAGGATTATCTTTGGAGGAAAGTACCTAGAACCAAACCAGAGGTACACATTGAGAAAGGCTTCTTGGGAAATTTCTCACATACAATAAAGGGTTGTATTATGGCAACAATATGGTATATACTTACAGAGCAGAGTCAATTCTGAACTAATGCCTGAAATGAAGAAGTGCAGAATAGGTACCAATGGAGTGGGTTTTCTGTTTTAGGGGTCCTTAGACATTAGGCAAGAGAGGAGAGTGGCCAGGAGACAGTGGCAAGAGGGATGAGCAGGGAATGGATTTCATCATATCACTAAAAGGGAAGAGCTGGGCTCTATGTATGGGGGATATAAACTACCCCAAAGAATGACATCTTGGAGTTTGGTGCATGTGTCCAGGGCTGAGTTGAATGCTGAAGACTTTTGTCAAGATTCTGCATATACTGCCTATTGGTGTCTTTTGGTTCTGTGGCTTTTTAAACTCCTTAGTGAGAGGCACTATTGCTTTAGAAAGAAGTTATTTTAAGTTGGGAGCTCAAGTCATATCTCCCTTTCTTTGATGAACATTTGACTATTTCCAAAGAAGCAAAATTTTATCCAAGTTTAGGAGGTAAGAAAAAGAAAGAAAGAGAAAGAGGTAAAGAAAGCATTTTACCTGGAAGAGATACATCAGTAAATTTTTGGAATCAGAAATATAGTACCTTATTTAGGAAATGTCATTCTTTCAATAATCATTTTTTAGCATGCCAATACTTTGCCAGTACATGTCAATACTTTGGTAGATATTAATTAGAGCTATAAAGACGAATAGGAACTGTTTCTGCCCATTAGAAACTTACATTCTAATGGAGGATAGAGACAAATAAGCAAAAAATGACAATGCAGCATGTTCCATTTTCTGATGGATTTTCTGGAGGTAGACTGAGAGGGGAGGTATACCTCACCCAAATCAGGAACAAGGGGGAAGGGTCAGAAAATATTTTCAAGACAATAGTGCCTGAATGAAACTTAATTATCAAATATATGTGCTCATGACTTTGTGTACAAGGCTGTCTGTTGAGTTTTGACGATGAATATATCAGTGGCATTCAAAGATGAGTTAGTATTGGGCCTTAAATGGACATAGTTAATTTTGATTTGATAGAAATGGAAGATCCTTTAAGTTTTCAAACTGGGAGCAACAATATGGTGGAAATACTTCTAAAGCTTTCTTTCAGTAGGGCAATCAGGTGAAAGGGGATTGGAGGAGGGAGGTAAGCAATGTCAACCACTTTTGTGTGAAGCAGTGGAGACCTCACTGTAGGATGGTGGTTGTGGGGATAGCACAGATTGTCAGAATGTGAGTCTGGAGTCTGAGTTTATTTCAATATTTCTTCCTCAAGAATGGACATTTGGCTGAAACTGGAGGAGAAAAGAAAGCCATATATCAATCAACAGGAGCACCCAACTGGTAATTGGTTTGAAGACTATGAAACTCTCTGAAGATGTAAATACAGGGTTTGAAAGAGATATGGAAATGGATTATATGGAGAAGGTAAAAGTTGGTTGCCAGATGTAGGTATTAGTGTCCACTTATATGCCCATTTATTCCTCTAACAGGGCTGGTGTTGTTTTTCTAGCTTTATGAAAATGTTCTGAAAGAAAATGGGAATGATTGTGTTTGTGAAAAGACTGGCACCAAATAATTTGAGGATGGCTGGTAGAAATGTGCAAATTGAAATAAAGTTTAATATTACCTGGTAATTGGTAAATATTATTTTAATGCTAAATGATCTTCAGGAAAAAAAAAGTGTGTTATGTGGCACTTAGAAATGGACCTAGTATGAGAATTAAACCCTCTCAAGATAATTTATCATGATAAATATGGAGAAATAGAGGAATGAAATACTTTATGAGCACTTGTGATATTCCAGACATTATGCTGGGTGCATTATTAGAACAAAATATGTCTTAAATTAGAATGTATACATATTGCAGGGCACCTGGGTGGCTCAGTCAGTTAAACATCTGACTCTTGATTTCAGCTCAAGTCATGATCTCATGGTGACTGAGCCCTGTGTTGTTGGGCTCCTTGCTGGGTGTAGAGCCTGCTTAAGATTCTCTCTCCCTCTCCTCTTCTCCCACTTGCTCTCTCTGTCTCTCTAAAATCGAAAAATTATTTAAAAAAGAATATGTACATATTGCATTTTATCATCTTAGTGGGAGAGTTTGATGGAATATTGGTTCTTCCTTAAAGTTATAGCATAAACAATTGAAAAAAATAGTTTGGATACAAAAAGTGAATGTTCAGATTCAACCAAAAATGTTTAGGCAATTGATAGCAAAAGGCATATTCTTGATTATACATATTTTCTACCTTTGTTAATATGTAGTTATATTTGGTGGTGCCTATGCTTTAGGGTCAGTCCCTATGAGGACAGCAAATGTTGATCTCCCTGTTGGTAGAAGCTACTTTCTGACAGGGCCATTTTTCTTAGGGATGGATTGCATCAAATTCATCACTGCCACAAGAAAATTAGCAAAACAGATATCTTACAGATCTCAGTTTGAAGTAATCATCTTCATATATGAAGGGCAGCATGCAATTTCACAAATATAAATGAAAACCAATATTCTCCTTCTTTAAACATTCTAATTTATTTGAGTTATCTTGTTTGAAGTATTCATGATTTAAGGTAAAAAAAAAAATGAACTGAGTAAAAGCCTACTTAGAACAAAATAAATTACCCTTTGATATCCAGTGTAGCAACCTAGTATTTGAGAAAAACAGAACTTCACAAAAGCTTAATATATTCAGAATTTGACAAAGTGTGACCCATTTACTGAAGCAGAAAATGCACCACAGGTTTTTCAGTGTTTCTTTTTTTTTCTTTCAAAAGCAGATAAATCATATTTATCAGAGAAATAAAAGAACTGCTTTTAGACTTATTGAGGAGAAAATTGGGAAAGAAACAGAGACGGGAAAAAAAAAAAACAATTCTGACTCAGAAAGATAGTTCCCAAATAAAATGTGGTGGGTTTTAAAGATTTTCATAGGAATGTCAGAGTATGGGAAATGTTTAATGAATTTATATAAAAGAAACTACTAGTTAACTTTAGATTTCTTCAAGCTCTTTAGATGCTGTGAGGATATTGAACAGTTTATAGAAGCCACACGTTCATGTTGCCATTTTCATAGGAAAATTCTGAGATTCTTGTTGTCAGGATTTTAAATATACTGGAAAAAGGATACAAAACTTGTATTCTACTTATGTATTCTAAGTACTCATTTCAGTGACGGCACTTTTTACATTTTTCTGCATGTTCCAGTTTGTCAATTCCTTGAAAATGGGGAGCTACGTCTAATATGCCCTCACATGCCCAGTTCCTTGTACTGCATTTAACACAAATCGGTTGTATCAACAAATGTTTGTTGGCTATAAGATTGAAGAAATAAAAATAGGAGCCCACGGACATTTCTTCATCCAAGAGTATATATTAACACATAGAATGAAATACTTTTACATTAATCAAGCATTTAAAATAGATGAATATGATCACTGATTATGTTTAAATATTTTATCCTTCCAAAAAGAACTTACATAAAAGAAAACTCATTTCATTTGTATCACTTAACAATTTTATAAAATACTGAAAAAGCATCTAATTGTAATTACTAATACTTCAAAAATTCCAAATGGTGAACATATGTTGACAAGCTAGAGGAATGACTGAGAGATTTCACTTTTCAATCATATTTTTAGATTTCTTGGGTCATTCAGATTTTTTTTTTTTTGATTCATACTTTAAGCAAAAGTCAAAAGTGGGACTAAAACTGAGTTGTCTAATACTGCGGGTAAATTTTAAATTATACAGGATTAAAAAAGTCTCTCTGTCAAAAAAAAAAAAAAAAAGTCTTTCAAATGCAGTTTCTTTATTCATTAGCAGTTACTCCAAGCGGCCTGATGGTGCAGATCAGATGTGGCTGGAATGAGTTGAGTCCACAGTGCTGCAGATGAAATTAATTAAAAAAATTGGAAATCGCTTTTGGGACCCTTGAAAACCATTTCCAGTCTGAAGCCGCAGGGCTGAAGTGATCAATAATGGTGGCCATTTGGCACATTCATTGCGTTTAGTGAACACAGTCACAACTCACTGAAAGCATTCTTATAAGATTGGGATGGATTTCAATTATCTGGTGACTGACAGAAACAGAGCTTTTCATGAAACTTGGAGGGAGTTGCGCTGCTCCCCACCAGCTCTCCTCCCCCTGATTTTTACAACTTGGTTTTGTTTCACTCAGAAAAAATATGTCATCTCAGTACAGACTACAAGTAGTTGATCAGCAACTATCAGCAAAATTCTCCCCATGATTCTTAATGCAGTTTATTTTAGGAAAGCATCCCCAAATTGTGGATCCATTTCAAATACATAAAGTCTAACAAATGTAGGAATAAAGGCTTCATGAAAAAATGGACAGTGAGCTGGTTTAATCATTTTATTAATATTCAGTAGGATCATTTCCATCTCTGCAGTCACTGCCCGAGTTCAAGTAAGCATTAATTTGTATCTAATAAAGTGCCATTAATACTGAGGATCCTTATAAATTGTTTTTGATAAATGAGCAACATCTGGATTATTGCCTCAGTCTCTTAACTTGTCTCACTTATTCAAGTTTCTCCCAATTATTACCTATTTTATATCTAACTGCCAGGAAAAAACAAACAAATAAACAAAAACCCTCTCTTCAATTTCCACCAATATTTAATTCCTTGCTTATGAAACTAGAGTTTGCTTTTTCAAAATTCTTGTGCCTGAGATTAAATTTTTTCCACTGATTTTCCTAAATCCTTATTTCTTCTTATTCAGTTAATCTCTTACTGAATCTATATTCTTTTTTAAAAAAGAAAACAACAACTATGTTTTAATTTTTTGGTGTCATAATCTCAAATAGGGTAAGTTTAAGAACTTCTACAATGAAAATACTAGCCTGTTGGCAAACAAAGACTAGAAGGTCTCTGTGACATCAGGAAATGTCCCTTTCTCAGATCTAAGTCAGTGGTGACTTGGGCAAGGACAGAAGGAGATGTGGGGTTGCAGGTAGAGTGATGACTAATGAGGACTTTCTCTTTGTTGCTTCCTTTACTCCCTATTTGTAACACCGTATCATCTGAACACAAGAGCTTTTACTATTCGGAGGGACAGTAAATATTTTCAGAGCAAATGAACAGTGTAGTTACGAATCAAGAGTAATACTGAGTATGTATTTTAACCCTTTAGATGGGGTTTTCTGAGGTTCTAGTGTCACAGTTGCATATCACATGGAATTGAATTATGTCTTGTCTTAATATTTCATGTTCCAAGTGGGGACATGAAGATAAACTTCGATCAAAACTCTCTAAAGGCATGAGAGAAATGAGACTTTCAAAAGTCTGGTCGTGTGGTGTGAACCTTCATGTGGATAAATATTAACTTGAGCAGACAAATTTTAGGCTTTGGAATTAAAAAAAAATTGTTTTAATGTTTATTTATTTTTGAGAGGCAGAGTGCGAGCAGGGGAGGGGCAGAGAGAGAGGGAGACACAGAATCCAGAGCAGGCTCCAGGCTCTAAGCTGTCACCACAGAGCCCGATTTGGGGCCCGAACTCACAAACTGCAAGATCATCACCTGAGCCGAGGTTGGACGCCCAACCAACTAAGCCACCCAGGTGCCCCAATAGGCCTTGGAATTTTAATTGAATACTTTTCATCGCCAAGATTATTTAAATGCCTAGATTCGTTCATAGTTTCTATGTCACTAGAGAGTTATTTCTGAAAATAATATTGTCTTTGTCTTTATACTCTTCGACATCAGTTACAACTTTCCACTTCATGGAATCCCAGAGAATCTGGGCACATCTGCCAATCAGCTCTGTCATGAAGTGTCAACTCTATTATGAGAAAACAATTTCAACAACAATTTATGAGATCAAATATAGAAGCGAGCTATTGAATTTACTTCTTCACTTGTTTTGCTTGTCATCCCATGTTGAGAAATACATCTCCCACAAATACATTCTCCAATTTCTGCCAAATTATGCCCTTAACTGAGTCTCACACCTAAAATGGACTTTCTCATTTGCCCAAATCATTCTGCTCAGAACTGCCATTTTAACATTTCCAAATGATGCTTTATTCATTTCACTTATATTTTCCAATGACATCCCTACAAAATGAAAAAGAATCTTTTTATTTCATATAATCAAGGACCTCCATGATTTGATTGCTTTTTACTTGCTCAGTTTTTCTGTATTAACCACCTCCTGAACACTGACTGCTGCATGTGACTCTGGAACATAATTTATACTTATCCACTTGGCTTCTCGTCTCCAGCTTGGCCATTTTCTCACTATCTCTTCTATTCCTGAAATGCTCTCCTCTTCTCAGCCTACATCTACCAGCCACCCTCCCCTCTATGGACTTTCCTGGATTTCCCCAACTGCAAGTTCTCTTCATTAACAACACGCACATAAGACTTTCCATCTAATACAGAGGTTTAAAACTACAGGTGATTTTTCAGTCTTTAGATAAGGGTGATATCTGCACATATTTTTGGTTGTCACTAATAAGAAGGTGTTATAGCTCTAGTGGGTAGAAATCAGGGATGCTGCTAAACATCCCACAATACAGGACAGCTCTCCACCACTAAGAATGATCGGGTCTAAAATGTCAGTTGTGCTACTGTTGAAAAACTTTAACTGAATCCAATTTGAAACCTCTATTTCAATCCTGCTTATAATTTTACTTCAGGGGCGCCTGGGTGGCTCAGTTGGTTGGGCGGCCGACTTCGGCTCAGGTCACGATCTCGCGGTTCGTGAGTTTGAGCCCCGCGTCGGGCTCTGGGCTGATGGCTCAAAGCCTGGAGCCTGCTTCCGATTCTGTGTCTCCCTCTCTCTCTGCCTCTCCCCCGTTCATGCTCTGTCTCTCTCTGTCTCAAAAATAAATAAACGTTAAAAAAAATTTTTTTATAATTTTACTTCAATAGGTATATTTTTAGTTATGTGTATTAGGATATAAGCCTCTGGAATAGCAGGACAACACCTTATGCAGAATTTTATTTCCTCACAAGTCTAGCACAAACTCTGGTATATGAGTACACTCAAAAATATTTGAAAATTTATGTGATATGGAATACATAGAATCAGCATGCAAGAAGAAAATACTTACCAACCAAGCTACAAGTTCAATATATACTTTCTTTGAAAGCTTTGAAAATTCAACTGTCCATTTGAGGATCTTTTAATGATGAAAATCCATTGGCATTATGCTAGTAAAGAGAGGATGTCCGGGTCAGTATATATTTATTGTCGATAAGCAAAAACAAAGACATATTACAAACATTACTGTATTTTCACAGTAGATGAAAATGGTAGAGTCTGAGGTTTTCAGGGCTAGTATATTTATCCTTAATGGTTATCTTCTATTTCTCCTATGGTAGATTTGTTCAGCTGTCATTGTTATTGTTGTATACTATGCCACAAATAATTCATCCTTGCTTCATGAAGGTCTCTCAGCTTCTGGGAAGTATGTGTTGGTTAAATCAGCTCCAATTTGTTTGTATTCCTCTAAGTAGTGCATCTAGCTGTTGGGCAAAATAAAACATTAAATTATCTTGCCAGCTTGCTATAAATATTTGAAAATGATTGCTATTGGAATACATAAACAGTTTTTTAAGCTTCCTTATGAAATAAGCTGATGCATGTTGCTTACTAATGGAATATCTATGTTTACATCATGTCCCACAGTCTCCAATATATAGAAAAATGAGTGGAGCCGATGTCTCCCTGTTCTAGAAGACATGTTCAAGCAATCTGCCTGCCATTCAAAATCTTCCCAAATCTGCCCCCTACTTACCTGTGTCTCTTTCACAAATGTCCTGAATCAGCTGATTTATTTCACTTATAATCTCTTTTTTTTTTTAATTTTTTTTTAACGTTTATTTATTTTTGAGACAGAGAGAGACAGAGCATGAACGGGGGAGGGTCAGAGAGAGGGAGACACGGAATCTGAAACAGGCTCCAGGCTCTGAGCGGTCAGCACAGAGCCCCACGCGGGGCTCGAACTCACGGAGAGTGAGATTGTGACCTGAGCCGAAGTCGGCCGCTTAACCAACTGAGCCACCCAAGCGCCCCTCACTTATAATCTCTTGAATGCTATTTCTTACTTCCTCCACCTCTAAGGCTTTTTTTTTTTTCCTTTCCCCTCAAGTTTTTCAGTCATAGGATGAGTTTCTCTTTTTAGCTCTCTCATGCCTGTTGAATTGCTGGCCGTTCGAAACCATCCATGTCACATGCCAACTTCCCTAAAAAATCCTTTTATCTTCAAATCCTGCCTCTCCCTTTAAAACATAGCATCTTATACAGCTTAATTAACTTCTACTGACATGTTGTTGCCATTATATTTGTGCATTATTATTTTTGCTTTTCCTTCAGATTGTGAAGCCCTGTAGCAGTAGGGACCATGATTTACAGACATCTTTGAATCATATTCAGCACTAGTATACTGTCCTGTACATAGTAACTATTCATTATACAGTAGTTGAATGGATGTTGAATGAATTATGGTTTTGCTTTAGAAGTAGAAAATAGGGTGGCAACCCGGCTATAAAATATGAAATGAAATGTGTTTTTCCAATAAATAAATGTCAAGAATAAATGAAGGGAGGACTGTTACAGACATAATAATTAAAAGTGATGTCTGAATCATGTTTGGATGTTGATTTGACCAAACTAACTACAAAGGAACATCTTTGACATAATTGGAGAAATGTGCATATAGAATAGGTACTGGATGATATTAAGGAGACATGATATGACAGAAGTGTGTTCATTATGTCAGAAATAGATTTTTAAAGATAGAAATGTGGGGCACCTGGGTGGTTCAGCTGGTTAAGTGTCTGACTCTTGGTTTAGGCTCAGGTCATGATCTCATGGTCCGCGAGATCAAGCCTTGTGTTTGGGCTCCATGCTGACAATGCAGAGCCTGCTTGGGATCCTCTCTCTCCCTCTCTCTCTGCTCCTCCCCTGCTTGAGCATATGCTGTCTCTCTCAAAATAAATTAATAAACTTAAATAAAATAAAATATTGTAATAAAAAAGTACTAGAGATAATGAAAGAGTTGGCACCAACTGGCAAAAAATATTGATAATTATTGAAGCAGAGTGAAGGCTACATAGTGTTCACTATACAATATCACTCTAGTTCAGTGTAAGTGTAAATGTTTCCACTGAAAGTTCAAATAGATATATAAAGTTCTATAGAAGAACCATAGGAAAGTAATCTTTCAGTCATTTTATATATTTATTCTAAGGGACTCCAGTGGCTTGTCTAAAATTTCATTTTACAATGTTTAACCCAACACTTAGGAGCCAACCGAACATGTGAAAACATTGCACTAGTATCACAATGTCCTACTCCTTTGGATGGCACAGAAGACTATGGGGAGCTTAGTAAGTCATTCTGGCATTTTATCCTTCTCTAAGGACCCCCTTTTTATTATTCATAACTATCTGGCTTGAAGAATGTTAGTGTCAACATAATAGCTAGCTGCTGCCCCCAGATGACTTTAACTCTCTTATGCTGAGAATGACCAGCTGCCCTGTAAAAAGCAAAGAATACATTTTTGTCTTTGCTGGCTGAACTGGATCCAGTCACCCTTAATGTCATGGAAGAGAAATGATAAGAAAACTTTTCTTTAACAGACATACAAGGGATCAGGTAAGTCGATACAGAAGTTGTGGACATTACCAAGTAGCAGATCCTACAGACAGATGGCAAAGACAGAACACATATGAATGTGTGATTTGAACACTAGACTTGGTGTTGTCAAGTCTTTCTCTCATACTCATTCTTGTCTTTCCATCTTTGTTGCCACTCTCCGAAACAAGCTCCTCTTTACAACTCCTTCAGGTGATGATACAAAAGCTGCTAACCTTATCTCCAAAAGCATGCCCAAACCACCCCCAAAAGCATAAAACCTGTTAGAATCTTGTGCTTGATAAAGAAACCCAGCTTCCAAATAAGTCCTTCAGCCTTCCAGCTTTCAGTCACCAACATGCCCTTCTTTCTATTGACAGCTACGCACCTCCATTTTCCTGGGGGCTACTTCAACATCTTTCCTGGTGGTCTTTTGGTTTCTAATCTTTTCCTCTTCAACACACACTATCAGATGGTTCTAGATTAGGCTTCCTAAAATATGGCACTTAGACCAGTCTCATGTTCAAAAGCTAGCAGTGGCTTATAAATGCTATCACAAAGTCCACTTCCATTCACTCAGCATTTCAGGCCTCACAAATGTGTCTGGAGTCTACTTTTAAGCACTTAAAACTGTAAATCAACAGAACAAATAGCACTTCCCTGAAAATACTCTACCTTTGGGTCTCCACTCTTAGCCTTATAAATGTTGTAATTACATAAAACCTCTCTTTCTATACATTTCAGCTTGAGACCCTCCAAATCTTCTTTCATCTTCCTATAGAACTTTAGTCTTTCTTGTCTCTGTCAGACTCCACCTCTTTCTCTGTAAGGTTCTTCCAGCTCTTCATGTGTATCTTTCTTGGACTATTTCTTCTCACTGGTATTGCAACATGGTATGAGCTTCACTTTTTTAATCAACCCTAAGTTTGTTTGTTTTTTTAATGCTTATTTATTTTTGAGAGAGAGAGAGAGGGAGAGAGACAGAGAAAGAGAGAGACACAGCACGAGTGGGGAAGGGGCAGAGAGAGAGGGAAACACAGAATCCGAAGCAGGCTCCAGGCTCTGAGCTGTCAGCAAAGAGCCTGAAGCGGGGCTCAAACTCACGAATGGTGATATCATGACCTGAGCCAAAGTCGGATGCTTAACCGACTAAGCCACTTAGGACCCCCTCCAATCAACCCTAAGATTTTAAGAACACAACTTATTCATTTCACCTTTGTATCCCTAGTCTCTGGCACAATGCTCTGTGCTTAGGATATGTTTAGTAAATATTGGTTAAAGGGCTGGTAGAAAGAATACTAAAAATTCTATGCAAAGATAGAGATCAAGGCAAAGCAGTGTTTCCACATGTTTAAATATTAAGGTGTTTAAATTCTAATTATTAAATAAATTATTGCCATTTATTTGAGGCTATAACAGTCATTAGTTTAAGTGCATCTTTACATTGTTACATTTAATCCTCTCGGTTTAATAACTTGCTGGATGAGAAATGTGAGACTTGGAGAAATTAAGTAACTTATCTATACATGGTCTATCTGATTCAAAATCAGGTCTGTTTGAAGTCAAGCCTAGTCACTTTTCTATTATTATGTCTGGGAAGTCCTAGGGTTTAGCAGATATAACTCAAAGGATGCCTTAAGAGATTAAAAAAAAAAAAAAGACTCATACAGAAGATATTCCCTTTACCCATCCCTTACTTCAATAACAGAAGATTTTGTTTTTTGCAGTGAATTTTTTTAGTTTTTATTTTTATCTGCAAGGAGGGACATACACTTTCTCATTTTCACTAATTCCTTTGTTAACTATTGTCTTATATACTTAAGGATTTCATATAGTTAATTTGTTTGGAGGCACTGAAATATATAACCCCTCACATAATGTAACAAGTTGCATTTGCTTCCCCAGAGCAGGCGTGTCATCAGCCTATGTGTGTTTAAACCGTACCATCATATTCTAACATCTATGTTCTAATCCACTTTGGCATCGTTCTCAGAACCAATTTGTAAGTCCTGTAAGAAAATCAATTTCATTACTTGACATTCTCAATTTCATTTTGCTACAAATAGTTTTAATTCTTTGCAGAAATTCTTCAATTCTGAAAGGATGAGGACAATCATGAGGATACTTAAGATGTGGTTTTCAACTTATTTATTTATTTATTTATTTATATTTTTTATCTTTATCTAAAAACTTTTTTTTAATATTTATTTTTGAGAGAGAGAGAGACAGATAGAGTGTGAGCTGGGGAGGGGCAGAGAGAGAGAGCGAGAGAGACAGAATTAGAAGCAGTCTCCAGGCTCTGCTTCAGCACAGAGCTTGATGTGGGGCTGGAACCCATGAGCTGTGAGATCAAGACCTGAGCTGAAGTTGGACACCCAACCAACTGAGCCACATGGGTGCCCCAAGATGTATTTTTAAAGCCAGCTCCCCAAAGGAATTTAAAAAATTATTTGGGTGATGCATGGCTCCCCAAGGTGGGCACTTAAAAGATAGTTCACTTAAATGTGTAAATTCTGGTGTGTGTGTGTATTCTGATCTGTATACATAGAGACATATATGTGTTTTTGATATATATATGTATATATATATATATATATATCGTTAGAACTTATATTAACTAACTACTACTGTATCAGACATTTCAAAAATTTTAAAAAGATATTTCTTGTAGGGATGAAGGTGATAGGAAAGATTTCTTGAAGGAAATGTATTTGAATAAGTAGTCCGTGGAGCTCTGGCATGGGAGATGGATAGCCTTAGGATTTGGCATAGCATTTCCTGGAATGCAATTGTATGTGGAAGGGGGTGGTAGTGAGATGGGTGGTCAGACGTGTTGGGAAAACTACATGCCTCCCTGGAGGCTTATGGAGCATAATATTAAAGGCTCAGAAATATTAGTCAGAAAAAAAGAGTTTAGCTTTATGTTTCCAACTCATGTGATAATGGATCACCCTTACTTTCTCTATATAACCTCTGATAACACCCCCATTTCCCATGTCAATAGGACTGCTTTTTAGGCTGCTGCTGATGATAGTGGTAGCACTCATATTTCTTCCAGGAAACACATATTTTGTGTGTGTGTGCCTTGGACAGTTTAACATCTACAAGTTGTATGATTATGGAAAATTATTTAATCTCTCTGAGCCTAAATCTCCTGATTTGTAAAACAGAGATAGTATAACAGCTATTCTTAAAGTTGGTGAGAGGATTAAATGAGTCAGTCCCTGTAAAGTGCTTGGAACCATGTTTAGTTGCTCAGTAATGGCATGATCTTGTCAATTCCCTAGCCTGCAAGAAAGCATTCATGTTTCCACACAGTGGCAGTTTTTCCTTTTGGTAGTTTCCAGTTACAGGAATGTTATAGAAATGAGCACACAGTGCTGTAGATAGAGGTATGTTTTTCCATAATGAATAATAAATAAACGCTTGGAGCAGCATGTGCAGTATAATAGTTTGTGTTTAGAGAGCACTTTTAGATTTAAACAAAGTAGGTAGGGCCAAAAAAAAAAAAAAAGAAAAAGAAAAAAGAAAAAAAGAATACACAAACTCCTCACCTCGACAGGACCATTTATTATATTAGAAAAAATTTATAGGAGTGCCTGGGTGGCGTAGTCTGTTAAGCTTCTGACTTCAGCTCGGGTCATGATCTCCCAGTTCGTGAGTTTGAACCTCGCATCAGGCTCTGTGCTGACAGCTCAGAGCCTGGAGCCTGCTTCTAATTCTGCCCTCCCCCCGCCCCTCTCATGCTCTGTCTCTCAAAAATAAATAACTATTAACAAAAAAAGTTATATGGGCATTATTATTGGTATGCAAATGTAAAGCACTGGGGAATTGTAGAAAGAGGCCTCAGTATATATTATTGATCTGTCCATCATTAAGAAGATAATTATTCTGATTTCCTGAGCTTACAAAGTTGTAAAGGCTATGGTCTTTGTACTTTGGCTTTTGCCTGTGTTCAGAACAGTCCCTGAGGTTCCTTGACATTCACAATACCAGAAAAACACCTTCCAGAAAAACACACTTCATCACCTATGCAATCAGAAAGATTTATTAGGTATTTGGACTCTTTTGTATCTAACTTTTATCAGGAAAAAGCTCGTAGAAAACGAGTATATATATATGGTATGTATTCAAATGTACAACCTCTAATCTTCATAACCTCTAATAGCATAGATCTAAGGATAAAATCAGATTACCGAGAAATGATTGTGAAAGCATCCTATAGATGCTAAAACATCATGAAAATATGTTTACTGGTAGCAACAATAATAAATTAGTGTGTGGGATTTTCATACTTAGGTCTAAGTTTTACTTATTTCATATCTCAAAGGAGGTACCAACCTCAGTCAGTATTTTCACCAACAGATATCAATAAGTCAATAAAACATAATGTTTATATAAGTTAACATGTAATTATCTACAGTTATATATAATCATAATTACATAAGTTAAATACTTAATTCTAAAACATTTGCTAACCATTTCTCTCTGACATAGAAATTAATTCAGTTCCGTTTTTAGTTGTGACACATAGAGCTTTTAAAAATCATTTATAAGACACACTTTTTAAATTTTGAAATCAGGGTGCTTCTCATAATCAATATCCAAAAAGTTGCTGATTATTTATTTTTTTTACTGAAAAGCTTTCATTAACTATGTCTTACAACTGATTCTGTTTCATAGTTCAGGAAGTAGAGGATATTGTACCACCATGTGTCTAGAGACCTTTTGTGAAGATAAACGCATATCACTCAATTAGCCTCCATCATCTTTTATGCATTTCATTTATTTATTATTTGCTATGAAGTATTTATGAGTGCTTATTCTACATCATTAAAGGCTGTGATGTGTGTCACAGACTTCTCTAGTATTAGTTTTTGTTTTCACAGGCCAAATTGTGAATGATGTACATGTATCTTAGTAAAAAATATACTGAAGCAATGATCTAATGCCGCCATTGCATTCTGAGACCAGCCTTGCCCCTCTAAATGAGAATCAAAAGCTATGGCAGTGAAATCACAAAAAAGGGGTTCCAATTAAGAGAATTATCTCAGAGGTAACTCATATTCAGATCTTATACAAATTGACCTAACATGCCACTTTTTCTTTATTTTAAATTTCATACAAAGAAGCAAAACCGAATTAATATAATGACATTGTAAGGTATACTTTAAAAAGGTCTTCTGTATTATGCCAGCTTGAGTCTTTGTGAAATTAGCTGCCTTTCTAATTACTTACGATATTTTCATGTTATTCTGTTTTCTCTACATAGTCCCTATGGTACAGCACTGGGGAGCCCAGTGTCCCAATATCTTTATGTTAGGGTAAGAGTGGAATCTGACTTTGTAATGAGAAAGAGAAGTGGCCAGTCATACCATCATCATGGAAGCAAAAGATGTCCTAGTGTTCCCCAAACACTTGAAGCCCTCTGCCACCACATTAGCAGCACGACCCTTTCCTATACCCATTCTAATACAGTCAGATTGTGCAATTCATTCATCTGTTCAGTCAGAAAGTCTGTATTTTGCACTGTCAGGTGTTGTGGTAGATCCTTGGAATTTAGAGATGAACACACATTCTGCCTCAAGGACAGCCTCATGTGGAGACAAATACTAACCAAGAATATGTGGTATAGCAGAAACATAGAAAAACCACAGGAGCAGAGAAGAGGGCGGTCATTCCAATGCAGCTTGGCTTGATGGGGGAAGAGACAGGGTTTTGTCCTGAAGGAGCCAGTGTCTGGCCTGAGTGATAGAGTATGAGTAGGAATTAACCAAGTGGTTATATTTGCATGCTTTTCCTCTTTACTAGATCTCACATTCTGAAACTTCAGATTTACTCCTGAAGCCTCCTGCCTTATTTCTGTATACTCCTCTTGAGGTAGTATCATTGACACTCGGAGGCCTTTAGTGCCATCTCTATGCTACTTATATCCAGGGAGACATCTGAGGACACATCTTTCCTTGGAGCTTTAGGGGGTATTCAAGGATTTTGTGGCTGATCAAGGAAAAAGATGTGACCACAAGGTGGCAGTAGCACTCACAAACTTTACTGGGAGCTGCTTTGGTAAGTTCTTTGGGAAAATCCCGCACACCAGGGGTCTGTCCACTGATGTTGGCCCAGGGCTGCTGCTCAGAAGGGGAGGAGGACAGGGGAAGTCCTGGGGGGGGGGGTTGGAGAGGGGGCTTCTGTATGTAGGCACTGTGGCTCAGCAGCCTGGCAGGCAGTCTTTGGGTCAGAGAGCTCAGAAGGGCAGCTAGGGTTGGAGTTTCCATGGCCCTGGGGTCATGTAGTGCTAGCAGATATGGGATGAAATTTTACAAAGGAATGCAAAAACAGGAAGGCTCTAAATGGCTAAAAAAATCTTCTTGTTTGGCCTATTTTAAAAATAAATGGATGTGTAAAAATTTGATTTTATCTCTGGCAGGCTTTTGAGCTAATGGGTCTCAGCCTGCAGTGAAGAAATAAATGACCTAGGGGCCATCTCTGGCTCATTTATATAACAGCTTCACATCAATATAATCAAATGCAATTTCTTTTTTTTTTTTTTTTTTTTTAAATTTTTTTTTCAACGTTTATTTATTTTTGGGACAGAGAGAGACAGAGCACGAACGGGGGAGGGGCAGAGAGAGAGGGAGACACAGAATCGGAAACAGGCTCCAGGCTCCGAGCCATCAGCCCAGAGCCCGACGCGGGGCTCGAACTCACGGACCGCGAGATCGTGACCTGGCTGAAGTCGGACGCTTAACCGACTGCGCCACCCAGGCGCCCCTCAAATGCTTATTTAACATCTCCATTGGGGTGTCATGAAGGTATCATGAAATTGACCCAATCAAGATGGAACTCCTCGTACTTCTTTAGTTTTTCCTTTTCAGTCAATGGAGCTATCAGGCAGATTTGAAGCAGAAAGTTAAGAGTCACACATGGTTCCAGTCTTTCCAGTCTCATCAAGTTTTGTCATTTCTACCTCCTAAGCATCTCTCATAATTTAGTCATCTACATCTCCATTGACAAATCTCCAGTCTAAGCTAGAAATCTCTCTTGCTTGGATTACTCTAATATTCTGCTAGGTCGTCTTCTTATTTTTACTGATATCCCCTTTCGATGAATTCTCCATACAGCAAGCAGGATTATTTTGAAACATAGATCCTGCTTACCCTAGCTCCTTGTTTATATACCTTTTAGCAGTGTCCGGAGAATGTCCCCATCTGAAAACCCTGAGTGATCTCACCTTTACTCGCCTTCCTAGCTCTTGTCACACCATTGCTTCCCATTGCTCACTGGTGTCCAGTTACAGACCCACTGACTTGTGCACGTTCTTTTTCACACCACGACCTCTGTCCCACTGTTCTTTCTACATGAAATGTGCTCCTCTCCCAGCAATTTGAATGGATGTTACCTTTTCTGACTTCAGGTGTAGCTTAAATGTCCCTTCCTCATCGAGGCCTCCTGTAATTGCCTCAACGTAGCTCTCATCCTCCCCTCTACCCACCTTCATTATTCAATCTCAAGCTCTCCATTTATTTCTGGGGTAACAATGATCTTAATTTATAATTGAGATATTTATAATTGAGATATATCAAACCCTCTCTAGACTCCAGGCTTCATGAAAATAGATACTTTGCCTTGTTCACTGCTTTTGTTTGCTTTTTTTTTTTTTTTTTTTTGGCTTTTTAAAAGAACTCTAGTTTCTAATATAGTGCGTGGCACATAATAGAAACTAAATAAATATTTGTTAAATGAAATACATTTTATACTTTCATAAAGAACAAATAAGCAGGGAAAGGTGCAGTCAAGTGGAGGATTTTTTCCTCTTTTTTTTTAAGAGCTAAAGGTGTTATTGTATTATGTTATACTGTTAACATGGAAAATTTGATGCCTTCCTTGCTAAGGTAAAGGAATTCAAAGAACTATGGGGAATATGAATTGCCTTTAAATGATTAAGTTTGGGGGCGCCTGGGTGGCGCAGTCGGTTAAGCGTCCGACTTCAGCCAGGTCACGATCTCGCGTCCGTGAGTTCGAGCCCCGCGTCGGGCTCTGGGCTGATGGCTCAGAGCCTGGAGCCTGTTTCCGATTCTGTGTCTCCCTCTCTCTCTGCCCCTCCCCTGTTCATGCTCTGTCTCTCTCTGTCCCAAAAATAAATAAACGTTGAAAAAAAAATTTAAAAAAAAATAGATGATTAAGTTTGAAAATCATTGAAGTAAATTACTTGTGAGGCCTTAACAAGGCTGGGGTGTTTTTGTTTGTCTTGTTTTTTGTCTTCATTTTTGTTTTTGTTTTTGCTTTTTGGCTGGGGGTATTACAAAGTAGATTGTGATCAGCTATTCTCCAAATTTTTTAGAACAAGAAACATGAGACAAGAGTAATCTTCATATTTGGTATTTAAAAGTTATATAAAGGGACATTGTCTATCAGGAGTAAGAATTAAAGAAAAACTGCTCAAGAGGACATAACAAAACCTTAAGAATTCTTTCTAGCATGCCATTTTATACCTCTAATGCATCTATGGCTATCTTCCCTTTTATACTTACTGTTACTTATATGTACATTCTCTCTTTTTTTCCTTACTCAGTCTTAGCGCGAATTAATCCCTTCTGCATTAGAAGTAAACCTGCTTTAATTTGGAATTGTTCACAAAAACAGTAATACAAAAACTAAGAATATGATTAGTGAGCATTTACTGTGTGTCTACTATGTGCCAGGCATTATGCTAAGGGCTTTACATGTTCTAACTTATTTAATCCAGTAAGTAGCCCTATGAGTTAGGTGTTATTATAATCTCCATTTTGCAGATGAGGAAACAGAAACAAAGCAAGGTTACCTACTTGCCTGTGATCTCACTGTTAGGAAATAGTGGACCCAGGACTTGAAATCAGGCAGTCGGCCTCACTGTCCTTGTTGTCAAAAACCATACCCTGCTGCTTACTCCTGTAATTATGTCCTGCTCTTTCTTTTTAGTGATCAGAAATTTAGGTAGGGGAATGGGGTGCACATAGTATCGATATATCCTTAAGATACCAGGACTGTGCTCATAGAGAGGAAACAGAAGGCTGCCGTGGTAAATGTAGGAATGTCCAATTTGTTTTTGTTACGCTATTTGGAAACTGTTAACTTTTTGCTGAAATATTTGTTTTTATTAGTGGGAAGCACCAACAGTGAGCAGCAAAGACTTTCTTGTCTTCCTCTTTCTTCTTTCCAGATAAAAACAAACTGAGAAGTCTGGGAGGCTCTTTCTTGGAGGAGACATTATTGCAAGTCTGTGAAATTTTGGAGTAGAGAGAAGAACATTGACTCCTTTTCTATGCTTCCATTTCTTTCCTCCTTTCACTTTTTGGCCAGTACAATGTAAGATCTGATGTGATGAAAGTTGGAAAGAATTCTTTGCTCTCATAGCTTCATTCATTCACATGTTATTTATTCAACAAATATTTCTGAGTATGTACTATGTGCCAGGCTCTGTGTTAGGCTTGGGTGTTAAGTGGTGAAGCAAGTCATGGTGAAGAAAACCTGTAGAGGGAAAGAGAAAAATGAAAACATAACACACACATGTATACACCAACACAAATGGTTTTTTTTTTGGTGTATATTACTTACACATATACATGCTTATACTTACATCTATATTTTACACATTTATATAAATCTAACTTGTTTACTTTATGTGCTTATTCTACATATACTTTATAAACATCTACATATATATGTACATATGTATATATACTTATGTATGTATCTCTATATATGTATATATAGCTAGATACAAATTATCCTAAGTGCTATGAAAGAAATGAACAGGTTCCTTGACAGAGAACCAGTTATGGATTGTGGGAACTACTAGAAGGGCATGGTGAGTCCTTAGGGGGGAAGTAGCTTAGGGATATAAGGCTTTAAAGAAAAGTGGCAAAGGGGGTCTTGTCCCCCTGCTGCCCAGCCTAGTCCACAGACCTGGAATAATGGAACAGCTCAGAGCTGTGTTCTGTGTGGTTGACCAAATGCCCATGGCTGTAACACACCGACATGTTCATTTGACAAGGAACTAAAAATACTAGCACAGATACTGGTGAAATCGAGAAGACATTTAGTTCATAAGCCTATGTTGTGAACATGCTGTGAGGACATATAAAAGAAAAGTACCTCTGACCACAAAGATCTGAGTCTAATTGGGTAGAATAAACAGATGCATGAGGAATGGCACCAGAGGCAATGGACCAAAATGTGCAAAGAGAGCCATTATAAATGGAAGAAACAGAGCATGGCTGAGCTCATCCTTTTCAAAGGAAATGAGTTAGAGGCATGGCATTTATTTTATTGATGGTGGAGGCAGTGGGAATATAGTTAGATGGACACTGAAAATTAGGGCTTAAATTTAGGAAGCCAAACACAGAGGATGCAACTTCTACTGAAGGAGACTATAAACAAGGCAAAGATTTGAGAAGCTCCGTTCCAAACTTGTTATAGTACTTGTGTGCCTGTTTCCCTATTTATCAATGTTGCTTATCGATAAAACACAGCACTTCCATATGTGGGGCACAAACACCAGGCAATTTGTGGAATAATCAGTGTCTCTTCTATGTTTGTTAGTAAAATATTCCTAGTACAAAAACGAAACAAACGTTTCATCCCATGATTCTAAAATTAATTTTTGTCCCGCGTGAGAGGCCTTGGAACTTTCAGCAACAGTTCAACAAATCTATTTTTGAATAATCCCTGAGTGCCAAGGAAGTTATGGAGCAGCAGGACTACAAAGAGGAAACATAGTTCTTTCATTTTGGAGCTTAAAGGCTAACCCAAGACAGAGAGACACAGGCATATATATATCATACAGTGCAGTCTGGGGACCCGAACAAGGGACAACCAGTGTCACCCTGATGATGTGTAGGAAAGTTTAGAGAACACTCCTAGAAAGATGGTTATTTGAGAATTGATAACACAAGAAAATAGGAGGAAGGAGGGTCCTTTCAGGATGGGGGAGAAGTGTGACGATGCAGTAGGATGAAGTGTAGGAAAAACATGAAAAGCCTTTATAAAATATTATTTTTAGAAACTCAGCATTAAGGTATGTTTCAATGTTCAAGTCCAAACTAATTTTAGCAAATGCACGGGATGTACAACCCTAGTTTGATACTTTTGGATTGAGATGATATTCATAGAACTAATTTAAACTCCTTAAAACCATTTTAAGATACAGAGTTGTTTTGTGACCCAAACTTCCTTTCATGGAAAGAAAGAAGAGGGGCAGAATTTTAGAATAACAACAGCTGATAGATCCTGTTCCAATCTTGTCATTCTTTTTCAAATATTTATTTACTTTTTTTATTATTGGGTGAGTGCAAGCAGGGGAGGGGCAGAGGGAGAGGGGGACAGAGGATCTGAAGCAGGCTCTGTGCTGACAGCAGCGAGCCGATGCAGGGCTGAAACTCAAGAACCACGAGATCATGACCTGAGCCAAGGTCAGATGCTCAACTGACTGAGCCACCCAGATACCCCTCCAGTCTTGTTGTTCTTATATGTGGAAATAATCTGCGGATTCTGGCATCCTTTTCGACTTTCTTTGAAAGGTATTAACGTTTGTGAGAATCACAACCGATAGGTGAACTTGCAAGGTGTGGCCAGGAAAAGGGGTCAGAGTAGGCTGACAAGTGTAATGGCTGAGAGTCTTGTGACACTGAGGTTAAAAGAAACAAGGAAACATACTTTTTCTCTGCCTCCGTCTCAGGGATACAGCAGCATAGAGCAGGCTCCAGGTAAGATTTATCATGTAACTAAGGGGAAGAGCTGCAAAGGGAACAGTGATTGCAAGAGTTCATGCTCAAGAAGGACCTCTGAGATCTTCATGATGAGTACAGAGGAACTGTACTTCCCACAGTGTTATTTGCCTAAGAATTCAGTTGACCAGGTTGCCTTTGTTAGATCTTGGGTCAGTCGGGGTCCAGTCAAGGAAAATGGGATCTACCTGTGATATTCATTAAATGAAGGATTCAAATGTAGGGAACTGATTAAAACATGAAGCAGGTGATAAAAGAGACAGAAGAAGGGAGGGAGGGGAGGGTGGGTGATGGGTATTGAGGAGGGCACCTTTTGGGATGAGCACTGGGTGTTGTATGGAAACCATTTTGACAATAAATTTCATATACTGAAAAAAAAATAACAGAGCATTACAGATGAATTAAAAAAAAGAGAGACAGAAGAAGCCAACCAGAGAAAAGTGAGGCAACAGGAATGAGCTGTAACCAACCCTAGCTTCAGGGACACAGGTTAAGAACAGGCTGCTGTAAGGCAGGAGGCATGGGTTACCCAGGTAAGAACTGGAACCGTGGCAGGCTTCGTTGTTGGGAGGCGGGCATGGAAGAGACACAGCTGCTGCCTGAGAAGGTGCAGGAGACAAACGATGTCGCAGAAGGGCCCTGACTGCTCCCTTCTTCCCCATCTCCTATGTCCTCCCAGTGTCCCCATCCTCAAGTCTCACTGGCAGAAGCCAGCTACAGTTCCCCTGAGACTGCCCTCTGGGAAGGGAAGCCTCAGGGGTCAGAATTTCCTGTCCCCTAGTGAGCCAGAGAGAGGGCTCTCTCAAAACCACTCAAGATGCCATCAAGAGAGTTAAGTTCTAGAAATCATGGGACTATCTTGCTGACAAAAGGAAGCCTTCACTCCAAAGAATGGGTTCTTAGAAGTTTTGAGTATAAGAAAAAAAAAATGTTTAAAACATGTTTCCTCTTTCTCTGCTTTTCGTGGATAGAAGGTCAGCATAACATCAGAACATCTGCATGCACACCCCTAAACTTAGTTCTAATTTGGCAAAAACACTCATCAGTAAAGAACGCTGATTTTTTTTCCTCTAAAAGAAATTGCATTTTAATGTCCTATTTTGTAAAACTTAGCCCACATTGAAGATTTTCTGTTTGTTGTGCTAGTACATTCTACAAATCAGAAAATCCTTGAATTATCAAACAAAGGCTTATTTGCCTAAATTACCATGCTGGCCTGACACTGAGATGTGGGGTTTGTTTTGAGTCTTTGCACATTTAGTGACCTGCGGTATTTTGATAAATGCCATTGCCTAGAACTATTCAGTAGGAGGTTTGGGCACCATCTGTGTTTGTTTCTGTAGGAGCAGTAACTGCCTAGAGAAAAATCTGATGCTCATTTCAAAGATGCAGTATAAACAAAATTCAAGATGATGGCTTTAACATAATTATTCCACCTTTCATTTACATAGTACTTTATGCATTTCAAAGTGATTTGATATGCTTTCATTTAACGGATCTTCACAGAACTTACGGAAGTTAGGTATGGGCTTCTAAAACATGTAAAAGCTCAACAAGGAAAATAACACTGAAAATAGGCAGTCTTTTCAGAGAAGACTATAAAATATCATATAGTTTCATCTCCTGCTGATGGTAATAGAAAATACTTATTGAGCACCTACATTCCCTGTGCCAGGTACTTTAAAAATGCATCACATAGATTAACTTATTTAATCATCAGAACAATCCTATGACGTAGGTATTATTATATTCTTATTTTAAGGAGAGAGGGACTAAAAGAGATAGGGAGGTTAACTGACATAATAAGAGATATGAGCCTTAGCAGTGTAACAAAATACTGTCTTTCTTAAGCAGTGGTTTTTTTAAATATACACCTAGCAAGCAGTGTTCTTAATTATAGACATACATTTATATTGGGTTTCTTCTTTCAAATTGTGCAAGTAACTCAACAGTGTGCTGCTAAACTGGCTTTTCTTTCTGCCAAAGAAAAAACAAAGCCATGATTTGTAGCATGCTATGGTTTGAATGTTTGTTCTGCCCCCACCCCCTAAATTCATGTATTAGAATCCTAACACCCATGTGATGGTGTTAGAAGGTGGGGCCCTCATGAAGGGGAATGATGATCTTATAAAAGAGATTTCACAGAGCTCCCTAGCCCTTCTGCCATGTGAGGATAGAAGAAGTCTGCAGTCTGGAAGAGGGCCCTCACACAACCATGCTGGCCCCCTAATCTCAGATGCCCAAGCTATGGAACTGAGAGAAATTAATTTCTGTGTTTAAAAGCACCAAGTCTGTGGTGTTTTTTAAAAGAACAACCTGAATGGATTGAACTAAGACAAAGCCCTGCACAATTTCCATGGTATAGGTAGTCCCACCAGAGTCCACTTGACTACCAAAGTGAAGTCACTGAAGAGATGCACATATTTGGATCATTGGCATATGGGTCCAGCATCCCAGGGGCTGACTGAAATTACTGTTGTACTCAAGACGACATGTAGGCTATGGATGTGATGATCCACTCTTGAAATGTTCTTAAAACACAAATTCATTTTATTTTCAGCTGTTTTATGCAACTCAATATGAATTAAACTGTTTTAGATATGTTCACATTCAATCACTGCTTATAATGAATTTTGTAATCATGTTTATGCTGGAATGTTTTTCGCCGATGATAATCAGGCTTGTCTGGGATGAGGCAGTCATGTGGCAGCTGGAGAGGGGAGAGGAGAGGCCGAAAAAGTGCAGCTATTTATATGATGATCAGTAGATATATACCTTGAGCCAGGTACCAGTCATTTTTCAAACCACAGATCCTTAGGTTATTTTGCAGTCGGTATGGTTACTAAGAGTCCAGTTAGCAATCTGGAAGTTCTGGGTTTGGGTTAACCTAAGAATTCCATGTGTCTATTACAGAATATAGTCACCTCAAGAGTCCATCTAATGGTCCTTTAAGGAAGAGTGGCCATTTGTTAAAGCCCCTCTAGCCTAGAGCCATGTCTGAACCAGAAAGAATGGGGATGGACAATCAGGACTTCCCTTGAGTGGTACCAAGGCTGAGCTCACAGCCATCCTGTTCTGTGAGAGCTGCTTCTACCCAAGCTCCTCCTTCTGGATCCTACCTGTCCCTTCTCTAATACCAAAAATAAATATCTGCCCTTATTGTCACAGCTGTTTCACGTTAAAAATGTTTTACAAATACATGTCCACAACTAAACGCCATGTAATGCCTTCACTTTCCTTTTTATTCTCCAAAACATACATGAATAATAAATTAAAAGCTTTGTCATCATGTCACCATATTCTTTTTTCATCTGTGTTTTGTTTTCTGTTTATTCTTTCTTCTTTCTGTTATTTTCTCCCCTAGGAAAATGTTTCCAAAAGTATTATAAAATTCCACTGGGGGAATATAAATATCTTCTTTATATGTGTGTGTGTGTGTGTGTGTGTGTATATATATATATATATATATATATATATATATATATATATAAAACAATAACAACATTACTAACAAAATGCTAAGAAAACTTGGCATGTTTGGTGTTGGGAAGATGCGATGCAGCAACATAAAGTTTCTAAGTGATCTTTATGGCAGTCACACCTTTAAAACAATTAACACCCAAACCACATCAATGGCAAAGCAACCCTATTCTACAAAAAAGCAGGTCTGCAGAAAGCTTGGGAAAGCTTGTAAAGGCTCGCTCCTTCCCACTGACAGGTTTGGCAATTTTGTCCTCCGTGGAGAGCCTGGTCTGAAAATAGGGGTTTACCAGTTGTTCTGGGTAGAAACATACATGGACAATGCCTCCTGCTGCTAAGATACTTAGCAACTCTTTTGCCTTTTCCACTTTTCTTCTTTTCCTTCCATCTTTTTAATTGCTAAAGAAAAAGCCTAAAAGCTTACTCTTAAAAAGTATCGATTGTTGAGTCTTTGCCAGATCACTGGTTCTGGGTCGAGAAACAAAATACCAAACTAACCAAAACCTTCATAGATCAAATGCTTGATCCTTCAAGTGGAGAATATTGGAATTTTCCCCACAAACAAGGTGGAATGAATAAACTGAGTAAACCTAAATACCTCACTCATTCAATAGACAAATATATGTTATAGGCATATTTCAGATACCAATGTCTATGATAAAGATTTAAGAATTCATATTTCAATAAAATATAGATTTTGTCCTTGGCAGTTTGCAGTCTAAACTGCATTTACTAATTATGACAAAAATTCTTTATTAAAGGTAGCATAATCTATAATCTCTATACATACATATATATATATATATATATATATATATATGTATACCTTTCTCATTCTCTCTCTCTCTCTCTATATATATACATATATATATATAATATCAATACCTAATCCATAATAATATACAAGCTTTCAAGCAAGACTTTAAAACTGAATTTCATATCAGAAGATAATGGAACATTTCCAGGTGTTACAAATTGTATTATCTCTTCCAAAGTAATCCAATAGGAATCTTAAATGCAGGAAGAAAACTTCAAAGGCAAGATTTCATTTTGAGCTAAGAGTAAAAGAAAAAAAAGTTCTGGTTTACCTACCTTCTGTCCATATCTGACTTTTCATCCAAATCTCACCTCTTCTATGAAGCCATCTTTTAAAATCCCAGCCCAGATTAACCTCTTCTTTCTTAAGCTGCATAATTAACATATTAATATGTTCCACATATATTTTAATCAGTGGTTGTTATTCATAGTCACTTCAGAATCACCTGCAGAGTTTAAAAAATACACATTTCCAGGCTCCAACCTCAGAAACGTATTAAATCAATGCAAATATGGTCCGGGCATTTGTATTTTTAAAGCACACCACACATAATGTACTCCCAGTTAAGAAACACTGTTCAAATTACACTATATGATTTGGTATCTTATAATAGCATATAATCCATATAATCCATATTTATACATTTATATTCTTAAATCCCCAAGTGAATTTTAAGCATCTTCTGGGTATAGGCACAGACTTCTATTTACTTTGTTCTCTGCAGCACACAGAACCTATTCTGCATGAGGAAGAATTTCTACTTCTTTTCTGAAAAAGGAATTTCCTTGCAACAACTTCTATATAATACGCTCATATCTGCTTTTCTATTCATATTCTTTACACAGTGGTGGAACAAAATTGATTATAAGCAAATATTGTTTATTCATCTTTATTTAATATTGGCCTTCAGAAAAGTGTCTGAATTAGGGCAAGCCCTAGAGAGTTTCATAAAAAGATACTATAATTCTAGCATAGTGGAGTTCAAACTTACATTTGTTCAAATCCAAATCCTCTTCTTATTTGGCCTATGGTGAGGAGAAAAACAAAAGAAACAAGTTTATAAAGTGCATGCCCTTAGTAAGCACTCAATGCATGATAGCTAATATAAATATGAGCTATTAAGGAAGTCTTTTCACCCTCCCCCTCCAAATTTTCTTCAGCATACAGATTTCATGCCTTCCAGCCTGATAACCAGTTACTACCAGAGACATCTAATCTAGTCATAGAATGTCAGAGTTGGGGAGGCCTGCCGAAATGAAATGATCCCCAATCTTCCTTTTAACCTCTGAACCATTTTAGGGCTCATAGCTAAAGCAATCCATACGCATTTGTGGGGTTGAAATGTTCTGCCTCACAGAGCTATTTAAGAGTCAGAAAACACAAGGAAAACCCTAAGTACAAAAACTAGTCACTGAATAAATAATTGTTATTATCATTAGTATAGTAATAGTAATATCCTGAACTATAACCTAGTTCAGTGCTCTTTTCTTGCATCCTAAAATGCACATTCCTTATAAAAATATAGTTTTATAACATCTAGGAAGAATAATAAATTACAAGTCTTGATAATCTTTGACTGTATTCAGTAAAACCAAGTTACTCATATCAACCAGCAAATAGGAAGACAGTGTACCATCGTCTGGCCTATGTTGTTAAAGAGTCAGACCTCTGTCTAGTTTCAGGTTTGCCCACTATGACAGGAGGCCATGCTATTCAGTCTCTCTGTCTCTGTTTCATCAGCTGTACGATGGGAACAATAAAATATCTACCTCATTGGGTTGTTGTGAAGAATTCACTCTACATGAAAGCATTTCAGTATTGGACAAATGACAAGCTTCCAATAAAGGTTATTTTATTATTATTAACATTTTATTATTATTTATAAAGTTAACCATAATTAGTCATCCATACTGGGACACATTTGAGAATGAAAGGTGGTGCTATTAATAATTACACTGGAATAGGGGTGCCTGGGTGGCTCAGTCAGGTTAAGCGTCTGACTTCAGCTCAGGTCACGATCTCACGGTTTGTGAGTTTGAGTCCCGGGTCGGGCCCTGTGCTGACAGCTCAGAGCCTGTAGCCTGCTTTGGATTCTGTGTCTCCCTCTCTCTCTGCCCCTCCGCCACTCGCACTCTGTCTCTGTCTCTCAAAAATGAATAAACGTTAAAAAAAAAATAATTACACTGGAACAACAGGCATAAACCAGGGTGCAAGGTCACCTTATCTACACTATATTTTCTAGCTGAAAACAAATTCCTAAGGGAGTGTGAGACTGTGCAGAAGAATTTACATGGAACTCTTTGAAAAGATTGTATGTTTGGGTCAGTTTCAAGATGGGCACAAAATAATGCTGCTGCCTTCTCCCAAACTCCTGTGAGACAAAATAGGAGTCACTGATGTTTGCATTGTATTTATAACTTAGCTGAAGAATTTCCTAAAGTCTCTCTGGCTAGGTCAAGGAAAATGCACTTTAATGTTTTTTCTTTTTTAATTTAATTTATTTTTTTTTTAATTTTTAATGTTCATTTATTTTTGAGAGAGATCAAGAGACCGAGTGCGAGTGCGGGAGGGGCAGAGAGAGAGAGAAGGAGACACAGAATCCAAAGGAGGCTCCAGGCTCTGAGCTGTCAGCACAGAGCCCGACACAGGGCTTAAACCCACCAGCTGTGAGATTATGACCTGAGCCGAAGTCAGATGCTTAACTGACTGAGCCACCAAGGTGCCCCTTTAAATTTTAATTACTTTCAAGAGAAACCTTCTGAAATCTCTTACGTAGTTTCCTGTCTCATTAAAAAACTATATATACACTGTAATTTATACTCTTGAAACAAATGGCTTTTTTTAAGTTTATTTATTTAAGTAACCTCTACAGCCAAAATGGAGCTTGAACTCAGGATCCTGAGATTAAGAGTTGCATGCTCTTCCAACTGAGCCAGCCAGGCACCTCACAAATTATTTTTTTAATAATCATAAAATAAATACAATAAGACAAAAAGGTGGTATTGGGAAGGATGACTAAGGTAACTCTTCAGACACAGGCTCCATAAAGATGTGTCATGTATAGGAGATGACATTTCCTCTCCTCAGGAACTTTCTGTCCCCCATCTCCATATTAACAAAGATTGTGTGACTATTCATCACAAGCTCTCAACAAAATATATTACCTGATTGATTTTTGTTTTAATTTTATTCTGGGACACAGAAATTCATAACCTCAAGCTCTGAAGGTATAAGGCACATGAAAATTGTGTACACAAGACAATCAGCATATCACTGCTATGCTGCTACAATGTAGGAAGCCCTAGGTAAAAAAAAACTAGTCACTGAATAAGTAATTGTTACTATCATTACTATGGTAATAGCAATATCCTGAATTACAACCTAGTTCAATTCAGTGCTCTTGCACCTTAAAATGTACACTCCTTGTAAAAATATAGTTTTATCATAGCTAGGAAGAATAACAGATTATAACTCATTGAATTATAACATTCATTGAATGTCCCACTTAGCTTCTATCAGATGCAAAGAACTGCTTCATCCGTTTAAGCACTTCTTTTTGGGCACATAACAAACTGTTCTGTACCTGTCTTGTAAGCAGAGTGCACAAATGAAATCACAAACAGATGAGGGGGCTCACCTCCATCGTTTAAAACATTGAACTTCAGTGTCAGATTTATTCCTTCTTTTGTTTTCTCTATCATACATCTTCACCTATAGTCCCAGATGAGCAGAACAATTTAAAGCATTATGCAGTCGCACATATAGGCATCTCTAAGGCACTCCCATATGGTATATCAATTCAGTTCATGGCAAATTTAACAGCAGCAGCAGCAGTTGTCAGACATACTCAAAACAAAATAAATTACCCATCCAACCCGTTGTCCTTAAGTGCTTTTTATATTCTGTGTTTTAGAAAACCAGTTTAACTTTAAGCAGCATTGTAGCTATGATCAGTCTCTCCTGAGGAAGTTTCTTATGAGATTGAATGAAGATAATGACAACCATTAGTCATTGCCATTAGCATAAGGCATGAGGCACACTACAATATTTATAAGCAGCTAAGTCATGACAGTAAAAATATGACTTCCTATAACTTGGGCAGGCTTCTAACTATGGCTGACTGCCATTCTGTAAAGTGAAACTGGTCTAAGTCTGGTAGTAGTATATTTAATGGCGTGTTCGTCATAAGACCTAATTGTTTTCCACCACAGGGTATGGAACTTTATGTCCTCTATCAACCAAAAACAAACAGTCATACTGCTTAATGGCTGTTCAATTAATGTTTATGTGCTACTTTTACACCCTGAATTATTTGATGAATAAACTCTAAGAAGCTATTTGAGAACTAAGTTTAATGGAACCTCAACTACAATAAAAAATTCCTAGAATTCTAACAGTAGCTCAAATTATCAGCTAGGCAATATAGAACATATATTGATATTCAAAAATCTTCTACTTGCCTGGTGAAGTGACAGAAAAGTCAAACTTTGGAAGGAAATGATCTATGTAGCCTGAGCCTTGCTGCCTTCAAATTGAAGATCAAAATAGGATTAAAATTAAAAATGACCAGGTCAGACTAGGTCAAAAGTGAGACAGTTTATTATTCTAAGAAGGGCTCAGCTTTTATATTTCAAGGACTTTCTTACTTTATAACTTTTTACCTGCTAATATTTCTACTTTCCTTACATAAAGACTTAGCAGAAAGTGCCAGTTGATTAAAAATGTGTTAGGTCAGCACCCTCTTTTGTTAGAAGTTTTGTGAAATTACTAAAAAAGACACTTTCACTGAAAGATTGGCACTTTAGAATTTATGAGAAAAAGTGATTTCTGACTTTTGTAGTTATTTGGACATAGCAGTGTTATATTGCTCACTTGTTTTTCTTCTGATAAGAGTCCTGATTGGTCTCCAACTCTAGGGAAGTTAATTAATAGTACTCACTATTCCAAATTGGTTGGGCACCATCAGACACAGGAAAAGGAAAGAAAGACAAAAACAACAAAAAACAAGAACCGAGGACATGAAACATATTGCGAATTTCCTTTGCAAATTACAGATCCTTGAACACTACACACAGTATTTGCAAATGCTGATGTACATATTTTAATAGAACTGTGGCTGTCCTCTTCTTCCTCTCCTGTGGTTTAAACAAGGTTCATACACGAGGTTCATAACTACACGAGGTTCATAAACAAGGACACGAGGTTCATAAACAAGGACAAATGAGATAGCAAGTTCAAGAGATGTTAAATGTTCTTGACAACTTCCTACTAAAAACACAAGTGAAAAATGACAAACTTCTCACCTGGTTGATTGAGGATTACATCTCACTGCTTTTGATTACAAGGCAATGAACCTTTCATTTTTAGTTCATTTTGTGTTTCTTAAATAGTGTTTCACTGAAACATATGTAATCGAATTGATTTGATTTTGATTAGTTTAGCACTACAGTCTCATTATTTGTAATAAATACATCTGTGGTGTTACAGCACATTAAGAAACATTTTAGCAGAGTGATTGACTTTTATTATGATTTTTAAATGTATCATTACCTGATATTAAAACTAAATTCATTACAACTTAACTGGATACACCTTTTCAAACTCTACATACTGTTAGAAACTAATTAATATTCAAATTCATTTCTAGTCTGTGTTGAAGCTATACTGAGCAAGTAACACGTGACATAAAAATCTGAATGTGTTGGGTGGGCTTGGTAGATTAACTGATAATAAATCCTCAATATAACTTCCAATGAAAAATTCATATAGTATGTTTCCCCAGTTATTTTATAGCTGATTTTCTTTTTTTTTTAATTTTTTTTTAACGTTTTATTTATTTTTGAGACAGGGAGAGACAGAGCATGAACGGGGGAGGGTCAGAGAGAGGGAGACACAGAATCTGAAACAGGCTCCAGGCTCTGAGCTGTCAGCACAGAGCCTGATGCGGGGCTCGAACTCACAGACCTCGAGATCACGACCTGAGCTGAAGTCGGCCACTTAACCGACTGAGCCACCCAGGCGCCCCTATAGCTGATTTTCATATTCAAAACTTAGAGTAGAGGAAAATATTTTTAGGAAATAAAATGTCAGGAATAAACTTTGTGTGTCATTATGTTAACATAATATATAAAGATTGGTGTTAAATGTAATCAGAGCTATTGGATGGTACTTGAGTGTTTTATGTTGTACATTTTTTCTATTAAGTACATTATAAGGACATATTTTGAAATGTGAAAGGAATTGTGTCACTTAAAAGTAATGATTAGATTCTCTATAAATGCAAAGTGGAACAGAAAGTTAGTTTGTTGGCTGACTTTGGCAAATGTCCTAGTTTGGACTGATTATCACTCAACTTTCTAAACTTCACTGTCTTAAAGTAGAAAAGAAAAGAAACTTTCAAAATGGCCTAATCAGTAATATTAGGTGCTGGGAAATATATGACATGGAAAATAGAAAATTTATATAAATTTCATTACAGTTTGTAGTAAGAATCTTACTCATTTACTTAAGTTCTGGTAAGATCTGAATATCTTTTGAAGGAACCAGTATACCCAGAATTAAAGATTGTGAAATCGGTCTTCTACACCAGTCAGCAAGACCTTGTTTTGTTTTTATATTTTTAATCATAAAGATCATTCACTGCTTCTTTTGTACTCCAATAATTTGATTTTGAAATTTAATTCCATTACAATGCACAGTCATTTACAAATCAATGAACTACTCCTTGTCCTGAAATTTTTGTTCCCAAATTCTGATTTCAATATTTTACATTGAAGAAAATAAAAGATAAATAAAACAAGTACTATATTTAGGAATCAATAGTCTGATAAGTTAATTATATTTTGATGTTGTCTATGGTCCTTATATTAAGAATAAAAATATTAGTTACATATGTAAAGTATTTGAGAAAGGAGGTATGTATCCTTTCTATAAAATTGACGGTAACTGTAATATATTAATGTTAACAACCAAGGTTACTGTGAGAAATAGGTATAATACTATTGTAATGAAGTCTAATTAGAAAATCAATCAAATAGGGGCGCCTGGGTGGCGCAGTCGGTTAAGCGTCCGACTTCAGCCAGGTCACGATCTCGCGGTCCGTGAGTTCGAGCCCCGCGTCAGGCTCTGGGCTGATGGCTCAGAGCCTGGAGCCTGTTTCCGATTCTGTGTCTCCCTCTCTCTCTGCCCCTCCCCTGTTCATGCTCTGTCTCTCTCTGTCCCAAAAATAAATAAACGTTGGAAAAAAAATTAAAAAAAAAAAAAAAGAAAAAAAGAAAATCAATCAAATAAAGTATTTATGGCATATTTTAAAATCACTAAAAACAAATCTAGCCTCAGAAGAGTAGGAAATAATGTTTATTTAGATATTTATCAAACATTATAATCAAATAATTTCTCTTTATAACTATACGCATAATCTAGAAATACTCTGTAGCCTGTCAATATCTTAACTTTTTTGGTGTGGACATCATAGACTTAAAGTCATCTCTCATTTATATTATGTTCCTAGACCCTTCCTTCTCCTACCTTGGGGAAGGGAGGCAGCAAGGATCATTTCATCATCCACTACATGTATTTATTTTACTATTTGCAACTTAAGGTGCTGTATTATATTTATATAATAAGCCCTAATATTTTAATTAGTCACATATTCTTTTTCTTTCTTTTTTTTTTAAGAGAGGGAGAGTGAGAAGAGGAAAGAGGGGCAGAGAGAAAGAGAGAGAGAGAGAGAGAGAGAGAGAGAGAGAGAGAGAGAGAAAGAGAAAGAGAGACAGAGACAATCATAAGCAGGCTTCATGCTCAGCACAGACCCAGACACGGGGCTCCATCCCATGACCCTGGGATCATGACCTGAATGGAATCAAGAGTCAGATGCTCAACCAAGTGAGCCACCCAGGTGTCCCTAGTCACATATATATTCTTAAAAAAATAAATAAATAAAAAGTGCATTTCTTGATCTTGGTACTTATGGGCTAAATACCCGAATCCCTTCAGATGACTATACTTCTATGAAAGAAGCCCAAATCTTTGCACTGTTAAATGAAATTGTTTAGTAAATTAAATCAAGATCAACTGATGATCTGTATAATTTAGACTCAAACCTTCTGGGATCTTTTTCTTAAAACAAGAGTGCTTGATTTAAAATTAGGAAATTGCAGTGAGTCTTTTTGGCCTTTGCAAATTGAGCCAAAATTAGATTTTGAAACTCACAGAGCATTTAAAATCTCAATTATCTAGTAGTCATAAAGTCCTTTTTTTTTTTTTTTTTTTAAAGATGGGACTGAACGTAAGTACTAGAAAAACAATGGCCAAAGTTATGCTAATTCTTGTCTAGTGGTAGGATAATAACCCATTTTGTTTTCTTTTGAAGTTCTTTTAATCATAGATGCTAAAGAAATGGAGTTGCAGTTTTGATATGTTATAAATCAAGTTAGAATGCTTCCATTAATTTCTTACTTAGTATTTTACATTTTTAATTAATTTCAATTCCATTCTCTTCCAGCTAAAATCAGAAAAAATATTAATTTAGATTTTATAAACTCAGTGCACAGTTCTGTAATCATTAGGGTCTCAATTTGAGTAATTTAATATGTAGCTGACACCAATAGGCTATTCCTTAAAGTATTCAATATTATGGCATGTGTTTAGGGATCATCTAAATATTAATTAGTAAGTTTATGAGTAAATGTTTATGTATAGGTAAAAATAAGTCTCAATACTTTGGCCATATGTTTTATTGTAAAATGTTTTAATAATTACTGCACACGAACTGTGTTCTCTCTCATTCACCCTTGATTGTTCTTTCCTCTGCCACTGGCCACTAATATGGTTATTTTGGAGAGATTATTGTCTCCAAGATGGTTATTTTGGAGAGATTAATGTCCCAGCCCAAATCCCACCATTTAGACTTCATGCAATTTTGGACAAACCTTTCAATGCTGTGAAATTTTGTTTTCTTATCTTTAAAACGAGGATAAGGAAATTTGACCTGCTTTCTTCATGGAGCTGTTATGATAAATACAATATTATTGTAAATGTTTTTAAAAGTATCAAGGCATAATAGATAGGTATATAGATAAAAATATGTTCTGTGTGAACTTATATTAGCGTTTTACATATAAATATAACTTACATAATCATAAATATTACATAAGAAATACAAGGATCAGAAATAGATGAAGTATATTGATAAATATTTATTCATTAAGTTATACTTGATAAATATATCCCATCAGTCTGGTCCAGTATACTATCTAAGTTAAAAAAAAACCAACAACCTGATGCCTTTTTCCAAGAGGGCACAGATTTTTCTTTTTTAAAAATTTTTTCAGTGTTTATTTTTGAGAGAGAGAAAGACAGAGTGTGAGCACGGGTGGGCGGGAAAAAGGGAGACACAGAATCCAAAGCAGTCTCCCAGCTGTCAGCACAGAGCCCAACACGGGGCCCGAATTCATGAACCGCGAGATCATGACCTGAGCTGAAGTTGGACACTTAACCGACTGAGCCACCCAGGTGCCCTGTTTGTTTTGTTTGTTTGTTTGTTTTAAAGATTTTTGTTATAGAAAGGTAAGGCCAAGGTAGTCTTTCTCAAAAGACATCTTGAATACCTTTAAACCAAGATGCTGCTCTTGATGACATTTTTTCTTCTGTGACAGCTAGAAAGGATTTAGCTCAGCAGACTATATTTGCATACACTGAATATTTTTTAGCTGTCAAGTGTCACAAAACCACTTTCTTTTGACTCTGTTTCATTTAGTCACAGGCTATTATTTCTAGGCTTATTTGTAGGTTAAAGTGTTTCCTTGAGTGATATAGTGAACTAATAGAATGAGTGATGGAAAACTATGTGGATTCAGTAAATAATTTGAATATTACTATAAATACATGAATACCTTGGCCTTAAATCCTGAGATAATTAATTAGTGGTCCTCTCCTACTTCTGGGCAATCAAATCAACTCATTATCAAGTTTTACTTATTAGTAATTAACATTGGATAAAATCCTACATTAGATGTCTTCCTAACAATCTAAATGTAACAAATCATAAATTCTTACTGAGAATCTTTATGGAGTTAATACTTCCAACAAAGCTATATTTTTTATTCAATATGCTCTTTCTCTCTGTCTCTGTCTCTGTCTCCATATATAAATGTATATAATACCAAATGACAAGATTTTTAATAGATTGGAGGACAGTATCTCTGAAACATCTATATGATTATAAAGCAGTGTAATAAATATTACTTTGGCATATCCTTGGAATTCATAGATTTAGTACTATTTTTTAACATCTTTGAATGATTCTGAAGTTACATGATATGCAATAATTTGTAATTTTCTTTTGCACAAATTTAAATTAACATAGGCTGTGAAAGACTGGTACACCTGTTTGTTCTTGACTCAACACTGGACACACAGAAATTTTCCAAAGTGGTGAAACACTCTTCTGGTGAAAGTGAGGGGCAAGTGCAATGGTCTATGAGAATCAGATACAGAAGCTAACAGATAATAGAAGTCCCAGATACATTCAATAGAGAAATGTTCTATATTTGGTCTAAAGGGAAGGCATGTTTTTAATTTCTGAAGTTATTGCCTTATATGATAAGTTGCACATGATGATGATTTATGAAAATTTTAGATCTCAGGACATTACGTTCCCTGAAGGATATAAGGAGTGCTGTATCTCATGTTTCATGCTGCTACCTCTTTCTTCCCCGTACTTCTAATGGGTCTTTCTCAGCTTTCTAGCTGCACTCCTGCTTTTTCTAAATCATTTTTGTCCTCAGGTCCACCTTCATCCAGTGTCCTATCATTGAGTATAATAAAATATAAAAGACATTTCAGTAGTGTTTATCATCGATATATAGATAAAGGAAAACTCCATATATTTTTGCAGTTGTACAGATTGAGACAAATCAATACAATGGAGCATGCCATTAGTAAACAGATAACTAACTGTTACTATTTTTTATAGAAATACATTTTTCCAGTTTATTTTCATTTTTCATTGAAGTTTTATGTTGTGTTATTTAGGACATCTCAGTCTCCCTGAAGGCTAACTTCTAAACTTAGATACACATGATTCCATTTAAGTAAGGTGAGCAAATAAATATGGTCAGGGTCAACATATATGGAGTTTAGGGTTATCATACAAGACTCACTTTCTAGAAAACTCAGGGAAAAGAAGTATTCTGAATATTTTGGTTTATGTATATAGAAATTGTTTAGAAATTCATAATAGAATTTCTTCTAATTCCTTTTTCCTAGCTTGAATGAATTACACATCTGCATTTTGGTTTCCTCTCAAACTTAGTTTACTATAAAATTTATCATCAAAGACAGAGAGGGAACAGTAGAATGCAGAGGTTAAGGATGAGGTCTCTGTGATTGCCTGGGTTTAGAGTCTACCCCACTGCCCAGTGATATGAACTTGGGGAGATGACTTCTTTTTCAGGCCCAGTTTTCTCATTTAGAAAATGAAGATACCCTATAACTTCAGTTAGAGGGTTGTTGAGAAAAGATATAAAGTTATTCCTCAAAATACTTAATGCTGTGCTTGATATGTCTTATGCATTCCATGATTGCAAATGCCTCTTTCTTCACATTATTATTATTATTATTGAAACAATGTACCAAATTATCACTAGTCTCACTTTCATTTTTACCCCTATTTCAATGTGAACTACATATTTGCAACATTATTATAAGATTCTTGTGTATAAATAAGTAATACCTGTTGTGAAGATATCCAATACATGTTTGCTTATGAATATAATGACAAATTTTTTTACATCTGTAGTCTAAGGCCTAAACTAGTTGATTATTTTAGTAAAGATTTTATTTTTAAAGTTTATTTATTTTGAGAAAGAGAGAGAGTGGGGGAGAGAGAGAGAGAAGGAGGGAGAGGGAGAGAGAGAGAATCCCAAGCAGGCTACACTAGTTGATTATTTTAGTAAAGATTTTATTTTTAAAGTTTATTTATTTTGAGAAAGAGAGAGAGAGAGGGAGGGAGGGAGAGAGAGAGGGAGAGAGAGAGAGAGAGAGAGAGAGAGAATCCCAAGCAGGCTCCATGTTATCTGCGCAGAGCCCAACGCAGACTGCAACTCACAAACCGTGAGATCGTGACCGGAGTCAAAACCCAAGAGTTGGACACTTAAAGGACTGAGCCACGTGGGCGCCCCAGTAAAGATTACTTTAGAAACATCTAAGTTACAAATTGATTCGGATCGGGGCGCCTGGGTGGCGCAGTCGATTAAGCGTCCGACTTCAGCCAGGTCACGATCTCGCGGTCCGGGAGTTCGAGCCCCGCGTCAGGCTCTGGGCTGATGGCTCAGAGCCTGGAGCCTGTTTCCGATTCTGTGTCTCTCTCTCTCTCTGCCCCTCCCCCGTTCATGCTCTGTCTCTCACTGTCCCAAAAATAAATAAACGTTGAAAAAAAAAATTAAAAAAAAAAAAAAAAAACAAATTGATTCGGATCATACAAGTATTGGTATTGGATCAACTAGCTTTTATTTTTACACATTTGAAACACAGCATGAAGATATCTTAAAGTTAAAATTTTTAGTTAAGGAAAAATAATTTGGGGGAGAATATTAACTAAATTTGGGGAGGATATAACCACACCTGTATGACTTTACATACCTCACCATACTATGAGTAGTGGTATTATTATCACCTTTTTAGTTCTAAGAACACTGAAGCTTGGTAAGTTAAAGTAACTTTGCTTACAATGTAGATCCTCTATTGTGATTTAAAGTTTCATAATATAAACAATGCAACTTTAATCCTCCACAAACAAATCAGCCCTATGGAAATAGGTATTAGCTCACTTTTTCACAAAGAACCAAATTCAGCTCTCTACTGAAAATTAAAATTACATGTGTATATACAGCAGAATCCCATTTCAAATGAATAAATAAGTAACATGCAGGTGAAGAATAGAGGAAGGAAAGAAGAATAGGAAGAGAAAGGAAATCAGAAGGAATATAAACTGGGTGCCTGGGTGGCTCAGTCGGATAGGTGTGTAACTTTGGCTCAAGTCATGATCTCGTGGTTCGTGAGTTTGAGTCCTGCATAGGGCTCTGCTGATAGCTCAGAGCCTGCAGCTTGCTTCAGAGTCTGTGTCTGTCTATCTTTCTCTGTTCCTCCCCTGTACACATTCTGTCTCCCTCTCTCTCTTTCAAAAATAAATAAAGGTTAAAAAAAAAAAAAAGGCGGGGCGCCTGGGTGGCGCAGTCGGTTAAGCGTCCGACTTCAGCCAGGTCACGATCTCGCGGTCCGTGAGTTCGAGCCCCGCGTCAGGCTCTTGGCTGATGGCTCAGAGCCTGGAGCCTGTTTCCGATTCTGTGTCTCCCTCTCTCTCTGCCCCTCCCCCGTTCATGCTCTGTCTCTCTCTGTCCCAAAAATAAATAAACGTTGAAAAAAAAAAAAAAAAAAGGCATATAAACCAATCTATTAAAAGAGTGGTCTCTGAGGATTAGGATTATAGATTTTGGATTTTTACATTATATATTTGTATCATACATTCTAATTTTTTTAACCCTGAGTATGAATTACTTTGTTAAAAAAAAAAGAGACAAATATATAATATATATAATATATATATATAACATATATATATAATTTATATATTTCTCTCTCTTTTATATATATACACATATATACACATATATGTATATATATATAAATATATATAAACTCATATATAAATCTCATATGTATATATATATCAAAATATATATATATCAAAAAACTCCAATTCATTGGCAATTCTGCTATATTCTAAGATACCATTATTTTTACCTGAATGATTTATTTACTAGAAATGAAAAAAGGTCTTTAAGAAGTTAAACCAATTTTTACTTTGGGATTATTGATGATAAAAGGATTCCAGAGAAGTTTCTCTGATGGAATGTGGTATTACTTATTTTAAAAATTAGTGCTTTGGGGATGCCTGGGTGGCTCAGTCAGTTGAGTGACTGACTTCGGCTCAGGTCATGATGTCATGGTTTGTGAGTTCAAGCCCCGCGTCAGGCTCTGTGCTGACAGCTCAGAGCCTGGAGCCTGCTTCTGATTCTGTGTCTCCCTCTCTCTCTGCCTCTCCCCCACTCATGCTCTGTCTCTCTCTCTTTCAGAAATAAATAAACATTAAATTTTTTTTTAAATTAGTCCTTTATAAGAAAGCATAAAGCAGCAGATATGTTCTGAATATTAGTTCTAAATACTATATAGTGGTCAATAAGTCAACTTGTATTCTTAAACCTCCAACAGGCAAGTTGAAAGAAACAGCTTAAAAATTCAGCATTAAGAAGATGATCTTTATGCAACATGTAAATATAATCTTCCTTATTTAAAGACATTAAAACTAGCTCCATTCCAGTCACAGATATTATGCACTGATCTTAGTAAATTCCATTAGTATGTTTATTTCTAATATTAAGGTTTGTATTTTGAAACAGAGAACTTAGACTAATTGGAGGCATTTTCTCACCTATTGCCTCCCCTTTATAGCTAAGAATGCAAGATTTTGTGACCAGTAGGTTATATATAAATCCTAATGGTCATTATTTATCTGCCTTAATTAAATGTGATTTTTTTTCTTGGCATACTTTTTGGTTTACAGTGGGCATACTGGTTTTGTGATAAAGACAACATTTCTTAACATGGCAATCTGCTGAATAGGTTGGACAGTGCTCTTTCCCTAGTAGTCATCAACTGCCTTTCTTTTGTTTTCTCATGTACCCATGTACAATTGGGAAAGTGATGAAGGCATTGGGAAGGAAGGGGCAAGATGATATCAGAGAAGGTGAAAAATGTCCTGATGTCAAAAATGGCAGGCTAAGAGACTAGAATATAGGAAATATGGTATACATGTGGTAGGGCAGACAGAGAATGAGACAGAGGGGAGGAAACATTTTCCTACTGATAGAAGGCATCCTGAGAGGCACTGAGGTGACAGAAAATCTATGTCTAGTGCTGACATTTGCTTCCAGAGGCTCTACAAAGATCTGATCTAAGAGTCTCCAAATTTCTCTTGAGTAGACCATTCACTGTATCCTCCTGCAAAGTATGAAACATGATGGAACAGAAATGTTAACTAAATTAGTGCTTAGAAGCTCACTCCCAATTTTTAAGATAGCTCATTCTGCACTTACTTTTTTGATAAAGTCAGATAAGCTGGCTATTGTTAAGGCATCCAGTGGTATATGAATCAGAGAGCTTCCTCTCCTGTTTTCTCAACTTGCCCGACTATAAAGTATAAGAGACTGAGATATAAAACAGCGTATTAAGTAGAGTGACCTGTTTTCTCTCACTGTAAGTGATCTTTCAAGTACCAATTAATAAATTCTATGTAACGAGACTAGGAAATTTATCTTTCTGGTGAATATGGAAGACTAGTGCCTGCCTGTCAACAATAACAGGTATTTTACTGTTAACTCAGATATTTTAGTAGGAAACTAGAAATGCTACACATTATACTGGCATCAGGAAATACTTCATTTTAAAATATTTAACAATGAGTGATACCTTCACTTGTGTTAACACATGACCTCATGGATTATACAAAGATATTTCCGATTTGAAACTGACTCTCGTACTTTAAAGCTGAGTCCTGATTTATAGATTGAATAATAAAAGCCTGAAATTGCTTTCATGCTTATTTAATCATGTGAGTGTTTTTTAAAATGTCAAATGGAATCTAGATTATAAATGAATTCATTTGTACTACCGAAGACAGTAGCCATGCTTTACAACAAATGTGGTATGCTTTCATCTACATTTTTCTATGATGGAATCAGAACTTTTGAAAGAATGACAAGCTTGAGGAAAGATCCAAGTAAAGATGCATTTCAAGTTAAAATATTTTATCATAATCTTTTTTTTTAAGTCAATGTTTATCATATTTCTATAGAATAGAAATTATGTTAAGGTTATCAGATTTTAGATTCTCTTTTCAATTAAATTCATTCAAAGTTGGAGATCACCACACCATTTTGGAAAATGTGTGGGTTTTCAAAGTTTGTTTTAAATATTGGCTTTGCTATGTGTTATTAGTGTGACATTAGTTAAACCTCTGGACTTCAACATCCTGTTCTATAAAATAGGGGTAATCTTGCTGTAAGGATCACAGATGTTTCATGTAAGTTTTTATGTGAGAATGATAGTACCTTGCCTGGAAGATATGCTCAGAAAACACATAAATAGGATATTTTCATCATGTACTACACACTTTTTTTTGCAGTAAAATATTATACATTCCCATAGAACCTTCAAGAGTAGCAAGTGAATGGAGTTTTCAGTAACAGGTGGTCTCTTGATACTGACACTGGTACCTGACACTTGGCCAACTCAGGTTACTGATCACTGTTCTCTATTCCCTTAAAACCATAAGCAAACCTATACATTTCTTTTTTTTTAATTTTTAATGTTTATTTATATTTGAGAGAGAGACAGAGTGTGAGCAGGGGACAGGCAGATAGAGAAGGAGACACAGAATCTGAAGCAGGCTTAAGCTCTGAGCTGTCAGCACAGAGCCCGACGTGGGGCTTGAACCCACCAACTGTGAGATCATGCATGACCTGAGGCAAAGTCAGACACTTAGCTGACTGAGCCATCCAGGCACTCCAGAAACATATAAACTTCTATATTATGTTAACCAAGAGACATAGAGATAATGAGAGAGAATGCTGTAGAGTTAAGGGACATTTGTGGTTTTCACAATGGTTTATTTTTAAGTTGAAGAACTAAAGGAACAAGAATAATTTCTTAATAATACAGTTTGAAAACAAACTATTTCCCTGAGAAGAATTCATGGGAACCTTTAATATGTCATTTGTGTCAAATTTATTTAAAAACTGTTAGTGCTTCAATTGTTATTAAGCTAAATGGCCTTAGTTCCATTAATATACTGAAAATAAAAATGATCTAAATAGTACATATAAGACCTAAAAGCACTATTTGGTCTCTTAAATTGCATCAGATTGATTCTGATTGAATCATACTTGAGTGTAGTAAAACTTTCTTTTGGACAAATAGCAGGCACAAAGACCTTATTCCATATTAATGCTATTATTACTATTTATAATATTTTGTTTAGTGTCCAAGCTAGCTACCTTTGGTGTTTTGGTGAGTTCTTACCTGTCATAGGATCATCACTGTTCCAAGAGTTCCAGCATTATCTGAATAATGCTGGAACATACACAGGGATAACTTCAAGCTGCACTTACATGGAATGCACTATCATTTATAAACCTTAATTTGCCATGCAAGTTTATATGACTTGCAGAAGTGAATGTCAGACTTGAGAATGTTTGTATATCAATGGCAAGGTAGCTCTTGCCTGCCATCTTTGGGTGCCAGCACTCTGAAACTAGTAAGAGCAGATGTGATGTCATGAAGGGATGACGTTGGGATAGGGCATCACTGTGGGATACTGACAAGAGAAGAAGGCACCCTTTGGGCACTCTGAACAGTTTCATTCTATCAAAGGTTTCTGCTAAAAGGCCACTAACTTAGGGAAATTATCATTCCCCATTGCTGGAGAAACCTACTATATTCACTTCTGATTATTTTAAGAGTCAAAGTTTGGTGGATGAATCGCTGATTGATTGATCAATTGGAGTCTACTATTAACACATAACTTTATGTGCTAGTTAAAGCCTACTCAAAATGCAGGCTTTTGAAACTCAAAATCAGCTTTCTCACAAATCATGTTTTTTTGTGCTTTACAAACTCTTACTTTTTAATTCAGCAGCCAAGAATGTTCTCTTCTGTTGATCAGCACTGATGTTTCTGCTCTGACAGCCCTGCCCTGAGTTAATGCATTCAAAGATATAGCCTGAATGGTGAGAAAGCCACAGGGTGATGAAACAACAACAGCAATAATAAAAGAATTCCAGTGGACACAAAAACATATTGATGAATATATCAAACTAATAACAGACAGTGACTGGTTTCTCTTTCATTGCTTTACAAGATCAAGCCTATTGTTTGAAAAGGATCAAAGGAGAATACTATACAGGATATCTGGATTAGAGATTCTTTCTCCCCTTGGTTTATAAAAACAGTAACATTTTTAAAGAGTCAAATCAGGTATGGAATGTTACTGAGAAAGGAAATTTCAGAATTGTATTCTCTGTAACTTTTGATCTTTCATTCTGCGGCTTAACAAAGGGACTTGATTAGTTGAAGCACCTGCAGTTTTAAATAGTTATCTTAACAGTTTGAATTTTTAGAAAAGTTCTCCCAGATGAAGAGGCAGTTAGTAATTATAAAACTGACTAAAAAGTGTGGTTTGCCGTGGTTCTTTGGGATACTTCCCTTAGCTCTGATTATTTACTTCAAACCAAAAGTGGCTTCCTTTTATTTTTCGCATAAAATCTGAACAATTTAACATAGCACTCAAGGACAGCCATCTGATTTGACCTTACCTCTGTGCCTTCATGAATCTGGATCTCAGGGTCCATTGCTTTCCTTTCAAACACTTCTGAACTTTTTGGACTCCATGAAGTTACACAGCCTATTCCCTTCACCAGGTGGTGCTTTGATCCTCATCAATGGACAGGCTACCCCTCTCATCTCAGGGTCCCTTAGTTTCTGTCCTACCTTTAGTCATAAAGATATCTCCAGGCTCTCTCATACTGCTCCTATGGCACTTGTTTAAGGCTACATGGTATTATAGATATTTGTGTAGTAAAAAGAAGACCAGGCCCAGAAGGAGAAATTTGGGGTTTTACCCCTATTTTAAATGCTGTGGCAAGGCCATTTCAATTCTCTGAGCCTCAAGTCAGTCTGTGGATTTCATAACTGCCCTTACATTGTTTTCAGTCTGAGGTTTATTGGCTAAAGTTTTCTACTTGTGCACAGAAATTAAGTCTCAATTTCCTATAACGCTTTGGATTCAGTAAATATTTGCTGAATCAAATAGAATGGCAGGTGAGAAACAAGAAGTTTATTGACAAGTCCAGTGAAATAACTGGGGAAAATAAGAGCAAGTTTAGTTTTTGTATTTGACTAAATAAATGTTCATGTTAATAAATATTATCTCATTGACAAAAGGTAGGCGAGAGGCTGGTTATGGGGTTCCCTTTCCCACTCCCTCCGTCTCAGCCAACAATTGTGATTTCCTTCTCTTAAATGCAGATTAAAGGTTTGAATACTCTTCCTTCATACAATTAGGGAAAGGCAATATACAGTAATTCGTAGCAAAGAAAAAGGCTGAAGATTAACAACTAATTCACGTTTCATTTGACAAGCTTCTGAATAAGCTCAGAAAGCCTTGCCAGGAAAATACCAAGTTAGATCTCTTTATTTCAAAGAAGATAAAAATAACTCCATTCCTTCACAACAGTCTCAACCTTTTCAGTATTTCAACAAGTGGCATTTTGTGTCCTAGCTCACTGCCATAGCTCCGTGTTGGTAAAGATTATCTCCCTATTTCGGAGAGGATAAAAAATAAGCTTACCTCTATCCTTCTTAGGCCATCACATCTGCTATTCAATTATGTGCTCTTTGCTTGTGGATACCTGAAATAGTGAGAAAGAATAAAAAAGGAAAATTAAATATAACTCAACAGCATTTTGTGCAAGGCAAACATTTACAATTTTAATCAATGACAGACACACACTTCATAAAACTATTAGCATGCAACTCCAGCTGCAAAAACTGAACAGCAATATGCCTAAGCTGGTTAGCAGCAAAAAAGTAAACCAATCACATCGACAAAAGCCACCATAAACAAAAAAACTGTATTTAAAAGATGAACAGTTTTGGCATTCGTCCCTACCATCAAGTCTTTTGCTTTCTTTTTCCATCAAAATTTAGATTACGTTTGATGTTAGCAAGAGTTGCATTACTATTATTGTTAATTTTAGTTCTGTTTATTACCTTGAGGGTTATATATTGTAAAATAATTTTGGTGCCTCTAGTTAATGTTAATTAGTTGTTTTAATAGCCTATAGACCTATTTGTTAAGTTTTTGTAGGTTTACTTTTTTAACTATCAGGAACTTAATAACTGAGAATATTTAACATTACTGTTGCATAGGCAAAATTACAGAGTTACTATTAGTGTTACCTGTTTAACGTTTAGTCATCCTTTGAGTCCTGCGACATATTTCCTTAATAATCATCAGCCATCAAGTCTGATAGTCTCAAAAGAAATATCAGCCCTCTAAACTGCCTTCAAGGGCGGTGATATTTAGCACTGAAAATTACAAATAAAGTTTTTGAGGTTGAATAGCAACAACTGGCCAGTGACACTGATGATTTGTTTGTCAAAACAAATTGTTATAAACTACGCAAATGAAGTCCACGCACTCCTTTGAGTGAAAACAATAAAGTGAATCTACGCAATGCTTACATGTTGGATGGGATATTTAATGTGCGGGGAAACTCAAAGGTTGAAGAACTAGGCATTTAGACAGTGGTAAGTGGTACTCTTACCTCTTTATACTCCATTACTCTTTCTCACGAGAGACATGCTAATGCAAACAAGTCAATCAGAATTTGTGTTTAGCAAGATAAAGCTTAGAGGATAGTTTAAAATCCATTTATTATTCTAAATCCATTTTTTTCCATTAACATGTTATACATTAGTGTTTACTAACCATGATTCATGTAACAGTTTAGTTTGTTAACTTTTAAATTATTTAACAACCATAAGTTATTAATACAGTTTTTAAGTATTACACAAATATCTTAAAACAGGCTTGGGTTCATTTTTGTAATTTTTAAATAGAAAACATTTTAGGCATCTCTTGAAGAAGAAATAAAGCAGGCATTTAAAGCTAGAAAACAAGTAATTCCAAATTTAGTTTTTACAAAAGTTTTCAGCTTTATTGACAAATTATGGCAAACATATTTGACAAATTGTGGTTTCCTATTTAGAGTAGCTTACACATGGAACTTTATGTGTGTGTTTTTTTTTTTTCTTTTTTAACAAATACAGGTTAAAACACTGAACAAATTCAGTTAGCTACATACATACAGTAGCTGCTTGTTTTCAACTCCATTAAAACAGCATTTAAAATTAAATTTACAAACTTAATATCGAACATCTTCATCTAACTAACAGATATTAAAAGACAGGTTAAAACATCTTATCTACAACTTTATTATCAGCTAGTTCAAAAATCATATTACAGTCTTTTAGCAACCCTAAACAAAGTTTTTGCTAGTTGATTGAGACTCAAAATCTGTTAACAGATTCATGCTCTTTCTTAAGAAAAAAAAAAAAAGGAAAAGAAAAAAAAGAAAAAAAAAAGATTACACACAACAATGAAAAACAACCAGGAGAATATCATCCTACTGAATGGTTTATAGACAGTGCTTGCCAATGTCTTTTTTAGTCCGTTTTGTAAAATAATACTAGTGTCAATGTCACGCCAACAGTATAGGGGGAAATACAAGAAATATATGGGAGAAATCATGAGCAGTTATCCCTAGAATAGGAAGAAAAAAAAAAAAAAAGGACTATTACTTGTCTTGTTGCTGTTTATGTGGAGACCACAGGCTATGAATTGTCTTTGAGGTGAGGTCACGGGTGAGAAGGACCTTCAATATCTACCATAGGGGTGCTCCCTGTATCCCCCTCTGGCTGACCTTGGCGGTGGTGCCTTCAGGCTGGAGCGGGTTGTGGCCCATTCTTCTGGTGCTATGAACAAGAGAAAGACAATAACATTCACGTGATTTCACAGTTACCAAAAACAGTCATTTAAGACACAAGAGTTGACCCAGAAAAAGTGAAAAAAAGATCTCAACACTGAAGGCTAAAGTCTTACTATGTTTTCCACATGGTGAGATCATCAAAAAAAGTGTATACTTTGAAATGCAGCCATGTGTAATTAAACTTGCAGGGCGTTCTTCGAAGAAGAGCAAGTTAAAGTCCTTGGATAATTCCACATTTATTAAGTGCAAAATTTTGTGCCACAAAAGAGAAGAGTATCTGTGTAAACCACTCCATATTTTATTCTTTATGCAGGCATCTAAAAGAAAGTGGATATAGGAATCTAGGGGTGCTTAGCCTTTGATTAACTTGAGAAACAACCTGTGAATCTTAAGACACTACAAAACCAAACCAAAAATGACTAATGCCTGTTCTCTGTCTCCCAAACTTAATGATTAGAAAACTACAGGGTGAGACCTGGGGCTTGCTGTTTTCCATTGATCCCCTAGAAGATTCTTAAGTGGTACAGGATGAGATCCTTTTGCTAAACTATCTTAGACAAAGTTAGTGACAGTGGAACAGAGTAAATTTAAGCAGTAAAATCAATAAAGAATATGCTCATGTCAGTTTTTACAAGTACTTTGAAAATAAAGAGGTATTACTACACTAAGAAAACTCCTCATTTACCTGTTAATCAGATTTTCCAGTAACTTTGTGTTCTGGAACCTAGCCAAACAACAACAACAACAACAACAACAACAAGAAATAAGATGGCAAGCTTTTGAGTATTGGGGAAAATAGCCTTTGTAAAGTCCATGTTCCCAGAAGAGGAATGTAGGCCTCCCTCAAAGGGCTGGGGACTTAATACTGGGCTCATGATTACTTCTATGTAACTCCTGAAGCTAGGTTATGTGGGTCTTTCAATCCTCATTCAGTTTTCAGTTGAGAGCTGACTTCATGCAAGGAGCTCTGGTGAAAGGAAGTAGGGACATAGAAGGGATTAGTAGAAAGACACACACTGACATTGACAGCTAATATATAGGATAATGATGGTAATGGACATATCAACTGGAAAGAAACTGCAGATTGAGGCCAACTGATGTAGGGCATGTCCCTACATAGTTCAAGTGACCCTAAGAATATTTTTGTACACAGTTCAGGGAGATTAAGGAAAAGCAGTAAGAAAAATTTAAATTGTACTCACTATACTGTATATAAAACAAAGGAGAGTGATATACAATGTAGAACAAGGATTAAAAGCCTATCAACATAGGAAAAAAATAGCATTTAAATGTTTTTTTGGGGGGATATTCTTCATCAGAACTTCTTTATTAAAAATGATACCTAATGAAAAATTTATCTTTTCCATTGTTTAAGGTATATGCTTAAGTTTATCTCAGTATTTGATAAGATATAAAATAGAAATGAGAAACTAAATACAAATGAGAAATATTACATTTTCTCAGAATACAGATCTACTTAGATCATGGGTTGGCCAACTATGGCCACATGTGGCTAGCTGCTTGTTTTTGTTTTTTTTAATAGTTTTATGGAATGCAGTCATGCTTATTTATTTGCATACTGTCTATGGCTGTTTTCACTCTACAAAGGCAGAACGGAGTAATTGTGAGGGAGACGGTACTGTCTGCAAACCCTAAAATGGATGTGAAGGAGTCTGGGTTTTTACAGAAAAGATTTTCAGATCCCTGCTCTAGATTATGTTGTTTCTTTTGGTTGGATACTGTGGATGTTGGTCTTTCTGATGTGATCTCTTGAGGACAGGATTTCCTAAAGCTGCCCTAATTTCTCAGTAAGACACTGTGAAAAATAATTGTATGTATTTATTTTTGGATTAAATAAAACTTTTTGATGTACTAGAAGGGAAAACCAATTCTACTTCCAGAACTAGCAAGTGCCTTCTTGGTCTTATGTAATATGAGTTTTATACTTTGACTATGAATATCAAGAATATGTCAATGTCCTTGTCTTCTAGTGGTAAAATCTAAGCAGTTCTTTTTTAATTTTTTAAGTTTACTTATTTACTTAGAGAGAGAGAGCACAAGTAGGGTAGGGGCAGAGAGAGAGAGGGAGGGAGAATTTCAAGCAGGCTCCACACAGTCAGTGAAGAGCCCAATGTGGAGCTTGAACCCAATAAACCGTGAGATTATGACCTGAGCTGAGATCAAGAGTCAGATGCTTAACTGACTGAGCCACCCAGGTGCCCCCAACTCTAATCAGTTTTATTAATGCATTTAATAAAAGGAATATAATACGTTTTGCTTCATTCTGTGCTAGAGTGTTAGAGATCCCTGGGTTGTAGTCTATGGGATTCAGAAACTGAGATAATATAAGTTTCAAGTTTTCCCAGTCCTGGATCCTTTGCCAGATGCTTAATGTTCTTGGTAGTTTCTGCAAAATAGTGAAACAACATAAACAGAGTGATAGCAATACCTGCCATAGCTACCTTAGATTTGTTAGAACTTTTAAACTGACATAATCTTGAGAACCGGCCCCAGGGCATATTAAGTATTTAATAAGAACTCATTGATTTAGGTGTACTTGATTTTATCTAAAGCTCTAGGGAAGCTAATGTGTGGGCTAAAACCTTTCATTTCCTAACTTTTGGCTAACGTTAAAATGGGGAGTGTCGCTATTCACTGTTGTATCCTCAGTGCCTGGAAAAAGTGCCGTGCCTAGTAGGGGTTGAACACAATGAAAGATGGCATGAAAGACAGGATGAATGAATGAATAAACAGAGGATGTATGAGGCAGAAAAAGCTCCTAATGACAACCTTACAAACATAATATTTGAGCTGAAGACATTTGATATTAATATGAAAAGCTTTAGAACTAGAAATATTAAATATTTTGGAGTTAAAGTCAGACTTCTTACTCAAGAGGGTCAGGTAGCTAAATAGCAAAAGTATTTTGTGACTGGATTCCATAAAAAATGATAGTAGAATCCCATTACAAAAAAGTATAAAAGCATGTGTCATTGTACAAAAATATGCTCTTTTAATTCTCTGTATGTAAGTTCGTACTGTTCTTTCTTCCTTGCTGAAGTCTTGGAAGGGGAAATACTGTTAGTCTAGGACAAATGTGACCAGAAAGGCAGCCAAAATGACTTCCTACATAAATCAAAGTTTTAGATTTTCTGAGATTCCTTCCCATTAACAGAGGAATCAGGATATATTTCACTTAATTCATGTTATAATAGTGAATTGAGATCAGGAGAGGTATTATTTCTATTTGTGCCAAATTTCCTTGGTCTACATTTTTTTATAATATCAGAATGTTTATAGATGGCCAAATGTTTACAATCACCTGATAATACAAGCCAGCCTCTTTTAGTGAAGTTATGTTCTTTGAATCTGGACTGGAGAGCACCGACTCAACTTTATCATCATGTAGTGTGTCATTGAGCCTTACAGAGTCAGCCAGTCCCCTCGTTGCCTACCATTGGATTTCTTCACTGCAAGTATCAGAGATAGAAGTGATGCTTAGACATCTAAAGAGATTCTTATGTGAGGCCACCATAGAACCTTGCACATGGAAAAGACCCAAGCATAGGAAGAGACAAATCATTGTAAGGTTTTTATGATGGGAATTCTCTAAAATTTGAAGTATAAAGAAAGGCCCAAGAATAGACTTAGAAATTGCTTGTCTTTCTTTGGGTTCTACTATTCTGCAGACAAGATGGACTTAAAATATTTAGAGATTCATACAAATTTTGGAGTCCTTGCCAGTGGTTTCTATTCCCATGATATGATCTAGGATGCCATTTTAAATATAACACAGACAATGAAACTTAGAGGTAATCTTTCTTTGTCCTTTTGGAAAATAATAAAGGATGTAAGATGCTCTCAGTATCAGGATCATTGTCATATGAGAAGCACTAGCTAGACTATGGATGTGAATGAGCAATTAGATAACAAATAATTCCTCAGAGGATGTGCAAAATAGCTGCCTAACAAGTTGAAATTACTGGAATGGTTTACTGAATTGGGGATGTGGAAATAGGAAATGAAGATATGAGAAATAGGCTTCAGTGACTTGATCAAATTCCCACCATTTCTAGGCTTACCAATTCAGATTTTAATGTACCATACAGTATATGAAATAAAGAGGGAAGGAGACAAAGCATTCATGAAATAATTTTTTTTTCTTTACTAAAGATCTCCTATATGCTAGTCATTATACTGAGCCCTGAGTATGAGGATACTTTAAGGAGTCTTTAGGAGATCACAGGACAAAACTAGTATGCAAGTTCATAGATTATAGTACATTTATAGTTGAAGAGAATGCTGGGGAAGGCCTAGAGGAGAGAGAGCTCCTAATTTCCATTATTCAGTTGAACTTGGATTGAGCTCTAACATCTAATCATCTCAAAGAAGTAATTTTCTGAGCAAATATACAGAGTAACTAAAAATTGAGGTACTGTTTAACCTATTTAAGAGAACTCACCTTCTTTGAAGACTTTCTTATGTTAATTATTTTGTATCACCTGGCCTTGTTTCTTAAACTGGATTCTGAGATCTAGGAGGGGAGAGCCCTTCTGTTGTGGTAGATACATAGGAAGAACACCGTAAGTATCTGTAAGCTACATTTAAACAGATGATGTTACTAACCAAAAAGGAATTTTAAAATCAATTCTGTAAAATAAGTAAAACAGAATTCTTACAGACACATTGTTAGCAATTAGGGGATAGTGTTGCATATATTTGAAATATATTAATATATCTTTTAAAAATTACTTCACCTCTGTTCTTTTAATTTAGACTGATTTTTTCCCCCAGTTGAGTCAAGTCTTACAGAATTCCATAGAATGCATCTCCATTACATGCTAATAAGCATCATTGAGGAATATTATACTTTGATAAAGGGGTGTAAATTACCCAGGTAACTCTTCTTGTGCTTTCCATGTTATTCTAGTGACTTCAAAAGCTTCTGCATCTCAAATATTCTGCTTTCAGCAGAATCAGATTTATTAAGTAGTGTGCATTTCTTTTTTTATTTTTATTTATTGTTATTTTTAAAAAAATTTTTTTTAACGTTTTATTTATTTTTGAGACAGAGAGAGACAGAGCATGAACGGGGGAGGGGCAGAGAGAGGGGGAGACACAGAATGGAAGCAGGCTCCAGGCTCTGAGCCATCAGCCCAGAGCCCGACGCGGGGCTCAAACTCACGGACCACGACATCGTGACCTGAGCTGAAATCGGACGCTCAACCGACTGAGCCACCCAGGCGTCCCAGTGGTGTGCATTTCTAAATGTGCTCTCATTCCTGCCCTGGGACCACCTAGTTTGGGGAGCATTGAGAGCAGGAAAGAAAATCTGGATGATATTTAAAGCTACAAAGCTGTGTTCTCTGTTCCAGAGATGCTATCAATATTGAGTTGAGGTTCTTGGTGGGGAAATTGAAGCATTGGAACAAGGCACCAATTTAGGAAAAGTCAGCATCATTTAAGTACCTGGAAAGCAAACTTTTAATGTTTATTTTTACAGAAGTAGGTTTAAAATGCCACCCTCAGAGTACATTAACTTTAGGAATCATTTAGAAAGGATATAGAATATCATGGAGATTATTGAGAGCACCGATTTTATGCTCACAGTTTGCTAGACCCTACATAGCTAGTTGTTTATAGTTCTGATATCTTAAAAAGAACCTAAATTTTTTTTAACTCACCACATTAACATACCATACCATACCATACCATACCATACCATACCATACCATACCATAGATAAGGGGTGTCTGGGTGGCTCAGTCGGGTTAAGCATCTATCTGACTCTTGATTTCAGCTCAGATCACGATCCCAGGGTTGTGGGATCAAGCTCCATGTTGGACTCTGTGCTGACTGGGGAGCCTGTTTCAGATTCTCTCTTACTCTTGTTGTCGCTCTCACTCTCTCTTGCTCTCTCTCAAAATAAAACCAATAACACAACACCAACAACACCCCCAAAAATCAAAATTAAAATAACTCACCACAACAAAAAGGGAGAGCTCATGCTATTTATTTTTAGTATACTAGAAACCAGTATGTAAAAACCAAAAGGAAAGTGGGAAATCTAATTTCTATTATTATAAACCACTGGCGTCTTGTTTGCCAGTCATATAAGAACATTACAAGGTTGGTGAAAATTCACCTGGCTCTAAGCCACTCCATTTGTTGGTCTCAGTTAAATTACTCATATTTCTCTAAGGCATATCTTTCTACTTAAAAGCACCTTTCGAATATATTCTTACATGTTTTGTTATTGCTATTTATTCCCAAAGAGAATATGCTAGATTAGATGTTTTGTTCTTGTAACTCACTATAACAATGTGCATTTTCTTTAATTTTTAAATACCTATCCTTTTAAAAAAATTGAGATATTCCCTGTCATCACATCTTCCAAGGGCCAAATACAGTGTGGGGCATTTTATGTGTATTATTAGCAAATCCTCACAACTTCCTGTAAGGTATGTGCCAACGTTGTCTTCCTTTTAAAGATGAGAAAATTATAGCTCAGAAAGTTTGTCTGGAAGACCCAGAATTTTTATCTATAATCATCTTACCATTTTCTACCACTGCCTTCATCTGAAAGAAGCTCCTGGCTTCCACTCCCTTTCTCCTTTTCTTGCCTAGGAAATAGGACTTCATTTATTCTAATCCCCTTGATTTACTTTATAACTAGTGGTTCCTACAACAAGTTATTAGCTAAATGAGAGCATAGCTTTAATTTTGTTAACAAGAGTGTGGGCTGCTTGAACTGAATTTGTTAAGGTGCAAATCTAGGTGTTCATTCCTCTAACATAGAAAGCATGTCTGCTCTGCCCTGAGCATTTTAAAATATTAATGAAACGTTGGCACCTAATGGTTCAACAATTTTATCTACATAGTTTGTATTGCCACCATGTGTAATGGCAGAGTTATTGTTACAAAATACACAGGGTAAAATATTATAGTGCAGAAGGGGAAATATGGGTGACCAGCATCTGTTTTCACAGATGAACATACTGAATTATGTTCTAAGAAGAGTTAACTTTGAGTTCACCATCAGTTATGCTCTCAGGAAATTCAGTCAGCTTCTGAGAAGCATTTACAGCTTTTATCACTATTTCAAATTTTTAATTAGATATTCCCTGTTAGAAAAAAGTAACACTTGGAATATTCCATCTAGAGAGTATCAGAGGGCTGGGCCTTTCTAAGCACTCTCTTCTCAACTCCAGAGTTTTGTGATGCAAATGGCAGGCACTTGGTAATTATTTATTGAATAAATTAATGCTACTTAAATATTTTACACCTTCATTTGTATCCATAAAAGAAGCCATAGCCTTCCCTCAGATCTCTTCACTTCGAATGGGAGTCTCAGGGCTCTCTAGCTAGGTCTGCATTTGAATTCTGGTTCTGCCTCTACTTGAAAGACTTTTTTGGCAGGTGGTAAGTTTCTTAATCTGCATACGGATGATACATTTTAATTGTCACAGACCATTCTGAGCTTCTGACATGTATATCTAACTGCCTGAGGGGCATCTCCTCAGGTGTTTCAAAGTCAATGTTTCCCAAAACTAAACTCCTCTTTTTCTCCAAATACTTAATGCTCTTCCCAAGTTTTGTATTGCAGAGACTGATGCTACCCCCTACAACTTGTCTAGTTACTCATCAAAACCCTTGGCATCCTCTCACCTTTGCTCAGTCAATCTAATCAATCATCAAGCGTTGTCTTTTCTTCCTTAATGTGGATTATTATATTTTCTTCCTTAATATGCATTTAACTCATCCATCTCTTTCCATCCCTACCAACCCTATTCCATGCCAAGCCATTCTCATCTTTGCCCAGAGTGCTAATCTACCTAGTTAACCTACTTACATCATTTGGGTCTTTCCATGATTTTAAATGTGTGTGTGTGTGTGTATATATATATATATGTGTGTGTCTACACACACAATATGATGTGATATGTTGTAATATGTTATACATAGGTATATCTTTGTGTGTGTAGACACACACACACACACACACACACACACACACACACACACACATTCCCCTAATGTGTGTATGTGTACATTCCTACTCTTCTTCACCTTCTAGCCAGAGGGACTTTTCTTAGTACAAATGATGAGGCCTGCCTGGTCAATTGCTCTTGTAGCATACTCAAGGTCAAGTCCAAATTCCTTAGCAAGGAATTCCATGCACAGTCTAGCATGATCTGACCCTTGATTTTAGAGCATTGGAGTTGATGACTTTGATGATCAACTAAAGTACAGGTATTCTACAATATTCATTGAAAAAAATGTCTTGGGTCTTGAAATACAATGAGTGTTGTTGGTATAGTTAAGATTTTAAACTCTTTTTCTCAAAAGGAAGGTCATCTTGTTGTTGCATGGAAATGGACCAATTAGGGGAAGAAACCAGTAGAACGAACCAATCAAAGGTTTCAAGTATAAGACACAAACTTTAGATACCTGTTGTATTTCAGCAAATTAATGATTTCATTTTGCTTAATATGTTGAGAAAAAACTTATATTTCCCTTAGCAACTAGTAAATATTTATAGATTAGTTTTTTTATTGCTTATTTTGATTCATCCTAAGAATGATAATGATGATTTCTGGTAGTGATCCCACAACCAGAGATGGGCTGGGTGTTTTGGGGCTTCTTAAAAGCTTCTCTTAGCTACTGGGGAACTTCTCCTAAATATCAATAGTTCCTCGAAAACAGTGCAATTCATTTTAGTCTTTGAAGAAGCTCTTAGGTGAAGTCCCTAAGTGGTTTTTGAAAGCAGGTGTTTTCCATTGCCCACGTGGACAATGAAACAGATAAGTAAACTGACTCCAAAATCCATTTGTTGATATAAAAACAAATATGGATTTTTAAAATGTAGTACAGGGGTGCCTGGGTGGCGCAGTCGGTTAAGCGTCCGACTTCAGCCAGGTCACGATCTCGCGGTCCGGGAGTTCGAGCCCCGCGTCAGGCTCTGGGCTGATGGCTCGGAGCCTGGAGCCTGTTTCTGATTCTGTGTCTCCCTCTCTCTCTGCCCCTCCCCCGTTCATGCTCTGTCTCTCTCTGTCCCAAAAATAAATAAAAACGTTAAAAAAAAAAATAAAATGTAGTACATACTGAAAATATGCATAGGGGCACCTGGGTGGCTCAGTCAGTTAAGCGTCTGACTTCAGCTCAGGTCATGATCTCATGGTTCTTGAGTTTAAGCCTCACCCTGGGCCCTGTGCCGACAGCTCAGAGCCTAGAGCCTGTTTCACATTCTTTCTCTCTCTCTGCCCCTCCCTTGCTCACATTCTCTCTTTCTCAAAAATAAACACTAAAAATGAAAAATAGAAGAGAAAAAATATGCAAAATATTCCAAAATGGAAGGTACAGAAAAAAAAAATGGTGGCTGATAATTGGACACAACGTAGAATCTTTTGTGACTTGAGTTTAAAAAATACTTTTACTGTTGTGAAATAAAATCCTGAATCAATCAAAAGTCTGCAGAATTCAGCCACAGACTTTTTTTGTACATAAGAACTTTATGAAAAATAATGGAAGGATAAGAATGATGATACAAAATACTATTTTATGATTCTCTTCTCTAAGAATTCCAATAATGCCCTCAACTCAGTGAAGAAGGTACGCTAGGTAGCATAGCTTCATAGACAAAGAAACTGAATTTGTAACAGTTTTGATTGCCTTACTCCCCTCACATCTGTCATTTCTATACTTGAGAACAGAAATGAGCCCAGAATATATTCTTAGACCAACACCAAGTTATGGGAGTTACAGAATACCAGGTTTTAAGCTCAGCAAAATGTTGACAGTGTCCAGCTCTGACTCTGCTTTCCTCTCAGCATGCCTCTGCCTGCTTTCCCAGGTGGGTGCTCACGTTGTTACCACCACCCCCTCCCTCCGGAAACAAACATTTTGGCTGCCCTTTGTCCCTGGTTACTGTGAAGTTAAGTCTAAACTCTGGAATGTCCTGGAGTGATGGGAAGGTCTTTGTTATCAGTGGTGGCTCCTCAGACCACACAGGATAGTTCATGCTAATGAGATGACTCAGGATGTGGGCTGGTCCCACTTGAAAGACCAACCAGGAGGTTACAGGATTTGGGCATTAACCAAGTGATATCAGCCCAATCTGGAGAGAAAAGGAGGCAGGAGTTGGAGATGATTCAGGCATTCATGCTGCATCATGGAGCTATAATGAAAACTCTGGGCACTGAGGTTTTCAAGAGCTTGGCAATACCTTGTGTGTTGTTACACATCAGTATGCCGGGAGGGATAGTGCCATCCTGAAGACTTTCAAAGCTTCATATTTGGGATTCACCCAGGCTCTGCTCTATGTATCTCTCTCTTTGCCTCCTTCTGCTTTCTTTCCTTTTGCTCCAATAAAATTAATTGTAAGTTAGAGCCCTTTCCTTACAGAAGCCCTTTACTTCTGGGAGTCATTCTGGAAAATTATCAAACCCAAGGGGGTAGTGGGAACTCCAAATCTATAGCCAAATGGTCAGAAGAGAGGGTGGTCTAGAGTCTCCCAAATGTGTGACTGGAGTGTGAAGTAGGGGCAGTTTTGTGGACACTTGTGCCCTTAACTTGTGACATTTGGGCTAACTCTAAGCACTCACCCTAATTTCTTTGTTTGCTCTCCCCAGTCTTCTCAGCAGCCAAATCCTACCTAGCTCTTGGCCCATAACTGGACCTATCCCTGCTGGAATTTCCGAATGCTAATGGCCTCCAGGGGTATCTGTCTATCTTCTGCTGCTATACTCCCCTGATCACAAGGGGATTTCTGGAATCTTCCTGCACAGTTGCCAGGCTCCAGAGAAACTGACCTAAGTGTTCTAGATCCATCCTCCCCCTCCCCTGGCATATTTTGTTACCAGCAGAACTAAAGGTTTGACAAGATCTTCATATGGTTAGGTCATTTACAAAAAGACACTGATATTAGTCATCAATAATCATAATTATATTTTCAACTGGCATACTTTTTTCAGCATATATATCAGTTCCCACTGAATCATTCAATAAATTATGACATATTTGATAAATGTATGTTACACATTTATTTCAGGACAAGGTGTCCTGGTCTTTTTAAAATTCATATCCTCTTTTAATAAACATAAAAATCTCCCCAAACTGTGGAAATTTATTATAAAGACCCCCTAAGGTGGTAGGCCTCTAGTATATTTTTTTTCTTTGCTAGTGTATTTCTAAGAAAATGTTTTCCCAGCTTTATATTTTGTATTCTGTACTTTGTGTTTTAAAAACAGCTCGTTTTGTATATTCTAAATGAAAATCTATGTCATATTGAATATACTTTTTGTACATGATCTGTTCACCCCAAGATTCTGACAATAAATCACTCAACTCCTCCCTCCCCATCAGTTAAAATGATTGCCCCATTAGCTCAGCAGAAAAGAAAGTGATAAAAGAACTTTCCTATGGCTTGGTTTATTGTCTCAACAAGAGAATTGTTGGGTGCTTGTGGGCTATAATTTTTTGTGGACTCTCTATCTGTTGGGTGTATTTTAGACAACGTCAAGTTTAAGATTTAACTGTTCAGCACACCATTGTTCAAAAAAAAGGACAAATTCTATTTTCCATTACTTAAACTTACAGCTTTTTTTTTTTAAAGGTGAACTGAAAATGTCAGGTTCTATAACACAATATTTGCTTTTAAAGTACCCAGTGTTCTAAAGGCAGCCTGTGCATAACTTGTGTGGTGCCTTTAAGGATGCAAGTGCCTGGCACAGTTTTGACCATTCATATTAAGATCATTGGCTACTTTTCATCAAGTTCCCATGTACGTATCTAAAACTTATTCTCAACTTTAGCTTCGGATAGGACCACTGAGACCACTACTCAACTGATGCCCAGTTCTTATGTTCAAAACTGTGATGGAGCTGATCTTGGGTAGTAACTGGACTTTGGTATTTTTTTCAAGGTTCACCAGGTGATTCTAAAATCTGTAATTAATCTCATAGAATCTCATGCATTGTGAGTTCGAGCTCCACATTGGGGTCTAGGCTGAGGGTGTGGAGCCTGCTTGGGATTCTCTCTCTCTCCCTCTCTCTCTGCCCCTGTCCTGTTTACTGTCTCTCTCTTTCAAAATAAATAAGTAAACTAAAAAATACTTTAGAAGCGCCATTTCATTAATCTTTTTGGTTAAAAATAGAGTTTAAAAATCTATATTAAAAGTTAAATAGGGGCGCCTGGGTGGCGCAGTCGGTTAAGCGTCCGACTTCAGCCAGGTCACGATCTCGCGGTCCGTGAGTTCGAGCCCCGCGTCAGGCTCTGGGCTGATGGCTCGGAGCCTGGAGCCTGTTTCTGATTCTGTGTCTCCCTCTCTCTCTGCCCCTCCCCCGTTCATGCTCTGTCTCTCTCTGTCCCAAAAATAAATAAACGTTGAAAAAAAAAAAAAAAGTTAAATAGAATAAATAACAGTGGTATTTTTCTCAGTAGCCTATCATGTAGCAATTTCAATATTAATAAGTCCTAGGAAAAATAAATTGGTTGTATACATTAGTTTTTAAAATGTCTGGTAAATCTTGCCCATATTAAGGAACTCCTCTTCATTTGTAAAATCAATTTCCTCAAATTTATATTTCCACTTACTCTTAAAAATGGACAGTCTTTGTTCTTGAATCACATGGATGGCATGATTGCCAGTTAGCTTCATTTTCTTTTGCTGTTTTCACAGATTAATCAATTCAGGGCTTATTTTCATACTGGGATAATAATCATTCCTGCCTCTGAACACAAAATGGGTTTTGTGTTCTGCAATCGTCTTGAAGTGAGGCACTCAAATACCCTAGAATATAGCACAAAATTCTTTTTGCTTTCATTCATTTCAAGACAGTGTATTAATATTATCCTCCTTGCTTCCACACAGCTGTCATCTTAAATGCCACTAAAGAATGGATGCATAATTAGCTCTTCAGTTCATACATTAAATACATTTAATAAACAGTTCTTTGAGAAGAGAATCTTGCCGTCCATTCTTAGCTGTCAGTCTCAGAGAGAATTTAGAGAATGTTTCCTATGTGAAACATTGTTTAGCCAAGCTAATCTATGCACTATATTTAAAATGCACCCTTACTGAATTATGAACTATTCAGACTTAACCAAAACAATTATAATGACTCTGATAAGTTAGGAAATATTTTTAAAATGAAGAAACTGATTTGGATTCCTGTAAGTCAAATATTTGTGACCCAAAGTAAATTCAAGTTATCAGAAACCTAATATTTAAATATTAATTTAATAATAAAGATTAATGAAATGTTTAATACACATGAAAACATTAAATATTAAATATAATAATATATGTTGTATTTTAGTACTCATGTTGAAAAGATTTAATATTTAAAATTTTATATTTATAGTGTTACCAGAAAAGAGTTTAATCATTAATATTAAATTGTATGCAAATATCTTAAATAATCTAACTGTGATGAAGTCCAAAAGGATGCATGTTTTTCTCTGAAGTCAACATATTTGCCACTTCAACATGAATTATGGGCCTGAAAGACACAAATATAATTTTAATCTGGTGATACACACAATTTATGAAGATTCAGAGTGAAGCGTCACACTGAATGATTGGATTTTTACTTCCAGTGGTTTATTTCAAATCATTTCTAAAGGAATCCTAAATGAGAGATTCCATCTGTGAGTCTTTTGAATGCAGGATCCAATTATCCTGAAGAACATTCCTTCCTCCTTTCCCAAAGCTGTTTACCATACAGGTCTTTCCACCAACCTGAGCAGGAGAGGCAACTGATTCTGAGCCTCCTCACTTACAGTCCAAATCTGCAGTGTTGCCAGGAAAGTGAGAAGCGGGGCTATTTATTTTATAAAAAATACAGACTTCCCATTGAGATTTAATATCTGTACCAATGATACAATCAAACTGTAACAGAGAGAAATTACTAATTCAGAAAGGAATTGAACACATCAGTGGAGATGCAAGGTTTAAGTGTTACTGATTTAAGTCTGTGCACAACTCATTAAAGGTCAGCTATAAATGGATATGAGTTAATATGTAAGGTATGGAAAATTAATGAAAAAACATCAACCAATCTGTATTTGAGATGAATAGGTCCTCAAATAACTGTTCCACATGCATATTTAAATTTTATCATCTGCCCATTTGGATATGATAGGATAAGCAACCTACCAGCAAGAAACTTGTACTTGAAGCTCCCTTTGTGTAATAAGCTAACACTAAAATCTGGATGTATATAATGCATGTTAATTTATTAATTAGACTTTATGATTATGATGCTGAGCGCTTACTATTTCTCAGCTTTTGACTTGGCCCTTTTACTATTGTCTATAGAAGATATGAGCATATGCGAATTCTCAAAATTTAAATCTCGTTACTATATGAGATAGTAATAATATGGATAGACTGCAAGTATTTTCTTTATTTCCTGGTTATACAAAAGCAGGATCATTTTCAACTGATCATAGTAGTGGTTAATTCTGATACTGCATGTGAAAGTATATTAAATTGTGCATTTTGTCAAGGTATAATTGTAATGATTCAGAACTGAAAAAAAACTATTTAATGATAGGAAAATCTTAAAAGAATTTTTATTAAGTATCCTATTTTGTGTTCTCTTTTTAAATGTGTATCATGATGGATTAAAAAACTGGCAAAATATATAACAAAAAGTAAAGAATGAATATAGTAGTGTAATTCAGGATGGTTTGAAAATTTCTGTCTTTTTCAAAACTAACTTTCTATAGTGGAAGTGTATTACTTTTAGAATAAGAAAAAAAAATAACTTGTTAGGTTAATCAGACCTACGTATCTGCTTAGATTTCTGAACACCTGTGGCAAAAAAAAAAAAAACCCACAAAATCTAGAAAAATAAAATCAATTTCACATGTGCATCATTTAAAACAGAATTGCTTTTGTTCAGAGTCTCTGATCCCCCTTCTGTGGCCTAATGTATACCAGAGATAGGTTGTAGTGAGCTGAGAGGGTTATGGGGTTGTGGAATGGACCTTGGACAGCTTGAATCCTGGCTTGTGAGCAGCTCCTCCTTCAGTTCCACTGCACTGCACACATATCATTTTCTATGAGATCTACACCAGGAAAGAAGGTTGCAACATATTAGCTAGATTTCTTTGCTTCAGCCCCTGGGATATCACTTCCAACCTCAATAAAATAACTAAACTCTCTCCTGAACAATTATCCTTCTGACATGAAAATCAAGAAGCACTTCCTAAATTAGAATGCATAGAGTGTTGACATACCAACATTTTCAAGCAAAGAATAAAAACACCTTGAATGCGAAGTTTATTCTTGAATTGATGCTTGCTCAATAATGTCACAATATGGCAACAGATCCTAGTGGTCAAAGAAAAAATCATGGCCCTAAACATCAGTCTGTTTTTAGGCACATGTATATACGTAATCTTCAAATGCTAAGAATATGGTCAATTTAGCTGACATTTTAGTTAATAAAATAGGTTAGGTTACTATGTAAAAATTCCTACTTAATAACTTTCTTACTCTGTCCAGTCAAATCCTTTTCTGCCTTTTCTTCATTACTTCATTAAAAAATAATTTATCAACTGTTTCTATGTGCTGAGAATTGGTTATTGGTAAATTGTAATTTAACCCAGGATGAAATCTAGTGCTTTTGGGTAGGTGTAGCTTTTAAAATAAAAGGGGTTGTCTTGAGACTTTGCTGCAGAAGAATCAAATAACCAAGAAAGAATCATGTAAGACCTATAGGTTACAGACGTGAGCCCCACTCTCCTGACCATGGCCCCTTCGTGTCCCTTATAAGATCTGAGAAGCAATAGTTTGTGTTCACACCTTTTCTCTACTACCTTACATGGTGGTAACATTTTATTTTATTTTTTATTTTTTTTTTTAATTTTTTTTTTCAACGTTTATTTATTTTTGGGACAGAGAGAGACAGAGCATGAATGGGGGAGGGGCAGAGAGAGAGGGAGACACAGAATCGGAAACAGGCTCCAGGCTCTGAGCCATCAGCCCAGAGCCTGACGCGGGGCTCGAACTCACGGACCGCGAGATCGTGACCCGGCTGAAGTCGGACGCTTAACCGACTGCGCCACCCAGGCGCCCCCACATTTTAAAATGTAAATAACTGAGAAAGAGAAAACCCATCTCCTATTACCCAACTACACCATCAGATTCATCCCTGCCATTGATTTTACTACATGTAATTCCATAAAATAAAGCTCATAGGTGTGATTTTCTTCAAATTGTTGTGCTAAGTATAAAAAGCAATGACTGTATTTTGCAATGAAGATTCCATTTTTTAAAAAAGTGATTTATAAATAATAATGTAAGTGTGAAGAGATTGTTCACTACAGTATCTCCAGAATTGAGAACAATGGCTTACACGTGTTAGCCACTAAATAAATATTTGTTACATAAATAATGTTCTCTGACGTTCTCTTGTATCATATGGTTTATAATCTGGTGCATTTTTTTTTTAAGTTTATTTATTTATTTAAAGAGAGAGAGCTCACACAAGCAGGGAGGGGCAGAGGGAGAGAGAGAATCCCAAGAGACTCTGTGCTGTCAGCACAGAGCCCAGTGTGGGGCTTGATCCCATGAACTGTGAGATCATGACCTGAAATGAGATCAAGAGTCAGATGCTTGACCGAACAAGGCACCCAGGCACCCCAATATGGCACGAGTTTTTATATGTACCCATCTGTTTCTCAACAGTAAACAGTAGGAACTGAGGAAGGAAAATGTCTATTGTGTACAACATCATGTTCCTATAGCCTGGTGATACCTATATGCACAAAGTTGAATGAATTAAAGAAAGGTCCATGCTGTATCTTCTTCATCTATCGTCCTTAGTAACTAATTATACAAGGCATATGGCTTGATTCCTATTTGATTAAGAATATGCTTGGAACAATGCAGACTGACTTATTACTCTGTTGAACTAAGCGAATGCTGTACCAACTGAGCCAGACCTGTGCAAACTTGTCTATCACTTATTTTTTCTGTGAAATAATTTCTGAAAATATGTTTAAGTTATTTTGGAGAATATGCCTGTCTCTCACAGCAGGGAGATTAGGTTCATTTGGTGCTGGAGAAGCTGGAATCTGAGAGAGAGTGAGCCTAGTGCTCATTTTAGACTAATTATTTTCCTGTAAAATATTGTAGACAACCTTAGATTAGTGGGAGAGCAGCTGGAAGGATTTAGAGAAATCTCACTGAGCTCAATTCCCTTCCTTTAAAACAAAGTCAGGTTTAAAGTAGCAGATCCTGTTCTTTCTCACTAGGTCAACTGAACTCTGCCCCCCACTTCCCAACAACAAAATCAGACACACTTGAATTCACATTCTTGCTCGGTCATAAATAGTCCCTTATTTATTTGTCAAATGCAGATGGCAACAGGAGTGTGTACCCTGTATGTGTCTAATGGGGATTAGATTATACAGATACACATATAATGTTGAATGGGGATTATTTCTGTTATCTCTAATCCTCATTATAAATTGCTCAGTACAGAGACATAATAGGTAGGTAGTCCATGTATGGTAGCAGCAATTAATAGCGTTCCAACCACCGATGAGAATATAAAAACCGAAGTCGAGCCTCACGGCTGTACTCTCATATCGGCTTAACCTCTGTTGTTCCGTTTCCTCATTATAAAATGGAGCTCAAAACACTTAATAGTTCAACTTATTATGAAAAAATAAATGATAAAATATATGTATGTAATCAGCTTATGAATGGCAATCATTGTGGGGGTGCTTTATTTTTCTACTATTTCTGAGCTTGGCCTCATGATTGCCTTAGAGAATTGAGTCTATTTGGTAACTCTAGTCCCAAGGAGGGTGCACTTCCTCCTTTCCTCCTGAGCTCTGGACCTTCCCTTCCGCATCTTTATGGAGCACCGCACCTTCATAATGTGGAGCCCCAACACAGAGGCAACATTCATGATCTCTTTTACTGCTCCCCATAAAGAGAAATGGAGAGGCCTTGGTATTATTTCAATAAAAATTGGGGGCTGAAAAAATTACATGAGTGTTTTCAAGGTGGTTAACTGGTGATACTGCATATAGATTTTAAGGGATGAAAAACTACGTTTCAAAAGTGATATACTATATTGATATGTCACAGATACTCAATAAATCTTACTGAATTGAATTACAATTAACTTTAAGTATTTTAATTAAATGGTGTATTTTTTGAAATTAATTATTTTTGTAGACTGACATGCTGTTTGATTAATTCTCATGCCAAGCATTATGTGGCACTTTTAAGAACTATGCCTATGCACGCTATAAAAAAATAACTTGAAAGCCACATTTTCTGCCCTTAAAAGTTGTAAAATATTTTAACTGTATATTGCCCTGATGATCTTTGTGACAGCAGGAAAGACACAGCATTGTTGTCAAATCAATGAGTCAGACAATGGGCACAGTGGAACATGTAAGACACTATTCAAAATGCTCACTGTTGCTGTTGAAAACAATCTATGATTGTGATTAATTGCTTTTGAAATTTTGATCATAATTGATCTGTCCAGTTTTCTGGGACTGGCTGTTGGACGTCAGATCTCACCCTGGAATTACATAAATCAATTTAGTCTGGACTTCTGTAAAAACTGGGGGTAGAAAGATAAAAGTAATTTCTGAGTTGTCAGTGACTGATGGATGTTCTGATTTCACAATTTTAGTAAAGAAAACGTCTTACCGTAGCTGTCATAGGCATCCTCACTTACTCCATGACCGTAGTCATAGTATTCAGGCACACTGCAACAGATTTAGACAGCAATCAATGCTACTGTAATAAGGGGGAATCAACCCAGAAACTCATATGGAATTTGAAAGCAAAATGTGTGCTAAAGTAATATCCCAAGAACCTCTAGCATAAAACACAATCCTAAAAAATACTCTGTAAGACATACAGGTTACTAACAAGGAGCGCTATGATTTTCTCATGCCACCTCAGAACTTTTTTATCTCTAACCTCCAATTTTATAAATCAAATTTTCCTTAAAACACAAGTATCATACTTCAAAATTTGTCAAGAGGAAAGTTATAAAGGTCAATTTCCAAGAAAAAGTGCTATGCTATACAAGATGACAATCTGGTCAACTGTATGTGGCTTTTAATGCTGTTACCTTAAGCATCAATTTCATCTTTACTTCCAAACACTGAAATTATATTTATACTCCCCTCTAGCCCTTCAACGGCATGTCCATGAACTTCTCAAATATATAAGCTGTTTATTTTTACTTAATATTTTGCTACATGTTTCTGTGTTTCAATAACTGACAAGAAGGTGTCCTTCCTTCATTTCTTACTCAAGTTACTAACAGGCTTCCCCCACTACAGTTGTCATCACTTTGTCCTGCAGTGGTACTTCCCCCTTTAAGGTACCATTCTCACTAGCATCCAAGCATTTCATATATCTCTCATTCCCAAAAAAGTCCTCCCTCACCCCCACATCTTCTTCTAGTGACTTGCCCTTTCTCTGTCCCTTTACAGAAAAATTTCTTGAAAAGAGGCAACTGTTCACTCTCTTCACTGCTTTCCACATGCTTTTGAAGATATTCCAATCAGGCTGTTGTCTCCACTGAAACAGCTCTTGTCAATATCCTGACATTTTCAAATCCAGTGGTCAAGACATGGTCCTCATTTTACATTAGCACCATTTAAAACAGTTGGCCATTTACTGTTCCTTTAGCCATTTTAGTTACTTCTGAGATGTCCTCAGAATAAATTACTATATTAATATATTCACATTTATATTTATATTTATAATTTATGATATATGATATTTCCTCTCAAATAAGCTCCTTCATTTTACATCCTCTGCTTGAATCTTCATTTATAATTTTAAATATTATATAAGATAAATTTATAAATAATGTCAAGATTACTAATTCCTTTTAAGTACAGTAAAATCTTGGACTGCAAATAACTTGTTCTGCGAGTGTTCCACCAGACAAGCAAACATTTCTAATAAATTTTAACTTGATAAATGAGCGATGTCTTGCAATATGAGTATTACGTGTTGCCAATGTCACATGATCACAACTGAGGCAGTCGTTCTTCTCTTGCTGTGGGATTATGGGTGATTGTCTCCTCTATTCAGATGCTCAGTCTCAGGCCATGGTGTTTGGCAGAAATCAGTGATTTTTCAGAACACTGGAAGGTGCCCAGAAATGACACTAGTGGATTTTTTTGTCACTTCAAAGCACCTATGGGCAGCCCTTTGCTTTTCCATATAAGAGTAAGCTTAGGAATGCTTTGCTTCATTCTAGGTCAGGCTGCCTGCAAATATAGACCCTTTCCTCTGCTGCCTTATTACCAGCTACGTTAAATACAGCATATGACAAAAGTTTATTAATACTATACTATAGTCAACATCCGTGTGAGCAGATACAATGGCCCTCATGCAGAAAAAGATCCATTGAGCCAATAGATAGCAGTGATTCTGTTAGTGATAGTGAAAGTTGTCCTACAATAATCTTCTTCTCTCTCATCTCCCTCACACCAGCCATGAAGGTTTTCCAAAGTAAGTACAGGTTAATTTATTTTGCCCTATATTTTTTATTTTCTTTATTATTTTGTATTATATTACAGTATTATTTTTATATGAATATTTTTTGGTTTTGGAATGAATCATCTGAGTTTCCATTATTTCATATGGGGAAATTTGCTTTGAATACAAGTGCTTTGGATTACAAGCATATTATCGGAACTAATTATGCTCACAAACCAAGGTTTTACTCTACCTTGGAATATTCAGATCCTCATTTATGTTTACCTAGGGAGCAACACCTCCATACATAAAATAATCCTCTTCCCCAAGTGTACAATAAAAAGCAGAGATTTTAACTTTGGAGTTCCAGTCTCCTCTAAGAATTTTATTAAATCTATGGGCCACTGGTCCAGTGATGAAGTGTGTCAAGAAAATGGCTTAAGATCAAATACCAAATTATATAACGGCTGAGTGTGGGCCACAGATACCAAAGGGTTAGGTTGAAAGGAGAGATAGGCCTAAAATGTTGTGGTTGTCATTATCACTCAAGGCAATCTCGTAGGTCTCATTACATTAAATACTTTAGATTTCATTGATAATAAGGAAAGAGAAGCAAAAAAGAAAATACAAGTCTATGTATTAGAGGTGAAAATGAGAGAGAGAAATTAGGGAGGCATCTGAGAATTCACTTACTCAGTTTCAGTACAAAGTAGTTGGGAAAAAGAGATTACTGAGTGCAGCCTGCATTGCCCAGAATATCTATACACAAATTATCTAGAAAAAATGTATGGTAGTATGTGTTTCTTCCCACCCTTGGTCTAAGGCCATTGGCTAGTGGCTGGATGTTTCTCTCTTCTTTCACATACTTAGCTTAAAAGGGGTGATACAGCCTCATTGAGAACCCTCATGCATGTGTCGCAAATTTCTGAGAGATGTTACATTGATTCCCTGGATGATCAAGAGATGGAAGTCATGAGAATATGATTTAACAGGCAGCATTCCCATTTATATGGATGAAGAGAAAATGAGGGCATCGACAGCAGCTTCTCTTTCCCTTTGTCACAATCAATCATGTTTCCTTGAAAAAACCTATGTTTCGCAAAGTGCTGTATGAAGACCACTAGCTCCAAACTCTGTCTAGTGGCATTATTATGTTTCTCATTGGATTTCAATTTGAATTTTGTAATGTTTACTTATTTATTATTTTGAGAGAGAGAGCAAGAGAGAGAGGGAGTTAGTGGTGGAGGGACAGAGAGAGAGGGAGAGAGAGAATCCTAAGCAGGCTCCATGCTCAGCACAGAACCTGACATGGGGCCCCATCTCACAACTATGATCATGACCTGAGCTGAAATCAAGAGTCAGATGCTTAACTGACTGAGCCACCCAGGCGCCCCCTCAGTTTCAATTTTAATTGATGAAGGTAAGGGATGGCAAAAAGAGAGAGACCATGACAAAGAAACTACAGTTATTGTCTGTCCTAAATGATACATCCACAACAAGAGGGAGTTTTAACTTTTAGCTACTCTAAAAACAGGAAAGTGGAACATATCAGATATTTGTAAAATAATGGATAATGCAAAATAACAGATAATAAGCATAGTGGTCTCTGTCAGAGTCCATACCTTTGCTTGTCTAAACATTACTTCTCATTTCTTCCCTCAGAAAACATTTGCATGGACAAATGGCTGCACCGCGAATAAATACATCCCTCACCTATCCTTACAACTAGATGTGTCCTTGTGACTAAGTCAGGAAGCACAGGGTGTACACATAAGTCAGAATGGCAACCCTGAGGTTATTTCCAATTCAATGACAAGCTCATCTTGGACTTGTGCAGTCATCTCCTTAGTTGGTAGAAGGCACTCAAAGTAATGATCTGGCAGTTACCATGCAAATAAAGACAGTGCTTTAGGAAGTCATGGGTGGCAACATGAGAGGAACTTCTGTCTCTAAATGATAATGTTGGAGCAGACTTAGTCTAAACCACTGCCTACCTTAGGGATTGTTGCGGGGGAAAAATGGTTTTTATCTTGTTTGAGCCACTGAACTTTGAATCTCTCTGTCACAACAATTGGTCAAAGAAATGAGTATGTAGAAGTGTAGAACTGCCATTAAAATCCCCAAATACTGGGCATTAGCTTAGTGGGAGAGTGGAGAGTGCAAGGAGAAAAATTATAGTAGGGTAGAAAGCTAATAGGCCTTGTTATGCCATTGCCTGTGAACTTGGAACAGTAGGCTGCATATAGGTCTGCATATATTTTGACACTACAGGAAAAAGCTGAACAAAGCCCAAATGTTCTTAATCCTGCTGTTTTTAGAAAGGTTTACAAAAGTCATGAGCTTAAATAAGAATGGGCCATTTTTCCAGAAGAAACAGAAGTGAAGAACTTTTCTAAGAGAAGTTATTTCTGCCTGATTTATGTGTGAGTTCTATAATTTAAAATGAAAGAGTGTTCAGAAACTTGTGGTTTGGCAGGATTAGAGAAGTCAGCTGTTTCTGTATGACAGAAAGAAGAGATGAGGGTTGCTCAAAAATGCCCTCACCCCTTCCCATTAGACTTCACTGCCACGTATGATCCCTAGAACATTCCTCAGGTTCCTGAACATGTACAAGCATGCTGGCTGTAAAAATTATGAAGTCCCCAACGAGGGCACACTATACTTGACTCAATACAGATGCGGCTATGGATTAAGACCATTTATCCATTAGGATAAAGAAGAACCTTCTAGTAAATCTAGTATAATCTCCAGAAAAAACAAAAAACAAAAAACCCAAAACAAACAAACACGAAAAAACCCACAAGGTTGCCAGATGCACTACCCAAAAAACTTACGTCAGCGTGGTTGCTTAGGTGTCTTTTAATGTCTACTTGGCGGATTTTATAATTGTTATTGCCTATGGAGCCTTCAGTGTTTCCCAATGAAAGTTTCTATTGTGGTGATTCTGTTGCTTTTCCACCACTTTATATTGGGTATTATGTATGGGGAAGAAAGTTGAGAGTGGCAAAGATAATCTGCTCATCATTTTATAGGTTGTCAGACCTCAAAGAACCATATCAAAACCTAATGTTTTGTATATTTTCCATAGTTTCTGGATTTTGAGCTGGCTGCAGTAATTGGAATTGAACTTGGATTTTCTCTCTTGGGTAGTAGGTAGGTATCTTTGTTTTAATGAGAAGAAGTGTATTCACTTGTATGTGCATAGCTAGAGGGTTGGACAGAGAAGACTTCTAGTTATCCCTTCCAAGTCCATTTGTCTTTTGCGTAAGGAAGACTATCTCAGAATTATATTTCCTAGCATAGATGTAGAGTGATGTGTAAAAATGTTTTAATGATCTGCATAAAAGTAAATTCCTTTGTCCTCTACTTCGTTTCAACTTTATGTAACTGGAAATGTGAATGACTTGGAACTATTTTGGAAAACTGTGTTAATGATGGTGGAGTGAACCAAATCTTTTTGTCTCCCCAAATTTGTATGTTGAAATCTTAACCCCCCCATGTGATAGTGTTAGGATGTGGAACTTTTGGGAAGTAATTAGATCATGAGAGTGGAGCCCTTCTGAGTGAGATTATGCCCTTGAAAAGGGGATCCCAGAGAGCTCTCATGCTCTTTCTTTCTTTACCATGTGAGGATACAAGAAGAAGACAGAAGTCTACAACCTAGAATAGAGTTCTCACTCAAACCCAACCATGCTGGCACCTTGATTTGGGACTTACAGCCTCCAGGACTTTAGGAAATAAATTTCTTTTTGTAAGCCACCCCATGTATGGTATTGTGTCATAGCAGCCAAACCAAGACCGATGACATTCCAGTAGCCTAGATCCCTGAATGGCGCCATGAAGCAGAGCGCACCTACTTGTGCATGTCTATTATATGTGAGGGAGATAAACTTTTTTTCTTGTTTAGGCCACTGAATTGTGGATCTCCTTACTAAGGAAGCTATGCCCCATATCCAAAATAATATGGTGACAAAGCAGTCCCTTGAAGATAAACAGGCATCCAGTAAACGTTTGTTGAATGAATAAATGACTGAATAAAAGAACTCAAAGAAGACATGACTGTGTTTGAACATGATTAATCTTAGTATATCTTGCTATAAATATCTTTGTAAAACTTTGTGTATGCTTCAGAAGGAATATCTAGTTATAGTGACAGTAATGGGAGCAGTGAAAAAAATTTATTTTCTGATATGAATGAAATTCAGATTGACAGCTTAAAAATATTGTAACTGACCAATGCATCTGTGCTTTTTATACTGTTATATAATTTTGAACTTTAAAATCATACATGATTTAGCTAGAGAAAGTAGACTGTAGTGTTGGCTCTATAGTTTTCATTATTTCAGAAACTATCATTTCATTACATTTGTTTCGTTTACATGTTCTTAATAATGTTGAAATGTGAATAAAGTGAACAAACAAAATCAGTTTAAACACAACCTGGTTATTTAATTTTCAGTTCACTGTTATTCCACCTTATATTTTAGAAAATTTAGCTCTCAAGGTATCTAAACACATTGCGACAATTGTGGAAGTGTTCATTAAAATGACAATTATTGGTGGTTTGGAACTTAATTACTGTGGTGGTTATAGCATATATAACTTTCCTAGGAATGGGGACATATATAAAATCAAGATATAACATGTTAGCTAAAATGACTTATTAAACAATATGTAATTATTTGTAAAATTGTGCACAACATTTTGGCCTTTTGATATCAAGACTGTAGACACTAAAAAATACTTGGAGGAAAAAAAAAACCCCAATATATAAGGAAGTGAAGTAAAAGAGGTAGGAAATAGATCAGATTAATTTATTAATGATCAATTGTAAAACAAGAAAGAAAATCAGGTATGGAAAATTCCAGTTCTTTTTTGGTGGACAGAGGAGCATTTTACCCTAAATAGACTATGTTAGCAGTTTACTAAGACAGTTAATCAAGTGGCAGTGAGCACAATTGACAACATTAGGATGAAATGCGGTTTCTAGAAAACCAAATAATATCATCACCACAATCAAACTATTTTTCCAAGCAAGTTCTTAGTGCACCCACCTGTGACATAATAACACATTTCTATGGTGCTTCACAATCTAGCAGTTGGTGTCCGTGTTTGTGTGGTGGGAGAAACCACACTGATGGTGGATCAGGCTAGTTCAGGAGCTACCGAGATTAACCAAGCTCATAAAGGAAATGTGTTGGACATTCACTTGTTACAAATAGAGATACTGGCAGTAATATAAGTGAGAGCTCTGCTCTAGAAGATGTGTTCATATCATCAAACCAGTTAGACTGGTATAAGTGGGAAAAAAAAATAGGGGAGGCAGTTTACTAAAAATCCACACATTGCTTAATTTTCCAGCTGTTTACTTTGGTAGGATATAAAAATTACCAGAGATCATTAAACACGTTACAAATACACCATTGCTCTTTGTGGTCCTCCAAAGATTAAAGCTTCCACATTTATAAGTTCTAGTTGTGTTTAGTTTATGCTGTCTTTCACCTCAATCTTTTCTTGATTCTGGAGTAAGATCTGTGTCTATGAAGTAGGACAGATAGATGAGGATGAGTTTTAACTAAAGCTTTATTAATTATTTTCCAAATTGAATAAAAATAAAAAATATATAAAATAATGTTTTAGGGGCACTTTGGTGGTTTTCAGTTAAGTGTCAGACAGCTGACAGCTCAGAGCCTGGAGCCTGCTTCAGATTCTGTCTCCGGCTCTCTCTGCCCCTCCCCGACTCACACTGTCTCTGTCTCTCTCAAATATAAAAAAAAAAATTAAAAATATGTTTTTTAAATATCTGAAATGATATTTTAGGAGAAGGGATAGAGGGGTTTGATTAATGTATTAATATGAGAGACTTATAACTACCTATTTTTAGCCCTTAAGTACTCTTAAAATTTTTACTCTTAAAGAAAACTGCTCTCCTGGGGCACTTGGGTGGCTCAGTCATTTGAGCATCAGACTTTGGCTCAGGTCATGATCTCATGGTTCCTGGGTTTGGGTTTGAGCCCCAGGCTCTGTGCTGACAGCTCAGAGCCTAGAGCCTGCTTCAGATTCTGTGTCTCCCCCTCTCTACCCCTCCCTGCTTACATATTCATTCATTCATTCATTCTCTCTCTCTCTCTCTCTCCCCCTCCCTCCCTCCCTTCCTCTCAACAATAAATAAAAACATTTTTAAAAAATATGGGGCACTGGCTAAAGGGATTGGATCTTGTGCTCATTCTCTTAGCAATGCATTGGGGAACACTGGCTTATTAGGTTGTGAAAATGTGGGGGAAAAAACTGCTCTCCTAAGCATTTTTGCTGAAGCCTTGTTATGTTGTGCATTTATGCTGTATTTCCAGAAATATTTGTCAAGTAAAGGTTAAGTTTTCAGCCCAGATCCCACCCTCGAATTTCGAATTGGTAGTTCTTTATTTTTATATCTACTTACATGATGATTAAAGCCTTCTGTTAAGTTTCATAAAGCTCCATGAAAGTACTACTTACAAACCTGTAAACCTAGTATGTAGATTATGATTGCAACACACTGATACATTTTGAAAAGCAACCAAATGTGCTTCAATTTGGTAACTAATTTGTACAAATGAATGGTGGCCTCAATGCACTGCCACGATTAATACTACAAGTAGATAGAAATGAAGATTCATAATATTTATTGGGCTGCTACCAATTAATTTCAAGGGCTTAGAAATGAAATATTCTGAATTATTAAAACAGATAGATATAAAACACAACTACGATACATCCAGTTATACAGGAAAAACATAGGAAGGAAAACATACTATAACTGCTAATTATGAGTGAATCCACCTATGTATAGTTTAAAATTCTTAATCTCCTGTTTTTAGATTGAAATCACAAATACTAATACCACTGTAATTAATAAGAGGTTTAAATATGAAAAATATATAGCTTAAATTACTTAACCACCCTTATGTGTTCATTTTTTATACATTTCGTTTTCCATTCAAGAATTTTCCATTTAGAAATTGGCCTTTATTTTGAGGGCAACTGGAGAATTGAAACATACAAGTTAACTATTATACTAGAAATCAGTGCTCACATATATAATCATGTTCTCTTTTGAGAAATCAGTGCTCACATATATGATCATGTTCTCTATTGAGAAATCAGTGCTCACATATATGATCATGTTCTCTATTGAGAAATCAGTGCTCACATATATGATCATGTTCTCTTTTGAGAAATCAGTGCTCACATATATGATCATGTTCTCTTTTGAGAAATCAGTGCTCACATATATGATCATGTTCTCTTTTGAGAAATCAGTGCTCACATATATGATCATGTTCTCTTTTGAGAATTCACTATTGTTGAAATTATTAGTAAATAAAAACCTGGTATAAAAATAAACCACATGAAACAAACTCAACTGCATAACTTATACATTCCAAATGCAGAAATAAATCAAAAAAAATTTAAATAAATGAAACTCTCTTAAACACTGAAAATATGTTGATAATTTTGTGTGTGTGCTACAAAATATTATATGAAGTACATTCCTTTTTAAATGTGTACATGTTTCAACTAAAATGCAAATACCTTTTTTTCATGCTCAAATGTCAGCATGGAAATGTTGGCTTTCACAGAGTTCTAACAAGGGAGAAGATCAATGCTTTAGATACATATGTATTTCTAAAGTATCTTTGGAATTCCATCAAATTTGCATAGTTTAAAATATTTTTGAGGGGTGCCTGGGTGGCGCAGTCGGTTAAGCGTCCGACTTCAGCCAGGTCACGATCTCGCGGTCCGTGAGTTGGAGCCCCGCGTCGGGCTCTGGGCTGATGGCTCAGAGCCTGGAGCCTGTTTCCGATTCTGTGTCTTCCTCTCTCTCTGCCCCTCCCCCGTTCATGCTCTGTCTCTCTCTGTCCCAAAAATAAATAAACGTTGAAAAAAAAATTTTTTTTAAATATTTTTGAAATTCATTCATTGATTTCATTCATTCATTCAATCCAACCAATAGTGTTACACAGAAAAATACTGTGTTAGAGAGTAGCTGTATTTGTTTATAAATAGAATATAAATTTGTGCCTTGCAAGATTAACTAGTAAACCAAATACATTGAGCATGGATGGATGGATGGAGAGAGTGAGAGAGGGAGGGAGAGAGAGAGAGGGAGGGAGAGAGAGAGAGAGAGGGAGAGGGAGAGGGAGGAGAGAGAGAGAGAGAGAGAGAGAGAGAGAGAGAGAGAGAGAGAGAGAGACAGGGAGAGAGGGAGAGAACAAATAACCCTTCGCAGTTACCCTGGACAATTTACTTTAAGAAAGTCAAAGATATAAATCTCTCACTCAAAGGTAACTTGTTATGAGACAGAAAAAGTCCACAATCCATTCTTGGATCCATTTGGAGGAAAATCAGTATTTCTTATAGAAATGATACACAGAATACAGAAAAAAAAGTATTTGAACTGAACACTGAAAGCTGCTATTTTCCATTTTCATTGACTGTGTCATCTTGGACAAATCATTTAATCTCTCTGAACTCCAGTTTCTTCACCTTTAATATGGCAATAATAATATTTACCTCAAGTATTAATGAGATAACCTGAGACAGCCCCATGATAAGTGCCTGGTACATATCAGGCACTTAGTAAATATTAATAATGGGTAATTGTCCAATCAATAAAGGCACAGACATAAAGTTCCCCTTTTTCATATTCATAAAGGTTGCAATGCTGATAGAGATTTCATCTTCTTGAAATACTCTGAAACATGAAATAACCATACATGCCCTCTTAAGTTTCAGTTGATGGTATTTAATGTTCACAGGATGAAATATAGGCTGATTATTCATGAGGGTAGTGACATATTTGTTCTGCTCATAGATTAATGATCAAGATAGATGGTCCATATAAGGCATCTAGTGTAGAATTATGATCAGCTTTGCAATGATCTGCTTTATAGAAAATGGGTATTTTGAGAGTACAACCTCATGCTCCAAATGAGAGAGAGAAATACATTTAGATATACTTTTGCTTTCTGGATTCAACACTACACATACATTTCTGAAAATGGTCTATTTTTATAGACTCTCTTTAATCATTTTTTTCCAATTCAGCTTGTATTTTTTGCTTACTTTGACCCTTTATTACATAAATGAAGGGTGAGCAATTTTATAACAAAAACATTAATCTTCTGGGGTTTTTTTGCATGGAATTATCCTTAGAACATAGCAATTATTTTCTATAAATAAGACCTTCAAGTGACTGATTAATTAGGCTCAGTGATACATGACATTATTAAATGAGCTGTTACATGCTTTTGGTACAAATACATAGAAGTTATTGAACCCTAGTTTGAAATGGACATAATTCCAACTGTATACACATTAGTTTTTTGGCTGAATCATAATTCATGAATATCAGTAAGATTTCAGCTCTGTAAACATCAGTATAATTTCTAATTATTTCAGTACTCTATTCTAGCTGACTTTGAGACTGAATTCATTGGTGCAAACTGCACTATGGCTATGTGTTAATGGTGATTTATATTCTTCCCCATTCAAATTGGAAATGGAATCTCACCTCTATTGCATAATGTTCCAGAACCACTTTTTACTTATTAAAGGATTATTTTCATGTACCAGACTTTGGAAATTTAAATAAATAAAACAAAGTCTGGGGAAAGTATATAAATTAATAACAATGATTCTGTTTTGACAAGTCTTTCTTTATGTGAGGAAACAAAGCCACATTCTTCCAGAAACTCTCAATATTTAACTAAAGTCAGGTGAGGCTGTGTCTCTGTGCACCATCCTTGTGGCATGCTGTGAACTGAACTGTAATTGTGTATTTTCATGTTTCCCTTTTCTCTAATCCCAGACTGTGAGTGGTAATTCTTTAGTATGGCATACAAGTCCCTTTTGTATCTACATTTTAATGACCTATCTAGCCTTTTCCTTATCACTCCCTTGTTACCAAACCCTACACCCTGACATAGTAGAATGTCTCCCAAAATCATGAATCATTTCATCACCCCATTCCCCTGACCATGGTATCCTTCAATCTAGGTGGAACTTCCTCTACTTCACTAAAGAAGGTATCCATCATCCTCTTGGGGTCTAGCTCAATGGTTGGCTTATTAAAGCATTACCTGGCCTCCCAGGCAAGGTGTTACCCCTTCCCATTTGCCTTGCTGACATCTTCATCTAGAGCAGCTCTCATCGAATGAGGATTTTCTTTAAATTCTGTCTCTTCCTTTAGCTCAAGGACTCTCAATACCTAGTGTGCATAAGCATCACAAAGACGCAAGACCCCAAGATCTGCAATTTCATTTGCAGGTGTTTCTCATGCAGAAGTCCAGGATCATATTTTGTAAAAAATAAAAATAAAATAAAATAAAATAAAATAAAATAAAATAAAATAAAATAAAATAAAACAAAACAAAAGACAAAAAAAAAAAAAAAACCCTAAAAAACAAACTGCGCTAATTGTGTATAAATCAACAACCGGGCTATGCCTTTTTTGTTTTGAATATATAGGTGCAAAATAGTGACATTCAATGAATGCTTGTTGAGTAAATGAATAGTTTTAAAATACTACATAATTTCTTTGTGAATAGTTTGTATGCTGCCTGACAGTACAGCCATGTAGATTTGTGGCTATGTTTACAACTATTCAAGCAGAATTTTAATTAGTGGTCAATGTCAATTTAAAGGTTGCTACTGAACTATGTCCTTGGTACTCTGTCTTTCTAAAAAATTTTTTTGAAAAGTACTTGATAAAGAAATATAAGATGTGCTAAGAAATATAGCTAATATTCTGACTTTCAGAATGAGTATTCAAAAATTAGTTCAAAATCAACAATAGAAAGACTCAACAACAAGGTGAAATGTCACAGAGATGTACACTTCTGCGTTTAGGTTAAAAAAAATCAATTGCAAAGATGCAGGATGGTGTGAGAACTGGCTTGACAGAAGTTCATTTAGGAAGAACCTAGATTTTCAGTTGAAAACAAATTCAATAAAACCCAATGATATGACAATGGTCAGATGATGTTGAAGTGCTTTAAAATAAGAAGCATTATTATACAGGATGTAATCATGTCACTGCTTTGCACCAGGCAATTCTCCTCTGATGTAACGTATTGAGATCACTGTGCCACACCTCAGGATGGATACTTGGACAACTGGAGTCATTGGACTCCATACTTGGAGTCAACCGGAGACAACAGTTGAGGAAAACCATTCTATGTGAGTACTGACCTTGGATACTACATGTTACTGGTACAATAATGTAGCTTAACAAACAATTACAAAACATTAATATCATGCACTAAGAGACAATTGTTTAGGTCGTGTGTTTTTGTTTGGCTAGAGGTTTCCCAGAGGCTGGGATCACTGAGGGCTCTGTTTCAAGCTTGGATAGAACTGGGATTGGACTCCTTGAGGTGCAGACTCCCCATTTCATTCTGGAGCCAAGACTAAGGGCCTAATAGCTATCTAGAGAAGTTATTCTGGCAACAGCAAGAGAGCAAGTGGGAAATGCATAGTCGTCTTAATGTGTAGGCTCAGATGTGACATTATTCCATTAGTCAAAGCAAGATACAGGATAATGAGGAGGCAAACACCCTGCCTCTTTTATGAGAGACACTGAAAAATCAAGAGCAAAGGGTGTGAACTTAGGGAGGGTGCGGAATCGTAGCCAAGAATGCATTCTATCACATTCTGGATATTGATAGAGGGACATTATCTTCATAAAGGCTGGTATGTGGACCAAAATGATTTATTATGTGTAGCTTCACAAGCTGATTACTGGTCAATATATAAAAATGGAGATTACAGGGGAGAAGATATTACTTCAGTTTAAGAGTTTCCTAATAAGCTGAGGTGTGAGCACTATGGTATTAGTACAAAGTACCCAGTCTTTGGAATTGTACACAAATCAGTTTGAACCTTGTCTAGGCCTGGGCAAGGTAAACATTGGAAACCTAGTTTCTTTGTGATCTGAGGATTAAGCTGTCTACCTCATGTGGTAATATTATGAAATATTCAGTATAGGCCTCTGCATATAGCAGCTGCTCTGTATTATTTTAGAAATGGTCAAGTGTTTCCTGACTAGCCCTTCACACTCCACTCTTGCTTTTTTCACACATCTATAATTTGGTCTTACTGAATATTATATAATACTAATTCACAATTACTTATAGCACTTGAATTCTAAATCCAAAAACTCTGAACTCCCAATTTTTCTTCAACTGAATGTCAAAATCATTAGACAACAAAATTCTTATCTAAAATGATTAGCTATTTATGGGGCGCCTGGGTGGCACAGTCGGTTAAGCGTTCGACTTCAGCCAGGTCACGATCTCGCGGTCCCGGAGTTCGAGCCCCGCGTCAGGCTCTGGGCTGATGGCTCAGGGCCTGGAGCCTGTTTCCGATTCCATGTCTCCCTCTCTCTCTGCCCCTCGACCATTCATGCTCTGTCTCTCTCTGTCCCAAAAATAAATAAACGTTGAAAAAAAAATTAAAAAAAAAATGATTAGCTATTTATAGCTATTTATGCCCTGCCTACTATAGTCACTCATTTATTTCAATACAATGAGATGAATATATATTTTTGGCCCGGATGCAACATATAATTTATGTGTTGTACTACCTTTATAAAACATAATTAGTTCTGAATATGAAACATCTAGTCCACAGTATTGTAACTATGGAATAGTTACATCTACCTGTACTTACATATACCATATAGTTCACTGTTCTCCTTCTAGCCCCTAGAAAATAGCTCTTTATAAACAGCTTTAATGAAACAGTAAAATAAGGTGTTGAGATTATTATAAAGGGGAATCTAATTATGGGGAATTACTAATATATGTATCTTATTTTGGCTCTATTCCACATGCATCTGAGATAAATTATTTCCTTTTCTGAGGTTCTCCAGGGATCTAAAGTGTTCTGTATGGTTTTTTTTCTCTCCCCTACTCTACAGTTTCAAGATCACAAAGTCCATATTTTTCATCTTGACCATGGGTGTTTCAAGAAAAATACCTCCCTTCTCTCATTACCAGTGTTCAAGTGCAATAAAGTAAGACCGTTTTGTTGTTGTTGTTGTTTGTTTGGTTTTGTTTTTTTGGTTAATTTAAGTGCAAACTGATTGAAAAACAAAAGACAACAATGAAAGCACAGGAGGATCATTTAGAAAAAGGATGGAATAGCAACTAATAGAGAACTTGCTGAGCTCAAATGACCAAATCAGGCTGACGCAAAAAAAGGATGATCATAACTGTCACCAAAGATGAATTTGGTTTTGCCAACTGTTAGATATGATGACAACCTCAAACTCTATCCAAAAATCATTCTTTTTATACATCTGAGTGCTATATCTAGGCTTTCCTGTTCCTTTCCTATCATTTCAGCTAAATGTTCTACCATTCTTGAGTATCTTAGGTCACCTGAAGGACATGCAGTTCTTTAGTAATTAATTATATTCTCATATCTTTGTCTTTGTACATACCTTTCTCTGGCTAAATTTTATTTACCCAGTTAAATCACAGCTTGGCATCAGTTCTTTTTAAGAAAACTTCTGGGGGCGTTTGGGGGACTCAGTTGGTTGAGCGTCCAACTCTTGATTTCTGCTCAGATCATGATCCCAGGGTCATGGGATTGAGCCCCACATCTGGCTCCACACAGAGCGCGGAGCCTGCTTAAGATTCTCTCTCTCCCTCTTCCCCTCTCCCCCACTTGCATACGCTCTCTCTCTCCCTCCCTCCCTCAAAAAAAAAAAAAAAAAGAAGCTTCTGGTACTTTCTTGTAACTGTCTACTTGATGGCTTCCTATGTTCTCTCATATCCTCTGGCACCTCTTTCTAGCATAAGTACTTATCACATGCTACATGTTTATTTGCATGTCTGTCTTCACTAATTGTCTCCAAAGAGTCTACTCCTGGACTTTAGGACATCCCTCATGGACCATATAGTGCCCTCAAATAGCCATTTAAAAAAAATTATGTTTATTTATTTTTGAAAGAGAGAAAGAGACAGAGACAGAGAGAGACAGAGTGTGAGCAGTAGAAGGGCAGAGAGAGAGGGGGAGACACAGAATCTGAAGCAGGTTCCAGGCTCTAAGCTGTCAGCACAGAGCCTGATGTGGGGCTCAAACCCACAGACTGTGAGATCATGACCTGAGCTGAAATCAGTTGCTCAACCGACTGAGCCACCTAGGTGCCCCCAAATAACCATTTTGAAGGACTCTTTTATTACTGTGCCCTTGGAAGCATTTTCTGGATACTGACTTCTCTATCTTGTTTATTTTGTGTAGAACAGAATTTAGAAAACAATGACCTGGCTACCCACAGTTATATTTGCTTTAGTCTCTATAGTGTTTAACTTTCAAAAATTAGTTGCCAACATTTAAAACATCAGGGCATTGCATTGAAAAACTGATGTGGCAAGTTCCATTTTCCAAAAATGGACAGAACATCATTTTCTATCCTTGAACCATTCCCATTCCCCAGTGACTGGTGAGGTCTCATATCCTTTCTCTTGAATCTGGATGGACTTGACAGAATGTCGCTAAGTCATGAAAGACAATGCAGCTTCTGTTCTGTTCTGTGGAGTACTCAAATCTGGTGCTTTAAGCTGCCATGCTGTGAGGAAGCTAAGCAATGTGGAATACTACATGAGCATTCTAAGCAGTGGTCCCAATTTAGGTATCAGCTGATATGCAGCATCAGCTGCCAGACAGATGAGAGAAGAATCTCCAGATGATTCCATATCCCAGCCATTGAGTTATCCTTACCTTTTGAGCCTTCTTGCTGAGAGGCTCCAGATGTAGGGGAGAAGAAACAGGACACCCTGCTGTGCCTTGTTAGAATTCCTGATATACAAAATCCTCAATTATAAGAGAGCATGGTAAAGATGGTTATTTTATACCACTTGGCTTTTGGATGGTTTGTTATGCAGCAACAGTAACTGGAAAACAGGATTTCATGGGGAAAAACATCTAACACCCCTGTACCCTTTACTCTACATGAACTATATGGCCATGATATCCTAAACTTGAACAGAAGATAGTTGCCTTCAACAGAGCATGCACTTTCCAGTTTGCCAGTCTCCACCACTCCTTATTGTTGCACCTTGACAATTATATACACTTGTGAGCATTTGTGACCCCTAAATATGTTGATAACTACCTGTTAAATATGTTTTTATTTTTTAAAAAATGTTTATTTCTGGGAGAGAGAGAGAGAGAGAGAGAGAGAGCAAGTGGGGGAGGGGCAGGGAGAGAGGAGAACAGAGAACCCAAAGTGGGCTTTGTGCTGATAGCAGCAAGACCCACGTGAGGCTTGAACTCATGAATGGTGAGATCATGATCTGAGCCAAAGTTGGATGTTTAACCAACTGAGCCACCCAGGCGCCCCTAAATATGTTTTTTTTCTTCTGGTGGAGCTAAGTATCTTTAATTACTATTGAAGTCAGAATTTCATCTTAGGCTCTTTAACTGGCCTTAATACTAGACTTTTTGCAACACATCAGGTTCTTCAAGAGTCTACAATGATCTAACAGCTCCCTTTTCCAAAGCTCTCACTGCAGATGGTTTGCCTAATACTTTCCTGTTTCTAGTTGAGGTGTGTCTCCATTTATAAAGTAATCTGCTGAGAAGAAATGACTGACATGCTGACATATCCTCCTCTCAGTAAATGATTAAACAGGTTTCAGTTACTAACTGGGACACTTACCTTAAGTTTTCTTGGGAGACTCATCATTCAAATGACTAGGGAAAATAGTTTTCTAGCTTTTCTTATTAAAGTCTTGCAAAAGATATATTATTGCGTATTAAAAATTTTTTTTGATGCTTATTCATGTTTGTGGGAGACAGTGAGAGAGGGGCAGAGTGCAAGAGGGGGGGTCATGGAGAGGAGACACAGAATCTGAAGCAGGCTTCAGGCTCTGAGCTGTCAGCACAGAGCCCAACGCGGGGCTCGAACTCACAGACTGTGAGATTGTGACCTGAGCCTAAGTCGGACGCTCAACCAACTGAGCCACCCAGGTGCCCTTTATTGCCCTTTATATTTTAAATACAAATTGACTATTTAGGGAAGTAGTTATCAAAATTAATCTTATAGTAATAAAAAATCAACAAATGCAATAAATGGATAATTTGCGAAAACACATTCTTCCTTAAAATCAACAGCAAGTATCCTAGATGCCTAAAATAAGTATTCTAGATGAGGACAAAAAAAATAGTGTGTATCAAGAGCTGGATTCTCACTTTGTTGAAGTAAATGCAAGCAGTAGCCAATCCACTGTTCATGCATGCAAAGGTCTGTAGATGGCATGAAAATACAACTAACTTGTAGAATAACTGGGAAAATATCTCAAATCCAATAACCTTTTGTAAATTCAATCTCATCATTGACTATAGTTTGAAACATAGGAGAATTGAATTACAAAATGAGGGTGAGTCATTTTATAGTGAATAGTACCACTTAAATGAATAGGAAAAGCTGTTATATACTTAATATGATAACTTTTATTAAATTACTGGATAACTGCAGTGACTTACACTTAAATTTTCATTAGAAGGGCTTCCATAGATTCTTAGTATCAAATACAGGGATCGCATTAAATTTACAGCCTAAACACATGGTTTTTCTTGCTTGAAATTATCCTTTTGTCAGAACCTTTTGAAAAGCATGCAAATGACTTACTACATTTTTATTATATTAAATGCATATTCTCTGTGGCTTGTTCAGGTAATAACAAAATCTGTTGACTCAGTGAATTGATTTAGTATTTTCAGACACTATTAGTCTTTATGTATAAGGCGTCTGGAGCTAGAAGATGTGATTTTGAATCCAACATTTACTACCTGAATGAACTTGGGAAAATCACTTGACATTTTTAAGCTTCAGTTCTTTCTGCCTCAAATGTTACTGCAAGGATTAAATGAGACAAATTGGCCTAAACAATTAACACAACGGCTAGGCCAAAAGTAATGTTAGTTATTATGAATCATTAGTTTCAAGTAGTCTCTGAACAACACAGCACTGGTTCCCATTGTGTGGGCTCTGACCCTTGAGGAGCCAAGAAATTATGCGAAGGAGTCCAAGAACCCATTGGTTCACCAAATGTACATTTGTATGGTCACTGTGTATTCTGACTTTTTTTTTAAGTATGTAGATGCTTTCTCATTAATAAAATACGAATTCATTTAAAAGCATTACTGTTTCCATAATGATTCAAGTCATTATTTACATCTTCAAGCAACTGACATTAATATGTACAATTATTAGTTGTTGAGCGTATGATACAATTTTTGTATGCTGTGCTGGCTCTCTTCCCTTTGCCTACCCACTTCCATTCTTCCCTCCAGCCTGCTCTGTACTCTGGGGATGACTAACAGCAACTCCATATACTAGGTTTCTTGTCTTCTGCCTCCTAATGTATTCAACCAATAAGACCAAGAGTAAGAGACTGGAGGGAGGGAGGAAAGTGAGGTCAGGGCGTTAACTCCCTGAACTTTTCTCTTTGTGGGATGACCAGAGCTACCATTCTGAATCAGAAGTCTGAGTTCCTGTCAGGAGACCTCTCCAAATAGTATTCTCTGTTTCCTCTCAAAACAAATTTTGGTGACAAACACCTTGCCCCAAGGATACTAGTGCCAGGGCATCGTATTGTCTCTTGTGGTTTCCCTATACTCTGCTATTGAAAATAGTTCTCTTATTAAACTTTTCTCAAATTATCCTAATTTAAGAGTAATTTCACCCTCTACTGTGTGGACCCTGACCAATACAGGTATTCAAAAAAGGTCTTCATTCTAGAAAACTTTGAGAACTTAAATATCAGAAAGATGTATATTTGCTCTCCTAGCACAGTCACTTGGAATTTACAGAAAATAAGATTCTTTTCCTAGTGAATTCCTCACCTGATTCATGAATTAAGGAAAGCAAAGTCTTCCATTTTGATATTTTGCCTATTATACAAATCTGAAGTTAAAGATTTACAAAGGAAAAAAGACAGTCTCTGCAGCAAATGGTGTTGGGAAAACTGGACAGTGGCATGCAGAAGAATGAACTTGGACCACTTTCTTACACCATACACAAAAATAAATTCAACATGGATGAAAGACAGGAAATGGTTTTTTTTTTTTTTTCAACGTTTATTTATTTTTGGGACAGAGAGAGACAGAGCATGAACGGGGGAGGGGCAGAGAGAGAGGGAGACACAGAATCGGAAACAGGCTCCAGGCTCTGAGCCATCAGCCCAGAGCCTGACGCGGGGCTCGAACTCACGGACCGCGAGATCGTGACCTGGCTGAAGTCGGACGCCCAACCGACTGCGCCACCCAGGCGCCCCGAAAGACAGGAAATGTAAGACAGGAAACCATCAAAATCCTAGTGAAGAAAACTGTAGCAACCTCTTTGACCTTGGCTGACAGCAACTGGCTAAAAGGCAACTGACAGAATGGGCAAAGATATTGGCAAATGACATATAGGATAAAGGGTTAGTATCCCAAATCTATGAAGAACTTATCAAACTGAACACCCAAAAAACAAAGAATCCAGTGGAGAAATGGGCAAAAGATGTAAATAGACACTTTTCCAAAGAAGACATCCAGATGGCTAACAGACGCACGAAAAGATACTCAACATCACTCACCATCAGGGAAATACAAATCAAAACCACAATGAGCTACTACCTCACACCTGTCAGAATGGCTAACATTAACAACTCAGGCAATAACAGATGTTGGCGAGGATGCGGAGAAAGAGGATCTCTTTTGCATTGCTGGTGGGAATGCAAACTGGTGCAGCCACTCTAGAAAACAGTGTGAAGGTTTCTCAAAAAATTAAAAATAGAACTACCCTATGACCCAGCAATTGCAACACTAGGTATTTATCCAAGGGATACAGGTATGCTGTTTCAAAGGGACACATGCACCCCAATGTTTATAGCAGCACTATCAACAATAGCTAAAGTATGGAAAGAGCCCAAATGTCCATCGATGGATGAATGGATAAAGAAGATGTGTTGTGTATATATACAATGGAATATTACTCAGCAATCGAAAAGAAATCTTGACATTTGCAACAATGTGGATGGAACTAAAGCGTATTATAGTAAGCAAAAGTGAATCAGAGAAAGACAATTTGATTTCACTCATATGTGGAATTTAAGAAACAAAACAGATGAACATAGGGGAAGGGAAGGGCAAATAAAATAAGATAAAAACAGGGGTGCCTGGGTGGCTCGGTCGGTTAAGCGTCCGACTTCGGCTCAGGTCATGATCTCACGGTCCGTGAGTTCGAGCCCCGCGTCGGGCTCTGTGCTGACAGCTCGGAGCCTGGATCCTGCTTCCGATTCTGTGTCTCCCTCTCTCTCTGACCCTCCCCCGTTCATGCTCTGTCTCTCTCTGTCTCAAAAATAAATAAACGTTAAAAAAATTAAAAAAAAAAATAAGATAAAAACAGAGAGGGGGGCAGGCCATAAGAGACTCTTAAATACAGAGAACAAACTGAGGGTTGCTGGAGAGGAAGTGGGTGGGGGGATGGGCTACATGGGTGATGTACATTAAAGAGGGCACTTGTTGGGATGAGCACTGGGTGTTCTGTGTAAGTGATGAATTACTAAATTCTACTCCTGAAACCAATACTACACTATATGTTAACTAAATTGAATTTAACTTAAAAAAATAGAATAAAGGGAAATATTCCAATTAGGGTTTAAGCACCTGTAAAGAAAATATATAGTTCCGTCCCAGGTGCAAGGGGTAGATGTAATATTCAAGCAAAACGAACTACATTGCTATCTCTTCAGAAGGACTATAAATACTAAACCAAAACAAATAAACAATTTTTTAATTCAGAATTAAATGTAGAAATGAAACAATAAAATAAAGCTCAACTATCTAAAAAAAAAAAGATTTACACTGGAAAATTATAGTTTCTTAACATTTCACACCCAAATTAAATTGCCCTTAGAATCCATGATCAAAATTGGTCTTTTGATTTTCATTTGCAATGTTACTATTTGAGCTTAAGTGCATGCCAATAAATTTTTTTCCCTACATCTATGGCTTTGGTTTGGTATAGATTCTTGCTGAAAATTTGGGCATTGAGAAAAGTCAATTGGTTGGTAAAACCTTATGAATTTACATAATTTCAGAAGATTGATCTCTGAAAATGTTAATGACTTTGAGGAGTACATAAAAAATGGGGTTTGAGAACATGGACAGAATTTAATATTTAGTCCAATTAAAGTTGTTAATCACAGGATGTAACTTGTCTTAATCCAAAGACTTCAATAATTGAGTTCCCCTGGAAACTGCAATACTAATACTGCAAGTTGATGCTTGCATAATAAACTCATCAATCCATATTTTTTTAAGTTTTTATTCTCATAGACACAGAGCAAGAGAAAAAGATGGTCCAAGACCCGTGATATCATCGTCCTCTTTACCAGTCCTTAATATGTCATTTATGTTGAGCTGCCTCCTAAGGAATCTTCAGAGAAGTCCCTTTTCTGATCCATTTGAAAATTTCCAGAACTAACGACACCTTACAAGACAACTGGGGATTAATTAAAGTTGTTATAGCTTCTGAACTCCAGGTGAACCTTTCTAGTGTGTTACCTTGTGAACTTCCCTTAGACTCTCTATTGAAGATGATATAATTACTCCATTTAGGTACCTGCCAGATTCTACTCTATAATTTCTACAAATTCTTTATTCACCTGTGCCGACTAGTCATTTAAAGACCACTTTCTGTAAAGATTTTTATTTTTTTATATCAATTCTGCTAAGTCACACATAATTCGCTATTTTGCTTTCAGATTCTAAATTGGAATTTCTTCTAATTTTGGCCATGACAGTGCCAAAATAATATTCACATTGTTTATAAATGATGGAGATGTTTTATGCTCATATATTTCTCTTTGGTCAACTTTAGAAACTTTCTCCATTTTCCTCCATAAATCAAAATCATAATTTTAAAAGTCCAATTAAAGAGCCACCACTTTAAAGAGAAATAGTTCTATACTGATTCTTATAAAAATAAACTTTCTCTCACTTATAAGTTCTAATTCTTGGTTACTCTATAGTTGTTTCACTTATAATATAGTTATTTTAATATATACACAGCTCACAAATGACTCTTCAAACAAATTGTTAGGGGCAAATATTAAAATATAATTAAAAATTTCAAAAAATAAGTGTTGTCACTGCATGGCAAGTATACTCTCTGACACATATAATCATTTAATAAGTTCTTATCTAACTAAACTGTTAATATTCCCTTCTGCTGGCATAGTTGGATTGATAGAAATAATCTAAATATAGGAATTTAATAGATCATGTCATGAATTTTCTGTGTTTATCCATTTCTATTACAAATTGGTACTATATTTAAAAATTCTTCTTCACAGAGTTTTCTGAAATGACATTGTTAATTTCATTCATTCATTAATGCATTCATTTATTTTTTGTTCATTTATTAAACAAATCTCTACTGAGAACCTCTAGTGTGCCAGATACTCTACCAATATCAAGGATATGTTTTGACCAAAATAGATATTTTATAATTATTGTATCATAGAATATTCGTATCATTTTAATTAAGTTCATGATCTGTTTTCTTTATCACTTCTGGTTGAACACTAAGATATCTCAGAAATATATAAATATTTTGTCAATAAATGTATTACATAGAATCTTGCATGTTGTATTCTCCTTTGAGGGGAGAGGCTCTATTTTTTTTTAAGTTTATTTCTATATTTTGAGATAAAGCGAGAGATAGGGACAGAGAGAAAAAGGGAGGGAGAGAATCCCAAGTAGGCTCTGTGCTGAGAGTGTGGAGCTTGATGTGGGGCTTAAACCCACAAGCCATAAGATTACGACCTGAGCCGAAACCAAGACACTTAAGTGATGGGGTCACCCAGGCACCCCAAGAGGCTCTTATTTTGTATCTTCACAGTGTAGGTAGGCATTAGGTCTGACATTCATGTATTCAACAATCATCTATTCAGTAATACCCTATGAAAGACTCAACACTAGATACTGTGAGGGACATGAAGGTATGAGACAAAGATTCTAGGAAAGTAGTAAAAGTGATAAGTAAAATGTAAGACAGAGAGAGAAAGTGCCATAGAGAAATAAATGTATGGTGCTGACAGAGCAAAACCAGGTTATTCCCAAATAAAGGATTAAGAAAAACTTTTTTGGAAGAGTTGGCTTTGAGCAGCGCCCACGAGGATGGGATGAATTTAGCCATAGGAAGTGGAATAGATAGGAAAGGGAAAAAAAGAAGATAGCAGAAGTGCATAGAAAATATATTTTTAGGGGCGCCTGGGTGGCTCAGTCGGTTAAGCGTCCGACTTCAGCTCAGGTCACGATCTCGCGGTCCGCGAGTTCGAGCCCCGCGTCGGGCTCTGGGCTGATGGCTCAGAGCCTGGAGCCTGCTTCCGATTCTGTGTCTCCCTCTCTTTCTGCCCCTTCCCCGTTCATGCTCTGTCTCTCTCTGTCTCAAAAATAAATAAATGTTAAAAAAAAAATTAAAAAAAAAAGAAAATATATTTTTACACATAAATTATAGTTCATTAAGAGAAATTTTTTTCTGAAATTATTCTATTACTTTTTATGCATACTTAGTTCAATTCTTCTAACATTCACTTTTTAAGTGTTCAAAAATAAGTTATTCTAATCCCCAAATTTTCTTCCTTGTGTCTTAGGGTCAGTTAAGCCCATTTAAGTCTCACCAGAGAAAGATGCAGAAAGTCTCTCACTTTCAGAAAATTATTTCAAAATCTCTATCAGCTGAATGTAGCTCTATAGAGCTAAATCAAGAAATTATTTTACTCTGTTCTAGTTGTGTTTTTAGTGAGTGGTAATTGTTTTTTCTACTAAATCATTTCTGAAACAAGCTATAGAACTTTATTACCACCATTTTTATGCACTAATATACAAGAATGAGCTAATAATTTGACTGAAAATATTAGTAGATGCTATATAAATATATAGTCAGTTTGCATACAATATTCAGTGTCTGTAACATGATGCAAAACTTTCCCCCATCCTAAATAATTGTGCTGTGTTTCAATATGCAATTGGGACAATTAAGATATCACCCATAATATAAACCCTTAGCTCATGATAGCCCTTCTATTTCACATACTTTGAATTAACCAATTACTCAAAATTGAAGATGGTCATTTCTATAATGATATGTTATGGTTAGCTTTAAAAGTATCAGTTCACACTCATCTTTTTCCTAATTGCCCACAATACTCTAAGTAGAATTTCCCTTCATGCCTTTCACTATGTTGTCCTTCAGACCATACAAAATGCACCTTATGCAGTACATGTAGATTTCCTCCACTCCATAATGACTTTAAAGTTGTTTCTTTCTTTGTCACCTCCCCTCCAAATATTACTTAATGAAGCATCCAGATCTGAGTCCCAGTAAAGTTCATCAATAAATGGACAATGCTATGATTTTGCAACAATTAATTTATTGGTTTCCATCAATTATAGGTAGTGAAGAATTACTTAACTGTCATATGGACTCCTCCTACTTTCCCATGATAATTGTAACTTTTTTTTTCAGAAAAATATTTAGAAGATTGATTTTTCTAAGAATGAATTTGTTCATGCCAATTTTTTTTACATAATTGAAAAAAAAGTAAAACAGAAACAACCTATATGTCCTTCAACCCATGAATGAAGTAACTATAGCACATCCTAACAATGAAGCACTACATAGTAATGAAAAGGAAGAGAAATTTGATACACGTAAAAACATAAAATAAATATCAAATACATCATGCTAAGAAGCCAGATTCAAAGCCTACATATTGTATCACTTCTACTTAAATGACATTCTAGAAAAGTCAAAAGTGTAATCGCAAAAAACTGATTGTGGTTTTCAGGTCCTAGGAAAAGTTGGCTGTACAGAGCCATAAAAAAACATTTGGGGCTGACTAAATTGCCCTATAACTTAAGTTTGATGTTGGTCACTTGATAGTTTGCATTTGCCAAACTCATACAAACTCTGTACCCTAAATGGGCAAAGTTTAATGTATGTAAATACTACCTCAAAAAAAATGACTTTAAAGAAGTAAAAATTCATTGATATTTCAAATTTAATCAATCTAAAGAGATATAGTCAATAATGATTTAGAGATCCATCAAAATAGGAAAGAAATTATTCATTCCATAAGATGTTTTACAAATTTTCCCTTTTCAGAGCACTAAAAGCATTCCTGTATCTTTTGTTTTACAAATAAAAATTACAGGGGTGACTGGTGGCTCAGCTGGTTAAACATCTGACTCTTGATTTCAAAGTTCATGTAAGCTCAGTTCATGATCTTACAGTTCTTGAGATCAAGCCCCACATCTGGCTCTGCTCTAATTGCACAGAGCCTGCTTGGGATTCTCTCTCTCCCTCTCTCTCTGCCCCTCCCCTGCTGGCATGCATGCTCTTTCTCTTTCAAATAAATACATAAATATTTTTTTTTTAATTTTTTTTTTCCAACGTTTATTTATTTTTGGGACAGAGAGAGACAGAGCATGAACGGGGGAGGGGCAGAGAGAGAGGGAGACACAGAATCGGAAACAGGCTCCAGGCTCTGAGCCATCAGCCCAGAGCCTGACGCGGGGCTCGAACTCACGGGCTGCGAGATCGTGACCTGGCTGAAGTCGGACGCTTAACCGACTGCGCCACCCAGGCGCCCCCATAAATATTTTTTAAAAATTACATTTAGGAGGAAAAAGCTCCATTGAGCAAGTGCTTTGTGTTTCATTGTTGTGTTAATTATGAATTTACTAAAATAATTTCTGAAACAGTATTTTGTTACATAAAACTTATTTAATGAGTTTTACTGGTTATGATAATCACCTAGTCTTAAAATAACACACTACTATTATTTTTAAAAAATTTTTTGAGAGACAGAGAGGACGCACGCATGCAAATGAGTTGGGGAGGGGCAGACAGAGGGAGAGGGAGAATCCCTAGCAGGCTCGATCTCAGAAACCCTGAGATCATATCTGGAGCTTAAATCAAGAGTCCGTCGCTGAACTGACTGAGCCACCAAGTCTTCCCAACACACTACCATTACTAACAATTGCTGGATTATTTTCTTTTACCTCAGTCTAGTAAGCAATTTAGTAATTTAGAGAGACAATGGAGAAAAACCACTGCTAGAAACTCTCACATAATATAACTGGTACTCTGATACAAGAAACAAAATAGCAGGATTAGAAATAATCCTGACAAGGATGCTTTAGACAGCAAATGCCTTACCTTTGCGTTTGGGTGGCATAGCTGTTATCATAAGTCTCATAGGTCTGGTCATCATATTCACCCCCGTAGCCATCATCATACCCCTGAGGCAGAAAATGGTAGAGAGACCTATTAGCAATCAACTTGATTAACTTTGGTCTGTTTTTGCTTAATGAGATTTTATATAATGTGACCTTAATTTAGTTTTTATGTTTGCTTAGTTACTCTGCATCAGATTTTACTAGACGAACAATTTTTTCATAACCTTGAATAATATTTCATGGATCAGAATATGTTTAATAATTGAACTCAGCACATCATTGAAGTAGCAATACCTGCTCTAGGATTTATCCAGAATTTTGATCAGTAGTACTGAAGAAAATGAATGAAAAATAAATTTTTTTTTGAAAATATTATAGGTAGATAGTGTGCTAACATAATGGTGGTTTTATTTTTTACAGCCCCACTGGGAGGTTTTTTTTTTTCTTAGCCTATAAAAACGGGATCCTTAAGTTGTGATCAACTTGCAGTGAGAAAATGATAGTCATCATTGCAAAAGAAACAAAAAGAATAAAGGGAGGGGGAAGAAAAAGGAAAGAAGATGGAAAAGGAAGGGAAGAAGGGAAGATGAGAAGGAAGAGAAGGAAGAAAGAAAGGGATGGAAGGAGAGAGGGAGGATAGAGGGAAGGAAGGAAGGGAAGAGGAAAAAAGAAAGAAAGACCATTTATTTTGCTGTGTGTTCTATACTTTTTAAGTCTCATAAACAAAATGATGTTGGTGGTGAGTCTTATTATCTAACTAAAATGGTATCAAAGCTAAGGCAGACTTGTCATTGCAGAATGTGAAAGCAAGCTAGCAGTTATTCGATCACTTAGTGAGAGACTTAGTTTTATTTCCCTTTGTAGTCACTGACTTTATTCGAAACCCTAGCCATCCACCTGGACTATTCCCTACTTCTGAAAAAACCTCTGGTTTTTCTGCTTCTAGACCTTTGCTGGTATGTCTCTTTCCCTGGAATGCATTTCCAACCCATCCCACAAGTTCATAACTTCATTTCAGTCTGGAGGATTATAAATCTCTCTATTGTGTTCAGAAACTTAAAAAATGTGTGGATATGAAAGTTTCTACTTCAATCTTGACTAAGATCATTGATCCCACTTAATCTGAAAATTAATAATTTTCATGAATGTAAGAAAGTTTTAAAAATATTATGACTTCTCCATCTGGTGTACCGTTTATATAATGCTATTATTTATAAATGGGGTTTTCGGAGTCTGACTTCAATTTCTTTTATTTTTCCACTTATGGTTTCCATCTCATCATATTTTTGCTCTGCAGTATGCAATAGTTTCTCCAGTTGATCTTTGAATATTCTAATTAGATTCCTATTGAATTAAAAAATTAAATATTTGGAAGTTAATTTTAACGTATAAGATTATTTAAAAATAATACTAAAGGGTTTATGGCCAAAAAACAGCACTTCCTTGTCCCTCTCTAACCCCTGGTTCTCTTTAAGTTTTTTTCATCTATTATTTTAGTATTAATTTTTGTGTTATTAATATGGTTAAATTAACATTCCTTGATTTATGAATTTTGATTATTTCCTATTGGCTAGCCCTTCAGGTTGTAAAGGATTTAGTTCTGTTATAGACTCTTCCCCATATTTTCCCTACACATTAACATAGTTTTCATCATAACTTTCGTTAGTCAATATCTACATTATCATTAAATAACAATAAATATTATTCACTAAGATTCCAAATAGATTAACACACTTATTTATTTTTTTTTTCTTTTCTTTTTTTTTTTTTTATTTATATATGAAATTTATTGTCAAATTGGTTTCCATACAACACCCAGTGCTCATCCCAAAAGGTGCCCTCCTCAATACCCATCACCCACCCTCTCCTCCCTCCCACCCCCCATCAACCCTTAGTTTGTTCTCAGTTCTCAACAGTCTCTTATGCTTTGGCTCTCTCCCACTCTAACCTCTTTTTTTTTTTTTTTTCCTTCCCCTCCCCCATGGGTTCCTGTTAAGTTTCTCAGGATCCACATAAGAGTGAAACCATATGGTATCTGTCTTTCTCTGTATGGCTTATTTCACTTAGCATCACACTTATTTTTTTATTCTCACATAGTTTTTGTTTTTCCTAATGTTAATAATTCCTCATTCATTTTATTATTTTCTTGATTTTCTATATAATTCAAATTATTTGTTTTTAATTATCCCAACAGTTATATCAAACTAGCAATCATATTTTAAAATATTCAACAATACCAGATAATCTATCATTTTGTTTTGTGTTACCTGGAGAGTCTCTCTCACAAGGCCAACTTATTACACTCTGGTCTGGACTGAGAGCAGAGTGGTTTTCCTAAGTACCACCCCACCACCCCACCACCACTGTTTGTATATGAAATCTTTTACCAAATTCCATTTTCACTAGTTCTCTTTTCTTCCTGAAATATCTCTTTCAGTAACTTTTACTAAGTGGTATATTGGAAAGTGATACTTATTCTTTCTCTCTCTTTCTCTCTATCCATTCTGGATATCTGATATTTCATCCCTAAATACTTCAGCTTGGATCCCCTGAGTATAAGGATATTCTCCTACATAAATACAATGGTATTACTCCCACCAAAAACACTCCTAATAATCCCCAAATATCATTTACTGTGCAGTCCATAGTCAAAATTCTGCTATTGTCAAAAACATCTTTTACAGCTACCTTTTAAAAATCAGAATCCAATCAAGATTTGTGAATTGCATTTGGTTATTATGTCTGCTTAGTATTTTTAGAACTAATGTAGTCCTCCAGGTTTTTTGTTAAGCTTTTATTTAAATTCCAGTTAGTTAACATACAGTGTAATATTAGTTTCAGGTGTACAATATAGTGAATCAATACTTCCATACGACACCCAGTGCTCATTACAGCAAGTACCCTCCTTAATCCTCGTCACCTAATTTACACATCTACCCCCCCACCCCCAACCTCAGGGGTGAATTAACAGTCTGTTTGTTTCTTGGTTTGCCTACCTCTCTTTGTTTTCTCCCTGGTTTGCCTCCCTCTCTTCCCCCCACCCCCCCCCTTTGCTGGTTTGTTTTGTTTCTTAAATTCAACATATGAGTGAAATCATAGTATTTGTCTTTCTCTGACTTATTTCACTTAGCATAATACTCTGTAGCTCCATCCATGTCATTGCAAATGGCAGGATTTCATTCTTTTTTATGGCTGAGTAATATCCCCTCCCTCTCTATATATATTATATATATATATATATATATACATGTATATGTATATGTATATGTATATATATACACACACACCATTATATATATATATCTGTTATTTATCCATTCATCAGTTGATGGAACTTAGGCTGATTCCATAATGGTACATAATGGCTGTACATAATGGTGTTATAAATATCAGGCTGAATGTATCCCTTCTAATTAGTATTTTTGTATCCTTTGATAAATACCTAGTAGTCTGATTGCTGGATCATAGGGTTGTTTTCTATTCTTAACTTTTTAGGAACCTCTATACTGTTCTCCAGAGTGGTTGTACCAGTTTGCATTCCCACCAACAGTGTAAGAGAGTTCTCCTTTCCTGCATCCTTGTCAACACCTGTTGTCTCCTGTGTTGTTAATTTTAGCCATTCTGACAGGTGTGAGGTAATATTCATGGTGATTTTGATTTGTACTTCCTGACAATGAGTGATGTTCAGCATCTTTTCATGTGTCTGTTAGCTGTCTGGAGGTCTTCCTTGGAAAAATGTCTATTCATGTCTTCTGCCCATTTCTGCCTATTTATTTTATGGGGGTTAAGTTTGAGAAGTTCTTTATAGAGTTTGGATACTAACCCTTTATCTGATAGGTCATTTGCAAATACCTTCTCCCATTCTGTAGGTTGCCTTTTAGTTTTGTTGATTGTTTCCTTCACCGTGCAAGAAGCTTTTGATCTTGATGTAAACCCAATAGGTTATTTTTGCTTTTTTCCCCATGCTTTAGGAGACATATCTAAGAAAGAAGTTGCTATGGCCAGTGTCAAAGAGGTTACTGCCTGTGCTCTCCTCTAGGATTTTAACTAGACTTCCTAATGTCTCACATTTAGATCTTTAATCCATTTTGAAGTTATTTTTGTGTATGATATAAGGAAGTGGTGCTGCCTTCCAGTTTTCACACCATTTGTTGAAGAGACTGTCTTTTTCCTGTGGGATAGTCTTTTCTGCTTGGTTGCAGATTAATTGGTCATATGGTTGTGAGTTTTTCTGTTTTGTCCTACTTTATCAATATGTGTGTTTTTATGCCAGTACCATATTGTTTTGATCACTACAGAAGTCCAGAATTGTGATGCCTCCAGCTTTGCTCTTCTATGTCAAGATTGCTTTGGGTATTCGGCGTCTTTTGTGGTTTCATACACATTTTAGGATTGTTTCTTCTAGCACTGTGAAAGATGCTGTAAAGTTGCAGGATAACAAATCGACATACAGAAATCAGTTGCATTTCTGTGCACCGATGATGAAGTAGCAGAAAGAGAAATTAAGGAATCAGTTCCATTTACAATTGCACAAAAAACCAATACTATACCTAGGAACAAATCTAACCAAAGAGGTGAAAGACTTGTATTCTGAAAACTATAAAACACTGATGAATAAATTGAACATGACACAAAGAAACGGCAAGTCATTCCATGTTCATGTGTTGGAAGACCAAATATTGTTCAAATGTCTATACTACCCAAAGCAATCTACACATTTAATGCAATCCCTATCAAACTCCTCCAGACTTTTATTGGTTTCCATTACACTGCCTTTTTGAGTTGTCTAGACCAATTATTTGTAGACTGTCTCACATTATGAACTTGTTTGATTATTCTCATAATTACATTTTGCTTCAATATTTTGGAAAGGATACTGCATATGTGATATTGTTGGCATATTGGACATTTATCTGGTTTAGATTTTTAAATTCTAATCCCACACTGGATCAGGTAACTGAGTGTAGAAGTTTAGACTGAAAAATGATTTTCAATCAGAATTTTTGAGAGCTTTGATTCAGTGTTTTCATCACTACATATTGGTGCTGAGAATTCCTGCTACTTGTATGTGACCTAGTTTTATTTTATTTCATGTCACTTTTTTTCTTTCCTTTATGGATGCTTTTACAAAGTTTACCTCTAGCATTCTGAAATTTTATAATGCTGTGCCTGTATGTGTGTATCTCTTTTCATTCAGTATGCTGGGTACTCAATGAGCTCTTTCAATTCTGGGAGCTTATATTCTCCAGTTCTGGCAAATACCATTGTACTTTTTTTCTCTCTTTCTAGTACTCTTACTAGTGAGCTATTGGGTCTTCTGCATTGGTGCTTTAATTTTACCTTTGTGTCTTATGTAATATCTCTTATTCTTTTCTTTTTTTTTTACTTAATAGGAGAATTCTATAAATTAATCTTCCAACCATCCTATAAAATATATAGTTTTATTTACACAGCCATACCCCACCAACACACATGCATATATACACACACATTAGCAACCATTAGAGTGTGGACATGAGGTTCCTGTGTTCTCAGGTGAAGTTTAGGCATCCTTATTCTCAATTCAAGGCTTCATCTCCCCTTGGGTGGAACAACAGTTAACATCATGGCTGGGATTTCCCATAGCTGCAACAGACAATTGAGCTTTCTGTCTTGGGGATCATGAGGTCAGTAACTAGGGGATTAATTGAATTTGCCACAGGTGTTTCAGGGACTGCACCATCTTTTCAAGCATCCATGCTATTGTTCTCCAACAAGATTATAAAAATATGGCTTCATTCACCCTCCTTTGTTACTCAGGACTCACGAGCTCTGACTTCCATGAGGAACAAGCAAACAAGCGAGTTTTGTTTTGTTTAGTTCCATTTTGTTGTTGTGTTTGTGTTCCAAACTAGAAGAGCCAAGGAGGGGGAAAGTACATGTCTTCAGAGTTTCTAACCCCTAAACTTCTTCTGCTTTTCTTGTTTCTATCTGTTGAAATGCTACTGATGTCTAAAAGTTATTATATGATCTTTAGGAAAATTTTCCTGCTTCTTTCAAGCTTATGGTAACGCTCTATTCTCTGAATTCTATTTTTTATGTTTATTTATTTATTTTGAGAGAGAGAGAGACAGAGAGCATGAGCGGAGGAAGGACAGAGAGAGACACAGAATCCAAAGCAGACTTCAGGCTCTGAACTGTCAACACAGAGCCAACGTGGGGCCTGAACCCACAAACCGTGAGATCTTGACCTAAGCTGAAGTTGGACGCATAACTGAGCCACCCAGAGGCCTGTATTCTCTGAATTCTAATAGCCTGTTGTTTTTATCTCATCAGTACTTAGGATATATTATATGTACAGTACTAAATATATACTGTATATTTATTTTTTACAATTTTTTTTATTTTTTTTTAGAATTGAAGCTCCTGAAAAGCATGGATTCTATCATAATTTAATCACTTTTTTAGATACCTTATGGTGCTTAGCATAGTTTATTCCATAGAGTATTTGCTCAATAAATATGTATTAAACTGTTAAATTAGCACAAAGGAGAGTATTCTCATCTATCACCACTAAAAGAGAAATATTTCAAATGATGATTACACAGTAGTATTATCTCTGTTTATGAAGAATAGCTTTACCATTTAGTTTGTGGAAGACTAATACATTTTCCCTCCTCACTTACACTTTTCTTTATTTTTTTAAGTCTTACACAGAAAATCCATAGAATATATAGAGATCTTTCCTGGCAACCCACAATTTCATAAAATATATGGTACAGTAGTCCCCAAATAATTCTCCTTACTGTAAAAGAGAAAGTAAATGTGGATACTTTTATATAATCTATTTTTGTTTTCTAACACTTGATATAAGTATTTATGTAATTTTCTTAGGACAAGTAAAATTATGGATCATGCTGGTAATGTTCTGAGATAAATCAGTAAAAGAGATATGAACCCTAAAAAGTCAGTTGGTATCCGCAAGAGATTCAAATTAAATATGAATATTCAACTAAGAAATCAAAAACATTTTTCCTATTTTTGCCCTACTGTTTCTGCTGTTTCCTTTGAAGAAATTGCTATCTTATGTCTCAGCCTATTCACACATTTCTACTAAAAATTAAGACTCTTTCAGATGCTACTTAAGTTATCAGGGTGTCAGAGTAGCATTTCCTACATTTCCTACTGGTGTCCCAGTAAAAGCAAAAACACTTCCTGAAATTAAAAGTTTTAACTTTGGGGGCACCTGGGTAGCTCAGTCAACTGACTGAGCATGACTTCAGCTCAGGTCATGATCTCACGGTTGGTTCATGAGTTTGAGCCCCACATCAGGCTCTGTGCTGACAGATCAGAGCCTGGAACCTGCTTTGGATTCTGTGTCTCCTCTCTCTTCCCTCCCCTGCTCATGCTCATGCTCTGTCTCTCTCAAAAAATAAATAAACATTAAAAAAGGTTTTAACTTTATTTTCTTCTAGTTGACAACAGATGATTTGGCATCTCTCACAAAAAACCAAAATGCCCAAAGAAAAAAGATTCATTTTTTTCTGGAACATGGTCATGAAGAATATCTCTTCTATCTTGAATTCCTTCATATTTGTGAAATTATAAGTTCTTTAGTTTTCTGTTCTTTGAACCAAATAAAAGCAGATCTTTAGAAAATGCACTCTTGACTGTTTTCCAGATCCTCACCATGTCCTCTACTATTTGCTTAAGTTACAATGTGAAGTGTAGCCTGACAGGAAGGCCTGAGCGCTATGAGGAGATGATGATTTCTTCATAGTTTCTTATGAATTATAGGTCTCATTATACATACACTCTATGAGTATTGGCTAAAGCAGCATACAGGACAGATGTGTATTACTATAAATACATAGCTGTACAAAGCCAGCCCTTTTCAAATCTGCTTTGAAAAATATACTTCTCTGCCTTATTATGTTACTAATTTTTCAATTTGATTTGAACACTCCATCTTGAACTATGATTTCTGCACCAATTTTGGGTTTTCAAATCTAAATAGTATTAGCTCTCTATATAAGCTTAAAATAATAGTAATTCACCAGACTTTGTATCAGCTACTGAATTTATTATCCAGGCAATAAAGATAGAAAAACAAGACCTAATTCCTGTCTTTGAGAGGTTCTCAGCCTGTGGTGTTCTGATAAATGATTAACAAATGGCTCTTCAAAAAATTGCATGTATGTGTTTATGTGTGTGGTGTGTGTGTGTATGTACCTAATTTCACTGTAAATTTTACTGACATAACCACACATTTTACAAATAAAAATCAAATTTATAAATATGTATAATGTATAAATTACATTTATACTCTCAGATTATATATTTTATATTAAAGTTTATAGCACAGAACTTATAGATAAAATATATAAGTTTTATACACATACAACTTCAGTGTGACATGCTATCTCTTGTAAAATAAGTTTTATAATTCTGCTATTGCAGTGATACCACAATAAATCACAACATAGATAAAACGTGATTACTTCTTTTTTCAAGATACTCTATGAACATTAATTAGCATAAATACAAAGAAAATACACCTGGGAACATCCTAATAAAACTGCTGAAAATTGAAATTTTAAAAGCACCAGGAAAAACTGGTACATTATCCCTGGAGTGCAACAAATAGAGACAAAGCAGAATTTTTCAACAGAAATGATGGAAGGGAGGACATTGGAATGGTGTCTCCTACATATTACTGTCTTATTCAGCAAGTAAGACTCCTCTATATCCATGAACATTATAATTCTGACATAAATGTCATTTGAAATTTTCATTAATGTTGGCAAGTAAAATGAAAGGAAAACCTCAACTATGTATGTCAGAACTTTACTCATTTGTCAGTTATGTGAGCAGCTCTGTTCTAAATTGGACCATGGTTTTCATATACTAGAAGAACATTTCCTCAAGTTTGTGTTTTGGTCACAATGTAAAGACTATAGGCATAACAAATTTTAGTTTATTTTTTTAAGTTTTTTTTTTTTTTTTTTTGAGAGAGAGATTGTGTGCACACACACATACACACTTGCACGCACATGCTGAAGAGGGGCAGAGAAAGAGGGAGAGAGAATCCCAACCAGGCTCTGTGCTTAGCACTGAGTCTGACTTGCGGCTTGAACTCAAGAACTGTGAGATCATGACCTGAATTGAAATCCAAGAGTCCAATTTGACAATAAGTTTCATATATTGAAAAAAAAAAGAAAAGAAATCAAGAGTCAGAAGCTTAACCCAACTGAGCCACCCAGGCATCCACCATAACACAATTTTAAGTTAAATCTGTATTATTCATTTTTTCTCCATAGTTTCTTAAATCCAAATAATCAACATAATAAAAGATCAAGTCCTGGCTTTTACGATTTACTGGTACTGTGGTATAAATACTTATACTATGGGTGATGTCAAGCTATTAGCATGAAAAACAACAAATTTGGGAAGAGATAAACAGTAATACACTATTATATATTATTTCCACCATACAAAAACAACAGACATAAATAATCTAGAGCATAGGTTGTAACAAAGTAATCACATATTGATGAAAATATTAACTATCTCTGTCTTTAATAATTTTTTTAATGTTTCTTTATTTTTTGAGACAGAGAGAGAGAGCATGAGCAGAGGAGGGGCAGAGAGAGAGGGAGACACAGAATCTGAATCAGGCTCCAGGCTGCAAGCTCTCAGCACAGAGCCCAATGCAGGGCTGGAACCCACGAACTGTGAGATCATGACCTGAGCCGAAGTTGTACGCTTAACCGAGTCACCCAGGCACCCCTAATTTAATTTTTAATAATAGCTCTGTTTAACAACCAATTCACAAAGTCCCTAAAAATTTTACACAGGGTCTTGTGAGCTAGCACAAGTCAGTTGAAGCATGCCACTGCTCTTGGCCTACTGTAGGAGACCAACAAATGTATAAAAAAAATTGAAATTCTTGAAATGGAAAAGTGTTTAATAGAGTATGTAATGAGTGCTATGGAACTACAATGGAAGGAATGAAAGAATTTCTCAGGAAAGGTATTTGAGATGGTTATTTGTGGATAAATAAATTATTTCTAGGTGGACCAGCAAGTAGTATGAGAGCATTCCAGTTTCCAAGAACATCAGGTGTGAATGCATGGCACCATAAAAGAAAGTACTGTGTTTGGTGAACTGCTAGTAGTTGGATCTAACTAAAGCAGAAAATATCTATGAAATGGTAGGCAAGTCTGGTTAAAGAAATTGAAGGAGTAAAGTTTGAAATTCTTCCTATGATATGGTAAGGAGTTTATTTGTATCCTGTAGACAAGGAAGCCATGGAAAGGTTTCAAGGAGTGGAATGACAAAATATACATCTGCATTTTGTAACTTACTTTTTTGACTCTTAAAAAGGCCAAGTCTTTTGGGACTAGGCTCCATTTTCCCCCTCTATTTTCTTGAATATGTTAATCATAGTGACTGAAAATCCCCTGGAAGACAACTCCAACATTTGAATCATCAGTGCCTTTATTTTTTCCTCTTGGTTTGTATTGAATTGATACTGTTTTTAACAAGGTCTTGTAATCTTTCAGTGAACTCTCCTCAATACTGTGTACGGAAACTTGAGAAAGCTTTGGCTGACAGTATTTCCTTCCAAAGGTGATTAAATGTTCCTCTGCAGTTAGAAAAGCTGCAGATGACCTTGATGTCATGAGAGTTGGTTTCAGGTAGGTGGACCTAGGGGGTTGAGGCTTAGGTAGTCTGGACTACAAATAGAGCTCTGGAAGTCATCAACAGATAGATGACCATTGAAATAACAACCACCAGAGTATCTACTGAGATGAAAAGCTTAGGCTACTTCATGTTCTACATGAACAGGGTGTTACAAGCCTCACTCCTCTCTTTAATTGGTCTTCATCTCACTAGGAAATGAAGGCAAAACACCCAGTATAATAAATATAATCATGTTTTCTACAAGAAGAACCCACACTAAGAAGAAGATCAGTATTGATTTAATAGAAAGATGTTATTTATTGAAAATCCTGTTGTAAAAGATGCCCACGCCGATGTGTTTTCTTAACATTGACCTGTACCTATGAAAATCTCTGGCTGTCCCTGTGTGCACATCACTGCCCCCACAGACACCAAACCAAAACATTTTGACAATAAGGGAAACATAAATAGATTACATATTGAATTTCCTCCATATAGAGAGATTTTTCTAATCAGCACTCATTTATGGAATTTCTGAAGATTTCTTATAATTCAAAAAGGGACTCATCATTCAAAAATAGTTGAGACCATCTCAGAGCATAGTTTAGGCATGCATAAATTTGTTTCCAAAATATTAAATTCTGTTACTGACAGTGTGGTTAATGATTATTGTAATGAATTTACTTATCTGGAAAGTTAAGTTGGATTATATGAAATTGACATGTTTGTAGGTCAAAAATGTCAAATATTGACAATTTTCTATAGTTCAACCTAATACTAATATAGAAACTATAAAAACGAACATTTTTTATCAAATAAAGAGAAGCAAAAATGTCTTATGACGCTAGTAAATTATTGTGACTTCCAGAAGAAAATCATTTGGAAATTTAAATGATATGAAATGTCATCTTCACTCTGTTATATACCCCCACTTTCTTTGAAGACTTTTAAATCTAACAAGCATTAGTGACAGATTTAGCATTTGCTATTATTCTCATTTCAGATTTTATTTTCTGTAAAAGGTCAGTGGATATTAAAAGAAAATAAAAGGAAATAACATTGAATTTTCTAGTACAATTGAGAGAAAAAGAGAATAAAGACAAGCATGCAATCAAGAACCAATAAATATGTTAGAATTAAGTAATTTAATTATTAGGGTCAAGATCATAATTTTGTCACCAAACACTAAAATACTAGGCACAGAAGCAATTTGCAAACGCTGCCCTTTAATGTTATTGAATATAATTAACAGGTCAGATAGGAACTTGACATTTAACTTTCTTTATGAAGTGTGGTTAATTCTTATAAACATGTTCCTTCTTTAACTTAGTGAGTTAAATCATAAAATGCATAGAATGTCCACTTCATATATGATATTTTGTTACTATAATAACACTTCTTTATAATTATACAAATTAAAAAAAACATATCATGAAATATTATTAAAACAAAAACTAAACACAGAATCCCAATGTCTTAATAGGTAGTATTCCCACAGGATGTAATGATCAATGCTTATGACAAGTATCTCCTAAATTATGGATTATTTATAATTTCTTTTCTTAATTTTCTTTTCATGTTTCTTTTCTTAAAAGTTTTATTTTTATGTGAATATCTCCCTACTGCTTTTTTTTTTTTTAAATCATGCATTCCCTGTTTGGTGCTGTATAGATGGATTTCTTACAATACAGAAAGGATTTTAATAGTATCTTCCATTTCTTTTTTCCCCACTGAAAAAATGGCTGCCTATTAGAGATTGCTGGTTGGTTTGGAGCAGCATGGCTATGGATACCCCCCAACGTGTAGCTTTTGTTACTGATGCAGTAGGTCAGCTCACTCACTCACCGTGGGAAGTCATTATCTCTTCAAAACCATCCTACAGCATAAGGGTCCACATAATCGGTGGGGAGTCACCACACCTAACAGTCTAGTTCTGCAATGAGACAAAACCTTGAATTTTTGGAAAGTTTTCTATGGAAATTAGTGAATAAGTCCCTAATAAGAGCTACTCTATAATACCTTCATTTCCTATGTAGATTGTGGCTATTAATCAGTTTTCCATATATATGTACACTCAGTATGAAGGTGAGAAATTGCATGTATCTGAAATCTTTGGAAATTAAAAGCTCCCAAAGATCTATAAGACCATCTCTGACAGCTATATGCACATGCATATCTACACTACAAAATTAATCTCTGGGGAGGCTAATTCTGATTTAGATAAGCCCAGTAAAATCAAATAACAAACTTCAGTAGGTACATCTGGAGGTTATGTACATTTCAAGATAAAATTGATAATATCACATTCACGTGAACAGCATTTGGATTTGTATACAACTAGCATGTATGAGAAGACCCTTAAGTACCAGTACATGAAGTGCTTATACACACAGAACTTCCTTAAAAACCTACATCAACCCTATAAAGTATGTTCTGTACCTTTACACATCCATTTTACAGATTAGGAAACAAGTAATTTCATGAGGTCACAGCCCATCAGCAAATGGCCCGGCTAGAATTCAAACCTAGTCTCTGACACTGTCTAGTGCTTAATGTCTATTTATTTTACTAAAAGCCTAATATCGTTAATGGAAAAATATAATTCTCATGACTATTTTAAAATCATTATGAGTATGCAAGTTTTAAATAATAATGAAAATATAGTTTGAGGTTTTAGCTGTTAAAACATATGGGGAGGGGAGCCTGGCTGGCTCAGTCGGTAGACATGTGACTCTTGATCTCGGGGTTTTGAGTTCGAGGCCCACACTGGGTGTAGAGATTACTTAAAAATAAATTCTTTCAAACAAAAAATACATGAGGAAATAATTTCAAAACATGCTGGGCTGATAATTTTTTATTATATATTTTAAAAACAGTGTTATATCTTTAAATGTCAATAACCCTGCAGGGTTTGAGATTTTGATCTACTTTTAAGTTAATAAACTAACCTATTACTGTTTCATGGATGCTGGCAGAAAACATGAGGCAACTAGGGACTTCATTACTCACAGTAGAGTAATAGCCAGAGCTTCATATTGGATTGTGCCTGTAATTCATGCGTCCCACCACCCAGGGGGGCAGTGCAGGTGGAGCCAAGCTGGATTCTTGACAGTCATTGGGCTGCATTACAGGGGCAGAGTAGCGAGTTGCAGGGATCTTAAACTAAGCAGAAGCAAACCTGCTCTTTGTCTGTGGGAGGTGTTACCTCATCCCTCAGTGTTTCTTGTTCAAAACAAAGCCCTGAAAAACAGCATGGATAATAGGGCCTTGTATTCTTGGCATGCCCAGGCAGAAAGTGCAAAGGCAGTCAGGGTCCACAGTAGATTGCTTCTCCCAAGAAGAGATAAGCAAAATGCATGAAATCTAGGAGTCCTTTAAAAGTAATGTTTGATATTGAGGAAAGATAGATAGATGATTATATTGTTTCCTTGTTTATTGAATATCTAAAGGCTAGGTTAGCAGCTCATAGTGAGTGCCTTTAATTTTATCTCTTCGGAAAAATTGAAGGTGCTTTCTCCTTTTTTTTTATTCTGCACTTCTTTTGCTTCCTAGACTTCTATAGTGTTTTAACCAAGGGGAATGGTTAAAACAACTGTTTTCTATTACTAGCAATAAACATTGTGAATTGTGACATACAATCTCCTAAAACATAGATACACATTTTTAGTGAGACTCCCTGCTTCTTCTGAATATTAACATTTTCTACCATCCTGGTTTCAAATTAGCTTCTCTTTATTGGAAAGAATGACTGAAAATTAATTTCCAAGATTTTACAAGTTTCAAAGCTATCTATCTATATTTTTGGTGATCAATACTATTAAATGTGGTTTAAGTTTCCAAGTAGGTGATTCTTATACATGAACACATTTTAAGTTTTCTGGTAAAAAAGTATATAATAAGCCAAAGTACATCACAAGCTCTAGATTAATAAAAATAGTAATACCTGGTGTTTGGTGAGGACAGACAGAAGTAGTAACTATTTAAAAAATTCTTCCATGGTTTAATTTAAGTTAGATATCCTGTAATATTTTAGTTATTTTCCATTAGTTATGCCATGAAAAGTTGTTAACTTTATGTTTTTTGAGAAGATTCATTTATTAGTAGGATTCTCCTACTTTATTTTATAAATGCCTTTTATTTTTATTTTATTTTAAATTATCATTTTATTTTAGAAAGAGAGTGTGTGTGTGAGCAGAGGAGAGGGGCAGAGGGGGAGAGAGACAATCTCAAGCAGGTTCCACACTGAGTGTGGAGCTTGATGTGGGGCTTGATCCCATGACCCTGGGATCAAGACCTGAGCCAAAATCAAGAATTGGATGCTCAACTGACTGAGCCACCCAGGTACCCCTTTTAACACTTTAGGAATCAGACAGCAGTATGTTCAATCTAGTTAATGAATAGAACAATGACTATCAAAATTGGAAGTTTAAAGTAATATACTAATGAGTGCTAGTTTGCTAATGGATTCATTTTAAATGTGCTAATTAATGCTTTATGTACTTTGCATCATAAGCATCAGTCCTACTTCAGAATACAATCCAAAGCAAATGCTTTAAATCAGTGTTACAAGTGTCTAAGTCCTTCTAATTCACTCAACAGAAAAAAAGATAAATACTGTCATGACTAAGAACAAGATCAAGTTTTAGAAAACAATTCATCTTTTTCATTCATTAAGTACCAAAAGGTTAAAGATGAATAGAAGGGCACTGTCATATCTTAATATATTTCTTTTTTTTTTTTTTTAAAATTTTTTTTTTCAACGATTATTTATTTTTGGGACAGAGAGAGACAGAGCATGAACGGGGGAGGGGCAGAGAGAGAGAGGGAGACACAGAATCGGAAACAGGCTCCAGGCTCTGAGCCATCAGCCCAGAGCCCGACGCGGGGCTCGAACTCCCGGACCGCGAGATCGTGACCTGGCTGAAGTCGGACGCTTAACCGACTGCGCCACCCAGGCGCCCCTTTTTTTTTTTTTTTTTTTTTTTTTTTTTTTTTAAATTAATATATTTCTAATCATAGGAATTCAGTGAGCTGGCCACACAAGGGGAGTGGTTTTTGTTTGTTTGTTTGTTTTTTGTTTTTTTAGAATTTCTTTTTTTAAAGGTCTTTTTACCTCCAATAATCCATAAAGGGCCTTGAGGTTGCTGCTGTTTTAGGCTATAAGAAACTAAAAAAGTCGTTGTAAGGAATCTGATGCAAATGATTTGATTCAACCTGTTTATAGCAGGGAATAAATTAGAAAACAAAACAAAATAGAATCTTTAAAGTTAACACACCATATTGACTCCTGTCATACTTCTTGGCAATAAGATTTTGGTTGTGGAAACAGGGATTTTAATGGCTTGCAAAACAAGAGTATGATGGCATGATGTATCTGTTTAATATTTTTCAGTATTTCTTCCCCAAAACTATTTGAGCTATGATCTTTAGTAACATTTTTTTTCAATTAAAAAACAATTTAGGAATCTATCATTTACATTCATAAATAAAGCAATTTTGATATTTTGTTTTATACAATAATCACTTTCTAATAAATTATTCATCAGGCAAATGCAAATCAAAATGAAATAATGATTTCATACAAGCCAGTTAAGTAATCTTCATTTTTATGGTGACTTTTTTCAGTTATATGGTACTATGTGTAACAAAAATTCCTGCATTATCCAAAGGGGAAGGCATTTCTAATATTTACAGATTCCTATGATTAGAAATATATCAAGATAGAACAATGCCCTTCTATTCATCCTTAACCTTATGATACTTTGAATGAAAAACATGAATTGTCTTCTAAAGCTTGATCTTGTTCTAAGTCATGAGAGCATTACCAATTTTATTTTTCTGGGATATTTTGTTTCAGCAGTGCTTATTTTCATGGAGAAGATGTAAACATTCAAATTAACTAAGTTAATAATAAAGTATATTGACACTGAGTAGGGAGGAGCCTCACTGAAGTAGGTTTAGTCCTGATCTTTAATATTTTACTTTTTATTTAATGTTTATTTATTTTTGAGAGAGAGAGAACACAAACAAGGGAGAGGCAGAAAGAAAGGGAGACAGAAAATCCGAAGCAGGCTCCAGGCTCTAAGCTGTCAGCACAGAGCCCAACACGGGGCTTGAACTCACAAACTGCAAGATCATGACTTGAGCAGAAGTCAGATGCTTAATGGACTGAGCCACCCAGGTGTACCTTTAACATTCTACTTTTAAAATTTCTCTCACCTACTCTGGTCAGAGGTTACTTTTTTTTTTTTTTTCTTTTTTAAAGGGAACTCAGGTTCTTCTTGGGGCTTGTGATTCAGAAGTATCTTGGAAACCCTCAGCCTGAAAGACTGAGCAGGCAGGGGCCCTCTGTCTTCACTGTAACCAGACTGGATGTGTTTTAAGTTTTACATGAGATTTCTTTTAAAAAGTCAATCTAAAAAATTTTATAAACCATGGTATAGAGCATTCTGCTTTATTAAACACCTTTACATGTTCTACTATAACTCACAAATGTTAGCTATATGGGCTAAAAATATCAGTTTGTCATATAGAAACTCAATTTGGTATCAAAAGATCATTCAGATTGCTATATTATTTTATTAACTATTCATTTACTCTGTGGTGATTAATTTCTTTCCAAATTTATCATTGCATTGGCTTATGTTAAAATGCCTGTTATATTTCATACGGGGAGACTTTATATAAGTGCAGTGCTCTCCAGTAGGTATTTCTGTGATACAAGTAGTAGCCTCCTAAGAATTGTGCTGTCCAATATGGCGGTCATAGTCAGATGTAGCTGTTGAGTACATAAATGTGGTTAGGGTGACTTAAGAACTGAATTTTTAGTTTTATTTAATTTTAATTTTAAAAATAAGTGGCCATATGTGGCTACTTGGTACCATATTGGACACTGCAGCACTGCTGAAAGATACATATGAAATACTCAGCTACCAAAACTTTTTTGATGTGTTTTCTTTTTCAGTTCAAACTTAAGGAAAGAGGGAGACAAAGCCAAAGGATTTAGATTTTATAAATGATTTCATTTTGATAGCAAAAATAATATATTTTTTGAATCTGCCATCCACTCTCTCTTCATCTTTTCTGTCTCACTGTATAACGTATCTTTGATTTTCTCGTGATTTTGAGTGATTTTGCTTTCTAGTGAATGAAACGGATTGGGAACTTGGAGGGCATTTTCAATAAAGTCAATAAACTGACTTTTTTGGGAGTACCCAGAAATAAAATGAAGATACTACTAATGACATAATAATCTTTGATAGTTCTGAGAAAATTTCAATATGCAAACATCCAAACACAGCAAGGAGAAATGAGCTTAAGGGAAATGAAAAACACTTTCTGATTCTGCACTTATCCTTCTTATAATCATTTTAAAAAATCAACAAAAGAGACAAATAGACCCATATGCCTGAATCTTTGATGCTTTCAAGACTGCTATTTTAAAGCAGAATCTTATGTTGTCAGTTCCATATTCTTTAATGTTTCCTTATAAACTAATAGAATGACCTCTGGGTTTTGTACTTAAGGAAGCTTTCAACATTCACAAAATTGAAAATGAAAGGTTATTTTTTTCTCAAAATGAACTTTTTTTTGAAGTTTCAAGTTTTTATTTAAATTTTAGTTAGTGAATATACAGTGTAATATTAGTGAAGTTATTTTAAGAATACATAAGATTACTGTGTGGAAAAGGGTAGAAGGCACCAGAAACATGTTATGTGTGATATTATCCATTTTTTTTTAAACAACAAGAACAGCAAAAGAACATTCTTGCCACAAGGAGATATAAACACAGGGAGAAGAAAATAGGAGTTGAGAAAAGCATCATAAGATTTGAAAGGTCAGTTTTGAAAAGTCTGTGCTATGCTTAAATCTGAGACCAGTGAATAAAGGCATACTTTTGTTCCAGTGACAAATGGTAACAGAAGAGCAAGAAGCAGGATGGTGGTAGAGAGGCTTGTGCCGGGGTTGGTAAATATAGAGAACACCAAAGGGAACAAGCCAGGCCAGTCTACAGGGTTCAGGCTCATTCTGTCTAGATTTCTGTTAAATCTCCTTAAGACTCTTCTATTAAAAAATAATAATAAAAATAAATAAATAAATAAACAAATAAATAAATAGATAACACTCTTGTAGCCACATAGCACATACTGGGCATTTCTGAACTCCCAGTGTTCCTTTTTATATGTCCTGGACAGTTATGTGCGAGCAATGTCGGTTATAACCATTAGCCTTGCTACTCCACCTGTGGGGGGCGGGGCGGGGCTCTGCTCATGAGCTCCAGCCCATTTCTTTGGAAAGCAATCAAGTGTTCCCAGACAAATCCATCTTCTGATCCTATGCCCCTATACTATTTCCTTTCTAACTTTTAACATTTATTTCTTTCCCTCTCTCTTATTTTCCCTGTTTACTGCCTCCCTTCTCATTTATGACCAAAAGAAGAAAAAAATAAGAACCAGGAAGCAATTAATCATCCCAGGGATTAGTCAAGTTTGACAAATGTTATAGATCTTTCCAAGGATAAATTCCTATGTTTCTGATTTTATCTTGCATAGCCTTCCATATGAATGGTGTCATGATATGCCCGTAGTAAAACTATGGTAGTGATTGTAATGTAATTGCTATTATTAGCATAACAAATAGAAATATACAAATATGGAATTTTATAATATGTCATAGTATAGTAAAGAATTTTGAATGACATATTCTGGGACCTGGTAAACACTTCCCATAGCTTACTCCATTCATTCTTAGGAGGCTACTGCTTGTATCATCCTCATTTTACAACTGAGGATATCCTTTATGATTTCTTTTATGTTTATTTTTGAGAGAGAGAGAGAGACAGAGAGAGACACAGAGTGCGAGCAGGGGAGGGGCAGAGACAGAGGGAGATACAGAATCCGAAGCAGGATCCAGGCTCTGAGCTGTCAGCACATAGCCTGACGTAGGGCTTGAACTCACAGACTACGAGACCACACTGGCTCAACTTGTTAAGTTCTTGAATAACCATGCATTTTCATTTATTCTTTTTTTCAAAATTTATACTCAATTTCCTAACCCCTATAACTACTAATAGTTTCTCTATACTGATTCCTACATAGGGGGTAATGTATGTGTATTTTTAATCATTTGAATTCCAGGGAACAGCCAGCCAATTTGGCAATGGGGTCTATCTATGACAGAAACAGTAAGAATTGGGCATGAAATAAACTTCTCAAGGGGTCACACACAGCAGGTTGTGTCCTATTGCAAGAATCCAAACTTTATAATGCGACACATAGATGGGAAAGATGCTCAGAGAAAAGGGGGCAGAATGATCAGCTAAATGACACAAGGCTGAATTGTCCACGATGCAATCCATCACATTTTTGCTAAATAAACATAATACCTAAATGCTGAATAGTGCTGGATTTCACCTAGAAAAGGAGTAAGGAGCTATTAATTCAATTCTAGGGATTAACCAAATTGGCACACTCTGATGGAAGGGCCTGTTGTCAGAAAAAGCTTGGGGCATGTGTATTTAGTTTGCTAGAGTTGCCATAACAATACCACAGACTGGGTGGTTTAACAGAAATTAGTCTTCTCATTGTTCTGGAGGCTAGAAGTCCAAGATCAAGGTGTCAGAAGGTTTACTTTTTTTCTGGTCTTTTCCCTTGGCTTGCACATGCCTACCTTCTCATTGTGTCCTCAAATGGTCTTTCCTCTTGGTTTTCATTCCTGGTATCTGTGTCCTAATCTCCTTTCTTATAAGGACGCAAGGTATATTGGATTAGGGCCCACCCTAACAATCCCATTTTAACTGAATTACCTTTTTCAAGGCCCTGTCTCCTTATAATCACAATCTAAGGCATCAGGTGTTAGGGCTTCAACATATGAATTTAAGATGGGTGAGACACAACACAGGCCATAACAGAAAGTAAGGCACCAAAAATCACAGGCAAGAGTGGGAGGGCCCTCATACATCACAGGTCTGGTCTGGGGTTTAGGCCAAGTCTAGTCAGATTGCCCTGGGTCTGAAAGTCCCATTCAACATTTTGATAGTACTAGAATAAGTTTAATAGGGTTATGTCACTCACTCAAGATCTCATAGATTAATAAATAGCAGACAAGACTTGACCTAGCTTTAGCTGATTCTAAATCCTAATCTTTTTCCTAAATCTGCTTTTCTATAAGCCAAATATCCAACACAATTATAACTAAAATACAAAAAGACATGTTACTCAACTGCATTATTATTTTTTTTTTTTAATTTTTTTTTTCAACGTTTGTTTATTTTTGGGACAGAGAGAGACAGAGCATGAACGGGGGAGGGGCAGAGAGAGAGGGAGACACAGAATCCGAAACAGGCTCCAGGCTCTGAGCCATCAGCCCAGAGCCTGACGCGGGGCTCGAACTCCCGGACTGCGAGATCGTGACCTGGCTGAAGTCGGACGCTCAACCGACTGCGCCACCCAGGCGCCCCTCAACTGCATTATTTTAAACCTTCATCTCATTAGCTTTCTCTAATATTTGTCTCTAATATTACAGAATTCAACAAACTGAAAACCTAATTATTTCGCTTGACAAATATATCTTGAGTGTCTGCAAGGTGCCAGGGACTTAATCCAGTGATTGTGATACACGAGTAAATAAGACAACAGTCTCTCCATAAATAGAGATGATATTCTAGTTGATGGTTAAAATGGAGACAAAGAATAAACAAAGTGATTAAATGTAGTTTATATTATGCTATGTGGAGATAGATATCTGGAAAAAAATAGAGCCGAGTTTTTGGAACAGGGGCAGTGGGCATGTAAATTTTAATAAGGTAGTCAGGGCAGGCTTTCCTGAGAGACTGAGATTTATAGCACTGTCTGAATAAGATGTATTTTTGACTGAAATAATATTAGTGACTTAAAAAGAAGACTTGCAGAATTCACTGGGATCTAAGTTCTTAACTTTCATTGACTATATTCTTCATGGCCATGTATGTGTCTGAAAACCAACTGGAAGTACTTGGATTTGGTAGTTGACAGACTGGAAGGAAAGGTAGCTCTAGGAATGCCATAAACACACCAATTGTGTCATTCTTCCTCACTCTCTCCCCTCTCTCTCCTATTTTTTTCAATTTCTCATCTCTCTGTCTGTCAGGCATCTCCAATTTGCAGGGAATAAAGCCACCAGCTGTTCTGTAGTCACATTATTTAGCAGCTAACCAAAGAAAGAAGTTTTTCTTTTAGCTTCAGTTTTCAAACTTCAGTGATCAGTGAAGATCACATGCTTCTCTTTGTACCTATCATTATTTCTGGGGGATAAGGAATCATGACTTGAATGGTCTGGTACCCTCAAAACTATATGGGCACTTCTCAGAAAGAAGACGGTGATAGTAACTGTTCAGGAGAATGTATGTAAACTTCTTTCTTTCCTTTAAAAGTTTTTCATATTTATTTATTTTTGAGAAAAGACAGAGGGTGAGTGTGGGAGGGACAGAGAGAGGGAGGGAGACAGAATCCGAAGCAGGAGCCAAGCTCTGAGCTGCCAGCACAGAGCCCTACACAGGGGCTAGAACTCTCGAACCGCTAGATCATGACCTGAGCCTAAGTTGGACACTCAACAGACTGAGCCATCAAGGCACCCCTAAACATCTTTCTTTAAGCAGAGGTTATAACTTATAGTCAGCTCCACTGAGTGACTCAGTAATGGTTATGCTGAACAAATTGTGGATCATTTGTTTATATTTGTGTAGTGTTGAGATTTTTCTTTTCCTCCCCAGGGTTAAATGAAAGAGAGGAAAGTAGGGAGATGAGAGGAAGTGTGGAGATCTGGCCAGACATGAAGAAAAAGCTTCGAATTGTTATCCACATCTACAATTAATGTGTGTTGTGACATGGTGTGGTTGACTGATAATTACTTCCCAAAATATGTCCATGTCCCAGTCCCAGGAAACTGTAAATGTTACTTTATTTGGAAAAAAAGGATTTTGCAGATGCAATTAGGTTAAGGATCTTGAGATGAGATTGTCTTGTATTATCTGAATGGGCTATAAATACCATCACAAGTGTCCTTAATAGAGGCAGAGGGAGATTTTACACACACACACACACACACACACACACACACACACACACACACACACACACACACATGCACGCACGCACAAAGACAACGTGACCACAGAGGCACAGGCTGGAGTGATTCGGTCGCAAGCCAAGGAATGCTGCTAGCTACTAGAAGCTGGAAGAAGTAAGAGTTTCTCCAGAATATCTAGAGGGAGTACAGCCCAGCCAAGACCTTGATTTTGGACATCTGGATTCTTAGAACTCTGAGAGAATAAAGTTACGTTGTTTTAAACCACTAAGTGGGTGGTAATTTGTTACAGCAGCTGAAGGTAGTTAATGCAGATGTGGAGGAGTGAAAAGGCAACAATTTAACTGGGATTCTCAGAAGGTGGAGAACCTAGAAGTTGTCTGCATTAAAACAAAGCATCTGAGGGGCGCCTGGGTGGCGCAGTCAGTTAAGCGTCCGACTTCAGCCAGGTCACGATCTCGCGGTCCGTGAGTTCGAGCCCCGCGTCGGGCTCTGGACTGATGGCTCAGAGCCTGGAGCCTGTTTCCGATTCTGTGTCTCCCTCTCTCTCTGCCCCTCCCCCGTTCAAAAAAAAAAAAAAAAAAAAAAACAAAGCATCTGAGGAGCACCTGGCTGGCTCAGTCAATAGAGCATGTGACTCTTGATCTCAGGGTCATGAGTGCAAGCCCCACGTTAAGCAAGGGGACTGCTAAAAAGAAAAAAACAACCCTTAAAACAAAACACCTGATCCAGGCCCTCTGGCGAGCGCCTCAAAAAATAAAGTGATGACCTGTTCCATTATTCATATGACCTGTTCCATTATTCATAAGTGGGGCAGGATAGCTTTGCGAGGTCCCCAAGCGTGAGTCCTATGTGTGCTGCAGACTTCATGCTCAGTAAGTGAAAGGTGAGCCTGTTACTACTTCCAGAACTTCTGTCTCCCTCTAAATTGAGGTACAGGTTTGAGAATCAAGGATTATAAACCCAGACTATGTTTAGAGGCACACAAGGGCAGGTTTTTAGGAAGTCATGAAAGTAATCGTTTTTCAGGTATGGACTAGATTTTATGCTTCTTTGCATCAACCTTCCCACTTGAAGCAGGACCTTACATAGGACCTTGCTCCTGGTTTTACAAATCTTTGTAATTGATTATTGGAAGAAAATGCTGCATCAACTGTGAATGGTACTTATTGACTGTGGAATGAATGTAAGCCAAGAAATAATAGAAGCAAGAAAAAGGAGTGTGTAAAGGCATCAGTAACAAGCATGAAGTTAAGAGAATGTTTCTTAAACTGTAACTTTGAAGGCCAATGTAAGGTATTGAAATGATAGCAGTGTTTTTCAACCCAGTTAACAAATGAGACATTTTTCAGTGTCAAGTTTTTCCTCCAGAAATTGTCATTACAATTTTGACTTTTAGTACCAAATTTACTGTAGAATTTAGTATAACAATATCTGCTTGAGCCCAAATGGATATACTTAACAGTTTTACATCTAACAAGTTAATATTTCATGACATTTTGCAAGGATTCATTCTAGGCACTCTCTTCTCTGAATAGTTTGACACGTATGTTGTCCTATGTATCAGATCTTATTTTTATATTCAAGGATGTGTGAAAACAGAACACCAAAAAGGACTAGGTGTAACATATTTTCTAAAGAAATGCTTTAGAAGTTAGATATCAAAATAAATTATTTAATAAAATCTCTTGATATTTTGCCTGGCCCCCCTCCTGAGATTCTAATTTAATTGGTCTGTACTAGGGATGGAGCATTGGTAAATTCTTAAAGTTCTCCAGATTATAGTAATGAACAGACCGATTTGGGGACCACTGTTTTGGAGCCTTATTAGCCCTAGGCTATGGATGAAAGTTCCTAATAAGGCTGAAGGTTCACCGAAACTAGTCTACAGAGAAACAAACAAAAAAGCAACACACAAGAAACAAAAACAACCTCAAGCCCCCAAAACACAGAACCTATAAGAATGTATCTGTCATAAGAACCTAGGCAGTGCCTGAGGTCATTAACTTGAAATCATGCATAAAAATCAGTAGATTCTTTTTTAACTTTTACTTTAATAATTAATTGCATTTATCAACAAATAACTCCTATCTGGAAATGGTGATCAGTAAATAAACAGCAGTCCATTTAACTGAAATGTGAGACCCTAAAAAATAATAGTTATTAGATAATTATCTCTCCTCCCTAAAAGCAAGACTTTTAGATCTTGCTATCTGAATTTTTAGCAGCTTTATTCAACTATAATTAACACATGGTATACCACACGAAACATTTTTCAAGTATACAATTTGACACAGGAATGCACAATCCAGATGAGAAACATATCCATCAGCCCCTGTCTCCAGGGAAACATAGTCTGGTTTTTGTTACTATAGATTAGTTTGCATTTTCTAGAATTTTACATAAATGGAATCATATAGTTGTACTCTTTTTCATTTACCTTCTTTCACTTAGCACAATTATTTTGAGATTCATCCATGCTTTGGCTTTCCCTAAAGTTCATTCTTTTTTATTGCTAAATAGTAGTCTATGAGATAAGTCTTTATCCGTTAATCTGTTCCACATGAACTTGAGAAGAATGTGTTTATTCTGCTATTGTAGGGTAAAGTGTTCTACAAACAACAATTAGGATGTGGTGGTAGTGTTGTTTAAGTCTTCTATATCCTTGCTAATTTTCTGTTTACTTGAAAACTCTCAATTTTGAGAGTAGTATTGAAACTCTCACTTTAATTGCTGATTTATCCATTTCTCATTACAATCTTATCAGTTTTTACTTAAAATATTTGAAGTGCTATTATTAAGGGATTAAAATTTTAGGATTGTCATATTTTGTGATGTTATGTTACTGCTAATTGGCCTCTTTATCATAGTGAAATTTTCTTCTTTCTCCCTTTTAATATGCTTTGCTCTGAAAATTACTTTAATATTAAAATAGCCACTCAAGCTTTTAAATAGCTTTTTTGACATATTATTTACAACCATCAAGTTCCTATGTTTACAGTTTACAAGGCATTGTTTTTTAGTATATTTATGAGTCAGGGAGCTATCAACACGAACTAATTTTTAAATTTTCATCATTTCTTTAAAAAAGCTTGTGTCGGGGCGCCTGGGTGGCGCAGTCGGTTGGGCATCCGACTTCAGCCAGGTCACGATCTCGCGGTCCGTGAGTTCGAGCCCCCCCGTCAGGGCTCTGGAGCCTGTTTCCGATTTTGTGTCTCCCTCTCTCTCTGCCCCTCCCCCGTTCATGCTCTGTCTCTCTCTGTCCCAAAAATAAATAAAAAACGTTGAAAAAAAATTTATTAAAAAAGCTTGTGTCTATTAGCCGTCACTCTTCATTTACCCCATTCCTGCAAATCTCTTAGTCTAGCCAACAACTATTCTCATTTCTATCTCTATAAAATCACCTGTTCCAGACATTTAATATGGGCAGAACCACACATTCTGTAGTCTTTTGTAATTGGCTTCTTTCACCTAACATATTTCATCCATGTTGACACAGGTATCAACACTTCATTCCTTTTCATTACCAAATAATATTGCACTGTATGGATATACTCCATTTTACTTATCCATTCATCTGGTGATGAGTATTTGAATTGTTTCTACTTCTTGGTTATTATGCATAATGCTGCACTGGGTATCTGGCTATAAATTTTTGTATGGACATATGTTTTGTTTCTTTTTGATATATTCCAAGGGATGGAATTGCTGTATGTATGTACCGCTATGTGTAGTTTTATGGAAGTGGCAAACTGTTTTCCAGTCTATGCACTATTTTACATTCCCACTAATAACTTATGGAGGTTCCAATTTTTTCACATACTTCCCATCAACTTCCTTTTGATCAGTAGAATGGTCTACATTTTTACATCCTTTTATATGTAACCTATTTGTATCTTTATATTGAAGGTACATTTTTTGTAAGTTGCATAAAGTTGGATCTTTTAAAATTATTCAATGTGACAGTCTTTGCCTTTTAATGGGGATATTTAGAACCATTTATATTTTGTGTGATTATTGACATGGTTAGGGTTAAAACTATCATTTTGCTATTTGTTTTCAATTTGTCCCATCTGTTCTTTGTTCCCTTTTTATGTCTTTTCTGACTTCTCATGAGTTAATTCAGTATTTTTTATCATCCAGTTTAATTTCCCTTGTTATCTTATTATTATTGTTATTTCGGTGGTATCTTTATAATTTATAGTATAAATATTCAAGTTGTCACAATCTACATTCATGTGATACACCACTTCATTACTGTGTAAGAATCTTGTATGTGTCTACTTCCATTTCTCCCCTGTGCTGTTACGCTATTGTCATACAATTTATTTTCATATATCTTAGTCAATTATGGTTTTTTTTTAAGTTTATTTATTTATTTTGAGAGAGAGAGCATAAGCAGGGGAGGGGCAGAGAGAATGAGAGGCAGAATCCTAAGCAGGCTCCATGCCATCAGCACACAGTCCGATGCAGAGCTCAACCTCACGAACCTGTGAGGCCATGACCTGAGCTGAGATCAAGAGTCTGACACCTAACTGACTGCACCACCTAGGCACCCCTTAGTCAATTATGTTTTTAAGCAATATAAGTTCTAAGAAAACCATTTTATGTATTTGCTCATGTAGGTATCATTTCTGATGCTTTTCATTCCATATGTAATTCAGATTTTCATAACCATTTTACTTCTGCCTATTAAGTACCTTAATATATATTTTTTTGTAGTTTGAATCTATTGTTGATGAATTATTTCAGATTTTCTATATCTGAAAAAGTGTTTATTTCACCTTCATTTTTTTTTTTAATTTTTTTTCTTTCAACGTTTTTTATTTATTTTTGTGACAGAGAGAGACAGCGCATGAACGGGGGAGGGGCAGAGAGAGAGGGAGACACAGAATCGGAAACAGGCTCCAGGCTCCGAGCCATCAGCCCAGAGCCTGAAGCGGGGCTCGAACTCACGGACCGCGAGATCGTGACCTGGTTGAAGTCGGTCTTAACCGACTGCGCCACCCAGGCGCCCTTCACCTTCATTTTTGAAAGATTTCTTTTTTTCTGTGTATAGAATTCTAAACTGACAGATTTTTTTCCCTTTTATTTTCAGACTTTAAAAATTGCTCCACAGTCTTTTTGCATGCACTATTTCTTATGAGAAATCTGCTATTACCCTTATCTTTGTACCCCTGCACATAATGTGTCCTTTTACTTTGGGTTTATAATTTTCTCTTTGTTGTTAGTTAAATCAGTTTAATTATGATGTGCCTTAAAGTCGTTTTCCCGTTTCTTGTTTTTAGTGTGCATTGTACTTCCTGGATGTGCGGGCTTAAATAGTTTTCATGAAAACTGAGAAATTCCGGCTAAAATCTTTTAAAAATAATTTTCTATCCCTCCCTTTTTTTTTTTTACTCCTTTATACTTAGCTTCTTGAAATTACTCCATAACTGTGTTCTGTTTATTTTTTTATTCTCTGTGCTTCATTGTGAATGGTTTCTATTACTAGTCTTCAAGTTCACTAATCATTTCTTCAATGTCTTATTTGCTATTAATCTCATTCAGTTTCTTTTTCATCTTACATATTGTAATTATCATATCTAGACATTTGGTAATTATCATATCTAGTGTCTTGTAAAAATATTCTCCATGTCTCTGCTTAATATTTTGGACAATTAGAATATAGTTATAACAATTATTTCAGTGTCTTTTTTTACTAATTCTAATATCTGTGTCAAATTCTGGGTAAGTTTTAATTGATTCTTTATGATGTGGGTTTTCCTACTTCTTTGTATGTTTGGTATTTTCTGTTGGATGCCATACTTTGTGAATTTTACTTTTTTCAGTGTTGGATATTTTTGTTTTCATATAAATGTTCTAGAGCTTTGTTTTGGGATGCAGTTTAGTTACATGGAAACCAAATTTTCTTTTCAGCCTTGCTTCTGATTTTTAGAATCTGTTAGGTGGACCACAGCAGTACTTAGCTTAGGGCTCATTATTCCCCACTCTTGAGACCATTGTATGTACTCTACTCAATGCCTCATTAATAAATGATGTTTTCCAGTATGAAAATTGGGATTGGGCCCTATTCCTAGTCCTGTGTAAATGCTGGATCCTATTACTATTGATTCTTTTAGGCAGTAATCTTTTCCCCAAACTCAGATATTTATTCACATATGTGTGCTAATCAATATTCTGCAGATTCTGGAATTCACTGTCTGTGCATCTCTCTCCTATCCAGTACTCTTAGAATCTCTATCTGCCTTGGCTTCCCTGGATTCCCAGCTCAATTCCGGGAGTCTGGTGAACTCACCCTGAGACCCTCCTTACTATATCACAGCCCAGAAACTCTCTCAAGTCTGTAAGCGGGGGCAATTGCTGGGTTCATCTCATTGGTTTCCCATCTCTCAGATACTGCTGTCCATCAATGCCCAGTGTTCAGTGTCATAAAGCTGTTGTTTCATGTGTTTTGTGTGTTCTTTGTTGTTTTAGGTGAAAGAGTACATCCAATTCATGTTTGCTCCATTTGGCCAGAGCACTTGTTATCTGAACTTAATATTCTGCTTGTTAGTATAGCCTTGTATCTCTCTCATTCAGTAGTTCATGAGTTTTTGACAGGTAGATTTTTTCTGGGTGTTCATCTTAATATCTGTACCTATTGCCAGCTTGGTGTATATATTAAACATTTGATAAGTGTTTGCTGAATTTGAACAATTAAACAAAACTCCAAGTATAGATTAGTTCAATGTTGTATGTGGTATTTGCCATAACTTGGTAACATGAAAAGTTAGCCTCCTCCTCCTCCTAGCCTTATTTTATAGCTGTATCAAATATGGCCCATGAGAATTAGTATATTTCCCAAAGCTAGTTAGAGTCCAACATAAAATGCAGTTCTGTTATATGACATTAAGCAAATTCATCAACCTGTAGTGGATGATTTCTATCCACTTATAAAATGGATATAATACTACTGGCTCTAAATAAATGATTGCTGTGTTGCTGAAATGAAAGCTCGGTTTGTGTGTAGTAGATAGTATTCCATCAGCCGCTATCTAAAATATTAATGAAAGCAGTGGTTTTGCATAGAGATAGTTTGATGTTCAAAGGACTCCAATCCTTTCAAAGAATTCAGTGGAAAAAGCATAAGAGAGTAGTCACTCGATCTGTATTCAAAAGAATAAAGCAAAACATTCTTAACTAGACATCTGCTTGTATAGATAGGTTAGCAATGCTGATAACTCTGATGGATACCAACCCATGGCTTATCTAACTAACACTGCCCCACCAAAAGTACTGAACTTTCACACTGTCTTATTCATTTTTTTTTCTGCATGACGCTTTACATGCTTCTTAAAAACACACAAGTTAAAATGGTGTGTCCATTCTTCTCCTACAGTACTCTTCTAAATGTATAACAAAAAAGCAGTTGTAATAGTTCCAAACCTTCTTATATCTCATAATTAAAATATTATGAAAATATAATTAAAGTGGATTTACTGTTCTTGATTCTCTTTTTCCAGTTTTTTTTTTTTTTTGAGATTTAAGAATTGTGTTTCATCTGCTAGGTTTTAGTGGTACCCCAAAAGTTAGCAAGCTCTCCTTCTAAGTACAGATGAAGTAAAGCTCATGAAGTCACATGCTCCAAGTAGGTGATTCATGCCTTGGCATTTGTAAAACACCAAACTATTTTAGAAAATATAAGAGCTCTTTCATTTTTCCCTGGTAGCACATTTTAGCCTCAAGTTATGGTGAACAGACAGGCTGCCTGATACAATTGATGGCCACCATAATGGTAGGATTTGGCTAATCAGCAAAAATTAAATGAACACTAGCAGCCTAAAGGAACCAGAATGTGTGCGAAGGATTGTGGCTTCAGCTTTAACTTTTGTCTTCTTCCAGAACATGCTGTCTTTTAAGCCTGGCCTAACTTTTTTAAAGGTCTGAACCTGTGGGCAGGCACTAAATGGCAAACTTAATTTACTGGAGAAGACTTCAGTTTGCTTATACTTGTTTACTTATTCATAAAATAACTTGAAAAAGTAACATACAAAAATATGCGCTAATGTTAAACTACATCCAGAAAAAAAAAAAGATGAACTATTTAAAATGCATGCTGTATTATTTTTAATTGGAAAATTCAATTATATATGGTCTATCTAAACATTCTAAAGTTCTTATTGGTGAGAGAAATTCAATAAATTTATAATTGTTCTTCTAAAAGCATCTGTATTGTTTTCTTAGAGAAAGTTTGCAAACAAAAGTGGAAATCACAAAGAACAAGATTCCAAAGTGTCCTTGGTACCACTAGACCGGTAGCACTCTGGAGAGGACGATTTGTAAAAAAACAAAAACACACACAATGAAAAACACAAAACCATTACCAACAGAATAGAAAATGATACATTTTTGAATATTTTATGACACTCCTGATTTTAACTTATTTGAAACGGAAATAAGGAATCATGGAAACTTATAGAATACCAATTGTTTGGCAGGGTGCCTTCACATGAAATATAAAATCTAAATATGTTGACAGACGTTAACACAAATAGTCTTAGTAAGTGACACTTTGGGAAATGCCATGGAGAAATTCTTGAGTAGTTTTGAAAATTTCTTCCATAATTGAGTGTCAAAGATAATTGTTTTTTTCTATCACATGTTGTTTATTATTAATATTAAATATATTTTTAGTTGTAAGACTCAGGCAAAGAGTCAAGATTGAAAGGTGTTGGAAATGAAATTTGTAGCATCTTTGCTTTCAGCATATTTCCTCTAACTGTATTTTTACTGGACTGGTTTCAGATGCTCTAAGGAATAGCTGTTTCTGTTGTCTAATTTTAGACAAGGCTTTCCAGAGAAACGGTTCTCAAGCTTTAAAATATGTGGTCAGTGAAGAGATGCAATGCTTGTATGATGCAAATAAGGATGCAGATTAGAGAAAGATGCTGTCAATCACAGGTGTTGCCTCCTTTGGAATTAATCAAGGTGGTTGGGTTTGAATTTAACTGACACTTTTGACTATTACATACTTTAGAAGACAAGTACATGTTTGCTTAGCAATTCCTATAAACACCTATTTGATTTTGTGCCAGTGACACTGTCTTTATGTTTCCTATTTTAGCAATAATATGCTGGTGATATCAGTTTACAAAATTCTAATGGTTCATTTTAATCTGGAAGATTTTGTACACATCAACTAACATGCCCCTGAATATTTATAAAACAGAATTGCAAATCATTACATTAAGGTATTTGGTACTATTTATCTGGAGACTAACACCATAAATGTCAAATAAAGATCGCCTAGCACAAATTCTTTAAAGCCTGCTGATGGAAATTCTCTGAAATAAATACATATGTATTAAATGGATCTGTCATTACAGAGGAAGGTTATAAAAAGTTTGGAGATTAGTGTGATGCAGTAGAAAACTATGAAGTTTGAAACCAGATTAACTGCTATTTGCATTCTGCCTTTAACACATCTCCATTTTGTAAATGGTGATATGAATATATACATTGTATTTGGGGGCAGAGAGAAATTTATCTGCACAAATAAACATGGGTGCCTTGGTACCATAAAATTACACAAGACCTAATTTTTACTACATTTGTGTTGTCTCATTAGGCTTGCAAAATACTTCTGTAATCTCTGTTATTACTAACAAAAATATAAGTTCAGTTATAATATCAAATAATGTAAATACAATATCAAATATACTATGAACGAAGGGCGGGAACAGGAAGGAAAAGTCGGTATTTTTCATTGCAAATGAATAATTTGTAGATGTCAATACAAAATGATTTAAACTGAGAAAGGGTTAATTTTCACTAGTTATGTTTCATATACTTCAGTAATAAGACTAGCATAAATCAAGGACATAATCCATAAGAATAAAAAACATTGAGCAATTTGGGGAAATTCCTTAGAAAAATGAAATGCTACACAACCTCTCTGTAACTATTTCTCAGGTTTCTCTGTGGAGAAACTGATCACTTTTCTCCCCAATTTTTTTTTTTGTCCTGGAAAGAATCCTTTATGGACTTGTGTATTCCAATAAAATAGGGCAGACTCTTAGCCAGTCTCAGCATGGTGTCACAGAGGAAGAAGCTCAAGTCCAATGCCAATAGCCCTAAACAACAAGCAACATTTAAAGTCTCTCAAACAGGTAGCAATAGAGCTATAACAAAGAGCAAAAGGTCCTCCCAAATCTTATTTACCCGCCTCTCTTCTCACAGTCCTCCAGTAAGCCAGCCTGACCCTCCTGTTCCCCAAATCCTCAAACACTCCAGCCAGATGCAGGGGTGGGGGGTTGGAGGGAGGCCTCTTCCTTGGTTTTTGTAAATCTCACCTCCTCACTCCATGTTGTGCCTTTGGGATCTATTCTATTGGGATCTATTCTATCTTCTTGTTCATTAAGATCTCCAAGTTATTTTTAAATGTATATTAACATAGCCTCCTCCCAATGTCCCTTCTCACCTGGGAACTCAGACAGAACAGAAGAAAGCCCAGGAGTGGAGAGAGAAATCAAAGGCAACTCCTAGAAGTGGGGAGTGGAAATTGAGAATGGAAGGCAACATCGTGGGGTGTTTGTTTTGCTCACTTAGATATTCTTCTGCCCGTGGCACAAAGGGCTTGATAAATATTTGTTGGATAACTAAACATACGAATAAATGAACATTTAAACCTTTTAATATGTTGATTCCTAATACTCTTGTATCTCTAAATGCTATACTGTGGAGGCAGTGTATGTAGGCTTCTTGGATTTTATTGTGGAGAATTTGGAGCATTGTCTGAACAGTGATGGAAAAGAGGAGTATAATGAGAGGCCCAGAGTCCCTGGAGGATTTATGCCAAACAGCAGTAAACATGCATTGCCGACCAGGTTCAGCTAAGAGATCATTAAGGAGCCCTTTCAGAGTTGAAAATGGGGCAGTTTCTAAAATAAAAATTAAAAAAAAATTAAAAAAGGGGATTTTTTTTTATACAATGAAAGCATATGACTGATATAGTATTGAAATCAAACCAATAACAATAGACTATCCCAAGTTTCAAAATGAAAATGAAGAGCCTTACTCAGCACTTTTTAGACTTACATGGAAACCTTACATCATTTTATGATTATCCTCCCAAGGCAGGTGCAGTTTGTGAATTTCTATTCACAATTTGGGTAGATAGGGACTATCTTTTGGTTCATAATTTCTACATCATATTCCAGGTGTGCCTTGATTTACTTTTTCCAAAAAATTCAAAAACTTAAAACTCATGTTAAATTTACAAAAAACTAGATTAAATATAGGTTAATAAAATAGAACTATTAGAGGTAATTGTTTAAATTATAAAAGCTATTTCTCAGTTGTCAACAAGAGTATAGAGAATTGAAAATAGTGAACTCATTGATTTTAAAATTTGATTTAACTTACAGAGAATTTAGAAAGAACCTACTTTACTTTTTTTAAAATTTTTTTTTTTTTTTTTTTTTTCAATGTTTATTTATTTTTGGGACAGAGAGAGACAGAGCATGAACGGGGGAGGGGCAGAGAGAGAGGGAGACACAGAATCAGAAACAGGCTCCAGGCTCTGAGCCATCAGCCCAGAGCCCGACGCGGGGCTCGAACTCACGAACCGCGAGATCGTGACCTGGCTGAAGTCGGCCGCTTAACCGACTGCGCCACCCAGGCGCCCCGAACCTACTTTACTTTTAATTCAAAATGTATCTGTATCATTTTCACTGAAAGTGAAAAAAATCGTATTGTTGACCTTCTCTGATTGTCTTTCTTCAGTGTCTTTGGTATCTTTGGCCTTGTTTCAGTGTCTTTGGTGATTTTGTTTATATCAAAAATGCATTTTAATATAAAGGTCATGTTGTATGTGACCATTTTTACAGTCTGATATGCTGTATTTTAGGCTGTTAAGTGGAGGTCACCTAAAAATATTTATGATTTAAAAATTACTCTGGATTTGATAAAATATAAATTTCCAGTTTTATATTTAGAAGAGGACCTGAATAAAGAAGAGAAAAAGTGCATTTTGCCATGCTGTGCTATTAACCCATTGACAAAGAGCAACAGAAGCTGTTGTGAAAAGCAGTGAAAGAGTAATGAAGTCATTTTGCTCTTCATTTGCAAATAAGTATTGAAGCAGAGAATGCCAAGAAATCATGGCAAAACAATGAGAAAATTCATTCTCACTTTTACTTACTCACTTGGGAAAGAACAGAGCGGAATTATAAACTGACACACAATGAAAGTGTCCAGAGAGATCCATGTGTAGAAGAAAAAATATTACCTAGGATGTCTATGTTCTCTGGTGATAGAAACCTCAAAGGAAATACCCTCTTTAATTTAGGAAAGAACATAACAGCATATGTTTGATATCTTTCCAGGATTTCAGAACTCATATTAAGGGTATGAAATACAATAAGACATAGCCATAAAAAGAAAAACATTAAGATTTTAATATTATATCATCTACCATACTGTTTAATAAAGTTACTTACCAGAACATGTCTTTGAGACAATGAACAACTACTAAAATATACTAATACCAGCTCTAACAGTCATAATTTCAAGGATTTATTAAATTCCATGCACAACATGGTATTTGGCACTAAAGTATTTGAGTAAAGTTGGCATTGCTATTATGCCCAGGATTGTGCAAGTCTCTTTCTCATCCTTAATCTCATGTGTAAACCCCCTATCACAATTCAATGAAACAAGTATTTCTTTCCTCAAATTACACATGAGGAAATTTACAGAGGTGAGGATAATTTACCCAAGACCACATAGCTGGTTAATCTGACAGCAAATTCAAGTACCATGTGTCTCCAAACAGAAAGCATAATAAACATGACTTACAGAGGAGAATAAAATAAAATAGGGAGCTACAATAAAATCTAAAAATACACACTCTATGGAAAGAGGTGTCATAGCATAAAGGACAGTTTTCTAAAGACAGCACAGAGGACTGACTGGTCTTTGCCAGGACCTAGTGCCACCACACTACAGTTGCTTTTTTTGTGTCTTCCTTCATTTCTTCACTCCACTGTCAGTCCTAAATGACATACTCCACCCCCTAATGTCAAGAGACATTAGATTTTGTTTTTTGATCTCTTTGTTCAGTCAATTTAAAGGACAAGATGTCAGAAAGAATAGATTGACTATTGACTGGAAGCCAAACCTCTCTGCCTTGATTTTGGACCCTTAGCAATTTGGTTCCACTTACTCCTATAACCTTGTTTCCTAGTGCTTTGCTCACCGACAATCCACCACTCATTTCCTGCCCAATCCCTGTTGTGTGTTGTGCATCAGACTCTTTCCACAATGGTATTTCCTTCATTTCTATTAAGCTTATCGTCCAAATGTAGGCAATTTGTAACTGCTTTCAGGGGAGGAAAGGGAGTACTTAATTTACCAGGCAATTTGGAATATTAGTAGACATTTTCTCAGTCATAACCCCAGCTTCTAAACTAAATATCCTGCTATCCTGCCATCCATCAACAAGAGTAGAACAATTCTACTCTTAATATTTAATAATATTTAATAATATTGATTTAATAATATTGATTTAAATATTTAATAATATTGATTTAAATATGTAAATGTAAGAGTGCCTGGGTGGCTCAGTTGATTAAGTGTCCAACTCTTGATTTTGGCTCAAATTATGATTTCATAGTTCATGGGATTGAGCCCCATGTCAGGCTCCACACTAAGCATGGAGTCTGCCCAGGATTCTCTCTCTCCCTCTCCCTCCACCACTCTCCTGCTCACACTCTCTTTGTCTCTCTCAGAATGAATGAATGAATGAATGAATGAATGAATAAATAAATAAAAATGTAATTTAAGAATGTTTATTTTATTTTAGTGACACTCAGAACATTTATATCATCTTTCTTGGTTTCACTTCTTGGCACCCCACTAATATCTGAAATCCCCCAACTTAGAACTCTTCTCCCATGGATGCCATAAGAAATACACCTCTTAGAGTTGCTACGATGTGGGATAATATAATAGTAAAAGCTAGATGTTTGTCTTAACAAATGTAGCAATAATATAAGGATGAAGACCATATGGGAACTGTGGAATTAAAAAAATACCGATCTTTAGTGTGTTTTTCAAGAAAATTGTAGTTAGCATCACAGGAAGAAAAAAGTGGGATAATATGTAGAAAATAATGGAAAATAATATACTTCTCTTGAATGGTTCAAATTGGGAAATAAAGAGTGAGAACTTTTGGCCAGGAAGTATGAAAAATGCCATTATTTTTTAAACCACCCAATCAGAAACCAGCCCAGTTTGAAAATATGACAATGCACAATGATAAACAAGTTACACTTAAAATTTATGTGAATACCAATAACAACTAACATTCAATGGATATGATACTGTAGGCACATTTTTTACATTAAATGTCATAATTTGTTCTGATTACACCCCCAAGAGGTACGTAGTATCCATCCCCATTTTACTCCTCATAAAATTGAGACATAAACTCCAAAACCACACAGCTAGAATGTGTCTGGGCTGGGAATGAAACCCACATCTGTCTGACACTAAAGCTGATTGCTTAGCATTCATAGATAGAGCTCAATCATAAAATACTATAAAAGTAGAAGAAACTCACCAAATTACAGTACTTTATTTCCTCTCTTGGGTTGCATATCAGTAGAATAACTCTCTGTGCATCTTATAAAAACATGGTAGAGATGTTTTTAAATACATGATGTAGCCTCAGCACATTTTTATCCATGAAACAGACAGGCTTTATTTAATCAATGACTTGAGTAGTGGTCTGAGAAGTTTAATTTAGCTAAACTTAAGACACATTTTTTTTTTCAGAAAAAAATTGGAAAAAAATATGTATCTTCAGTACCAAAATGTAAAACACTTGTTGACTTTGGGAAACATGTAACACTATGTTTTACCACATGTGACTTTTATTTCTCTTCTTGAATTCCCTGAATCTATTCAAGATCATCTTCCTCCCGTGCAAAAAAATCCAGCTATGTCTCTCTAGTAATTTCCTTCTAACAAACAACATTCATTTAAACCTAATTGTGGATCCTTCTGAAATCTATAATTTAGCTGTTTGGGAATAGAATAAACCATTGATAATAAATATATACCTGCTACCCACTGTTGCCTCTATAAGAATCAATTTGTCTACAGAGTATCTGCTTCTGAGTTTCACCTGGGGGCTCTTCTTTGAAACCATTTTGTATTTTCTCAATGGCATAACCCTGCATATGAGGCACCTATGCCTCTCCCTGTACCTCAGATTCATTTATTATGGAAAACCATGGCATTTTGTTTTGAGGCACCTGGATGATTGTGTGAGCCTCTAGCCAATATTTACAAATAGAACATCCCAAACATATGTCCCAAATTTGAGGAAAATATGCCCAATCGTTTTTATATGATGTAATGACACAAAGACAGGATTTAATTTTATTTACACAGATTACCTAACTCCCCTTTTATTCTAGCTGGAGACACCGAATGATATTGAGCATTTTAAGACAAATGTGTATATAATTTATCCATACAGTAACTCTTAAGTCCATGCTTATATGGAATGACTCTGCAAAACGAAGAATGAAATAAAAACTGATTAAATGCAGATATTATTCCCAGGTGGCTCAGTCAGTTGAGCATCCGACTCTTGATTTTGGCTCAGGTCATGATCTCATGATTCGTGAGACTGAGCCCTGTGTTGGGCTCTGTGCTGACAACCTGGAGCCTGCTTGGGATTCTCTCTCTCCCTCTCTTTCTGCTCCTCCCAGCTCTCTCTCTCTCTCAAAATTAAACATTAAAAAAAATAAAAATAATAAAAAAAATCAGTCTTAAGAAATCCAAGTTTCTAAACTCAGGCTAATATTTTTCTACAAATTTCTTTTTCAAAATCACATGAAGCGTAGATACCTCAATGCCATCAGTAAGACCTATTTTTCAAAACAAATAAGTAAAAAATAAATAAAATGAGCAAAACTAACAATATCCAGATTAGAAATTTCCAAATATTTCCCTTTTCCCAAGCTTTTAAAAACGGAGAGCAGATGCTGCTGATGTTCCTGGGACAAAGAGAAGAGAATAACAAACCTTGTTATGAACGGTCTTTAAATCCTCTTTGGAGATTCACTGTGAAACTTTGGCACAACAGTAAGAGAGGTCGGTTTTACCCGGGGAATATAAACATGATCCTGAGCACTGATGATTCCTGTGTGCAAATTAAGAATTCTGAACTACTGGTGGGAGGGGGCATATAGAAGTATACATATCCAGGAAGGGAAATTGAGACGTATTTTGTGGTTGGTTGGCTTGTTGGTTTGCCTGTTTGTTTATTTTTTGTTTTATTTTGATTGTTTTATATTTTAGAATTAAAAATTCAAAGTTTCTATCACACATTAGGAGATCAAAGTCTCTGGCTACTACTGACTGAGCCGTGTTGCGTTTGACTGGGAATATCCGGGCCCATTTAAGTTTGATGTTGTGTAGGCAATGAGCTGTCTGTGCCTGTTTTTTTCTAGAAAGTAGTCTTGCTGTATAAACAAAGCACCTATTCATTATTTTGGCAGGATTCAGATTTGTACCCCTGTCGTTAGGTCAGTGACCAGTCCAGGATTTATCACCTCATGAGTTTAAGATCAATCAGTTGGTTTTAAATGTTTATTTATTTTGAGAGAAAGAGAGAGAGAGCACACAGGGGAGGGGCAGAGAGGAGAGACAGAATTTCAAGCAATCTCTGTGTGCTGTCAGCACAGAGCCCAACACAGGGCTCGATTCCTCGAAGTGTGAGATCATGACCTGAGCCAAAATCATAGTTGGCTGCTTAATGGACTGAGCTACCCAGGCACCCCCTAAGATCAATCAGTTGGTTTTAGTTGCTAGTTTTATTCTATTATAAAACATAAATGGCCATTTCTTTTTTTTTTTAATTTTTTATATGTTTATTTCATTTTTGAGAGAGACAGAGACAGAGCGAGAGAGAGACAGAGCGAGAGCAGGGGAAGGGCAGAAAAAGAAGGAGACACAGATTCTGAAGCAGGTTCCAGGCTCCAAGTTGTCAGCACAGAGCCTGATGCGGGGCTTGAACCCACAAACTGTGAGATCATGACCTGAGCTGAAGTCAGATGCTTAACCCACTGAGTCACCCAGGTGCCCCAAAAGGCCAATTCTGAATGGCTCAAATACAATATAGCCCTTTCTGTGCCACAGTCCTGGTTTGTTTTTTCAGTTCCAGGGGAGTTTGTGAGAGTTTAATACGATTTAAATTTTTTTTAGATAAATGTAATTCTCAAAAAGCAGTAACAAATAAAGTTATCTCTTCCACTCAGAAAATGTATGTTGATTGTCAACTTGGCAGCATTTACACTCAAAATTGTGTATTAGTCAGCTATTACTGCATAACCACCACAAAACTTTAATAGCACACAAAAATAAGCACATATTTTTCAGTCATGTGTCTATGAAGTGTCTGCAGTTGGGCTGATCTAGGCTGGGCATGGCTGAACTTGTCCTAGGCAGGGGGTTGCATCCACATGTCTCTCATCCTTCCTGGACTAGAGAGGTACTCAGGATATATTCTTCTTATGGAAATGGCAAAAGCAAAAGAGGACTCAAGTACATTTCATGCCTTTTCTTATTTAATTTTCACTGTATCACATTGGCCAAAGCAAATCACATAGGCAATCAAAGAGTGGAGGAGTATACTCTGTCCATGGTCAGGTTATGGCAAATATATGGATGCTGTACCATATATAATATATACCAAATATATAATGCTACTACATGGGAGTGAGAATTGTGCACAAGACTTAAAAGCTGCCATAACTTGTGAGAGAAAATGCAATATTTACACGATGCAATCACTTTGGAAAGAATAAAGTGTGTTGGAAAGAATAAAGATCCTCAGCCTTCCACATCATATAATTTATTTGTAATCAGCTTCCTCCCATCACCCATTTCCTGTTCATTCCTATACCTTGCTTCTTCTTCTAGAATGCCTTCCTCCTTTTTCTTAACCTGATCCATTTGTATTCATCCCTTTAGCTCAGCACATACACTACTCTTTACAGAAAGTAATTTCTGACCATTCTGATTTAGGTCAGAAACACATGCATGTCTAGGTCAGAAACACATGGATGTCTCCCTAGCCCAGCACTTTCCATGTTGCATTGTAATGATCTATATGTCAGTCTCTCCAGAAGGATAAGAGTTCCTTTGAATCTTTTGTTTCTAACATTGCATGTAGCCAGTACTAATTTATATTTATTGAAGGAATACAAATGAAACAAAAGAAGACAAAAAGATACAGTCTCTGCCTTCAAAACTCATGTCCTATGCCCTAAAAGTACATTTCCTTAATAGTTTTATACAAGTGAATTTGAAAGATAAAATCAAATTTATTTCCTTGATGAAATGAAGCCACATAAGTAGTTATCCATTAAAGAAGTAGTACTCTGTTATCTTCTTTAAAATGATGTAACATGTATTTATTCTCCAAAACTAATTGCATTTTTCTTTTACGTAAAATTATAATATGTGTGGGAGATTAATAAGTGTAGTCATTACCTATACAAGCTTGAGCTTAGTTGTTAATCATATGTAAACTACTGAACTGCTATATTAGAAGGAAAATGCAACATTTAATTATTATGAATGGTTGTTAAAAATTACTTGATAATATCAGGCATCACCCTTTTAGATTAGAAAATGTGAATCATTGAAGCAATTAAATCACAGCACTCAAATCTCATTAAAGGCATATGAAAACAAACCTTAGAATGACTCTACCAAGTATGTTTCTTTTATTCAGTTAAAAAAAAGAAACCTGAAATTAAATCTAGCAATATGTGTAGACTTCCCAGCCAGAAGTATTTTTTGAAAATACTTATCTAAACCAGAATTACTTTAATATTTAGCTTCAGATATTTAATTAATTATAAATTATTTAATTCAAAAACACATACATATCCCTAAAGATTTTTAGTGTTTTAGCAATCTTAGCCTCATGTTCTGGTATATAGCTTCTAATTAAGAACCTGAAAAGTATTTATTACTTTAATCATTATAGTAATCGACTAATAACTTTTTAACATAGTTTACTTCATTTAATGACTTTTGTCAAGATTGTACTTTGTCATTCAGCATTCTATAAAGATTCTTTTTAATTATTTTGAAACAGTAAATTAAAAAATCTATACCAAGAGTATAATATGTGTGAGAAATCACTCAAGATATGAATAAGAGTCCTTTTTTTCCAGAATATGATTCCTCTCATCACATACCAATTTTGTGTTATAAATCAACTTAATCTAGAAATTAGCATGGTATCTGGTACATTCTTCAAGTAAAACACGGTGTGAATTTTTAATACAATTAAATGAAAAATATGAAATATTAGGTGAATTATTAGGTTGAATCATATGAAGATGACAATATCTATTGATTTTTTTTTAACCTACAAAAGTGGAAATTGCACATGGTTCAACCTAATAAAAATAACACAACACTGCACATGCATCTGTGTCCTACAGGAATCTTAGTGCTTCATTTTTAAATCATTATCAACATTAGAATTTTTAAGTTAACATAAATTTTATGTTTTTAAAAATATATGCATTAACAGACAAAATAAAAACTATTAAAAAGAGTGTAAGGCATGCTACTCAGAATCTAATATTCAAACTTAGGCAAATTTTATAAAATGAGAAGCTATTTTTCTATATCTCTCACTTCAACAAAAATTGCAAATAGCTATTATTCACAATGCAGGAAAAGTAATATTCCTGTTCTTTGATTGTGGGAGTACAGATTTGTATAACCACTTTGAAGAGTAACTGGACAACATTTATCAAAATTTAATGTTCTACATACTCTAGAACCTAGCAATATATATATTGAACTTTATCCCACAAATATACTAGGGTGAAAGGGCAACTGTGCAACTGGACCCTTTCTGAGAAAATGAAATGTGTCCATATGCGTATACATACAAAGATCATAAAGACTTAAAGTCTATAAAAATATTTTTCTGTGGGATTGGTTCAAGGAGGAGGTCTTCTTTTTAAAATTATATTTCCAACAAATGGGGAATAAAGCATCGGGATCACTTTGCTCCTTACTTTCATGTTTACAAACTATTGTATTAAAATTGCTTTAGGACAGGGTGGGGTCGGGGAGGGGGGAAGAAATGTTACCTCTCCCTCACCTCCACAGCCAAAGAAGGAAAAACACTGCATACATGTCATGACTATATAATAACAGTAATAATGTGGAATGAGCTTCCATTGTCTAATGTGGTGAACCTCTTTTATTCTTTCTCCTCCCAGTTTTATTCAGTTGAACTTATTCATGCAAATACAACCACTAATTACTTATATCTTTGTTCATGCTGACTAGATCTTTGGCTAAAATGAAACAAAGCCACACATATATACATACAGACAGTAGGAGTCTCTGTATCTGCCTCTCTCTTTTTCACACACATATACACACACATGTACCCCCTGATCAGCCATGTAGTAGGTACTAAACACCCCTCTAAGACAGTTTGAAAAGTGTAAACACTGCTAGTCTTTAAATTATATTCATTTATTGAATTCTCCTAATCAAGTGATGAAAAAAAGGAAAGGAAGAAAGAATGAAGAGAGGAAGAAAGAATGAAGAGAGGAAGAAAGTAAAATGTATGCAGAGTGGAAAATTTGCTAAATCAGTTAAAACACATATTCATTGGAGAAATTTGCAAAATATTTTGAAAATTAAAATCACTTGTGGTTATGTGTAAAGAGACTGCTAGAAAAGCAAAGATCAAATAACCTGCTAGATCAAGCAAAACTACATTTATTAGTGCCTTCAGATGGGAATCAGAACAGACTATGTATGTATAAAGTCTCAAAACATGAGCTGAGTGATTTTGAGGTGGATCTGGAAAGTAAAGGAATTAGCTGAGATCAGGCAGAATTTATGACATAACTCTGAATTGCTGAATGTGAATAACAAGGCAGAAGATTCTGAATTCTGCCTTTATGCTTAAGCACTTAGTCTTGGCAAATAAACTAAGGTTCAATCTTAATTTCCAGGAGTAGGAACAATAGCTTAGATATTTTCACCTGTTCTCTGTACTGCTTAGCAAACACACACACACACACACACACACACACACACACACACACACACACACGACAACCCCCTCCCCAGCACAGAATTTGTCATAGAATTATTTAGCACAGGAATAGGAAATTATTTTGGTTTTTGTCTTAATATCATGATCCAAAAATAATCCCAATACAAAATGTTAAATAAATTTCATTACTTACACTTTACATAAGTCTCTCTATATTTTTACATAACTGTCAGTAATGTATATGCATATATATTACTTATTATATATAATAAATGCATTTATACATAAATATATATTTAGACCTAATATTATATTAAAAAACTATTTTCCTTATTTTTAAATATTCTCAAAAGTATACTATTTTGGTACATAGAATTATGGTGTAGTTAGGAATGTACAATGATTTATTTTACCAGCTCCCTTTTATTAGACTTTTAGTTTGCTTTTAACATTTGGCTATTATAAATACTGCTCTAATGAACATCTGTGCATATAAATCTTTGACCTCATCTCTCATTATCTCCTTAGGACAGATTTCTAGAAATAAAGTTAATTGCCAAAGAGTGTCCATCTCTGTTTACAATAAAATTATGAGTGAAATGATTTGCAACTTTACCGTGATCACAGTTTCAATCTTCCTGAAACTTTTGAGAATATTATATGATAGATGCTATTATAGACAGTGAATGATTTACATATTTTAACTCTTTTGGTTTATTACAGATGAAACCACGGAATTATATTCTTTAGAAAGTGAAGACTCAGTTTTATCTATGCCTCTCATTAAAAAAGAAAATCAAAAGTATTACATTAAGTACTTCATCCTTTCTCTTACTAAGATTTGGGGGTTTTGTTTTATCTTGTTTTGTCTACTTTGTAAATTGGTTTGACCTATTATCAATCTAAAATTTTTTTTTTCAACGTTTATTTATTTTTGGGACAGAGAGAGACAGAGCATGAACGGGGGAGGGGCAGAGAGAGAGGGAGACACAGAATCGGAAACAGGCTCCAGGCTCCGAACCATCAGCCCAGAGCCTGACGCGGGGCTCGAACTCACGGACCGCGAGATCGTGACCTGGCTGAAGTCGGACGCTTAACCGACTGCGCCACCCAGGCGCCCCGACCTATTATCAATCTAAATGTTCTGGTATTCTTCACTAATATCAAGGTCTTAACTTGTCTTCTGGCTCAATGCCAATTTGAGTAATTGCATATTTCCAGATTTCTTCCAATCATATTCATTTAGGAAAGTTATTCTCTTCTTCCTTGGAAATGACAACAGAATGTCACTTTTACTGTAAAAGTGTGCGTTTCTAAAAGCAGACTGGAACTTAAGCAGTAAAAATTTACCATAATCTTACCCTCAGCTCAAGAAACCTGCAGTCAGTCTTCTCCCTAAAATTGCATGCCTTTCAAAAGTTGTTTTATGTATAGCTCTGAATAACAATACACTGGTGTGCACAATATATCATGATGTTTGAATGTTAGAGAACTCTATTGTCTAAGTACTATATTTTAGTGAACTTGCATTAGTACAAAAAATTATTTTTTTCTACATGTGTTCCAAATCAATGTTCAATAATTTGGGTAGTTTGTACTTACAGATAGAGGCAAAATAGTGACCTCAGAAGCTATAAGAAACAAAGTCCCCAGTGAGATATTGTTGGAAAAAAAAAATCCTATTCAGCCACTTTGATGCTCTGAAATACTGGCAGTTTTTGACTCTGGCCTATGTTATCTGTGACCAAAGAAAGAAGTATCAGGAAACACAAATTACTGAAAACTCCTCTTATTTATAGCTGTTAGATGAGATTTGAGTGGTTATTATTTCTAGGCTTATTCTCAATTCAAACAAATCATTTGTAATGAGAGTAGAAGAATAGGCTTTTTTTTCCCCCAGCTGGAACTCAAATGTTGCTTTATTTTAGCATATAAAATATCAGTGGATATACATTTGACATCTAATCTTGAGATATTTATGTAGTATCACACATATTTTTATTTGGCTTTTTAAAAATAAACTTGCATATCTTATGCAAATGTAACATCCCCTTGTTATCAAATGTAGACATCACATATCTAAGTAAACAAAACTCTACTGTAAACTAGATTCATATAAGCTAATTTTATTTAAACTTAAAACTCCCAAGTCTGTTTTTTTTTTAAGTTAGCATGCTGATTCCTGGAGAACAGTTTTGAATTAGAAGTTTTATTAAGGGGTACCTGGGTAGCATAGTCAGTTAAGTGTCCGACTCTTGATCCCGGCTCAGGCCATGATCTTACGGTTAGTGAGTTCAAGCCCCATATCAAACTTTGGTGCAGAGCCTGTTTGGGATTCTGCCTCTCCTTCTCTCTGACCCTCCCCCAATTGTTCTCTCTCTTTCTCAAAATGAATAAATAAAAACTTAAAAAAATTAAAAAATAAAAAAAGTTTATTAAAAACAAACTGAGTGAAGTTTATACAAAATTTGCCATTCCTAAGAAGTGATATGTTCACCAATTAACCGATTATATTTATAGAAATCATATATATCATAATGTTTGGAAAGATAGACACAGAATTTTCTCTTAATTTTTATTTTTACAGACTAAACCCAAGAAATGTGTAAAAATGATGAATTGTAGATGCAGTAGATTGAAGTTAAGAGTGGGGTTTCCAAACTCAAAATTCTTGGGCTCCAATCACACATTCTCCACTTAGTTACTTGGGCAAGTTCTTAACCTCTCTGTGTCTGTTTTCTCATCTGCAAAGTGGTTGTGATAATAGTAGTTATCTTGTAACCTGTATAAACCCAACAGTGCCGGGCATCTAATAATCGTCAATAAACATTAATACCATATTTGTAATTATTTTTAGACATTACATATTCAGTAATTAGCTAGTATTTGTTGAAAACCTAATGGATGCAGAGTATGTGTAGATAATTAGCAATTGGCAAAGATAAATTGAAAAGAAAACTTGAGGATTGAAGACTGTAAAAGGTGTAGGAGAAAAGCATGGACATAGTAAGAGAGTACACAGTTACTAGAGCAGCTGATAGTGAGGGCAAAAGACAAAATTATATACACAGGTTTATGATTAAATATGAAAGAAAAAAGAAGCAAATTGAAAAAGTGCAATCACTAAGCACACAAACATAAAAAGAAGGAAAATATAGTTTTAGTTTTTTGCAAGGAACTATCTGCACAGAGGATAACATATGTTTTAAAGACCAACATATGGTGATTAGCCAAAAGAAAACTCAGAACAATCAAATAAATTACAGACCCTGTAAATTATGTTTCTAAAATTTTATTTTGATGCACAAAGACCAGGCTTTTAGGCTGCTCTAAGAATGGTGCTAGTTTGCCATAACTTCTTTACTCCTATATGTCTCATGACCAGGAGAATAGTTTTCAAGATATTACTTTAGGGTTAGAATTTCATAATTTAGTTAGTAAATGGAGCACCTTTAAAGGATGCATGATCACACCTACAATGGTAACCAGTACAAACCTACCTAAGAACATTTATGTCACAAGTATATAGTCAAGGTGCTCTCATGCTTTATTGTCAAAAACCCATGTGGTCAAAGTCCTACAGCACATAAGTGGCAAAGAAGAAGAAGAAGAAGGAAAAAAAAAACAAAAAATATCTGAAGTCCTGCCTAAATTCTAAGTTGATTCTTTCCTCTGGAAATCACACTGTTTTGATAAAACTCAAAGAGAGATATTGGACAACAGAAATTGTAGAGGACTAGAAAGAAATGAGAAAAGGAAAACACTGTAGATCTTAAAAACACTGCTCATTTGAAATAAAAGCACAGATAAAGAAGCAGGTGATAGAGGAACATTTGTTTTCAGACTGAAGAGAGGGCTCAAACAAAACTTAGCCAACACAGCACTTTAGTGGTCAACTGCTTTCACAAAACAAAAGGGTGAGTCCTATTGTTAATTAGGGATTGTACACTTTTCCATGAGATTATTATTATAAAGTTAATTGAAATTCTTGGGAAATGATATTTTAGAAGGAGGTAGTATAATTATCTATTATACATGTTGGTTCGGATACTATTGAGTTGATTTCAATGAAATCAATGGCAATTCTATATCCAGAACAAGACTATAGATTGTACTGACCAAAATGAGTAATGCGTTTTCCATATTAAGGGTGCTTGTCAAAAGATGTCTTTATTAGAAACAGAATGGAGATCCTTGTAAAAGTAAAGTACTACCAGGATCTCCTCATTAGGTGATCTTCTACCTTCCCCTCTTATTTTGAAGCATTTCCCCTTCAGTTTCATCAAGATTTCTAATCCATTAGACTTGAAAGATGTGTAAATGAGTGAAATGTAAAGCAGCCATTACTAAAGAAATTAATCAAGGCTCTCACAGTACACCTTACTTGCGATTTTTATCCTTTAAATAAAGCAGAAGCAGACAACAGCAGCCTGAGCCAGCAAGAATAATTCTTTAACAGTTCAACTTACAAACAAACAAATAAAACCCCAAAACAACAAAACAACAACAACAACAAAACCTCTTCACCTGCACTGTTCCACCTGGTACTCAAAATAACTCTAAATTAATCATTTGAATTTTCTTTTTAAATCCCTTATTCTGATGAGTTCATTCACTGATTTTTAAATAACACTATCTTGGGTTTGGGGATAAACCTAATTTTCCTATGGTATATTTTCTTTTGTTAAATTATCATTATCAATGCTGCATACAGTTTACTAATTTTTTGTTTAGCATTTTTTTTCATCTGTGCTCATTATGAGACAATTTTATCATGTTATATTTTTCCTGGGAATTTGTAAGTTGAATCCAAACTCTCACATTTATTACAATGATGTTACTTATAATAAACTTTTGTTATTTGACTCTCCATAACTAAGTCTCCATTGTGAGTTTTGGTAATTTGTGAATTACCTCTTTTTGTGCTTATTTATTCAGAGGTTTGCCAAATTTATTTTTTCTTCTTTCTTAACAAAAAGAATCAACTTCTGGCTGTTTTTTCTTTTTGAGTCTCTCTTGCAAATGTTTCTATTTCATCAATTCTCTTATTCTTCTACATTTTTCTTTGGGACTGTTTTACTTTTCTCTTTGTTTCACTTTGTTTCCTAAAATGCTTGCTTGGATCATTAAATCTAAGCCTATATTCTTTAATAATATAAGGCTTTAAGGCTCTTACTTTATTTCTAAATACTACTTTAATTACATTTCCAAGTTTTGATTTGTAGCATTTTTAATATCATTGAATTAGAAATATTTTCTAATATCCATTATGGTATTTTCCTTAAAGCATTGGTTATATAACATATGTTTCTTATTTCTTTAAATACATTGATATCAGAGAAAATTCTCTATGTGCTCAGAGTTCTTTGAAGTAGATTTGCTTTAGAGTCTTTTTATGATAAATTTTCCTAAATCATCTCCTGTGTCTTAAAAGAATGTGAGTGTAAAGTTCTCCAATGCACTGCAAACAATTTTAAATCATTACAAGTTATAGATGTGTCGAAGCTTTTAGCATTGTGAAGTTATCCTGTTTCTAGTATTTTTTTTACCTGTCATTCTGCTTAGATATTAAAGTCACTAAATGTTTTCTTTTTAAAAAATTCCTTGATATATATTTCCATCCTTTTACTTTATAACATTTGTCTTTTAACTGAGTCCATTTATAAGTTTTGTTAATTACTGATATGTTTGGATTTAATTCCTGCCATCATATCTTGTTTCTTGATTTGTCCTTCGTGTGTTTTGTTTTGTTTTTTCCTTCTATTTCTTTAAATGTTTACTTATTTATTTAGAGGAGGGGGAGGGGCAGAGAGAGAGGGAAAGAGAATCTCAAGCAGGCTCTACACTGTCAGCACAGAGCCTGATATGGCGCTCTATCCCACAAACCCTGAGATCATGACCTGAGCCAAAATCAAAGTAACTGACTGAACCATCCAGGTGTCCTTTTTCCTTCTATCTTAAATCTGTTGAAAAAAAATTGTTTTCTCATTTCATGCTTTGCTTTCTGCTAGTTTGGAAATTGAACCCTCTGTTTCTATTCTTGGTTTGTCTCCCTAACTCATTAAAGTCTTTATTTTGTCAAGTTAGCATACTTAATTTATCAGAGTATAGTATAAGGTTAATATCTGTATGAACACCTTAAAAAATAGGACATTAGAATACTTTAATTCCATCCACTGCCCCTCTGCCCTGAGTAGCACATGCTACTCATTTATATATAAATTTATGTTTACATTTAAACTCTGTATTATTTTATTCATATATTATCATTTTATCTTATATAGTTAATACTTGTACACTTTAAAAAACATATTTTAATATTTTATTCATTCTTGAAATTTATAATTGCCATCTGGAATCTTTTTTTTAATAAATTCAAAATTTTGTTTAATGAGGATCTGCTGCCAGAATGGCAATTTTTTGGTTTTGGTACTTTGAAAATATCAAAGTATTATCCTATTTTATACCAATATCCTATTCACATTCTTTCCATTGTTGCTCATGAAAAGTCAGAATGACAAACGATTCTAAAATGTAATGAAATTTTAAAAATACTCTCCCCCCAAATGAATGTTACCGAGGAGTGAGTATGCTTTTGGTATGGAATATTCTGAATGGAGAAATGTATCATGTTCTTGAATAGAAAGACTCAAAATCATAAAGGTGTCAGCCCTCCTTAAATTAATCTACAAGTATAATGAAGCTTCAAGAAAAATCACAAAAAATTTATATATATGTGTGTACATCCTGAAATTCATATGGATGTAAAAACAGTAAATAATAGCCAAGAAAAGTATGAAGATTAGGAAGAGTGGTGTGGGGTTTTCTCTACTTAATTTCAAAACTTGTTACAAAGCTTTGGTGACTGATATCCTTGAATTTATATGGGGATAAAAACAAAAGAAGAGAAAGCTGAGAAACAGATCATGCATATATGTGAATTTAGCATATGACACTGTAGACATTATAAACAATGATGAAACTATCAGTAGTGACATATGATCTATTTGATAAAGGCGTTGGGACAGTAAGCTTAATAAAATAAAATATGGAATCTACCTCACCACATTTATAAAACAGATTTCAGATAAGTAACTAAATCAAAAAAGTGAAATGTAAAAAAAAGTAGGTAAACAGAATAATATATGTATGCCATTGAGTATGGTCAATGCCATACATACCTTGTAAAGTAAGACATGGCATGTGTAAATCATTCTTTAATGTATTCTTTAATGATGTGTATATGCCATGTCTTAATTATATGGATATATAAAAATGTAGTAGAAGTATGAAGATACAAACATGAACTCACCAACATAGGTAAACTAATTACCTCTACGTGAGGAGGTCAGGATAAAGAGATATGGAAAGGGAACTCTAGAGAACCTAGAAATGGACCCACAAATGTATGATCAACTAATCTTTGATAAACCAGGAAAGAATATCGAGTGGAATAAAGACAATCTCTTCAGCAAATAGTGCTGGGAAAACTGGACAGTGACATGCTGAAAAATGAACCTGGACCACTTTCTTTCACCATACATGAAAATAAACTCATAATGGATGAAAGACCTAAATGTAAGACAGGAAGCCATCAAAATCTTTGAGGAGAAAGCAGACAAAAACCTCTTTGACCTTGGCCTTGACAACTTCTTACTCAATACGTTTCTGGAGGCAAGGGAAACAAAAGCAAAAATGAACTACTGGGACCTCATCAAAATAAAAAGGTTCTGCACAGCAAAGGAAACAATCAGCAAAACTGAAAGGCAACTGACGAAAGTGGAGAAAATATTTGCAAATGACATATCAGATAAAGGATTAGTATCCAAAATGTATAAACTCAACACCCAAAAAACAAATAATCCAGTGAAGAAATGCACAAAAGACATGAATAGACACTTCTCCAAAGAAGACATCCAGATGGCCAACTGACACATGAAAAAATGTTCAACATCACTCATCATCAGGGAAGTACAAATCAAAACCACAAAAAGATACCACCTCACACCTGTCAGAATGGCCAACATTAACAACTCAAGCAACAACAGATGTTGGCGAGGATGTGGAGAAAAAGCATCTCTTTTGCACTGCTGGTGGGAGTGCAAACTGGTGCAGCCACTCGAAAACAGTATGGAGGTTCCTCAGAAAATTAAAAATAGAACCACCCTATGACTCAGCAATTGCACTAGTAGGTATTTATCCAAGGGATACAGATGTGATGTTTCGAAGGGGCACATGTACCCCAATGTTTATAGCAGTGCTATCAACAATAGCTAAAGTATGAAAAAAACCCAAATGTCCATCAACGGATGAATGGATAAAGAAGATGTGGTATGTATGTATGTATGTATGTATGTATGTATGTATGTACACACACACACACAATGGAGTATTACTTGCAATCAAAAAGAATGAAATCTTGTCATTTGCAACTACATGGATGTAACTAGAGGGTATTATGCTAAGCAAAATTAGTCAGAGAAAGACAAATATATGACTTCACTCATATGAGGAACTTAAGATACAAAACAGATGAACATAGGGAAGGGAAGCAAAAATAATATGAAAACAGGGAGAGGGACAAAACAGAAGAGACTCATAAATATGGAGAACAAAGTGAGGGTTACTAGAGGGGTTGTGGGAGGATGAGCTAAATGGGTAAGGGGCACTAAAGAATCTACTCCTGAAATCATTGTTGCACTATATGCTAACTTGGATGCAAATTAAAAAATAAAATAATCAATTAAAAAATTAAAAAAAGGGAGTTTTAACAAAACTATGTTTCCTTTCTTTCTTTCTTTCTTTCTTTCTTTCTCTCTCTCTCTCTCTCTCTCTCTCTTTCTTTCTCTTTCTCTCTTTCTTTCTCTCTTTCTTTCTTTCTTTTCAGAAAGACACACAAGTGGGGGAAGGGTAGAGAGAGAGAGGGAGAGAGAGAGAATCCCAAGCAGGCTCCATGCTGTCAGCGCAGAGCATGACACAAAGCTTGAACTCACAAAACTGTGAGGTCATGACCTCAGCTGAAACCAAGAGTTGGACGCCTAGCAAACTGAGCCACCCAGATGCCTGAATAATATTTTCTTTCTTTAAGACAAATTGGGGGGTGCAGGTGGCTCAATAAGTTAAGCATCCAACTCTTGATTTTGGCTCAAGTCATGATTTCATGGCTTGTGAGTTCGAGTCCCACGTTGGGCTCTGTGCTGACAGTGTGGAGTCTGCTTGGATTCTCTCTCTCCTTCTCTCTCTGTCCCTCCCCCTCTTGCTCTCTCTCTCTCAAAATAAATTTAAAAAAAGACAAATTGGTTAAATGCCAAATGTTAATATTAGTTGGTGAATATATGGAGATGTGTTACAATATTTTGAATATCTCTTGGTATGTTGCAAATATCACATAATTAAAACAAATAGATTCAGAAATACCAGCTTGCTTTGTAAATTACAACAGTTGCCACAAAACAAATCAAACAATTATTTTTTAATGGCTATATGCATACAATATTTGTGTTCCTAATGAATTCACACTGATTTTCCCAGATGTTACTTCATAAAGAGATGGTAATCATCAACAACTATAGCATTACCTTTGAATTATGAGGGAGTTGATATCACATGTTATAATAAGAACAGTTCACATGGCAATGGGCAATGACAATTTACCTAAGTGATGATGATTTCGGTATTGCTTTATAGTTCATTTTCAGCTGCTGCGAGGATAGTAACACACATATAGTATGCCTTTGGTCAAAAAAGCATTATATATATATTCAATGTAAAACCAACTTGTAAGAGTAGTCAAAGGCTAAAGAGTTTTGGTAGTACAGAATTAAGACGATGAAATCTTTATATACTACATTAATTATTAATTAATTAATTAATTACATTCATTAAGTTCAATTTACTGACCTCTCACTATGTGTTGAACAGAGTATCAAAAATTTCATATATTTTGTTTGATAATCACAATAACCCTGGAATGTAATTACCCATATCACTGATGGGGAAACTGAGGTTTAGTGATCCAGTAATGTGCCTGAGAGCAGAGTAAATGACAGAGCCCGAAAATGCAGCCCAGAATGGTTCAAAAGCCCTGGTCATTAATGACACCTTTATAATTATCAAATAAGTTGTTGTTTCCATAAAGGAGAATGATGTTTTCTATGGCATGTTAGCTAGCATTATTCTAAGCTGTTAAAGTATCTGTACATTTTAGTGTTGGATAATTTTTATCTAGCATCAAATTTAAAATGAATCAGTTAAATGTAATACCTTTTGATGTGACTGGATGAGAATTCACTAATAGATCAAACATTTTTTAGAAATATTGTTTTTATGTCAGAAAATATTTGGATCTTATCCAATGATATAAAAGAACATGGAATCAAAATGGTGGACGCTTTGCAAATTATGAAAACACTGGAAATTTGAAATATAATCAAGATTTCCTCATAAAGTGTCAGGCAAAATATTTCCTTACAAGTTTTAGAAAGTTGTTGTAGTCACATATACATGGTTTTAAAAAGTATGTCCTCAAAGACTATTTAATCAGAGAATTTTAGTGAAGCTGACAAATTCTGTTACAAATTAAGAAAATTAAATATTTTTGTTTGCATATTTTTAATTTTAATTATTTAAAGCTTATTTATTTATTTTGAGAGAGGGAGAGAGAGAGCACAAATAGGGTGGAGGCAGGGATAGAGGGAGAGAGAATTCCAAGCTGACTCCATGCTGTCAGCATATAGCCCACATGAAGCGTGAACTCATGAACCGTGAGATCATGACCTGAGCCGAATTCAAGAGTCAGACACTCAACCAACTGAGCCACACTGGTGCCCTTGTTTGCATATTTTCTATACTATCTTGTAGTTATGTAGTGAGTCTTCTTATGTATACACTAGAAATGCTGTACTCAAAGTACTGAAAGGCACGCTGTTAAGAAGTACTAGGGAGGGGCGCCTGGGTGGCTCAGTCGGTTAAGCGTCAGACTTCGGCTTGGGTCATGATCTCATGCTCCATGAGTTTGAGCCCCGCGTCAGGCTCTGTGCTGACAGCTCAGAGCCTGGAGCCTGCTTCGGATTCTGTGTCTCCCTCTCTCTCTGACCCTCCCCCGTTCATGCTCTGTCTCTCTCTGTTTCAAAAGTAAATAAACATTAAAAAAAAAAAAAAAAAAGAAAAGAAATACTAGGGAAAGAAGGATGATTGGGCATGGCTTGCAATCCAGCACAAACTCAACACAAAGAGTACTCGAAGGGAGGCATGTCAGCTTACACACAAGATTAAATCTCCTGCTGCAAAACATTTTGCAGGTAATAACGTGATGGGGGCCACATACACTCAAAGCTATACTTGTAATACACAAGTACTTGCACATCTTTAAAAACTGCTTTACTTAAGGCAGACATATTGAATTCACTGATAGAAGTTATATATTAAAAAAAAATCAATGTTCACTAATGTAAGAAGAAAAAGATGGTTTTGATACCACTTTTATTCCAATTTCATTTCTCTTCCTTTAGTTTCATGGAAGGTTTTATTTGCCACAATTTTCTTATTTGTGTAGTACCTTTCCAGATCAATGCAGCTTATCATTTGTTCTTCCCCAAAAGATCATTTTTATATTTTACCTCTTTCTTACTGTAAATTATATATTTGAGAAGTGGATAATACACTATACTCTGGTTTGTTTATTGGTCTGCCCTACTTCAATCATCTTTTTTTCAGTTGAGTACTTTTTTCTGAAATGGTGGGTGGTTATCATCATTGTACTATCATAGAATCCTTGAATGCTAGGATGTTCAAAGGGAAGCGAAGGTCATGGGGGAGGGAAGGAAAAAAAAAAGAGGTTAGAGTGGGAGAGAGCCAAAGCATAAGAGACTCTTAAAACTGAGAACTGAGGGTTGATGGGGGGTGGGAGGGAGGGGAGGATAGGTGATGGGCATTGAAGAGGGCATCTTTTGGGATAAGCACTGGGTGTTGTATGGAAACCAATTTGACAATAAATTTCATATATTAAAAAAAAAAAACAAAAAACAAAAACAAAAACAAAGGGAAGTGAAGGAAATGAACAAATAACATGGCCTATGGTTAAGAGCATGGGATTTGGAATAAGGTGGAATGGGTGTTAGTCTCAACTTTTGTCATTTTTAGCTAAGACAATTTTGTTTCCTCCTTTGGAAAATGAAAACATTAATAAAGTTATTCTTTCTACCTTCTAGATCATTGAAAATACAAGTCTTTTATAATTTCACATATTGTCTAAGGTCTTCATAATTTGGCTTTTTATCTGAGAAGTTATGCAAGACAGACAAGCACAAAACATGTTATTCAACTCTTTTCTACTAGTATAGAGAGCTGGTTTTCTTTGGAATGCCTGAATAATTTTCAACTTATGTAATTTTTGATAGGTAACGTATAAAATTCAACATATGTTTCAGTGTTTTCTTGATTCAACAAATATTAACTTCCAATTAAATATCAGTCAAGCATGATTCAAATGATGAGAGTTTGGTATTAAACAAAGGAAGCATTATTTTATATTTGCAGAACTTACTTTTGAATCCATTCCTCTTAAATGTTACATTAAAACCTACCAGTAAGTGGCTTTATATAAATAAATATAATAGTTATATAATTGACAAAATAATATGGTATATAATAACAAAAGAACCACACACAGTCTTATGGAATTTGAAAAATATGTAATGCCTTGCATGGTGGTAATTTTAGCTATGTGTGACATTTCTTTCATACTTAAATTATATTTAAAAGGGGCCATATCCTTAACTTTCAGACTTTCAAAGGATGTAATTTAACACTATATATTGTGTGCCACAGCAATTGTTTATAAGAACAGGTGGTTTCATTTGCAAATATGTCATGGAGTATGATGACTGTCCATTATTTAATGAGAATTCTTTATTATTCTATAAAATGCTGATAATGAACTTGAGTTTCCAAGCTACCTGTATTTTATATTTCCATATAAATGCAAAACAGAATGTGCAGAACAAATATCACCACTGTTTTCTAAATTATTTGAGTGATAATAGAGAATAAAACTAAGAAGTCTGATCTTTTATAAAAAGAAGCTTCTGCTTTAACAGAGCATCTCTGGATGCATTTTAGGCTTTCTCTCTCTTTTTAAAAATGATTTGGAAGCCTTTTTAAAAAAATTATTCATTTATTTTGAGAGAGACAGACAGCTTGAGTGGGGGAGGGGCAGAGAGAGAGGGAGAGAGAGAATCCCAAGCAGGCTGCAAGCTGCCAGTGCAGAGCCTGATGTGGGGCTTGAACTCATGAACCATGAGAACCTGAGCCAAAGCCAAGAGTCAGACACTTAACCGAATGAGCCACCCAGGCACACTTTAAACAATTTCTTAGTAAATTAAGAGAATGAAAACACACACACACACACACACACACACACACACACACACACTAAATAGCACTGAAGACACCTAGCTGAACATACAGTTTTTTAACACAAAAAGAAGGAAAAATGAGGGTCTAGTTTCATGTTGCAATTAGGGGAAGGAATAAATAGAACGGGACAATGTCTGTCTAGCATGAGATAACACACTATGCCAATCACAGGGCTACATGGTTTCCTATCCATGCATAACAGCATCCTAATACCTCATTAGTTGCATCTGAGATATATCTTATTTCATTAATTTTCATAACAACCCAGTGAGATAGGTATTGATATCTCCATCTTTATCAACATGGACCCATAGGATCAGAGTTGTTAACTTGGAAGAGAGAAGCATGAGCAGGACCAATAACAAAGAAAAATAGTAACTGATCTTCAAGTCTCCATCATGTTCATTTTACAAACATCTTTATAAGCACTTAGAAGTACTGGGCACTCTCCCAAATATATTAGTGTGTTTTCTTTTCCACTGCCAACTTCTGGGCTGTCAGGCCCTTTCTAGGAAATTCCAAGTTCTACCCTCATTGGTTATATGTCACATGCATTATCTAACATTGCCCCATTTTAACATAATAGTCTTCTAAGGAAGAGCAACTCACTGACCTCATAAAATAGTCTGATAATAGCGTGTCAGTATGGTATACATAGAAATACACACATGCACACAAACACAACTACTTTAGACAAAAATACATGCATTGGTATAAACAATTTCAGTGTTTTGACTGAAAAAATATTTATTTAAAATTTTTTTAATGTTTCTTTATTATTGAGAGAGAGAGAGACAGAGCACGAGTTGGGGAGGAGCTGAGAGAAAGGGGGAGACACAGAATCTGAAACAGGCTCCAGGCTCTGAGCTGTCAGCACAGAGCCCGATGCAGGCTCAAACTCACGAACCGCGAGATCGTGACCTGAGCTGAAGTCAGACACTTAACCTACTGAGCCACCCAGGTGCCCCGAAAAAGATATTTCTTGACCTGATTAGTGAAACTCTCTCTAGGTAGAGTGGTAATTTTTTTGAAAACTGAAAAATAATTGACATATAACATTGTATAGCTTTAAGTTTTACAATGTATTGATTTGATACATTTGTATATTGCAGTATGCTTATTACCTTAGCCTTAGTGAACACCCCTTTGTCATCACATAATTATCATTTCTTTTTTGTTGTAGAAACAACTATGATATAGTCTCTTAGCAATCTTGAGGTTTATAATACAGTATTGCTGAGTATAATCACAATGCTATGTGTGTACTGGATTTCCAGGACTTACATATATAGTAATTCCCAATTTATACTCTTCAACATCATATCCCCAATTCTCCCCTAGCCCCTGCCAGCCTCTGGTGGAAAAAAAAAAAAAAAAAGAAAAGAAAAAAGAAAAAGAGAACAAAAATGAAAAACCTAAACTAAATAACCATCATTCTACTCTCTGTTTACAGGTTTGGCTTTTTTAGATTTTACATTTAAGTTATATCATACAGTATATGTCTCTAACTTATGTCACTTAGCATAATGCCATCAAAGTCTGTAAGTGTAGTTGCAAATTGCAGGATTTCCTTCTTTCTCATGGCTGAACAATATCCCATTGTACCATAAAACTTTTTTAAGTTTGTTTATTTTGAGAGCGAGAAAGGTGGGGGGGGCACACAAGCAAGTGGGGGAGAGGGGAGAGATAGGAAGAGAGAGAATCCCAAGCAGGCTCCTTGCTGTCAGCATAGAGCCCCGATGTGGGGCTCGATCCCACAAACTGTGAGATCATGACCTCACAGCTGAAATCAGGAGTAGGATGCTTAACTCCTTAATTTCATTGATCTTTTCTCTTGTTTTTCTCTGGTCTCTACCTATTTCTACTCTGATCTTTGTTATTTCCTTCCTCCTACTAACGTTGGCCTTATTTTGTTCTTCTTTTTGTATTTCCTGGAGGTGTAAAGTTAGGTTGCTTATTTTAGATCTATTTTCTGATATATGCATTTATCAGTATAAAGTTCCTTCTCAAAACTGTTTTTGCAGCATCCATAGGTTTTACACATATTGTGTTTCCATTTTCATTTGTTTTGAAATAGTTTGTTATTTTGCTTTTGATTTTTTTCTTTGATCCACTGGTTTTTCAGGAGACTGTTATTTAATTTCCACATTTGTAGATATTGCAGCTTTCCTCTTGTTTACTTCTAGTTTCAAACTATTGTGACTGGAGAAGACACTTGGTATGATTTCAATCTCCTTAAATGTGATAAGACTTTATTTGTGTCCTACAATAGTTCTAACTATTGTTAGAGAAGTTGCATGCGCACTTGAGAAGAACGTACATTCTACTTCTGTTGGATAGAATGTTCTAAAAATGTCTTTTGGATTAATTGGGTCCAATGTATGGTTCAAATCCATCATTTTCTTGTTGATTTTCTGGCTGGAAAATGCCCTAACCATTGCTCAGAGTTGGGTATTTAATTCTTATATCATTGTATTGTTGTTTGTCTCTTCAAATCTGTTAGTAGTTGCTTAATGTATTTAGGTGCTCCAGTGTTGAGTCTATACATATTCATGATTTATATATTTTCTTAATGGATTGACCTTTTTATCATTATATAATGAGCTTCTTTTCTTATCATTTTTGGCTTAAAGTTTATTATCTATGATATAAATATAGCTATCCCTGATTTCTTTTGGTTTCCACTTATATGAAGTATCTTTTTCAATCTATTCTCTTTGAGCTCAGGAGTGTCTTTAAAACTGAAGTGAGTCTTGTACACAGCATATAGATAGATGGGTCTTGTTTTTTTAATCCATCCAGCCTCTCTTCAAAATCTACATTTTGATTGGTGAATTCAATCCATTTTCGTTTAGAGTTATTGATATGTGAGGGCTTGCTAATGCCATCTTATTGTTTTCCATTTCCATTGTTTCTTTTCCCTTTGTTTTTGCTTACCTTTGTAAATTGGTGATTTTCTCTGGTGGTGTATGTTCTATTTCCTTTTTCCTTATCTTTTATTCTAGCTTTTTGCTTTGTGGTTACCATGAGGCTTACATAAGGCATCTCATAGATAAAATGGTCCATTTTAGGCTGATAGAACTTAACTTTGATCATCTATAAAAGCTTCACCCTTTTACTCCCCCCCTTTTTATATTTTTGATGTTATAATTTACCTCTTTTATTTTGTGTATTTCTTAACACACTACAGTAGCTATAATTGCTTTTATTACTCTTTTCCTTTGATCTTTATAGTACGGTTAAGTGGTTAACACACCATCCTGTTACAGATTTGGAGTTTTCTAAGTCTGACTCTATGACTGCCTTTCCCAGTGTGCTGTAAACTTTCATATGTTTTCATTTACTGACTAGTGTTTTTTGAGTTCAACTTGAAGAATTCCTCTTAAAATTTCTTGCATGCAGGTCTAGTGGTGATGAACTCACTTAGCTTTTGTTTGTCTAGGGAAGTCTTTATTTCGCCTTCATATCTGAAAGATAACTTTGCTGAATAGAGTATTCTTGGTTGGCATTTTTTTTTTCTTTCAACACTTTGAGTATGTCATTCTACTCTCTCGAGGATTTCTGTAGGATTTCTAGGCCTGTAGGATTTCTGATGAGAAATCCACTGATAGACTAATGACGGTTCCTTTGAGGATTAAAACATCCCTCTCTCCACCCCCCTACTCTTTTGCTTTTAGAATTATTTACTTATCCTTGATCTTTGACAGTTTTATCGTAATGTGTCTTGGAGAGGTCTTTTGCACTGAGATAATAATAACGGTAATCAATTAGCTTTGTAAACTTAGATGTCCAATTTTCTTCCCAGGTTTGGAAATTTTCAGCTATGATTTAAAATTTTCTGCTCTTCCTTTCTTCTCCTTCTGGAATCCCAATTATTGCAATATTTGTTCTTTTGATGATATCCCATAGATAAAATAGGTTTTATTCACCACTTTTCATTCTTTTTTCCTTTATTTTCCTCTAACTGGGTTATTCCAAAATTCTTGTCCTCTAACTGACTTATTCTATCTTCCATTTGCTCTACTCTGCTGCAAATGCCTTTTTATTACATTTTTCATTTCATTTATTGAAGTCTCCAGCTCCAGAATCCCTGTTTGGTCCTTTTTTTATGACTTCTGTCTCTTCAAAAAAATCTTATGTTGGTCATATATTTCTTGTTCAAGATTTAGTCAAAATGTCTGAGTTTTCTTGTAGCTTGTGGTTTCTCCAAAACAGCTATTTTGCATTTTGATGGCATGTTTCCTTGATTTTCCATGTTCTTTTAGTTTTGTGCTGCTGCTTTCACATTTGAAGTGGAAGACACCCCTAAACCATTGCTAATTGCCTTCTGTTTGGGTATTCTGTTCAATGATGTTTTTATTGGATGGGGTTTCATCTGTCTCTCTGTGTGGGCATACCCGCTCCACTGTACTTGCTCCCTCTTGTGGCAGGATTCTTTCTTAAGCTTTTATGTCTTTGGTTCTTGCAAGTCACCAGGCTGGCTACTGGAAACCTTTTTTTTTTTGTTTCCAGAAGATGGCACTATCGCTCAAGGTTGTGACTTCTTCCTTGCTTGGAGAGCCTGGCCTATTTTCTAGGTGTGTATCAGTTTAAGAGCTCTCTTGCCACAGCAGTCAGGAGTGTATACAAAGAACCAGCCAGAGTGGGGGGAGTTATGATTTTAGCCCCTCCAGACAGTGTCTGCAGGCCTATGGGACCTAGTAGAAAGGTCCTAGGGTATGTTACTCCTAGAGGCTAATGGATGGACTTTCTACTGAGTACAGTCAGCAAAAACCCTTAACTGTCTCTTTCTCAACCTCCTCCATCCCCCTAGTCATGAAGGTACCACCTCAGTACTCTGGGTATTGCCGGAAAGAAATGGGTTTATATATCTGTGTCCCACATAACTGGGGTAAATAGGCAATCATTCACTGTTCTCCTTTCCCCCCACAAGGGATAGAGCAGTCCTATGCAATGTTTCCTTGTTGGGGAGAGTAGCATTAGGAATGTTTTAACAGCTGCCTTCTCTGTGACCAAACTTGTATTTTATTTATTTATTTATTTCTTTTCTCCAGTGGTGTCCTAGAATCTCCCCTAAGGAGGCTGAGCTTCAGAAAATTCCCTCTTATGTGTGGGTATGTGCCCAGGTCAACACTCTCCAGGGTTTTTCCCAACCAGGGCAAGAGAGATCTGACATGTTGACTGTCTCCTTTGGTTCTACAGCTTAATACCTAGGTCATTCTGCCTATTATTGGACACACAGGTGGGTGAGCCTCCTCCTGGAACCCTTGGTGTATGGTGCTAGATTCCACAACACACACAAAAGTACTTTTTGTTTGTGGATGGATATCTGTTTCATTGTTTAAATGGGGGGATAAAAAAAAGGAATATTTTACATTGCCATGATGCTGACATCACTCCCCAGAGTAGTCATTTTGATGCATCCATCACACTGTTATCAGACTATATGCACAACTCATTCTGCATAAGAGTGGAAACACACAAATGGAGAAACAAAGAACCCTATGCAATGTGAGTTATTTCATCTTAATGTTCCTGAGCATGAAAAGTGCATGATCTATGTTTTTACTGCCAAAGCAGCAAAGAAAATGCAAGACAACATTTTGTACCAGTGAAATTTGTTTAAAGGCATGTAACATCATTAGAAAAGAGTGGTTTGTTATGGTTAGTTTGGTTAAGGAATACTATAGTTAGTTTATAAGTATACAACATAAATGTTTTCTTCATACAAATGCATTTTATACTGTCTCCTAAGGTAGTCTAAAAACTATAGAATTTTATGATATTAGAATGAGTTCTAAATTATAAATTTTATAGTTATTCTGCTTGGCCACAACAATCATCATAAAAGCAAATAATTATCTTTTCTTTCTTATTACGTTAATGCCTTGGGTAATGAGGCATTTTGGCTTATTTAATATTTAAATGATATAATTAGAATGATACTTTTTATGTTTCCCAGTTATTCTGTAGTTTTCTCTTAAGTAAACAACAACCAAAAAAACCCTATACATTTTTATAGTAGTATATGTCTATAGTATAGATAGTTAGGCATATACTAATATATGTATAAGACAAAAATACTGTTCAAAAGATTTAATTAAGTGATTATTTAGTGACATGTTAAGTTGTTAAAATACTCTAAAAATAAATAGAGAATTAAAGACTTGATAAAGACAGATACCCTCCATTTTTGTGGAATATTTAGCAGCCATCAGATACAGAGTCAAAAGAACAAGCCAAAAACTATCCTGCACTTGAAACATCAATGAGCCCTGTGTTTCCTTCACTAGGCTTTGCAGCATCGGTCATGAATTACAGTACAGTAAGCTTTAAATGCTGCAGTTTTTTGTCCCCAAGGTTTCTGTTCCAAGACATTACACATTTTTTTAAGAGCATTAAATAGGCAGTCAGAGAGCTAAGCAGGCACAGATATATGCTATATAAGTGTCTTTTTCCCCCCTTCCATTTAATCATTTTGAATATCTTGAGGGCTTTTCACTGAAGAGTCCTGCTGTTCTAAAAAAAAAAAAAAAAAAAAAGAGTATTTTATTTCTAAGCTTACTAGGTCTTTCTTTCATCGTTTTGTGAATAATGTATATGTTTGATAAAATAATCAAGAGATACTGCCATCATTATGACACATTAATGAAATGAAGTAATAACTTAGAATTTCTAATATGAAAGCAAAAAAAATTTAAAGCACATCATCACAGAACCTCCTTTGGTAGATTATTTTTAGTTAGTTCCCTTCCAGTTCGAGTTTCTCAAGTAAATCCTCCTGACATAAAACCAAAATCTTTATCAACACTACTATGACTCTGGACTTCTCCATTTTGTTATACCCATTTAGGCATGGAATGCACTAGTATAATATTTAGAAGAAGAAAAAATAGGTAGATGCGCAGTAAGAGGTTTGAGGTATAATCTTTATTTGTCCCTCTATATTCATGTCCTTCTATTTGCAACACTATATTTTCCACTGTGGTTCAATAGTATTATGAAAATGGTATATTGGAATATTGATTATTGCATGTGAAAGTTATAAAGTAATAAGTTACATGTATTAATAAAAACATGAGTATCTAAGTTATGTTTATGCCAATGTAAACATACACACATCTCTCAGTGATAAGATTTTCAATATAATATACCTATCAGAAAGACTGCAAAAGGCACAGTTTTTACATCCTAACCTCAAGTTTAGAATTGTAATGATGCTGCCTGGACCTGTGCTAGTGCCTGAAGGTTCTTTATCCTATTAGATAAAAATCAGAGTTCTTGGTCCTGATTAATGCTGGCACAAAACTCTTGCAAGGAAAATGATTAAGAAGCTGATTTCATATTTTTGTGATTCAAATCCTTTATAAATGAATTATATTCTGCTACATTACTATATTTTTAGAATAGAAAGTCAGGTGATCCTGTCTAAAAGTACTTTTTTAAAAATGTTTATTTATTTTGAGAGACAGAGCATGTGTGAACGAGTGTGGGGGATAGGTAGAAAGGGAGGGAGAGAGACAGAGGAAATCCCAAGCTGACAGCATGGAGCCCCACACGGGGCCCCATCCCAGGACTGCAATCACGACCTGAACCGAGATCAAGAATCAGAAGCTTAACCCACTGAGCCACACAGGCACCCCTGAAAATATGTTTAAACATAGTTTTTCTCACTGTTAACACAAGGATCTTTAGTTAGGCGGTCACAACTGTCCTTTTTACTGTGCCTTGACTCCCCTCGTTCCTTCCTCATGAGCAGCAAAGCAAATGCTACGTTATATTCAAATACCGTAATCTGGTTCTACACTGGAGAGTAGTTGCATAGTAGTGTAGGCAGTGCTACATTTACCTCCTTTAACGTAAACTAATTGGGAAAAAAATCTTACTCTTAGGTGCTGTTTTCAGAATCGTCCTGATTCTGGACCTTTTTCAACTTAATGGCTGGATCTACTTCTTTGGTCAGTTACGGGTCCCATCCTGGCTCTAGGAAGGGGGCACGGCTTTCATGTGTCCACTCCTGTTTCTGACCCAGGCATCTCCATCCCATACCCTGGTATGGAAATTCATTTTTTAATTTATTCACCTTTGTGAAAGTTCCTCTTTTAGTTTTACTTATCTCCCCTTTAGAAGTGGGATAGCATCTTGTTCTTGTGGGTCCTTCACACTTGAATAGTACTCTTGCTTCTAAACAACTGTAACCGTGGCCCTTTCCAATGCAGATTACTTTTGTGGATATCTAAATATCATCAGCTCCTAGATTCTGTGCTGCTGTACTTACCTGTCTGTTAGGACATCCTGGGTGGATATGCTGAATTTCCCTCATGTCAACTACCTGTTTGCATGAATACAACTATGTAATGATGATAACAGGAGTGATAACAACAGTTATTCTCATTTTTACCATGATTCTAATTCCTTTACATTTTTTGTATATTACACTACATCAACAGTTTTTCCTTATTTTCATTTTAGATATCATGTTATATATGAGAGCAAATGTTTTCTCAAATTTCCATTCGCTATTTTTTATTTAACAAATAATTTTGGAGCATCTTTGTTGTGCCAGGACATTTCCTGGGAATTTTAGGACTATTTTTTAACCCTAAAGAGTCAAAATACTACTTGGAGAACGAAGTATGATAAAAAAAAGATGATTCTAAAAGAGTATAAAAAGGGTTCCTTAATTAAGCTTGGATGGAAGTAGGGAGGAAACAGCATTAGTGAGAGTTTTCTAGAGGAGGTGACAGCACTTATGTTGACCATCAATGATTCAGTATTATTTAAGACAATGTCTAATGGAATTATATCTGTTTCCACATTTCATTCTAAGGAATTGATAATTCATTAGACATATCTGGTAAAGAAAGAAGACCAATGAGCAACTCTTTGGCCTAATTCATTTTGGCTGCATTTAGCCAAAACTTACGGAAGGTGTCACTGCCTCCCCACTTCTGCAGATGATGACCATTGTGACAAGACTGGTGATGATAACAAACACTTGAGTGTTTATTTATTCCAGGAAATTTGCTAAAATGGTTTTATAACTTTTATGTTTGATTCCACTTGATCCGTATAGTAAGTAAAATTTTAAGATGGCCCCTTAGATTCTTGGCCACTGGTGTACCCAAAACTTCTCCTGGTATTCAGTGAAACACTAACCTACATACCGCTGTGAAGGGATTTTACAGATGTAATTAAGGTCTCAAATTAGTGGACGTTAAGATAGGGGTATTATCCAGGTGGACCTGAATTAATCACATGAGTCCTTTAAGTCTGGTCACAGATAGCAATTGGAGACAGAGAAAGTCAGAGAGATCCAAAGCATGAGAAGGATTCAATGTGTCATCACTGGCTTTGAAGAAGCCACATGGCAAGGAAGTGGGTGACCTCCAGGATCTGAGAGTCAGCCCTGGCTGACAAGCAGCAGAGAATCAAGGGCTGCAGAATCTACCCGGCTGAAAAAATTTATTTTTCCATGACCACATGAGTTTTAAGGAGGACTCCAAGTTCCAGATGAGATTGAAGCCAGGCTGATATCATGGTTTCATACTTGTGAGACCCCCAAGAGAAAACTCAGTTGAGCCCACTCAGAGTTCTGACCTCCAGAACTGTGAGTAATAAACAAGTTTTGATCTACTAAGTATGCAATGCAAAAATAGGAAATTGATACAATTCTCTTAACCAATACAGTGGTAACATCACTATACCCAATTGAAGACGAAGAAAGTGGACTTCTGCTCACATTTCCCATGTATCAGCATGGTTGATAATGTGAAACAGAACTTCAATATTACGCAAATAACACTTTCATATGACACTAGTTAAACTTTTGATGACTAAAGACTTTTGCTAAGTCTGTACAGAAGAAATTACAATATTTTCACCCTGAGTCTAGTTCCAAACATGGGCAAAGAAGTCTGAAATGACTCTTGTATACCTAAGAGCAAGAGGCAATACTTAGAAAATGCTTTAAGTTTTATTTGAGGTGAGGTAGGGAGATATAAATGTCCTTCCTTCAGTATTTTATCTAAAATTTTACACAATTCTCTGGGTATAATTTGTAGTCATGGACTTCAGAAAAGCCATTTCTCATCTATTCATTGGCAGATCTTTCTCCTCAGTTAAAGCCTGGATGGGGGTTGTGGAAGAGAAACCTAAAGAGAGCTACATCCATGCCTCCACCCTCCCCATCTTGGAATGGCAGAGGGATGGCAGGGCGAATCAAATGTGTGTGTGTGTGTGTGTGTGTGTGTGTGTGTGTGTGTGTGTGTGTGAGAGAGAGAGAGAGAGAGAGAGAGAGAGAGAGAGAGAGAAAGAGAGAGACAGAACAAGAAAGAGAAAGATGGCATAGAGACAGAAAGTATGGATCCTGATAAAGAACAGATATAAAAATTGAAAGCAATTCTCTCAAAAGCTTATGGGGATAAAAGAAGGGAAATCAGAGAAGTTTCTTGAAATGAGCATTTTTGACTAAAATACTGACTTAATTTATTTTTTTAATTTTTTTTTCACTTTTATTTATTTTTGAGACAGAGAGAGAGCATGAACAGGGGAGGGTCAGAGAAAGAGGGAGACACAGAATCTGAAACAGGCTCCAGGCTTTGAGCGGTCAGCACAGAGCCCGACGCAGGGCTCGAACCCACGGACCGCGAGATCATGACCTGAGCCGAAGTCAGACGCTTAACCAACTGAGCCACCCAGGCGCCCCAATACTGACTTAATTTAAATCTTGACTTTGTTTTCATGGACTCAAAATGTATTTTCTGAATCATGGACTGAGTCATACTGCTCCTCCTTATAATCAATTCTTTGGTTGTTAGATGTGAGTGAGAATTGGAAACAAAAATTTTGTCAGTTGTTTGCAGACACAAAGACAGAATTCTAGGCAGCCCTTTTACCTATGGAAACAATGTTTATTAAGAAGGATAAGAATCAAGGTCTTTCCCAGCAACCCTTCTAGAGAGGGACTGAATGTACAGGGGCATCCTTGAAAGGAAAAATATTAAAAGCCTACTGACCCTGGAACTTTAGTGATGATTTTAGACACACTATTTGTTATCAAGAATCCACAGACTCATATATGTTCTTTCAAGTTTATCTGGACAAATACAATTGAATAATTATAACAGCAGACACTTAATCATACTTACTACATGCCAGGCACTGCCAATGGCATTTTTACACATACTATCTCATTTAATCTTCATAACAACACTTTAGGGCAGGCAGAACTATTATCCCTGTTTTAGAGATAAAAACATTGAGGTATATGTTAAACACTGTGTGCACAGTCACTCCTGTAGATTATGGTAGAGCTGGGACATGAACCTAAGCAGTCAGGTTTCAGAGACTATGTCTAACCACTGATGCTGTGGCAGACTTTAGTTTCCAGACACATATGCAACAATATTTCCTATTCCCCTATTGTTCTTACAATGTGATATGGGCACACTTTCCCTTCAAGAGGTGAAATCTAGGCCTCTTTTTCTTAAATCAGAGCAGGGTTTGGAACTAAGTTAGAAATGAATGTTAGAAACTATGTAACTTTCAAAGACAGGTCATAAAAGGTGGTATGGCATTCACCTGATTCTCTGTTGGGCTAGTCACTTTGGGAGCCCTGAGATGCCATGTAAGCAGTACAATGTCCCTGGGGCCACCATGGTGTGAGGAAGTCCAAATTAACCCACAAGAAGTGAGACCACATGGAGAGCCTTGAGTCTATGTGAAAATGGGAGATGCCCAAGAAGCCCCCAGTTGCTTAGTATCCCCACCAATTCCAGCTTCAGATACCATCTGACTTCAAATACAGGAGAGACCTGAGTCAAAACTGCATAGTCAAGCCACTCCCAAATTCCTAACCCCCCCCCCTTCCAAACCCCTGAGAGATAACAGAGCTGTTACTGTTTTAAATTTTTTTTTTTTTTTCAACGTTTATTTATTTTTGGGACAGAGAGAGACAGAGCATGAACGGGGGAGGGGCAGAGAGAGAGGGAGACACAGAATCGGAAACAGGCTCCAGGCTCTGAGCCATCAGCCCAGAGCCCGACGCGGGGCTCGAACTCACGGACCGCGAGATCGTGACCTGGCTGAAGTCGGACGCTTAACCGACTGCGCCACCCAGGCGCCCCAGAGCTGTTACTGTTTTAAGCAAAATTGTTTGGGGGCAATTTGTTATGTAGCAATAGACACAGATATAGATATTTCTGTAGAAAAGTGAATTTGATTAAAATGAAGTATATACAAACATGTATACTAATTAAACATGTGTTTTAATTATAAGTTTATATTTTGGTATTTGCATTGGTTTCCCAAATAGAAAGTTTCTTACTATGATAACATTGTTTGAATCTCACCAGTTGGTTTAATCCAGTTACCAGTTTTGTTTTTGTCTTCTATTATTGCAAAGGGTAGGTTAATTTCTATAGAAACGACAGTCACTAGATTCTAACACTTGCGACTTTTTAAATTAGTGCAATTTGCTTCCTGTCTTTTCAATGTCAAATAATTTCTTCATGATGAAAGTACTCTACATTCCTGTAAAATATCCCTTTTTTTTGTGAAACATATTTGTACTTTGTGAATAAGGTACCACACAGCACTATAATAATCCAGCCAGAGGACCCCTACTGGATAACAATATTAAATCAACTGTCATGTTAGGGGGAGACTTGAAGAACAAATTAAATTCCCATTCAGGCATTCAAATAAAGCAACTGCTTGAATGCTCACTCAGTAGGCCTCATCTCATCACTCGGTGGGCATCGTATTTGAGAAGGAATATTCCCACTGGCAAGCTTATTTACTTCATTTTAAATACACACGTCAAGTAAAATGTGAGAGCATTAGCTCAACTCCCATTAGTAGTTTAAATCTATAAAATTGATTCTTCTTAAATATTTAAAGGTAGAATTATTTCCAGGGAACAATCACATTAAGCACCTACTTTCTATGTATGTCTGCTAGAGAGATACAGAAATTAATATTAATCCATTAATAGGAACTTGGAGTATTCAGATGTGGCCTAAAACAAAATATAAAACTGAGAGTCTATGTGATGCAAGGTTATAAACCAGAATTCTAGTTCTAGTTCCATTAAGTTTTTTTTTTTTTTTTTTTTTTTTTACTAGGAGTCTGTGTAATTACAGCGAAATTGGGATTCAGCATTAGATTTCTGAAGAAGTACTGACCAAAGGGCAAATGTGATTTCTCCCAGTGACATGATCTATTTTCTCCTAAATATAGCTCTGTAAAATGGCACCAGGGGAGTCACGGACAGAGTCATAGCTTTGGAGTGTGCACTCATTAAAGATAAAACACTGAAAAGAGATGAATGAGAAATGTGTTCTTCACAGAATTTCTTAGGTTGAATATGAATTACAGCCTAAAATTCTGTATTTCTACTGTAATTGCCACAAACAGAAAAATAGGACATTTTAGGATTGGAAATGAGGTAAGACATTAGGAGAATATGAAAAAATATTCAGATTGCCATTTCATACACTCTTAGCTGTCTTTCTAAATTAAATTCTAATTTTCATGGGGCGCCTGGGTGGCGCAGTCGGTTAAGCGTCCGACTTCAGCCAGGTCACGATCTCGCAGTCCGTGAGTTCGAGCCCCGCGTCGGGCTCTGGGCTGATGGCTCAGAGCCTGGAGCCTGTTTCTGATTCTGTGTCTCCCTCTCTCTCTGCCCCTCCCCCGTTCATGCTCTGTCTCTCTCTGTCCCAAAAATGAATAAACGTTGGAAAAAAAAAAATTAAAAAAAAAAAAAGATAAAACACTGAAAAGAGATGAATGAGAAATGTGTTCTTCACAGAATTTCTTAGGTTGAATATGAATTACAGCCTAAAATTCTGTATTTCTACTGTAATTGCCACAAACAGAAAAATAGGACATTTTAGGATTGGAAATGAGGTAAGACATTAGGAGAATATGAAAAAATATTCAGATTGCCATTTCATACACTCTTAGCTGTCTTTCTAAATTAAATTCTAATTTTCTTTTTTCTATTTCTTCTGGTGATATCTACATAGACCAAAGCAATGTACAAATTCCTCTTCTCTAAAAGGAATGAAGAAAAGAGTAGAAAAATGAAGTGAAATTTAATTAAATTTGGCGTAAAATGTGTTTAACACAATTTGTTAAATGCAACATCCATTTCTTCATTTCCAGGATTGAGATAAAAATAATCTGTAATGATTTCCTGAGCACAAGTTTCTTATCTTGGTAGTAGCCAGTGGGCTACACTGGAAAAAAGCTCCAAGCAATGGTGTCACTTTTAAGTACTAGACTCCTTTTACTGTATTTGTAGAAGTCAAAATGCACTAATATGAGACTAATGTTTTGTAGTCCCTTCATGTAGATGGTGGCAGAGCAGGCATAATAAATCAATAGAACAAATTGTCAGACCAGTAATGTGGCTTCTGTTGTTCTGCTTCTCATTAAAGGCAGTGGCAATTGAAGAAAAGCTATTACTGCATCCAGAATTCTTAATGAGGTTTGCTACCAATTAGTTTACTGCCCAAGTATATGCTTTGACATTTGGTTAGCTAAAAACTTGGGCAACTTTTCATTTAAAAGGGTATTACTACACATAAGCCTGAAATGCTTAGCAATCCTAACGCTGAGCCAGTTAATAGAATAGGTACATGCAAAATATCTTAAAACATTGACCTTCAAATTCCTGCTTTCTTCTCAGCTCCTGTCAAATCAATAAAGAAACTTAAAGCCAATGTTTTATTGATATCTGAATTAATGTGGTTTGCAAAAAATTTTATTAAGCTTTGCAAACCAATGTCAAGTTAAACTATTGTGCCCAGAAAATGTCAGCCTCAAAAAATTGTCTGACAAATGTGATGGAGCTTCTTTGACACATTCTCATTAAGACCCTACTCTGATACCCTCTTCTTTTCAATCACTTCAAGGCTATGAATAAATATTGCAGCAATTTTTATTCTGTAACTAGAATTTTAGCTGTATAAATCATGGGGGAAATCCTGGTACATTGGTTATTGAATATTTTTAGTTTTATCATTGTAAAGAAAGATTTGTAGTGTAAAGAAAATTTTGTAATATATCATAGAAGAAAAATCTATGGCTTGTGTCACAAGATCTCAAGAAAATTCATGTTAAAAAGAATACTAATGTTCATATACATAAGAGATTTTGGATTATTAAATACCATTTATTACAAACTTTAAAAGAACATAAAGTTATGACAAAAATATTGACTCAGCTACAAAAACCTAAAACATTTAGAAAGCGCCCGAGAATTAAATACAATAAGCTACCTATTTTAAGTCAGAATAGAGTAAAACAATGCAGTATGCCCTGAAGAACACAGTGAAAGTTACTTGGGGGTACGGAGGAAAGGACATCTAGAATGAACATGCTCCCTGATACCTCAGTTTCAATACCATTTGCTTCATCTGGTTCTTCTTTACTTGGATGGTTTATTTTTTCCCAGGCTTAAATCCACTGGACATTTTTCTCATTGCCTTTCTTTCATATTGCTATCATTTTCAGATACCTAACTGTCACAAAACTCCCAACTTTCACTTCTTTGAGATTTATATTCAGCCCATGATCAAATCTGAAGTTTCTTCATGTACAGTTTAGGTTACATTTTCTTACTCCAGTTCCAACACCATTGCATTAATAGCCTTTTAGCTCCTATATCATAGTCTTTAAGTCTTTTATCTAATGAAAAAAAAGTTAACTCCTTTAAGCATTGTTCTGAAAAGTCAATAAAGTTCATATCTGCCTGTCTTAGAGTATGGAAAAAAAATCTTTGCATCTTTCATGATTCTGTATGAGTTAGTTTTTCATTCTACTTTGTACTGCTGGATATCATGTTAATGCTAGAGACTGCCTTCCTTTATAATCACAATGATGAATTTCTCTTGCCTTGCTTTAAACACATTTTTATGCCGAATTTAATTAAATTTCATTTAATTTTCTACTTTTGGCTTCCTTTTTTCTTTGTAGAGGAGAGGAATTGGTATGTTGATTCAGTCCAAATACATACCACTAAGAGAGAAAAAAAAGGAATGTAATTTTAAAAAATAGCTTAAAATGTATGAAATGTCAGTCTGAATATTTTTTCACATTCCTATAATCTGTTACCTCATTTCAAATCCTAAAGTGTCTTATATTTCTTAGTTACAGTTATAGTAATTGAAATATAGAAATTTAGACTGTAATTCAAATTCAACTTAAAAATTCTGCAAAGAAAGCATCTGATCTCTTACATCTTTCCAACCATCAAGACGCACCAGCCTTTTAGCACTCTCTAAAACAACCCATGGGATTTTGTGTCCTCCACATTTTTAGGGCATGAGTTGTTCATTAATAGTATCCTATCCTTCTTTGACTTACCAGTACTATGTACAGTGCTTGGTACATGGTAGGTCCTCAAAAATGTATGAGAAATGCTCCGAGGACAGTGCTTAATAAATGCCAGACCCTTAATGAGGAGTTTTACAGAAGTCACCTGATTTAATCTTTCTAATAACTCAGGAGAAAACCAAAGGCCATAAATACCAAGTAACTCATCCAAAGTCAACAGTATGTGGCATAATTAGTATAAATATATTACAGAAATGCAAAAAAATGCCAATCAGCTACCTTATAACTTAATGGCTAATGTACTTGAATATTTTTTACTAAAGAAACTGTTAACATCACAAAGATCGATAATCGATTTTATATAAGTCAACCTAATCAATGAAAAGATAAAATATAAGATAAATCACTACTTTGGAAAACAATAAATACACATGTAATGTAAAATGTCCTTACAAAGAGAAACAAAAATTCAAAAAGTATACATTACAAAACCATAGTTTTAATGTTGAGATATGAACCTGGTTTTTCTAATATAGTCACCCTTGACAATAGCATACTTTCACATGTTTATACAAATATTGAATATTCTTTTTTTGCAGAAATTACATTGAATCTGCAGATAAGTTTGAGAGGCATTATCTTTGCAATATCAAGTATTCTGATTCATATGCATATACTTTTACATCTTTTTCACATGTATGTTACAATCATATTTTAAGTTGCCAGATGTCTACTGTTTGATTTTGATAACCACTCAGAATCCAACGTAGCTTGGAACCAATGGGATTTATGTCCCTAGTAAAAGATTTTTAGTCTACCATCGAATATCTTGTGTGCATGTAAATGTACTGGGGTGAATTCTGTTTAAAATCAAAATGTAATGGATAAGGAAATGAGAAAGAAAGAAAAGTTACAAGAAAATAAAATCTAAACCCAAATGCAGGGCTTAGAATAAAAAAAAAAGCATTGTGGTATTTTGATCATCATTTCATCATGATCCAAGATGAAAAGTTAGTGAAGTTAATGAGGCAGATACTACTCAGATGGAAGACATGATAATATTGTGCTTATAATTATTCTTGCTATTATATTATTATAGCTCACTGACCACCAAGAACCCAACTACAGGCAAACAAAATTGTTTTTTGTTAGTTTGTTGTTGCAAGAAGACACATAACTAGGCAGACAATTGAACTGGCAGGGATTGTCAGAGTTTGTAAACTAAGAAATTGTTGGGACCACATGAGTCTGTGAGGAGTTACTGTTTGCTATAGTTTTTGGACCTGAAAGGTGTGAATGAGCTAACACTAAAAGAGTTTGAGATTACATAATTTATCTTGCATATCATATTTTGGTACAGTTTATCTGTTTTGCAAATCATAGTACTATCTTGCAAGGTATGGTTTCTTTTCTTGCTTTTCTTTCTTTCTTTCCCTTCCTTCCTTCCTTCCTTCCTTCCTTCCTTCCTTCCTTCCTTCCTTTATCTATCTATCTATCTATCTATCTATCTATCTATCTATCTATCTATCTATCTATTTAGAGAGCATGAGCGGGGTAGGAACAGAGAGAGAGAGAGGGAGAGAGTACTCCAAGCGGGCTCCATGCTGTCAGAGCAGAACCTGATGTGGAACTCAAGCCCACAACCATGAGATCGTAACCCAAGCCAAGATCAACAGTTGGATGCTCAACCGAGTGAGCCACCCAGATGCCCCACAAGGTATGGCTTCTATTTGAATGCTCAGTTCCCTGCTCATCATCTAGCTACTAGAAAGAATTGCTTTTTATCAATATCAATGCAGTCAAATCCCATAAGAGTTAAATGAAATTAACTCATGTTCTGGAATGAACTAGATTATAACTAATTATAACAAAGAAATATTTCTTTCCTCCTTGGTGCCTTCCCAGCTCACAGAGGTTGTTCTGTTGCACTTGCTTGCCACTATCCCTCCATTATTGCTTTGTGTTTTTCCACCTCCCACTGCTGTCCAGAATCTGCTGGACTGCCTATCCTACTCCTACCCCCATGCTGAACAAATGGTTCAGTCCTGGGTTTAGTTTAGTTGAACTCCAGTGAGATTAATGAAAGAAACCACTGAATTTATTTATTCCTTTATGTAGATCTTGCTGAAAATGTACACAAGATGACCTTCAAGTTCCATTCAATTGAGAGTTTCTATGATTCTTTGGAGTGGTAAAAATATGTCAGATGGATTCTTCAAGGCAAAACAGCTGTTTACTTATTCAACAAAAATCATGACTTTGAGCTGCTGTTGGCTTCTGTAATAATATAATGTAACAACCTGCCTTGATTGAAATTAAAATAAACGACTACAATCTAGTCCATGGGCTAAAGTAAATATTATTAAAAACTGTGTGCATGATGTTAATACAGTTTAGTCTTACCTAAAATTGGAATTATAAGCATTTGTTTGTGTTTTAGAGACTGGGGTGGGGAGTGAGAATAAATAATATGATGAAGATAATAATGTTCCATTCCTCCAAATGACATTACTTGCCCATAAGTAGCTAAGTGCATACTTTAACTTGAAGTTTTAGCAAAAGCTATGTGTTCTTGTTCATCTATTCATATATTTACAGTGTCCTGGACTTTGCATTTGTAAGACGTTAGCTGGGATTATTCTTAGGGTCAATGGCCATGGACTTGAGAGAAAGTAACTGGTCCCTAGGGTCCATGGCCTCGGTGTTATTAGAAGCCTGGTACAGACTTGATCTCCATGAACATTTCTATCCCTGAAGTAATTATTGAGGGGAAATTTTTTTTGCTCTTGCTTTTAGCGAAAAAATGTGGAATTAATTTACTCAACGGAGCAAATGAGTTCTGGATTCTTTCACTTTGGAGGCCTTCTTCCTCTTTGGCCTAGGTTAACTCTAGGCTATGTACAACTTATGCCTGAAAACCCACCATAAAGCCTATGTTGATAATAACTAGTGCATTAAAAAACCCTGCTGAGGGGCGCCTGGGTGGATCAGGTCATGATCTCACACGTTGCAGGTTCCAGCCTGCATCCGGCTCTGACAGCTCAGAGCCTGGATCCTGCTTCTGATTCTGTGTCTCCCTCTCTCTCTGCCCCTCCCCCACTCACTCACTGTCTCTGTCTCTCAAAAATAAATAAATGTTAAAAAAAATTAAAAAAAACCCTGCTGAATGCATTGTTAAATAAGTTCTACTAGGATATTTGTTAATATTAAAGCAGAATCAATAAAAAAACAGATTTTATTATAGGAAGGATTTTTCAACTATGCTCTTCAGTTAAACAGAGAAACAGTAAAACAGTTAAACAGCTTACAGTTAAACAGTTAAATAGTTAAACAGAGCTCTCACAAATATCAAAACTTCCTTAGTGAACTGCATCTCACCCTCACCACCCCCCACCAAATCCAAGGTGGTGGAATAATACATTTATCAGACTTATCACTTGTCAAAATAAATAAATGAATTTGAGTTAAATAATTACACACAGTGCTTCTGATCTAGAAAATATTTCCCCCAAACAGTTATGGGCTGAATTGTGTTCCTCAAAATATACGTGGAAATTCCAGCCCCTGTAACCTATAAATGTGACCTGATGTGGAAATTGCCAGCTATCACCAGCACCGAGGGAGAAGCCAGAAAGGATTCAACCTATCTTCTCAGAGTGAGCACAACCTTGCCACCCCCTTGATTTCAGACTTCTAGCTTCCAGAATTATGAGAGAATAAATTTCTATTGTTAAAAACCACCCAGTTTGTGCTATTTTGTTAGCATAGCCTTAGGAAACTAATAGAACAGTGTTCTCTATTTTTACAATTAAATTTGCCAAAGAAAGCCTAGTTTTCTCTTAAAGAATAAATCTATTAAAATGTGAAATGCCATGATGTTATGTAACGAAACAAAATTAACTCACCATATTCATTTAAGGTGACATTTAGAATCCTCCTACATGAATTTTCTTTATATCAATATTTTTATGCATAAAATATTCTTCATAAATCTGTGGGAGTTGTCCTAATTTAAACCGTATATTTTCTACAATTGATAACACAGCTAGAAGTTAGTCGATTTCAATTTTGGTGTTCCTACTTAAGACAGTTTACCTGACGATATTTTGGTCATGGTCTCCAGAAACAAAGAACATGGCGGTGGCCACTGAAACACTACACAGAGGTGCCGAGGTATGAAATCAGTATTTATTCCCATATGGCTTTTCTGAATTTTTTTCCCAAACCAACCTGAGATCTCTTGCATCTCTACAAAGAATGTAAATGCTGCCCCCTAAATAATTAACTGTTCTGCAAAGAGATGATGATATTTCCTGAAAATTACATTTAACAGTAATGAAAACAGCATTACTGCTGATGATATTGAAGTTATTATTTTTTTAAAGGCACTTATTTTGGAAAAAAAGATCATTGCTTTATGATTTTCTTGTGCACATGTAAAAGTCTAAAACTGTTCTAATAGGCCCATTGCCTTCTTTTGTTTAATCCTCTATTTGTTACTTATGGTCAAAATACCACATTAAATGCATTGCTGTGCTATAGAAGAAAGGCAATTATAGAAATGCTAAGCAGTATATTAAAAACCTCACAATGTGCTAACTCTCTACTGGTAAGTAGACTTTTTGCTTTTTTGTTTTCTCTTTCTTTCTTTTTCTTTTTCTTTTCATTTTGTTGTAGGGAAATTCTAAATGTTTCTTCTGGAAGAAAAAAACATTAGATTTGAAAAAGAAAATGCTATGTTTTTAGATAGTCTGTTTGATAAATATATTTGGATTGGGGGAAATTTCAATTCATAAAACCTCTATTTTTACCAGCAACTGTGGCTTTCAATACTTATTAGTTTTTAGCCATATTAGTATGAAGTCAAAGCTGCGGTTTTGTACACCACGCCCAGAAAGCTTACCCTACTAACCTTTACATAGACTTACAGGTCACTGGTGCATAATAAGTATAGCCTCCACTTAATGAAGCTAGATCTTTATATTTTTAACACTCATTTGGAAAACCAATTAACTCTGGCTCTATTGAACAAATTGAACAGGAAATAAATCAAGTGTTAAAACATTGGTGATGAGCCAGAGTTTCTATAATTAGAGTGCTGTTATGCCCAGGGCTGTGTATGCGTAGTTCTATGTTTTGACTGACAACTTCCACATATTAAAGGCATTTTTTTTTAATATACTACCTATATTCCCCATCTCAAAACCCAGAGACCTGAATCACAGGGAGAATTCCTGAAAATGCCACATGATTTACAATAGGAATTCCACCTGCTGTTTCATATTCATCCTGCCAAGATAATATCTTCTGTGATAAATAACAAGCAGTTCTATTGTTCTTCACATCACTTGCAATTCAGAAAGGACATTTTATTGCCAGGTTTTTAAAAAATAAGACCTTCCCATTGTTCAAATGTGACTATTAGCCTGGGGAAACATGATGAAGTAAAAAAAAAATGGATAGCAGGCATCAGGGTGGAAGAAAGGTTGAAAGAAACAATGATGTCAGGGACACTCAAGAGGTTATTATTGAAAGTTGTTATAATAGTATAAGATGATGAAAGGAGGGAGTGACTAAAAAGAGAAGTGGGAGCTCCAACAATGAGAAGCTGGGAATGTGAACTCTCTGCACTCCTCCTGAGAGACCAAGTAGTTAGCCCCCAAGTGGATGGAGAACCCCACTGTCTGGATGGATGCATTTGGTTTTGGCTACAGGGAATTAATATAGTATTATCAGGGTCTAGGGTCTACCTACTTTACTTTTGCTGTTGTTCCATGTTCACCAGACAGCTTGGATAATGGACAATGAATATGATATGACATTCACTGGAAATGTATATAGCAAAACTGCTATATGGACATTTTTATTATACTCATCCATTTCTTTGGTTAGTATAAGCCATTTTTCCAGAACCTGCTAAGTCTAGAAAGATAGTAGAGCTGTTTCTAGGTTGACAAAGTGAAAATCTGACTTTTTTTTTTTAAGCAATTGTTGTCTAGGATAATGTCCCAGTAGGAATATGCACATCCTTGTACATGTTACTGTGAATTGCTTTACTGATTTGGGAAAGTCTATAATATTCTCAATAGTAACTTTAGTACATAATTGAATTAATTACATCTTTTAAATTTCTCTCTTCTCTCTTAATTTTCCCCAATATCTTTTTCTTTAATATTTTAATATTTGAGAAACCTTTAGCCCTTTTGTAAGGCAGGCCATACTTAATTTGTAAAATAGAAAATAATAATTTCATCATACAAATAATCTTAGGGAAATGAATGTGACTGATGAGGCCAAAGAACATGAGGTAATGAGGGATTGAGGGCAGAGTTTTTTTCCACCCAGTTTTAATGGATAATTTAAATTAAAATTTTATATTAATTTATTCAAAATATTGTATAATACAATGTAACTTGAGGAAATAAAACAACATTGTGAAGCTCACTTTGTCCTTGCTGTGATTCCCACCGCCCCTTCTTCCTGCGAGATATCCAAAGTTCTGGGTTTGATATGTCTCTTCTCTGCCCGTGCTGGATACAGAGATATCTTTGATAATATCTACATTGTGTTTTCAGCATTTTTTTCTTGTTTTATTGATTTAGTAACTGAGGACACTGCTTTTCCTGAGATTAAATGAAATCTACAAACACTCTTCACTCTTCCAAATGGGACTTTACAGTAAATTTGATTCCTGCCTATAGATATTGTTTTGGGTAATAGGGAAAGTAAGTTCCCACTCCCCTATAACTTAGGTGAAGAAATACAGGAAAATTAAAAAAAAATTGACATTAAAATCATTGAAGTTAGGAGACATGAGGGAAATAAGCAGGCTGATGAGGGCAGCTATCCTAAGGACCTATCTTCCAACAGCCCAACTGATGAGGAAAAGATGGCCAAGCCAAGACTTAGGAATTGGCAATTTTGGTAAAGGAAACAGCAGGTGTCAAAGTCCTGAAGAATGAACAAGTGTGAGAATTTCAACAAACATTCTCAACAAACTTTCTCCAAACTGTCTCTGAAGTACATTCCATTTCATTATTTATTTTTAGGTGAGGCATAGGAAGATACATTCACTTGCCCCAGCTAGAAAGCAGTAAAGCCTAAATGCAAGCCTAGATAATCTGTTTCCAGAAACTTGTTCTCAACAAGTTTATACAGCTAATTGGCTAAGCAAACAAGACAATTAATGAAGAGAAAAGGTAGCAAGAGGCCTTGGTTTCCTGTGAAAGGTAACTGCATTTGTTTGTTTTGTCAAATAGCAATGGGAAGACATTGAAGAATTGTAAGCAGTTGAGTGATATCTGATTTATATTCGAAGAAGGCTGATTCCTGCTGCTGGGAAAGAATGGGTTATTAGTAAATTATTGGAGGCAGTTAGGAGTGAAAGCCATTAGAAGACTTTCATGAATTTCCAGGCAAGAGAGGATAATAGCTCAGATCAGGCCATACTATGGATGGGAAGATCTGGATGTGGTTTTAAGTGTAATCAACATAACTTTCTGATCGATTTGACATGGGAAGTGAAAAAAAAAAAACTCTACATTTTTTGCTTGAGCAATAGGTGAATGGAGGTTCTATAAGGAAGACGAAGAATACTGGATAAGGGACAGTTTTGACAGGGCCTGAGGTTACAGAACAGAAATTCTGTTTTAGCTACTTTAAACAGGAAGTTAGATTAACAAATCTCTATCTTGGGGAGAGTTTAATTCTGGAAAATCAATTTAGGTTTGTTGAGAAATGGAGAATCAAACCAATCCATGCTTCCTGTCTGGAATAACTTTGCCCTTAGGGACTCTCTGGCAGTCACATTCATATCAGTAACCATTTTGATGGAAAACTGTATATCACAAACTTCTACAACCCACTTTTGCAAAAGTGGGCCATCATTTCTGATGGCCTCTTCTGTGTATGTGCAACACATTTAATAACAGTGTTTACTAGGGATGTGGTTTTTCATAAGTTTTTGGAGAGAAATTAAGTGACATTAAACACTAGATAACCGGGGCAAGCAAAGTGCTACCTGCACAGCCATCTTTATCTTCTTCCTCTCAAGTTTGTAATGATCAACTTTAATGGGGCTGAATAGAATCCCAGTGGTTATAAGGAGAATTTTACTCAGAATTGGGATATCTATATACACTGACTTTGAGCTGACTGAACCTGGATTTAAACCTGTGAATATTATTATTTTTTCCCTTGGTTTCCTAAGATTAAGCATGATTAAAGACCTCTATGCTTCCTTACCGTTAAACAAGTTCACCCCTCAGTAACTTGAATCATGTCTGTCTTGGAATATTTGGTTTTCAATGTCCCCCTACTTCAGAGGTTTTCAAAATGTAGTTTGCAGACCACCTTTGTTAGAATGTACTGGGGCACTATTTAACAATATAAAAACCCAGGATCTTTCTGGATGCTTATCAGTGCTAATGGACAGGCATCCATGAACTAAAATACCGAAAGCATACAAATGGTAAGATGACATTTCTAAGATCACTTATCTCCGAGTTGAACGTGACACTTTTATTCCAGCTTACTCTTTCCATCTCTCCTTGATTTCGCTCCTACTCTACTTCCACAGGGTGCTACAATGATGAGAAGCAGAAGCTCCTTTATTGCCACGATGAATTTTTTTCTCCCCCCACTTAAAGCTTTAGGGAAAAAAACCTTTTAGCTAGGTTTTGGGTGTCCTATAGACTGCTTCCATTATTGGCAGGTTTTTTCCCCTTTCTAGTAGAGCAGTCTCTTCATCTTTATGTAACTCTAGAAGCACACTGTGCCACACCTAAGGACCAAGAAAGGAGTAAGCATTCAGTTCAACAAAGTCTAGATTCAACAGGTATCTAGAGTAGTCTAAGGTTTGAACCTGCTAGGATATTCACTCCACATAAAACTTTCTTCATTTATATAGTCAGAAGACACAGTTGGCCCATTGTATGAAATTTCTCAGAATTTTCAGGAATTCCCTTTAATGTTTTTATTACTTGAAGTGCTTTCTTGTTTTTTCTTAAAATATCCTCAAACCCAAAATAACCTTAATGATTTAAATTATTTCAGTACCTATTTCTGTGGATAAATCCCAATTGTATGATCCCAAACCAGGTTTTTCTGATGAACTTTAGACCGGTATTTCCCACTGTTAATTAGTTACTATTATTATTTTTTTGGATGACCCAAAGGGTCCTCCAAATCAGTCTACCTAAAACTAAAATGGAGTTCATTTTCTTCCCCCATATTTGTTCTTCATCCTGTATAACCTATGGCAGTAAATGATACTAACATTTATCCAGTATCCAGAGTCAGAAAGCTGGGCATCATCCTTGAACCATCTGTCCTCCTCCTTTCCCATATCTGGTTGACCACTGACTGCTGTCAGATTTAGCCTCTACATGTGTCATGAATCTCTCCAATTCTCTTCATCCCCAGTGCCATTTGCCTCATATTAGATCACCACTTTTTCTCACTTTGATTCATGCTTCAGCCTCCTAACATGGTTCTCCCCCATCTTCTCATTCTTTTACTAATTCTCCATACAAAAGTCAGAAGTTTCTCCAAAATATTTAAAACCCTTAATGGTCTCCCATTTGTCTTAGGGTAGATGTCTAACTTCTTAAAATCTCCTAAAATTTTCTAATTTATGTAGCCCCATGTTAACTCTGCAGGCTAACCTATTTGTACTCCATACTCATGTTTTCTTGTTCAGTTCTGTGAGTGTACCAGGTCAGTATTGTTGTCTCCCTCTGAGAGCTCTATCTCAGACACTATCTTCCTCCTCCAATGTGTCATAGGACTGTAATCCAAACCTACATTATCTCTCTTTCCCATCCCCTTTTGCAGAGATCTGTATTTCTGTTCTCTGTTATCCATGGCGGCCTACATTATTTCTGTTGGAATCCTTGAAACAGTCTACTACTATTAGCTGTTTTCACAACTGTATTCCACAAGTTGGTCAGCTCCATGAGAATGACTTTTTCACTGTTGTATCTCTAGTGCCCTACACAATGCCTAGGTTAACACTTATGTGCTGAATAATTAATAAGTGGTCATTCTAAACAGTTTACTGAGTTGAGGTAGATTCTAAGCCTCTGAGGACCCAGTCGCAAAGGGGCCATGAGGATGGATTGGCCATGTCTTCTATAGTCAACAAGTGACATATACTGCACTGCTGCCATACCACAGCTGTCACTAAGGGTTCCCTCTAGCACTTTAGAGAGAAGAAATTAGAAATTTATATTGGAATCTTTCATAAGAGTTGCATAAAATTTTTCATGTTAGGCTAAAAATATCTTAAATACATTTTGTTCTGATAAAGCACGTGAGTTGTTTTTTGGAATATATCCTTGCTATTATTCCTAAAATTCTCATTTAAAGATGCTTTTTCTAGACGTAAAGTTTGGCTAGAACTTATCGAGAATAGCCTAGTGCCCCGGGTGAGCAAGTACAGAAACAAAATATCTTCCAGAATGTTGTCCTAACATAGGTTTATTTTTCTCAGAATGTGATCACATTATAATCAAACTAGTTTTAATGATTGTATTCATCAATGGGGTAATAGCATCAAAATGATTTTCCATTATTTGTTTTCCTCACTATCAGGAGGTATCTCGGAATAGTCACTTCCCTATAACATGGTTTGCCTTCAGAGTATTTATGTGTGTTTTGGATGACTTTGTGTTGGAAGTAAAGGCTGCTCAAATTTACAGTTTTCAAAAATGTGTGGCTTCTACAAAATCTGGAGATTACAAAATAAAACTAGGAGGAACTAGGGACCAGTAAAACATGTATATGTGTCTCTTACTGAAGAAATACTGCCTGAAATAACACACTCCAAAATATCAGATCTTTAATCCAAGTTAAATCATGTAAGAATGTTGACTATTATTGATCCTTTCTTAATTTGGTGATAAGAAAAAGCATTTAGTTTTACCTTCAGAGTATCCCCAAAAGACAGTTTTATTTTCCCTCTTCATTTTAATAATACAAGAGATGCAAGACTTTAAAAGTTCAAAGAGTATTTTGAGGTCATCGAACACCTGTGTTCATGGCCAATCAAGCTCTGAACTGAGTAAAGCTTGTGTTCCTATTCATACGTCTTGTCTAGTCAACATCTACTGAAAGCATAGAACTCTACTTTGCCCTAGGATCTGAGCACCAGGAGGCATGTATTTTAGAACTTCCACTTTCAAATACATTAGGGAAATTAAGGTACCCTGAAAATTCATACAATACCCAGAAGTAGTGGTTAAAGTTGCAGTAATAAGACATCAAATCATATGTTTCAATAATAAGTTTGTTTTAGGTGATACTATGATGTGGTCCTTGTTCACTTGCTAGATTGTCTGCAAATGACTGCCAGACCTTTACTGGAAACCTAAACTTCCTAAAAATAAAATTCACATATTTTTCAAATGAGAGTAATGCATTAATCATAGTCATGTCACTCAAATGGCTGATTGTCCACTTTGCCGATATTAAAACTGGGTAGATTTAATGTGCTAGGGGGTTTAAAATCTATTATTTCACAGCTCTTATCTGGAAAATTTTCATAGAGACTCATCTTTTTATTACAAATTTAATTCAGTATTCACTTTAATATTAATTTTATTTTAGTTGAAATCAAGGGATAAATTATTTCATTAGCCAAAAGCATTTGGAAAAGGATATAATTTAGGTTCTGAAACTAGAATTCATTTCTGTTAAAAGGGTATTTCTATAAAAGTTATTGAGGCCTCTAAAAATTGTATTTGTCAAATAATTATCATTTAACAATTCATACATTTTTTTTCTTAGGAAAGTAAATGAATTATCAACTTAAAATAGTGCTTCCATATTGGGAAACACATTCTGAGTGTTAGGGATTAACAACATTCACGCTAGATTCAGTCACATTCATCGTTGCCGTAATTCTGCATCTAATCCCGCTTAATCCTCTAAATCCCAGGCTCTGACAAACAGCACCCAGTCTGTGTATATTTACACCAAAATTATCTTGGTTTTTGCTGTAGGTTTGACCGTGAGTAGAAAATGCATTTTTCCTAACAGTCTTACAAACAAGCTAATATAGATGAGAGGATTGTGAAAATTCACGGGGGAAAAAATCACCATCTCTGATCTGTTGACGTGGTCACCATTTAAAATTTATTTGTGCTGGGAAATTGGTCTTGCAACAAGTCCCCCATAAAAGCAGCAGCACGCTGTAGCAGTTAAGAGTATGGACACTGGAGCCCAAGAGCCTGGGTTCAGACGGCAGCTCCCCCACCTGTTATCTGTGTGAACCAGGGGCGCAAGCCACTTCCCTTTCTTTGCGTCTTGGTGTCCTTAGCACACTGAATGCAGATGATGAGAATAGAGTCTACTTCATATCAATGGATCCAGATAAAATTAAATCAGCATTTGTAAAAACAAAAAATTTTTAAAGCAGCACCTGCCATACAGTAAGAGCTACAAAACTGATTCTTAAATATAATATTTTAAAACAACAGTGCTAGATTAGGATGTTACCACCTGAACGATCTCTCCCTTCCAAAACCAGAAGATAAGGCCTCCTTAACCTGATGAAATAGATGTAAGGTTACAAATGATGAAATGAAGGGGTATTTCCAAACATTCTGCTTTTCTCCTAACTTGTTTTCAGATGTGGCCCTGATCTTCATAGACAACTTGTGGCATTTTTAGGGTTTTTTAATGGTTATTTTCTGTTTCCCTTTCTACACCTATTTCTTGCCTCATCCACTCTATGTGTCCTGGAGGCTGACCTCTACTGGCTGTGTCATGTAGGGTCTTTTCGCCTCCAAGAATTCTCTTAAATTAGGCCAAGGGAAGGCACTGAGAGAAATCTGAGGACAGGAAGAGAAAGACAGGAGGAGGATTATCCTCCACGACCATGTCTGCTGTCTGCTGCTTGACCAAGGTTTGACCGTGGCTCTTGTGGGGCAGCCCCTTTGCCATTGTGTGACTGCTTTCACAGATTCCATAATAGTGCCTTCTGGTTGTCCCCTCATGGCAGAATTCTAAAGGCTCCCTGCTGTCACTAGGCTCTGGCAGCTTCACCATTCCTAAGTGAAATAGTCCCTTCACTGGGGTCTCTCAAATTTTATCTGAGAGTGTACTATCTGGTCCATGCCGGCAACCTGGCCCATACAGGTAGTATACAGGTATTCATTAATTAGCAATGAATTTAATCTTCCTACCCTCTCAAGAAACTCATGTTGAATTTTCAAAATAAGAGGCCAATTCATTGTTTCCTATCTGCCATGAAAATGCTTATTTGCTAGAGTCAGTGATTCTTTGGAGACATATTTTCAACTATTTTTATGAAAAGCCTGTATTCTTTTCTTCAATTACCCTAAATCTACAAGAACATAATTTCAGGAAATAGTTTGGACTACATAAATTTGGCCACTTGTTTGCTTCACTAGAAAATACAGTACAGTCAGGGGTGCCTGGGTAGCTCAGTCGGTTAAGTGTCTGACTTCAGCTCAGGTTGTGATCTCACCATTCATGGGTTCGAGCCCTGCGTTAGGCTCTGTACTGACAGCTCAGAGCCTGGAGCCTGCTTTGGATTCTGTGTCTCCTCTCTCTCTCAAGAGTAAATAAAAACATTTAAAAAGATTAAAAAAAAAAAAAAAGAAAATATAGTATAGTCAGTTCAATGATGAATCCAATGACCAAGTACTAAAAGTAGAATATACTTCTTGGGGCTTAAAGAAGCGTATTGAGAACAAGTATAAGTTAAAGTTTTACACAGTAGTTAGTAAGCATCATTAATTCACTCATTCTTTTAATAGCTATGTGCTAGGCAGTATGCAAAGTGCTAGGTAAACAGCAGTAAACAAAAGAGTCACTGTCCTCAAGTTTACAGTTGGGATGAACATAGTAAAGCATCCTGTCTATGGTCCCTTCACTCCCTTTGAGGGAGCAGGTGTATAGGTGTTGTTCTGGAGGAAAGAGAAGACAGAAAACCCAGTCTGTTTTCTTGGTCTACTGGACCTCCCATGTCAGCAGACACATCATACTTGCTAGAAGGAGGGATCTTTTTCTATTGAAAGTGCTAGGCAGGATGACCCTGGCTAAAAAAAATTCCATATATAGTCCATAGATGAGTGTATGGACTATAAGGCATAGTTCCCTGGAGAATATACATAATTGGACAACTCTCCAAGAATACTGTATTAATCTGTGTGGGCTGTCATAACAAAATACTATTCACTGGGTGGCTTAAACAACAGACATGTATTTTCTCACAGTTCTGGGGCCTCAGAGTCCAAGATCATGGTCTGGTTCTGGTAAGAGTTCTCTGTGGATGGTGCCTTCCCACTGTGTCCTTACATAGCAGAGAGAAGAGAGCAAGTTCTCTGGTTTCTCTAGTTATAAAGTACTAATCCCATCATGAGGGGCCCACCCTCATGCCTTCATCTAAACCTAATTAACTCCCAAAGGCCCCATCTCTAAATACCATCACACTGGGGGCTAGGGCTTCAACATACAAATCTTGAGGGGCCACAATTCAGTTCACAGCTGATACAAAATGGAGATTTGCATAATCTAAGTGTTCCTTTTTCTGTAAGGTAACCATGAGGACTCACCTAGAGACATCACTGATTTTTCTGGGACATGTCTGATTTGGGAAGGAAGGATCTGGAAGAAGTTTTTGATGCTTCAGAGCTCTGTCCTTTGCCAGAGTGTCTGGACTGCCCATATCCTTAACGCTGGGTAAAATCTTTGATGCATGTATCCAATTTGGCAATCTGATCCTGCATCTAATGAGGAAGCAGTGCACAAATAAGCACACAGACAACATCTAATTACAAATTGTGATAAAGGCTATAAAAGAAAAGTGTGGGGTGTCTTAAGAGACTATAAAAGGGAGAACCAAATCTACACTTGGTGTCAACTAAGGTTTCTCTGAGGATGTGACCTCAGGGTTGACACCTAAATGTTAGATTCAGATTAGCAAAGGGGGTTACAGGCTGAGTGTGGGGGTGGGGGACTATAAATGCTCTTTAATTATTCTTTGTACAGTTGTTACCAATTTTCCTTTGTTTTTCAATGTTAATCTAGCATTTTATAAAACATCAAGAGCTCATCATAATGTATGATTAAGTCACTAACTGTATTATTCATTCTCTGTCTTAGCTCAAAAGTCCTCTCTTCTGTGTATCTTGTCTGTATTCCCCAGGCAGCTGGGAGGTAACTATTTCCATATTTTAGTGTGTGTCTCCATTCTGCTTTGCTCCTCACCTGCCCTTTAATGAGCTTCTCTTACACCATTTCTCATATAGATCCTCTTTGCCCAGCCAGGAGACCCTCAATGTCAGATACAATATTTTATTTATCTTTGTAAGTTTTTGCTATCTTTCATGTGCCCTTATGTTTATTTGTATGATATTTGTATATCATTGTATATCTGGCACATAAGTGAAACTCTGCAATCTGCCAAATAAATAAATGAACCTCAAGTTGCAAGTGAAAGCATTTGAAAACATTTATATTTGTTAGTATGCAATGGATTAGGATTATTAATATATATCCTGGAAACCATTAAGTGCAAGTAAAATGAATGTTGAAAAATTTAGCCTTTGACTCCGAGAAGTCTATAGGGCTATTCTCTATTCACTTTAATTTGGTAATAGCTGTTCATATAACAATAAGAGGCAGAGAGAGAGAGAGAGAGAGAGAGAGAGAGAGAGAGAGAAGGAATGCAGTTGAGATTGTATGTGTGTGTGTATGTTAGTTGAGACTGAGGATTCTAAATAGTTCCTTTTATTATTGACTTTAGATAAATAAAAGAAAGTAAAATGAGTTAAGGAAAAATAAACCCAAGAAACTTAGAAATCAAAAGGATCGAATAAAAGAAAATATAGGGGTGCCTGGATGGCTCAGTCAGTTAAGCTTCCAACTCTTGATTTCAGCTTAGGTCATGATCTCATGGTCCATGAGATCTAGCCCTGCATCAGGCTCCTCTCTCTCAACAGAGCCTGCTTGGGATTCTCTCTCCCCTTCTCTTTGCCCCTCCTCCTCTTGTGTGCACATATGCTCCCTCTCTCTCTCTCTCTCTCTCTCTAATCTTTAAAAATATATATGCATTCATCATGTTTATTAAAACTATATATCTATAGGTCTGTTAAGCATAGTGGGAAACATAGTTTCATTATAAGTAAGGCTGGAAGTATAAAATAATCTCCATACCCCAGACATCAAGCTATACTACAAAGCTGTAATCATCAAGACAGTATGGTACTGGCACAACAACAGACACTCAGATCAATGGAACAGAATAAAGAACCCAGAAATGGACCCACAAAAATATGGCCAGGGAATCTTTGACAAAGCAGGAAAGAATATCCAATGGAATAAAGACAGTCTCTTCAGCAAGTAGTGCTGGGAACACTGGACAGCGACATGCAGAAGAATGAACCTGTACCACTTTCTTACACCATACACAAAAATAAACTCAAAATGGATGAAAGACCTCAATGCAAGACAGGAAGCCATCAAAATCCTCGAGGAGAAAGCAGGCAAAAACCTCTTTGATCTTGGCTGCAGCAACTTCTTACTCAACACGTCTCCGGAGGCAAGGGAAACAAAAGCAAAAATGAACTACTGGGACCTCATCAAAATAAAAAGCTTCTGCACAGAGAAGGAAACAATCAGCAAAACTAAAAGGCAACCAGCAGAATGGGAGGAGATACTTGCAAATGACATATCAGATAAAGGGTTAGTATCCAAAATCTATAAAGAGCTTATCAAACTCAACACCCAAAAAACACCCAAAAATAATCCAGTGAAGAAATGGGCAAAAGAGACACTTCTCCAAGGAAGACATCCAGATGGCCAACCGACACATGAAAAAATGCTCAACATCACTCATCACCAGGGAAATACAAATCAAAACCACAATGAGATACCACCTTACACCTGTCACAATGGCTAACATTAACAACTCAGGCAACACCAGATGTTGGCAAGGATGCGGAGAAAGAGGATCTCTTTTTTTTTTTTTAATTTTTTTTTTAACGTTTATTTATTATTTTTGGGACAGAGAGAGACAGAGCATGAACGGGGGAGGGGCAGAGAGAGAGGGAGACACAGAATCGGAAACAGGCTCCAGGCTCTGAGCCATCAGCCCAGAGCCCGACGCGGGGCTCGAACTCACGGACTGCGAGATCGTGACCTGGCTGAAGTCGGACGCTTAACCGACTGCGCCACCCAGGCGCCCCAAGAGGATCTCTTTTTTATTGTTGGTGGGAAGACAAACTGGTGCAGCCACTCTGGAAAACAGTATGGAGGTTCCTCAAAAAATTAAAAATAGAACTACCCTATGACCCAGCAATTGCACTACTAGGCATTTATCCAAGGGATACGGGTGTGCTGGTTCGAAGGGACACATGCACCCCCCTGTTTATGGCAGCACTATCAACAACAGCCAAAGTATGGAAAGAGCCCAAATGTCCGGTGATGGATGAATGGATAAAGAAGATGTGGTGTGTGTGTGTGTGTGTGTGTGTGTGTGTGTGTGTGTGTTTGTGTGTGTGTATACATACATATACACACAATGGAGTATTACTCAGCAATCAAAAAGAATGAAATCTTGCCATTTGCAACTACATGGATAGAACTGGAGGGTATTATGCTAAGTGAAATTAGAGAAAGACAAAAATCATATGACTTCACTCATATGAGGACTTTAAGAGACAAAACAGATGAACAGGGAAGGGAAACAAAAATAATATAAAAACAGGGAGGGGGGACAAAACAGAAGAGACATAAATGTGGAGGACAAACTGAGGGTTGCTGGAGGGGTTGTGGGAGGGGGGATGGGCTAACTGGGTAAGGGGCATTACGGAATCTACTCCTGACATCATTGTTTCACTATATGGTAACTAATTTGGATGTAAATTTTTAAAAACAAAAAATAAAATTAAAAAAATAATCTCCATAAACTCATATACTGAATAATTTTCATAAGAGTCAATAGTAATGCATCAATTTAAAACTGGAAGCATACATGATATCCAATCTTTAGTGCAGTAAAAAATGGTGAGGGCAAAGATTGGACCCATTGTGTGGGACTTTAGAGAGAGTTCAGTCCAGAATGAGAAAACAGGTGCTGTGACTTGATGAGCCCAACTAGAAACCAACATTGGAAAACAGGAGCCAAATTTTAAAATCTGCTTTTATCTTTTTTTCTTATGCCCACTCATTAATGTTTCAGAATAATTGCAAGAAAATTTTTATAATTTCTACTCAACTTACTATTTTGAATCTATTCTTAAATAAGTTGAAAAAAATGGATGTTTTTGCTGTACATAGATAACATCTTGAGAAATTTGAAAGTAAAGAAATATGGCAAATTTGCAATGTGAATCCACAGTTTCCATGTTCCAACTTTTGAAGCAGATAACATCAGAAGCTCAAGGGCATACTGATGTGGGTGAAGCCAATTCTTAGAATACAGGAACGTGGACTCACCTCAGCCTAGTCATGTTTTGAGTGGTTAGAATTTGTTTTTTGTTTTTTGTTTTTTTCCCTGTTTAGGACAAGTCCAGGATGAAGTGCAGGAAAGTTATATTGAGATCTATAATTTTGGCAGTTGTTGTTACAGAGCTTCTCTAATGCCGATTATACAAGTCTCCCCCAAATTTATCCTTTTCAAACTGTCTATAAAAGACAAAAACAAACAAACAAAAAAACTGAAGGAATAACTGGTGAGCAATAGAAAATTTTGTCAGCTTGTCTGCAATTTTCCCTAATGTGAGGGAGAGAGATGAATGTTGAAATCTCCATTTATTCTCGAATTCTGCATATCTGTGTCCTGTACAGAAGTTATTTTTTGAAGCTTTTGATTCATTTTCTTTTTTTCCTCATTGACAAAGAACTGGCAGTCCAATCTTTTCTCATTAGTCTGTCTGCTTTAACTTGGCACTTGTATCTCTGGCTTCCCAATGTAGGTCTCATGTTATGGCCTCGGTCCCAGGGAAAGCTAGCTTACCATTCTACCTCTGAGCCAAGGGTAAAGTAGAAATTGAAATAAATATATGCTTGCTTACTGGTAACAGTGTACTCTAAAGACTTTTTACTAGTCATGATCATAAAATTTAAAAATATTAGAGACATAGATAATTTAGACATTTGGTAACATTGCATTTCATCAAATCTAAGATGATTATAAGACAGGCAATCATTTTATATACCATTAAGGATGTAAAAATGCTCTCAAATTCTTGACTCTAAGATGTACCTCTTTTTCAGAGATATGAGAATATGGGAAAGATACTTCTGACAATTTGAGAAAAAAATGTAGTTAGATCAGATACTTTTTTTTCTTTCCTTAAAAAAGTGCAATGAACACACTGGCAGGTCTAAGGCTCAGTGATTTCACTCTTTATAAAGTTGGTAAATCTCTGTTACTAGCATCAAGGCTCCTTAAGCCTTTGTATGACATGTTCAGTAGTGTTGATACCAAACGAATTCTTAGCCTTAAAGAACATCTAGCAATATCTTTTTGCTGTTTTAATTCTGGAATATTATCGAATGACTGACTTGTTAGTAATATCTTATTACATTATAGATTTTAAAAATCATAAAAAAAAAGTAACATTTCTAGTTACACTTAATGTATCAGCATTGCACAATTCCTGAAGACAGCAAAAGGAAAAATGTGTGTGTGTGTGTATTAAGGTTGATAATTTACCCTCAGTTTTAATTTATAAAATATTATAGGTTGCTATTAAATATTACTATCATTTGTTTCCTTCATCTATACTACGATTTGTAGGAACTTTTGAAGGATATTGAGATCACAGTCAATATTTGTATTTTTTCCAGAGAAGAATTCCAAGCAACTGATTAATATAAGAAACTTTACAGTGTAACTCAGTTACACTGGTTGGGAGTTTCCTATATTTTTTTAATGAAAGTAATTAATATGTTCAGTCACATTAAATGTACATAATATAGTCAATAGGTTTATCTATAATTTCTTAAATATCTTCTTAAATCTTACAGTGATAACATATTTAAAAAAATTCCTCATTGGCAAACAGATGAAATTATCTAGCTGTTCAAAATATGCTAATAAAGAATAACTTAAGGAATAACTTGATTACATAATAATTTTCCATAAGTTTCCAAGGGCAATCTTAACTATAATAAACACACTCTGAGCATAATTAGGGATAAGTCATTATATAAAATGAATATATTTGTATCCTAATAAAGTGGGAAAGTATTAAATGTTTGAAATTTTCTAAATATTATAATGAACAGATATTTCACTCAAGGCTGGCTTTAGAAATAAGGCTATTTAAATCATGATTTGGAGTTTGGCCTGCATACCTGCTTATTTAAAAGTCTCTTTCTTCTATGTGTGTCTCAAATCCTCAAATAACTTCAAAAGTGTTAGTAATAGGATAAAGTTAATAAAGGCTGCAATTTGACATCACGAAATCTGAAATCAGCTGCCACTTCTGCCTTGGGAAAGCCCCGGTTTTGTTTTCTTCAAACCAGATTATAAGAATACTTCTCTCAAAGGATTGCTAGGGAGAGCACATGAGGAAATGTTTGTAAGAGCCTATTTTAAGCTGTGAAGTATCGTGGTCAGCAGCAAGCACTTTGCAAGCCATTAGGGGCAGCTGATGATAACCAAACTACTTTAGAATGGTCCAAATGGAGAAAGATAGATGATGGAACCCAGTCATAATATGGGTGCTGCCGACCTTTGGTATATTTGGAAACTAAAAGACTTGTGGGATGGGAGTGTCAAAGCCTTTTGTGTCTAAATGGGTTTGTATGATTGAATTGTAACTGTTTTCCTTTTAAGTCAGAGCAAGGAATGTAATTCCTAAATGTTGTTGAAGATCAGATTTAGGCTTTGTATTTTTATCTTTAAAATAGTAAACTGGGGGCGCCTGGGTGGCTCAGTCGGTTAAGGGTTTGACCCTTGATTCAGCTCAAGTCATGATCTCACGGTTGGTGAGATGGAGCCTTCATCCGGCTCTGTGCTGACAGCACGGAGCCTGCTTGGGATTCTCTCTCTCCCCCACCCTCACTCATATGCACACATGCACAGGCTCTCTCCCTTTCTCTCTCTCAAAATAGTTAAGTAAAATTTAAACTTATCACATAATAAATTGAAAGTAAATTTTGTATATTTAGGTCAGACATATGCAATTTACGCTGATCATCACTGATACACACAAGTCACCATCTGATAATTTCTTTTCGTTAACAACTTTCCTAAAAAGCACCAATTCTTTTTAAACTTTTCAATGGATTTACCAGAATAGAACTTAAAAGACAAAATAGGCAGGCTGTTTACATTAGATATCTCAGTATCTATGAAATTACAGGTTGTGGAGCTATTATTGACATTGGTATGAATGATTCCTGTGGCACAGAATCACGACAATTTGTTAGCAATGCTTTCTGGTCTGAGTGACATTTTTCACATTACCTACATTCTTTGTCCTGGAGTCTTTTCAAAGCTCTTGCTGTTGATTAAATTCTAGGCCAGGCAATTGCTAACATCTCTAAAATGTAATATTTTTGAAATAGCTTTGAAAATGCTATTTCATTCACACATTCTGGAAGAGATTCTTTTCCTATATAATACCATATGTTCAGCTTCTATCATATATTCCCAATTCAAAAAACCTTCTGTCTTATGATGCGTCACATCAATCAACAAGGTGTTTATTTGAAAGACATTTGGTCGTGAGCTATAACATTCCTTCCAGATACAAATTAAATGAAACCCTAGCATATAGTTCTCCATCATTCATCATTCGAGGTAGTTGGACAAGACAGGCTTTAATGACTTGAAAAGCTCTTCCAAGGGCAAGTGCAGCTCCAGACATTTGGTGTGAAAAATACTATGGTTACACTGAACTTGTGCCCAGTTTGTTTCCCGCAAAACATTTCTGGGACTTTTTGAGAAAACCTATTGAAAGAACATAATATCCCTGAGCTACTCTCAATTTCTTTAAAATTAAAAAAAAGTAGAAAAGAGTTTGTCTTTTTCTCCACCTCTCTCTCTCTTCTACCTCCCTCCTTCTCACCATTTTTCTGTCTCTCCTATCTCCCTTTTTCCCTCTCCCCTTCATCTGAAGCTTTTTCTCCCCCACCCTTTTTAAAGTTTACTCATATATTTTGCAAGGGAGAGAGAGAGAGAGAGAGAGCGAGTGAGCAGGGGAGAAGCAAAGAGGGAGAGAGAGCATCCTAAGCAGGCTCCACACTGTCAGCACAGAGCCCAACATGGGGCTCAAACCTACAAACCTTGAGATCTCATCCTGAGCTGAAATCAACAGTTGGATGCATAACTAACTGAGACACTCAGGCACCCCCATTTGAACATTTTTCAAGTGACCATTACAACCAGAGTTTGGCTGTAGACTATACGTGGACATAGAACAGAAATGGACAAACATCTGATAAATAGTAAAAACTTGATCTATATCTGTGGGTAGATTTTCTAAATGGAAGATCATTTTACTTTCATTTTACATGCAAACAAGCCTTCATCTATATTTCCATTAACCTCAGGAGTATTTCCATTTTACTTCTTTTTAACCATTCATACTATTTCTGTATATATTACAAAACATTAATAGCTTAAAAAAAAAAAGAAATGCTCTTAAGACAGAGTGAATCAAATGATGAGAACTATTTCATGCGGCCAACTGTACTTTCTTCGTTTGGGGAACCCAAAAGTTTTTTCAGTCTTGTTATTTAAAAACAAAAATATGTGTTTAATCAGCATATGAAATACAAGACACAATGAAACTACATAATGAAGTGAACATGTAAATGTAATCACTTAGCATCATAAAACTAATTAACAGCAGAGAGGATGAGTTTTTTTTTTCTCACCTTTGGTAGTTCTGATTCTGTTTTAATTTTCTTTATCATAATTACAGTAAAGAATATTTCCAAAAGTTAATTCCTTTTGGTTTAAGGGCATCTATTGTATTTGCATTTTTTATGTTTGTTACTCTGGAAGCAAATTCCAAGATGTCACTGTGCCAACATCCTTAGCAGCCTAGAATCATAAGGTAGAGACTTGCTTCCCTCCTCCTAGTGATAGTTAGCAGAGTTTACCATCCAGCTCTTCTCATTAGGAAGGGTACACTGAAAATAGGGCAAGTTGATGAAATATTCTTAAAAATATTTTTAAAAAATTATTTGAGAGAGAGAGAGAGAGAGCACGAGAGGGGGAGGTAAAGATGGAGAGAGAGAGAGAGAGAGAGAGAGAATCCCAGGCAAGTTCCATGCTGTCAGCACGGAGTCTCACATGGGGCTTGAACCCATAAATTGCAAGATCATGACTTGAGCCGAAACCAAGGGTTGGAAGATTAACTGATTGAGCCAGCAGAATTTTAAAATAATAAATATATAAATTGTTGATAGAAAACTTACCTTTTAATTCATTTTCTTCCTTCCTCCCTCCATTCCTCCCTCCCTTCCTTCATCTCTCACTCTCTCTTTATTCCTTTCTTTTTTTCAAACATTAAGCACCCACGCTTAGCAAAGCAAAGGGGTGCAAATTACATTTCAGTCTTTCACTGGAATTCTTTCTGCCAGAATGATGCCCTCTCTATCACAAATTTTATTCTTGTTAGATTTTTTAATTTGCCAATTTGATTAGGAAAGTGAGAAACGCTAAGGTCCATCATTGGAATTTTGGAGATTTAAGTCTGTAGAGATGCAGCCAAAATCTGTTAACATTCTGACTAATGCAGATGGAGATGACAAGTTCAGACTGTATCACTTGCAGAAGGTTCCTTAAAAACACTCTTCTCATTTCTACACAGTAATTCTGTCTTAAATGTTTCTTATTAATGTGTTTTAACTGCAGTAGCAGTGAGGTGTACAAGGAATCATTGAGTAAGTGTCAGGGGTCTTTTACTAATCAGTTGTGTGTGAACCTTGGGCACAGCTCATTAATCATAGTGTTGCATTTCTCTCTTCCATGGCATAGAGATATTGCCATCAGCGTGAGCCATCTCACAGTGCCACTGCCAGGATCTACTGAGATAATGAATATGAAAAAGCTTTGAATAAAACACAATACTGTAGAAAAGACAAGGACTTAATATTTTAACATAGAATGTACATGATGTTTTCCCAAACACTTAAGAAAATTTTTGGTTTGCTCTCCAAGAATAAAGCAATATTGTATTGACATTGTTTCTAGATTCCAAAACTACAGACATAAATGTACCGTGTCATCACTGCACATAATATATATAACATGTCTAAGACAAACTCTAATAGGAACAGTCAAGCTACTAAGAAAATGAAGTATAAGCTGCAGGTTATGAAGGGATTAATTAATCAGCTTTGTAAATCTAATGACCATTATTTATTTCCTCAGCCTTTCATGCACATAGTGAAAATTTGTTATATTTGTTATATCCGTGGGAAAGTTTCCCAGGATGATAAACACTGATTGTGAGCAATTTAATAAACCACATTACACTACACTCCTTATATTTTCAAGTGATAGTCCTGAGGTTCACAAAGGTGTAAGTGCTACACACAAGTCATCTAAATAAGGAGTAGAGCTGAAATAACAATGTCTTCTGATTCCCAATCTGGCTTCCTTTTCACTCTCTACTACATGGAACAAGAACTGTTTAGGTAATTTATGTGTCTGCCCAATAATATCACCTAGCATGGTCTCTTCTTTGCCACCACTTTGTTTGACACAACGTGGTTTTTCAAACCACTGTGGGGCCCTCTTCTTCCTATGTGGCTGTTTCGGTAGTCAGTGCAAAAACCTTAGTTCATTATACACAGACTCCATATAAGGCAGATTTCATAATTTTTCCATATGAAAGACACATGGATCATTTGATGAACCTGAAAAGCCGACAAACGACAGGAAGATCAGGCAGCTGGCCTTTTTTTTTTCTTTTTTACTTTATGAAATTTTTCATGTTTTATTATCTATCTACTCAGATAAAATTAGGTGGGACACATTTTTAATGCTTCCAATAAATAAGAAAAATGTGCCTGCAGCATGAAAAATCCTGTGACTGCCTTGTGTTATTTGCAACAGACGAATCTAATTTGTATTCAGACACCAGTGCTATAACTAACTAGAGAAATAAAATGGATGTCTATGACCTCTCTTCAATTATTTAGTAAGGATGAAGTGTCAAGTGACTAAAAATAATGATGCTGTGACTAGATATAGTGTTACACCTATTAGATAGTGTTATACCTATAGTGTTACACCTATTAGGTAGAAATTCAAGATGGAATATGCACATATACGCACATACATACGATAGACTAATAGCATTGATGGTTTAGTAACCCAAAACCACCATATTACTTTTTGGAGACCAAAGTATTTACACTTTAATTTGTTGGTGTTGACAACAGGCTTAAAATTCTTTTTTTCATAATATGCAGATAGAATGCTATTTTTAAAGTTTATTTATTTATTTTGAGAGAAAGAGAGAGCAAGTAGGGGAAGGTCAGAGAGAGAGGGAGAGAGAGAATCCCAAGCAGGCTCCACACTGTCAGCACAGAGCCCCATGTGGGGCTCAGTCTCCATGAATCCCGAGATCATGACCTGAGCCAGTCAGACGCTTAACCAACTGAGCCACCCAGGTGCCCCTATAATGCTATTTTTTAAAGGATTTATATATTGAAAACAAATTATTTGGACTTTAAGAATTTATCTACTGAGAAGGAGTAGCAGAATTCATTCCTCCATGACACAGCCCTTCTAGACCAGGGGTATAAGGAGTTTTTAAAAGATCTTAAATGTGTAAGAAGGTATACTAAACATAGAGTACCATTCTGAGTTAAACTGAAATGCAGGAATCTTTTTTTCCCTTATGCACACACTCCATATAAGACATGTTTCATATTTTTGAAACTTACATAATACATCAGTAAATATGCTGATATTAATTATACCTTTTTTTAAATGCTTATTTATTTTTGAGACAGAGACAGGGCATGAGGGGGAGGGGGCAGAAAGAGAGGGAGACAGAGAATCCAAAGCAGGCTCCAGGCTCTGAACTGTCAGCACAGAGCCCCAGGTGAGGCTTGAACTCACAAACTGCAAGATCATGGCTTGAGCCGAAGCTGGGATGCTTAACCGACTGAGGCACCCAGGCACCTCTAATTATAACTTTTAAAAAGCAACAAGAAAATATAATTCAAAAATCAGAACATGTTTTATTCTATCACTAACTCAAGACAAAGCATTAGTATTTGAGTGTCACATACCTATTCAAAGTGTACATTATTCCACATTTTAGAAACTACTGAAATAAGGAATATGTGGGATATAATTTTAACACAGGGTCCTGCATTCTTTTCTGCAACTGTTGTCACTAAATATTTTACTCTGGAGATAATCCCTTCCTTAGGCACCAACAGCTAGACATGACTAGCCAGCTATTTTGGTGGAGAAGATGGTCACAATAAAACCACAAATCAAAGGCAATGGATTCGTGACTATGAACTAAAAAAAAGCAGCCAGCATTAGAGTAAGTCAGAAACATTCAGACACTTACTTTAGAATGACTATTCCTGCCCTATTTCTCCTTTTCTTCAGTGTTATGATTATATGATTGGTGGGAACAGGTAAGGAGAGATTACACCAGCAGGGATGGCTCCTGACTCAAAACTTACAATGTTAAAAAGACCAACTGCCATTTTTTTTTAACCAGCCCTAGGTACCATATGGAAACTGAGCTAGGGACCAGTTACCACTTGTGTTTTTGGGGGTTTTTTGTTTGCTTGTTTTTTTTTTTTTTTTTTCTGGGACAGTTAACTAACAGCTTCCAGCAGACCATCAACTGTTGTACAGGAACATTCTTTCTCACCAATTTCTGTGATCACCATCCTTTAGAAACTCAGGAGCCAACAGCATGGAAACCAGAAATGGAGGTGAAGAACCTGGACACCGTTAGGAGTAATATGATGCAGATATTCCTTTAGACAGCCAAGAAGGGAAATATATAACTGAGAACTCCCATTGATCCTAGACAATTACCAGAAGAGGATCTGGTACAAGTGTAAGTCAGAAAGAATTTAAACACAACACACTTTTCTTTAGATCTAAGAAAAGGGACAACCAATTTGGGAAAAGCACAAAGGAAGACACTAGTTTGATGAGATTCTTTCTGCCTGCATGTGGATTTTTCCAAAGGGATTAATGACGGATGGTCTCAGTTCAGTGTTGACATGTAATACTTTTCACGCATATAGGTTACAAATGTTGTCAAGTAAAAATTTGGAAATACACAAGTAATTTTGTTTTAAAAAGCTTATGTTGTCTGGCCACATGGGTGGCTCAGTTGAGTGTCTGACTCTTGATCTAGGCTCAGGTCATGATCTTACAGTGCATGGGTTCGAGCCCCACATTGGGCTCTGTGCTGATAGCACGGAGCCTGCTTAGGGTTCTCTCTCTCCCCACCCCACCCCGCCCCTCTGCCCTACCCTGCTCACTCTCTTTCTCTCAAAAATAAATAAACTTAAAAAAATTAAAAAACTTATGTTGTCATACATATTATATAAATCTTAATTTCTGAGATGTTCCCACTAAAACAGTCCTTAAATCAAATTTCATTTATAGTTGAACAATGATTAAATGCACAGGGGGCACATGGGTGGCTCAGTCAGTTAAGCATCTGACTTCGGCTCAGGTCATGATCTCGTGGTTTGTGAGTTTGGGTCCTGCATGGGGCTCTGTGCTGACAGCTGAGTCTGGAGCATGCTTTGGATTCTGTGTCTCCCTCTCTCTCTGCCCTTCTTCCCCCGCTTACACTCTGTTTCTGTCTCTCAAAATTGAATAAATGTTAAAAAACTTTTTAAATCAAAGATACAAAAAAATAAGGAAACCATATCATATTCCTAACCCTCTCATAAACAAATAACACAATGTTTTTTATTTCTTCTTATTATTATTTCATATATCTTGGAAATATTTCTTTATATATAATTTACCTCAAAAATAATTATATATGCCATTGTCATGATACAATAATGAAAGCACCTGCTGTCTTTTCTAAGGAATCAAAACTCTTTATATTTCCTTCTTCAACCTGTATTCAGTATAAAGTCTAGGAAAGATATAAAGGAGACACTGAAGCCCAGGATGATTTGTGATGATTTGTGATTTATCCAGGCTCCAGTATTGTTTGTAAATAGAAACATACTTGAATCCATCTACTTTTCTCCATTCCCATCATCACCACAGCAAGCCAAGCCAGTATCATCCTTCACTTGGACTAAGTAATGGATTCATAACTGGTTCTTACTTGTTCATTTGCTTACCTCAAATTCCATTCTATGTACAATTAGGGCAATCTTTAAAAATATCCAAATGTGTTCACATATTCTCTTGTTTAAAAGCTCAAAGATTTCTTTTTGCATCAGGTTAAAAAAATAGTTAACATGAGTAAAAGCTGCTGACTACTCTAGCCATGCCTACCTCTCCAAGGTCATTTCTCACCACCCTCCTACAATGTTCTAGTAACTCTAGATTTCTTTGACTAGGCTAACCCTTTGCCCACCTGAGGGATTTTGTGGATGCCTTTCCTTTGGCTGGAATGGTGTTCCCCTTGACTGGCTAATTTTTCACATCCTCCAGATCTCATGGTAAAGCCTTTTCCCCAGGAAAAAAAGCTTCTTTGAGCCTCCAATCTAAAAGAGTCACTCACACTGTCTCATGGCAAGATCTACTTTTCTTACTAGCAATTAGAATATAATTTGTAGTTATGTATTTATTACTGTGTAATTTCTCTATCACCTCACCCTACTTCGCTGCTGTTTCTAGTTGCTTTGCATTGAATATCCTGTGCCTACCAAGAGCATAGATAGTAGCAAACCACTAAATAATAAACATCTGTGAAAGAGTGAATAAATGAACACACAGATGGCTAGGTGGATGAATGGGTAGAGCCCAATGCTAATCTCTAAAGAGGTGAAAGTGTTTAATAGTCAAATGTACAGGGTCCATGGTTGGCTAGGTTTAAATCCCAGCT